>NC_090934.1:256664584-257894584 GCF_040938575.1 Ambystoma mexicanum | reverse complement strand
TTCCAGACCTCCACCCCTAGCCCTTGCTGGAGTTGAAGGGCCCGTTGAGAGTCTCACCCTCCTATCCAGTTCGGCAGACACCACAGGTGCCAGAAGTGACGTATCCAACTGGGGTGTGGTGGGCATGGAATCAACCATGTTTAAGTCTGAGGGTCTAACAGGTAATTCTTGGACGCTTAGAAAGCTTCTCTGCGCAATCTCTTCAACGAGGTCCATCTTCTGGAACGACTCCATTTGGGCCTTTATCCGATCACTTACAACATTGGGCAGGGGCAGGAAATCAATTCCACTTAATTCCCACTTTTCTGTCTCTCCTACCCCCAATGTGTCCCTAGAATCTTCATCGTTCATTTTGGGGGGAACGGGGGTTTGTCATTTGGGTCTTACTTGTGTGAGTAAACACAAAGGTCCCACTTGCAATAATTGTATTATGCCTCTCAGATTTATTTCTTATGTTTTGCCGCTTGGGGTGTTTTTGGGTCTCACACAGTGTTGGTATCGTACCACTCCTTAGGGTTCCCACCATACTCCGGATGCGGGGTATCCATCTCACTAGAAGACCAGGGCACAAATGCCTTTTTTCCCCCACCAGAGACCAACACAATATTCACAGCACTCCCCTTTTCAGGGTGCGGAGCTATGCAATTTGATGCAAGATTAGAGAGTCTAGCTTGCACCCGCAGTATTTTCAGGGTCGGACTGGGACTAGAAATAGGCCCGGACACACAAAAAAAAGTGGCCCACCCCTCGCCTCAGAAAAGTGGCCCACTCCTCACCTCAAAAAAGTGGCCCTCAAACCATCATCCGTGAATCGCGTCAATTCACAACTTAACAGAAAATGCTACTTATGGAGGGTTCATGTGTCTGTTGCATGTTATGTTTTATGTAAAACGCCTGGGAAAGTGATAACCGGTCCGATAGCACAGCGAGTAAAGCACTATAAAAAAAAAAATTAGAATTAGAGCACTTGCTTTGACATTTGTGCAGAGCCTGCTGATGCAGGTTCAAATCCCGGCAGGATCAAACTCAGCCTTTCATCCTTCCGAGGTCGATAAATGAGCACCACACAGACTCGGACTGTCCTACAGGACAATAGGGCAATGCCAAAACCAAACACGAAAAATAATGGTGTCTCAGACAGTGAGTGGTGTGTGTGAGCCGTGTGTGCCCACTTTTTGGGGAGTCAAAGGGGCATGGGTTACTTCTTAGTTTTCCATTGTTATGGATAAATGTTCTTTAAATTGCACAATTTGCATCACATTTTAACAGAAAACTTCGGGGGCGAGGAGGAGGCAGGGGGCTCGCCCACATCCCGAGACTGGGGTGCCTCTGAGCCAGAGGACGAGGAAGGTAAGCCTCGAAAAGGGGCGGGGAGCTCACTGTATAACTGTTGTACATCTTCCAACTTTTTGATTCTGCGAAAACAGCAGGATTTGAGGGTTTGAATTCTTAGGGTGTCCAATTTGAATGGTTAGTTTTGGTTATTAGGTGGTGCGAAAACGCCAACAATAAGCTGAAACTATTGCATTGGATAATAGCTAGGAGGGAGATGGGACATGAGGAGGGACACAAAGCTTGTAGGTGTCGTTTAGTCATTTGTTCACCCATTGACTGTGCATGCCAAGCACTGCATTGCCACTCTAATCTCTATGGCCATTCCCACCCACTTCCTGACACTCCTTGTCGGGATATAAACCAAATGGGATCTTGTTGAGCTAGTCGTATCTACCAGTAGCATTAAACGGTGTGCTTTAAGTACCTGCCAGCTTTGTTTCAAAGCATCCTTCCGAGAGTTAATGTTGTAAATGGGGCTTTAAATGGCTACTGGTGTGATAAAAATACCTTGACCAAGTGTAACTTCAGCTGCCAGTGTACTTGTCTCTTAACTGAAATCCTGTTCAAAGAAAGCATTGGGCAGATACTTGCATCATTTTTAAGCTGCTACCATGGCAGTGCCTGTCGAATACCTATCACTTGCCCACACAAAAGCTAAAACTACCATAATGTCCGCTTCAAAATGGTGAAAGCACCTGGGCATATGCCTTCCTATTTACTACCGATAAACAATCCAAATGATTGTTTTTGTTACCGAGGATGGCAGTGATTGCATAGAAAGTTAACATAAAGATGCACTGAAAGTATCGGGCTATTCAAAGCTTGATAAACGGCAGTGCACCAGCAGTCTTTGGTTCATGCACTAATGAATCACTGTATAGGAGTCCTGTGATTGCTGCCCAGTTGTCGTTCTTTCGTGCAAGCGAGGGGACGGGTTATTTATCAGTGTGAGTTGTGACCAATCACGGCTGTCAAGCCGGTAAAGTAAGCTCGCACTACAGAACTGGCAAACCATAGATAAACTCTAGCGGTGAGCTGTTTGGCCTCATTCACTGCGTATACATGGTATCATATTCCATTAACGGTCTATAACTAGTGTTTGGCACCAAGTCTAAACACTATATACGGTTGTAGTGAATAAACCATCTGAATACACGATCGAAGTATGGCCGTATTGAATATATGTATATAAGAGTGAGGACATTTTAAAAATGCGGGCTGTGAATGCAAATGCAAAACTTTCAAAAAGAAAGCGGATTCCTGTATGTTTGAATAACATATCATGCAATGCAATTAACATACCACATTGATAAAATATCCTGCTAGTTTAATATCGCTATGTGGTGATTTGAACTGCGCAGCCCTGTAAGAAAAACACTGGGAATAGGGAACAACTAAAAATGGCATGTGCCACTGTAGAAGAGACAGGGGGCGGTAAGATAGGAATAGTGAAATGTCTGCCATTTGATGCAGAAATGGTGTCCTTGGAGAAACAATCTGCCCTCCGCATGCACACCTCATGACGTCGTGATTACACCACCTTAATATGGCATTCCATGTATGGTTACTATTATCACAAAATTGGTACAACTGTACATGGCAAACACAAGAGGTGATGACTCCAGCCCATCGTTCTTCACCTGCCAAGCCATTACAGAAGGGGAAAGACCTATATGCAAATCAGGCTTGGTGCCACCCCAAAGGGGGCAGTGCAGCCCAAACTACTAAGTCAGAGATACCTTCTGCACTAGACCACAAGCACCCCCAGACATGTTTCGGCCTACAGTATAGAGCAATGTGTAAATGGCAACCAACATTACAATAAAATACGGGCCGAGTTGATCATACAATACAAATAGTAAATCGCGTTTTCGGCTTCCACTACTGGTGTTGAGAAAACACGGTATAGAACACGGGCAAAAGACAATAAGGGGCCAAATCCGAGGTGCATACAATAAAAGAAAAGTGCTGTTCCATGGAGGAGCAACACTTTTCCTAAAAGCACCATATACTGTTAAACTAAAAATGTGGCGGCCAAACATCAAAGCCTCAGCTTTTGTATGTGTCTGATTTAAGACCCAACAGCCGCCCGAGTGACCATCATTAATTCAGGTCAGATAGGGCAAGAGCATCCTCTGTTGCAGATCCCTTCGGTTGCACGTTAGAAAAAGGAGTTAAAATGTCACCTGTGGGGTGCATTAACATTTCTTTAAAAGCTAGGCTTTTCCTTGGATGGCAACATCATGCGTCTAGTTTACTCAAGGCTCGAGCCTTTAATATACTGGTGCACGTTGCTTCCACAACGAAAGATTGGACGAGCTTTTGGAGCTGGAAAGCACACGAGCGCCCCTTCAATCTTTGTACCCACCCCGAGAATGTCGGGTTTCCACTCCAGTTTTCGCTGCAGCAGCTCGTTTCCGAAGATGGTGAACATTTAGAAAAGTGTCCTAATGCAGAACCGCCCTTTTCTAAATAGCACCATATTCTGCAGCAACACTAAAGAGGCAGGATGACATGGAATCGGCCACTTTAGTACCTTGCTCCATGTCGTCTCAACGGTACCAGTGATCACAACATAATTCAGAGCTGTTAGTGTCAGCAGATTTTGAACGCTCAGCACCAAATCTGCACCCTTAAAAACGGGACTAAATGATGGCCCGCTCGTCGAGCTGGTGTCATTAATGCGGATAATCAGCTTCCAGAGCCCCACCGTGGTGCACCGACCGTGCATCTTACCTGAGCGCAGCCTGGCTCGGACGGTGGCTCCTCCTGCTGAACTTCGTCTGCGCCGCGGTCTCGCTGTCTCTCTGTCTCTCGTAGTCTCTCGTACTCGTCTCTCGTAGTGGGATGATCTGATCATGGAGGAGAGGCCCGCGAACGCCCAATTTATTCTCTAGCTCCGCGGCCCGGCGACACAGAGTCTGGGACAGCGCCGCAGCCTGAGCCACATCCATATTCCAGAGCCCCCGGCCCAGCCCCCCAGGCACAACAGTTGTTTCAACTTTGCACAAAGGGCAACACCTTCCTGAAAAGTTGAAAGCAACTTGTTGGGGGCGGGGCCCGGGCGGGCGTGGAGGCCGGCGCCAGACTGTGTGCTGTGCCCCCTGGGGCCCAAGTCCAGCCCCCCGGCCCAGCCCTGGCGGCAGGAGGAGGCCGCAGGCGGCGCAGGCCTGCTAATTTCATTAGCAGAGCGACGGCGACTCGGCGAGCCGGGGGGGGGGGCGGCCCCCCAGGCCCAAGGCGAGTGAGCACTAGTGAGCACCATCTACGCCCATGGCTGCACGGTGCATCTGCATGATGCATAAATTATAATGCATCATGGCATCATGCAAATTTGCTAATTAATGTGCTGCTTTATCAAATCATCAAAGCAAGGTAACAACAACGTGTGTGTTGTTACCTTGCTTTGATGATGCGTGACAGCCAGCCCTCCTGACCCCTGCCCGCCCCCTGCTGCAGTCGGTGTCAGTTTCCTGCGCCTGCGAGCGAGGCAGCAGCAGCCAGCCTGGCCCAGGCCCTGCTGAGTCGATGCAAAGTTAACATGTAAAAAAAAAAAACACGGCCCGGGCCCGGCAGCTTGGGCCACGGGCGGCCCGTGCGCGTGCCGGCCCCAGCCCAGTGAGTCCCCGTGTGGTGGTGTGGCGCACACTGTCTACTGCTGGCACACTCTCACGCAAGCAGCGCAGCGCCATGGCACTGTCTGCCGCTGTGCAGTGCCTGGCAGTGCAACAAACAGTAAATTAAAAAAATAAACAGTAAATAAAAAAAAAAAAACGGCCCAGGGGGTGGCTTCACGAAAAACCAGCCCCCAGGTTCTCAAAGTACACCGGCCAGTGGCCGATCGGCCGATGCGGCCAGTCCAACCCTGCCTATACTTCTGAAGTCTATGCAGAAATGCAACAAAATCTAATAGGTCACCGCAATTCTTTACCACCCTAACTCTTGCCCCCCGACCACACACAAGAATGCAAACATATATGCTAATGTTCCAAGTATCCAAGTATGGCCGTGCTCAATCACAAAATAGCCGCCCCCTTCTAATCCTTGAAAAATAAACTGCATGTAATCTGCAACAACAGTGACCCCATCCACAGAGTCATGAGATTTGGACGCCAAGATCCTAAGTACAGACACTCAATGAATCATCCTAATAATAGTTATGAAAAGAAACAACACCTTGTATGGTAGGCAGCGTTCAATATAACACAAAAAATAGCCCCCTCAATAGATCCTGCTGAGTGTGGCCCCCATGGTAGTGGGAATCTGCTTACCGCTATCACAGTTTGTCAGGTGAATTTCCAATAAGAGTTAAGATGCCCACATAAGCATTCACCCCCAGAACTTATAACAAAGGGGAAAATTACATACAGAGTGGCCCCGCCAAGAATTTGTGGGCCCAGCGCCCCCGCGCACCGTGAACAGTAAACAGTACTTCTATGTACTTCACGGATGCGTGCGCGGGGGCGCTGGGGCGACGTGTCTTGTAGGAACTAGGGAGGCGTCACCACGCCAGGGGGGTGGGGCCGCGTGCCGAGTGTACACCTTTTTTTTTCTTTATCCAGAGCCAGGCAATTTGTGTTACAGACAAAGACGTCCTCCTTTCTTTACCAGAAGCAGAGTTATAACACGGTAGTCCCGAACAGCTGGAGAAGCACACTAGACAAAATGAGGACACGTAATAATAATAATGATGATTTAGCATTTATATGGTGCTTATTATTACCCACGGTGTGTGGTGCTCATTTATCGACCTCGGAAGGATGAAAGGCTGAGTTTGGCCCTGCCGGGATTCGAACCTGAGTCAGCAGCCTCTGCACAGGTGTCAAAGCGCTGTGCTATCGGACAAGCTGAAAGGGAGGACGTCTGGTAGGCTTCTGCAGCAGCACTCGGGAGAGGGACTCGGCAGCAATAGATTCTCCTTGATTCAGCTGCCTTTTGTGAATTTGGCGCTCTTTTCTCAGTGCCAGAGAAGAACAAACAACTCTGGTTGGAGGTTACTTGATCCCTTGGCCCTGGACTCTGGTGGATGTCGTCCTGCTTCTGTAGGTTCCTCTGGGTGCCCATGAAGTTTTCGCTGGATTTGCACTTTCAAAGACAATGCACCTGATGATGGTCAGGGGTCCCCAGGCATTGGTATTCTGCAGCCTTGGAAAGTCACAGCAGGTCGGGGGTTATGCCAAAATGAAGCTCGTCTTAAAGCGAGTTGGTCCCACCAGCCCAGGGGAGGAAGTCATCCCGCGCGGGTCTTCCCAGTCGAAACAAAAATGGGGTCAGCACAGCTGCAGGGCTTCACCGGATGTTGTCCTTCAGTGGTCGACTCTGCCTCTTGTCCCAAAATTATCACCTTTTAAGCAAAATCCCATTCATTCACAGCCCTAGGCAGTCAATCACCCAGCAGGGTGGCTGTCCTCCCAGCCAATCAGAACTGGTTTCACTCAGGCACACCTAGAGACAGGACATGGATGTTCGGGACCCTCCCTCACTTCCTGCCTTTCCAGACACACCGGAGCCTGGTGTGTCTGGAATGCACAAAGGACTCACACCCGATTCAAACAACGGAGTAAAAGCACAGAAGTAACTACCTGACAAGAAATGGCGAAAAAAGAAGACAGGGCCATTTTGGGAAAATGGTCACCCTTGGGTGCTGTACTGCAGCTGAGAAATCAGCAAGCAGATACATGGCACAAGGTAGTAAAAAAGAAATCACTGCCACCAGCCCTTCAAGTTAGGTAGTGTAACAAAATGTTACACGAGACGTGGGATATGGAGTTACTATGTAACCCCCCAGCACGCCATTTAGGGTGGTGTGTGCCGGACACGCCAAAAGAAAAGGTAAGACAAAAGTCATCATAATATTCTTGGGAGCAGTAGTTCACCCAAGAAAATGTATTTAAACATTACTAGAAGTCAAAGGGACTTCTCAGTGGCACTGCACAAAAAGTGCTGTGCGTCACAACGCAAAAAGCAGGTGCCTATGGAGTTTAGCAGACTCCATTAAACAGTAGGAAACACAAAATCCTAGACATAGAAAACACATGAGAGAGTGAGGAAAAAGTCCCACTCACTCAGGAGTAAAAATTAAAAAGTCCAGCAAAAGATCTGGGGTTCTCTAAGGTTAAAGGGAATTGACACAGAAATGAAAATTCTCCCGATCAGGGGCGCGTACCTTGATCTGAAACTATGTGCCCAAAGAATTTCAATGTTTGTTTTCTGAATTCGCATATATCCTTGTTGAGGGTTGCCCGGGTGTTAGGCAGAATTATATGCAGTACCCTTTGGGAACACCACACACAATTAAGACTACAAGGGACAGTACAAATTCACCTTCGGTACAAGCCTGTACTACACAGTAAAAGTGGTAGCGATGGCTGAGCAGCCAGACTTATCTCAAGAGCAAGTGAGCAGTATCAATATTTACACAAAGGACAGCAATTACTATGATTCAAACAAACACTGACTCAAGGTTTCTGAGTAAAAGAATATACATTAATTTACACATCAGTTGTATAACATTTCACTAAAGTAAAACAGTTAAAAAATCACTCTTAATACCCCACGCCCCTCCCAATAGTTTCCAGACAAGTTAAGCTCACAAAATTAAGTGGGAGCAAAATAGTACTCTAGTAATTAAAAAGGGAGGGAAAGACAAAGTTAGGCAGAAATTGAGCAGCACCAACAGGTAAGTAAGCAAGGGAATCTAGAAAGAGGAACTACAGTGATGTAATCAAATCAAATAGGCTTAGGGCCAACGTCAATAGGACAAAAGTCTTTTGCTCAAGAACACACAGTTCAGGGTAGTTTGTGGTTAAGTCTTTGCCAAGAGTTCTGGATGATGTTGGTCGGCAGAAAAGTTTGTTTAAAGAGAAGAAAAGGACAAGCCCTCGGATTGGCGAAAGGTTTCACACACCTTCACTGTGGCTGGACCAAACGAACAAACGGATTTGCACAGTACCTTTAAATGGCGAAGAAGCTGTAGCTGAGGCGGACGTTCCTGGCAGTTCCTGCAGCTCACGGTTCCTGAAGTGACTATTGGACTGACATGAAGTAAGAAGACTGGAGGGTCCTGCACTGCCCAGGGAAGAAACCAGCAGCAGAGCAAAGCATCGAATTAAAGGTGCGCTCCTTAAAACCCAAGCAGGGTCCGACCTTCCTGGCTATCCGGCCCACTGTAGCTCTGTAAAGCGAATTCGACCAGAGTAGGGAGTCCTGGCTTGCAGTTTGGGCGAACTGGTTGGTCCCACCAGCTCAGGGGAAGAAGATTCCGGGAGGATCTTCTCTGTCATTGGAGTTCGAGGATTCGGACCTGCAGCAGGGCTTTACCGGGCGGTTCAGTCAAGGTAGGGGTGCTCTTTCGTCAGATCCTCGTCGGTTCTTTCGTTCCAGTGGCGACTCTGCCTTTCCAGACCCAGAGACCTGCTTTTTATGCAGTTTTCCCCCATTCACACAGCCTGGCTGTAAATCACGCAGCAGGGTGGCTGTCCTGGCCGGCCAGTTACCTAGCCAATCAAACAGGAGTGCGACTTGGGTTACCAAGGAAACCCATGGCAGGGTTCCTAAAACCCCTCTCTGCCTACCCAGACTTTCAGGCGCTTAAGGAGGGCTTCTGTGTAGAAGCCCGCGAAGAGACGGTGAACAAAGGAACCAAACCTGGTTTGGCGCGCAGAGAAAAACACAAGAAAGACATTTTCAAAAAGAAATGGCGAATAAACCCAGCCGGTACCGTATAAAAAGGTATATGGTCTAGCGATTTTAAGTTCGAGGCTACCAAGATAGCCTAAAACAATACCAAGGTTATTTAAGAAAGCCGCGGTAGGAAAAATAGGGTAGTTACCACTGCCACCAGCCAAGTCTTGATGAAAAGGGAGCAAAACAATGCTCCAAGAGAAACAGACAAAAAGGGATAAGTATTAACCCTTTCCAGTACTCCTTGTAAGATGGTTTGTACTGGGTCTATGGATTTAAAAAGACTTATATTTGTAGGGGCGCTGTTGCCCACGAGAGGAAATGGCTGCTCCCGTGTGAGCTCTGGAGGAATCCATGCCTGAAATGCCTTTATAACTGCAAATACTGACCGATTTTGCAAAAAATGAATACTGAGTGAGCGGCGAAAGTGCTGGAACACACACGCGAAGTTTGGAAGCGAAGGAACGTGTGATTGTAGATAACTGGAGCGGCTTCGATCCCGCGTTCTCTGTGAGGCGGGAGCCGGCAATCTGCCAAGTGCCATGTGGAGGAGCTCGGCCTGATTCTTCGGGAGGAGCGGCGGACGGGGGTTAGCGTTGCCGGCATTGGGAGGTAAGCGCGGGCGCTCCGGGTACCGTAGAGCGCCTGCGCTCCCCCCTTCTCCCTCCAGCCTCGCTGACATACGCTCGTCGGCCCCGGGCCTGGCGTGGTCGGCTGCCGCTGTCGGGTGCGCGGGAGTGAGGAGGAGGAACTCCGCGCCCCCTGCGGCCTCTGGTCCTGCCTGGATCAGGGGACTGGTGAGGTAGGGAGAGGCCCCGCTCCCCTGCGAGGCCCTGGCATCCATCCCTGAGCGGGTGGTATCGTGGCTGAGGGGGGCTCTGAGGCCTGTGGACGCCCCACGGCAGGCGCCCTCCTCCCACTTCCCACCCATGATAATGGAGGACACGACGGGCTGTCTCCTTCCCTCTGCCCGCCCCACTGTTTATGGATGGACCTCTGGACCTTTGAGAAGTAAATACTGAGTCCCACACCAAAAAACTGTTATCAGCCCGCGGGATAGCAAAACATCAACTTCAAGGCATTAAAGGGACCAGGACAACTGTCAGCCCCCCAAGTGCTGACCATCTTCCAGCCTCCCCACCCCACCCCACCACAGGACTCTAGGACCTGACTTGATCCACAGACCCGCCGGATAGTCCAACCTATCTGTCCACGGGCGCCGGGGGAGGCCATGGGAGGGAGCTGTGACCAGATCTGAGGCCCATAATGCGAGAAATTAACACAACTCTGCATTGCATCAGCACATCCATATACTCGACCAGGGACAACTAACCCGCCGTGACCACACTAGCGAGAGCGACAGGGCTGAGCAGGAGGCGAGGAGAGCTACATGGAAAAACTATAAACAAGCAAATACACTTGGTACCGATTTCTGCAGACAGGTGACGCAGTCTCTGAAAGCGCTCCCCCCTGAGTTGCCTTGTGGGTGCTCGCCGGCAGGACTGGTCCAAGTACAGCTAGCCCGAAAAGCCGGTCGGCAAATCTGTCTCTCTGGTCGTGACCACATTGAGGGCTGAGAAGAGATACGATGCCCAAAAACTTTGGGTCCAAGAAGGGCAAGGGAGCTATGGATAAATTCACAATGGCACAACAGAAAGACACTGACCACAAGATGGACGAAGAGGCACCCTCACAAGAACAACAGACACCAGTTGCTTCAACGATGGACCCTCAGGCGGTCTTCCAGGCCATGCAAAAGGGCTTCTCGGGACTGAACGATAAATTGGATGGAATAACAGCGAATGTGACGACCATTAAGTCACAGTTGGAAAAAACAACATCTCGCATCACGGAAGCAGAGACGAGGATCTCAGGCACAGAGGATGCACTTGAAAGTTTGAAAACTACTGTGTCCACAATGGCAATATAACTGGACACCGTGAAGGCCAAATGTGAAGACTTGGAAGCAAAGTCCCGAAGGAACAATATTCGCATTATAGGGGTTCCAGAGGATGCAATGAAGGGGTCAATGGAGAAAGCTATAGAAGAACTGTTGCGTACCCTCTTGGGAGATCCCGGCTGGTCACCAATGTTTATTGTTGAGAGGGCACACAGATCCCTTGCCCCTAAACCTAAGCCAGGAGCGTACCCTAGACCGATAATTGCCCGTCTGTTGAACTTCAGAGATAGGGACTTGATCTTGAAAACTGCAAGGCAGAAACAAGAACTACGCTGGGAGGCGAACATTATACGTATTTTCCCCGACTTTACCCTAGCAGTACAACAGGAGAGCAAACTATTCGCAGGGGTCAAAAGACTGTTGCGCGAACTTCAAGTGCAATCACCAAAACAAAGTGTATTTCTTCACATTTCCGGAGGAGGCGGCAACTTTTGTCGAGACACACATCCCGGCCCCAGCAAGACAGCCACGAGAGGAGGAGAATTCATGAATACCCGGGGTTATGTAATAGTAAACATGTTCAAGTTATACTATGCTATTGTTTCCTGACACAGTAAGCCTCCCGCGGGTGGCTCTTAAAGGGGTAAACATTCCTACTTTGTTGAATAATGTTGATATGCAATACCCCATTTAAGACATACGAGTTTGAGCAACATCGCAGAATCGGTCTCATTATAAGTACTCAATGCTGGCAAGGGCATTGAAAACTGCCACAGCTTCCCCCATAGCAGGAGCTCAGATTGTTGATGGGTGGGAAGGGAGGGATTCCACGGGCATGGTTGAAGTTAGGGGAACTGTGAGGGAGGGGGGAGGGGTCAAAGTGGGACTGTTGGGGTTTGGTTATGACAAGACTAATGTTACAGAAATAAGAAAAAGCACACAGGCACTAAATACGAAGATTCACAAAGACATAACTATAGTGTTCTCTCATGCATATGTCAACAAACACTACATAGATAATGGCTAAAACAGGCACAGAAGATATCACGATGCTGAGCTGGAACGAAAGAGGTTTGGGGTCCAGAATAAAGAAAAGAAAGATATTTGCATGTATCAATAGACAATCACCCAAAATAGTTTTTTTGCAGGAAACTCATATAGGCCCACAGCAAAGTGGACAATTGATGCCAAATTGGGGGGGCCCATCAGTATGTCACGAGATACTCTAGACGGGCGAGGGGAGCAGCCATCCTGATACACAAATCCCTACCGTTTACATGTATAAATGTGGAATGCGACCCTGAGGGGAGGTATGTACTGGTTCATGGCACGTTATGTGATAAGGAGATACTCCTACTGAATGTATATGGGCCCAATATTGATGACCCGGGGTTCTACTCCCAAATATTCCATAAAAT
Organism: Ambystoma mexicanum; assembly: GCF_040938575.1. Taxonomy (NCBI): domain Eukaryota; kingdom Metazoa; phylum Chordata; class Amphibia; order Caudata; family Ambystomatidae; genus Ambystoma; species Ambystoma mexicanum. The sequence continues at coordinate 257,882,248 of NC_090934.1, read as the reverse complement.
AGCGAAATACCCAACAGCCTTACTAATATGCGGAGGGGACTTTAACACCATCCTGGATGTTCACACAGATCGTACATCGACACAAGTCAGAACACTGACCAAGGCAGCCCAGACAATACTTCTACACATGACAGATTTAAATCTAAAAGACGCATGGAAAACATTAAATCCATCTAAAAGAAAGTACACATTTTATTCTTCTCTGCATGACATGCATTCTAGAATAGATTTATGGCTAGTGGACAATGTTATCCTGTCATGGGTTACTAGTTCCCATATCTGCCCCAGGACATATTCGGATCATATACCGATAAAACTAACACTATGAATCCCCGGTAATACGACACTCAGACCCCCATGGAGGTTCAAACCCACAGCCTTGAGTGATCTGGTTTACAAAAACACGATGTTGCGACACATACAAGAATACTTTGAAATGAACACAAATTCTGTAACCAGTCAAGCTATTTTATGGCAAGCATTTAAAGTATGCATAAGAGGCAATTCTATGTCCACGGAGTGCGGAATCCTTAAAGATATCAGGGGAAGACTAGAGCGACTAGAGTCTCAATTGAACGCACTACAAACTCAGCATGCGTATACACCATCGACACAGCACAGAAATCAAGTCTAAATTGGATGAATACATCGAGGCAGCAGATCAAGAGATTAGATATTTTGACAGACCTATCGCAGCTCGACGATATGGGGAAGGGGAGCGCCCAGGGAAACTACTGGCTAGGGCAGTAAGAGGAGAAAAAGGCCCATCAACTATACCATGCATACACATGTCAGATGGCACAGCGACCACTGATCACAGCAAGCTAGAAGAGATGTTTTACACATTCTACAAACAACTTTACTCTCCTCAGTGCGATGTCACTGATGAGGAGATCCAGCAGTACCTCTCACATATTCCAACAACACTCCTGGCCAACGCCATTAGGGACTCATTAGAAGGCCCAATTACGGAATATGAAATAACAGAGGCGATTAAAGCACTCCCTAATGGGAAAGCCCCTGGAACGGATGGCCTTGGGGCAGAATTCTATAAAGAGTTTGCCCAGGAACTAACCCCCAGGTTACTTGCAGTATGGAGGAAGCCTTGGAAAAGGGAGAAGTCCCTGAAACCACTAGAGAGGCGGTGATCATGCTACTCCTTAAACCAGGGAAACCCCCAGAAGACTGTGGCTCTTATAGACCACTTTCACTGATAAACACGGACGCGAAGATTTTCGCAAAAGTTATAGCTACCAGATTAACACCTTTGATGCCCTACATGGTGCATGAAGACCAGACGGGGTTCATCACAGGCAGATCAACAGCAATGAATGTTAGAAAATGCCACAAAATGTATAGCCACACTATCCCCCGAGATGCAAGCGATAGCGGTATCCCTCGACATGCGAAAAGCATTTGATACTGTCTCATGGCCCTTTCTATTTGGTGTATTGCGGAACTATGGATTCGGCCCTAATTTCATAAAATGGATACAAATACTATACTCATCCCCCCATGCTAGGATAAGAGTGAATGGGAACTTGACAGACAAATTAAACCTACGGGGAGGTACACGCCAGGGCTGCCCACTTTCCCCACTATTGTTCGCCCTAATAATAGAACCCCTGGCTGATATACTTAGGTCACGCTACAGCTCCTGCGGCCTACCACTAGACGGCAACGCTCAAATAATAATGTTATACGCGGATGACATCAAATTATATCTTAAGAACCCAGAGCTATCACTGGGCAAGATCCTGACAGAGGTTAAGAGATTTGGAGAATACTCGGGCCTACGGATAAACCCCAACAAATCAGAGCTCTTCCCACTGACCGAAAATACAAAGAAACCCACTGAATTATATGGTCTCGTGTGGAGCCCGACACATATTCTTTACCTGGGGCACACATTGCCAGAACGTCCCAACTATCCCGTGCCCTGAACTATAGTGCCCTAGCGGACACATTATGCACTGAAATACAGCGATGGAGCGCTCTACCTATATCAATGATGGGGAGAATTGCATTAATTAAAATGGTAATATTACCAAAGCTATTCTATCTATTCAGCACAGTACCGGTTTGGCCAGGCCGTGCCCTATTCTCGAAAATGAATAGCGCCTGCATCGAATTTGTTTGGGGAGGGAATGCTAGACTGAGCTGGAAAACGTTAACTGACATTTTCCCAAGGTGGGGGTTGATGGCACCAGATTTTGAACTATATTGTCTTGCGGCACCGGCATTCCACGCCACCCAGTGGGCCACACTTTTCCTCAATCCAGGGAACCCACCACCCCAGCAAAGAGAACGCGAAGCAACTGCACTGCTGCATAAGGTGGCCAGATCAACCCCCAAGCACTATAACACAATAGACCCCGCGAAAGTGACAACTACACCATGGGCCAAGATAGCAGACATATATGGCACAGATAAGCTATATCACCCGAGCATTCCACTCTGGGGGGACTCCCACTCATCTTTCACCCTAGATGGGGAATTAGCTAAGCATTGGAGCGCTAGAGGCATTGCTCAATGGGGGCAACTCTTCCCAGAAAAATGCTTTGTCCAATGGGAAGATATAAAAGAAGTGGTGGGAAAAACGAATAAACAAAAACAACAATACATGCTGGTTAGAAATGACGCACAGAAGATATATCCTACATTCCCAAATGAGCCAGAGATAAATACTGGGCTTGGATACATGTTTACTGGGGCGACACAGAAAATAACAGCTTCAACTTTATATAAACTTATACTGCAGACACGCCCATCGGGAACACACACTGCAAGGAATAAATGGGAACACGATCTGGGACAGCAAATAGACAATCTGGAGTGGTACCAAATCTGTGCATTAACTAAGCAGGTTTCGTGCAATTCCAGATATAAATTGATACACTACAAGATAATACACAGGACCCACTATACCCCCGCTAAACTTAAACAGATCTATCCAGACAACCCAGGAACATGTCCGAGATGTAATAAAGAAGACGCCAAAATATACCACATGCTTTGGGCTTGTGTGCAGCTGAAAGACTACTGGGCTGGGGTTTGTCAAGTATTGGATGAGATGGCAGACCAACCAGTTGAATGGACACCGAGGTTATGTATACTAGGAGAGGTGGGGAAAATGAATCCAGTCTGGAAAAAATTACTGAATCTGGGGCTGTTGATAGCTAAAAGGGCAATATTAATGAGATGGAAAAATGCAGTCCCTCCGACCAAGACAGATTGGGATAGGGATATGGTGTGGACAAATGACACGGAAGAAATATATATAGATTCGGTCCTGACCTCTTCCAGACCAAGGAACATATGGGCAAGATTTAAACAATATTTGTCAGACAAGGCTGAAAATGAAAATGTAGACGCGGAAGGACAATAATGATATACGATGTATGTAGTGAAATGTAGAGAAATATACATGAACATGTGATGTACCTGTGTGCAAAGATAAATAAAGTTTAAAAAAAAAAAGACTAATATTTGTATTTGTTTATTTGTATTGCGCACCCTGCCCAAAGGCATCAGGGCGCATGTTTAGAAAAGGTAGTTACAGACAGAGTTACATAGATAGGTACAGATTACATAGTATAGACATATTTACATCAGGAATATTTACATCAAGAATAAGAACATGGGTCAGCAGAATATTACACGGCATGGAGGATTGGTCAAATATGCAGTATATACAGTGAGTAGCATGTTTGCGGGTGACCATTGCATGAATTACATAGCTGAGGCCAGTACATCCTGTTCGATCAACAAACGATTAATTCTGTTTTTAAAGGATTGGATGGCTGGCAGGCACATTGCTGAGATCATTGGGTGGGTAGGGAGTTCCAGAGCTTAGCAGCCAGGACTGGGAAACTCGAGCCTCTAGCTGTCTGAAGCTTGAAACTGGGAATGATTAGTGTGTGCGTCTGTGCAGATGTCAGGGGTCTGGTTGCTATGTGTCGTGTGAACCGCGTGGATAGGTAAGGAGGTGCAGCATTGTGTTGTGCCTTGTAGGTTAGAACCCGTGTTTTGAGGGAGATGCGAAGTGTAATGGGTAGCCAGTGTAGGTTGCGCCTGGTAGAGGAGATGTAGGAGCGCCTGGGGATGTTGAGAGCGGCCCTGATGGCATTGTTCTGGGAGACCTGGTGTTTATCAAGGTTTCTTTGACTAGTCCCTAGGTAGAGGGTGTTGCAATAGTCAATTTTGGACATGATGAGGGTTCTGGCAAGGATCAGGCAGTTGCCCGTTGTCAGGAAAGGGCGACAGGCTGTAATGAGTTTACATGTGTACGATGATGCTGAGACTACTGAGTTGGTTTGTCTATTGAGAGAGAGAGTGGAATCAAGGTAAATTCCTAGTGTTCTCGTGACATTGGTGACTTTGATAACGTTTCCATCAATAATGAATGAGTTATATTTGGGGTCAAGTTTCGTGAGTTTGGACTGAGAGCTTAGGATGAGTAACTCAGTTTTCTCATCATTAAGGCAGAGCCCATGGTGTGCCATCCAGGCCTGGATGACTGAGTAGACTGAGTTGAGGGCGTTGACATCGGTCACATAGTCACCAGTGATAGGGATGAGTATTTGGGTGTCGTCCGCATAATTCGTGTATGAGACACCCAGATAGTCAAGAATATTAAAGAGCGGTTTAGTAAACACATTGTACAACCTGGGCGATACACAAGAGCTTTGTGGGACTCTGCAAGGAACATGTGCTGGGTCAGCCGCTGCTAAGGGAGAGAAGACCCTCATGGATCTATTTGCCAGGAAGGAACTGATCCAGGAAGTAGCTGTATCAGAGAAGTGAGCGGCTATCTTAAGGTGATGGCTGAGGATTTGGTGATCAACCAAATCGAATGCAGCAGAGAGGTCGAGTAAGAGCAGGAGAGCTTGTTTGTCCTTATCTTTCAGGTCCTCGATTTGGGTTTTCAAGTTGATCAGGGCTGTCTCCGTACCGTGTCTTGGACGAAACCCCGATTGTCTAAGCCCTAATAGGTTGTTAGTATCAAGGTAGTCCTGGATTTGGAGATAGGCTGAACGATCCAGAATTTTGAGTAGGTAAGGCACCGTGGTGATGGGCCTGTAGTTGGAGGGATTGCTAGGGTCAAGGTTAGGTTTTTTAATTAGGGGGATGACCCACGCATCCTTGAGGTTGTCGGGTACTGTGCCCGATTTGAATGATGTATTGATAGAGATGTCCTCAACGAATGTGTATAAATAAATATGAATAAAGTCAATGGCAACAGTAGTCAGTCCCAGAAAATGGAGTCTGAGTTGGGAAGTCTAAAAGACAACCCTGTGTCACTGCACTGAAGGTGCTGTGTAACACACAGTAAAAGGATGATGCCTGTGGAGTAGGTGAGGCTCCACAGTCTATGAACACAAAAAATGTAAACACACACAGCAAAACACATGTAAGAGTGGGAAAAAAGGGCTGACACTCTTACCAGGTGAAAAAAATAACCCAGGGACTCAGTAGTTAAGGGAAATTAGCCATTCTTGAGAACTCTCCCTAACACCGGGGAGCTTCCAGCACCAGACAAGCCCAGTGCCGCGGGTCGTCATGCTCCTGAGGGGATTTGCTGAAGACCAAAATGTCATTGCTGTAATTAAGGCAGTTTGGGATATGTTGATGACCTGGTGGATTTCCTCTTGGAACATTTCTGCTGCCGATGATATCCCGAAATTTTGCCATTTGTAGCGATATAGTCCCATGTGAGTCACAAATGTGGTGATTTAGCGTGATTACCGGGCAAGCTCCAGCTGGTAGTATCCCTTGTTGAAGTCTTGGAGAACACAGGCACCCGGTTGAGGAGGTGGATCATGTCCATGATTCTGGCGGCCTGGTGACGTTCCCGCTGTATGGCTACATTCGGTCGGCTCATATCCACGCAGAGTCAAATGGACTCTTCGGATGATTTCTTCGGGACAGCTACAATCAGTGAGACTCAAGGAGTGGGTCCAACCGCTGGATCAATGATGTTGGGATCCAGTAAGCGCCGAAGTTCTTCTTCGACCTGCTTCTGGATATTACTGGGTATGCCCCGATAATGCGGTGCAACAGATTTGACCTTTGGGTCGATGTGGAGGCATACTTTGCAATTCTGTTGCTTGTCAAGACCTTTGAAGAGGTTGGGGAATGCCTTTACAACATCACCGTCTGGGGACAAATATTTGTGGGCCATCATGTGGAGTAGGATGTGGACAAGGCCCTGTCGTTGGCAGTTTGAAAACTCAGAATGCACCCCTGTTGGCTTTGGTGGAGAGCACATGCAACTGAATGCCGTCTGTGTGTGACTTATAGGCGCAAACTCTTGTGATCATCCCTTTGCTCGGCAATGGTGTGTTGGAGCCGTATGGGAATATGTCCACTGTGGATGTTTTTAGCATTGGCGGATGCGGGAGTCGTTTGTAGGCTTCTTCACTCATGACATTTACTGTTGTGCTGGTGTCAATCAAGAATTCAGTCGGATGTGTTATTGACTTGTAAGACCAGGGTGGGGCTGTGTTGCTTAGCGACCTTGTTTCCCAGTGCCCACACATAACCCCCCTTCCGCTGGTCATCCGGAGAGGATGCAGATTCACTCCCAGACTGCGATCTTACTTCCACATACCGTACATTTCTGTACTGTAATGCACTGTTATGTACTGTAGGATCCTCTTCTGTCTGGGGACCTGTATGGCCATCAGGATTGCTGCCTGTCACCTTCTCCCTCAACCGGGCGGTATCTCCGGTGTTTACAACCAGGCTTCCGGTCATCAGAGCGATGTTTCGGGTGTCACCTGCTACTCCTAGGGGAGGTCTCTTGGGGTGCCGACATGGTGGCATTCCTACATACTGCCCTAAAGTGGTCATTGCCCCCGCACACAGCACATTTCTGGCCCAAGGCAGGGCACGTGCCTGTCAAATACCTGATCACTGGGTCTTCTTACTCGTGATGTTTTGGCAGGTATGCTGGGTTGATGTGCTTCAAGGTTTGGTACTTGTAGGAGGTGCAGTAGTAGAGACAGGTCACCTCCCAATCTGAGGTGATACTCAGAGGTGGTTGGGTACCGTCATCCGACACCACAGGCTCGCCTGCTGGTATTTCCGTGGCATGTAGAGAGTGCAAGTACTGAACCGGAAGGTCAATATGGCCCTGACAGGAGGAGCCAGGTGAGGATACCAACATGGAAGAAGAATTAGGGCCAAACCAAGAGAGATTAAACAGGTCAAGGAGTGAGTGAGGGGGAGAAAAGAGGGAGCACAGAAGCAAACAGTGCAAGAACCCCATAATAAGGCTGATAGGGGTCAAGGGGTCAAGAGCAAGTACAGAGAGCCAGGTAAGAAGACCAAAATGAAGGCAAGCAAGGTCTTGGTCGGAGCGTGGAAATGTGTCGATGGGAAGGCATGTTGGGATTTTATTGCCCGGTTATGTTGTGGTTGTCAAGGCAACAGGGATGCACCATGCGTGCATGGCATACAACGCACTGCACGCACCGCCCTGCATATGCTTGTCCTCCAGAGCTGGTTGGCACCCTTCCTATTCGGGAGGTCTGCCTCAGTGAGCTGCGGACTCTACCGAAGTGCCATCGGGAATACAGGCACCAACCCGCGATAGGCACGGCCGTGAGGGAAACAGTAAGCCATTACAGTGCCCTCATTTGGGAATTCGCATCTGCACAAGATACAGGTTTTGTTGGCCATCTTCGTGTTGTCTTAAGATGCCAGCGTTAGTTTCTTGACTGATTCCTGGTCTCTCGGCGATGGGTATACCTTTCCCCTGCCCATGTTGATGACCTGCTGTGAGATGGCTGAGTTAGTCGGTGTCATGGCCAGGATCTCATCTAATGAGCGTTGTTTTTGGAGTCATTTTTTTCTCAATTCGGTGGACTCACATCCCACTATGACTTGAAAGCATAGCACTTCCCCGTTCGAATAGCGGTGGAACACGCAGATGCAGGGTCGAATGACAAAATTGTCCATTGTCCAGTGTTTCACCTCTCTCCTGCATGGTGGTGTGAAAGATGTGTCTTTCATAGTCCACGTTGATATGGGGAGCAAAGTGTGCGGCGAGTGCTCCTTGAATCTCCCTAAAGGTGGCTTTTTCCACATCTACTAGTTCATATAGGATGTCTTGTACTGATGCCCCTACTGCTAGTGTCAATATATTTTTCTTTTGCTTGTCGTGCATGGGGCCCCTTCGCCCAGTGGACCCACCATGGGCAGAGAATACTGGTCTCAGTAAGGTCAAACGCTGTGAACAGTTCCTAAGGAGAGACATCCCCTTGCACAACCTGAAATACTTCAGATAGGCAGCAGGCACCGTGGCTGGTATCTCGCCTTCTGACATGGTGGATGTCGTGTGATCCTTTCTGCTGTTTTATAGAAATTCCTCACTGTAGTGCAATGGCTCCCCTTTGAGTGCCCTCATCTAATTGTCTTGTATGCATCAAGGGTTGAGCAGCAACATGTCCACCAAATGAGCCCTGGGTGAAAATGGTTGCCTTAGTTCTTTCTGTGTACTGCAGGTCTCCTCCTCCTCGTCTTCACAGACTTGGCCTTCACACAGCTGTCGCTGCATCTGCCAGCAGCATCACAGGAGTTTCCTCAGGCTTGCAGGCCATCTATTTGCATCTGGGAGACACAAGTTGAAGTGAGGACACAAACTGGAGGTGCAGGCCAGCTTGCTGTGGCAACGTCGTGCTTGTTGCACACCTGTTATATATCAGGTGTCTGCGAGACCATCTGCGATCACAGGATCTCACAGCCGCCGCCCAGGATCTATATATGTGAGCAGCACTTCAACTGGCACAGGACATCACCACCGCCACCTGGTACAAGCACAATGCAGGCTGAAACTCATCACCGCCGCCCCAGCTGAAGCGAATGCAGGCCACTCCTGGGGTGTGCGTCGGAGCACGGCTCATGCAGCTGCCGGGACTACTGGGATGTCGGAGGGTCGACTCCGTCGTAGCCAATGTCAGCACCTTAGTAACGGTATCGGTGCTCGCTTGGAGGTACCGTGGATAAGGCCCACACAGTTGTGACTGGCTTCAACACAGCTTTAATCTCAACTGAGGCTTTCCTGCGTCATCAACGTCACTTCTTTGAACTTGCCCTCCCCAGCCCAGCCTCACACATAACGAGGCTGATGCCTGCAACATTACAATATTGAACGCCTGTCAGGATGTATATGAAATTTGGGCCGTCTGTGTCACAACCTTTTATGTTGCCTTCCACAAAAAGAATTGGGGATCAACTGATTCAGTCAAAGGGACGAGGTTAAAATCCTCAGCGGTTCAGTACTGTACATGTGGGTGTGGAAATCATAGAGAGATCATGCTGGAAAAGGGGCTGGGATTTCACTTGTGGTAGCGGGGAACATGTTTCACACTGACGGTGAGCACCTGTCTGAGCAATGACTCTTCTTGCAGGATTTACTGGTGTTTGTCAGCATGGCATAGCTTGGGTGGGGGAGTGCCCCAGATTGATAGGTCCAGGCCCCAAAGGCAGTTGTGGGCGGCCTGTTTGTATTGTATTGTATTTGTTATTTATATAGTGCTCTTTCCCCATTTGTATGGCTTCAATGCGCTTTGTGGTTGGAACGCCCTCAGTGACCGCAGTCAATGTGTAGGAGGTTCTAAGAGTTTAGATTAAGAGATGCTTGTGTTCATTTTCCACGGGTTAGGACTTAGGTGGCTGGCTATGCTCCAATAAGCAGACCAGAGGTCAGGCATGTCGGTGGGTGCTGTTGGTGGTTTAGGATGGAGTGCTATTGCTGAAGATTCGGTGTGTGCCCAGCTATACCAAATTTTATTTTCGTTGGTAGTCTGTGTATGCTAGTGGCAGAGGTGTTGAGATACGTCAGGGTTTTCAGAGAGGACGGCTATGTGCGCTGCTAGACCGGAATGACATAGCCATAGCTGCATTCTATGGTGCGTGGATGGATGGTCGTAACTATGGCCTGTGTAGCAGACGTGGTGTAAGGTACACGTACCGTATGCTTTGATGTAGTTCGGCTGCAGCATTCTTTTTCTTTATCCGATGTGAATGTGGACAGCATGGTCTCATTATTCGTGGTGTCTCTGGAGCGAAGGTCTGAGCAGTGGGGCAAGTCCCGGAGGAGGGAGGGAGTGGGGGATGAGGAGGGCGATAGGAGGAGAGGGAGGACAACTGTGAGGCCGAATAGTTTTTGTGGAGTGCCTTTGCGAAAACAAAGGGGGAGGGGGTGCGCCTAACAAAGGGTGCTACAGTAGGAAGTAAGGCGCTTTAGAATCTGGATTTTGGCATGGGGGGAACAATTAATGGTTGAATGCAGTGGCACCTGGATTTGGGAACAGCTGGGTGGTGGGAGAGACACCTTACTGGGGTACAGCAGTAGACTCTAAATAGACAGGCACCTAGATTTGTAGGCAGTGAAGTACAGTGGTACCTGGGTTTGGGACACCTGTATAATGGGTGAAAATGCCTAATGGGTCTTTCAGCAGTCAAATACATATAGCACCTAGGTTTGGGACACATGGATCATGGGAGAAAACGCCTAATGGGTCTATTCAACAGTCAAATACAGTAGCACCTAGGTGTGGGACTCCTGGATAATGAGAGAAAAAGCCTAATGGGTCTTTCAACAGTCCAATATACTAGCACCCAGGTTTGGGACAGCTGGATAATGGGAGAAAAAGCCTAAATGGGTCTTTCAATCTGGCACAATCATACAAAAATCAGGCTAAATACGAGGTATGGCTATCTGGCACAATTAGGCTGAATACAAGGTATGGGTATCTGGCATAATCAGGCTAAATTCAAAGTATATCTATCTGACACTGTCAGGCTAAATGCTATTGGGGGCAGGAGATATGATGGGGTCAGACGGCCTAATGGGGGATAGTGATTGCTGGTCACTATGTTCAGACCTAATCTTCACAATTCTGTCTAGATGTGACGCAATGCTAGTCTTCATAATTCTGTCTAGATGTGACGCAATGCTAGTCTTCACAATTATGTCTAGATGTGACGCAGTCTAGTATTACAGTTGTCTAGATGTGACACAATACTAATCTTCACAATTCTTTTATCTGAGTGTGACTCATGGCTAAACTTCACCAGGACAGAATGTGAATGCCTAAGTGCAAACACCTAGATTTGAGGTATCTGAATAGTTGGAGAACGTCTAAGTATGGGACACAACAGTGAATAACACCACTGAGCATTTGTTACACAGCAGTGAAGGGGTATTTTTTACTAGCTGGCTGATTTTGGTATGCTTATGTTGTGTAGGTAATAAGTAATAAGAGAGGCAGGGCTTTTTGGAATACAGTGATTGCTGTACTCCCCACCCAGACCACACTTACCTTGTCAGTCACTGCTGGTTGACAGCTGGCTACTGGCTTCTCAGGCGAACACGGGGTACCACGGTCTGGAGCTGCTTCTTTGGGCGCTGCTCTTTGCCTTAGGGCCCTTAGCCGAAAAGGCTGCACGGGCAGTGGGTTGCCTTAGGGGTGTGGTTAAGAGCCTACCTCCTGGAGGGAAACGGCCAATCACGGACAAGAGGCAGGGGAGAGGTTGCACAGGTGCGGCAGAGAAATGGAAAAAAGTCCAAAAGACAAGTGGAAATATCTGCCAGGAACAAAAGGAAGAGACACAGCTGACTGTTCCAACCAATTGCAAGGGGGACGGTGGGGACAGGAAGAAAGCCAGAAACAAACAAAGGATTACACCCCAGGGACTGAACACGCTAGATGCAGGCCAGCTCAGAAAAATGGGGTGAGAAGCCACAAGAGAACCCCACCAGAATAGCACAAACTAGTAAAAAAACTATTTAAAAAACACACAAACCCCTCAGGAGCACATGAAACAGGCCAAAAACAGATTACAATCAATGTACAACTGCTCATTGAGCATCAACCAGCCATTAAGGCTTCTTTCCAAGTGGTTTCCTTAGAGGATCCTTCTAGATTGCAGTCCAGAAGGCAAGTGGAAATGGCTGCCAGAAACAAAGGCAGAGACACACCTGACTGCTCCAACCAATTGTTAAATTAAGATTCTTTTCAAAACTTGCCAGCAATTACCCTTCAGTTTTACTTTAATCATCCACACATGGATCGCAAGCCTGCTGGGCCTACAGACCCAAGCTATCCCTCACTGATTACATCAAATGAGGCCAAAACATGTCTGGGTTGCTTGTATTCACGTTAAATTGGGATGTGACCTAGTATTTCAGGCCAGACTGCCCCTTTTAGGGTGGGACGAAGCTTCATTTTCATACAGTCTTTCCCCCTTCAGTAATGGCTTGGCAGGCTACAAAACAAAGGCTGGAGGGTTTCTCAGAGCAGTGCCCGTGGCTATCATTAATTCAAAACCTTCCAGCCATTATATTTCGGTGCTGATCAGGTAGCAGATGGGCCCGGTGACAACCTTAGTAATGTAAAACTGATAGGCTGTTTGTGTCTGGAATTAACTTGTTGCAATAGGAACATAGCCCATATTAGTTTTTTCTTTGATGTTTTGTCCCAGGATTAAGCATGCTCTTCTGGTGAACCCAATGGACAATAAAAGTAGTGAGTCGGCTGGAAAGAGCATATATTTTGCCAATGCAATTGAGGAGCAAAACATGGCAGCAGGATGAGAGTATGTGACGTTTTTTAGAAATAAACCTTTGCTAGCATGTTTTCAGGAAAGGGGAATATGGCATGACTTAGACTGCACTTCCTTATTGAAATCTTTGATGCTAAATATGCTATACCAGCATATGGAAACTTAGGGAGAAGAGTATTCACCAAATAATTCTCAATGTTGAGGTCACTATCCTAAGAGAGAGATAGATTTGAGAGCAGAGGCTAGGAGGCTTCGGAATCTAGCTTTGGTTATGGTGTGAAAGACATGAGGGTGTTATCTAAACTACAGAAGGTGTAGTAGTGGCAAGAGAGAAGGGGGGAGATTAGAGCAGACTTTAAAAACTGCATGGTAGATAGAGGAGAGTTTAACAAAGGAAAAGAGTTCCTCAGTGTGAGGCAGAAGCTAGGTGAGAGGAGGAGGGAGGTTAGGAAAGTTTGGAGTATACATGAGGTTTAGGAAAACTGCAGATCTCTGAAGTGAAGTAGGCTTCCTCTGCATTTCCAGTCTGCTCGGTTTAGTTGTTCTCAAGAGGATGAGGTAGGCGAGTTTAGCGGCAGGGCTGTAATAGCGATGCCTGGCATGTTCAAGGATCAAAGGTTGTTGCTTGGCCAGAAGGAGGTTATTCAAAATAATTTTGCTTGGTGCTTCTTGGAATGACTTAATCTTGAAGGGGCGGCATGGTCCCACATACTGAACAGGAGAGTGTTAAGTGAGTTCCAGCAAGTCGTGGCGCGGGGGTTGAGGGGGAAAGACAGGTATGCAGTCAGATAAGAAGACCGAAAAGAGAAGGGGAATTTGTTTGTGTCTGGAGGGTGCAGTGGCGGGAAAGGGGGTCGGGAGAAGAAAAGGGAACGGATTGTGTGAAGGAACACGAATGGTACACTGAAGTTGGTAGATCAAGTGGCAGTCAGATAAGAAGACCGAAAAGAGAAGGGGAATTCGTTTGTGTCTGGAGGGTGCAGTGGCGGGAAAGGGGGTGGGGAGAAGAAAAGGGAATGGATTGTGTGAAGGAACACAAATGGTACACTGAAGTTGGTAGATTAAGTGGCAGTGTAGGCCCTAGAGCAGGTTAGGAGGCTGTAGGAGAGAAAGAATATACGGTAAGTGTGTTTATAAGAGCAGGTTCAGATATTGAAGTCTAGAACAATGAAGAGGCTCAAAGGCGAGTCAAGATGTTGGGCAATGGTATCGACAAAAGTGTTAGGGAGAATTCTCATAAATGTGCTATTTCCCTTCACCTTAGAGACCCCCAGCAACTTTGCTGGATTTTGAAGACTTGATTGTTTTACCTGGAAAGAGTGTGAGCCTTTTTTTCCACTCTTTCATGTATTTTGATGTGTGTTTTACTCTTGTGTTCTTAGATTATGGAGTTTTAGATAACGCCATAGGCATCACCTTTTCATGTGTGTTACATAGCACCCTCAGTGCAGTGACACAGGGTTGTCTTTTTAGACTTCAAAAGATTTAAATACCTTCCCTGGGATAAACTACTTTTTCCCAGAGAATGTAAGATTAAATTGACTTTACTGGTCTTTTTAAATTCCTAGACCCAGTGCACACTATCTTCCTATAGACTCGTGGAGGGATTACTTTGTATCCCCTGTGTCTAGAAACTTATGTAGCAGTCAAATGCTACCCTTTCCTATCGAAATGGCTGGTGGCAGTGGTTTTACAACAAACTCCATGATTTTTCCCGACCGCGAACAGCGGTAGCTAAAAGTCGCGGGAGCCATGTTTTTTAAGATGGTGCCTTAAGCCCCTTTGTTTAAACAGGTCCCGGTCTTCTTTTTTAGCAGTTTTTTTTTGGAAAGGTTCTTCTAGAGTATGTCTCTGCGTGCAAAACCAGGTTTGGTCCCTTTGTTCTTACGCCTTTGGCGGGCTTCAGGACTGAAGACCGCCTCTAGCGCCTTAGTGTCTGGGGTGGGCAGGAAGTCAGGGAGGTGCCTGAAACTCCCTTTGTTTAGTCTCCTAGGAGACCCAAATGCACTCTGGCTTGATTGGCTGGCTGACTGTCCAGCAAGGACAGCCCCCCTGCTGGGTGAGTGACAGCTAGGCTGGAATGAAAGGGAGAAAACTGTTTAAAAGGCAAGTCTCTTGTACTGAAAGGCAGAGTCGACAACTGGAACAAAAGAACCGAAGACGAGCTGGAAGAGGACGGCTGCTGCAACTCCTGGACTGTTGGTTTGCCCGGTGTAGCCCTGCTGCAGGTACGAATTGCCAAGTTCATCTCGACAGAGAAGCCCCTTCAAGGACGACTTCTTCCTTTGAGTTGGTGGGACCAATCAACTCGTAAGCCACCTGGATACCATTCTCGGAGCTCGTTAGGATTAACCATGGGGAAGGACACCAGATTGTGTGCTTGACTACAGCTACTCGAACCGAAGATCTTCCTTTTTGCCAGCTTGTTTGACCAGTCCCCGTGCAGTGCAGGAGTCCCCCGACGTCCTCCCTCTTGTCCCCACGACTGAGGCTCAGGAACAGTGAGGTCTGCATGAACTGCCAGGAACCAACGTCTTCAGCTGCATCTTTTCTTAATATTAAGGTACTGTGCTAACCCGATTGAGAGAACTTACCTCTCGCGGTGAAAGTTTGTGAAACTTTCCCAATTTGCAGGCCTAATCAGCTTGTGACCCAACATATGATTCTTTTTCATACAAACTACTTCTGAGAACTTTGGCAAAGACTTTACCGTTTACTACAAGAACTGCTCTTTCCTATCCAAGACACTAGTCCATTGACTTTGGCCTAGGCCTATTAAACTGCATCGAGTCCTCTATTGAACTAAAACTATTTGCACTGCCTAAGAAAGTATCTGTGATCCATTTTATTAAGGTGTGACTTTGTGCTCCCATTTAAAGTGACTGAAATGCCATTTTGCTCCTATTTCAGGGGAGCCTAATTTACTCAGAAACTTATTGGTTTGGTATTGAAGTATATTTGTGTATGATATTAAGTTGCATCCTTCTAGTGAATGTTTTCTAAATGACTGTGTAATAAATTAATAGGTGTTTTACCAAGAAACCTTGAATGTAAGTGTCTACTTGAACCACTGTGATTGTGAGACCTCTGTGTAATCTCTTTTACTGCTCACATTCCCTCTTGAGATAAGCCTGGCTGCTCAGCTCGCTACCAAAAACTATGTAGTACAGACTTATACCAAAGGTTGGTTTTGCTTACACCTGGAGTCCTAATTGTCTGTGGTGGTCCCAGAGGGTACTGCATGCAATTCTGCCTACCACTGGTGGCAAGCGGTCAGGATAAAATATAGTTGTTACATTGAGAGTGCTGCTCTTACTTTTGTTCAAATAACCTCCACAAGGCTAAGCGCCACTAGAAAGGCAATTGTTTTAAAATGCCAGATATGGATAACTTCAAACAGGAAGCCCTGATCATTCTAACAGTAGATCAACTGAAAGATATGTGTACAGTCAAGTCTCTCTTTGTTAAAGGCAAGAAAAATGAATTGATTGAAAAGTTGTTGAATCATCAAAGACTGAGGTAGAGCTATAACTCCTACCCGCCACCTCCCATCAAATGTGGATAGTGATGAGGATGATAATGATTCAGAACCTAGCTCTAATGTTATTGAGGAGACAGAAGAGTCAGAGGAGTCTCAGGATGAGAGCCCCACTACACCTCTACCTGCTCTAGGCCCTCAACCTATAGCCACAGGGACCCTACCAGGTCCAGTACTGAGTCCAGGATTTGTCTCTCTTGAAAATATGAGACTTAAGTTAGAGTTCAAAAGGCTCCAAATGCAAACTGAAAGTAATCATCAAGAAATCAAACTCAGAGAAATGGAAATGCATCATGCTCTTGAAATGAAGAAATTGTCTCTTGAAAATGGTTCTATCCCAGAGTCTTCTAGGTCTTCCAGTCTTAAGAGACCTTGCATGCCTAAAGAAGCTGTGAGTATCTATGAGGTGAGACTTGATATTTTGGATTGGTTGGCTGCTTTTGAGTGTAACTATGGGATTAAGGGTTTCACACGGAATCAGTGGATTCCTTGGCTTTTGTCTAGGCTCCTCCCAGTTGCAACTAATGCTGTAATGGAGGTGGGGGAACTTGAAAGATTGTAGTATCAAAATGTGAAGCTAGCTTTGATAGCTACATTTGGGAAAACTCCTTCCCAGTACCTTAAGAGGTTTAGGATCCTCAAAAAGCATGATTGTAGCCCTTCGGCTACCTGGGTGTGTGAATGTTTAAAGAACTTAGATGGTTGGGTAAAGGGTTACAGAGTTACCACGTTTGAAGGAATGAGAAATCTATTTTTGTTAGAATCTATTTTTGATGCCTGCTCTCCTGAGCTGGGACAGCACTTGGCTGACTCGAAGGAAATTGATCCAAAGACGTTAGCAAAGGCTGCTGACTTGTGGGTTGCCAACATGGCTACTCACAAGGATTCTGCGGCAACTCAGAAGAAGGATGATGGGAAGCAGCAAAATAAAGATGGCAAAGAGAATTTGAATACCTCCAATCCAAAAGAGGGACCCAAACAGAAAAAGGGTAAGCCACAAAGGAAACCGAATCAGGCTAGTGAAACCCCTGGTGCCAAACCAGAGGGAGATAAGCAGAAACCCCCATTTGTCAAACCATTTGGAAAATGTTATGCTTGTGGCTCTACTGACCATGTGAAAGGGGATCCCGGATGCAAGGGTAAACCTTCAGGGGTCCATACTGTCTCCTTAGCCTTTTCCCCAGAAGGAGAAGTACAAATGACAAGTGGAAACTTTCAGTTACTGGCTGAAGACCCCATTGGAGTCTCTGCCAGTGTTTCTTTAGTGTCCCTGGGTCTGTAGGAACAGCAGAATTTAGATGTCTATAATTTAATTCCAGATAACACAAAAGAATATTACAAGGACAGTGTACTTGTAAATGGTCAGGAGACCCCTGTCATTAGAGCCATTGGGGCCAGCATTACAGTGGTGGATTAATCTTTCTTTAAACCTGAGGATGTTGCTAAGGCGCCCAAAGGCCTCACTTAGCTTTCTGGAGGCCCTGTCCAAATGCTTCCTAGACTACCAGCTCTCATCCAGTGCAACAACATGACTGTCAGGATACCTGTTAGTGCACAAAGTGAGGTGCCTCAGAGAGTCCTGTTGGGGAATAACTTAAAAACCCTTGGAGTTGTATCAAGCACCCCCAGGCTTCCCATTAAAAGGAAACATGAGCAGACAAGCAAGGCCAGAGAGAGTACCTTAACTGACTCTCCAATGGATGTTACAGAGGAATCTATAACACCCAGTCCACAGGAATTACTGACTGCTATTTCCAAGAAGAATGAGAAAAAGGGGAAACCCAAAGTCTCAAAGAAAAAGCAAGAAAGCACTCCTGTGGTACCAACAAGGACATCCCGGAGAGGACTGTCCAAAGTCACATCTGTGACTGCTCTACCAGCTGAGGTTGAGTGTGAGCACCAAGCAGCAAAGGTTGAATCAGCTGCTGAAGATTCAGAGCTGGAAGAAGACCTTCCTCCTGTTGGAGATCTGGATCCTAAAGACCGTCCTGAGCTGCAGTCTTTACTGGCAGAAGGTGGCCCGTGTAGGGCAGACTTCAGCCGAGCTCAAAGGGAGTGTCCTACTCTTGAAGCACTTCACCAACAGGCAGCTTCCCAGCTGGACGGGCAAGAGCCAGGGAAGCATAGGTTGTACTGGGAAGATGGCCTCTTCTACAGTGAACCAACTGAGTCTATCCCAGGGGACTACAGAAGACTTGTAGTGCCTCTAGAGATAAGACACCAGTTCCTACAGTTAGCCCATGAGATTCCTTTGGCAGGTCACCTGAGCTTCAAGAAGACCAAGGAAATGCTTTCTCTGTATTTCTACTGGCCTAAGTTGGGGTCTGATGTAGATAAATTATGTAGGAGCTGTCACACTTGTCAGACATATGGCAAGAGTGGAGCCAAGAATGTGGCACCATTGGTCCCTTTCCCAGTGGTGCGAGTCCCTTTTGAGGGGGTAGGAATCGACATTGATGGTCCCTTAGACCCTCCAACCTCTTCAGGCAATCGATTTATATTGGTTGTAGTAGACCATGCTACTGGGTATCCTGAAGCTATACCTATGAGGACTGCTGCAGCTCAGGCTGTTGCTAAGGCCCTACTTGGTGTTTTTACCAGGGTAGGTTTTCCTAAGGAAGTCATCTCAGACAGGGGATCAAATTGTATAGCCCACTACATGCAGGCCATGTGGAAAAACTGTGGAGTGATTTGCAGGTTCTCAACTGCCTACCATTCCCAGATGAATGGATTGGTAGAGAGGTTTACCCATACTATGAAGAGCATGATAGGTGCTTTAGAAGAACCCCTTAGAAGAAAGTGAGACCTTCTACTGCCATGCCTTCTCTTTGCTTATAGAGAAGTCCCTCAGGAGGGAGTTGGATTTAGTCCCTTTGAGCTTCTCTATGGTCATCCAGTTTGAGGTCCATTGGCCCTAATTAAGGAGGGGTTGGAGAGTGCTCCTTCTCCCAAGCCAATTAGAGTCACTGACTATGTGCTTGGTCTCCGGAGAATGACACACATGATGACAGAAGCATCTGATAACTTAAAAGCAGGTCAGGCTTTGGGAAGCATTGGTATGACCAGAAGGCCAACATGATTGGGTTTACTCAAGACCAGCAAGTTTTAGTTATGGTACCTACAAGGCAGAGGGCCTTACAGGACAAATGGATTTGACCCTTCAAGGTTGTGGAAACCTTGGAGAGGTCAATTATCTGGTGGATTTAGGCAATACTAGGGAGGCCCCCAGGGTCTTTCACACCAACCGTCTAATAACCTATGCCTCAAGACCAGAAGTGAGAGCTTTGCTTCTAGCTTCAGCTCAAGAGGAGGAAGAGAGTGAACCTCTACCTGATCTCTTCAGGGGATAACCTTTAGATGAGAAAATAGAAGGCGCTAATCTCTCTTCTAATCTGACAGTGAAACAGGGGGAGTGCAGGTTTCTGTTAACTCAGTTTGCCTCCCTATTTTTACTATCACCAGGCTTGACCCCTTGGGGCCAGCATGACATTCTCACTGTTAAAAGCAGAGGTTACGGAATGTCAGATCATGTAAGAACCCACATAAAGGAAGAGGTCAACAAGATGCTTGATCTCGGGGCAATAGAACCCTCTACCAGTCCATGGTCTAGTCCAGTTGTACTAGTACCAAAGGCAGGATCCAAGGAGTTGAGATTCTGAGTGGACTATAGAGCTCTAAATGCAGTCACTAGGACTGATGCCCATCCTGCGAGGCCATAAAGACCCTGCATATGGAAACTAAGGCACAATAACCATATGCTCTAGTGACACGAAAGACACGAGGTTCGATTTCCAAACAAGTCTGGTTTATTTCAAAGTATGCTCAGTCGGCCGACTGGGGTCTAACGTCTTGCAACGTGTGTACCCAGACCTCGTGAGATGCAAGAGAGTGAGCAACGCTAAAGCAACAATATATATACATAACATTCAATCTTTGAAGGCAATTCAAACCGCCCATAATGTATCTTTTAGGCTAGGGTTCAGTGATTGACAATCATGACTATTATAACACGTTATGACAAGTCTCTATTCAGTCTAAATATACTTATTCTAGCAACAGTAGCAGAGACCGCTTTTTGTTATGGAGAATATAAAGCTCTTAGTTCAGCAAGGATATCATGTTCGTAGGAGAGAAACATTCCTTAGCACGTTATCTATGTGTTTCTGTTCCTGAACCAAGGGTCAGACAGTTCTGAGGAAGAAAATACCTGTCTCCGCGAAGGAATACCGCTAAAAGAATATAATTCATGCTTTAACTGCCTATTGCTACAGAGTTTGCAAGACAGGCCGGCACCTGGGCTGCTGATTAGATGCAGTTTCTGCTCGCCTCCAAGGACTTTGTGAGGGACGAAAACAGTGTATTTCTGTATCGTTTGACATTCCTGTCTGTGTTAGTCTTTCAGCATGCAGGCCGTGGCCTCGCACCGTGTATGAACTTGAAGCATAGAATACATTTTGCAAAGCATTTTGACAGAAAGAAAAAAAGCAAATGGCAGATATTTCACAAAATGGACGCCCTCTGGTTACACTGACGATTCTGTGTTTGCGATGTTTGTCACATGATGCGATTGGTTTCTGGCCAACATAATATACATACTATACATTCTATAGGGTCGTTTATGGACTAACAAACCCTCCTTTTGGCTGTAAGCCAAGAGCATCATCCATACATCGCATCTTCATCTGACCACGTGTCTAATTCTGTACTATGCATACTACTATAATCGTCATCACAAATATTAATTGCCATAACTTCCTTCATTGTTTCATTTTCGTAGTGTGCACCTTCATTTAATATGCGAGGAGGTTTCGTTTTGATTGTGTGTACACATTCATTTGTAATCTGGGAGCAAAGGATTGGCAGGCATTGTATGCAACAACAGTAGAACATGAGGATTCCAAATATCATGACCAAAATTGTAATTAGTTTCCATCCCCATGATCGCAGCAGTTTCCAGAACCATGAACTAATATTCAGATTCCAACCACCTGTGGGGACACGAATATCAGAACTCAGGACATGCAATTTCTTGATTGCTTCAAATATCGTGGGGGAGGAGTCACTTACGGATACACAGCATGCTGATTCCACGATTTTGCAAACCCCCCACGATCAGCCAAAATGACATCAAGGACCATTCTATTATGAAGTGTCATTAATCTAACTGCTTTCTCGTGTCTCTAGTGTCATATTATAGAGTATGTCTGTAGTTCCATTTATCGTTTTTTCTAACACCCTGGACAGTTTCCTTATATTCCATGAATTTATTGCTTGCCCCCAAAATGGTATAAATGACTTTGCTATAGGCTTCTCTTCGCACAAACAATAAAGGCTTCTCTTTGCACAAACAACTAATTATAATTTCTTGGCGCAATGAGACCCGGAACATCTTTGTTTTTCTTCAACTATTCCTTTGGATGTGTATTGGCAGTACACCCACACCGCCCAGATACCCGCAGCCTTGATGTTTATTTTCTTAATCACTGTATAAGCGCTGTGGACTCGTGACTTTTTCTGCCATAACTTTGTTCTTGACTTTGCTATATCGCCTGCAATAAACCCTGCGGTATCATCTCGCTGTGGCCTAGATCTGGATAGTTTTGATATTTCCAAAGTTTTGGAAAGGAATACACCAGGAAAAAGTATACCTAAATAACAGGTCCCTTCCCAAGTTCTAAGTAACCATGGATAGGCCTGATCTCCACATACAAAATACACAGGACCTCCTATATATAATGGTTTCTCTTCTTGCCCAAGTACGGCAGTATTCATGCATCTAGTAAATGTTCCTACAGGATAGGAGCCCTTTTTCCGTAAACAAAATGGGACAGAACGTGGACTGTGATTAATAGTATAGGAGGGAGGCACAGCATCTTTGTTTCCTACTGGAGCCATGTTAAAAGTGATTAGGGATTTGTAAGGCCTAGAGAGCCTCTCTACTGGATGTGTTGTTACCGTGTTTATTTTGCTTGCGCTTGCAAATATGGAACAACCCACCGGTTCCAATACCACCCTTTCAAACTCATCTATGTTTGTTCCATCAAACTGACCAATACCACTGTCGTTCCATTTTCCATAAAATAACGCTCTCAATGATGCATAACATGCGGTATTAAGTGGCAAAGGCTATACATACCAACCCATTCCTTTTCCACAACACTGTTTCGGGGTTTAGTTTGTACCAACTTAAAACATTCCCATGCGCCTGGCTGCTATTTCAATTCAGAATTGTGTCGCAGTTTTGTGGGGCAAAAAGGGGCCCGATCCCAACCCCTTGTAGACACAGTAAAAAGTATTGCTACACACTTGAAGAACTGCGCCAAACTTGGTACCAGTGAACTGGTTTGTATTTATTACATTGCCCTTTTAGGATAACACATGTTTCGACACACCAGTGTCCTTTTCAAATCAGGGCTAATATCAAAGCTGCATATTGTATTCAGTAAATTCATACAGGGATACTAACAAATCAAGTGTGAATAACAAATCATAGTGCAATGTATAATCACATTAGCAGAAAAACAAGACCCAAATAATATTATGTTGTAGAATCACAGACAGTTAGGGAGGTGTAAAGGGGGAGGAGATTTGAGGCAAATGGACACGAGAAAACAAGGTGGGGAGAAAAATATAAAAAGAACAGCACATAAGTATTTCCAATATAATGAACAAGTCATGTGATCATAGTATAATTAGTATATTTAGTATATGATGTGTAGCTATTTGCACCCATGGGAGCCTTACCTATGTTTCAAATCTAATGTTCCAAAACGGTGAGTCAAAATATCACAGGATGAATCCCCCTATGAAAATTAGGTGGAAAATCACGGGTTAATGACCGATTTTGCACTTCCGCATTATCCGTTAAGAAAAAATCGTTTGGCGTCTGCTGTACGGTATAACATTTAACTGAAGGGGATACAATAGGGTATGTCTTCTTCAATTATAACAGTCTATCAGTCAGAATCAGTTAAAGTCTATCAGTTAGAATGGTCTAATTTCCATTTGTCTAAACGCGAGATCACACTCGAACCCTTATAGATTTTGGATTTATTGGCAGCCGCATGCGTGTATCGCTACGGTTGCATTTGCCAGAATACTACGATAGTGTTGACACCTCTACATGAGGGTCCGTGATAGAGCATTTCCTAAAGTGAGAAGCCCGCTGGATCGGGCGTTCACTGCTCTTAGGGCTTACCTTCAAAGTTCCAAAAATCTCCTGCCATCGGGCACGGTATCTGACCGCACTACCTAGTGTATATAAGGCTTACCGTGGTAACCCGAGTCCTATTTCTATTGTGGTTCATTTCCTGTGATTCCTGTGATTTTCCACCTAATTTTCATAGGGGGATTCATCCCGTGATATTTTGACTCACCGTTTTGGAACATTAGGTTTGGAACATAGTTAAGGCTCCCATGGGTGCAAATAGCTACACATCATATACTAAATATACTAATTATACTATGATCACATGACTTGTTCATTATATTGGAAATACTTACGTGCTGTTGTTTTTACATTTTTCTCCCCGTCTTGTTTTCTCGTGTCCATTTGCCTCAAATCGCCTCCCCCTTTACACCTCCCTAACTGTCTGTGATTCTACAACATAATATTATTTGGGTCTTGTTTTTCTGCTAATGTGATTATGCATTGCACTATGATTTGTTATTCACACTTGATTTGTTAGTATCCCTGTATGAATTTACTGAATAAAATATGCAGCTTTGATATTAGCCCTGATTTGAAAAGGACACTGGTGTGTCGAAACACGTGTTATCCTAAAAGGGCAATGTAATAAATACAAACCAGTTCACTGGTACCAAGTGTGGCGCAGTTCTTCAAGTGTGTAGCAATACTTTTTACCATTCCTTTTCCACCATGCTGGGGTAAATGGGGAGCAGACCCAACAGTTGGGCCTTTTCAAGATAGCATGGGTCATATTCATAATCAGAAGCAATGTATTATTGTCATACCCTTTTCTATGTTTCACTTCTTGTGAGGGGAGAGTGTAAGAGAGCACTGCTCGTAGTAGGAACATTGATAGCAGGCAAAAGAAAATTCAAAGGATGCAGTTTCCAGATACCAGAATATTGGGACCAGTGTAATCAGAATGCAAAGCGGTATCATAATTATTAGCATATTCTTTCCAAACCAAGTTTTTCTAGGAACAGGCTTAGTCTCTATTTCTACAATATCAACAGCGTTGGTGCAGGAGGGAGCAGGAGTGAGTGTAGGCATTGTCTGTAATGCTAATCTCAGGAAAGGTTTTCAATGTTCGCCGCAAAGAGTTCTCCACAGCAACACACGTTGACCGCAAAGCGTCCAAGTAGCAGCAAAGCGTTCAGGCCAGTTCAGGCTAGCCTGCTTAATAAATGACAGCAAGCTGATGTGATTTCGCACAGAGCTCCAAAAAGGCAGGAGCAAGCATCAATTGTGTCGGTACCATGTGCCCCCCGCTTGTCCGCACGGGGTCGCACTGTTCCTTCACTTTTCAATGGTAGCACCAGGAACCGTGTGTCAACTCCTCCCACTGTTACTCCCATCCCTCAATGCGGCCACCAACACCTGTTCTGATCCCACCTCCCTAGCAGACACCTACAACCAAACTATGCTTACGGCTATAGACTCCATAGCACCCATTACAGTTAGGAAGGCCAAACGACGTGCACATCTTAATTCATGGTTCACCCCACAGTTAAGAATGCTCCGCAAAGTTAAACGCTGTGCTGAAAATCGCTGGAAAAGCCACCCTTCTGATGAGCATAAAGATGGTTTCCTTCTTGCCTCACTCACCTACATAGATGCTATCATCACTGCAAAAAAAGAGTTGCTTAATAACCGTATTCTGCATGCTGACTCGAATACAAAGGAACTCTTCAGGATACTAAAAGAGCTAGAAACTCCAGCCTCCCCGCCAACACTTGCACCAAAGATAGTAAATGGTGTGCTAACATTCAAGCAGCCTTACTGAATAAAATCTCTACGCTACAATCAAAGATTAAAGACAAGCAGGACAGTCTGAAACTCGACAACCGCTCACTCTCCCCTACTAGGGCCCTCCCTCTAGACACTGCCAACACTAAACCATTTGCCTTCACACCGCTCACCATCACTGAGGTAGAAAACCTCATCCTGAGAATTAAACCATCCAATTGCCAAGGTGACCCTTGCCCAGCTCACATCATTAAGGATTCTGCACATGATTTGGCCCCATTCATTACGGCCTTCATCAACTCCTCCTTTAAAACTGGTATTGTCCCGGACAACCTTAAGGATGCTTGGGTGATCCCACTGCTCAAATCACCATCCCTAGACCCAAGCATACATACTAACGTCCGACCCATCACCGCGGTACCGTTTCTGCTTAAGATTTTAGACCGCGCAGCATACCTTCAGATCCAAGATTACCTGGAATCTAACAATCTGCTAGGTCTACGACAATCTGGATTTCGTCCCAGACATGGGACGGAAACTGCTTTAATAGACCTAAAAACCCAAATTGAGGTATTGAAGGATAAGGGCAAACTAGCTATGCTTCTTCTCCTCAACCTCTCGCCCGCATTTGATCTGGTCAACCACCAGATCCTATGCAGGCACCTCCACTCTGCTGCCAACTTCTCATCCTCTGCTACGGCCTGGATCAAATCCTTTTTGAGCAATAGATCCATGAGGGTTTTTGCACCATCCGCAGCCGCTGACCCTTCCCCTATTCATTGCGGCGTACCTCAGGGATCTTGCGTGTCACCTACTCTTTACAACATTTTCACGAAACCACTCTTTGATGTGTTTGACTATCTGGGTGTCTCCTACACTACCTATGAGGACGACACCCAGATACTCATTCCCATTACAGGTGATTATCTAGCTGACACCAAGGCCCTTAACGACGTCTACTTGGTAATCCAAGGCTGGATGGCCCAACACCAGTTATGCCTAAATGAAGACAAGAGGGAGCTCCTTATCCTGGGCACCTCGCAACGCCTGAACAAATTAGAGCCGTCCCATCAGTCATTTACCATAGACGGTAATACCATACGAGTCTCGAAAGACACCAAAATGTTAGGTTTTTACATTGACGCCTCCCTATCCTTATCTCGACAAATAAATGCAGTCAGATCTGCCTCTGCATACACGTGCAAACTTATTGCAGCTTGCAGACCGTTTCTTACCACCCCTAACAGTGTCACACTAGCTAGAACCCTCATTATGGCCAAAATTGACTATTGTAGTGCTCTTTACTTAGGTACCAGCCAAGAGAACCTGAATTAACTTCAAACTACCCAGAACAATGCCATTCGAGCTGCCCTAAACATCCCCCGTAACCACCACATTTCAGAATCCAGTACTAACCTAAAGTGGCTACCTGTCAAGCAGAGAATCTCACGAAAAACACTTGCCCTCACGCACAAATGCTTGGTTAACAAGGCCCCCATCTACCTCTGCAGTCGGCTGTCTCGCCATTCGACCTCTCGACCTCTCAGAACTGCCCAAGCCCATTGTCTATTGATCCTTATGTTCAAACTTCAGTGCGGGGGGCACTAGCTTCACTGTCCTAGCTTCTAATCTATGGAACTCCCTCCCCGTCACAATCAGATCTGAAGATTCATTCAACACATTCAAGTCCAAAACCAAATCTTGGCTTTTCGACCAGCACTAAGGCATGTTCTGCGCCCCTGTTTTACATACTCTGGCCCGCTGACCTCCTTACTAATTTCTGTACACCCTATGGGTACATCTACTGGTAAGCCTAGCGGCACTGTAATTTATGTATATAGAAACACTGCTAGTATTCTGTTAATGTAATTTTTTATGTCTGTATATATGCATTATTGTAACCATGTACAAATTGTGCTCTGATGCCTCTGGGCCTTGATGGTTCGCGCGCTATAAATAAATAAATAAACAAACAAAAACAAACAGAGCTTTCAATTTTGATGCAGCTTGATACAGCTTATACGCTCCATTTCCCTAGGCCTCCGTTTCCCACTTCATCCATGTTGGGAATAGAGGCAAAACAAACACGCAGATCACTTCCGATTTTGAGAACTTAGATTGTACCTTATGGCTCCAGGTACAGTATGATCGATGAACAATGCACTCTCATTTCCAGCTGCAGGATCAGTGCCAGCTTGCGATGCAATGAATGATGATGTGGCAGTAGTCGGACAAAGTTGAGGCACCTTTGTCCTTTCAATCTTTGTTGCAATCTCCCTCCCCAGGCCCTTTCTCGGGTTTAGGAAGCACTTCTGGCAAAGAACTGGTGATGGTATCTTTGTGATCAAGTGCAGCTGTATTTCTTTTGAAGTCAGGATCGGGCAGCTCTTTCAAAGGAAACAGAATTCTTTTTGTGTGTGTTGCATGGATCCAAGACTTGCGACCATCCACTCGGACTGCAGTCTGTGTAGCCAGGAGCACCTGATAGGGCCCCTTCCATCGCGGTGCCAGCGAAGATTTTCTCTCAAAATCTTTAATGAGTGTCCAGTCGCCATGCTGCAGACAATGTCCTGGGCCGGTATATCTGTCAGGTAGAGCCCCCTGCACCTGCTGATGAATTAAACGCACGTTTTGAGTTAACTGTTTACAGTAATTAATAAGTAAACGGTGTGCTATGTGTCTCAGATGTTTCGGCTGCGGAGCATTCCAAACATTTGCTGGTCTCCCCATGATTATTCCTAGGGGAGAGTCTAGTCCTTGCTTATACGGAGGTTTGCATGCACAACAAAGCTAGCAGCAATGCATCGGGCCATTTCAAATTACTCCCCTCACAGATCTTACTGATCTTATTTTTCAAAATACTATTCTGGTGTTCCACCAAACAGGCGCTCATCGGGTGTCTGGCCGAATGGAATCGTTTGTCAATTTGGAGATCTGCACAAATTTGTAATATCACGGCTGCAATAAAGTGCAGGCCATTATCTTACCATATGACACGGGGTAGGCCAAAACGGGAAAAGTACTCTTTTAGCATAACTTTAGCCGTGGACATAGCTGTACAATCTTTCAGTTGATAGGCCTCTACCCATTTGCTGAATGCACAGACCACTACGACGACATACTTACAATTTTGGCATCTTTCCATTTCTATGAAGTCAAAATGGATAACTTCAAATGGCATAGAGGGGGGGCCAAAACTTCCTACTGGCGTCGCTGTTCCTTTTCCAATGTTATGTTGTAAACAAGTCATGCAATTTTGGACCAATCTGTCAGCAGTTTTTCTAATATGTGGATTCTGCCATACTGTATCTAGATGTTGAATCATTTTCCTAGCACATATGGGTGTTGGAATGTGGGCCATAGTGACCATCGCCGTTACATAGGCATTTAGCAACATCCATCTTTTGTTCTCTTTGTCCACCCAACAACCTTCAACGTCTAATTCTGCTGGACCCTCAGACCATGCTTTTATTTCATCTGCAGTAGCTTCTGCTTGCATTTCCTTAACTGTGGCAATCCCATTTTCTACCATGCAGGTACTTCTTTTGTTTTTTCAACATACATTTTTGTGTGTAAATCAGTGGCAGTTTGTTTCGCAATTCTGTCTGCAAATGTGTTTACCTTTCCAATGTTACATGTTACTTTTTTATGCGCTTCGCATTTCATTATTGCTAATCGTTTGGGAAGCGCAAGTGCAAACAACAGTCTCACTATCAAAGTGCCATGTTAGATTTTTGTTCCATGTGATGTCAGGAAACCCCTTTCAGCCCATAATCAACCAAAATTGTGTACCACCCCAAATGCATACTGGCTGTCAGTATATATGTTTACATTAAGGTTTGCAGAAATTTCACATGCTCTGGCTAACGCTATTATCTCTGAGGCTTGTGCTGAGTTTTATGAGATTCTTTTGCTTTCTACAATACTTTTCAGTGTAGTGATGGCATATGCAGCAGTTGATGTACCATCGGGTAATTTAAAACAAGAACCATCACAAAACAGTTCTCCATCTGGCTCTTTCTGTGAGGTATCTGTTAGATCAATTCTTCCTTTTGTCTCTTGTTCAGTAACCATTAAACAATCATGGGGGAATTCTTTTTCACCCCCTTTTTCATTGGGAGGGGCATTAACTCGGCCAGATTCAAAGCGCAACACCTCATAATTTGGATATGTAGTGCAAATAGAACTATTTCATACCTTGTTAATCTGGCTGATGCAAGGTGTTGCGTCTGCATTCTATTTAAAAGAACGTCCACCTCATGGGGCACCAGGACGGTTAAAGCGTGACCTAAAACCATACCCCCGGTTTGTTTTACTGACGCGGCAGCTGCAGCAACAGCTCGCAAGCAGCGCGGCAAGGCGCATGCAACAGGATCCAACGTGGAATAGAAGTAGCTGCATGGTCTATTTCTCCCTCCTTGTTTCTGAGTCAAAACAGCCAAAGCACAACCATTGTTTTCATGCACACATAACTTAAAACTCTTGTCATAATTTGGTGTGCCCAAAACTGGAGCTGAACATAATGCAGCTTTGAGCAGGTCAAATGCTTCTTGACATTCCATGTTCCATGGCAAAGGTAAGGTAACATCTTTCCTTGTCAATGCCACTATGGGTTTCACAATCATAGAGAAATTGGCGATCCACTGCCTACAATATGAAGCCATGCCAATTAAAGCCCTGGCTTCTTTCTGCGTATTTGGAATAGGCATATCAGAGATGCTTTCTACCCTTTCTGGTGTCAATCTTCTTCCCTCCTTCGAAAGGAGGTAGCCTAAGTAGGTTACTTCCTTTCGACAATACTGGAATTTCTTTAGTGAAGCTTTGTGTCCGTGTCCCGCTAAAGTGCTGCTAAATGTGTTAATAGTGCAACTGTACTTTCTTTACAAATTTCTTCTGTGTCTGCCGCTATCCATAAATAGTCTATGTATTGTAACAAAACACAACCTGCTGGTAGTTCTAGCATATCTAGTTGTTCTTGTAATGCTCTACTGCAAATACTCTGACTTTCAGTGTAACACTGCGGAATTCGTGTGAATGTAAATGAACGTCCTCCTAGAGTAAAAGCAAATAAACATCTGCTATCTGGATGTACTGGAATGCTGAAAAACGCATTCTTCAAATCTACAACACTAAAGTACGATGCAGATGCTGGAATCATAGTCAAAATTGTAGTCACATCTGGGACTAATGGAATTTGCGGATCAACAACTTTATTCACTCCCCGCAAATCAATTATGAAACGATACGGTATGTTATTACCTCCTTTCTTGTAAACCGGAAGAATGGGACTATTGCAAGTGCTACCAGAAATTTCTTCAAGTATGTTTCTTTTAATCAAATCCGACACAATGCATTTCAATGCTTTCTCCCCTTCGGCCGAAATTTTTTTTTGAAAATCAATTTTTTATTAAGTTTTGTGCATGTATTTCGACATTACATAGCATGTGTAAGCATGAGTTAACAAAAAAACAATCGTAACACCCCACCTCCCCCTCTCCCCACCCCTCCCCCCACCCTCCTACAGTTCAAGTTCTCATTAGTTGCTTGTTGCTTGTTTGATGGACTTTCCTGAAACAGAAGTGTCGTTACACAGTGCACTTGGCGCGCCGAAGTCATGGGTCCAACTGGGAAAAGTTCACGATCAGGTCGGTGTGCAATGGTCCCGCGCCCCTGGGGGAGGACCCCCGTCCCAGGCACGGAGCGTTAAATTGATCGGCCATATTTGTCAAAAAAGGGGAGCCAGATTTCTTCGATGTTGGACTTGGACTTATCGAGTAGGTGTGTGAGAAACTCCATGTCATATATGGCCCGCACCTTGGTCACCCACGCTCTTTCCCCCGGCATTTCCGGGTGTTAGCATTTTTGTGCCAGGCAGCATCTGGCTGCCACCAACATGATCTGGAGCATATGGTCCTGAGTGCCCCCCTGACCCTCCCCAATGTCGATTCCGAAGAGGAGGAGCCAAGGGCAGGAAGACCGCTCAACCCCGTCCACCCCTTTGATCCAGGCCAGTACCTTTTCCCAGTAGTTTTGAACCACTGGGCATCCCCACCACATGTGGATGTAGTCCCCCCTCTCAGTCCTACATTTCCAGCAGTGTGGGTCATATCCTGGTTTTATCCTAGCAATCCTCTGCGGGGGGTAGTGCCATTGGTGTAGTATCTTGAGGGCTTGATGGCGATATTGGAGGGAGGCCGTGGATCGGTTGGCCCGCCTGCACATCTCCGCCCATCTTTCATCATCAATCTCCTCTGCTAGGTCCCTACCCCACTGTGTGCATGCCGGTGGAGGATCCCTGGGGACAGAGAACAGGAAGAGTTTGTAAAGGTGAGATATTATCCCCTTAGAGCCCCTCACAGATAGGAGAAGCTTTTCGAACTCCGTGAGATCCCTCCTGAGGGTGTCGCCCCAGGATGGCTCGGTGAGGACACCCTTAAGCTGGAGGTAGCGAAAGGGGGACAGGGTACCAATTCCCAGGGCCTCCTCAAGGTCACTTAAGGGCAGGAAAGAACCCCCCACCCAAAGATGGCCGGTCCTGCTAAGGCCTGCCTCAAACCACGACTGATACGCCGCTGGTTCTGCTATTTTGGCCAAGAAGGGAGGGGCCCAAATGCAGCTTAGCGGAGATGGCCACGTTGTGAGCCACCGATAGTAACCTCCCTCTCCCCACAGGGACCACAGCACCTTCAAGATTGGATGATTCAGGACGCTTCTGGGGATCTTCTTCCTTGGGACCCAAAGCCATTGCTCTATTGTGACAGGGGCAAGGGGCCTATTGTCCATAGCAACCCATTGTTTTTTCGTATCTGGGGAGAAGTGATTGACCAAAACCCTCAGCTGAGAAGCTCTGTGATACGTTTCCAGGTCGGGATAACCCACCCCCCCATCTTCCTTAGCCCTAGTCAACAACTCGTAGGAAATCCTATGCTTTTTGCCCGACCAGAGGAAGTTGAGCAGGACTCGCTTCGTTTCTATAAAAAAGGTCTTGGGGATCATCACCGGGAGCATTTGGAAGAGAAATAAAAACTTTGGGAGGAGAACCATTTTTATGAGGTTAAGGCACGCCATCCAGGAGAGCCCCGATATCGCCCACCTCTCTACATCTCTTCTGATCGCGGACCAGAGGGGGGGGGGTTGGCCGCGTACAGTTCCTCAAGGTCACGCGTAATCTGCACTCCCAAATACCGGAATCCCTCTCTCTTCAGCCCGTCTAAAGGGGAGCGCTTTCACAAAGGCCATCTCCAGATCCGACAGGTTCCCACCTATAAACGCCACTGATTTATCCAGATTGACTTTATAACCTGATAGCTCTCCATAGCGCGAGAGGCCCTGTAATAACCGGGGGACTGTTTGGGATGGTTTGGTGACATAAAGTAGGGCGTCATCCGTGAAGAGGCAGATTTTGCATTGCATGTCTCCCATCTGTACTCCCCTAATGGCCTCGTCATTGCGGACCGAGATTGCCCATGGTTCCATTACTAATGCATAAATTAGCGGGGACAGGGGACATCCCTGCCTTGTGCCACGTTCGAGGGGGAACTCTCTCGATTCTGTCCCGTTTGCCACCACTCTAGCCGAGGGGGAAGAGTAAAGCGCGGCCATCCACCCCAGCCACCTAGGGCCCATCCCCAGAGATGCGAAAACCTCCCCCATAAAGCCCAGCTAACCCTGTCGAAGGCTTTCTCCGCATCGAGAGCCAGTAGAAGAGCGCCCTCGTCCCGGACCCCCACTGTGGCAAATATATGGAGTGTCTTCCGTACGTTGACAGAACCCTGCCTGTTGAGGACGAATCCCGCTTGGTCAGGGTGTATCAGGCGTGGAAAGCAGTTCTCATGTCTGGAGGCCAAGATTCTGGTAAAAATCTTGGCAGCTAAGTTAACGAGCGAGATGGGTCTGTAGGACCCACATTCTGGCTGGTCTTTACCGGACTTGGGTATGACGGTGATGAGGGCTTGCAGAAACGTCGGTGGAATTGAGTCTCGGCTCCTAATCTGATTGAACAGTTTGGCCAAGGGCTTCACCAGGATCGATTGGGTCTGTTTATAAAAATCAGCCGTGTAGCCGTCCCCACCAGGTGCCTTTCCTGCCTTCAGTCTCTTAATGGCGCCCTCCTCCTCTGAAATCTCCCCCTCAAGGGCCCCTAGATCCTCGTCAGATAGCTTGGGGAGGGGGTGCTCGGCCAGGTAGGCTGAAATATCTTCCAATGATTCGCCTGCTTGCCTGGAATGAAGTTTGCTGTAATAGTCGGCAAAGCATTCCGCTATTTTCTCCCGGCCCACGTTAATCCTACCTTCCCCATCGCTAAGCTGGGCAACCCCCCTTTCCACCCTGCAGCCCCGGGACCTTTGTGCCAAAAGAGTCCCCACCCTGTCTCCCCGTTCATAGTATCTTTGCTTGGTGTAAAGCATTTTCTTAATAACCTCCCCTATAAGAACCGTGTGTAGTTCTTGTCTTTTGCCCTGCTTCTCCTCCAGGAGTGCATCTCTGTCTATCCCAGGAACGCCCAGTCTGGCCCGCAAGACCCCCAACTCCGCGCGGAGCTTGCCCTCAATCAGGCCCCTCTCCCGTTTACGCCTCGAGCCCTCTGCTATGAGGAGACCCCTGAAAGTGGCTTTTCCGGCTTCCCATACCATGGACATGCCGGTCTCGCCATTGTCATTCGTCTCAAAATAAGCCGACATTTCTTGCTTCATAAAATCCCGAAACACGGGGTCCCTAAGAAGTGTGTCGTTGCACCGCCAATGGGAGGATCTTGGGCCGACAGCTAGTGACCAGTCAGCTACGAGCAATTCATGGTCCGACCACGTTATGGCCTCCACCCTCGGCTGTTGAACCACCCCGTTCCCCTCCTCGGAGATTAGCATGAGGTCAATTCTAGTGTAGGTGCAGTGTGGGGGAGAGAAAAAGGTGTAACCGCCCTGTCCCGGGTATGCTTTGCACCAGA
Organism: Ambystoma mexicanum; assembly: GCF_040938575.1. Classification (NCBI taxonomy): domain Eukaryota; kingdom Metazoa; phylum Chordata; class Amphibia; order Caudata; family Ambystomatidae; genus Ambystoma; species Ambystoma mexicanum. The sequence goes on along the minus strand of NC_090934.1, from coordinate 257,848,255 downwards.
CGTCCACCCAATAATGGTCCCTCAAGAGGGCCTGCAGGGCCAGATTATCCTTGGAAATCCCCTTGGGCACCCCTCCCTTGGCAGACCACCAGTCCAGACGGGGGTCAGCTACCAGGTTGAAGTCCCCGCCAAGTATCATGGCCCCTTCTGCCCATTCGTCCATGACATTAAAGATCTGAGTGAGGAACTGCACTTGACCTGAATTGGGCGCGTGTAAGGTGGCCAGGGTGATGCGTTGTCCCTCGCAGAACCCCTTGACACCTAAGAATCGGCCCCCAAAACCTCTCTTGGTTTCTACCCCCGTGAGATGGAGCGCCCTCCCCAGGAGAATACCCACCCCCTCCTTCTTGGAGTTCGCATGTGAGGCCCTATAGTTGGAACCAATATCCTTCCCCTTAATTCTGGATTCCCTTCCCCGTTTGTAATGTGTTTCTTGTAAGAAGAGGACTGTTAGATGATGTTTGCGGAACATATTGCTCGTAAGGGACCTCTTATTTTGGGAGTTAAGGCCCTTGACGTTCAGCGTGCCTATCCTTCCTTCAATCATTATCTTCTTTTAGGTTGTGCACCTTGAACCCCTCATAACATCTGCGTTTCAGAGCCCGCTGCCAAGCAAGTATCTGTGATTTGAACTGGTTTCCCCCCCTTCCTCCCTATCTCTTTCGCTGGTCATTCCAACCCCACCCCCCCAGACCCAAGCCTCCCCCTTTGCCCCTCCCCCTCTTCCCTTGCAATGTAAGGTGTTCGTCCACGCCCCCCAACAAATGTCGGGGTTGGTCAGCGAACCACCAAGGACTCTAACCCCAGCCCCGGGATTTTTTGTGTTAGGGAATCTCAAATCTTGAAGTCAATATAGGTCTACCCCACCAAATCCTCGGTGCAAATGTCCGAGGTGGAATTCTGGAAACGTGAACCCCCGCCTCAGCCTGTAAACTCCACACTCAGACTTCCTGCGTGGGTCACCACAACAAAACAGTTAACATTTAATAAACTTCTGCCCGCCCTCTAAACCGGCAGACCGCATGCCGCGCCAACGCGGCGCCCAGCCGTGGCACCTCCGGGCCCCAGGACCCCTTACTGCCAGAGCCTGGAATCGATGCTCATCGTAGGATTTCCTCAACCTCCGGAAGGGCGATGCTGTTATGGCTTCGGGTGGTCCTCGGAGGTCGTTGATAGGTGTCTGGTTTTCCGAAACTTCCGGGCCCCCTTGACCTTAGATTTGCTGCTAAGCTTTTCCAGGCTGTCGGGGCCCCCAGGGGGTCCCGGGCTCTTCCATCTTGGCCACCTGAGTGACCCGCCTGGTCGCCAACCAGGTTGCCCGTGGCCCTTTCAATGTCTTCCTCAGACACCAAGCGATGTTTCTCCCCCAGCCATTCAAATTCCAGATAGAAGTGGTGGCCCCAGCGGTATCGGACCCCCTTTCCCTGAAGCCATCTTGTGAGGTTCCCACATTTCCTTCTCATTGACAGGGTGAGGGCTGATAGGTCCTGAAAGATGGACACCCTGGAGTCACCGTATTGAATATTGCCAAGGTTCCTCGCTTTCTCCAGAATTTTAGCTTTGTCCTTGTAATAGTGTAACCGGGCCAGGACCGAACGCGGGCCTCTGCCCCCTCCTCCTGCCCGATGGACCCTGTCAAACTTGATCGCACCTTCGGCGTCCGCCCCCAAGACAATCCTTACGATGTCATGTACTTTGCCCTCAAGGCCTTGTATGGTTTCTCCCTCGGCCTCCACCAAACCAGAAATACGCAGGTTATTCCTTCTCTCTCTGTTTTCCATATCGTCCACCTTGAGCCGGAGTTCTTCTTCGCGTCCCTCCATGTCTCGGAATCTGATTTCCATTTGGGTCTCAAGGAGAGTTGTGGAGAGCTGATTGTTTTCGACTCCCTCCATTCGATCTTCCAAGGTGGTGACTTTAGTCGTGAGGTCCGCCAATTTGGCACCCATGTCCGTCCTTATCCCGTGGATCTCCTCCAGAATCATCTGGATATTGTTCTGGATGGCACCCAGGTCTGGGGGAGGGGTGGAGGGGCCCCCGGTCGCCATGACGTTTGTATTTTGACAGGTTTTCTTTCCAGCTCATGGGAGGTTTGTTTTGGCCACCTGTTATTGGCGGGGTGGCGGGGGAGCGCGTTTTCCGTGGTCGTCAGTGACCCAGTACGTGTCAGGCTTATCTGGATCTGGTAGTTCCCCTTGTGGTGGTGGTTTCCAGATTTTGCGGCTAGGGGGCTCTGGATCACAAGTGCCCCTGGATGCCCTCCTCTAGTGATCGTGGAGGAGGGATGCGTATTGGGGGGGCGCGCTCCCGCGTCGGCCCCCGGACTCCGCGGGTCGTGGGGGACTCGCTGTGCGACGATGGCCTCCTGGTGGCCTGTAGGTCTGTTCAATGTGGGGAGGGGGCGGGCATCCAATTTCCAGGGCCCCGTCACTGCTCTTTTTACCCCGGCTCCGGGGTCCTGGGATCACTCCCGATTGCGGCCTGGTGGGAACGGGGGAGGGGAGGTTGGGGGGCGCGCTCCCGCGTCGGTCCCCCGGCGATGTTGCTGCTCTGTGGGCCGGTGGCCCTCTCTGATTCAGGCCTCACCCGCGTCTCTTTTCACCTGTCTCCGGGGTCCTGGGATCACTCCAGGTCGCGGCCTGCTGCAATCAGAGGAGGGGGGGTCAGGAGGTGCGCTCCCGCGTCGGCCCCCCCGGCGATGTTGCTGCTCCGTGGGTCTCTGATTCAGTCCTCTCCCGCGTTGGGCCGCACCAGTCGCGCTCTGCCAGGTCCGCGCCCAGTATCGAGGGCCGGGGCGGGAGGCCCCGATGCACCGCGGGTGCACGGCCTCGGGTTCTTCCTCTGTGCAACGCCGCCTCCTCCTCGCCCGCGGCTTCCTCACTCTGACAGTGGCCGCGTGTGCGCAGCAGCTACGGCCTCCCTCAGTGCGCTGTGCCGAGCCGCGGGGGAGCGGCCGCGGGAACTTTCAGGCCAATAGAACTCGGCTCAGGGGTGTCGGATTGGCACCGGAGTTGGGTGTAGCGGGGGGCCACAGGTTCCCACAGTGTATGGTGGAGGTCACGTAGCTCATGGGACCCTCGTTCCGTGCTAGCGCCGTCGTTCACCCGGGGCTGGGTACGGAGCTCGAAGCTCAGGCGACCATCCTGCCTGCGCCCCCTGGTGGCCTCCCCGAAATTTTATATACCGGAATACGCTGCAATGCAATTCCTTCTTTCTAAACAATTTTCACTGGCTCTACTTTTAAACAACCAACATCATTGTCGTTCACTGCCCATATACAAGCCGGTTCTTTACTCAATTCAGTCGGTAATGATTTAGATAAAAATTGTGACACAGGAGTCTTTTGCGGCGATATTGTCAAATACACTCCATCAGGAGAACAATAAATAACTGCATTCAATTTCTTCAGCAAATTTAATCCCAACAAACCTTCAGTGTAATTTTTCGTCAAAAGAAATGGGCAAGATTTGGTGAATGGACCTAGTGTTATAAGTACTGATTGTGACACTGGACTAATTACTGGTGTACCTGAGAACCCTACTGAGACATTGTTCTGCCCTGACAGTGGTATATCTGGAACCTGCTGATCGTCAATCGAACATTTTTGTGCACCTGTGTCCACTAGAAAAATGTGTCCCCTATTCTCAACCTTCATTTCTACGTAGGGCCCTTTCTGGTGTACGGGAATAGATACTAGTTCTAACCCCTGTCTTGGGCTGTCCTAGTAAAATAATACATCGTCGTCCGATGTAAAGTTGCCAGTGTAATATGCATTGGACTGATTGTCAAAAACATTTCCATCACTTGTGCTGTTTCGCTGTTGTTGGTTCTGATTCTGATTTTGATTCCCCTGGTTATTCTGAAATTGTGGCGCTCTTTGGTTCCTATTCTTTCCTTGTGTTCCCAGGCGACCTCTATTCTGTCTTCTCGGGAAAGTCCCATTTCGATTCTGTATCTGCGGGCACTGTGCTCGCCAATGGCCTTCTTGTCTACAATAGGCACATTGATCAATTCCTATTGGACCACCTTGCATGTTGGAAAATTGGACTCTGGATTGTGCGTTCCTGCCACCTCTATTATTGTTTGCTACTTGCTGCATCAATACTCTTGTTTTCAAATTCCCTTTGTCCCTTATTTCTTTGTCCTTTTCTGCATTTACCCTGTTCTCATAATACTGGGCCATGCGTAATACTTCACTTTTTTTTGCTTGCCATGCACTTTCAGATGTCATTATTACATTTTGAATTTTCGGTAACAACCCTCGCAAAAACTTATCAACAAACAATCTCTTCCCGGGTTCAGTACTCAAGTCTTGACCACTAAAATCTGCAAATACTTCTTCAAATCGATTAAAATAATCAGTCGCTCCTTCATCTTTGCCCTGTAAACAAGCAGTCAATTTATCCCAAACTATTCTCTTCTCGGGTACCAAGGTTTTCTATTGTTCTACTATTCGCGCTGGTAAAGCCAACATGACTTGCTTCAGTTTTTTTCCAGCCTTTCTCTCACCATCAATTCTAATCAAAATCTCCCATTTATCACCTAATATCTCCGCGTCATTTATATTTCTAACTTGTTTCCATATGTCTACAGGAAGAATCCGGAAACAATAAATCAATGTGACTCAATGTAAAAACAGAGGGATTCAAAACAGATTGAATTTCTTTATAGAATCCTGACAGGTTTTTCCTAATTTCGGGGATGGTCTGCCTGATATTATTTACCTCTTGTCTAGAAAAAGGGACATGCACAAACTGCGTGGTATAATGGGCTTCTATCATATCAAGGCGGCAACTTCTACTTTCGGGACAAACGTGGGAGGCGCTTCCCTCATGGGTAATTGCAAACTAGGTGTTTCTACATTTGCTCGTTTACTAAGCAATAAAGCTAAATCAAGAGAAAAAGCAGTCATTCCAGTTTCAGGCGAAAATGCTCTTTTGTAAATCGTCATTAAATCAGCGGGACAACATGTCTTATTCTTCATATATTCATCTTGCAAATACTCAACCATCACCTGTAATACCATTCAATGCATTTCTGGTGTATACTGACTAAACGTATCAAGCACTTCAATTGGGGAAATGGCGGCATCTGAAATCCATCCAAGCACATCTCGCGTACAAATTCTCATCTCTTCATTAACAGGTTTTAACGGCGGAAAAAATCGTTGCTGGACATATGACACATGCAGTTTATCTTTCTTCATTATTTCTCTATGCAATTGATCTCTATGCAATTGATCAAACTCGATTTAAACACAAATATTCAGCCTACATGTTCTCGTACTTTAGACGCATTATCCTGCAAATGAGAAAGAACAACCAAATCATCCAACTCTTGCTGTGCCACTGTGTCAGTCAAATCACTCCATATTTTCACGAGATAATTCCCCATGCATTCTAACAATACCTGCTGTTCACCAAGGCCTCTATGATCAGATATGGAACTTTCCACGGCTGCTTCATCGCCACCTTCAATTTATGTTTCTGCCCAAGTTCTCAGCTCCTCTTTCCTGTCTTTGCTAACCGTACTACGAGTCACTCTACTGCTTCCTTGCGCAGGCCCCATCTCTATAGAACTGCCTTCAAAAGCGGCTAATTCACGCTCTGTCGGCGGTGGAGGAAATGATGTCACGGGCACAGGGGAAGAGGAACTTGCTACTGGTGCAGATGGAACAACAGGAATCGGAGGCACATACGGAGGAGGTGCAACTGGATCAGTACTACTTTGAGGTTCATTTCTTCGCTCATTCAAGATTTTGTTTATTAGCTCATCTGATGTATGAAAATCTTGTTGCAGATATATTTTATGTACACCTAATTGGAAAGCCCTGTCTATTCTCCTAAGGTCCTCTGTCTGTTGATGCTGATCAGGCTCTAACGCTTTCTCTGCGTTCGTTTTATGTCTGCGCGCGTGTTTCTCTCTACTTCTCAAACGGAGATTAGCTTCCTTCCTCCAGTCTCTCACGACGTCGAACACCACTGGTCTGGCTTTCTTACGTAGCAATACTGATTCTAAGTGTTCTATACGTGCTAATTCAAAGCTCCCATCATTAGGCCACTGTAAGTCTGATACATGTCTGGTCGGCTTATGCCAAATCGCATTAAACACTATTGCCCCTATACTTTATTTTACATACATTTCAAATGCTGGCGACTCTGCGGGTGGCACGACCTGGCCAGTTTCCAAAGATTGTCTACCGCAGTGGAAAAATCCCACTAAGCAGGAAGACAATTTCCCAGGCATAATTAATTCTTTCCCTTCTCTTACCCTGGCCGTTTGATCTTGCAAGAGCAACACTCGATCAATATCAGGACGTTTAATAATTGGGGCACGACTCACCTGATCAATCAATTTGTCACTCAGGACGCAATTCGTCCATATACAGACGCAACCAAGAATCGTGACTGCGTGTCTGGCTCAATCTGCCTCATTTCAGGACCTTCGCCTCGATGCTCTCTGGGCGCTGCTCGTCGATCAGGGATCGGCTGTTGTCATGACGCGCATGCCATGGAAACTGTGGAGACAATGGAAGAAGGGCTGACCCGGTTCCGCAGATAGCGGTCTAGTCTTTGCACGCAGGCACGCACGACGGAACGTGTTTAAGTAAGCGTTGAACAATGGCACCGATGCGTTGCAACCCTGTTTTCCCCTACGGGTCTATACGCTGTGTTTCTTCCTACTTTCGGTCTGCCGAATCTTCCTTGCTCCCTGTTTCTACCGTTATCCTTATTCCTTCTGCAGCCCGCTTTGTGTCAGGCTCCCGTTGCTCCGAGCCTCCATCTTCCTTCGGCTCGGAGCAGTTTCTTTTCCTGCTTACCTCTCCTTCCTCCGGGGCCTCGCCTGCCATCTGCCGCGAGGCGCCCGGCTCTCTTTCCGCTCCTTGATCTGAAGGCATTTCGCTGCTGTGTTCCGTTCCAGAGTTCTCCATTCTGCCTGCTCCTATTTTTCCTTGTCGGAGCTTTCACCATCTGCTTCCTGAAGAGCATTCTGGGAGCTGGAGTTTGTTCTACAAGCAACATCTTCAAGCCTTCCTTCCAAGGTATCAACAGTGCTGTCAACATCCAGCACTCCAGGGTTTTTCAGCCAAGCTTTTCCCTGGTTTTGGGGGCAGGCTCCCTGAGGGTCCTTTTGCCTGGCAGGTAGCTAGTTGGCAAGGTGGCCTCCAGTGGAGCTCGTCCTAAACTCACAAAAAAAAAGACAAGACACTGCTTGGAGAGAAAGAAGAGCAATATCCTCGGAGAGTTCCAATGAAGAATCCAATACAGATGAGGAGGAGGAGGAGGGGGCAATTGAGGGCATTGATGAAGTTGGAACTTCATCATTTCATGAGAGCTGTGTACAGATCTGCAAAGGAGTCTCTCATCACTTCTACAGGGACGCCCCGAACACCTTTCGATCCTGGCTCGACGGCTTTGTCATTGACTCGTTTTTGCCTTCTTCAAACTTAACATATACGATGGAGCAAAAGGGGGAGGGTCCCTATTCGGGCGCCATATTTGCTAGGCCATAAAGACCACCGCATATGGAAACTAAGGCACAGTAACCATATAATCTAGTGACACGACAGACACGAGGTTTGATTTCCAAACAAGTCTGGTTTATTTCAAAGTATACAGCTCTTAGTTCAGCAAGGATATCATGTTCGTAGGAGAGAAACATTCCTTAGCACGTTATCTATGTGTTTCTATTCATAAACCAAGGGTCAGACAGTTCTGAGGCAGAAAATACCAGCCTCTGCGAAGGAGTACCGCTAAAAGAATATAATTCATGCTTTAACTGCCTATTGCTACAGAGTTTGCAAGACAAGCCGGCACCTGGGCCGCTGATTAGATGCAGTTTCTGCTCGCCTCCAAGGACTTTGTGAGGGAGGAAAACAATGTATTTCTGTATCGTTTGACATTCCTGTCTGTGTTGGTCTTTCAGCATGCAGGCCGTGGCCTCGCACCGTGTATGAGCTAGAAGCATAGAATACATTTTGCAAAGCATTTTGACTGAAAGAAAAAAAGCAGATGGCAGATATTTCACAAAATGGACGCCCTCTGGTTACATTGACGATTCTGTGTTTGCAATGTTTGTCACATGATGCAATTGGTTTCTGGCCAACATAATACACATATTATACATACTATATAGTCGTTTCTGGACTAACAATCCTTTACCTAGGACAGATGAGCTGGTGGACAAACTTGGTTCAGCCAAGTACCTCAGTACATTTGACCTAACATAAGGCTATTGGCAAATAGCCCTGACTGACCATGCCAAGGAGAAAACTGCATTTGTCGGCCCCAGCAGGCCTCCACCAGTTTATGGTAATGCCTTTTGGATTAGAGAATGCACCTGCAACATTCCAAAGGATGGTTAATCAAGTTCTGAATGGGATGGAGGACTTCTGCATGCCATACTTGGATGACATTGCAGTGTTTAGCTCTACTTGGAAAGAACATGTTGACCACTTAGGATATGTTTTGCAGGCTCTTGAGCAGGCCCATCTGACCATAAAGGCAAGTAAATGTCAAATTGGTCAGAGCAAAGTGGTCTACCTTGGACATGAGGTAAGAGGAGGTGATATAAGGCCATTGCCTAGCAAAGCACAAGCTCTACAAGAATGGGCCACCCCTACTACTCAAACCCAAGTGAGAGCCTTCCTAGGTCTCACTCGTTATTATAGGAACTTCATAGAGAACTATGGGTCCATAGCTTGTCCCTTGAATGTGGTCTCCTCGCCCAAATTTCCTAAAAAGGTCAGGTGGAATGAAGAGTGCACCAAGGCATTTGAAGGACTTAAGATAGCCCTTTGTCAAGCTCCACTCTTAAGAGCTCCCGACCACAACCAAACCTTAATTGTGCAAACAGATGCTTCAAATACAGGTAAAGGTGCAGTTCTGAGTCAGCTGGATGAAAAAGGGTAGGGAGCACCCCATCTGCTTCATCAGCAGAAAGCTGAAGGAACCAGAAACAAGGTGGGCAACCATTGAAAGAGAATGTTTTGCTATTGCGTGGTCACTGAAGAAGTTTAGACCATACTTGTATGGATCTACTTTTGTGATTCAGACTAACCACCAACCCTTGAGATGGTTAATGCATATGAAGGGGGAACATCCTAAATTTTAGGATGGTCAATCAGCCTACGGGGGTTTGATTTTACCACTGAACACTGGTCAGGGTGTAATCCTCTCCAGAATGTTTGACCAACTGGAGTAAGGAGATTCATCCAGGGGTGGATTAAATCCTCATGTCCCTTAGTCTGGGGGGGACGAGTGTTAGGGAGAATTCTCATAATTGTGCTATTTCCCTTCCCCTTACAGACCCCCAGCAACTTTGCTGGATTTTGGGGACTTGATTTTTTTACCTGGAAAGAGTGTGAGCCTTTTTTTCTCACTCTTTCGTGTATTTTGATGTGTGTTTTACTTGTATGTTCTTTGATTATGGAGTTTTAGATAATGCCATAGGCATCATCTTTTCATGTATGTTACACAGCACCCTCAGTACAGTGACACAGGGTTGTCTTTTTAGACTTCCAAAAGGTTTAAATACCTTCCCAGGGATAAACTACTGTTTCCCAGAGAATGTAAGGTTAAATTGCCTTTACTAGTCTTTTTAAATTCCTAGACCCAGCACACACTATCTTCCTGTAGAGTGCTGGAGGGGTTACCTAGTATCCCCTGTGTCTAGAAACTCATGTAGCAGTCAAACGCTACCCTTTCCTATCGAAATGGCTGGTGGCAGTAGTTTTACAACAAACTCGTTGATTTTTCCCGACCGCGAACACCGGTAGCTAAAAATCGCGAGTGCCATGTTTTTCAAGATGGCGCCTTAAGACCCTTTGTTTAAACAGGTCCCGGTCTTCTTTTTTCGCCGTTTCTTTTTGGAAAGGTCCTTCTAGAGTTTGTCTCTGCGCGCCAAACCAGGTTTGGTCCCTTTGTTCTTACGTCTTCTGCGGGCTTCATACGTCTTCTGCGGGCTTCAGGACTGAAGACCGCCTCTGGCGCCTGAGTGTCTGGGGTGGGCAGGAAGTGAGGGAGGTCCCCGAAACTCCCTGTGCTTAGTCTCCTAGGAAACCCAAATGCACTCTGGCGTGATTGGCTGGCTGGCTGTCCGGCAAGGACAGCCACCCTGCTGGGTGAGTGACAGCTAGGCTGGAATGAAAGGGAGAAAACTGTTTAAAAGGCGAGTCTCTTGGACTGAAAGGCAGAGTCGACCACTTGAACGAAAGAACCCAAGACGAGCTGGAAGAGGGCGGCTGCTGCAACTCCTGGACCGTTGGTTTGCCTGGTGAAGCCCTGCTGCAGGTCCAAATTTCCAAGTTAATCTTGACAGAGAAGCCCCTTCAAGGACGACTTCTTCCTTCGAGTTGGTGGGACCAATCAACTCGTAAGCCACCTGGATTCCATTCTCAGAGCTGGTTAGGATTAACCAGGGGGAAGGACACCAGCTTGTGTGCTTGACTTCAGCTACTCGAACCGAAGATCTTCCATTTTGCCAGCTTGTTTGACCAGTCCCCGTGCAGTGCAGGAGTCCCCCAGCGTCCTCCCACTTGTCCCCACGACTGAGGCTCAGGAACTGTGAGATCTGCAGGAACTGCCAGGAACCAACGTCTTCAGCTGCATCTTTTCTTAATATTAAGGTACTGTGCCAACCCGATTGAGAGAACTTATCTCTCGCGGTGAAAGTTTGTGAAACTTTCCCAATTTGCAGGCCTAATCAGCTTGTGACCCAACATATAATTCTTTTTCGTACAAACTACTTCTAAAAACTTTGGCAAAGACTTTACTGTTTACTACAAGAACTGCTCTTTCCTATTCAAGACACTAGTCCATTGATTTTGGCCTAGGCCTATTGAACTGAATCAAGTCCTCTATTGAACTAAAACTATTTGCACTGCCTAAGAAAGTATTTGTGTTCTATTTTATTAACTTGTGCCTTTGTACTCCCATTTAAAGTGACTGAAATGCCATTTTGCTCCTATTTCAGGGGAGCCTAATTTACTCAGAAACGTTTTGGTTTGGTATTGAAGTATATTTGTGTATGATATTAAGTTGCCTCCTTCTAGTGAATGTTTTCTAAAGGACTGTGTAATAAAGAAGTGTTTTACCAAGAAACCTTGAGTGTGTCTACTTGAACCACTGTGATTGTAAGACCTCTGTGTAATCTCTTTTACTGCTCACATTCCCTCTTGAGATAAGCCTGACTGCTCAGCTCGCTACCAAAAACTGTGTAGTACAGACTTATACCAAAGGTTGGTTTTGTTACACCTGTAGTCCTAATTGTATGTGGTGGTCTCAGAGGGTACTGCATGCAATTCTGCCTCACAAAAGGCATCACTGAAGGCATACTTGCCAACCCTACCGATTTAGGCGGTAGGATACCGCTTTTTAAGCAGTCCTACCGCCTACCGATTTTTTTTGTAAAAAAAAAAAAAAATTTTTTTTTTTTGTGCCCACGCCAGCTCGGGGAGTCTTTCAAGGGCTCCCCCGAGCTGGTGTACCGGGAGAATGCCCGGCATGCAGGCTTTTAATGTCAAAGGCACCCACGGCGGTGGGCTAAAAGCGCCCTTCCGCCGCGGGTGCCTTTGGCAAAAGGCGCCATTAGCCCCCCACCACGCCAACTCGGGGAGTCTTTCAAGAACTTCCCCGAGCTGGTGTAGCGGGAGAAGGCGCGGCATGCAGGCTGTTAATGTCAAAGGCACCCACGGCGGTGGGCTAAAAGCGCCCTTCCGCCGCGGGTGCCTTTGGCAAAAGGCGCCATTAGCCCCCCACCACGCCAACTCGGGGAGTCTTTCAAGGACTTCCCCCGAGCTGGCGTAGCGGGAGAAGGCGCAGCATGCAGGCTTTTAATGTCAAAGGCACCCACGGCGGTGGGCTAAAAGCGCCCCTCCACCACGGGTGCCTTTTGGTCAAAGGCGCCATTAGCCCCCCACCACGCCAGCTCGGGGGAGTCTTTCAAGGACTTCCCCGAGCTGGCGTAGCGGGAGAAGGCGCAGCATGCAGGCCTTTGATGTAAAAGGCGTCCACGGCGGTGGGCTAAAGGCGCCCCTCCGCCGCGAGTGCCTTTCACAAAAGGCGCCATTAGCCCCCCCACCACGTCAACTCTGGTGAGTCTTTCAAGGGCTCCCCCGAGCTGGCGTGATGGCAGAAGGCGTGGCAGGCGCCTCATTGTCATTGAATGCACCCGCGGCGGCGGGCTCATTCAATGACAATGGGCTGCTGACGCGCCCTATTCCTATCATTACCTCCTCGACTGACTATTTTTGAAACTTTAAGATTCCTACAGATTTTTGGTCACAGAATGTTGGCATGTATGCTGAAGGCGGCATGGGGCCTAGAGGGTGGTAAATGATGAGGATATGAAAGGTGTAAAAAAACGAAGGGTGGTGGCAAATGAGCATGCATACGGGGAGAATAGGAAGCGGAAGGTCAAAGAGTGAAGTTCTGTAGATGAAGCAGAGCCCGCCACATTCTGCCATGTGGTGCTAATTAGTAAGGATCTTTGAAGTTTGATTAGTAAAGATCTTTGCATGAATGTTTGCCGCTAGGGTGGCCCCAGGGACAGCTAGTGGTTCTCTCAAACCCCCACTCACCAGAGAGCACTAGGCCAGAAGGGGACATAGGAAGCAGGATAGAGGCAGTTGGTTCAGGTCCAGGGTGTACTGCTCCCTACTGGCATGTCTAAAGCTTTAAGGAGACCGAGTTATGACTTGGATTGACAGTGTAATGGGGTAAGAAGATGAGGGTGGCATGACCTCCAGGGCAGGGTACAGGGCAACCTTTCAGATCGACCAACGGCCGCTCTGAAATGACTGTGTTAGTGATTTACAAAAACCTTATGTACCTTAAAAATGGAGACAATCCTAAAACAAAATCGTGAGACAGCGAAAATATGCTAGGGAGAAAAGTGTGTGCACCAAGTGTAGGTGAGAATTTCCCCTCCCCCTACAGATGAGCTCGAGCCTTTGCAACTCACTTGACAAAATGGGGTGTGAGCTTGCAGCAGATTAGATCACTGAACAGAGCCCCCAAGGTCGCTGCAGAGAGTCAAAGACCCTGTGACTGAGCAGAAAGCGCACTGTGCGCACAAAGGGAAAACGCAATGATCGCTGAGCCCCCAGCTCCCTGGACTCGGTAATCTTGCCTTTCCCAAATGAATTCTGGTATTTGTAGTTTGATATGTCATACATGGCTAGAAATGTACCCAAACCATAGTACAGTAGCGTACTATGGTTTGTGTACTTTTTGCGCCATGTTTAAAATATTATTTTGAACATTTCCTTTGATCAGAGTTCAAATGGCAGCTGCCCCCTCTGAACTCTGCCTCCTCGGAACTCTGCCCTCTCCTCCAAACTCCGAGTCTGCCGCCACACCGGCCGTAGTGGGATCCCCCTCCACATTTTTTCATTTCCAACAATGCAAATAATATAGTGTTTTAGTAGTACACGATTTAGAGGGCTATTCAGTTTCACACACTGTGAGCCTTCCCCTTCCCACTCTTAATTTCAAAACGAAACCTTCATCGAGAGCCTGCGCTGAACTGAAAATGCCTTAGTTTGGCCACTTGTCTGACCAGTGACTGAGCCCTCATCTCATGGCTAGGGCTTGGGGGATGGGCGGGTGAGAGAGGCTTAAAAAAACTGAACAGACGGTGAAAGCGGACGGGGGAGGGAAACAGAAGTGGTTGGATGCGTGAATAGGAAGGGGGAAGGTAGAAGGGGCTAGAGGAGATGGGAGAGGCGGAAGCAGGGACGGCCTTAAGGGCAGCAGAGCCCTGGGCGAAATGGCGCCCTCCCCGCCTCACGCCCCTGGTTAAAAGGGGCGGAGCCAGGATGGGCAACTTTTTTTTAACCTGCTAGCACATCATGAGCCGCCGCTGCAGGTGCATTCAATAACAATGGGCGGAAGGATTTAGGTGGGAAACTCCTTTCATGCATGCCTTGCGTGAGTAGATCCTCCAGGCGTGGTTGTATCTGAGCCTTGTAGTTTTGCTCTTGCAGTTTTACATTTGGGACAGTAGATCTCAGAATGCAAAAGTAAAATAAATAGCACTGGCTGGCCTGTTCACGTTATGACCTGCACACATTTAAGAATCAGCATTTTTTACTAATGACACTTGGCATGTATAATCATCCAGCAGAGATTCCACCAGCTCCCATTAATACTGCCACTCACTTGCTCTCTGGATCCGAGCAATTGGCAAATCTGGCTGTCTGAATTGGGTCAATTCCCCCTTTCCCTCATTTCTGTCTCCTTGCTTTCCTACTCATCTCTCCTTCACTCATGTCTCTTCTCCCTGGCCCCGCGACTATCTTCTGTTCACATAATTACAATCATTTTACGTTTTGTCCATTACATTATGCACTTTATAGTCCTGGATTTTTAATGGAAAAATGAAGTCTGCGAAGCACAGAATATACATTTGAAAAAACACGGTACAGTATGTCGTGCATGGATTATTGCTATCGAGGGATTTCATTTAGATTAAGGAAACTGGACGACCTCTTCAAACCGAGGATACGGTTCTGTGCTTTTATTTCTCCCGAAATTTCATTCTGGGAGTTGCAAGTCTTCAGCCACCTCAATCGATCAGTAATACAGAAGTAAAAGCAAAGCCCTGCACTGGATCATGGTACCCCTGTTGGTTTAGCATAGTCTGGTTACCTTAATCTAGAGGGGAGGAAGAGAGAGCATGTTTTATTAGCAGGATTATGCAATCAGTTACTAATCATGATATACACTCTGGACATTAATCCCTCCTGTCCTCAACATGTGTTTGTAATCCAGTCCCAAAAAATGTGATTTAACTGTGATGGTCGACATATTTTCAGGATCGGACAGTTCATTGGCCTGTAATAGATTTGCTGGCACGTGTGGTGTGTCAGTCCTGTAATGTCCTATTTCTATACCCATCTGTTTTAGCATGCCTGTCCCCCTTTTACTCTGGTTGTGGGTGGCAGCCCACAAGGTAGGGAGAGAGGCAGGGTTACCGCCTAACGGCACCGGTTCGGGTTTGGTGAATGCAGAAAGTAGAATCACATATCCTGGCTCCTGCGTCTTATTGATATCGATTGTTTCATTCAACATGTTCTATTGAATCCGCTTCTGCGGATCTAACATTGGTGACAAGGCTGAACCCTGCCGTGCATTCGCACTGCATAGAGCAACTCCACTGCCCGCTGAGACCGTGTCACCGGTCTCCACATTCAAGGACCCGACGGAAGTCCAGGCTGCTGCGGAGGTGCGCAGCAATAGTATCCTGAGTGTCTTCCTCCCGCTCCGACTGCGAGCCAATGTTACGTCTCCGAGCGGTACTGGCGCACAAAAGAATACCTGCATCGCGTGGCAAGCCCTGCCAGCGCTGTGGAACCCCACTTCATTTCGCACTGAGATGCGCACACTCAGCAGCAGCCGGGCCCTGCCCCTGCTCTTGAGCCTGCTCCCACCGCCATATGTCTGTGCCGTGCCCAACTCTCATTCCCCACTTCTCACTGCATCGCCACAGGGAAATCATAATTATCAGCACAAAAGGAAAGCAGCGAGTATTTGACTTGGAAGGCCCCGTAGTCACTGGCCCCTACAAACATTGCTGCCAGCAAGAACATTCACACGTGGACCACGAAAAGATCAGCAATAGACAGCATCAAGGTTAGGGTTTGCCTCAATCTTCCACATTAGACCCATGCCATCATGTGAGAAAATGAGTGTCAGCAGCTCACTACGCCCATCGACAAGCTCCTCCCCTTGAAATCCAGTGCCCAGGGATGATGGAGGACATAAATCCCTGCAACTCTAGGCCATACAGCCATTGGACATATCAGATACAAGCAGTTTGCCACCACGGTGGAGCAGGTGGCTCAAGGAACTTAACATATATGTTAATGCAACAGGCGTCAGGGAAGAACACTGCTTCAGAGGCATACTCATGCACAATGAGATATTGTATTCGAAATATTGGAAAATTCGTCTGACACCTTCCAAGGTATTATTGACTCCCTGAATAATTATTTCTCCCTGCTAAAGAATGTAGATTACGAATGCCATATCTTCCACACATCTACACAAGACAAAAGGGAGAACATGGATAATTTCGTCATGAGATTATGCAAAAGGGCAAAATATTGCGACTTGGTACGCTAGTCAACAGATGAAGCCCTAAAATCACAAGCAATTGCAGGCGGCGAATCAGCCGAATTTAGAAAGAAATGACTGCAGAAGAGCAGGACCCTTGAAGAAATTCTACAACTTGCCTGAGCAGACACCTCATTATCCCTGCACACTGAATCTTTAAGCAACATTAAAATCACACAGGTCGCCTCAACGGCACCCCTGTGTCCCGTGCACACTTCTGAACGCAGTCAAGAACATAAGAAATGTTATAGGTGTGGCTACAATATCCCTTACATCAGCCCATGCCCGGCATTAGGTCACAACTGTGAAAAATTTGGAGGTGAAAATAATTTGCAATCAGTGTGCAAAAACATCAAATTCTTCCAGAAGACAGAAAACCACAGAGACTCCGGAAGGCAGGAAAGTCACGGTCCCAGGTGGAAAAGCACTCGCCCCAGAACGTGGCGGCCTCCAGCCCACAGTAGACAAAGCTTGCACAGCAGAAGCAGGGAATCGTCACACTGGGACAGACAACATGAAGACAGAAGAGGTGATTCCGGGCATTCACGGCCCAAAAGGAAATCCCAAAGGAGAGGCCTACGACAGAAGATAAGATATTTAGAGTCCTCACCGAGGCATCACAATGAGTCAGATTCATCATCGTCGAGTGGTGACTGGAAAAGGGACTACGTGCATGCCATAGGAAACAAATAAATGGACACAGTTGAGAATTCCTCATAGATACCGGAGCCACAGTCAACGTAATTAATGAAGAGACCCAGAAGTCCCTCAACAATAAGAAAGAATTAAATACAGCAGATATCAACATATATCCATATGGCCCAAACACACCGCTAGACTGCAAGGGAATGTTCAAGGCTACGAATACATACAAAGACAAGAGCATGAAGGTCACGATATACGTAGTCAAAGTAGAAGTTCCAGGAGGAAGCATCCTTAGCTTCCGATTGGCCTTCCAGATGGGCATGGTGCATGTGATATATCAGATCATGTCAGCTTAGACGACCAGCCCAAAAGAGAGATGATGACAAACATTTTACGGTCTCTATTCAAAGATCTAAAGTTGAAAGGGAAGCAAATCAAGCTGCATATCAACACTCACGTCAAGCCGATAGAGCAAGATTACCGGGGAATACCCCTGAACATTCAGAAGCACGTGGATCACGAAATACAGTCTCTATTAGACCAGGACATCATCAAACAGGCATCAGGACCCACACTCTGGGTGTCGCCCATAGTGCCAGTACCCAAAGAGGAAAATAATTAAAGCATACCCATATACGTGGACATGAGAGCACGCAATATTGCAATTGAAAGAGAGCGGCACATGGCGCCCTGAATGACCGACATGATGCACCTGTTGCATAGGGCAAACGTTTTTCCAAATTGGATTTAAATAAAGGATATCACCAGCTTGAACTACATCCAGACTCTCGCTATATAACTACTTTCTCCACACACTTAGGACTCTTCAGATATAAACATATCAGTGTTGGAGTATCTTCAAATGCAGATATCCTCCAGAATGAGATACATCAGGTCATTAAACAAATTCCCAATTGTTTGAACTACAGCAACGACATTCTGATCTTCGGAGCGATACAAGAGGCCCATGATGATACGCTGAGGAGAGTGTGCATGGCACAAAATCTGGCCCTAAATACAGGCAAGTGCGAGCAAAGCAAATCAACGCTCAAATTGTTTGGGCACATCATTTTGCACAAAGGTTTGCAACCTGATCCGGGAAAAGTGCAAGTGCTGGTAGAAGCTCCCACACCAACATCAGTGTCTGCCATCAGATCATTCTTAGGCATGGCAAGCTATTGCACCAGGTACATTCAGGCTTTTGCCTCAGTCAGCACATCCCTTCATTTACTCACTGGCGGCAAGGGACAAGAATTTGGCTGGTCTTCTGACTGTGCAGAGGCGTTTCAAGAGAATAAAAGACATCCAGCCTCCACCTCATGCATGGCCTTCTATGACCCAGAACTAGAAACTGAAATAACAGTTGACGCCAGCACAGTTGGCCTTGGGGCGATCCTAGCGCTAATAAAACCAGGCGCGTCACCATCCTCGGCAAGACGCATAGTGTCATATGCAAGCCACAGCCTATCCCCAACTGAGTGTGCGTACTTGCAACCCGAGAAAGAGAGCCTCGCTATTGTATGGGCCTGCAAGTACTATCATTTGTTCCTGTATGGTTGGTCGTTCACCATCGTAACAGACCACCAAGCCCTCGTGACCATATATGGAAAGCCCACGGCCAAGATACCACCTCGCATCGCGAAATGGGGACTCCGTTTACAGGAATATTCATTCACCATTATACATCGACTGGGAAAAGACAGCAATCCTGCTGATTTTCTGTCCAGATATCCCCTACCCACCAAAGATGAGAGAGAGTCTATCAAGGCAAATCAATATCTAAACTACATTGTGTGCAATGCACTGCTAAAATCACTTCCTTTACCACAAATACTTGAGGGCATGAAGCAAGACCACCTGCTCACAACAGTAAAATACTGCATTACGTCTGGAAAGTGGCATCAGAGAAACAACCGCGGAACACCCAGGTTGGAAGCAGAGGAAAAGCAACTCCGGACATTCCATATGATAAGGCACACTCTGGCTGTCTCCCCGGAAGGACTATTATTAAAGGAGAACAGAATCATCATCCCTGTAAACCTAAAGGATCAAGTAATCGACCTGGCATACACGGGACACCGTGCCATTGTATCTACAAAGAGGCAACTCAGAACAAAGTTATGGTTCCCACAGATGGATGCCAAAGTTGAACAGACGCTGGAAAAATGCATAGTGTGCAATGCAGTCGCTCCACGCACTTTCTCTGATCCACTCAAAATGACAATGATGTGTGATGAGGTTGCCATTGACGTGTTTCGTCCACTCTCCAAAGGCAAATACGTCCTAGTAGTCATGGATGAGATGTCCAGGTTTCCAGAAATTCACCTGATTCACTCTACGAGCGCTCAGTCACTATTCCCAGTGCTGGACAAAACTTATGCACACTACAGAAATCCCCACCATTGTGAAGTTGGATGATGGACCCCCATTGGGTGGGCATGATTTTGCAATGTTTGCAGAACATCTAGGATTCCAGCACTGCAAAATCACACCACTCTGGCCCCAAGCAAACAGAACAGTGGAGAGGTTCATGGCCAATCTGAAAAGTGCTCTTCAAATCTGTTTGATCACAAAGGGATTGTTCATGCAGGCCATCTGCCCACTACGCCGGGACTATAGGAACACACCACACAGCTCCACGGGTGTGTGCCCATCGACTTTCAATTTTGGTCGCGGGGTGAGACCTACTCTCCCGCACAACCCCAACAGTGAGATATCCAGCAACAGTGAAGCCACGGCCAGAGCCAAGGATCGGGAAAGCAAAGACAAAATGAAGGAATATGCGACCACAGAAGGAAGGCAAGGAACAGTGACTTTCAGATAGGAGATCAAGTATTAGTGCGTCAAGCACAAGGTTCCAAGGAAACACCAGCGTTCAACCCAGAGGTCATGATAGTGACCCACGTCAATGGAACCATGGTAACAGCTGCGAGTCGTACAGACACTGTCATAAGAAACACCTCATTCTTCTGATCAATTGAAGGAGAGCTGACTCCTGGGAGAGAAGAACAAGTTACTTACCAACTGGTAATGTTTTTTCGACTGGATGTTCCTCCAAAGTATTCTCCTCTTTGAAATGTAATGTCCATAGCTTGGCTGCTTCGGAAATGTTTTGGCAGAGGGTGCCCTGCATCGATGGCGTTGGGTCGATGTCCCTCGAAGGCCTCCGTCGAGGGTGACGTCATCGGATGTTATAAGTAACCTCAGTTAATGTTTTTTTCCCCTCTCATCGTGTATCCGATGTGCCCATAATACAGCTCTGACTGTACTCAGCCTTATGGGAACAAAAGCTGTAATGGCATGGGAAATTCTTCAGAGGGGTAGGCTGGGAGGGCGGTGAGGAATACCTTGGAGGAACATCCAGTCGAAAGAACGTTACCAGTTGGTAAGTAACTTGTTCTTCGAATGGATTGTGTCCTCCAACGTATTCCTCATCTTTGACAGACTCCCAAAGCAGTATCCATGATTGGAGGAGGGAGAAGAATTTAGACATACCCAATTAAATGGCAGAGTAAAGGACAGCCTTACTAAAGGCAATATTTTGAACATGGGAATTATCCAGGGAATAATGCTTAACAAACGTGTGTATGGAAAAACACGTTGCAGCATCACAGATGTTCTTTACTGGGACACCCCTTTGCAGGGCCGCCGATGTAGCCGTGCCCCAAGTGGAATGAACCCGTAAGCCCTCAGGAGGGTTTTTGCCAGCCAATCTACAGCATTCACAAATAGTGAGGATGATCCACCTAGACAAGGTCTATTTAGAAACAGCCTGGCCCAATCTGTGTCCAGTATACCCCACAAAGAGCTGGCTGTCCACTCTGACTTTGGAAATTATGGAAAGATAAAAGTTAATGCTCTCCTCAGGTCCAACCTATGTAGCCTTTCCTCTTCCTTACTAGGATGCGGAGGAGGATAGAAGGCAGGTAGCACAACCTTCGGACTTAAGTGAAAGTCAGAAACTATCTTAGGCAGGAAGGAAGGACATACTCTTAATACAAGCCCGTCCTTGAGGAAGATAGTAAAGGGTGGCTTAGAAGAAAGTGCCTGCCACTCGCTCACTCTTCGAGCAGATGTTATCGCAACCAAGAAAATAGTCTTAAAAGTCAACAATCTCAATGGACAGGAGTGCAAAGGTTCAAACGGAGCACCCATCAGAAACCTTAAGACCAGGTTAAGGTCCCAGACCGGTACCTGAAAAGGCGACGACGGGAACACATTCGGGAGTCCTTTTAGAAACTGAGTGATCAGTGGAATCTTTAAATAAGAACATTCTTTGGATGAGCGCCTAAATATGGATAGTGCTGCTAGGTAACCTTTAATTGTTGCCACCTGAAGACGCCTGTGTGCTAAAGAAAGCAAGAAGGAGAGAACCTCCGGAATTGAACACTGAAAAGGATCAACATTCTTTCCTCTGCACCAGTTGCAAAACCTATGCCAATGGCAACGGTACAGGGACTTTGTTGCTGGACGCCTGGCTGAAAGCAACACCTCCATTACGTCATCTGGGAGGTCCCAATCCTTGTAACTCAACCTTTCAGAAACCATGCATGAAAGTTGAGAGTCTTGACCGCTGGATGGAGAGCCCGACCTTCCTCTCACAAGAGAAGATCCTCTCTTTGGGGAAGACGCATTGGAGGACAGATGGACATGTCTAGAAGGTCCAGGTACCACGTTCTCCTGGCCCAATTCCGGAGCAATGTGGATCATGTGGGTCCCGAACCTTTGTAACCTCCTGAGAACTTGAGGAATGACAGGGATCAGAGGAAACACGTACAGAAGCGGGAATAACCAATCCACTACAAACGCGTCTCCTAGAGCTCCTCTCGGAGGAAATTCCACAAGCAGTACCTTTTGCACTTCCGGTTGGCCCCGGTCGTGAACATGTCCACCTGCGGGGTTCCCCAAAGGGCAAAGATCTCTTGAAGAACTTCCTGAGCTATTTCCCACTCGTGGGAGACTGCATCCTGCCTGCTTAGAGCATCCGCTGCTGTATTCTCCTCTACGGCCAGATGAACTGCCGCTAGGGAGATACCTTCTTGAATTCTCCAGAACCAGAGCTGCATTGCCTCTCTGCATAGTGGTAGTGACCCTACACCCCCTCTCTTGTTGAGGTAATGCATGGCCTCTAATTGTCCATCATTATCAGGACATTCTCACCCCGTACAGATGGCAGGAAAGCCTTCAGTGCTAGCCTGATTGCTCTCAGCTCCAAAAGATTGATGTGTAGTTTGGACTCCGATGGAGACAGACTGCTGATGGTCAGATCGTTGGCGTGAGCACCCCAACCTATGAGAGAAGCATCCGTCACTACAGTGATCTCTGCCCATGGCTGCCAAAAAGGTTCTCCCGTCATGAGATTTTCCTCGCAGGCCCACCACAGAAGATCCTGTGTGACCGGAACCTGAAGGAGATCTGACATCTTGCCTGAGAATTGGGACCATTGTGTCCTGAGAGCCCATTAAAGGTATCTCATTCTTAGCTGGGCCTCTGGCACCAAAATAATGCAGGACGCCATGAGGCCGAGCAACCTTAAGAATTCAAAAGCCGGAAGACTCTGGGCCTGCTGAAATTTGGTTACCATCTGGAGAATGTGTTGAGCCCTCACCTTGGGTGGCGAGAACTTCCCCAAGGATGTGTCCAAAACAGCCCGATGTATTGGAGCTGTTGGGAAGGTGTCATATGCAACTTCTTGAAATTGAGGGAGAAGCCCAATTTGTGAAGGGAGTGGCAGGTGACGTTGAGATGATCCAAGGCTTGTTCAGGAGAAGGCGCCCTGATCCGCCAATCATCCAAATAGGGTTAGACGTGAATCCCCCCTCTCCTGAGATGCGCTGCCATCACCACCATGAGCTTGGTGAAGATCCTCAGGGAGGAGGTCAACCCGAATGACAGGACCAGAAACTGATAGTGCGAGCCGCCAACTGCGAACTGCAGGTATTTCCTGTGCTTGAGGATGGATCGGCACATGAAAATAAGCATCCTGCAGGTCCAATGACACCAACCAATCCTGATGTTGGAGGGCCTGAAGGATCTGAGAAAGAGTGACCATCTTGAACTTGTCCTTCCTGAGGAACTTGTTCAAGTATCTTAAATCCAAGATGGGTCTCTGTCCTCCGTCCTTCTTGGGATACTGGGAATACCAACCCTTGTTCCTCTCTGCCACAGGCACTGGTTCTATGGCGCCTTTCTCCAGCAGGGTCAATATCTCCTGCACAAGGAGCGGATCTGGAATCCTCAAAGAGTGTTTCCCCGGTGGATTGTCATGAGGCAGTCGCATAAAAGTTAGGCATTAGGCTTGGGCTATTGTCTCCAGAGCCCACACATCTAAAGTAATGGCTTGCCACTCTTCTAGATGCTGAGACAGCCTGCCCCAAACCGGCGAGCAGTGTCTCAAGGCCTCAAAGCGGTTTTGAAGTGGCTGCTGCAGCGCCTGATGGCAAAGAGGCTGCTGCTTGAGTGGGCTTGGCACCTCTACCCCATCCACCATGAGGAAACCTACGTTGGCCCCTTTGACAGCCATTCCTCTCGCCCTTCCAAATGAGGAGTACAAACGAAAAGATTTACCCCTCCACTGTTGTACACTAGGACGAAAAGGCTGAGGTTGCCGAACAGCAGCACCCAAAGACTTGGCAGCTGCATTAGAGGTCTGCAACTCCTCAAGGCTCTTGTAAGCCTTGCTGCCAAAAAGATGAGACCCGTCAAAGGGCATTTTCAGAAGTCAAGGCTGCACATCTGGGGCAAAACCTGACTTCCGCAACCATGCAACCCTGCCCATCACAGTGCTTGTAGCCATGGACCTGCTGACACTATCCGCAATATCTAACCCAGGCAGAAGGGATTCACACATGGCCACCTTGCCATCCTGATCAATAGCCAGAAAGCCATCCCTTTCTTCCCCTTCGGGAATGTGCTCCGCTGGCAACAAAATGCAATTCCGCAGAGTGTGCGAAAACTTTGCCAAGGCACAAGTGGAGTTGGATGACTTTAACGCCATACTCACAGCTGAAAATACCTTGCGCACCCTTTCATCCTCAGGGTTATCATCCCTATCAGGCGGGATGGTAGGGTATGCCTCCTGTTTCGAGGTAGCCATAGCTGCCCAGACCACCAAACTTTCCGGCGTGGGGTGAGTGGACAGGTAGCCGGGGTCGCTACAAGATGGTCGGTATTTCTTTGCCAGAGACTTGTTCACCGCCGGATGAGTCTCCGGGGCGTCCCAATTCACAGCCACACTTTTTGCAGAGCCATATGAAATGGCAACACAGGGTCGGTTGTCGGACCCTGATCTAAAATGTCTCTAAGATCATCCTGATCAAACTGCGCAGGAGGTCTGGACCAGCCCAAATACTCTACTACACTCGACACAAGTCGTCGATATGAGGAGTCGGCATGCTCCCCTGGGTCCGGCTTGCCGAACTCCAGCTCAGGAGAAGTGTCAATACTACTTGCATTGTGCAAAGTGTCACAAACATCTTCCATCCGACTCTCCTCTGAAATGAGGCATTCAGGTACATTAGGGGTCCCAAACTGGAGACCAAAAGGGGCATCATCCTCATCTGATCTTTCCCCATCCTCATAAATGGGTTTTATGATTTGGAAGGGGATACCATCCATTTCGGGGAGGCGTCCGATGAAGACGAGGAGGAAGGCAACCGATGGTGCCGTTTCCTTGAACGCCTCGACGAGGACGAGTGGCGTGAACCACTCCTAGATCGTGACCGCTTGGACTTCTTCCTCTGAGGAGAGTCCCCTCTCGAATCATCGGTCGAAAGTCCAGCAGACCAGGATTTATGGGGCTTAGACACCTTCACTACCTTGAATTTCCCCTTTCGTTCCTGCTAGGCCTTTCCAGTCATCGACTGGCACTTGGAACATGTATCTGTATCGTAGCCCTCGCAGAGGCACCACAGACAAACCTGATGCAGATCCGTGATAGACATCTTGGAGCGGCAGTCCTGAAATTTCTTGAAGCCGGAACCGCAGGGTCGTCGGGGTAGAAGACAAAGACATAATCGGTAACTTCAACTGTAACCACGAGGCACGCCGAGTTTTACGAACCAAACATGTTTGCGGAAAAACGGAACTGAGGCTACGGGCGCCGTACGTGCTATTAATAACATCCAATGACATCACCCTCGATGGAGGCCTTCGAGGGACATCAACCCAATGCCAGCCGAGCTGTGGACATTACATGTCAAAATTGAGGAATACTTTGGAGGACACAATCCATTCGAAGTTTCAACTAACTGTGAGGACTCTTTTGATAAAGACTCTTGAGTTCATGGATGGCGATGTGGACACAGATGACAGTGAGGGTGATCGCACCCACGTCAGCACTCCCCTTCTCCCCTGTGAAGCCCGTAAAGAAGGTTGAGTCGCAAACCGCCAAGATGGATTTAAGATATGGGTTAGTGTCCCAAGTTGTTTGTTAAGCAAGGGGGAGATGTAATGTCCCATTTCTATGCCCATCTGTTTTAGCATCTAAGGACAGGCATTCACCTCTCCCATGTTTACTCTGGTTGTGGGTGGCAGCAAACCACGTAGGGTGAGAGGCTGGGTTACTGCCTAACGGCTCCAGTTCGGGTTTGGTGAATAAAGACTGTAGAACCACATTTCCCAGCTCCTGCGTCTTATTGATATTGATTGTTTCATTCAACATGTACTATTGAATCCGCTTCTTCGGATCTAACACAACCTGTCTGTGTACCCTTTAAGAAGTGTCATGACTATGTCATGACACCATGCTAATAAAGGAATTTTTGCAAGCACGTGCCTCAGAACGGCGGCATGGCTCAAACAATGGATTTACTGTGTCTGTCTCGCATTCAGTATCTGCAGGCCTGCCCCGTGTGATCACGGTCCTGGAGGCCTTGTTGCCATGGGACCCTCAGGCCAGCATGGTGGCCTGGGCCCGCACAGGCCGTTCTATCAGCCGGATGCATCCTGCATCCATGGGTGCTATGACACCCCAGGCCCGTGTCTGCACGGCCCATTAGGGTCCGCCCTGTGACACAGTAAGACCAAGTGATCACTTAACACAGCAAGGTTCTGGCACCCGCAGCACTGATTGGGCAGGGTCAAGTGGTCTTGCTGGGCCCCACAACAGTAGTACGGTCATGTCATGTGTTCTATGCAAATGCTGCCCTTTGTTTGGACCTCGGTGGGCTCCTGTTGAGCCGCATACTGCCACGCACGCAGGCGCAACGGTTACCACCTTTGGTTAATGTAAAACACGGATTTGAAGCTCTGCCCACGCACTAATGGGGCCTGCCCCTTGATATGCCCCTTTTTAAACCTAATGTAAGGTGAAATGTAGTAAGGTTTGATTTATTATTGTGCAATTTGTATGATTCATTAATTTGTGGTTTGAAATGTACCTTGGTGTACACAATGCTTTACTTTTCTTGGTGGGATTTTTATAACATCCAAGGGCTCTTGTCAGTAAAATGTATCTACTACTTAAATCAGAAATAAGAAAAGCATTGCCCGTAAATGGTGAAGTTGCTGCTTTATGGGGTGGCTCGAACACAGGTATACAATTATAGATTCTGTCATTTCTACTAATGTAAGGTTTAGAAGTTTAAAAACCTAAACAAAAAGTAGTCAGTTGGCCGCATCACAGCCTTTGATCTTAAGATATGTTTTAATGACTTCCAAATTAGAAAACCAATTCTACCTCTGGGCAGGTCTGTCCAGCAGAAGAAAGTATACGTGTTCAAATGCATTGTAGGCTAGCACCAGCGCAGAGTGAGCGGTCAGTGTGACTGGAAACGAACATAGTTGACAGTTATCAATGATGAAAAATATTCTGTGATTATATGTTTTGTGTGCATTATAAAATAATTGTGAAAAGTTTTATTTGTAAACCCAGTCCGAAAAAAAAAAAATTAAATAAAGAAAATCATATAAATATTGACAATTTATACAGTATACGTATGAAACTGTTTCATTAATATAGCACAAGTGGGTATAGAAGCCAGGGCACTCTCGATCCCTTGTCCAGCGGGCAGGGCATCGGTTGGTGTAATGTTGGCCTAGGGGATGTGGCAAGCTAGTAGTGCACCTGAGAGTTACCGCTCCTGTCAAAGGATGCTGCCTATGAAACCTCACTTATTTCAAACACACCCAACATATCTGTTGGGAAGGAACCAGGGATCTCCCGAACCCAAAGCGCTTTAGAGTTAGGCAAGACCTCTTTAAGGCACTATAATGGACTAGGGGGGAGGAGGGGCACTGAGATGGCTCTCTCATGCAAATATAATCACATACACAGACATGGGCAAGCACTGAAGTAGGTAGTTATTGTCTAAATGTAAGGCACAATTAACTATTAGCTGAGTAGATTTGTAACGTCAGATCCTAAGCATTGTAAAATCTTAGTACTTTATTTATTTTTGTATTACTTGTTTGAATCACATTAGCTATTTTTATAAGATGTACATACACCAGATGTACATAAACACACAAGATGTAGAACGTCCATGCATTTTCCATTTTTGCGGTCTCCGATAAGACAGTGCGTGTTTGTTCTTGATTGAAAGTGTGGAGGATGAGTGGAATGTGGAGAGAATGACTGGAAAATGTTTCTACACATAAACGTTTTTCATTTTTCCTTGGGCTAGGTCTCAAGGTTTGTAAAAGTCTGCAGAGCTGCAGGGTGTTTTTGAATAAGCTAGCAAAAGGTAGAACAGCATGCTCTGACAAAACCGCTGACAACGAAGAAAGAAGACTTTGGAGCATCCCTATTATGGAAAAAGGACGGATTGGGATGAAGCCAAGATCCATATCCAGTGACGCCGCAACAGCAAGTCAGGCCTATATAAACCCCTGCTTCAAACCACTTTGGCAGGAAGGAACGTAAGAGGGACAGGAGAAGACCATTCAGGCAGCAGAGACCTTTGCTACCATCCTCATTTTGTAAGATTAAACTTGCTTTCCTGACAAGATCGCTCTGTTTCCTTATTTCCCTAGAGTGGTGCATTTATTCTGGTTTGAGCGTAATTAGGGACACCCTTACATCTCCCTCAGTTTAGATTCTCCCAACCAGCCTGAGTCACTGTATGGAATCAAGAGGGATCTCCAGAGAGACCGTGCAACTCGCAGGGGCCAAGTCCTAAAAGAAAAAGTGGGGGACTCATTAACGTACCAACTGAATGTGGGGTCACCAGAAATTGCCATATCAAGATGCCCTTTGGGGGGACTACGTTCACTTCCATGTTCCCTAGACTTGAACTCTAGCTACTCCTCGACTCCCAGCCACAGATGAGACCTGGACCAGGATCATCCTGGGGTCCTTTCCTATTGGCAGCTGGTTACACCCATGTCCCTTCCTAGCGTCATAGTGACCTATAACAATACCCCCGATAGAGATTCCTTTATTTGGGCATTAGTACCTATCCCCTAATTTTGCCAGTTGTACGAGTGTTGGTGCAGGGACAGTGCTTGTGGAACATGGACAATTTACCTTGTTAGCTATTCAGCTCAACTGGTTCGAAGCTTCATTGTAGTGTTTGGCTATAGTCACTGGCCAGGGTGGAAATTCTGAGGGTCATTTTCATTTAAATAGGAAATTCCAGAGGGTATCACTTAAATTTGCACTTCAGTGAAAAAGGTCCACTCTGTGCACATTTTCAAAATTTCCATCATATAGTGTAGAAGAAAAGTGTTTTTAAAAAAAGCGCAAATGCCCTAGGCATTATCGTTTGCGGGAGGCATTTACAAAGGATTTCTATAGAATCCACCTGCATTAAGCAAGTGTAAACATCAGGCGGATTCTAAAGGAATCCAACGGTTTAATGCCAGCATTAAAACACATGCTGGCTTCAAACCTTGGGGGGCTTTAAACCGTGTGGTTTTTTAGGTGGCCAGGGAAGAAGGACAGAGACTTTGTCGATTCAGTGCCCACACGCTCTCAAAACAATAAACAAATCCCCTTATCCGGAAACAATGTATGAAAACAGGTGTAAAACATATATGCCCCTTGTAACACTTTGTTTTGAAATTTTGGGGAATCACAAAATTACCCTCTTTGTCTTTTAACTTTGTGTTTTTAATTTTATGTAATGTTATACTATGTGTTACTTTATTATGCTTACCTGCTTTTTCACCACCCTACCATGCTTGCAGACATCTACCGCCGACAAGATGCCTTTGATTGGCAGAGATAAAATAAAAACCTCAAACACTTTAATGTGTGGTGATAAAAGTTGTTTGAACAACATTATATACTCAAAACAGGATTTTGGGATTAAAAGTACATCTCATTCAGAGAGAAATTGTTTGAACTCCCTATTGAGGAATGGGTGTTAAATGAAACCAAACAGCATTTAGAATTGGAAGGAACAATTTATTTGTTGTCATTTTAAAATATCCATTTCCAATGAAAACATTTGAGACCAGTATGTCCCTGCTTGTGTCATTAGCTCTCATCTTTTTTAAGTGTCAGCTCTTCCCTCTATGCAGATACCTGTGAGAAACCTGAAGGTGTCTCACCCGCTAGTCCCCGTAGATCGGTCATCCAGGTGGCCAGGACAAGGCCTTCGCTATTGGATCCCGTTCATGGGGGTGGACCAGTGGAGGAGGATCAACTGGATGGGGGGTCTTCAGGGAGTGGAAGTAGGACACGTGCGGGCGAGACGCAGTACCCCCTTCCTTGTAACCCCTTTTCCCCGTACTTCCCCCCTTTTCCGACACAAACACTTTCTTACACCATGAAAGACAATGGACTAACACCAGAGCCGTTTACCTGACATGTCCCAGCACAAGCATCAGGCAGAGTCAGGCAATTGACAATAACTACTCACAGCTGACGGCTCTTTCCCTTCCCCACAGGGATAAAAGGCGGCGCACAAGAGCACACTTTGAGCAAGGCAGAATGCACAAGGACACAACCATTCCGGACCGGCAGTTCAAACGGAGGAGAAAGGCAGACAGACCTGGAAGAACGACGAGGAGGGAATTGCCCTGGTCCTTTTTCAACTCAGACCCGCAAAGCCTCAGAAAGGGAAATCATAAGACCGGAAGTACAGTTGGCGTATGGTGTGACAGCTGTCAGTGGCACACAGGGCCCTCCCACGTTGATAGCCAAAGCGGGGATAAGTGCTTGCTGCCCTGGTCCCGTCTGTTACGCTCATCTGGCTCCCACAGGGGCGTCTATCTGAACTGGACAGCTGTGGTCTCCAACAATGTGGTGCGTAGTGCCGAGATGATGGACTGGTCTGGCCCACCTAGCTTCATTTGCTTGGCCCATAGAAATCTGCAAATGGGGAAAGGGAATTAACCACCCGTGGAGTTGAGCGTTAACCCTCCCCCACTCCCGCTGTTCTCCCCACTGATCACCTTTGATGTCCCCTCTTATAGTCTCACCTGATGGTTTGAAAAGATGAGGTCTCCATCCTGCATTGAGGGCAGGGGCGCGCAGATAACCAGTTGCTTCACTGGCTCGAAGGAATTGGTGAGTTCCAGTACAATATTGACTCTGAGATTCCCGGCAAGACGCCGTAAGTATGTAGTTCGTAAGAGTTCAAATGTCTGACTTTCACTCTGTCTGATTCCTTGCAGGTTGCAGCTTGACCCTAGCGAAGAGTTCCTCGTGGCAACCGGTAATATTCAGGTAAGAATTTGTATTATCCAACACAGTTCGATAAAAGAATGTCAATATGTAACCTGTTGCTTTCTCCCTTATTCAGGCGCTGAGAGAAAGTATGAAGTCTCGGGGAATAATGCCTCCGGCGGTAAAATCAGGTAAGTCTATTGTGGTGATGAGGTTTCCCCTTGTTTGTCCCTTTGTTTCACCTTGCTGTCCTTTTGTTTCCCCTTAGGGGCCAGGGTTCGGCGAGGATGCAGTGGAAGCTGCGCCGACCCGTGAAGAGGAATAGTACCCCCGGTGGTAAAATCAGGTAAGTCTATGGGGGGTAACTAATATTGCCACTGTGTATTCCCTTTGCTCACCTTGCTGTTCTTGTCTTCCCCTTAGGTGCCGGAGTGCGGCGGGAACACGCAGAAGGATGCGGTGGAATGTAAAGATGCTGCGAAGGCCGGTGTGTTCAGTGCGGCGCTGTAGCAGGCGAGGGGATGCGCATAAAATAACTCCTTTCTTCCAGCTCGAAGGCGCAATGGATTGGGAATTCAGGTAAGGATCAAAGGTATTGCTCTTGTTCTAACCTTTTCTCCTTCTTTCTCCCTTTTTCTAGGAGCTCCGGACTCGAGGCGGGCGTGGCAGAAGACTGGATGCCGACTTGCAGGCACGGTGAGCGTTACGCTGCTGGATGCAGAATAACGCGAAGCATGTGCTGCTCTTCGGGCGTGGTTTAAATAGCCTCCAAAGTAGTCCCAGGTAAGTATTCCTCCCCAGCCCCACCCGAGTAAAAAATAGTCCCTAGGTAAAGTAGTCCCTTCCAAGCCTCTTTTGGCTTGGAGCTCTTGCAGCATGTTCTGCATCAGGTAAGTTTTAATCTATGAGCCTGGCGCCTATGGCGCCAGGACTGACTCTCCATATGAGCCTGGCGCCATAGACACCAGGACTGCACCCAAATAGCCCCTAGCAGGGGTTGTTGGGCTTGCTTGGAATAACTTGATGACTGCTTCCGGGGTTGCTGGACTTGGTCTGGGTCTCCAGGGGTAGGCATCATGACAGCACTCCCCCCCCCAAGGCCCCTCCTAAAGTCGTTCTTCCCTGTGGTTTCGGTTTGTCTGGGAAATTGCGGTGGAATTTTTTCACCAATCGGGGTGCATGAATGTGGTCACTAGGTTCCCATGACCTTTCCTGTGGTCCGTGACCTTTCCAGTCGATTAAATAAAAAAGTTTTGACTTTATCAGCTTGTAGTCCAGGATGTTCTTCACTTCAAATTCGGGTTCCCCGTCTACAAGGATGGGATCTGGTGGCTTGGTTAGTCTTGTCCCTGGTTGCACTGGCTTCAGAAGTGACACATGGAAGACGGGGTGAGTTCGCATATTAGCAGGTAAGTCCAACTTGACAGCCACCGGGTTGATAATGGCCTTAATAGAGTAAGGTCCCAAATATCTGGGGTTAAAGGTCCGTGTTCCCTTTAGAGGTATATGGTTTGTGGCTAACCATACTTGGTCCCCTATCTGGTATTGTGGGGTATCACTTCTATGCCGATCAGCATCTTTCTTGTATTTTTCTTTCGCCTGTTTTAAACGTGCAGTTGCTTCCTTAAAGGCTTGTGTAATCGTAGCGTGCAGATGGTCCACTGCGGGCATTTCTAAGTGTTGGGGTGCGTCAAGGTCTGAGGTTCGAGGATGATGCCCATATAAGGTATAAAAGGGGCTTTGTCCAGTTCCAGAATGTACTTAATTATTGTAGGCATATTCGGCGATCCAAAGTATGTCTTTCCAATTACTCTCAGTCTGATGTAACATACAACGCAGGTATTGTTCGAGAGTCTGGTTGGTCCTCTCCGTTTGACCGTCGGTTTGGGGGTGGTGACTGGTCACCCCCACTGGTCGATTTGCGCCAATTGACAACATTTTTTTCCAAAAATGTGAAATGAATTGACTGCCCCGGTCAAAGACCAATACGGACGGAAATCCGTGTATGCGAACAATGTTTTCGAGGCCAGGATTTAAGCTGAAGGTAATCTCTTTAAAGGAATAAAGTGGGCCATCTTGGAAAAAAGATCCACAATAACTAGAATGGTGTTAAATCCATTGCATGGGGGTAGATCAGTAATAAAGTCTAACGATAAGGTGTGCCATGGTGTAGGCGGAATGTCCAAAGGTTGCAAGAGTCCATCTGGTTTTTTCTTTTGACTTTTGTTTGGCGCAAATGCCACAAGACATCACAAATGATTTAATATCCTTTCGCCAGGTGGGCCACCAGAATTGTCTCTTAATTTTAGCTTCAGTTTTTGCAAGACCTGGGTGCCCCTCCATTAGGGTATCATGATAACGGGAAATGACTACTCTTGTAGTTCCTTGTGTGGCAGAAATAGCCGCCTTTGGTAATAAGACAGGTCATTGGTGACAGAGTAGTCCGGGCCTTTCTTTACCCAGTCCTGCAGGGCTGTAGGATCAAAGAATTGCTGGATCTTTACCTGAATGTCCTCTAGTGTCTGTAGAGTAGTCATGCCAAGAATCCTTTGTTCGGAAATTATAGGTACTGGTTCTGGGTTTACTTCTGCCTCTCCCATCCCTATTCGGGATAAGGCGTCTGCTTTACCATTCTTACAACCTGGTCGATAGGTTATCATGAAATTGAACTCTGCAAAGAACAATGCCCATCAGAGTTGGCGTGACGATTGGGCTTTGGCTGTCTTTAAATACTGTAAATTCCGGTGATCGGTGATCACAGTAATGGTATGCCTGGCACCGAGAAGATAGTGCCGCCAAGCCTTGAAGGCGGATTTAATGGCTAATAACTCCTTGTCGGTAACCGCATAGTTTAACTTGGGTGCCGAGAACTTTCTGGACCAAAATGCTACTGGGTGAAGCTGGCCAGTTTCAGGGTCCTTTTGAGACAGGACAGCTCCCATGGCTAGACTGGATGCATCAGTTTCCACTATGTATGGAAGTTCAGGGCGCGGGTGCTTTAATACAGGTGCAGACGTGAATTTCGCTTTCAGCTCTTGGAAGGCATTTTCAGCTTCTTCAGTACACATAAAGCATTTATTTTTTCGCAAGAGTGCTGTGATGGGATGTACAACATGTGAAAAATCCGGGATGAATCTGCGGTAGAAATTGGCAAAGCCGAGCATGCTTTGTACTCCTTTAACTGAACTTGGTGATGGCCACTTAAGGATTGCGTCCACCTTTCGTGAGTCCGTTCGGACTCCTCTTGGGGTCAGGATAAACCCAAGGAATTCAACTTCTGTGGCATGAAAAACGTATTTTACCAGTTTTGCATATAGTTTGTGCTGCCGCAATTTCTCAAGGACTGCTCGGATGTGCTTCACATGGTCGGATTCTGAAGAGGAGTATACTAGAATATCATCGATATATACGACAACACAAACGTCAATGAGTTCACGAAGGACATCGTTCATGAAGTATTGGAAGGCTGCTGGTGCATTGCACAACCCGAAAGACATCACCTGGTATTCGAATAACCCATACTTAGTGCGAAAAGCAGTCTTCCATTCGTCGCCCTCTTTTACACGTACCAGATGGTATGCTCCCCGGAGATCCAACTTAGTGTATATGCAAGCGTCCTTCACTTGGTCTAGTAGTTCAGGGATCAGAGGCAGTGGGTATCGGTTCTTAACAGTTATCTGGTTCAATGCGCGGTAGTCTATGCACGTTCTGAGGTCACCTTCCTTTTTGGGCACGAAGAACAAAGCTGAAGATGCAGGGGACTTAGGTGGGCGAATGAAGCCATTAGCAAGGTACTGGTCTAAGTATTGTCGTAGGTGAAGGTTCTCAGGTTCCGTAAGGGCGTAGATCCTGCTACAAGGGGGTTGTGCACCGGGTATGAGATCGATTTGACAATCGTACGATATGTGAGGTGGTAAGGTGTTTGCCTGTTCTTTTTGGAAGACATCCTGGAATTCTTGGTATTCTGGAGGTAGTTGCATGACTGCTGTGGTTACTGTGGCCAGGCCTACATTCAGATTTTCCTTAGGGTAACAGGTTTGTGCACAATCCGGGAAGGTTATTCTCTTCTCTTGCCAATCAATACAAGGATTATGTGTTTCCAACCAAGGTATCCCCAGTATTATTTGGAACTGTTGGGCTTTGATTAGATCAAACACAATAGTCTCTCGATGCCCATCCTGACCCAATAGTGTCATCTCTGCGGTGGAATGAGTTACAGGCCCCGAGGCAATTTCAGTTCCATCGACTGTGGTGATGACACCTGAGGTGGTTTTTCGGCAGAGAGGTAGATTCATCCTGGAAGCCAATTCGTAGTCCGCATAGTTTCCTATGGCCCCGCTATCAATGTATGCCCTTACTGCGTGCATACGCGATGGCTGCCTTGGATCTAAGAGGACCATTGGTATGATGAAATGCGAGGTCTGAGTATCCTTCTTCAAGCTCGGCAAGCAGACCTCTACGCTTGTCGGGCGTGGTCGTTTCCCGAGTGTGACTCCATATGGCTTTTATCAGCAGCTCCTACCACCTTGTTAGGTGGTTTTACAGGGCAATCCCGTAGAAAATGCCCAGACGTTCCACAATATAGACACAATTGCATTTGCCGTCTCCTTTCTCTTTCCTTCTGGGTTAAGGGTCCTTTAACCCCTCCGATTTGCATGGGTTCTGAAGCATCTGCTCCTTTGGGGTTAGCGTGGGTTTTGACCAACACCCGATTCTCAAACTTGGCTCGATCAGCCTTTCTGTTCTGAAGTCTGTGATCTAACTGGACCACTAAGTCTATATATTCAGCGCAGTCTTGAGGTGGGTTCACGACTTGAGTCAAGACATCCTTGAGTTCTCCGCGAAGCCCTCGATGAAATAACGTGATTCGTTTTACCTCAGACCACCCATTTTCCACTATCAACCTATTAAAGGTCGCGATGTAGGATAGAAGGTCCTGGTTACCCTGTCGTAGGGACAAAAGTTAGTTATCCAGGGCCTGTCCTTGGGAGTGCCGGGCAAATAGTCTTTCCATGCTCATTTGAAAGTCCTGAAAATCCCGAAGAATTGGGTCATCCTGAGTAACTAGTGGAATTGACCAATCAGCACACTGCCGCTGAGATATGTCAATACGAAGGCTACCTTGGCTTGATCGTTTGGGAAGGCTCCAGGTCTGCATAAAAAGTGCAAGCGGCATTGGTTCATAAACACGGCGAACCCT
The DNA here is from genome assembly GCF_040938575.1 of Ambystoma mexicanum. Classification (NCBI taxonomy): domain Eukaryota; kingdom Metazoa; phylum Chordata; class Amphibia; order Caudata; family Ambystomatidae; genus Ambystoma; species Ambystoma mexicanum. Next base: position 257,812,737 of record NC_090934.1, on the reverse strand, counting down.
TTGGGATCTCCGGCAAAGCGTTCGGGCGGAGCTAATGGAATATTTCCTGGTAGGTTTATTTGCATAGGGTTACTCGATGACACAAGAGCTGGATTTCCCCCGGGACCTGGTAAGAGTGCTTGTCCAGCCTGGCTTTGCAGTAGTTGCCTAGCAAGGTCACTTCAGCCCTCAGTTCCCCTAGTAATTGGGCCAATTGGTCAGGTTCTGAGGTATCCATAACGCCCGGGTGGGAATTTGTGGGTAGGCTTCGGGTTCTGTTACGCTCATCTGGCTCCCACAGGGGCGTCGATCTGAACTGGACAGCTGCGGTCTCCAACAATGTGACGCGTAGTGCCGAGATGAGGGACTGGACTGGCCGACCTAGCTTCGTTTGCTTGGCCCGTAGAAATATTCTTCTGCAAATGGGGAAAGGGAATTAACCACCCGTGGAGTTGAGCGTTAACCCTCCCACACTCTCGCCGTTCTCCCCACTGATCACCTTTGATGTCCCCTCTTATAGTCTCACCTGATGGTTTGAAAAGATGAGCTCTCCATCCTGCATTGAGGGCAGGGGCGCGTAGATAACCAGTTGCTTCACTGGCTCGAAGGAATTGGTGAGTTCCAGAACAATATTGACTCTGAGATTCCCGGCAAGACGCCGTAAGTATGTAGTTCGTAAGAGTTCAAATGTCTGACTTTAACTCTGTCCGATTCCTTGCAGGTTGCAGCTTGACCCGAGCGAAGAGTTCCTCGTGGCAACCGGTAATATTCAGGTAAGGATTTGTATTATCCAACACAGTTCGATAAAAGAATGTCAATATGTAACCTGTTGCTTTCTCCCTTATTCAGGCGCTGAGAGAAAGTATGAAGTCTCGGGGAATAATGCCTCTGGCAGTAAAATCAGGTAAGTCTATTGTGGTGAGGAGGTTTCCCCTTGTTTGTCCCTTTGTTTCACCTTGCTGTCCTTTTGTTTTCCCTTAGGGGCCGGGGTTCGGCCAGGATGCAGTGGAAGCTGCGCCGACCCGTGATGTTACGCTCACCTGACTCCCACGGAGGCGCTGGCCTGGTTCGCGCTGCTGTGACCTCTTCTAAGGTGATGCGCAGGGTTCGGAAGACGGACTGGACCGGGCCCCCAAATCTGGCTTGTCTGGCTCGCAGAAGTATCCTTCTGTAGGCGAAAATAGGGGATTAACTGTCTGCGGGGTAATGCAATCGGCCTCCCACTTTCCCCTCTCACCCTCCTTGAAACCCTTCTGTGATTTCTCGTAGCGTCTCACCTTAGGGTCTGGAAGGATGAGCTCTCCATCCTGCTTCTGATGCAGTGGCGCGTTGGTATCCAGTTACTTCACTGGATTTTCGGATTGGTGAGAACCAAACTTGCTTGGCTTCCAGGTAAGCTTTTTGATAAGAGGTTCCCCTGTGTCCATGCATTAATGTACTAATGCTAGTGTCTTTTTCCCCATAGGGGCCGGGGTACGGAATGCCGGGGAACAGGCACCGACCCGAGATGAGAGGTGAAATCCTTGTAGAAATCAGGTAAGTCTTTAATGAGCGTTTTTTGGTAATGTCTTTTCATTCGCTCATCAACGCTGATGTCTTTTTTTCCCCTTAGGGGCCGGGGTCCGGAAATGCCAGGATGCGGCGCGGACCCGAAATGAAGAGGGAATAAATCAACAGGTAAGTCTTAACATGGAGATTTAGCTTTCCTTATTCCCTTCTCTCTCTCACCTTTTGTTCTGGTCTTTTTCTCCCTAGGCGCTGGGGCGTGACTGCGAATCCGGATGATGGCTGCTGAACATGGAGGCACCCTGTAAAGGTGAGTGGAATGCGTCGCTGCAGCGATCGACGCGATGAGCTTTTAAATTAAAGTCTTCCTTTTCAGGATTGTCGGCGAGATGTCTCCGGGATGCGGTTTTAGCAGGTAAGGACTTTTCCTTCTTCTGTTCTCTTCTTCTCTTCCTTTGCAGGTGATCCAGGATGCTGGCAGGCGTGGCAGAAGTCAGGATGCAGGAGCAGACACGGTGAGCGTCCAGCTGCTAGATGCAGAACAACGCAAAGCACGTGTGGCTGTTCGGGTGGGGTTTAAATAGTCTTGGAAGAAGTTCTAGGTATGTATCCTTCCTCCAATCAGGTATGTATCCTTCCCCGACCACGCCCGGATGGTAAATTAGTCCCACAGGTAAAGTAGTTCCTTTCAGGCCTCAAGGAGGCCGGGATCCTGCAGCATGGTCTGCATCAGGTAAGTGCACCCAAGCATTCCCATAATGAGCCTGGCGCCTATGGCGCCAGGACTGATGTCTTTTATGAGCCTGGCGCCATAGGCGCCAGGACACTGTCCAAAGGGCCCCTACATGGGGTTGCTGGGTCCTTCCTTGGGGACTGGATGTCCGCTTTCGGGGACGCTGGGCTTGAACCGGCTCCCCGGGAGCGGGCATCATGACAGCACTCCCCCCCAAGGCCCCTCCCAAGGTTGTTCCCTCCGGGGGTTTTGGTTTGTCTGGGAAGAGTCGGTGGAATTTCCGGACTAATCGAGGTGCATGCACATGGTCGCTGGGTTCCCACAACCTCTCCTGAGGTCCGTACCCCTTCCAATCAATTAGGTAGAACAGTTTTGACCTAAACATTTTTGAGTCTAAAATGTTCTTCACTTCGAATTCGGGCTCCCCATCTATTAGAATAGGTTCTGGAGGTTTGAGTAGTCGGGTTCCGGGTACCACTGGTTTCAGAAGTGACACATGAAAAACAGGGTGAATTCGCATACTAGCTGGTAAATCAAGTTTAACAGCCACTGGGTTAATTATTGCCGTAATAGAATAAGGTCCCAGATATTTTGGGTTAAAAGTTCGAGGCCCTTTGAGTGGTAAATGTCTGGTAGCTAACCACACTTGATCCCCAATCTGATACGGAGGTGCTTCACTCCGATGTAGATCAGCATTCTCCTTGTATTTTCTCTTGGCTTGTTGTAAATGCGTAGTTGCCTCTTTGAAGGCTTGGGTAATTGTAGAATGCAGATGTTCTACTGCAGGCATTCCGAGGTTCTGAGGTGAGTCAAGGTTTGAGGTTCGAGGGTGATGCCCAAACAAAGAATAAAAAGGACTGTGGCCAGTTCTAGAGTGTACCGAATTATTATATGCGTATTCGGCTATCCAAAGAATGTCTTTCCAGTTGCTTTCAGATTGCTGTAACATACACCGTAAGTACTGTTCAAGGGTCTGATTTGTCCTCTCGGTCTGACCATCGGTCTGAGGGTGGTGACTGGTCGATAATCTTACGTCGATCTGCGCCATTTGACAACATTTGCGCCAGAAGTGGGAAATGAATTGGCTTCCCCGGTCAGAGATTAGTATAGATGGGAATCCATGTAGCCGAACAATATTTTCGAGGAATTCTTTGGCTAGGACAGAAGCTGAAGGTAAACCTTTCAAAGGAATAAAGTGGGCTATTTTGGAAAACAAATCCACAATTACCAGAATAGTATTGTACCCCGAACAAGGAGGCAGGTCCGTAATAAAATCCATTGATAGGGTGTGCCAGGGTGCTGGTGGTATGTCTAGAGGTTGAAGGAGACAGGCTGGTCTTTTATTTTGACTTTTATTTTGGGCGCAAACACCACAGGACATCACAAAAGATTTAACATCTTTTCGCCAAGAGGGCCACCAAAATTGTCGTTTCACCTTTTCCTCTGTCTTGGCAATACCGGGGTGTCCCTCTATTAATGTATCATCATAACCGGAAATAACTAGTTCGTGTAATTCCTTATGTGGCAGGAATAAGCGTCCTTGGAAATAAGGTAAACCATTATCTATGGTAAAGTCTGATCCCTTTTGTATCCATTCCTGTAAGGTTGTAGGGTCCAGGAGTTGTTTCACTCTGGCTTGAATGTCTTCAAGCGTCTGTAACGAAGTCATGCCTAGAATCCTCTGTTTGGGAATTATTGGTACTGGTTCTGAGTTTGTATCAGATTCTCCCATTCCAATTCGGGATAAGGCGTCTGCTTTGCCATTCTTGCAGCCAGGTCGATAGGTAATCGCGAAATCAAATTCAGCGAAAAACAAAGCCCATCTGAGCTGCCGTGATGACTGAGCCTTGGCGGTTTTCAAATACTGTAAATTCCGGTGATCAGTGATCACTGTGATGGTATGTCGAGCGCCAAGCAGATAATGCCGCCAGGCTTTAAAAGCGGACTTAGTGGCTAACAGTTCTTTGTCCGTGATTGCATAATTAACCTCGGGTGCCGAGAATTTTCTGGACCAAAATGCTACGGGATGCAGTTGGTTGGTTTCGGGATCTCTTTGGGACAGGACAGCTCCCATGGCTAGGCTGGATGCGTCAGTCTCGACGACATAAGGGAGATCTGGACGCGGGTGTTTCAATATAGGTGCGGAGGTAAACTTAGCTTTTAAATCCTGAAAGGCCTGCTCGGCTTCTTCAGACCATTCAAAACATTTATTTTTCCTCAAGAGTGCAGTAATGGGTTGTACCACGCGTGAAAATTCCGGGATATACCTGCGATAGAAATTGGCAAAGGCGAGCATGCTTTGAACCCCTTCTACAGAGCTAGGTGATGGCCATTTGAGGATGGCATCCACTTTTCCTGAGTCCATTCGGGTGTCAGGATGAAACCTAGAAACTCGACTTCTGTGGTATGGAAAACACATTTCTCCAATTTAGCAAATAGTTTGTGTTGGCGCAGTTTTTCAAGTACTGCCCTGACGTGTTTTCTGTGATCAGATTCCGAAGAGGAGTACACCAGAATGTCATCGATATATACGACAACACAAACATTGATGAGTTCCCGAAGGACATCATTCATGAAGTATTGGAAGGCAGCCGGCGCGTTACATAATCCGAAAGGCATCACCTGGTACTCGAATAATCCGTATTTAGTACGGAAGGCAGTTTTCCATTCGTCGCCTTCTTTAACTCGTAGCAGATGATAAGCCCCCCGGAGATCTAACTTGGTGTATATGCAAGCGTCCTTCACCTGGTCAAGGAGTCCAGGGATCAGAGGCAGAGGATAACGGTTTTTAACCGTTATCTGGTTCAATGCGCGGTAATCGATACAAGTTCGAAGGTCGCCTTCTTTTTTGGGCACGAAGAACAAAGCCGAGGATGCCGGGGACTTTGACGGGCGAATAAAACCATTAGCTAGGTATTGATCCAAATATTGTCTCAAATGCAGATTCTCAGGTTCGGTAAGGGCATAAATCCTGCTACAAGGGGGTTGTGCACCGGGCACCAGATCGATTTGGCAATCGTACGATCTGTGAGGAGGTAACGTGTTGGCCTGTTCCTTTTGGAAGACGTCCTGAAAGTCTTGGTATTCCGGAGGTAGTTGCATGGAGGCAGAGGTTACAGATGCTAGATTAATCTTCAGGTTTTCTGGGTAGCAGGTTTGTGTACAATCCGGGAAGGTTATTCTCTTAGCTCGCCAATCAATTTGAGGATTATGTGTCTCTAACCAAGGGATTCCAAGAATAACCTGAAACTGTGGAGCCTTGATTACATCAAACACAACACCCTCCCGATGGCCGTCGGGACCAATAAGAGTCACCTCAGTAGTGGAATGTGTTACCGGTCCAGAGGCAATTTCAGTTCCATCGACTGTGGTGATGACATCTTTGCTGGTTTTAGGACGGAGAGGGAGGTTAATCCTAAAGACAATTCACGATCCACATAGTTTCCAATAGCCCCACTATCGATGTATGCCTTTATTGCATGCAACCGCTTAGGCTGTTCTGGATCTACGAGAACCATTGGCACAATGAAATGCGAGGTCTGAGAGTTAGTTTTCAAGCTCGGCAAGCGGACCCCTACACTTGTCGGGCGGAGTCGTTTCCCGAAACAGAGTCTTCATGGTTTTTATCAGCAGCTCCAACCGCCTTTCGGGGCGGTTTTGCCGGACAATCTCGTAGAAAGTGTCCAGAATTCCCACAATAAACACATAATTTTAACTGCCGCCTCCTTTCACGTTCCTTTTGAGTTAAGGGTCCTTTAACCCCTCCAATTTGCATAGGCTCAGAGACATCAACTCCCTTGGGATTAGCATGGGTCTTGACCAACACCCGGGTCTCAAACCTGGACCGATCTGCTTTTCTGTTTTGAAGTCTGTGATCCAATTGGACCACTAAGTCTATATACTCTGTGCATTCTTGGAGCGGATTTACAACTTGGGCCAAGACATCTTTAAGTTCTCCGCGAAGGCCTCGATAAAACAACGTGACTCTTTTATCCTCTGGCCATCCTGTTTCCACAATTAGTCTATTAAAGGTTGCAATATAGGATAGGAGGTCCTGATTGCCCTGTCGCAGGGATAGAAGTTCGTCATCCAGAGCCTGCCCCTGAGAGTGTCGAGCAAATAACCTTTCCATGCTTGCTTGAAACCTTTGAAAATCACGGAGAATCGGGTCATCTTGAGTAACCAGTGGAACTGACCAATCGGCAGCGCAGTGAAGGCAAGTGTCCCCAACCAGCACGATCCTCCCCGCAATGAGACACAATGAAGGACTCTCCCAGAATGGGAATAAGGCCAAGACAGAGTGCGGGTGAGCGTAAATGGGAGTTTATCAATCAAAATAGGGCATGCAAAGAACTCTGCAAACTCCGAGAGCGCTCTGTCTGACAATAGCAAAGACAGGCGTATATATTTACAAAACACGTCATCAGAACCTACATACTATAAGGGGCACAAGTTCAATGGGATTGGGTGGCGATGACTAGCTATAGGTGCTGCTGCGATGTGGTTGGCCTTGGCTGGAGGACGTCACTGGTCAGCCTCGTGGGGTGGGCTGGGCCTGGCAGGTCAGCTGAGTTCATCCGGGCGGTGTTGTTGTGCCATTGTGGCCAGTGTCAGAGATGAATGTCTTTTCCTGACTTATTTGCCCTAGGCCATGCACACCGCAGTCATTCAGTTATTGCAATATTATCTTTTTTAGTAAATCTTTCAATAGGTTATTCTACAGGTTAATGCAACACAGGAGGAATGCACCTTGAGAGGGGTTTGAGGGCGATTCATCAGTGCATGGTTACCAGTGTCCTGTTGACCGGTACCATAGGTCGAGGGGCTAAGTCTCAGGGCATGGGACAGGCGGTACATGTCTTTCTGTCTTGTTAGAAGTCGTTATGAATGTTCTGCTGTATGTTGCCACAGTATTGGGTGTCCTAATTGTACAGAGGCCATAAGTCTAAGGTGATCCAGTGGGTTGTGGGGTTTAAGCCTTTGGATTTGTGTATTCAGGCGGAGTTTTACTGCTGGGCTGTAAATATTGCAGGTGGCGGGCCATGGCCTTGGGTGCTGCAGAGGGGACTACAAATCATTGAAGCGGCTCCAGCCTAGTTGGGGGAGGTGGAGCAGCGCGGTGCGGGCCTCTGCTCTCTTGTTTGACAGTCTTCGCAGGGAGGGAGGGGGAATGGCCTTGCGCATATTCATAAAGGTATCTTCCTTGTGTGTTGCCGATTTTGGTGAAAACATCATAAAACATTCGAACACTATACAATACTCATTTGGAACCGTTCAAAACGTACATTTTTAACTTTGCTAAATGTCTCTCAAATATAGCCAGTCTGAGCACATTATTTGTACACTATGTTTTAACAACTGCAACAATTAGTTATATGCATATACATTTGCAGTAAGTGAGGTAGTAGTGAGGTTGGTGGAGCACATAGGAAATGACTCACCACCGTACGTGACGGTAGTGGCAAATAAGGGGCTTAAACATACACGCATGACAGGTGCATTCTCGCACGTCCTTCACATGAGCCCTGTGTATGGTTACATTCGTCTTCCCTTGCACTCTAGCAGCATTAGTTCGGTTATGGCGCGGGACCGTGGGGTGTACGCTTTTCAATGATACACATAATGAATAGTCCCCCGGAACGCTTTTTATTATTTGCACACAACTGCAGTGGTGTGGGTTGTTCATTGCTAATGTCATGTGAACATGCATTCTATCATGTTTATACATTTTACAGGTTTCCTTAATAGAAGAAATTTTTGTGGAGAGAATGCACGCTTTGCAAGTAGTCTTGGCATTAATATTTGGGAACTTTTGCTTTTATCTGAGGATCATTTTACAGTTCTCTTTTTCACCCAGGCCTCGCTGGCCGGGTCATGCTGGGAGCAGTGATACACTGCGGAAGGTGAAATGTTACAGTGTTGGTATCTTACACTAGCTCATGTCCGTCTTGTTCGTGGGAATGGGCTCACAGCGGATCTGCCAGGGAGTTGCGGCCACAGGGATAATTGAAACTCTCCGAGGGTGGGGGCCGCGCTACAGTGCGCTGAACTCACACTATCTTTATTAGACAAAATAGTTTCTGAGGCCTGGCTAAATTCAATACGTGTGGGTAATGTCTTCAGCAGGTGAGCCCTCCACCGCCTGGGCCCTGGCGGTATGAGGGGACGCCCGATGAGCCATAGCCCTCACCTGGGGAAGGGATGTAGGCGAGGGGGGGTCTTTTGGACCAATCCTCCCCTACAGCAGCCGCTGAGATATGACAATACAAAGGCTACCTTGGTCTGATCATTAGGGAAGGCCCCAGGTCTGCATAGGAAGTGCAAACGACACTGATTCATGAATACGGCAAATCGTTTGGGGTCCCCAGCAAAGCATTCGGGTGGGGCCAGTGGCATGTTTCCAGGTAGATTAATCTGCACAGGGTTACTGGAAACCACAGGAGCGTGGTTCCCTCCGGAACCGGGTAGAGGAGTTTGCCCAGCTTGACCTTGCAAAAGCTGTCTGGCCAGGTCATCAGTTCTTTCCTTTGATATTATTAATTCCCTCCTGAGGGCATTAGTCTCTTGACGAGCGGCATGTACTTCGGCCCGTAATTCCCCCAGTAATTGGGCCCACTGATCAGTCTCAGAACTTTCCATAGCGCCTGGGTGGGAATTTGTAGGAAGGCTTCGCGTTCTGTTTCCGTTACGCTCACCTGACTCCCACGGAGGCGCTGGCCTGGTTCGCGCTGCTGTGACCTCTTCTAAGGTGATGCGCAGGGTTCAGAAGACGGACTGGACCGGGCCCCCAAATCTGGCTTGTCTGGCTCGCAGAAGTATCCTTCTGTAGGCGAAAATAGGGGATTAACTGTCTGCGGGGTAATGCAATCGGCCTCCCACTTTCCCCTCTCACCCTCCTTGAAACCCTTCTGTGATTTCTCGTAGCGTCTCACCTTAGGGTCTGGAAGGACGAGCTCTCCATCCTGCTTCTGATGCAGGGGCGCGTTGGTATCCAGTTACTTCACTGGATTTTCGGATTGGTGAGAACCAAACTTGGTTGGCTTCCAGGTAAGTTTTTTGATAGGAGGTTCCCCTGTGTCCATGCATTAATGTACTAATGCTAGTGTCTTTTTCCCCATAGGGGCCGGAGTACGGAATGCCGGGGAACAGGCACCAACCCGAGATGAGAGGTGAAATCCTTGTAGAAATCAGGTAAGTCTTTAATGAGCGTTTTTTGGTAATGTCTTTTCATTCGCTCATCAACGCTGATGTCTCTTTTTCCCCTTAGGGGCCGGGGTCCGGAAATGTCAGGATGCGGCGCGGACCCGAAATGGAGAGGGAATGAATCAACAGGTAAGTCTTAACATGGAGATTTAGCTTTCCTTATTCCCTTCTCTCTCTCACCTTTTGTTCTGGTCTTTTTCTCCCTAGGCGCTGGGGCGTGACTGCGAATCCGGATGATCGCTGCTGAACATGGAGGCGCCCTGTAAAGGTGAGTGGAATGCGGCACTGCAGCGATCGACGCGATGAGCTTTTAACTTAAAGTCTTCCTTTTCAGGATTGTCGGCGAGATGTCTCCGGGATGCGGTTTTAGCAGGTAAGGACTTTTCCTTCTTCTGTTCTCTTCTTCTCTTCCTTTGCAGGTGATCCAGGATGCTGGCAGGCGTGGCAGAAGTCAGGATGCAGGAGCAGACACGGTGAGCGTCCAGCTGCTAGATGCAGAACAACGCGAAGCACGTGTGGCTGTTCGGGTGGGGTTTAAATAGCCTTGGAAGAAGTTCCAGGTATGTATCCTTCCTCCAATCAGGTATGTATCCTTCCCCGACCACGCCCGGATGGTAAATTAGTCCCACAGGTAAAGTAGTTCCTTTCAGGCCTCAAGGAGGCCGGGATCCTGCAGCATGGTCTGCATCAGGTAAGTGCACCCAAGCATTCCCATAATGAGCCTTGCGCCTATGGCGCCAGGACTGATGTCTTTTATGAGCTGGCGCCATAGGCGCCAGTACACTGTCCAAAGGGCCCCTATATGGGGTTGCTGGGTCCTTCCTTGGGGACTGGATGTCCGCTTTCGGGGACGCCGGGCTTGAACCGGCTCCCCGGGAGCGGGCATCATGACACGTGAAGAGGAATAGTACCCCCGGTGGTAAAATCAGGTAAGTCTATGGGGGGTAACTAATATTGCCTCTGTGTATTCCCTTGGCTCACCTTGCTGTTCTTGTCTTCCCCTTAGGTGCCGGAGTGCGGCGGGAACATGCAGAAGGATGCGGTGGAATGTCAAGATGCTGCGAAGGCCGGTGAGTTCAGTGCGGTGCTGCAGCAGGTGAGGCGACGCGCATAAAATAACTCCTTTCTTCCAGCTCGAAGGTGTGATGGATCGGGAATTCAGGTAAGGATCAAAGGTATTGCTCTTGTTCTAATCTTTTCTCCTTCTTTCTCCCTTTTTCTAGGAGCTCCGGACTAGAGGCGGGCATGGCAGAAGACTGGATGCAGGCTTGCAGGCACGGTGAGCGTTACGCTGCTGGATGCACAATAACGCGAAGCGTGTGCTGCTCTTCGGGCGTGGTTTAAATAGCCTCCAAAGTAGTCCCAGGTAAGTATTCCTCCCCAGCTCCACCCGAGTAAAAAATAGTCCCTAGGTAAAGTAGTCCCTTCCAAGCCTCTTTTGGCTTGGAGCTCTTGCAGCATGGTCTGCATCAGGTAAATTCGCAGCATGGTCTGCATCAGGTAAGTTTTAATCTATGAGCCTGGCGCCTATGTCGCCAGGACTGTCTCTCCATATGAGGCTGGCGCCATAGACGCCAGGACTGCACCCAAATAGCCCCTAGCAGGGGTTGTTGGGCTTGCTTGGAATAACTTGATGCCTGCTTCCGGGGTTGCTGGACTTGGTTTGGGTCCCCGGGGGTAGGCATCATGACACCGTCCTTAACTCTCGAGACAAGAAACTCCAGCAGTTCAGCACAGCTGGTGAATGGGAGAAAACAGATAGTAAAACCGAACTGTGCTGGGCCCAAGTTTGCAGGCGGCAACCTTGTTGAACAAAGAACTTGTCTAATTGAACCTTAAAGAAACCCTAGCAAAAGGTTCAGAGGCATACTGGTCAGGCGTTGCGGGGCGCTCATTCGAAGGACTCTGTCTGAAGCCTTTTTGGGTTGTGTTGATTTGTTGAAGCTACAAGAACCAAGAGACCTTAAGAAAGGCCAGTGTGAAGTGTCAAAGTGGTCCTACGAGGGTCAAGCAAAACCCCTTGTACACTCGAAAGTCTTTGACACATTGGAGACATCTGATTGAACTGTGAAACTGGCAAATGTGAACCCGACAGAGGGATACCTGCGAATTGAGGGTAAAAAACGATATACCCATGAACATTGTGACAACAAGTGTGAACCTGGCTGAGGGAGGTCTACAACGGATAGTTGTTTTAAAAGACATTGAGAAAGTCGAATGATACATTTTTGAGTGAAAGGCCGTAGTGAACCTGACTGAGGGAGGCTAATGTTGCAAGAAGGATCCGATGCCGGCTGAGGGGGATCCAAAGGGCGAAGAGCGTGAAAGATTACCAAAGACATTTTGTTTGTTTATGGTACAGCAGGCCTTCTAAGGTAAGAGACTTTACAGGAACAAGACTTGGCCCCAGAAGGTCCTGGAATCGTTGAAAGGAACTGTAACCTCATGATGGCGAAGCCCAGGAGTGTGCTGTACTCAAAGATCCTGCCTTGCACCTTGCTAAAAACGTGGGGAAGGGAGATCCCACCCATATCATCCTGATTTATCATTTGGTGAACACTTCTTTCTTTTCTTGTGCACATTATCCCACACTATTTTGTAACTTAGTTGTAAAGTTTGTCAATAGTTTTTTTTTAGTATAGGCCCTTTTTATTTGACAAGACGCCACTAGGACTGCCTTATTATTATCTGATGGCTGTACTTTGCCGATTTCCAGTGCTCCAGGTCCTTAATATTCTCCTGAGACAGACCTAACCTCTTACCTTCAGACGCCACCCCCATCCTAATACCAACAGGGCCCTACTCATTGCTCCCAAAACCTGAGAAGCCATCCCCTCTGACCCGTTTTGATGCTCGAAACCAATCCTTCTTTTCACTTACACCTTTCCCGCCACAATGCACTCGCCCTCACTGGACTCCTTACTACCATTATCCCAATGCACCAAAAATTCCTTTCCTTTATGATCCATTTTTGATTTACAAATTCTTATATCCACGCTGTTAACTGACAGCTGGACATCCTCCCACAACAGATCTCCCTTCCCTCATTTCCTCCGCTACCAGCTCAGACTCCTGAAATGCCTAAAAAAACAACCAGATAAAACACGTAAAAAAACAAGTCGCTTTCCCATGATGCCCAACACACGCCTTCGATAACTTCACTAACAGCGCCGCTGAGACTGGCCTCCTGCTGTCCCTCCCTTTCCTTCTTTCCCTTGCCCATCCTTCCAACATCCTACTCACCATTTCACTTCCACTGGGCTGAAAATGCCAAAACCACTTACCATAAAAATCAATGCCTGCTAACTTCCCTGTTAGCGTTGCCCTAGAGCAACTCCTGTCCACACACCTCAATATAAGTTTGATCACACCCTCCCTTCTTTTCTCCTCCGCCTCCTCCATACCCTACCAACTGCACGCTTCCCCTTTTAAATACTTCACCCCTGCTCTCCTGTATGCAGCCCGTGATGCTTGGGCTAGTGAACCCTCTACTAAATGCAAGGCTCTCAATTACCTAGCTGCCACAGCTCCTCCGGGATATGGTGCGCCTTCACCTCTGCTTCTGGTGCCAGCCTACGGAATCTCTGCCACTGAAAACGAGATAATCAGCGATGCATTTATCCTTACCTGACAAGTGAGTTGCTCTAAACACCACATTTCACTTCACACACAGCAGCACACATTCTCTCATTAGCCTGGCTACCCCCTGTCCTTAGCTGACTGTTTACAATGTTGACCACTGCCTCATTGTCAACATTAAAATTCACTTTTTTATTCTGCAACTCTCTTCCCCACAAGTCCAGTGCCACTAGCAACGGGAAAACTCCCAAAAGTCTATGCTCCTTCCCCCCTCTCAGCCACCGCTCAGGCCCCATTTCAGCGCACCACCAGTTCACTCCAAATCCTCCAGCACCTGCCACATATAAAAACACATGCAGTTCCCACGCCACTGGGTACCCTTGCAGCCACATTGACACTCCATTAAATTCTTCAAAAAATCTCAGCCAAACTCTACAATCCTCCTTGACAGCTCCTTTAACCCTCACCCTGTGATGTGGGTTCTTCTACCCCGCCATGGAACATGACATATTCCTGCAAAAAGTGTGATCCGGGGCCACCAACCCGACTCGTGAAATTGACATGCTCAACCAACCGCTGCATGTCCGCCAGCGTCATTCTATGGGCCCCTATCACCTTCTCGAGCAACTCTACCAGTCTACTCACATTGTCGTCCGGCAAGTGTGAGGTCATGGCCACTGAATCCAGCTCTATTCCTAGAAAAGTCAAAACCACCACCTGCCCCTCAGTCTTGTCTTCACCAATGGCACACCCAACTCAAGCATCAATGACTGAAAAACCTCTAGCATCCGCTGGCACTCTTTACCCGTCCCACTGATGAACAAAAAATCATCCAAATAATGAAAAACTCCCTCAAAACCAGAACTGTAAATAAAAACTCACTGCATAAAAGAGCTAAAACACTCAAACAATGTACATGAAACTGCGCCGCCCATCGGCAACGCTTTGTCAACATAAATCTAAGCCTCAGACTGCATTGCCAGCAACCAGAAATCCTCTGGATGCACCGGTAGCAAACAAAAAGCTGATTTGATATCACACAAGGCCGTAGAAGTAGCACACCCTTCCTTCCTCACCAATCCCACTGCGTGACCAACACTTGCATAAGACACCCTGCAATCCTACGGTGCAATGAAGTCATTCATGGACATGCCCTCTGACCATGATAAATGATGAATCAATCTGAATTCCCTGGTTGCATTCTTAGGCACTACCCCTAAAGGAGAAACCACTAAATCACCTGGCAAAACCGTAAATGGGCCAACCACTCTTCCAACCACCACCTCCTTATGCAGCTTCACCCTTACCACTTCCAAATTCTCCCGAGCAGACTTCACATTTTCCGCCCATCGCTGCATCCACGGGCCCTGGTATCCCAACTTAAAAACTTCCCAGAAAACATCCCCCGAAAGCCCTGCGCCCCCTCCCTCTGTCTCCTGTCGCAAAACATTGTGTAACGGGATGCCGTCCTGCGCATCTGCTGAACTCCTGCCTAAATCTGCACACTGGTCTAGAGGGTTCTAGGTTAAAGTATTGAAATCAAAAGGTTCGAACGCCTTTTATTCGACAGTCAAAGGGTCGAAAAAAAGGTTCGAATATTTTCTTTTTTTTATGGGGGCATCCTCCAAAAACCCCCGTTTCCTTTATTAAAAAACATTTTTTACCAAACCAAACTATAAAAAAATATAAATAAATAAAAAAAAAAGAATTCAAACCTTTTTTTTCGACCCTTTGACTTTCGATTAAAAAGGTCATTCGATCCTTTATTTTTGAAACTTTAACTTTTATGAAAGGCCCAGCATGCTGCTGATGGCTGATCCCTGTCTCCTCCCCAGCCCCATCGAAGGCGGGGGGACCAGGAAAGGGCCGGTAAGACATGGGTAAACCACTTGCTGTATGCAGTTTTGGGGCTGACAGCAAACAATCCTTCTCCCCCAATTCATCTTCCCCAGTCCTATACCATTCATGTTTCGAGCGTCCGCTTGGGCAGAGCCTCGATGGGCCAGCCCAGGATATCCACCCCGATGCTCCTGTGCCATTTTCTCTGCGGGGTCGCACCAACCCCTTCCTGCTCTGCTTCTCTTCTCAGGCAAGGCGTTCCCTCCTCCACCCTGCGCTCTGTCTGCGCTCTGTCGTGCTAGGGGATGTACCGCACCCTCTAGGCTGCTCCATTCTTCTTGCCGCAGAGGCCGCTCTAAAACCCTCTCCTCCCTCGACCTCTACAACCACGGGGGTCACGCCACTCCCTCTGAATACCAAACCACTTTGTGGGGAGGTCACCACATCCCTTCCCCTATCTCTGCGATCCCCCGGGAGAGTGTCCTCCTCCTCCCCCTTGCACTCTTCTACTGGCATTTCCCTTCTCTCCCACTCTGTACCGCTGCACCCCCTCGATCCGTCCCTTCCTTACTGCCCTCACCCTTTGCCCGGCGCCCACCTCCTCTTCCACTCCTCTCTACATTTGCACCCCCCGGCCGTAACCGCTGCTCCAGACAGAAACCTTACCCCACCACCTGCAGCTCCCCTGCTCCTCACCGCCCTCCTACGTGTATCCACCCTGCTAAGTCTGGACCCTTTTTCCCATTCTGCCCCCCTCCCCGCTGATGAAATACATGCACCCAACACTGTAAGGCCTTTGATGTCCTCTTGATAATGCATAAGGCCGCCCGCAAACGCCTGCGCATCCACAACAAACCCAGACATGATCCCTTAATCTAATAACCCTCCCAGAACAACTGCCTGCAAAAAAAAACCTGTACAACCTCCTCTTCCCCCACCACACTGAGCAAGTCCTCACCGCAATGGCTCCTAGACTGGCGCCACTGAGGAGAAAACCGACCACCAATTATTACCACTCCTTTTCTAATTGTTCTTACCCATTTTGCTTGCCCACACCAAAGGCTACCACCAGGAAATTCCCAAATTTAAACCCAATGCCCTAGCAGCAAGAGGTAAAACAGAACTAGCACTGCAATGGCCCTGCTGGCTTGCTATCATAGAGAGAGGCTGACTAATGCCCAGCCGCTGTATAACTCTAAGCAACCTGAAACAATTTCAAACTATCTTCATTTATTTTTATTCCCTAACAATCCTAATTTCTTTTCATTCCCTATCTAAGTTTATTTTATTTGTTCTTTCCCTTACTCTGTGGATCCTGAAGCTCTTCTACAAGCAATGTGCGCAGAGAAGCCGTGCACCGCGCTGCCCCCTGGTGGTTTATAAGTGCACCGCACTCCCTACCCAGCTCTCTGCTGATCCGCAACGGCTCCCACTAGAAAGCCGTCCGCTCTGCACTAAAAGAGGCTACCCACGAACCAAGAACCGTCCCCCTACCACCAAAGCCCCCAGCTTCCCAGCCAGAAGAAACGCTCCCCAATGGAGCGGCATGGACCGAGCCGCCGCTGACACACCCCTTATACCAGGTAAAACAACTGTGAGTGTTTTCATTACAACACCGCCTAAATAAACATTGTTCTTTCACCTTCTTTATATATATATATATATATATATATATATATATATATATATATCACCTCTGCAAAATCACCCTTATTGTCCCCCCCACAACCACAAAAACCCCCGTCCCACTGACAACCACACTCACCAGAAAGGCCCCAACGCAGGGAGGGAGGGAATAACCCTGAGGGAAATGCTTGCGCGTACCCTCCGGAACCCACTTGTGTGAACAAATGTGCATGGGTAATTCGGCTTGTCGACCCTCAAATGTATTACCACACAAAGCATCCTGGAGGGGCTGCTGGCAGCCCCTTACCGACATGCAATTACACCCTTTGTATTTTTGTGCTCTTCTTACACATATGTTGAGGCATTTCACAGTGTAATTGTCAGGATTTTGGCTTACCTGATTCTGGGTGGCCAGTGGAGACGTAGGTGACGAGCTGGACCGACGCATTACTTGAGTTCATGTGTCATGGAGGAATGGACGGCCCGCTCTAGACGCCACCCTGCTTATAAGATGAAAACAATCTGGATGAGGTCGGGAGAGAATCTCCTTAAAGCAGGAAAAAATCCCAGAAGAGGAAAAACCAGTGACAGTCTTCACAGGATGTGCAGAACTGCATCAGATTCCAAGTTCTTCATTGGAGGAAGAAAACAGAATTAAGGCAGATGATCCGGACGCATGGACGTAAAAGAACAAAGAGCGCCGGGAGCAGTGAAGGAGTAGGTTGGCAAGAACAAGGTAAAGCGAGACAACAGGAATCCAGAGTCAGGTAGGTAGAGAAAGTAATACAGGAAGGAAGCGCTGAGCTAAGTCAACCTTCGCATTGAGATGCGCCGAAAGACTGGCGTTTGTACCTTATATTGGAAGATGTTCCTGTTCCTGTAGCGATGCTAGAGCTAGTAAGGAAGCATGCATGCCGCCATGATGGATTAGGCTTAAAGGTTACAGGTGGTTGTTCTAACGCCACCATGTTGGAAGGGGCAGAGGGACCAGCAGTAAGCAGGTGGTGTCACAGATTTCCCCCTTTCTCACCTGACTTCGATGTTTTCTGGAATTCTTGGAAGGAGTCTTCTTGCGTACGGATCGGGTTTTGTACAACCCCGAGCGAGCGTCTTCTGGTTCCAGCGTGCGTTCAGCGTTCAACGTCCAGGGGTACTTGGAATCACCGGGAAGTCCAGGAAACAAGGGAGGTGTACTCGGAGGCGGTACACGAGATCCGGGAATCAAGGCAGAATAAGGAGGAAGGAAAGGTAGAGGGGGGAATCGAGGATCCGGGAACCAGGAAACAAGAGATTAGTTACAGCGAACTACGGAGCACACATCTAGCTACTGCAAGTGGTAGCATTGAGGCGCGTGGGGCCGCAGGGGCGTGGTCTCTTTATAGAATGTGCTACGTCTGACGTGGAGGCTGGTGGAGAGCGTTCTACATTAGACGGCCATGTTGGAAGTACTAAGGAATGCAAGCCCCGTTGTGTCAGGGACCAGGAAGTCCAAAAGGGACGTGTTCTATGGATCATGACAGCATGCCTCCTCCAAAAACCTGTCCCACCAGGTTTGCCCGGGTGTATGAGATGATACCTTCTGAGTAATCGGGGTTATTCAGATTTGAGAATGGTTCCCAGGTGCGTTCACTAGGAGGATAGCATTTCCACTGACCTGGTATTGAAGTTGACCCCGTTTATACCTGGAGTCGCATATTCTGGATACTTCATATTCCAGTTGGTCGTCCTCAACCACGGGGTTGGGTCTGAAGGACTTCCGGGAGGACTGGATGTAAGGTTATATTAAAGAAGTGTGGAAAACTGGATGAATCTTCTTCCAGGAGTCTGGTAATTTGAGTCGGAAGGCCACTGGGTTTATGATTTCCTTTATGGAAAAGGGGCCATAGTACCGGGGAGCCAATTTGTTTGGTCGTAAATGTCGAGGCAGTAGTTTCGAGGACAGCCCGACCTTATCACCCACTGCATAAGAAGGTCCTGGTCTTCTCTTGGAGTCCGCATAATGCTTGGTGTGAGTTCGGGCCCTTTCTAAGTGTTCTTTGGCTTCCTTGTGTACGTTGATGAGAGTTTCAGTCCAGGAGTCGACTGTTGGTACTGGTGTTGGATGTGGGAGAATGGAAGGTAGAACCGAAGGGTGGAATCCTTGGCTGCAAAAAGAAGGGCTGGTCTTAACAGCTGAGTGGTCAGAATTGTTGTAGGCGAATTTAGAAACAGGTATTAACAGTGACCAATTGTCCTGTACCTTGGTGGCGAAACAATGAAGATATTGCTCCAGGGTCTGGTTCACACGTTCAGTAGCGCCGTTAGTCTGTGGATGATAACCTGAAGAGAGGACACGTTGGATTCCTAGTATACGGCATAAGTGTTTCTAGAATTGAGAGATGTATTGAGGTCCTCTGTCTGATATGATCTTGGAAGGGAGTCCATGAAGTCGAAATATGTGTTCCAGGAAGATGCCAGCGAGTTCTGAAGAAGATGGTAGCTTGTACAATGGTGTTAAATGAGCCATATGGGTGAATAAATCAATGGTGACCGTGATAGTCGTGTATCCTCTGGAAGGTGGTAATTCCACAATAAAGTCCGTAGCGATGAATTCCCAGGGCTTTGTCGGTAACGTAGGTTGAAGTAGGAGACCCGCCGGTCTCTTTTTATCATGCTTGTTTTGATTGCAGACTGCACAGGCTTGAATGTACAGTTGAACGTCAATTTTCATTTTTGGCCACCAATTGCAGGGTGTTGGTGATGCCATGGTGTCCTGAGTGAAGGGTATCGTGACAGAGGTTTATAATCCGTTGTAGTTTCTGTGTGGGAATGACCAGGCCATTATCCTTGAACAGATACCCGTCCCTTGTTCTAAGATTCCATCGATTCTTTGCCGTAAAGTCCTTCCAGATCACAGAGGACTGGGTTTGCATCCGAATGGCTTCCAGGAGGCTGATTGCTTGGGCTACAAAAATTGTGTGGGGAAACATCTTTGGGAAGGACCGATTTTCAAGAGTTTCGTAGTCGGGACGTCGGGAAAAGGCATCAGCAATTATGTTCTGTGATCCGGGGACATGATGGATCTGGAACTAGTACTGGGCAAAGAAGATGTCACGATGCCTGCTCCTGGGGAGCCGGCTCAGGCCCTGCGTCCCCGAAAGCGGACATCAAGTCCCCGGGGAAGGTCCCAGCAACCCCTTATAGGGGCCCTTTGGACAGCGTCCTGGCGCCTATGGCGTCAGGCTCATAGAAAACGTCAGTCCTGGTGCCATAGGCGCCAGGCTCATTATGAAAGTGTTTGGGTGCACTTACCTGATGCAGACCATGCTGCAGAACCCTGGCCTCCTTGAGGCCTGAAAGGAACTACTTTACCTGTGGGACTAATTTACCACT
The DNA here is from genome assembly GCF_040938575.1 of Ambystoma mexicanum. Lineage (NCBI taxonomy): Eukaryota > Metazoa > Chordata > Amphibia > Caudata > Ambystomatidae > Ambystoma > Ambystoma mexicanum. The sequence goes on along the minus strand of NC_090934.1, from coordinate 257,792,900 downwards.
CGGGCGTGGTCGGGGAAGGATACATACCTGATTGGAGGAAGGACACATTCTAAGAACTTCTTCCAAGGCTATTTAAACCACACCCGATCAGCCACACGTGCTTCGCGTTGTTCTGCATCTAGCAGCTGGACGCTCACCGTGTCTGCTCCTACATCCTGACTTCTGCCACGCCTGCCAGCATCCTGAATCACCTGCAAATGAAGGGAACAAGAGAACAGAAGAAGGAAAGGGCCTTACCTGCTAAATCTGCATCCCGGAGACATTTCGCCGACGATCGTGAAAAGGAAGACATTTATTTTTAAAAGCACATCACATCGATCGCTGCAGCGCCTCATTCTACTCATCTTACAGGGCGCTTCCATGTTCTGCAGCGACCATCCGGATTCACAGACGCGCCCCAGCGCCTAGGGAGAGAAAGACAATAACGAAGGTGAGAGAAAGAAGGGAAAAGGGAAGCTACATCTCCATGTTAAGACTTACCTGCTGGGTCATTCCCTTTTCGTTTCGGGTCCGCGCCGCATCCAGGCATTTTCGGACCCCGGCCCCTAAGGGGAAAAAGACATCAGCGTTAATGAGCGAATGAAAAGACATTACCAAGACGCTCATTAAAGACTTACCTGATTTCCACAAGGATTTCACCTCTCATCTCGGGTCAGTGCCTGTTCCCCGGCATTCCGTACCCCGGCCCCTATGGGGAAAAAGACACTAGCATGAGAACATTAATGCATGGACACAAGGGGAACCACTTATCAAAAACTTACCTGGAAGCCAAGCAAGTTTGGTTCTCACCAATCCGAAAATCCAGTGAAGTAACTGGATACCAACGCGCCCCTGCATCAGAAGCAGGATGGAGAGCTCGTCCTTCCAGACCCTAAGGTGAGACGCTACGGGGAAGCACAGAAGGGTTTTGAGGAGGGTGAGAGGGGTAAGTGGGAGGCCGATTGCATTACCCCGCAGACAGTTAACCCCCTATTTTCACCTACAGAAGGATACTTCTGCGAGTCAGACAAGCCAGATTTGGGGCCCGGTCCAGTCCGTCTCCCGACCCCTGTGCATCACCTTAGACGAGGTCACAACAGCGCGAACCAGGCCAGCGCCTCCGTGGGAGTCAGGTGAGCGTTACAGAAGAAGGCCCAACGGGCTTGACGACTATTCCTACATTCCAGAGATTGTAGAACTTGAAGATTTCGATGGTCCGTACGGACCTGAACAGGATGTCTTGCTCCCAGAAGTAGGTGACGCCATTCCGTGAAGGCTTCACGGATGGCCAACAGCTCCTTTTCCAGGACGGAATAATGAGTCTCTCTGGGAGTCAGGGTTCGTGAAAGATAAGCCATGGGATGTTCTAAATTGTCCTCGAATTCCTGCTTTAAAACTGCTCCTATGGCATAGTTAGAGGCATCCGTCTCCACTAGGAAAGGTCGATTAATATCAGGTTGAGCCAGAACGGGGGTCTGTGTAAACTCTGCTTTCAGTCGTTGGAATGCTTTATCTTGGGTTGATGTCCAGAGTAAGGGAGTATCTTTCTTCAACAATGTAATGATCGGTTGAACTATCTCAGAAAAGGAAGGTATGAATTTCTGGTAAAAGTTGGCAAGTCCCAGGAAGGATTGAATCTGTTTCACGGTAGTGGGAACAGGCCAAGATAGTATGGCTTTTACCTTTGAGTGGTCCATTCCAATTCCTTCTGGACTAAGGACAAATCCTAGATAGTTAACAGTAGAGACATGGAAAAGGTATTTCTCAGGTTTAGCCAGGAGCTTGTGTTCACGTAGCCGTTGTAAGACTGCCTTAACATGTTCTTCATGCTTAAGATGGTCCTTGGAGTATATCAAGATATCGTCCAGGTAAACTATGACGAAGAGGAATAGCATATCGGAAAACACCCTGTCCATGAAACGTTGGAAGACCGCTGGGGCATTAGCGAGTCCGATGGGCATGACCAGGTATTCAAAGTGACCAAAGGGTGTTCTAAAGGCTGTTTTTCATTCGTCACCTTCCCTAATACGGATCAGATGGTAGGCACCCCTGAGATCCAATTTCGTGAAAACTACAGCTCCTCTCACCGCTTCCAGGATATCTGAGATTAAGGGCAATGGGTAGCAGTCCTTGAGGGTGCATTGATTTAAACCACGGTAATCAAGACAAGGCCTAAGCTCCTTAGTGTCTTTCTTGGGAACAAAAAACAACAATGCTCCAGCTGAAGATTTGGATGGTTTTATGGTGCCAGTTTCAAGGTTGGTATTCAAGTATTCTCGGAGGGCCCTTTTCTCTGGTTTGGATAAAATGAACATCCTTCCAAAAGTAATCACTGCTGAGGGTTCAGTATCAATAGCGCAGTCTTCAGGTCTGTGAGGGGGTAGGGCCTGGACTATGGCTGTTGAAAACATGTCAGTGTAATTCTGATAGGCCCTAGGAACCTGAATGATATTTGAAACCATGAATGGGCCTTGCTGGTCTGTCAGCGTACTTTCGGAAGATTTCGACGAGGAATCCAGGAATAGACAGTGAGACATGCAATGCTCTGAACCAAGAAACAAGGATCCTGCCGCCCAGTTGATGTATGGGTTGTGCTTCTGTAACCAGGGCATACCCAGTACCATTGGGTAATGAGCTGACTTTATGATGTCAAATTTGATCACCTCTCGATGATGGTTTATCGAGAGCTGGATCTCTTTGGTCTGTAGAGTTATGGGTCCTGAAGAAAGAGGTCTTCCGTCGATAGCCTCTACAGGTTGCATGATGCCTCGAGTTTCATATGGAATGTGGTGGTTAAAGACCCAATCTTGCTCCACAATCCACCAAAGCCAAAATGGGGTAGGTCTCATTCTTGGATGGCGATAGAAAGGCCTGTAATATCACTAGATTGTTTTGTCCAGGAGAGTTCAAGGATGGAATAGATGTGGAGCAAACATCTCTCTCCCGAAGCCTTGCTCCATCTAGGATCGGGAGCTGGCGTTTCCCGAACGCCGTGGAGGGGCTAGATGACACTCTCTAACTAGATGTTTATCCGAGGCACAATACATACATAACCCCGTGTGGATCCTTCGCATCCTTTCTTGCAGGGATATGGGTCCACGGAAAGCCCCTAGTTGCATGGGTTCCGGATCATTAACAGAGGCAGGAGAAGGATCAGACTTCGAGGAGGTCTCTAAGGAAATTTTCTGGAAGGGCATCTTGGTTTTTTTCTTCTCTGCCTTGCTTTCCTGGATATGAAAGTCTATCTGCATAGCGAGGTCCATAAGGGTCTGGAATGAACCTGGGCGAGCCACTCTGGCTAGTTCATCTTTGATGTCTTCATTTAGCCCTCTTCGAAAAAGAGTAAAGCATGCTTCTGAGGACCAATCCGCTTCTTTAGCCAATTGTTTAAAACGTGTTACATACGTAAGCATGTCCTGAGAACCTTGTTGGAAATCAAGTAGACCTTCCTGGGCGCTATAGACCTGTTCTGGGCGGTCAAACATGGTCTTAAGACCCTGTATGAATCCGTCGTAGTCATCCAGGAGGGCATCTCCAGAATTGACTAAAGGTGTGGCCCAGGTTAATGCATTCCTGGAAAGGTGTGAAATTATAAAGCCCACTTAGCCATGGGGGTAGAAAAGTAGTAGGGCTTGAAGGTGAAGTGGACTAAACAGGAGTCAAGGAATCCACAAAGGGTTTTTGCCGACCCATCGTATTGATCAACTATGCCGCCCAATAGTACGCTTTCCTTTGTAGTGGAATCACGGGACAAAACTAATTGTTTTAATGCGGCATTCTTTGCTTTCAGATTCTGTACTTCGGTCGTTAATTCTTGCATGCCGTGCATGAGATCTTGAACGGCCGCCTCCATGTCCATATCGACTTCGGTTGTTTGGCGTCTCAATCTGTCACAGATTTCCCCCTTTCTCACCTGACTTCGATGTTTGCTGGAATTCTTGGAAGGAGTCTTCTTGCGTACGGATCGGGTTTTGTACAACCCCGAGCGAGCGTCTTCTGGTTCCAGCGTGCGTTCAGCATTCAACGTCCAGGGGTACTTGGAATCACCGGGAAGTCCAGGAAACGAGGGAGGTGTACTCGGAGGCGGTACACGAGATCTGGGAATCAAGGCAGAATAAGGAGGAAGGAAAGGTAGAGGGGGGAATCGAGGATCCGGGAACCAGAAAACAAGAGATTAGTTACAGCGAACTACGGAGCACACGTCTAGCCACTGCAAGCGAGAGCGTTGAGAGGTGCGGGGCCGCGGGAGCGTGGTCTCTTTATAGAATGTGCTACGTCTGATGTGGACGCTGGTGGAGAGCGTTCTATGTTAGACGGCCATGTTGGAAGTACTAAGGAATGCAATCCCCGTGTGTCAGGGACCAGGAAGTCAAAAAGGGACGTGTTCTATGGATCATGACAGGTGGAACCATGACAGTAATGTGACCTTTCATCTGAAAGGACCCCCACACCTCTTTACCTACAAGGTAGCTGTCCACTTAAGATATTTAAAGTAACACAAAATGCTCCTTTTTATGAAAGGTTACTCATTAATGATTTAAATAAGTGTGCGGGAGTCCCTCAATTGAGAACAAACATGGGTCCAATACCCGGGTCTGTGGAATTTATTCCACTCAGGAGGATTTCCAACCACGTTTTAGCTCACTGCACTCTTCACAGAGAAGATATATCCATTTGCATATCAATCTGGTCCTCCTCTGAACAACAGTACCAACAGCAACCCCAGACAGGTGTTTCAGCTTTGTTGGACCTCATCAGTAAGGTGAAGCTGAGCCTCTCTAAAGCACAGTGAGAAAGGGGTCCATGTCTCACTGATGAGGCCCAACAAAGCAGAAACACGTGTCTGGGGTTGCGGTTGGTACTCTTGTTCAGAGGAGGATTGCCTAGCATTTCGGTGATGGACTGCCCAGGTTGGTGGAACAAGACTGATATGCAAATGGATATGTTTCCTTTGTGAAAGGTGCAGTGAGCTGAAAACTTGGTTATAGACCCCTCCCGAGTCGGAACCTGCCAAAAGAGGTTATCTGGCCATGCTTGTTCTCGGTAGAGGGGCTTCTAGACGTTTCTATGCATAGTCATGATTGATGTCTTCTACTTTATTAGTTTCATTTATTTATTGAATATTTGTAAGGCATTTATACAACACGTGGTGTTTCAAGGCGCCACAAGACAACAAAGGGAGGGGGGGGCAATGGAGAAAGATACAATAACAATCCTACTAGACCTTGTGACATTTAGATCGTGCAAGTGCAGAATAAGAAGTGTGAAGGAGGGAAGTTCAGGTCAGCGCAAATGAAATGCTGCGGTAGTAAGTGAAGGGTGACGGGGAGGCACAAGGGCAAGTTCCATGGAAAGCAGGTAAAGTGCAGGGAAAGGGGGGAGACTGCGCGCAGGAGCCTTCGGACCCTGTAGGACTCAGAAGGGAACCAGGAGCTAGTCATGGATGGGGAGGAAGGAGATTAGCAGGGGAGGGGAGAGAGGAGGAGGAGGAGAAAAGGAGGGTCTTGGGGAGCTTCTGGAACCTAAGGAGAGACATCTATCTCCATTCTTTGCTTAGAGAAGTAACGGATTCGCAAAGTATTGGAACAAGCAGACTGAAGGGCTCTAGAAGGGAGGTATTTAGGGAGAGAGAGTTGGATGTACCGGGGTCCTTGGCCCCAGAGAGCCTTTTGGCTGATGCAGAGGCTCTTTAAATTTGATCCTAGCGGCAACCGGGAGTCAGTGGAGAGAAATTAGAGCTGGAGAGATGCGGTCCCTGGGCCTGAGGCCAAGATTAAATCTTGCAGTCCTATTCTGGATTAGTTGAAGGGGATGAAGGAAGGAAGAAGGAAGATTGAGGAAGAGGCTGTTACAATAGTCAAGCCTAGAAAGGACCAGAACGCTAGAGACATTGAGTTTCTGCGGGGAAGATGAGGAAAGGGAGAATACCTCCCTACTTTGACATGCAAAAAGGTATTCGTTTATATGCATAGTCAAATGATCTGCTGGAAGTTCCTGACAAACGCAACTTTACCCAAATGACTTTACTGCACATTTATTTACTTGGGATTTTTAAAGTGATGAAATTGCAGTGGTGTAAAAAGAAGAGATTTTACAGGCTTGCATTATTTTGCGTTCTGTGAGTTCTAGTTTTCCATTCACCACTTGATTCCTGCCACACTTTTATGTTGCCACACTTGCATTTTCATCCGGTAGGGTCAAGGGTTCGGGTTTCCACTTGAATTTTGCTGCTGTTCTTCATTGCCACATTTGCATTTTCTTCCCATCTGCCTAGATATGATCTTCCCTTTTGAGTCTTGCTGCTGCTTGAGTCACGCTGGCAGTTGGCCACCCACAAGGTTAAAGAATTGGGCTTTCCGCTTTGCTGCTGTTCTGCACTGCCACGCTTGAATGTCCTCCTCATCGAGTTCTCCAAGCAGGACTGCGCGGTTTGGATTTCACCACTCCTGCATCTCTTCTTCCTGGACACCCTTACATTTTCTCTTTCCGGACTGGCCCAGGTCTAGGGTTTGTAGCCTTGAATCTCGCCGCTGTTGTGTTTTGCAGTGCCTGCTTTGTTTTCTTCTCAGGGTGTTCCAGCTGGGGGTGTGCTGTCGTGCCTCGCCACTGCTATTCAGTGCACCGCTCTTGCTATGGCTTATAGCTCCATAGTCAGAGGTGCCTACTGGCGCAACATAAGGGTCTCTGCTCTCCCGGTCAGACCTCACCAGTATATGCCACCACCACCCGCCCAACTTGGCACCGATCTGAGAACATGACCTAACTCTCCTTCCAGCCGAGATGTCTCCTCCCACAGCACCCATTTCAGCATATCTGATAGGAGCAAGTAGACGCATATACCCTAGCTCCCGCCCCCTCAACGCCATCATACTGGAATAGCAGGAGAAGAGCTGCACGTGGGACCCCCTCTGTTGTCCCTATACCGAATTGAGTGTATGAGAGACACTATGCACTCAGACAGTCATATCGAATGCACCCTCACATCGAGAGAGTGGGATGGATGTCTGCACGCACCATTAAACTTCATGGAGCGATGAGTGACATCTGACGAGGGCAGAGTGATGTCATGAAGAAGATATACAAGGATGTACAGACAGGAAACTTTGGCTTATGGTCAAGCTGATGAGTGATGATGGACTAATTGGGAAAGTGGGGAGTAATCTGACGTGACTCAAGCACCTGGGTTTTGGTTTCCTTACGTGGTGATAGCCGAGCCGAAGGTCTAAGGTTGGGTGGGAATGCCAACCAATCAGTGAGTCTATGGGGTGACCTGCAACACAATGTTGCATAGACCCATCGGCTGCCATTTTGTCCGCTATAATCAGTATTATATGTATTTAGAGGTAGTTTCAGGTGTGTTTTACAGACAAGAGCTAACTCGTATACTTTCTATGAATAAATATGTTCCCCCAACCAATCCCTCCTGCCAGTAGGTTTTACATTTTGCCACTTTGAATGACGTCATAGAGGACGCGTATTGCGGTATAAGATCTTTGTGTAATCAAGTGTGTGTGTGCAAACTTCACCCAATGGCTGCTAGTATATGCTGCTTTATTAAATTGGGAATAAAGTAGTACTTTGCCATATTCTTTGAGTCTGTCTGGTTAATAGATCCGTGATCTTAAATTGTAATTACATCTAGCACAAGAGACGCTTCAAGGTGCTAGAGCACAATTTGGTAGCGGTGCAGATGGTTCAAGGTCTAATCGACCTAGACCCAGTCCCAGACAATTGATTGCTCCCACCATTAGCCATAAGACTGCAGAGTTTCCTGTAGAGATTGGTGCACAAAAGTCACGTGAAAGCAGTGGTCGAAGTGGGCGGGAGTGGTGCTTCTCTACTTTTTTAAATTACATTTTACTGTTTCTATACTTTTATTTTAAAGTGAAACAGTTCCAGAATGGTTTCAATTTCAAATAAAAGTGTAAGAAGAAGTTGGAACATGTACTGCACAGCCAGTGCTTAATTTGTGGGGGGGTTAGCCAGGGCTCAGCCTTGGCCCTTATTTTTTAGCTCTGGCACTCATTCTCTCAAAGCCACATTAATTATGAAGTTGTGATAGTCAGTGGATCCATCAAACACAATGAGCAGGTGCGAGCAGTAGTGTAACCCCAAAATATGTTGGCACTGTTGGGAGCAGCTATGGGTGGTGGCAGCAGTTGTGGGGAACTGCCTACCAAGAGTGTTGCAGGAGTACTAGAAAATATTTGGGCTCTGGCACTTTTTATTTTTACAAATTAAGCACTGAAACTGAACAGTCCCTTAAACAGCAGGTGTGTTTGTTTGGGGGTTTGGATTGCGCGTGGAAGGGGGCGTGGCACTGGGGTTTGTGGGAACAGGGACAGGCCAGCAGAGAACATAGTTGCAGTACTTCTTTTGGTACACTTGGACCACTGCGTGAAAGAAGATACGGTTGGCAGGTCCCCCTTTGATGAAATTCCTGCCCGATCCACACAGACGCCCGTGGACGGAAGGTTAAGTGGTTGGTTGAGGGAGAATCGATGCTGAGGGACTCGAGCTGAGACACGGATGTAATGTAAGAATGGCTTGGTATCAAAGTAAAATAGACACAAGTGATCACAGTTAAAGGGTGTTTATTAAACCGTAAAATGAGTGAGATAAACGGATAATCTAAACCTAAATCTAAACCACGACCATCAAATAATAATAATACATTCCTAATAGAGTCTAGTCAAATAAAAAGGGACTATATTAAAATAAATATGATTGCCAATCCTTACAGCTATGCTACAAAATAGTGTGGGATAATGTTCCCACTTTTCAGAAATTACGACTAAGATATTACGATGGAATCCTCCTCTACGTGAGTCCAAGTTGAGAGGATCCGGTAGATCTTGGGGGCACCTTTCTGAAGCAGAACATAGCTTGCCCCCTGCGTGCTAAAGGTCTTAGCAACTACCAGGACGGCATTATTGTGCATTAGATGCCCAAACCCCACCTTTCTGCCACTCACTTTACCGTGGGCCAATAAATTGGGTTTTTTGAGCACCTAATGCCTGTGAATGCCACCCTTGCAGGCACTGAGGTTTGAAGGGTGCAATGAGCATACATGGTTCTCCCTAATCCTGAAGAGCTTGGACGACCATGAACACCCATGTATAGATATTAATATGTAGATTTTCTGACATGTTTGCTCATCCTTTGTTCATCTCACCTGTGGATTGTCAACAATTTGTAGTGTAAAATGAAAACCATATATGACCATGGTTGGCAATAAAGATATGCAGCAAAGATGCGCTGCTCCATAAACTATTGCATGACTGACACAACCATCGCTACTAAAACATGTGCAGCTCAGAGATACCAGAATATCGCTTTCAGACAAACAATCATTGTGAACATGGACACCATTCAAAAAAACTGGAAAACAAGCATTTTATGATAGGTCAGGTTTTTCCGTTGAGTAGCAAGTGTCTGTTATAGGTAAAGGACTTACAAAAATAATACCAGAATGACTTAAATTAATTTTTATAGTAAAAAGATCTCAACGAGTCCCACAGAAAAACACGTTTCGATGTGCACTGTGTATTACAGGATTGCATTAAGTTATACAGGAAAATACTACTTGCTGTAATTATGCAAAGGATTGCAGGTATGCGAATAGGTTCTCCAGTGGGGGAACAGAACATGCAGCTTGTGTACTGGTAGCAAAGGACCCTGATCTTCATCGCATTAGAAAGAAAAAGCACACACCTTCTTTTACAGCGATGATTGAAGAAGGTGTGTGTTTTTTTCTTTTGTCTTCATAAATAGGCTCTTAATGGAGCCTGAGGCCCCACAAAGGCCCAGCACCTGTCGCATTGAGCATGTGTGGCTGGGGCCGTGGATCGGGCTGCTGCTTGTTGATGAAGCAACAGCCTGATCCTTTTGTAATGTATCCTGTTTTCCGTTTTTCTTTTCTTTTCAGGCTGTGGATTCTCGCCCCCTTGGGCATGAGGCTGCGCCCCACAAGAGGGGCGCGCCACACAGTTTGAATATTACTGCCATATATGGATGTTAAGGATACCTGAGGTAAGACCAACAAGAAGTGTGCGCATCAGACTCCAAGATGGAGTAAAAGTGAGATGAGATACATTTACTAAAGTTAGTAAAGGAAGGCGTACGCAGGTACGATTATTAGTGAATTGCACGTGTGTGGGGTTATAAATATGTCAGTATTAAACTTTTATTGTGTTTAAACTTATAGATATAAAACAATAGTAAAAAATGAAGGTGATTTTTTGACCAAGAGATTGATGTCACTCAGAAGAATACAAATTAAAGGAACAAAATAAATAAAGAAGAGGTTCTTAAAATATCAACGATAGAGCAAGATATTAAAAATGAATAGAAAGTGTAAACGAAGAAACAAAAAGAACATTGTTGCATCGATTTTTAAAAGCAGATAATTTATTTTTATTTTTGTATAATTAAGCAGCAATTGATAATGCCTGCTCAAATTGATCAGTGTGGTATATCTGACAAAATAAAGAAACTAATAAAAGGTCCGGTAAGTACAGACAGCCAAAATCGACTTGTCACCATGGGGGACACTCCACTTCTTAATCCATGCAGGACATTGCCAAGATAGACAGCGAAGATACAGAAATATCATTCAGAATGGGTCAGAGGCATGGCTAATAAATCACTCATGCCGTGGCCTCAGGAGGGTTCATTGTTAAAAACAGTATTGCAACACATGACGACATATTTGCATGCCACATATAAGGGAAAGAAGCTGCAGAAAAGGTTGGCCATTTTAGATTAATGGAAAATGTATCAAAGTGAGAACAAAGATCCAGCAGAGAAGGAGTGGATGTGTAATCAGCATAAAGGGGAGGATAAAACACCTTTGCTCCCTTTTCCCCTCCTAAAGACAAACATGCAGAGACAGAGGAGAAGGGATTTCATCTTGTAAAGGAATTGAAAGCAGCAGCAGGGTACGTTAATCTGACATATGAGCCCCTCAGCAGTGAGGACAATGTGGAAGAGAGTAAAAACAGAGAACACAAGTATATATTGACACACGATTAAAGTAAACAGCGTGAGGAGAGGAATGACAGACAAGATAGACAGATGGAGAAGCGAGGAAACAGAAGGAAATAAAGGATAAAGCTAAGGGAATAGCGATAGTACAGAATGAGTGGATGGGAGGATAAATATTACTCAAGCAGGATGATAAGAGGATTGATGGGGTTCAAGAAAGAGAAGAGCAGGAAAAGGAGGAAGAGAGCATATAAAGAAGAGGGAGAAAGAATGCAAGCGAAGAACGAATAAGATATGATGTAAAGAAGGAAAAGGAAATGCTAGAAGAGATGATAGGAGATAGAAGCACAAAGAATGAAAGAACATAGGTTGCAAAGAACGTGAGAGGAAGATGAATTAAGGGAGATGAGTAAAAGGGAAGAAGAAATGAACAGTAGTAAGGAACTAAACGATGATGAGATAGAATATCTATGTCATAAGAGCATAGTGCTGATCAAAGCACAATAGTGACTTGATGAAGAGAAAATGTCACAACAGCCCGCAGGGAACTGCAAGGGGTGCCAAGAATACCGACATGTGCTGATGTGCGGGACACAGAAGGTATAGAGAAAAGACTTTGGGATTTATATAGGCAAATGAGGGATATAAAAACAGTGTAAAACCCAAGAGAACGTAGAAGGGTCTCTTTCAAGGGAAACAGGAGGAAGATCAGATGACATCATAACAGATGAGCATAGAACGCTGTCTTTAAGTAGACTTGATCTTGATGATGCTGAAAAGGATAATAGTGATAGAAGCTGGGGCATAATAATGCCAGACGAAGAAAGGGAAGAAAACGAGAGGGCACACGTGGATTTTCAAAAGAATGAAGTATAGAGAAGGGTGTAAAATGGTCAGTTTTAGAGGACCCCAAATATAGAACACCAGCATCGACTACAAACACGATTGCGCAGTACAGGGAATAGTATCCCCACTTTAGCAGGTTAAGGGCACTACCAGGACAGAGACAAACGGGTGAGACTAGCCCCACCTGGAAAACAAGGTGTGTAGGTAGGGATGATTATGGACCAGGATTTTCACAATTCACATTATCAGAGAAAATGGGACGAGCACAATATATACCATGGCCACAAATGGACAGAGATAGTTTAAGATGCAAATTACAGAGTTTAACTTCTAGTGCAGGAAAACTTGATTTATGCATTAGAGAGAATGACATCAGGAATTAAGTTATCCATAGGGGACATAAAAGGCCTGCTGGCAGCCATCATAGGAGAGCGAGCAGACAACCTTTGGAAGCGAGCAGCATACGCAGGTGTGACCGCACAAAGCCCGACACACGATGGAGCACCATTTAATGTAGAGCAGATGTATGGCGGGTGTTCAGAGTGCAATACCCCAAAACATCAGAAATGGGTGTGATTATGACTATGAAAATGGGGGAGGATGAGGATCCTGTCCCTTGTATTCAAGATATTCAAGAGAGATGAAGAAACAGGTGGGAATGGAAGCAGAACTTTGGCCAGAAATACAATTGACCATCATGCATCACTGCCGATTAATACAGGGGAAAAACAAGAAGAAATCTGAGAGTAGGAAGCAGGAGGAAGCAAATTTGGTTCAGAAGAAAGTGTCAGAAATAGCCACAGAAGGAGCAGTTTTGACAAGTAGTGAAGGTTGGATGACACAGGATATGCAACCGGTACAGGAAGGTAGCGTAATGTATACCCATATCAGAGTGACTATAATCATTGGGCCTCATTCCGAGTACGGCGCTAACCAATGGCGCTATTAACGCCTTGGTTGACGCCCTACCCGGACCGGCAGCGCCTTGGTGGATGGCCCCATTCCAAGGTTGGCGGGGCGGTAATTCCCCATTCACCAAGGCTCTTCCCCATTCCCAAATGAGCCCCCATAGGGCTCAATGGGAATGGGGAAGATGCAAATAACGGTGACCGTTCATTACGGTCACCGTTATTGGCTTGGAGGCCCCTTTGCTCCCTCGACTTTAACACCTGCTCAAAGCAGGCGTTAAGGGCGAGGGCGCAAAGGGAACTCGGAGTATGGCGGTAAGGGATCACCGCCACCGGTCTCGTTACCGGTGGCCGCTATCCCTTACCGCCATACTCGGAATGAGGCCCATTGTCTAAGAGTACGTGGAAATGGGCCTGAAGGAGGAGGAAGAGGTGGATTTCAAAACACTCAGGAACGAGAAGGATTTAATGGTGGACAACCGCAACAATGTTTGAATTGTCAGAGAATATGGCACATAGCTAGGGCACATAGCTAGAACATGTGTAGAAGCAGAGTAGGCATGCAGCAAAACTGGCAAGTTCCAAGAGGGGGGGGATGGGCTATGTTCCGCAATATAATTCAGAACCACAGGAGTATTATGCCTAAAATCACACGCAGGCTCAGACATATGCGTCGTAACCACAGCAAATGCAGTGTCATACGCCTGTTCTATCTGCGTATCTGGGACAGATGGAAATGTTTCCGCCATTGATGGGTGCCATCACATTTCCTACATTCCCATTGCAGCAGCCTAGTCTTTTCTAAGATGGTAACCACCCGGTTTCAAGACCAGCGTTTGTTCACAGCTTGGCGCGTTGCAACTTCCCGGACTTTCTCCTTGGTTGTTACGCTGTGAGTTTCCCCTTGGCTGCTTTGAGCCCTCTCTCCCTGGTCCTCTCCGACTCCTAAACCTCTCCGGGCTTCGTTCGGCTTCTCTTCTATTTCCACCTCTTTCTCTGTTGTAGGATCTCCCTCCTACGGCTCCCCGCTCTTTCTGTCCTCCTCTGCCACCCTGTTGGGCTCCCGCCTTCAGGCACTTTTTCGGCTACGGACCTCTACCTGCTCTCTTCCTGTTCTCTCCTACACCTACCTGGCTTCCATCGTAGACTTTCCTCCACGTCTCTCCGTCAGGTATCTCCCTCTCTTCTGGACTTGCCTGCATTCCCGGAACTCTTCTTACATCCGCTGGGACTATCTGCTATACCAATTGACCCTGGAGTTTCGCACAGCAAGTACCGTTCAGAGGGAACATCTGTCTGGCAACAGACGGACTTCTTATTTTTTTTCCTTGATAGGCTTTTTCCCCCATTCTGGCTGTCGCGGGACCGGTGCCACTGGTCTTCTGGTTCTATAACCGACCAGTAGCGTTGTCTCGTGGCAGGCCCTACCTACACAAAACAAAAGACAGAACAAAACTCCCTGCCAAGGCACCTTCCAGTTCAGGTGAGGATTGGGGACTAAGATCTGATCATATCAGTAACATTGATATGCAGCAAGGGCAGTTACAGCAAATGCCCATGCAAATACAACAGACACTACCTCAGAAAGCGCGGACACAACAGGCTATGGTACCACAATGGAATATGAAAACAACAGTTCAACAAGCACCCACAGCCAAATTGGAGAGTGTGACTGTGGTAGTAGGAAATGCTTTCACAGGTACAGAGATTAATTTTTGCCCACAATAGTGCAGCCCACAGAGCAATCTGATGTATTCAGTACTATCTGTGATACCAGACCCCCAAGAGGAACCAAGGATCAAGGTAACAATAGGAGGCAAGACATTTACATTTCTTGTAGACCCTAGAGCAACTTGTTTCTGTGTCCATGAGGGAAAATATCCGATGTCAGATATTGCCATGAATGCGCAGGGATTCTCTGGGGTGATGAATTTAGTTCCTTTTACAGACTAATTGCCAATCTCTATAGGAGTGCACAACGTTTCAATGCCATTTTTTAATTCTACGCAGATGCTAATTAACATATTAGGGTGTGACTTGATGACGAAACTCAACATGACAATATCTTTTACTGATGAAGGAATAGTGTGTTCGGCCCCAAGGATACATTATTTGACCGTGAGAGAGTGTATATTAGCCTTTACAGGCCAGAAGGCATTACGAGGAGTTCCCTTAGATCCAGAAGTATAGTTATATGGAATGACTGTTGTATTATCGTGGTTACCCCTGATAGACAGGCTATTAGGAATGTCTGACGAGACTTTGTTCAGGCCAGAAATCCCTATAGATGATGAAGAAGGGCAGATTATTCCCTTAAAGTTAGAAGCAGCAGTAGTCAGAGAGGAAAGAGTTTTTTTTCATGGGACAGATGAGCGAAGAGGATGGAGAACAGTGATAGCCCTCAGTGAAGGATACAGGTTGACAGATTTGACAGATGAGGAGCTGTTTAAGGATGAATTCTCAGATGATGAGTTTGTATTTTTCATAAGTCTCACTTATTGGATTAAAGTAGAGAATAGAGAAATACCACAAGGAAGGGTGATGGTAAAAAACATTTCTCCAAGAAGAAGATTAAGGGAAAGTACTGAATACTTTATGGACCGCAAGTCCACATGATGTGGGTCTATTAAAACGAGTAGGAGCAGTTCACAAGATTTTACTTCTTTCTCGTATACAAATATCTGCCTGAAACATACTTGATTGCCCAAGGGGTACTGTGAGTCCCCTTCGATCTTTAACAGAATCCTTCAGATAGACCTGGGAAATGTCCAGCTTGAAAGTGCAATAATTCGATACCTGGATGACATTTTGGTGTGTGGCGAGACAGAGGAAAGATGCAGAGAAGATTTATTTGAGCTCATAACTATACTCTCAGAGAAGGGTTATAAGGTGGACAAAGAGAAGTTACAATATTGCCAGAAAGAGGTCTTGTACATAGGACCATTGATTTCTCACAAAAGGAGCAGATGCAATTATGAAGACTGTAGAACCTAAAACAGTGAGGGAAATGCAACAGTTTCTAGGCCTATGTAATTATTGTAGGGCCTGGGTTTTTGATTACAGTTCTTATATTTGATCCCTTTTAAAAGGACTTAAAGAAGCACAGGTGGGCAAGAGCAAAGTAATGTGTGTAGATGATATGACTGAAGGATTTGATGAAATGAAAAAGGCAATCAGTATAGCGACTGTGTTGTGATTTCCAGATTCTCGTGAAAAGTTTTATTTATTCTTTCATTCAAATGGAGAGCAGTCCTTCACAGAAAACAACATTAGTACACGGACATAAACCCTTGTCCTATTATAGTGGGATTTTAGATCCAGTTATGAAAGGACATTATCCCTGTGAGCAGTCTTTAGCTGCTGCTGCATTCACGGTTGACAAAGCTTCAAGTATAACAATGTTCAGTAATACTATTTGAAGAGCATGCATTCTTTGCAATTTTAGAGAAGCTCAAAAGTAAATTGCCACACAATGAGCATCAGCATACTAGGTAATTATCTTGAATTCTGTGATTAGAATTGTTAGATGCAAGACGGGAAACCGAGCAACATTCAAAGCTGAACCAGTAGAGGATGATGATTATGTACATGATTGCACAATGTAAATTGAAAATTACAACAAAATACCCGAAGTTAGAGAAAATGCTATTGGGAGGAGGGAAGTTGTTTTTATTGATGGTTCTTTGAAAATTGAGCAAAAAAATGTCGAAAGGCATACTGGATCAGTGGTAGTAAAGCTGAACTGAAAGGGTGAATTTGAAGTAGTGACAAGGACGAGATTGCCTTTGCATTACTCAGCACAGGCTGCAGAATTAGTGGTGCTTATCACCGTGCTTCAGAAATTCGAAGATGAGGAAGTGACGGCGTACTCTGACTCTGCCTGTGTGACATCAACTGTACACGCAGGTTTGATGCGCTGGAAAAGGAGGAGCTTCCTCCACTCAGACATCACTCCTGTACATCATGCAGCCATATTGAATAAACATATTGAAGTGTTAGCCCTCCCATTGACTTTAGCAGTCATGAAATGCACATCCTACCCTAAACGAGAAGACGTAATTTTCAGCGGAAACAAAGCCACAGATTTAGAAGCCAAAAACGCAGCCTATTTCCCAGAGATCACTAATTTTGAAATCAAAAGTATTAGATGACCGGATGATGTATGTTGGTAAAGGAGGGCTTTAACATGCTGTCTATTGTCCAGCTAATTGAGATAAGAGGACAAGCACCACAAGGAGAGCTATGGAAGAAACAGGGGTGTTCATTATCCCCCACTGGGGCAATTTGGAGACAGGATAGCACTGGACAGCTAGTTATCCCTCTAGCATCATTGAGGATAGCATTGGAGCAACTCCACTATCCTGGGCATATTCGAGAGAGTCTAGCTGTAACAATTGCAGAAGAGTGGTTCTCGCCAGATATGTTAGAGCATGTGGCACAGATTATTGTAAATTGCATTATGTGCCAGAAATGTACTCCAGGGCACACTTTGCGAACAGTGAGAGTAGCAATTCCTAGACCCAATGGCCCATTTCAGAACCTACATTTAGATGATGTAGATATGCTGCAGACATGCAATGATTACAGATACATGATGGTCATGGTATGTCCTTTTTCTAGATGGATCGACACAAGTCCATGCACAAACCCTGATGCCACGTGCGATGCCAGGTTTCTTGTTGGTGAAGTCTTTCCAAGATGGGGTGTGTGCAAGGTTTTTCAGACTGACAATGGACCGAATTTTGTAAATGAGCTTTTTGAGCAAATAATCTCCTATTAGGGATTAAGCATACATTTTCCTCTTTGTTATCATCCACAGGCGAATGGCATCTGTGAACGATTAAACAGATTATTGCGAGGATAGCAAAAGTCAAAATGACTCTGAAGAAGTGATGGCTACACTGCCTACCCATTGCCCTATATGCCCTAAGAAGTCAGCCTGGCACAGATCATCATCTAACTTTTAATGAGTTGGTGACTGGATGCCACCTGAGAACTCACCTTCATCCTCCAAATAGGTTAAAAACGGATGCCCATAGTGTAGTGAAGGTATTCAGTGACGAGATGCATGATTACCTAACAACAATAACTACAAGTTTTTCTTTTATGTCTCAACAGGTCAAAAACCAGAGGGAGGGGCCAAAGGGAAGTGACAAAGACAATCCAGCCATTGAAGAAGAAGATTTGTTGAAACAACCCAGCATATACCCAGGGAACCAGGTGCTGGTACGGAAATGTGTTGGAACACGCCCCGCTTTGAAAGTCGGTACGAGGTGGACGAAGTTACCCCAACAGCTGCAAAATTAAAAGGAAGGCAAGCTTAGCTACATTTGCACAACACCAAGCCATATAAAGGAGAAACTCTAACCTCTCCTGAAGATACCGAAGGTGAAGCAAGAGAAGAAGTTCCGTACAGCAGACTTGTTCGATGGCCAGGAGTAAAGACAAGAAAAATGGAAAGCCTGACAGTATTTTGAACAAAGGGCCAATATCTTTCAGCATTTCATAAGGAGGAGTAAAATAGACTTGAAGTTATCCTGGAACTTTCTTTTTGGACAGTCCCAAGGAACATTACCTTGAACTGTCAGAGTTGAACAAAGAAAAGCACACTGTTACATATTGCAATAATATTACACACATTACATACATATTACAGCCTTATGCAGCTTTAGTGAGAAGATACGTGAATATAGTGGTTCTTTTTGGAAATCCTAAGAACACATTAATTTCAGAATAATTGTAGCAATCATCTTACAGTTCATGATCTAAAAGTGTGCTTTATAAAGAAGTAGAGTTACATATTCAGAATTAAAAACAAAATGAGGAGGTTTCAGAATATAAGAGATTCATTGCCATCAACAAAATCGATGAGCTTTAATGGTATACTAATTATGATGTCATTTTGAGTTATATTTTGTGTTTTCCTCCTGACTATTATGGCATTCAGACACGTTATGAAAAATAATGCAGCCTTGATGGGGAACTATGAGACAGTTAGTATTATCCCTGATGGAATCACGAACAGCATTTTTTAAAATCCTACTAGGTATGTATTTCGATTTAAAAGAGGCATGCATTTCGATTTAAAAGGAATGTTGCGGAAAATCATAAAGATATTAATACATATCTCGATAATTATTCTCATTTAAAAAATAACCTATTATATCAGCACATGAAACAGGTGGGAAGACAAACATCAGATGAAAGCTACTATGTGTGTTCCCTAATACCTTGTGCTTTGGGAACCTCTAAAATATTCATATCACCAGAAGTATCAGTAAAAAGGGCACATTGCCTGGCACACCTTGCACTTTGTCTGACAAGAGGGTAGCTTCAAGGTAGAACTGCATCCATAGTGTGGATGAATAGAGTGACATCTTGAAGAGAAGAAAGTTGTGTACATGATTTAAAGACAAGAGAGAAATCAGAAACAAAGCATCAAATAATAAATTATGTACAGCCTGGAATAAATGGACCAGGAATTAAGATTGATGAAAACAAGATGTTGCAATGCAAGTATAAGAATGGGAAGGAAATAAGAGAATGATAAGAAAAAGGTCAAATCAAAGGAACAGTGCTCATTCCTGAAGGATGGGGTGTTGGACTGGTTGTGTGTAAAGCAGCAGCATTAACCGACAATGGAAAGTTGTTGCAAATGCAGAAAAAGAATGTAAAGACCAATGGCCTAAAATTGCAAGATTGTTGACATGGGTCGATGATGAGGAAGAATACATTGCAGATAGCACCCCTGAAGAATGCGTCCCTATGCTTCAGAAATAATGGTTCAGTGAAAGTTGGAGAAAATCGCCAGTGTGGCTGAGTATTTTCGATGTACCAGGCATGAGGGGATGAACAGCAGTCCTGATGAACCATTACTGGGCATGTGGACCAAGAGCATGTATAACGTTGACACCAAAATGGGGAGGAGTTTGTTCATTGGTGCTGATAAGCATACCAGCCTTCGTAGTGCCTCAAAGTGACCTGCTGATTACAGATTTTCCAAAGAGGGACACACACCAGAGGAAGAAAAGATCCTTTCTCTGAAGCAGACAGAGAAGAGATAATTACTTCTCAGAGAAATCGATAGAAGCATATTATGATATTCCAGATGAGCACAAGTTGTTCAGCAGAACAGCAGTGATATTCACCACAATATGCCTGCCAGGAATCCAGACTGCAGTAAATGATAAATGGTTACAGATAACCGGATGGGAGCTGCTGCAAACAATCAATACGACAATTAAAGGATTGAATGCGATCAGAGAAGAATTGAGGGCAATCAAGCTCATGGCCCTCTAGTACAGGTATGTTCTGGACTTCATTACAGCAATGGAAGGAGGCGTGTGCGCAAAGATCAAGCCTTCTTTAGACCTGCTCAAGATGAAGACAATGGGACTTTGTGTCATCCGCAATCGCTACCGCGGCTGGCGGCTCCTTCCACGTTGGAGGCTAACCGGCAGGTAGAGCGTTGTAGTCCCTTCTTTGTGTCTGGTATCGATTCATGGCCACTCACAGCACTGCCGGAAGTTTATCTGCCCTTCAATCCCGGCAGTCGCTGCGTTTCAACCTATTGCTGGTTCTCGCTCCAGCGGCTCTGGTTCTTGCGCTCTCCCAGCGTTTTGCCCTCTGCTCGCCTCGGCGTGCGGCGGGTCTTTTCTACTTGCTCGTCCCTTGCCCTTGGGATAAAGTTTCTTCTACTTACTGGTTTGGTCATTTTGCATTCTGCAGCGGCCTTTCTTTTTCCAGTCTCTTCCTTGCCGATCGGGCGTTTTTTCTTTTCTCCTCTTTGTCGCTCTTTTGACTCGCGGCTCTCCAGTTTTCCCTTTTTTCTGTTGTCTGTTGTTTTTTCCCTCCTGTAATTTCTCTCTTTCTTACCGTGCCCTTAATGTCCTTGGCCCGGTAGTTGCTTTGGCTTCCTTCACCTCTTATTGGTGTCTCATTGGACTTCATTCCTGTGTTCAACCCTGTGGACCTCGCATCTGCTTCCAGTCCTACAGATTACAATCTTGGATCTTCACCTACCTCATTGCCAGAAGTATCCTAAGGGTTTTTTCCCATGTGTGAGTTTTTTTTCCCTTTTGTCCGGCCTGTTCCCGGAAAAGGGGCCCCAGGACGGCTGTATATTCAGCAGTCACTGTGGCTTCTCACCGAGACAGGCAAGTGCTACCTAAAAAAGAACGGGACTACCTGAGCCGGCGGAATCTACGGAGCTCAGGCCACTCTGAAGACTCAGGTGAGGAGAGTGTGGAGGGACGGGAAGACGAAGGGCTTCGACAGCTTATGCAGTCACAGATTGAAACGCCAAGAAAGACCAAGATGTCAACCGAAGAACAAGTTCAGGAGTTATGGAAGGCTTTTCAGGCCATGTCACTGGAATTACAGGGGGTCAAGACTGAGAATGCCCTTCTAAAACAGATGGTAGCGGTCCGGGAACCCTCACATCCCCCGGAGTTGCCTCCTATGGCTCTTTCTTCAGGAAGATTTGATGGCTCACCTAAGAGGGTAAAGGAATTCCTGGAGGCCTGTAATGTGTACTTCACCTTCAGACCACACACCTTCTCCACGGACCAAGCCAGAGTAGGGTTTATGGTTTCAAATATGACGGGGAATGCTTTAGCCTGGGCTACTCCGCTAGTTACCAACAGGAATGCCATCTTACAGGATTTCTCGGGGTTCCAGAACCTACTGAAACAGACTTTCGAGCGACCTGAACTATCTTTTACTGCAGGTGAGGACCTGCTGGATGCACGACAGGGTGCTCTAGACGTGCTGTCATACATCTCCTCCTTTAAGACATTAGCAGCAGGAGCGGGATGGTCCGAACAAGCACAATATGCCGTATTCCGGAGAGGGTTGAGAGATGAGATCAAGGATGAGCTAGCCAGATCTCCACGCTCCCCCACATTTCCAGACTTACTTGCTGCCGCTCTCCACATCGAGTACCGCCTCCAAGAGAGAAGGGCAGAACGCGGGAAGAAAAGAGGATCAGGAAATCCCATGAACCCTCCTTCACACTCTCCCTCTGGACGTTTCTCCTCTACTCAGAGCGAAGAACCGATGCAAATCGGAGCTACCAGGGCACCTCTGTCATCAGCGGAGAGACGGCGAAGAAGAGAAAAAGGGTTGTGCGCTTATTGTGGTTCCGATCAACATGTACTGAAGGACTGCTCTGAGGTACCGGAGAGGAAGGCGGGAAACGACTACCCTCGGCGTCAATAGGTACGGGCAGCCGGGGGTACTCAGATCTTTTTCAGCGTCCCTATGTCACACTTTCGGTGTCGGCTTCAGAATCCCAAGAGGATTCCAGACTGATGGTACTATCCGTTACCTTGAATCTGAATGGAAGACTGGTGGAAACATTAGCCTTATTGGATTGTGGAGCGGCAGGGAACTTTGTGGACACTCTGTGGGCTGACAAGATGGGACTCACTCGGATAGTTCGTAAGGTGGGTCAGAAAGTGGAAGGAGTGGACGGTACACCTTTGTCGTCTGGACTAATCACTCATACCACTGAACAACTCTCCGTGGTCATCAACCAACACACAGAGGCCCTGCAGTTCGACATTATTAGAGCCGCACATTTCCCCATAATCCTAGGCATTCCTTGGCTCCGCAGGCATAACCCGTATATCAACTGGACGGAAAATCAACTAAGTTTTTGTTCCACGTACTGTTCGGTCAACTGTCTTCCTCGCGATACCAGGGAGTATCAACAGTCGGTTAGGGTTCTCTCCAAGGATCATGTGGGTATTCACGCGCTTCCTAATTTTTGTGCAAAATTCTCCGGGGTATTCCAAGAGAATCTCCACGCTCGGCTACCTCCTCATCGGCCAGAAGACTGCTCAATCGATCTCGAACCTAATGCACTGGTTCCATTTGGGCGCATGTTCTCTCTCTCTCAGGCCGAAAAGAAGGTATTAAGAGTCTATCTGGATACCAACTTGGAGAATGGTCTTATTCGACCTTCGAAGTCACCAGCTGGCGCCTCTCTGTTCTTCATCAAGAAAAAAGACACGACTGATCTCAGACCCTGTATCGATTACCGGGGCCTCAATAAGGTTACAATCCGTGATCGGTATCCCATGCCACTCATAACTGACATTATTGAGGCGGTACAAGGGGCTCGAATCTTCACCAAATTGGATCTCAGGAACGCATATCATCTGCTTCGCATCACTGATGGGGATGAATGGAAGACGGCGTTTCGAACTCCATATGGTCTTTTTGAGTACAGAGTGATGCCGTTCGGCTTAGTGAACGCACCGGCTGCATTCCAGAGATTCATGGATAGGCTATTTTCAGATCTGCTGTCGGTCTCGGTTATAATATACCTCGACGACATTCTGATTTTCTCCCCTGACATGGAGGAACATATTCAACATGTCACCCAGGTTCTGTCTCGCCTTCAGGAAAACCAGTTGCTGGTCAAGGGCGAGAAGTGCAAATTTGCGGTATCCTCGGTTCACTATCTCGGATTCATTCTTTCCGAAGAAGGGGTGGCCATGGACCAAACCAAGGTTGATGCTATTCTTGATTGGCCAGCTCCTACTTCAGTCCGAGAAGTCCAGAGATTCTTGGGATTAGCAAATTACTACCGCAGATTTATCTCAAACTTTTCGGAGGTAGTATACCCGATTACGCGCCTACTCAAGAAGGAGGCTGTTCCGTTTTTTTGGTCTGATGAGGCAGAGAAGAGTTTCGATTTTCTCAAGAGATTGTTCTGTACTGCCCCCATTCTCCAGCATCCTGATCAATCACAGTCATTTATTTTGGAGACCGACGCTTCTGCGGTAGCTGTAGGAGCAGTATTGCTCCAGACCATCCAAGGAGTGGAACACCCCGTGGCATACATGTCAAAAACTCTTTCTCCTAGCCAGCTCAACTATTCGGTACTGGAGAAAGAACTTCTGGCCATGAAACTTGCCTGTGAAGAGTGGCGCCATCTCCTACTAGGAGCCAGACATCCATTTCTGATTAGGACCGACCATAAGAACCTCAAGGTACTCCAAGAATTGGAGTGTTCCAATTCCAGGCAGGCCAGGTGGGCCCATCATTTTGCACAGTTTGAATTCCAAGTCTCGTATATACCGGGATCACAGAATAGTCTGGCGGATGCCTTATCGCGCAAAGACTCCACCAAGGAACACCTGGAGATCAAGAGGGAGTCCATGTTCAACCGCAACCAAATCCTGGCCTTTGTTGGTTCTTTTCTTAAAGAGGTGAAAACTGCTCTCATTCATGAAAAGCACCAACTACCCCTACGTATTACCTCTCCTTTTCAACAAAGAGGAGACTGGCTTTTCTACAAACAGAAATTGTACATACCCAAAGGTTCTCTTCGTGCTAGAATCCTGAAATGGAGTCACGACTCTCGCTCGGCAGGCCATAGAGGGGCCGAGAATACCCTTGAGCTTCTCTCTAGAACGTTTCTTTGGCCAAACTCTAGAAAGGAGACATACGAGTATGTCAAGGCTTGTCCAATTTGTGCCAGAGCCAAATATCGCCTGGGAAAACCTTTGGGTCTGCTTACTCAGGTCGAACTTCCAACGCGCCCCTGGGGTCTTATATCTACCGATTTCATAGTCGATCTGCCGGTCTCGGAATCCTGTACTTGCATCATGGTCACGGTAGACGCTTTTTCTAAGTTGGCACATTTTTCTCCCCTTCCAGGGCTGCCCACTGCGGCTAAGATGGCAGAGGTTTTCTCTCGAGACATTTTCAAGCTACACGGTCTCCCCGATAAGATAATCTCAGATCGGGAAAGTCAATATATCTCGAAGTTTTGGACTGCCTTCTGCAACCGTTTGGGCATTGAAAGAGCTCTGTCTTCAGGGTTTCACCCGGAGACCAATGGTCAGACGGAACGCCTGAATGCGACCCTGGAACAATACCTAAGGTGTTATATATCTCAACATCAAGACAACTGGGTCTCGCTGCTTCCCACGGCAGAGTTCTCGTACAACAACACCAGGCATTCCGCCACGGGACTCTCTCCTTTCTTCTGCACTTATGGGGTTCACCCTCGTGCCGTGTTTCTGGAGGTTCCCAGTTACACCAACTCCCCGACGGTGGAAGAGGTATTAGGGAAGATTAAGGAAGCCCAGACTTCAGCTATGCGGAGTTTAGAGGTCAGCAGAAGACGGACAAAATCCTGTGCCGATCAACATCGGAAGGAATGTCCAGTATGGAAGCCAGGTGATCAGGTGTGGTTGTCCACCCGGTTTCTTCCCAGATGGACAAGGCCTTCTAAACTGTCTCCTCGTTTTCTGGGACCTTTCACTATTCTCTCTAAAGTCAATCCTGTCACTTTTCGCCTTCGGCTTCCCTCCTCTCTTCGCCGCATTCACCCGGTTTTTCATTCCTCTCTTCTCAAACCTTACTGTCCCGACTTTCACCATAGAACCATTCCCAGATCTGTCCTGGCACGGTCCTCGGAGCCTGATGAGTATGAGGTATCTCAATACCGTGATTCCAGGTATTATCGCGGACGTCTTGAGTACCTTTTGTCCTGGAAGGGATACCCTGAGTCGGAGGACTCATGGGAACCGGCTTCTCAGGTTCATGCACCAAGGTTGTTGGCTACTTTTCACCGCCGCTATCCAGGGAAGCCTGGGGCGGTTAGGTGGGGAGGGGGTCATACTGTCATCCGCAATCGCTACCGCGGCTGGCGGCTCCTTCCACGTTGGAGGCTAACCGGCAGGTAGAGCGGTGTAGTCCCTTCTTTGTGTCTGGTATCGATTCATGGCCACTCACAGCACTGCCGGAAGTTTATCTGCCCTTCAATCCCGGCAGTCGCTGCGTTTCAACCTATTGCTGGTTCTCGCTACAGCGGCTCTGGTTCTTGCGCTCTCCCAGCGTTTTGCCCTCTGCTCGCCTCGGCGTGCGGCGGGTCTTTTCTGCTTGCTCGTCCCTTGCCCTTGGGATAAAGTTTCTTCTACTTACTGGTTTGGCCATTTTGCATTCTGCAGCGGCCTTTCTTTTTCCAGTCTCTTCCTTGCCGATCCCTCGGCACTTCTACGCTTTCTCCTTCTAGTCTCGCCGCTCCGGCGGCGGGCGTTTTTTCTTTTCTCCTCTTTGTCGCTCTTTTGACTCGCGGCTCTCCAGTTTTCCCTTTTTTCTGTTGTCTGTTGTTTTTTCCCTCCTGTAATTTCTCTCTTTCTTACCGTGCCTTTAATGTCCTTGGCTCGGTAGTTGCTTTGGCTTCCTTCACCTCTTATTGGGGTCTCATTGGACTTCATTCCTGTGTTCAACCCTGTGGACCTCGCATCTGCTTCCAGTCCTACAGATTACAATCTTGGATCTTCACCTACCTCATTGCCAGAAGTATCCTAAGGGTTTTTTCCCACGTGTGGGTTTTTTTTCCCTTTTGTCCGGCCTGTTCCCGGAAAAGGGGCCCCAGGACGGCTGTATATTCAGCAGTCACTGTGGCTTCTCACCGAGACAGGCAAGTGCTACCTAAAAAAGAACGGGACTACCTGAGCCGGTGGAATCTACGGAGCTCAGGCCACTCTGAAGACTCAGGTGAGGAGAGTGTGGAGGGACGGGAAGACGAAGGGGTTCGACAGCTTATGCAGTCACACTTTGACAGAAGTAATAATGATGTTGTCAACCCTGCCAACGAAGATGAAGGATGAAGTTGAAGACCCCGAGGATGATGGCTGATTTTTGTCTTTGTTTTCATGGATTCCAACTTGGTTGGCGGATGCCTTCAAATTACTTAGAGCAGTACTAGTGTTTGTACTGCTAGGATTTTGTCTCATAAGTATCATCTTGGGACAATGTAAGAAGACAGCCAAGAAAGCTATTGGGATGAAGATCATGATTGGCATAGATGCTGGAACTGGTGAACAGATGCAAAAGGAGGAAAGTGCCCTTGCACCTCCAGGAATGACATTCTACTACCCTAAGGACCATAACAAACTAGTAAAATAGTTGAATCAAGTATACAAAATACAAAAATAACAAATATGTAGGACGCTGGATATTCTGTCCGGCCTCAGGAGATTGCTGCTACATGACCTGGAGAGTGGATGAACATATAAAAAAATGCAGGTCACCTGAGGGGGGGGTGACAAAGACATGGATCGTGAATAAACAACAGTATAAGAGAAGATGAAGGAGATTGAATAGGAGAATGCGGTTGAGGACTCGACCACAGGGGGGGATGTAGAGGAGCAGGTAGACGCATATTCCCTAACTCCCACCCCCTCATCACCATCATACTGTAATAGCAGGAGAAGAGCTGCATGTGGGACCCCCTGCGTTGTTCCTATACCGCATAGAGTGTATGAGATACACTACACACTCAGACAGCCATTCCGAATGTACCCTCACATTGAGAGAGTGGATGGATGTCTGCACGCACCATTAGACATCATGGAGCGCTGAGTGACATCTGACGAGGGCAGAGTGATGACATGAAAAAGTAATATACGCGGACTGTAAGGAAGGTATGGTATCAAAGTAAGACAGACACAAGTGACCACAGTTCAAGGGTGTTTATTGAACTTTAGCAAGGGTGTGATAAACGCCTATCTAATCCTAAATCTACAGATGGGAGCAAGCTACGACCATCAAATAATAACAATGCAGTCCTAGTGGAGTCTCGTCAAAATAAAAGGGCTTATACTAAAATAACCTATTGCCAATCCTAACCGCTAAATACAACTAGTGTGGGATAGTGTTCATGCAAAATTAAGAAGTGTTCACAAAATGATAAGTCAGGATGTTCAGGCCGTTGGCCTCCCTTCCCCACGTTTTCAGCATGGGATAAGGCGATTCACTTGAGCATAGCACACTCTCGGGCTTCTTTGGTATGATGTCACAGTTCCATTACCAACATCAGGGCCTTCGTGCCCAAGTCTCTTAAGGTATCAAAATCCCTTGATTCAGAGGGCCTGATGTACAAATACAAACACAAAGTTCCTTTACAAATAGTCAAGTCAGGTGAGTCACTCTTCACGCTGGATCCCCTTTGTAAAGACTGGAGGGGGCTATCTGTACTCCTGCTCTCTATATGGCAGAGTAGAAGCACAGAGCACCGCAGCCAAGATTCCCTATTTGGTAACGTTGGACGAGCAATCAAGGCTTAAGCACTCAGGAGGTGATGCAGGCTGGTTCCTAAGTACAGTGTAGTCCCCAAGCCACCACAAAGGAATGTCCACACACTTTGTTAGTGATAACACAGCTCTTTATATAAATAAGGCTTTGATCATGTACACATATAATAACACACTTTGTGGTCAGGCAATTCTAAAATGATAAATATATACAGTCTCTATGTGGTATACCACAATTACTTCTTTGATTCCATTAAAATGCATCAACTGTAGACAGTTTCAAATGGCATACAAATCAATTCATAAAGTGAACCAACAACAGATTTGAGGAGGAAAACAAGCTGGTTAAGCAATTGGCAGAATCCTGGGCCCCTACCACAACGCACAGTTCTGTGTGAAGATCCCCCCACCGGGGCAACCTGCAAATAAGATAATAAACAAGCCCAGTCCATATATTGTCATAGCAGAGTCTTACCTCTTTCTATAATTGTTCTATTATCCCAGAGTACCTGGTCTAGCAGATTTCTTCGATGCGTCATCAAAAAGATCCTTTTTGAGTGACCCCCTTTAAGGCAGGAGCCACGGATGGTCGATAGTCCTCGAAGAAGGTGAACCTTGGCGTCGAGAGTCCTTGATGAAAAGGTTTGATGGCGCCGAGGCAGCAGATTCAGTCGTGGTGGTGCTCGTCGATGATCGGTCATGGACGTCCTGCGAAGACGAGACGTTCAGTGCACCTCGACGACGATAGTTAGTTGCCGTAAAGAGTCAATGAAGAACTATGGCCCAGCAAGGGCATCGGGTCATCTGCGTCTTTGTGGTCTTCGGGTGGCGGGAAACCCATCCGTGGATTCTCCTCAGTTCGTAGGCGACCTTGACTTTCTCCGGCGGGACAAGCGGTCGAGGGTGATGAGCAAGGGAGTCCTTGATTCAAAGTGTTCTTAGACAAGGGAGTATTGCGGCTCTGGACGTCGGCAGCACAGCGTCAAGCGGTCCCCGCTTCTGGGCAACACGGCTACGACGAGCTTCCGGCGGTTACGGCAAATCCTCCGAACCCTGGTCGACAGTAATGGACTTCGATGGCCTTGATGTCCGGGTGCTTGCTTCGAGATTTTCCTCGGCGGTCTCTGTCTCCGGTGGACAGTCTTTCGAAGGCTGGCTACCAGGGCGCCTTGGCGAAGGTTACCGGTCTGCATGATGTTCCCTCGTAGCTCAGGAAGAGGTCTCCCAGCCAGGTCCTCTCTCGGATAAGTCCTTGACAAACTCGACAGCTTTCCGATTGGGTAAAAGCAAATGCAGCAGCAAGTCTTCTTCCAGCTGGGCTGGAAGGATAAGCAGCAAGTTTCAACTCCAGCTTCTGAACAATTTCCAACAGTGAGAGGTCCCCAGATATACTGTTTGGTCTCTCATTAATTCTGCTGAGTCACACTCAGGCAACCAATCATCCAGAAGGGCAGTCAGGCAGCCAATCAGGCTCACAGTGCATTCAGGCATCCAGACACTCACAAAAAAGAATGTGGATTGGGATAAGCACTCTGCCATTCAGCACTCTACACTGCATTCGTACCAGTTTCGGGCATGGCTGTCTCAGTCATTGTGTTACACACCAGAAACCAGACACCCATAACATGTAGTGTATACTCCATTCACCCAGGTCCCACCCCAAGGGTGTACCCACAACATTCAGTCACTGGAAAGGCTCCAGCCAGTTTGGCTTGGGATTCCCCACAATACCATATATGGAACTTCCACCCAACAGCCAGTCAGGGGAAGGGACAGAGTCAGGGCTTCCCAGGACTTTGGGAAAACAAGGTAACAATGTATTTCCAGCATCACACCCTTCAGCCGGGCTCAGTTCCTTTTTATACCACAATCTTTTGTGTTTGAATCCCGCATGCTTATACAATATCTTTTCTCAGGTGACCTATGGTTCATCCCCAATCCCCCTCAGTCGGGCTCAGGTGCCTTTTGCACAATTAGTTTCCCTCGCTGGGCTCAGACCAATTGCAGTTCATTTTAGTTATCGAAGACTTTCAAATGTGCACAGGGTTTACCTTGACCCATTGCAGGACCACTTCGATTTCACAGTTCACAAAATGTACACTCTCAGTTGGATACCTAACAGAGACCTTCGAATGAGCACCCACGTGGTGCCGGACCACTCTGTATATGGTATCTATCTTGGATTCCAAATGTTCAGTCACTCCTTGGATATTCAATTATATTCACGTTGCTCATCACATATGCCTCACACTTTGTTCTTTTCCAGATTTCTTCATACAATGTTGCCACTTGCAACCTTGGTTCTAAAACAGAGCGGTCTGCTATCAGTCTCCCCGACTCACTGGCTGTGCTGACTTTTTCTGGTGCTGCTTTGTTGTAGGAGCCAAGGACAGTACCACAGTGGCAATCACTCCTCCCCGCCACGGCTATCGATGCAGGAGAGCCGCGGGTACCTTTGACACACAATGCACCTTTCTTCAGCTTTAATTCCCGGTCTTATTTTTCTTATTCTCGAGGGCTCTTGAAAGTAGCCGTTCTTCTCCGAAAAGGTCAAGGGTACTTCCCTCCTTGCAACCCTCTCTGGTTTTGCTGTCTTTCTCCTCATATTAAACTGCCATCTTGGAACTGCAGCTTCGTTGTGTGTCTTCCCTTGCTCAAAATGTGCTTTCATGCTCCGCCTTTTATCCGCGTGGGGCATAAAGTGATGGAAGTCAGGTGTGTGCAATTATCAGTAATTGCCTGACTCTGCCTGACCCTTGCGTTGGGACATGTCAGGTATAGGGCTCGGGTGTCAGTCCGTTTTCTCTCACAGTGAGGTGTTTGTGAGAAAGTGTTCATGTTGGGAAAGGGGGGCGAGTTCCTAAGTATCATACCAGGTAGGATGGGGAAAAGGTGTTAGAGGAAAGGGGATACCACATATCATCGTCTGGTGTCCCACTCCCCAAAGAACCCCCCATCCAGGTGATTTTCCTGCACTGGTCCACCCCCAGGAACTGGATCCAAAAGCAATGGGTGTGTCCTGGCCACCTAGATGACAGATCCCCGCGGACTAGCGAGTGGGATACCTCCTGGTTTCTCACAGGACGTACTGAAATGATATGAAAATACTTAAGAATGACGATGTAACTGAAGCAATAAGAGAAACATGTATGAAATTATAAAGTAATCATATATGCAAAAAGAATATAAAGTAACTTGTGCATCAATAAGTGTAAATACGCAGCAACGCAAGATAGATGAGACATATAGAACCTTGCTATAGAGGAATATATAACGTGGTTGGGGTGGCCACAATTGGAAAATGGATGCCGGCTTGTGCAAAGATTAATTCTAAAGACCTCAGAAACAGACCAGAGCTGAAGAGTCAGGAGATGCGGGAAAACAGCTTTGTGTGCATACGAAGAGGACTCTATGTTGGCCTGAGATCAAGGATGCTATTTCAAGAAATAACTGCAAAGCACAAAGGGAGGCAGATAGATAAAGTCATGAGCATTAGACATATTTCTCTTAGATTAACGAAGATGAAAATATGTGCAAGAGCCAAATATTGGACAATTAACAGTGAATACGGCTCATACAAGATGAGGTGAGCAAGTCTCTAGAGGCCAAAGGAGCAATAATTGAATCAAATAGCAGTAAATAAGAGGTCGAAAAGGACACATTTGTGGTCTCCTCACATGTGATGCAGAAGTCGAAAACAAGGGCTATTCAGTAAGCTGCGATTTAAGATAAGGGATGTGCTGATATCCCCTTGAATGTGCCACAACAGAGAGCAATGGCAAGGTCAACTACAGTCTGGAAACTTTGGCTTATGGTCAAGCTCATGAGAGATAATGGACTAATTTGGAAAGTGGGGAGTAATCTGACGTGACTCAAGCACCTGGGTTTCGGTTTCCTTGCATGCTGCTAGCTGAGCTGAAGGTCTAAGGTTGGGTGGGAATGCCAACCAATCAATGAGTCAATGTGGCAACCTGCTATACAATGTTGCATAGACCAATCTGCTGCAATTTTCCCCACTTTAATCAGTATTATATGTATTTTGAGGTAGTTCGAGGTGTGTTTTACAGATAAGAGACCTCCAATGAAGAACTTACCTGTATACTTTCTATAAGTAAATATGTTCCCCTAACCAATCGCTCCGGCCAGTAGGTTTTACAGTTTGCCACGTAGAATGATATCATAGATGACACATATTGGGGTATGAGATCTCTGTGTAATCAAGTTTGTGTGTATGTGTGCAAACATCAGCCGATGTCTGCCGGTGTACTCTGCTTTATTAAATTGAGAATAAAGTAGTACTCTGCAATATTATCTTTAACAGTAATTCCATCTAGCACAAGAGACGCTTCAAGGTGCTAGAGCACACATCCATTCTCTCTCCCCTAGGTTGCCTTCCCAGCTCTCTCTCTCCACCAGACCCTCCCCTCTTCCTCTTTGGACCTATCCAACCCCACCCCGACCCTCACTCGCTCTTCAACACCGCAATCACACCATCCTCGCTTTGCATATCTAAACACTATATGTGCAATCCTTGCTGCCTCCCCGCTCATTCATCCCCCTACCCACACGCCCCCAACTCGCCTAAACACCTAAAGAACAGATACTGTGTGTCCCACGCCATTTCTATCGAACATAACCCCCCCTATCGACCCATCCAGACCCAAGACAACACCCTTTACTTACACCCTCGCCACCTCCCCAAGCCACCTAACCCTGTAAAATCACTCCTCAACCTGCTAAATAGCCCTCCAGACACACACACATGCCAAGCACTTCTTCCCATGCACCTCTAGAAGACCATAACCAGACTCCCCTTGCACCACTAGAAAATTGTCACCAGAACCCCCTCCCAAATGTAAACCAGACTGAAATACCATTTTGAAGCCATTCAGACCCTCTCTACCCCTATACTCTGAGCAACCCCAGTCCAGACACCCCACATATACCCCACATACACTCTCATCCCTGGTAACCACTACATCCACCTTTATCCAGAGGTCTCTCACCTCCCAAGACCCCTTAACACAACCACCAACAACGCACAAAGCTACCATCTCTTCTCCCTCCACAGGCACACCTGTGCCAGTCCCGAGAGATACCTCACCTTCAAACACATCGCAGACTCGGCACCAAATCTCCCCTTCCTATTCTACCAAACTACAAACACAAGTCATCCACCTGACCTCGCCAAGCAGGTCTCCCCACCTGTATAGCAGCTATCACTGCATCAGAGTTCACTTTCCCCTGCCTCTATATCATCCCAACCCCATCCACCCAGGATCTCCTCTCCCCATATCCCCTACCTCAAACAAACAACTAATCAGCAGTCTAAAGTGGATTCTGATAGTCGCCAGATCCGTTGTTAAAAATCATCACAATATTTACAACCTTCTCTCTTCTGAAGGCCCCGATATCCTCTTCATCACTGAAACCTGGTTCTCCCAAGACTTCAGGCCTATTGCACATGCCAGCTTTCCTGCAGGCTACACACCTATTGTGCATAACAAGACCAGCTGGGTAGGTGGCATTGCCATCCTCCACAAATCCTTCCTCTCCATCTCGTACTCGGAGGAACATGCCTGTAATACAGACTGCAAATCCCTCCTGTTAAAACTTCTGCTCACCCTCTTGTACACTCACAGCTTCCTGCTCATATATAGAGCCCTCGGGAAACAATAGAAGCTTTGCAGAATCCCAAACTGAATCCCATGCAGCTATCATGGTCCCCCACTCCTTCCTCATAATATTAGGAGACGTCAATATCTGGTTCAACATCCCACACAACCATATGACCCGATCCGTACTGGTCAATCTGAAAACTTTACATCTAACACAGCTTGTCTCAGGCCCTACCCACTCTGCAGGCCACACACTTGACGCAGTCTTCAGCTCATCAGACCACAGCACCACGCTGTCAACTCGCTCACTCGCCTGGACTGACCACTCGGCCATCCTCTTCACCCTTTCCGCTGTGGACCCTCCCTCCCTTCTGACAGCCCTTGGGCCACTTACCCACTCCCGCCTCTGATCGAAAGTCAAGGTAACTCCCTGCCTGGCATATTCCCTACTCGCCTTCCAGAACCACATACTGGAACGCAGATGGAGGGCAGACCCATCGTCATTGTACAGATTAGTCTACACCTCCCAGCTCAAAGCTTACAAAGCAGAAATATGCAAGGAAAACAAATCCTATTGCCGGAATAGAATCACCAACGCTTCGAACCCCTCTAGGGAACTCCATACGCTGATCTCTGAATTCAATGCCCCAGCCTGCACCTCCTCCACTCCCACCCATACTCAAACACTCTACCTCTCAGCCCACTTCCACAGCATATTTTTTTTTTTTTATTTTTTTTTTTTTTTATTTTGATATAGCTGATTACATCAACTTTTCAAAATCAACAGTTATTATATATCGTCACAAAATCATACATAAATTCAAGGAGAATAAACAAGGAGAAGAATTGCAACTTTAAACATATAGGTCAAAATGATAAAAGTGACATAAGGAGCAGTGAGGTGTCTGCTTACATTAAAACCAGTGTGAATAGTTAAAATTGCCAGTATTTACAAGAGACGAACAGTTGTTGCTTACACAATTCTAGATTTGGAGACATTTGTCTTATTACAGTATCCTTTCAACATGCTTATAACAATATCTCATCAGGTAGAATATTTTCTAGAAAGTGAACAATGGCCTTCATAACTGAAAATCTGGTGCTCTTAAATAAAATACTCCAAATCTCATTTTCATCCTTCTCCATGTACAAACTCAATAGGTTTTTACAATGTTTCTCACGAGTAGTATTCAGGTGTGGACATGACACAATTAAGTGTTGAACGGTTTCCTTTTTGCGTCGATTTTTACAAAAACGACAAAAGTTAAGATCTGCATGAATAATTTTGCGCCTGGCCAAGACCTCCCTCGTCAACCACAGGTTCAACCTCATTCGCAATAGTTTATTACGGATGTTTGCCGATGGGCATTTCAGGAGGTAGCCAGCCGCTTGTCCTAGGCGTTTAGACCCAAATAGATTAGGATCGAAGTCTTTATATTTTGTGCACAACTCGTAATTTATGATCCAATCCCAATATAGGAATTTTTTCTTTGCACAAATCGGGTTATCAATAAGGAATTGTAAGGAGATGTTGGCTCCGACTAATGTATTTAATACAAATTTTCGCCATTTCATAGGAAAAGGCGCCGAAGACCCAGATAGCTGTCGCGCTACTGTACTCAAGATGTTATTATTGGTAATTCCAAGCAAGCTTTTCCGAAAGAAGGCGCACATTCTCCATTTCACTCTGCTATGCAGAGAGTTCAAACCCAGTTCAAATCTTAATATTGGCAGGGGTACACAATTTGGGAGTCGCAACACCCTCTTCCAGAAAGCAGCCTCAAGTCTGTCCCATGAATTATTGTTAGCGTATAATTTTGATTCAGCGCCATAGAGCAGAATTGGAACCACCTTTTGTTCATAAAACATCATAATTTGTTTCAGCGTGAATTTCCCGTATTTATATACAATAATTTTGGCTTGCGATATCAGGCTCAACAATTTTGTGTCCAGGATGTGTGTAGATGCGTCATCAGTGGCAGTGTTTTTAATAACTACACCCAAATACTTATATTCTGCAACAATTTCCATGGTTTGATGTTGCAAGGACCACGACCCCTTATATATTTTGGATCTTCCATGAGGCCTACAGACCATAATTTGAGATTTGGCCAGGTTGATTGTAAGATGGTTTGACTCTGCATAGTGTGAAAGGGCAGTCAGCAAATTTTGCAAACCCTTCGGAGTCTGCGAGACCAGAACCAGATCGTCTGCATATAGCATCCACGGGATGCGTTGGCCACCCAACTCCGGGGCGTCGGCGAAGATGTCAAGAAAGGATAGGCCCAAATCAGAGATGAAGAGATAAAACAACGTGGATGCCAATATGCATCCCTGCTTAAGCCCTACAGACGTTGGAAAAGGTGCAGATTACAAGCCTTCACGTGTAAGTCGGACTCGCATGGAAGTGTTCGTGTGAAGTTGTATAATTAGGGCCACAAGAGAACTGGGGCAGCCAAAAGCTTTTAATTTATTAAAGAGAAGATTCCGATCTATAGAGTCAAAAGCTGACCGGAAATCTATGAATGCAAAATATAGATTTTGTTTCCTGTTTACATATTGGGATTTCAGCATATTGATGGTAATGATATTGGGGATTGTCCCCAAACCACTGATAAAGCCCGATTGAAGAGGGTCCCGTCTAAAATGATTCTCTGTCCACTCATTTAGTTCTCGTAAGATGAGTCGACAAAAAATCTTTCCTGAGACATCCAATAATGAGATGGGTCTGTAGCTTGCCGGACATGTACGATCACCCTTTTTATAGATTGGGATGAGAATTGATTGCCTCCAGGACATGGGAATTTTTTGGGAGTTATTAACCGCTTCAAACATAAGAAATAATATATCAGCCCAGATATCCGGGAATTGTTTTAGATGCATATTAGTTAGGCCATCCGGGCCAGGAGCCCTGGAATTACTGGCTCGTTTAATTAAATGCACAATGTCTTCTTTAGTAAAGCATAAATTGAATGCAATATCAAACTTTGTTAATGAAGCAGATAAGACTCCTTGAGAGCTAGCAAATAAGTCAGAGTAATAACATACCCACGCATCCTCTGAGACATCATTTGTCTGAATGGCAACCTGGTGGCCAGATGTTATTTGATTTATAATCTGCCACGATCGAGACAGATTTTTAGATGCCATGGAAGATAACATATTTTCCCCATCAATTTGATACAGTTTGGCCTTCATACCTCTTGTCCAATTTCTGTAGGACGTTTGTATCCGCATGAGAGCAGCCTGACGTAATTCGGGAGACAGTTTGTAAGCCTTCCTTTTCTCAGCCCGAACTATAGATTTTTTTATTCTAATTTCATGATTGGGAATGTGCAAGTGCGGTGTTTGTTTTTGTTTATGCATGATAGAACATGGTTGGAAGAGCTGCATTAAATCGTAATAGACACCATCAGCCAAATAGTCGCTCACAACACTACTTGTTAGTTGGGCATGATAACACGATTTGAAAGCTTTTAGGGTGTGTTCCGTCCACATTAGACGATTTCTTGCCGGATTCACATCGTAGGTCCCTTTAAGATAGATCGATTGTGACTTAGTGACTGTTTTATTAGTGCAACAAGTTGTGTGCAGAATATTGTGATCACTTGAGTTTGCTTCAATTACACGAAAATCTAGGACCATGTTTAACATTTGCGCGTTGACATAGGTAAAATCGATAATCCCTGAACTGCATGCCCGATGCCATGTAGGTCTTGGTGGGATATCTTGAGAAAAGGCCCCGTTTAGCATGTAAAGGTTATGTGATTTAGTAAACATTAACCACATGTCAAGGCGTTTTTGTTCGTATTTAGAGGAAGGCCCCAGACAATGTAGATTTAAATCACCTGCTAAGTAGATCATGTCAACAAGCCCATCCAACATGATTAAATCGAACGCCTGTGTCAATGAGTCAATGAAACTATCATCAGAAATGCCCGCAGGATTCCAATATATGTTAATAACGGCGTATGCTAAGCCATCTCCCTTGATTCTGGACATTTGTATAAATTCATTCGGACAAAACCACGGGATTAATTTCAGACCAGAGGATTTTTTGACAGCGGTTAGCAAACCAGAAGTTGGGCGCCCCACCCGATGTTTTACTGCAGGCGCTAGACAGACGTCATAGTTGTTCCAGGACGGGACGCTGGTCAGCCAAGATTCTTGAAGCAGAATCACGTCATAATTCAGCACATGATGCGTATGATTATTAATTAGATGTCGATTCCCTCTCGAATTCCAACTGACAAAGGAAAGATTAGATGGCGCGAGAGTTGAATGTTAACTTTGATTGATCTGACATTGACAGCTACATGATTGTACTGACCGATCTTGTGGTCTACTTCTTTGGTGGTTTGGAGGTGGCTCAACACGCATAGTAGAACTCTGCAGTCCGTCTGGGGTTGGCAGCAAATTGAAACCAAGATCATTAATTTGGGATTTCGCAGCCCAAATAGCATTGACCACCACCCTTGAGTTAATCCACAGATTTACCGTAGATTGATTGGAGGGGTCTGTAAATTCAACAAGTTCGATATCTATGGTTCCTATGTCATCAAGGTCTGGGATTTCACAAAAGATCGAGAGTACAGATGCCCGATTTAAGTTATACTGTTTGGCAGGTAGAGGCTGACAGCTAAGAGTGAAGGCATGGATTGCTGGACGTTTAAAACGGGCAGCAGATGGTTTTTGTTTGGCCGATGGTGGAGGTTGATTAGACCTTTTACACGCTCCATTGTCTGGGTTTGAACCAGAAACCATTTGGGGGCTAATGGAGGCCTCCAAGAACTTAGTGAAGGTTGCCTGTAAAAGGCGTTCCATATCACCAGAGAGAACTGGATTAGACCCAGACAACTCTGTGCTAGCAGTCTTTGTGGGATTTGCCTTCCCTAGGGTTTGCAGAGAATTAGTGGCGATGGCCTCCGAGACTGTAGGCAAACTTGTTTTTTTAATATCGAGACTACTGCTGGCACGGACACCTGCTCGACTACAGGTGCAGCCTGCGGAAAAATTAGATTTTTTGTGACAGATTTCGAAGCCAAATATTCGTCAACTGCCCTACGTATTTCTTTACGACGCTGTTCGTCGACCCCTAAGTTCTGAGTCACGGGGAGTTTAGAGGTAGAGCCAATTGCTATTGGGCTAGGCCCGCCAAAATCATCACTAGTCAACGTGCTCATACTTCGCTTGGTAGATGTGTTTTGCGAGAGCTGATCTGCCGCAATAATCAGTTCATTTAGGGGACTATATGCCGGGGCTGGATCAGAAGAAGCCGGCTGTATTTTTGCTTTTTTCATCTGATTTTGTACAGCATATTTTCTTACAATAGCCTTAGATGCCGATATTGTGGGCGTGGCTGGAACTGATATCTTGCTAATGAAGGCTTTGACTTGTGAGGATTGGCGGGAGCCCGCTTTGATATTTTTCGTTTTCTTTGTCTGGTTTTGCGAGGATAGATTTTTAGAGTTAGGATTCCTCCCAAATAAAGCATACGTGGGAATCTTCTGTGGATCAATTTTTGGGTCATGTTCAATTTCCACAGTGTCCACTATAGGCTCAAGTATAAAAGGTATGGGTTGAAACTCCTGAGCAGTAGGTTCAAATAGCAAAGACGTTTGTGTGCATACAGAATGTTTAACAATTGATGGGGCATTTGGCTTACTCAAGTTTTCCAACCTATTGGAAATTACATGTTGGTTCGCGAATACTTGGTCAAACTGATTCGAATGAGCCTCCGCCTTTAGAACCAGGACTTCGAATAGTTTCGCCAGGGCTAAAATAGCATTGTTCATAGATGTAAGTGCAATGCTTGTATTTACAGTTCCAGAGTCATTGTCACCCCTGTCAGGTGGGGCTTTTCCAACTACCTTTCTAGGAGTGGGAATAGTAAAAGACGGATTTGCAACTGAGTCGGCAGCACTCACGTTTGTAAAAAGTGCAGGCGATTTGGACAGATTTTTTGAATTTGAGTGAGGAAATAAAACAGAGGAGTTAGTTACCAAGTCAATAACAGGAATATCCTGAGACACAGAATTCAGAGAAGCAATAGAAATTGATGTATCGCTTATAGCTATACCAGACGCATTACAAGCCTCAAGTGGCGGCGCCACCACACCCGTTAATACATTTGTAAGTATAACACTATCAGTAAGCGAAACATTTTCTTTGGCAAAAGTAACAGATGGACCAGACAATGCCATTGATTTGCAGGTCTCGTCAGTTCGACCTTCCCCCACATGATCCACAGACATTTTTTTGTCAGTTAGTTTTTTTTCACAAGTGTTGGTACTCACAAGGAGGCCGTGCAATACGCTTTTTGGATCCATATGCTCTATAACAGGCTGTTGCAACGGAATTTCTACAGGATTTCCAAATGGTAGAATTGTATGCCCAATACGACTTGTGTCCTTGCAAAAAGGGCGAATGTCCATTCCAAGAAGAAGCTCAGCACCACTCTGTATCGCGCCTCTGGCGCTTGTCCGCGGAGTGGAGCTGAGACGAGGCCTTTTTGTGTTGGTAAGAGAAGGAGATTTGGAACAACTGGGGCCATTAGAACTATGGAGTGCAGTTACTATTGGCATACCAGTCTTTAAGGAGTTTAAGTTTCGTTTCATGGTTGGAAAAATGTGAGTTTAAAAAGTAAATGATACAAAACGAAGGGAAAGATAGAAAAGACAATGAATCAAAATTGAGGGTTAGCAGTAATTAAAAACAGTAATCACCGCTTACCGCGGTGAACGCGGTGAAGCGGCAAAGCGGGACTTAGACCGGGACTATTCGTTAAATAGGTCCGCCTACCAAGGTAAGCAAAGCAGTGCCTACAAGAAAAAGGCGTATTAGATAAAAGTCCAGCAAATCCAGCAATAAGTCCAGCAAAGAGTATACCACTGTATATGGTCACCTTCTGGTTGTCGTAGTGCGGAATCCACATACAGCTCCGCGCACAGGAGCAATAGCAATAGCAGCGGTTGCAGCAGTTGCAGCAGTAGCACCGTTCACCAGCGGCAAAGCGGGACTTAGACCGGGACTTCGCCGGTGCGCGCGCGCGGTGCGCACGCGATTCTCGTTAAATAGGTCCGCCTACGAAGGTAAGCAAAGCAGTGCCTTCTGGTTGTCGTAGTGCGGAATCCACATACAGCTCCGCGCACAGGAGCAACAGCAATAGCAGCGGTAGCCCTAGAAAGAAACAACTCCATCCTCGCTAAAATAGCATCGCCCCCGTCACTTTTTTGATTGTGTACAGGCAGACCAAAAGTGTGAAAATGTAAACAAAGTCATTGCCCTTCATGTGCTGGGCAGACAGACTTTTAGCTGGTGGTTTACTGAGAGGGATGAGCTGAAGCAAAACTCTCAATATTCTGAATGTATCTCTGGTGTCCCCAATATTTAGAAGTTCAAAACCACTGCACTGGAACAGTAGTTCATGAAGTCTCTTTTGAAATTGGTTTTTATGTAGGCGTGTATTGATTTGCTGATGACCTATGTGAGAAGCCAGTGTACCTCCCATCTGATGTGAGAGATGTGGTCGGAACGCTTCAAGCCCCCTACTGCTCTGAGGGCGTTGTTTTGGAGCAGTTGGAGATTGTTGATGTTTTTGGTGGAGGTCCCTGCTAGGATAGCATTGCAGTAGTCTAGTTCGCACCCTCTGATGGATCTGGCTAAGGTAAGATAGAAGTTGGAAATGAGGAATTTACTCGAAAGATTTATGAGTTTGGTGGAGTATGCTGTGGAGGAAGCGATAGCTTTGACATGTTTTTGTATATTTAATTCAGCGGCCAAGTAGACGCCTAGTGTTTTCACATGGGTGGATACAGGGATGGTATTACCATCCATGCAAAATGAATAGATGGCGGTGATGAGGAGTTTTAATCAATGTGGGGAGCCCAAAATGAGGAGCTCTGTTTTTCCTTCATTCAGGCAGAGATGATGGGTGGCCATCCAGCCCTGTATGATGCTGAAGACATGAATGATGTTAGTAGATTCTAGGTTGTGATCGCCAGTGATTTTGAGGTGGACCTGCTTATCGTTGGCAAAGTTGGTATATGGGATGTTAAGGCTGTCTAGGTAGTCAAAGAGGGGTTTGGTATACATGCTATAGAGAGTGGGGAGAGGCAGGAACCATGTGGGACACCGTAGGAGACAGGTATGGGGTCAGCAGATTCAGGGCCCACAAAGACCCTGGTGGATCTGCCGGGTAGAAAAGATTGGATCCATAAGGTGGCTTCAGGGGCGAGGTGAAAGGTGGTGGTGAGGTGTTTGCAGAGGATTTCGTGATCAACCAGGTCGAAAGCTGCAGAAAGGACTAGCAGTAGGAGGATGGCGAGCTCACCATTATCCCTAATGTGATTGAGCTGGATCTTGAGGTCAAGGAGGGCAGATTCGGTGCTGTGTCTAGATCTGAAGCCTGATTGGTGAGATTGTGGCTTTCAAGATGTAATTGGAGTTGCGAATAGGTAGTGCGATCCAGGATTTTGAGGAGGTATGGAACGGTGGTGACGGGGCAGTAGTTGGTGGGGATGGTAGGGTCAAGGGTCTTTTTCTTCAGGAGCGGCGTGATCCATGCCTCTTTGATGGCAGTGGGAATTGAATTAGACTTAAAAGATGCGTTGATAAAGCTAGCTATGAGGGGCCATGGATTCTGCGCACATTTTGACAATGTGGGCTGGACAGGTGTCTCCAGCACAATTGGAAGCTTTCAGGTGCTGAATGGTAGTGAGGACTTCAAGAGGGGAGACGGTACAGAATTGAAAGGGGGAGGAGGGGTTGTGGTAGAAGTGGAGGTACTGGGCGGGGAGGGTGCCAGGGCTGGAAGAAGGGATTTTTTAAGAATAGCTTTGCCCCTTAACGTCCGTGTCTTGGTTGCCAGAGAGGATTGGTTGAGAGTGCACCAAGTTTTATCTGTTGGGGAAATTGTCAGAAGGGGGTACTGAGGATTTGGTGTCAATGATAGCTAGTTTATAGATTTGGATGAGCACTGGAAGGCTGCTTTGTTGACAGGGTTGGGTTCTTTTCTCCAGAGATGTTCAAAGGCGAGTTTCTTATTCCAGAGGGAGGCAAGGTCATTGGTGAACCAAATATGGGTTTTAGTTTTTTTTACAGGAGGTAGTTTTGAAGGGTGCGTGCTCGTCCAGTGCAGAGAGCAGTGCAGAATTATAGGATGCTAGGATGGAGAGAACTGGTATTTGCTGATTTGAGGGAGGCTAGGATAGAGGAAGTCAACAACTCGGCTGTGAGCTTATAGGTGTGTCACGCGGTGATGTGACGGGGTTCGCTGGTGATAGGGTTAATAGTGGTGTTGGTGGTGATGGAGAAACGGATCAAAGAGTGATCTGACCACGGGAGTGGGGATCGAGGGGTACTTGGAGGGGGTTGTTGCTGTTACGACCCCCATCCAGAAGACCCCCTGGCAAGCCCATGGGCCAGGAAGGGTCTCCACTAAAACCAGGCCTCCTTGGCCTAGGCCTTCTTGGGGCCAGTCCTGGTGCCTTTGGCGCCAGGCTCATACTTGATAAAGGACTTGTATTGGGAACTACTTTATTTCAGTGTCAATCAATATGGAGGCATCCACATAGCTTGGTTCCTTGGAACTAAGCTATGCGGTATAGTATTTTTGGGTGTGGTACCATAGGTACTATTTTACCTGGACTACTTTCTTGAAGTTATTTAAACCACACCCGACTGGGATAACACGCTTCGCGTTACTTTGCAATTCTGCAACGTGACGCTCACCGTGTTCAGCTGCACCCGCGAACCTCGGAAGAACAGCATCTGTAAAGGAGAAAAAGGACATCGTTAGCAGCAGCAGCTTACCTGTATTTTCATCGTTAGCTGTCCACGGCTCTTGAGATCAGCATCCTGGAACCTGCGCTCCTCCCGAACTGACGGCTCTGCAAAAAAGGAAGAAACAAGGCATTAGGCATTTTACAATTTAATGAATGGTGCCGAAAGCTTTCCTCGCAAGCCGCTCCTCGACCAGCATTGCCTCAGGAATTCCATGCACCGGGTGATCACCGCGATCTGTGGGAAGACAAGACAACAGGTTAGCAAGAGGCAAGGCATCATAGCGCTGCGCTTAGCGCCTACTCACCGCATCAAGGCGCTCTAAAAACGCCATTACTTACCGGCGAGACCCAATTCAGTCTATGCCACATATTGGACTTCCGCGCACCTAAGGAAGAGAAAAGACATTAGTTAAACCAAAAAGGCATGCAAGGACAATAATATAGCACAGCAATAAGACCTACCTGAAAAACTCAAAGCGGGCCGGCATCAGTGAAGTAACTTGATCGCAAACGCCCACCAAGCACAATGCGCCCCTGCCAAGAAGGCAGGACGGAGAACACACCTGCATAAAAAAAAAGGTGAGGAGAGGTCCAGTGGGGCCGTGGGTATACAGGGTTGTGGGGGACTGTTTACCCCAGTTGCCCAGTCTTGAACATTGCCCACCTGTAATCCAGGCAGAACTCTCCTGCTGGTCACACCTGGGAACCGCAGAGAAGGATACCTGAGTCCCAACTGCTGGGTGGCGTCCCCGTGGAACCAGGTGAGCGTAACATTTTCGTGGGTTGGGGAGCAGACTAGTTGAGTGAAGTTCATCTCTTCAAGGGTGGATGCGAGGGCGGATGCCTTGTGGTCGGAGGGGTCATTGTGGCCTGAATTAGAATTCCTAGGAGAATACATTTGGTATTGGGCTTGAGGAGTGGGGATATGAGAAGGGGGATGTCAGTTTCTGGATTATCAGACTGGGTGGGGTGGCGATAGAGGAGAAGTAGGTTAATGGTGCTTTGGGGGGAAGTTTAAAGTTTAGCGAGGAGTATTTCGTAGCCTGTTAATGTTAATGTTAAAGGATATATGTACCGCGCACTATCACCACCGGAGTGGTCCCCTGGCGCTCTGGCGGCTCTGAAAAAGGGAGAGGAGGGTGAGTTTGTGGGAATGAGCTGGAAAAGTGCAAGATAGCAGAGATGAAACCCGG
This sequence comes from Ambystoma mexicanum, assembly GCF_040938575.1. Classification (NCBI taxonomy): domain Eukaryota; kingdom Metazoa; phylum Chordata; class Amphibia; order Caudata; family Ambystomatidae; genus Ambystoma; species Ambystoma mexicanum. The sequence continues at coordinate 257,748,526 of NC_090934.1, read as the reverse complement.
TGGGTCCGTCGGCTGGGCTTGCAATGTTTTTCAGTTGGTAGTCGTTGTGTGCTGTTGAGCAAGTCTATGTGTGGTTTGTTTTGTTGTTGCAGTTTAGTTAACTTTGTGCGGTTTGCTGCGTTTAAGGCTTGTGGTTGTGTTTGGTTTGAGTTTGAGAGTTGTATGCCGAGGAGTGAAATTGTTAGTGGGTTGGTTATTGATTCATGATTGTACGCTTGGTCTAGGCTTGGCAGGAGAGAGGCAGGAGAGAGCCTGGTAGTTGCTGCAAAGGTGAGGCTCTGATGGGGATGGTGGATTTGTGTATGAGGGTTACAGCCCCTCCTGGGCTGTCTGAACGGTTGACTCATAGGATGGAATATACAGTGGTTGCGGCGAGGGAGAGGAGGGGGCCAGCAGCATCATGTAGCCAGGTTTCAGTAAAATTTAATAAGTCTAGGTTAGATCCTAACAGGAGGTTGTGAATGTCAGGGGCATGGGCGCAGATGGAGTGCACATTAGTTAAAGCACAGGCAAGAGTATTAGAAGGGGAGCAGGGAGTGGTAGGGGTGTGTTAGAGGAGGGGGGATTGGTAAGAATGTTGGGGGGTGATGTGAGGCGGTGGTTATTTAGTTGCGGCGAGGGAGAGGAGGGGGCCAGGAATATACAGTGGTTGCGGCGAGGGAGAGGAGGGGGCCAGCAGCATCATGTAGCCAGGTTTCAGTAAAATTTAATAAGTCTAGGTTAGATCCTAACAGGAGGTTGTGAATGTCAGGGGCATGGGCGCAGATGGAGTGCACATTAGTTAAAGCACAGGCAAGAGTATTAGAAGGGGAGCAGGGAGTAGTAGGGGTGTGTTAGAGGAGGGGGGATTGGTAAGAATGTTGGGGGGTGATGTGAGGCGGTGGTTATTTACTCTGACAGCATTATGGGCGCAGCTCTGAAGTCTCCCCTTCCTCTCCAGCAGATTACAAATAGTATATATGCTTCCTTTCTCCTCAACTCCCTGCCCAGTCGCCCACGGAATGCCGCAGGGTGCCTCTATATCCCCACTGCTCCTTAACCTCTACCTGAGCCCCCTTCCCACTCTCATTCAATCCCATGGCCTATCCTTCTATAATTACGCAGACGATACACAAATCATCCTCAAAATCCACAATGGCCACTCTTCCACCTCCCCCGATCTCGCAACAAGTCTCTCAGAAATTGAACACTGGATGACTGCCAACCACCTCCTACTCAACCCAGGCAATTTCGAGATCATGCTCGGCAGGAAGACCTCCCTCTTCTCCCAAACTACCCAGTGGCCACCCTCTCTAGGTCTACCACCCATCACCTCCAACACAGTAAAAAATCATGTATGCATTATGAATGCGGACCTGACCCTTTCACATCACATCAACTGTGACAAAATGCTGCTACCTATACATTCACATCCTCCACCATCTTTTTCCCTACCTGACCTTTCCACAGAGTCTCTGCCATCGTTGCTATCATCCTTTCACGCTTAGAAAACTCCAACGGGTACAAAACACTGCAGTGAGGTTTCTCCTAACCCTAGGTCCCAGAGAACACATCCGTTCCTCCGTGTCCTTCACTGGGTTCCTACCAAGCGACAAGCCATCTTCAAGGCAATGTGCATCACCCACCGAGCTCTCCACACCCCAGGACCGGAATACCTGCAGCATAAACATACATGCTACAGTTCTAATAGAAACCTAAGATCAGATGCAGCTCCTTGTCATTCCAGTGACAAAATCAACCCGAATGGAAGAGCTCTTTTTCATTCCAAGCACCCACCATCTGGGCCTCTATCCCACTAACCATCCGCTGCATAGAACATCACCTCGCCTTCAGGAATGCTCTCAAAACCTGGCCTTTCCCTTTGGCATCTTAACAGACATAGCCTATCTCCTGTGTGGACTATTGCCCAACCCATGACGGGAATTCAAATGTGGTTTACCTAATAAAGTGCCCCTGTCAAAAAATCTACATTGGGATGACTACCAGAAAAATAAAAACAAGAATAGGAGAACACAGATCCAATATTAGGATGAACAGAATCACTGCTCCTCTAGTAGAACACTATCGACTACATAAACATTCTGAGAACAATATGAACTGGACTATTCTTCAAAAGGTTAAGACCCCACAGAGGGGCGGAAATCTAGCTGCAATGTTGCCTAAACGAGAACAACTGTGGATATTCAGATTAAAGAGCCACAATATTGGCCTCTGTCAGTCCAGAAAAACCAAACACCCCTTGAGGGTCCGGAAATGAATGATAATTGGTTGGCCGAAGACCAACCGCCTCATTTACAGTGTTAAGAATATATATTCATTAGTTATTACATAGCTATTACTTCAACTAGTTCAACTAGAGTGAGGCCATTTTAAGATGACCAGAATCGCCATTTTGTTTTCTCTCTGCTCTCTCTAATGTTGCCACTTTGCCTCATGTAAAACTGCTTTGCTGTAGATATTATTTTGCTTCAATGGTCCAAGGCTAAGAAACATGTTGAAACATTACTCTGGAGAGCCAGACAAAAATGCCCGATTCCCTCCCTCACATATCCTTGAAGACAGTGAGCAAGGCATTTAATCAGTACACGAATGCCAGCTAGTCTCCTGAAAGAATAGCAATGTACGAAACTAGCATTTAAAGAGTGGAATTATGATCTTCTTTACGGCCCCCCTTTCTGAGCCCAGTGAGGCCCCGGAGAGCGGGCTGTCCTCTAGAGCGAGAATCGAAACTAAGAGATAGTGAGGTCTGGTATGTGCCAGTCTGCTACGGGCAGCTTGCCCATGAAAAACAGAAACGCTGTGTTCTCACAAATAAAGAATGGTGTCTGTAAAATTGAAGATTGCAAACCGTTACTAAATATGGTGGTCTAAGGTGTCATATTTGTCATACTGGTCAATCATCGCTTCTAATTCAAACGGGGAAATGAATTGAGGGCGGCATCAAATGTGTCATACTTTGTCATTGATGATTGTAAGGTGCTCGATTTGTATATATGTAACTGATGTACGTTTCACTCTCTCTTGCGTCCCCCGAGGTCTGTTAGACACACGTCGCAGGGCGTGGGACCATTTGCCCAACTGGGACTTCTTTGTATTGCAATAAACCCTAGATTTTGGGAACAGAACCTCGTGTCTGGCGTATCTATTCGAGTGTGGTGACTGTGCCTTGTTTCCACATCCGAGGTTCCCTCAGGGGCCCCTTTCAAGATGGCGCCCCGAATAGGGACCCTCCCCCACTTGTTCCATCGTGTACGTTGCAGAATAAGGAAGGCGGTAAGAACGGCGAGGACGGGAGCGATCGAGCCGGGATCAAGAGGTGTTTGGGGCACCCCTGCGAAAGCGATGAGAGACTCCTTTGCAGATCTGCACACTGCTGATCCCTGATCGAAGTCCCTGGCCAGCAAGCAAGGAGGCGAGGGTCCCGAAACGAGGCAGAGCCGAGATACGTAGATAGAATGTCATTGGTTGCGTCAGTATACGGACGAATTGTGTCTTGAAAGACAAATTGACTAATCAGGTGAGTCGTGCCCCGATTTGTAAGTGATCCTGATATTGGTTGAGAGTTGATTTTGCAAAATCAAACACCCAGAGTAAGTTTGATTAGCCAAGGGTAAGGTTAAAACATGCCTGGGGTATTGTCCACCTTAGCGGGATTTTTCCGCTGCGGCGAACAATCTTTGGAAACTGGCCAGGAAGCATGTCATAAATCACCAAGGTATCTTATGAAAAGGATACGGTAACCAAAAAGGATACAATTGGTAGGACTCTTCCGGATCCTTATTCACACGACTTGATAGTAGTGAAGTCAAATTAGACCTTCCAAATGATACCACTCTCTGACTGGTGAAACAGGCAGAGAGAGAGATCACTGGAAAGGGCGTGGGAGCTTTATAGGAAGTCAGCCTAGGATAAATAAAGTACCATGAGAACCTGTCCCAAATCAACTATAGAACAGAAATAGCATTAATTAACAACACTGACCTGTAGGCTTAGAACTGAAGTCTCCACCAAAGTCTCTGAAGAAATCCAGGAGTTGAAACAACGAAAAGGAGGGGAAGGTTAGTAAGGGAGACTTATCCCGAACGGCACGAGGCTCACGCTAGATACCGGGTTAGTGCACCACAGGATAGCGTCCAAAGTACTGTGCACAATCACCTTCAAAAAGAAATACTTCCTTTCCCACATAGAACAGAAATATGATGAAATGAGTCCACCTGTTATCTCATCACAGGTGCCAGGGATTCACTCCAAAGCAAAGAATTGTATACGTGTGGAATTACACGTTTCAACAGAGTTCAAAAGCTTGCATGCAGGTTTAGACGCAACAGAGTTCACGCAGCCGGGACAGCCGCTCTTGCAAGCGTGAGGATTCACACGCAACACAAGGACACGCAACAAGGACCGCAGCGTGTAAAGAGTAGAGTAGACCGCGTGTGATACGCAAACAGAAGTGCACGCAGTCAGAGCAGCCATACCTGAAGAGTTCCAGAGTCTGCGTGTGTATTACCCGCGAACAAAGTACACGCAGCCGGGACAGCCGCGCTAGCGTCCGCGTGAGATTTAACACACGACCAAAGTACACGCAGCCCAGGACAGCCGTGCTTGGAAACAGCGTCTGCGATGAATTTACACACGACCAAACTTCATGTAGTCAGGAAAGCAGCATGCGAAGAAATCAGGAATCTGCGTGTCAGAATACACGCGACTGAAGAGCACGCAGACAGTGCGGCCAACCTGTGACTTCCAGGCAGCAGCTCCAGGAATTCCTGTGTGGAAGAAAACACGCCAAAGAAGCCAAGGAAGTAACTGAAGAGAATGCGAGGACGCAGATCAAGGGTTTCAGCTACCAAACGCCATATTGGTTCAAACAGAAGCAGCGAGCGACGTATCACCGCTGCTTATGACACACGTGACTAACCTGAATCACATGAATTTAACGACGTGAATAATGCAGACGTCGTTTTCCCGGCAGTGCATCAAACAATCTCCATTTAGAATAGAACGGTCTAGCAGTTCTATGAGCATAACTCGTTCTGCGTGAAGATGTTGTTCCAGGTCCAGAGGTAATATGTCCAGCATGCATGACAAAGCACCACCGGGAGAAATGCCAGCTTATGATATGTACATAAAGTATGGTATGGGGGCGATAATGTTTTGTGAAACTTGGCATAAGCAAACCAGAAAACAGGAAAATCTTCAGTGGCCGAGGGATGGGAGTTTTGAGATGGAACGTATAGATAATCTGGAAAAGGTGTTGATAAGTAAGAGAGCACGCCCTGTGGCACTTGATATCCTTAGGGACTGGAGGAGGGAAGCAATGCTCCGATTTAGAAGTAGAGAGAAACATGCGTGCAGGCATAAGTCAAAGGCGGTGAAAGCTGTGGAGTAGGAGGAGGAGGAGTGGAGTAATAGCTTGAGAAAGACAAGACGGCGCGATGAATTAAACATAGAAAAAATATATCCACAAAGAGAGCTACACTCATCGGACGAATTAATAAACAGAATCTTAACTGAAACAAAACAGGGCCTGAGGAGTGAAACTAAAAAGACTACGGCAGTAGCTGCCGCTCAACCCCCTCCCGTTGCTCAGCCCCTCCCAACGCCAGCACAGCCACAGGTTGTATCAGACACTGCACTGCCCACTAGCCAGCCAGCCCCGAGTGTTTCGCAATTACCACAGCCCCAGCAGATGGATCCCACTCTCACTGCCCCCTCCGCAACTCCCGATCAAGAGGGTGCCACTTCTCCGACTGCCCCTCCCATGAGTGGAATTGAGCAGAATGAATGTACGTGAGTAACTCGCAGCGCGATTAGTAAGGAGAGAAAGCGTGAGCTGCAAGAACCGGCAGAAATGTATATAGACGATAATGATGGGGTTTCCACGCTAGCGTCCCTATATGACTTCAGAAGGAACAACGAAAGACAGGTATTGTTGGAATGCATGGAGGAATATTTGTCGGGACAATGGAAAAAGTTAATTGGGAAGTTACCACCGCAACGATTGTTGGATTTGAATGCATTAGCCCGTTGTAGAGGGAGAGATGAAGAAATAGAAGAGCATGTGAAGCGATTGTTTGAAATAAAAAATGAATTGGATGAAGAGTATTCTGAAGTACTCGCCACACTGGGAAATAAGAGAAAGAATATTGAGAGGGGTAGACAGCAGCGATTTTCGTCACCAGCAGTGCAAATTAGTGCGGAGATAAAAGTATGTATGCGGGAGGCACTAAAATGGATTTCAGATCCCAGTATTCCCACAATGGAAATACATGGAATATTTGATGAATACACTTTATCAATGAAAAGGAGAGCGTTACAAACGATGGTTGAATATTTGATAAACAAAGATATATGCAAGGAGAAGGTGAGCCCTCGTGAATTGTTGGCAGTATATAAGAGAGCGATGGAACGGGGAACAAGAGAGACAGCCTTATCCCTCGACCTGGGAATATTGTTGCATATGAGGGAAGGGGGAGGAATAGTGAGTGTGGCTTTCCCCATGAGAGAAGTGCCCCCTACTTTTGTACCGAAGGTAGAGACTCCCGCAGTAGGCAATGCGCCACCTGTGGTGATCCCAGCACATTACACAGCCCAATATGTGCATGTTCCCTTCTCTAGACAGGAAGTGAATAATATAAAACAAACAATCCCTGATTTACGGAAAAATCCATCGGGTTTTTATAAAGAAGTGGAGTCTTTATTACAGGCCTCGGTGTTCACTATGGGTGACATAGATCTAATATTCTCCGTAATTTTGCCAGCGGACATATGGAAACGAATAAGAAAGGTAGGTGACGAGACGGCCTATGGTGCCACGTGGGCAAATTTAATACTGGAAGATAGGAATAAAGCAGTGGGTGCACAGCCAGGGGCGAATATGTTAGCATTACCGGCACAAATAGTACAGAAGTTAAAAGAATTGGTCCCAGAGAAAAGAATCCAATGGGACAAGATGACGGCGTGTGTTCAAGGTAAAGATGAGTTGTCCACAGATTATTTCAACAGATTCGAAGAAGTATTTACAGATTTCAGTGGACAGGATGTGAGTACGGAAGCAGGGAAAAGGTTATTTGTGGATAAATATGTGAGGGGATTAATACTTCCGATTCAAAATTTGATAATGACTTCAGAAAGTGCATGACAAGCAAAATCGCTAGGAGCAGTATTACACATGGCCCAATATTATGAGAACCGGGTGAATACCGAGAAGGAAAGAGAAGCAAAGCATAGAACAAACTTGAAAACACAAGTGTTACTCCAGCAGGTAGCAGGACACAACAGGGGAAGGGGAAATGCACAGAGTAGGGGAAATTCGAATATGCATGGAGGGCCTTTGGGATTAAACCAATGTGCATACTGCAGAGAGGAAGGACACTGGCGGGCACAATGTCCGCATTTGGAAAATAGAGGCGGATATAGTCAGAGAAGGCCTCACAGAGGGCACATGGGAACAAATGGTCACAACAGAAATCATATGCAGCAGCACCAAATAATTATGGGAATGGTGCACAGAATAAAGGCCAGGCTTCGAATCAAACTACTCAAAATCAAAATCAGCAGGGTGTACAAACGGGAAGTAGAGGGAGAGGGGGGAACATTTTTGATAACCAGACAGGTGCATACTATAATAACAGTGGAGACTACACATCGGATGATGTGTTGTTACCCCAATAGGACAGCCCAGGACAGGGGTCGGAACCAGTGTCAATTCCCGCGAATCAGAAAGGACCCTACGTGGAGATGAAAATCGGGAATGAAGAGCATAGATTCCTCGTAGGCACGGGGGCATAAAAGTGCTCGATAGATCATCACTTTGTTCCAGACATACCTCTGTCAGGGCGACAGAATATTTCAGTAGGGTTCGCAGGTACCCCAGTAATAAACCCTGAGTCCAAATCAGTAGCAGTGACAATAGGGCCTTTTACTGAACATTGTCCATTTCTTTTAACAGAGCATTATGGAGAAAATCTTTTAGGATTGAATCTATTGAAAAAACTAAGCGCAGTTATTCATTGTACACCAGATGGGGTATTTTTGACTATTTCTCCCCAGACTATGCCGACTTCTGAATTTGTGACAGAACCTTTATCAGAGGAATTGAGTAAGGTACCAGCTTGCATTTGGGCTGTGAATGACAATGATGTGGGATGTTTGAAAATAGAGCCAGTGAAAATTACATTAAAAGAAGGAATAACGCTACCACGTATTCCGCAGTATTGAATTTCAGCAGAAGGAGAGAAAGGATTGAAAAGCATTGTTTCTGATTTGGTGAAATTGGGAGTGATTGAAGAAATTACAGGTAGTGTATGTAACAGTCCCATTCCTCCCGTGTACAAGAAAGTGGGTAATGAGGTACCGTACCGTTTCATAATTGATCTCCGTGCACTGAACAAAGTGGTAGACCCCCAATTCCCGTTAGTGCCAGATGTCACTACGATTTTGACAATGATCCCTGCGTCAGCAGAATACTTTAGTGTTATCGATTTAAAAAACACTTTCTTCAGCATTCCAGTACACAAAGAAAGCAGGTATTTATTTTCTTTCACTCTAGGAGGACGATCATTCACATTTACACACATTCCACAAGGCTATACTGAAAGTCTGAGTATATACAGTAGAGCATTGAAAGAACAGCTAGACATGTTAGAATTACCAGCAGACTGTGTGTTGCTACAATACATTGACGATTTACTAATCGCTGCTGACACGGAGGAGATATGTAAAGAAAGTACTGTTCTATTATTGACTCATCTAGCTACGCATGGCCATAAAGCGAGCTTAAAGAAATTCCAGTACTGTCAGAAAGAAGTAGCTTATTTGGGTTACCTACTTTCAAAGGAAGGGAGAAGATTAACGCCAGAGAGGATAAAAAGAATTTCTGGTATGCCTATTCCAACAACACAGAAAGGTGTCGGAGCGATAATAGGGATGGCTTCTTATTGCCGTCAATGGATTATAAACTTCGCTTTAATTGTGAAACCAATGGTGGAATTAACAAAAAAGGATGCTGTGATGCCTTTGCAGTGGAATGAAGAATGTCAGAAAGCATTTGGTTCGCTAAAAACCATTTTGAGTTCTGCTCAAGTTTTGGGCACACCGAATTATGAAAAGGTTTTTAGGCTATTTGTGCATGAAAACGAAGGATACGCGTTGTCTGTCTTAACACAGGAGCAAGGTGGAAGAAATAGGCCGTGCGGCTATTTTTCTTCTACGCTGGACCCTGTAGCACGCGCACTACCACAATGTTTGCGAGCTGTTGCAGCGGCTGCTGCGTCAGTGAAACAAACAGAAGGGATGGTTTTGGGGCACATCTTAATTTTGGTGGTGCCACATGCCATAGACGTTCTACTCAATAGAACGCAGACGCAACACCTCACCTCTGCTAGATTGACTAGATATGAAATTGTATTGTTCGCACCCCACATCCAAATTATGAAGTGTAGCGCTTTGAATCCAGCAGAATTAATGCCAATGCCCGGGGAAAATAGTGGTGGGACTGAATTGCCTCCCCATGATTGGCTAATGGTTACTGAGGAAGAAACAAAAGGGATAATTGATTTGAGTGACACACCAATAAAAGAACCAGAAGGGGAACTGTTTTGTGACGGCTCCTGTTTTAAACTACATGACGGCACATCAACTGCCGCATATGCTGTTACGACATTAAAAAGTGTTGTGGAGAGTAAAAGAATTCCTTATAACTCTGTCCAAGCAGCAGAGACAATTGCCTTAACAAGAGCTTGTGAAATTTCAGAGAACTTGAGCGTAAATATCTATACTGATAGCCAGTACGTCTTTGGCGTAGTTCATAATTTTGGCCGATTATGGGTAGAGAGAGGTTTCTTAACATCCCATGGGGCTAGGCTTCAACACGGCCCTCTGATTGTGCGATTACTGTCTGCACTTACGTGTCCAAAGCACTTGGCAATAGTGAAATGCGAGGCACATAAAAAAGTGACATGTTAAGTAGGAGAAGGAAACACATTTGCAGACAAGATTGCGAAACAGACTGCCACTGATTTGAGTACAAAAATGTTGAAGTACAATCGGAGGAAGTGCCCTGCATGATAGAAAATGGAATTGTGACTGCTAAAGAAATGCAGGCGGAAGCTACCGCCAACGAAATACAGGGATGGGCCAATGGCTCTGCAGAACTGGATTTGGAGGGTTGTTGGGTGGACAAGAAAAGCGGGAATTGGATGTTGCCAAATGCATATGTAAACGCAATGGTTACAATGGCTCATAGTCCCACACACATCTGTGTGAAGAAAATAGTCCAACATTTAGCCACAGTCTGGGAAAATCCACTGATAAAAAAGAATGCCGAAAGGCTGGTGCAAAACTGCATTACATGCCTACAGCACAATGTGGGAAAGGGAACGGTGACTCTAACAGGAGGTTTTGGACCTCCCTCTATGCCATTCGAAGTGATTCACTTTGACTTCATAGAAATGGAGAGATTCCAAAATCTGAAGTATGTTTGGTGATCATATGTGCATTCAGCAAATGGGTGGAAGCTTATCCCTTGAAAGATTGCACAGCTATGAGCACGGAGAAAGTAATGCTAAAAGAGTATTTCTCTCGCTTTGGTCTGCCCCGTGTCATATGGGCGGACAATGGTCCGCACTTTGTAGGTGCAGTGATACTGCAGATTTGTGCAGGATTGCAGATCGATAAAAGATTCCATTGTTCGAGACATCCCAGTTCGGCCGGTCTTATTGAACGGCACAACAGAATATTAAAGTCCAAAATCAGTAAGATCTGTGCAGGCAGCAAACTAAGTTGGGTAGATGCATTACCAATAGCGTTACTGTGTATGCGAACGTCAGTGCAGGCCAGAACTGGGCTCTCCCCCTATGAAATCATAATGGGGAGACCGGCAAATGTGTGGTGCGCACCTCAGCCTAGGAGAATGAGAGAGGTAGAATACCCTGTACTCACCATTTATTGTAATTTGTTGGTAAAAAAAACTGCGTTTGATTCATCAGCAGGTGCAGGATGCATTACCAGTGAGTTATACTGGCCCAGGACATGCATTGGAGCCAGGAACCTAGGTGTTAGTCAGAAATTACAAACGGAAAACATCACTGGCACCCAGGTGGCGTGGGCCGTATCAAATACTCCTGACCACGCAGACAGCGATACGTGTGGATGGACGCAAGGCGTGGATTCATGCCACGCATGCCAAGGAAGTCCCATCGCCATTCGACACGTCAACTGATCGGGACAAAGACCAGAAAGAGATAGCAGCGGTTCCAGAAATGAAAAATGCCGTTGCCAGTCCCTTGCCACAGAAACTGCCTGATCCTGAAACAAAGCCTGATGAGATTTCCATAAAAACGGAAGAGCAAAGAGTGCCTCAACGTTGTCCAGCAGATTCTGCATCTCTGCTGGCCGACATCAAGCGCATACCTCTGTGGCGCCCACCATCTTCTGTTGCGCCACAGCTTGCATGGTCGCCTGGGCACCCATCATCATCTGCCATTGTGCCCCAGGCTGACTCCAAGCTCGAGACCGGAAGTGCACCCGCACTATTTGTTGATCACACAGTACCAGGAGCAAATCGGTACAACCTGCAGAGCAGAAAGAAGGATTGATCACATTTTCATCTCTTGGTGAATTTCTTGCCTCTGTTTCCTATTTTCGGATGAATTGGGAACCGGAGGCCTAGAGGAGGGTGGCGTAAGAGTTGTGCAAGTTAGACAGCTCCCGAAATGCAACTCCTCGGTGCTAAATCCATGTGTCAGGAACCCGAGTGAACAAGCGGGGCGAACGTGGTACAAAGGCAGCTGCTCTGAAATTCTAGAGCAATGTGCAAAATGCACGGAGATGCCAAATGAATAAGCAATCCAGGCAGATAGCAAACTGGCATAGAAAGACTGTAGACATTGATTGAACTCTTTCAACATCCTGAGAAGCACATGAACAAAAGATATTCACGACGAGCACAGCAGAAGAAGAAGGACGAGAGAAGAAATGTCAGAACCAGCAAATGTCCCCTCTTGCACCAATGCTGATAGCGAGTTAAATGCAGTACATAATAAGGTGAAAAAAGGACATGGTCGAAAGAATTGTATGTTTGGTCTAACCATAATAATGTGCATAATGAGTATATTAGCCCCAATATTGACCATATCAGTATTATGGTACCGAGAAGAAACGCACCATCTTGAAGTACTTTTACCTATTATGAACATTTCCACAACGGAAAGCCCAGTCCATGTGATTTCCTATACCTTGTCCCCAATGGAAGAGAGACATAGGGAAGGATATGGGAACAACACATTGCTATTAATAATGAATATGACACACTCAATCCTAAGAAAAAACAATTGTTGGGTTTGTACCCACCTGCCGCAGCATGGTGGTCAGGGAATAGGATGGTATGTACAGCCACTGCCCTTAACTTCTGCATGTTATGCTTCTCTGAGTGCCCTATATTATGGGAAATGGAACGAAAGTGAAACTGGTCAACTAGATAAAACAAATATGAATGAATTCGAGGAAGTGATTATGAAACCGGTGGGTTGCTCCATGTTCCACAAAAGACGATTAATTACACCACCAAAAATGCCACAGGATAGATTGTCTGTACCTTATAAAACTTCTGTGATCACGTTCCACATGAACCCACAGGGGAATAAAGATGCAGAACCCCCTTCATATACAGTGAATTATAACCCTCATTCTGCCCCATTCTGTTTAAAGAAGGAGGGTTCTTTCCAGGTAGGAACATTTACCAGATGCAGGAATATAGCATTCCTTGATAAAGAAGTGGAACCAATATATTTGGGAGATCCTGTGTATTTCATATGTGGAGAAAAAGCATATCCTTGGTTACCTAGGAACTGGTAAGGCACGTGTTATTTGGGATTTCTGTTTCCTGGGGTGTTTCTTTTAAAAACATCAGACATAACCAAATTGACCAGGTCACGACCCCGCCGTAATATTGAAGACGGGTTGATTGTAGGGGACATAGCAAAATCATTCATACCATTTTGGGGCCAGGCGATAAACTCTTATAACATAAGACGACTGTCTAGGATATTGGAATAAACAATAAATGGAACCACTGATATATTATATAATATGACTCTCGAGGAAAAAGGAATTAGAATAATGTCACTGCAAAATAGAATGGCCCTTGATATAATCTTAGTTGATCACGGCGGTGTTTGCAAAATGGTGGGATCAGCGTGTTGCGTATTTGTAAGTGACTCCTCCCCCACGATTTTTGAGGCGATAAGAAAATTGCATGTATTAAGCTCTGATCTCCACCCCCCTGAAGGTGGCTGGGAATTGAACATAAGCTCCTGGTTCTGGGAAGTGTTGCGATCCTGGGGATGGAAGCTATTTGCAATCCTAGTAGCAATCCTAGGAATATTCGTGACATGTTGTTGTTGCATACATTGTCTCCCCATAATATGTACTGAAATCAGCGAAGAGTGTGTACAAATGATGAAACGAAAAAACATTACTAAATCAAGCACTCCCCATAGTAACGAATCTGAAACCATTAAAGAATTCATGGCAATTGATATTGATAATAATAACGAGGAGACAACAAGTGTACATGAGTCCGAATTTGAATCAGATTCCGAATACAATCCAAATACTTGGTCGGAGGAGGATGCAATGTATGGATGAGACGTTTGTCTTACGGCCAAGAGGAGGGTTTGCAGTCCAGAAAAACCAAACACCCCTTGAGGGTCCGGAAATGAATGATAATTGGTTGGCCGAAGACCAACCGCCTCATTTACAGTGTTAAGAATATATATTCATTAGTTATTACGTAGCTATTAGTTCAACTAGTTCAACTAGAGTGAGGCCATTTTAAGATGACCAGAATTGCCATTTTGTTTTCTCTCTCTGCTCTCTCTAACATTGCCACTTTGCCTCATGTAAAACTGCTTTGCTGTAGATATTATTTCACTTCAATGGTCCAAGGCTAAGAAACATGTTAAAACATTACACTGGAGAGCCAGACAAAAATGCCCGATTCCCTCCCTCTCATATCCTTGAAGACAGGGAGCAAGGCATTTAATCAGTACACGAATGCCAGCGAGTCTCCTGAAAGAATAGCAATGTACGAAACTAGCATTTAAAGAGTTGAATTATGATCTTCTTTACGGCCCCCCTTTCTGAGCCCAGTAAGGCCCCGGAGAGCGGGCTGACCTCTAGAGCGAGAATCGAAACTAAGAGATAGTGAGGTCTGGTATGTGCCAGTCTCCTACGCACAGCTTGCCCATGAAAAACAGAAACACTGTGTTCTCGCAAATAAAGAATGGTGTCTGTAAAATTGAAGATTGCAAACCGTTACTAAATATGGTGGTCTAAGGTGTCATATTTGTCATAATGGTCAATCATCGCCTCTAATTCAAAGGGAAATGAATTGAGGGCAGCATCAAATGTGTCATACTGTGTCATTGCTGATTGTAAGGTGCTTGATTTGTATATATGTAACTGATGTACGTTTCACTCTCTCTTGCGTCCCCCGAGGTCTGTTAGACACACATCGCGGGGCGTGGGACCATTTGGCCAACTGGGACTTATTTGTATTGCAATAAACCCTAGATTTTGGGAACGGAACCTTGTGTCTGGCGTATCTATTCGAGTGTGGTGACTGTGCCTTGTTTCCACATCCGAGGGTCCCTCAGGGGCCCCTTTCAGCCTCAACGAAGGTATATGCTGGCAAACATTAGCAGTCCAAAAATGAGTCTGCAGAAAACCATTACCAGTGGCCTGGTAGAGGAAGAAACACGACACACATTGCCGTAACTATGCCACTCTAAGCACACTAAGATGAAATAGGCACCCTAAAACATAAGAAGCCCACATTCACGCACTCGACACACCGCGAAAAATTAGTATGATGCAACTAAAAATGTAGTGAGACCACACATATGTTTGTTTATATACCATTTTGTCCTATCTGTTAATATGCTATGTGCCAACAACTACAAACAACGTATGCCATCTCAAAACAATCAGACGGCACTGAGAGGACAGAGCACATCAGACTGCCTGGATGTTAACAAACGACAATAAAAATAGAAGTAGGACTAGTTGTTACCACCACTAGATATATAAGCCCCTCCCAAGATGGCGGCCGACACCGGAAAAGAAAACAAACCCGACCAAAGCGGCGTGAACATGACATTCGAGGTAAGAAAGCTAGCGGCCGTAATGAGAAAGAGGGAGGCGCTCGCATAAAGAACGCCGGGCAGGCTATGCGTGCAAATAATTATTATGCCTCTGCGTCGCGCACCACAGGCATTGCCTGAATCTTGAACACAGGCATAAACACCATGTCCATGTCTCAGACGAACGTGCACTATATTGGTGAAAGGCGCCTCTTAGCATATAGTCTAACTAAATCTAAAATTCCAAAACGACTATTAAGCGCCACAGTACGTGTTGGTAATTAGAACAAGTGGTTATTTCTCCTTAGAGTGCTCCTTAGAGCGGACACGATGTACGATACGCGGTGAACGCACAAATCGTAAAGATCCAGCTTGACAACTCACGAACCATAATGCATGAGCTAACAGCCCGCTATAGGGAATGACACCTTGGCAGAGGAAAGAAAAAACCTTTTATATCGATCAAGGTGTATGTTGTCCTAGAACTCCACCCAAACTAATGTGCTTAGTGAAATAGAAGGGACGACATACCATCCTCTGCTGACACACTTACCTTTTTACATGTTGCAGGCATGACAGTCCCTGGAATAAAATACCTGTGAAAAGAAATAAGACAAGAAAACACGTGAATACCAAGCACCAATACCATCAAGGTGACGGTAATTGTTGTGACACAAAAATAGTAGACCCTAAAATGTAAATAGAAATAAAAAGAGGGTGTAACATAAATCTGACCGGGAGTCATTTACTTGACAGAAACCAGGGCTCCAGGGAGGAAGAGCACAGAGACCGACCCGATTTTCTACTACAGTAGACAATGGATGGTGGTAAGAGGAAGCAAAAAGTATGTATTGTAGAATGAGTAGTAGTCAGAACCTTCAAGGTCCCTGATTTGTGCATTTTCCCTTACAGGGAGCTGATATGCAGATGAGATGTCCCATCTAAATAGACCACGCCAGATCCAGACAAAGCAATTGAAGGACAAAGAACAGTCACTACTGTCTTTTTATGAATGTATAGAGTGCCCTAAATAAGCATAATCTATAGTCCTGAAGAAAGCGGCAAACTATATTCCCCCGCTGAACCCGGTTGACAAATACAGGTTCAGGATGATGGCCTGACCCACTTGACTCATAGAGAATCAATATATGAGCTTGGTAAAAACTATCCATTGTTTTTATAAACACAGCAGGAATGGGACCAAGGAATATTGGACCACAGATCGCTGTGATTTTGGTATAAGTCACACCAAGGGGTAGCAACATGAATAAAGGAATTTGTTGACTCCCACACAGCGTGCACCTGTTTTAGAAATTGTAGCAAAGTAGTGAGCCAGGATAGGGAAAGTTCCTTTTGGCTGTTCCTTGGACCCAACCAGGAACGGATTCCTTTCCACCTTAGGGACATGAAGTTAGAACTAAGGACTTAAGCCATAGGTATAACTTGTTTTATTAAAATAGATTCTGCTCGTGATGTGTTGAAAGGGAATTCAGGGGCACCTGAGGAGTCGACAAGGTTAGACATACCACTCCCTGTTGAATGCATCTCAGTCAGGTCTTCATGGAAAGCTTCACAAGACCACATCTAACTAGGTGTCAGTCTTTCTTCGCTGAGACGTCAAGAACTCCGTCACACGAAAATAGCCGTATCCCACCCATCGCTTGGCCCAGCCATCTCCATACATCTGCAAGAAACACTGTTCGACTGCACCCACCCAAAACACATATCAACACCTCCAATACAATACAGCTGAGTCGCACGCAAAATTCAGTCCAGCCTTTCAAATAATCAGACTCTCCTACTCCTTTTGACAGGGTACCCATTTCCTCACCTGATAACTGTGGGATGCTGTCAGGGACCTAGCCACTCCCTACCTACCTTTGTGTTGGCTAAAAATTGCACACACACATTTTAGAAACCCTTTCATCACCTCTCAAATCTCTAACTACGGTTTTACGAAGGGCGTTCAACCACACAACTCCATACCAATGGCAGTAGGCGCTATACAAATGCCATATAACATAACATGTGAAATAAAGCTACAAGAATATTCTTTTGGCTTCAAATGTTTTCTCTAAGGAATAAAATATTGTGAGGTTGCTTAAATGTCATATATGTGTATTTTGCAGGTAAATTCTATAAGTGCTCTCAAGTTCCCTGTGGCCATGAGTGAAAAGAAAGTAATTCAGTCCTGGTTTTTGCCCTTTGGATTCTGGGGCTTTTATTTTTTTCTTTCCCATTTGAATTTTAGGAAAACTAAAAAAAGTCCCAGAAGTACAAGCAAAAACAGGACTGGATCGCCTGCTCAGGCATTGCCGCAGGAAACTTTAAAGCACTGCTCTAGTATTATTGCAGGCCTGGGAATCCGAAATTTAAATGTTTGTATGAAGTAGATCTTGGATGTTTTATGTTCCAGTGCTTAAATTGTAGAGTGACAATTGCGGCGCAGATGCCCCCACAGTGGGCGGGGCCTCGCTGCCATAAGTCCTAGTGGGGGAGGCAGAAGGACTTCAAAAAGAAAATATTTCTTTTTGAGGTCAAAGGGTTCAACGCACACTGTGATATGGAGGTCTCCAGCTGCATGATGGGAACAAGCGTTCCTGCGGCATGGAGATGGAGGACTCGTTCCCTGTCCTGGATCAACAGTAAGAATATGTATTTTGTGTAAATGTGTGTGCGTACATATAAGTGTGTATATGTTTATGATGTGTGTGAATGCCTGGGTTACTCATTGGTAAAGCCCTACTCTTCCTTGTCCCCATACTTGTGTATGAGGCAATCTGCCTTATACACAAGTACTGGGACGAGGTAAAGGGGCGCAGATGTAATGCCCGGCTTAGTTACCTGTATTCGTCGTTATCTCTAATCCCACTGAAGGTGTCTCATAGGTAAGCACTGGGATGAAGAAGAGAGACATGGCGCTAATTATGGGCTGAGGAGCTGATTTTGAGAGTTGGGGGTAGCGGGTGAGAGGAAGAGGGGACATGTGAGGGGTGGCGTGGGGTAGTGGGCATGCGCTATATCATAATGGTTATCCATGCCCAGGCTAAGCAGGCATGATATGTGGGCATGATATGTGTTGTTAGTGGCTAGACTGGCATTTTGGTGCAGCCAGTCTGGTAATGTCTTACTGTGGCTTGACTCTTTTTTTGTTTACTCAACATATCTCATAAAGCCGTCCTGATAAGTGTAATTGCCTGGTTAGACTGGCATTTGGGTGCAGCCAGTCTTGCTGTTTCTTACTGTGGCATTGCATTAAACTAAAGCATTAATGTTCGTGTGCACTGTTGGTGACTTGCATTTATTGGATTTTTGAATCGGTGTTAATGTATAATGGCACACGCTCTTGCCTTTTAGACAATGTTTCTCAGAAAGTGTGCTGTATAATGCATTAAAACACATATTTATATCTTTCTCCTAGCGCGGTGTGCCCCTGCAGCAGCATGATCATTGTGTTTATTGCGCAAGCATGATAAGCCATTACATAGGCCAGCCCACAGTGTGGCACGACCTCTGCTTTGTTGCTGAGCATAAGGGAGAGAGCGGGCGCCTTCGGCGTGGCTCACATTGTGTGCTACACCACCGTAGAGTGGGTTAAAATACCAATGATATTGTGTAAGCAAAGTGTGTGATCCTGGGCAAATAATTGAATCTCTTATGGTATACACTGACTGACCTCAGCAAAGCCAGCATTAATTTCCTCCCCTATTGCTGCCAGTCACCAAAGTTGCATAGGGCATCCAGAATACTGTCCCTGTTAGGACGTTATTGAGAATGTTATAGCCCGCCGTCGACCATTATTACTGTTTCTTGGAGCTGAAAGAGGTGCATTAGGGGACTAATATAGAAGCAGCGCAAACGTGTTGCGTTGCATAGTTGATATGTGCATAATCTGTTGTGTGTATGTTTTATATATTTTGTGAGATGCCTAGAGCAGTGGTTAAAGTGTGCGTCATTTTGGTAATGTAAATTGTATGTGTGATTGTGATGACTGTCTGCATTGTGTTTGAAGGGTGTGTGGAGTTTAGTTGTGTCCTGTAGTGGGTTTAGATGTTATTTAGGGACATTGGGCCTCATTACGAGTTTGGAGGTAAGGGAAAAACGATGACGGTAAAGGATTACCGGCATCCTTTACCGCTCCGGTCCGTTACGACCCAACAACCCGCTATTAGCGGTACCGTAAATAACAGTGCCTCTAATAGCGCCATGGGCGCGGGCACACAACCTCACATGCTGGCAATAGCGGCATGGCGTAAACAGGAGCTGAACAAGAGTAATGCAGACATGCTAATAACGGCCTACAGAAGACAGAAAAGTACCTTACCGGCATGGAGCAAATACCGGCATCGCGGACCACCCGTAAACGGCCATGTGCAGTGTTCCCAACTGCCACAGGTGCACACAATCATCACAGGTGGAGGAGGCAATATAGACTGGGCCAGCATAAAAGGAGCACACCCCACCCCTTCCCACACCCAGTCACACCAAAGAATGATCCCAATACTACTAGCAATGCTGGGGCTGGAGGACATGATTGCAGTGGAACTCCAGCAACAACAACAACAACAACAGGGAGCACAGAGGAGACGCAGGAGGAGAAGGAGGGTGAGGCAAGCACAGCCTGAACCACCATTGCAGGCAGTTGTATCACACAGGCAGCCCCCAACCCCCCAAATCAGAGCCAATCCATTCAGCCTAACCCCTGAGCAGATCCACACCCTGTACCGTCTGGACCGGTACACCATCACCACCATCGTGGACATGATACAAAATGACATTGCCAGCCTCATAGACATCCGTACCGCCATCCCCCCTCTACTGAAGGTGGTGTCTGTGCTCCACTTCCTGGCCACAGGCACCTACCAGCTCACAGTAGGGCAGATGCATGGCATATCACAACCATTATTCTCACGGACGCTGAACCAAGTGCTCGATGCCCTCCTGAAGCACACAGACGACTACATATTCCTACCATGGACTGCCAAGGAGATCTCCAACACCAAAGTTGGTTTCCATTCACTGGCCGGCATCCCTTGTTGCATTGGCGGCATTGACTGCACCCATGTTGAATTGGTGGTCCCACATGCCATGGAGGCAGTGTAACGCAACCGAAGGTTATACCACTCCATCAACGTGCAAATGGTATGTGACTCAAACAAGATCATCACACATTGTTGTGCCCGATTTCCCGGATCAACCCATGATTCAATGGTCATGCTGAACTCCACGATACCACGCTACATGGAGCGACACGCAGGGCACAGATCTTGGCTACTCGGTGAGGTGCATGTCAGGCTCATGGCATCGCGATGTGAGTAGGTGATTGGGGGGTGAGATGCATACTTCACCTGGCTGAGGTGGGGGGGTGGGTTAAATCCTTTTCTTAACTACTGGGTTGGCCGCCCCTATCATCTAACATTGTCTTTCACCTTCTCCAGCCACATTTTCGAATCGTTAAACAAAGACTTGACTGCAGCGAATAGAACATTTTGCTCCTGGGCACTTTGCCCTGTACCACTGCCTCTGGCACAGGCCTATTGACTCTGGCTAAATCTGTGACAACTGCCTTCTCTAGATTGCTTCTCACCTAGAAATGTGTTGGTGCACCTAACTGTTATAACCACATTTTCCTTCCCTCTTTTTAAACTTGTGAAGTGCCATTTTGCTTGGTTTTCACCTCAGTGTTGCATATGCTAAAGTACTGCCTAGCCTAACTTGTTCACAATCTTCTTGGGAAGTGTTGCTGGTGTGTTAAAGAGTACATCCTTCTATAACCTGTCCTTTCCCTCCCTTTTGAGAAATTGTTAGAGTGCCATTTCTGCTTGGTTTTCACTGTGCCGTTTTGCTCAGTTTTCACTCTTGCTCAAACTTGTATACAATTTAAATAGGGAGTTGTGTATACTTTTCTTGACTGATTTTAACTTGCTTTTATAATAGTGATTTGTGTGTGAACATCAGAGTGTGTAAAATAAATATATATTCTTTTTGATACAAAGCATTGGTCAGTGTTTCCTTGTTCCATTGTATTGTAGTCCTAATGTGTAAACCCTGAATACTGCTCATCTCCCTCTTTAGATATGTCTGACTGCTTAGCCACAGCTACCAACTAAGTCTTTGTGGTACAGACCGATACCAAAGGGGATTTATTGCATATACCTGTAGTCTTAATCTTCTGTAGTGCTCCCTAAGGGAACTGCACAGGATTCCGCCTAACAGAAGCAAGAAAACACGAAGCAACACAGGTTCCATCCCCGACTCCTCGCTTAGAAACCTCTGGGTATTACGCGCGTTATGTGAGCTGTGTGAGCGCTTTAAAAATGCAAATAAATAAAAAAGCATTCTGTTTCAGTCACTGTTGCACTGTATTTGTGTCTAAACCTTCTGCCCATCTGACAGTCTCTTAAAGTACACCAAGTATTGTTAATCGGTTAACTCAGGAAGAGCACCCTCCCCTCAGCCCGTCCCTCAGTCACCTCATCCAGGTGTTTTGTGTAATCAATTTACTCTCAAGCCCTTATCAGTCATCACATCTCATAAATGCATCCCCCTTCACCCTTCCTTCAAGCATGAACATGGTGTTGTATAACTTGGAAAAAGTCATTTCTGCAAGACATTGTTGTGAAATCAACGGCCTGTGCTACTTCTGCTTTAGGGCCTCTTTCCACCTTAACACATATTAAAAAACTAAATATGTTTTGTCACCCAATATTCAGGAGCCAGAGGAGAATGCATATTCGGATATCTCCTTCCCACTGACATGTTCTTGACATACTTCACTAAACTCCGGGGTGTAACAGACACCCACCTCTATCTGAGGATTCCTATCTTGGATTGCATGTGCTCTCATTCGGAGCACATGCTCGGTGCGTATTGTACCCAGGTTAAGGGGCCACATCTGGTGTATAAACCACACATCAGGATAGAAATCATGCGCTGGAATTATGTTAAAAAAAATGACAGCAAAAGACGGTTGAGAATTATACACAAATACTCAACTAGTGCTTTTATTTATGACGACAGATTAGTGGGCACGTGCACCATGTTTATCCCCGTCTAGTTTCCATGTGTGTATCTTTGCCTGAAATGGCATTTCAGAGGTTTGTCTTTGCATAGGCTTTTCTCGCGAAGTGCAGCCGGTTCGGTTTCGTCCAATAGTGCACAATTCCAGACTGGGTCCCCTCGCTGAAGCTCATTTGTGAACTAATGAGGCCGATAGCATTAAATGGAAGAACGGAAACAACCAGGCAAATTTCACAGTTCATGTTTCGCTTAGATGAATGCTATCCAGGGTCGGACTGGGGCATACAATTGTCTCGAATCATGCTTGGCACCAATGAAAAAGTGGCCAAAGTTGCAAACGACATTTCATTCCTTTTGTGACAGACTAGTGGGACCACGCTGCCACCCGTGCCCCACCCGGTCCTGGGCCTTGCCCTGCCTTGCCTCAATCACGTAGGCTACCTTCCGTGGGGCCGCCACGGCCATGCTGAGCCTGATGATGACAAAAATAGGTGCGCAGTGCAGCGGACCCACAGAAGGTAAGATTTTAAAAGAAAAACGTATATGTGGGCAGCTGGGGCCCATCACTTTTGAAGTGATGGGCCACAGCTGCCACTCAAAATAAGTTATGTCTTTAAAAAACTACCTTCCGTGGGGCGGGGCCCCGGCAACCGGCCCCACGGAAGGCCAGGTTTTCAAAGAAAAAAGTAAAAACGTACTTTTGGGCACAATCCACAGGCCCGGCCGCCCTTGGTAGAGTCATCCGACTCAGTCTGCGGCAGCCGGCAGCCCCTGGTTACAGAAATTGGCCTGGGCCTGGCACTGACTGCAGTCAGCAGCAGACTGCAGACAGGTCACACAGACAGTAGCCCGGGTGCGGACGGGCCCCTGGTGAGGTCCTGACTCCTGGGCAGTCAGGACACCACCAGGGGACTGTGCTATGACCCGGCCCCCCGACCTGGGCCTTGCCTGATCGCTTGACTGTGACAGGCTCAGGCTGTGCCGCACACAACAACAAGTGACTTGCCTGCTTTGCCGGCTGGGACTTGGTTTCCTGTTGGGGCATCAGGGTGGGTGGGGGGCGGGTGCACACAATGGCACCCGCACAAATGAAAAAGCAGGCAAAGGGGGCCCAAGGAATCAACTAGGCCGCACCACGCAGGGTAGGTTGTCTCTCTCACAAGTCAGGACCGACAACACCACGCCTCGACACCTTCACTTCACAGTAACTCGTGAAATTAAGGTGGCGCTGCGCTGTCTCCTGTGGCAACAACAATACGTCACCATGTAGTTTCACTGGCTCAGAAGAACAGCCAATGAAAACTGCACATTCTGTGTTACTATACAGAATGTATCAAATACTGCATAGTAACAACAGAATAGTAGTTTTCATTGGCTGTTGTTTGTAACAGTTTGTTGTTCATTGCTATTGCTGGCCCCTCCCAGGCCCAGCCAGCCATGGCCTGCAACCTGCAAGCACGAGAGAGAGATCGAGATCAGAATGACAAATCCCAATGATTTATAATCGAAGCAAAGCGAAGTAGAAGAACATACAAAGCAATTGCACGTGCGCTGGCCCCGCATGAGTTCCGGAGCCCAAAAAAGAGTGCCGGTGTTGGCCACCGGCTACCACCCCCACAAATTAAGCACTGGCAGGACCATAAATTAGCAATAGAGAAAGAAACAAAAGACACATTTTGAAGCGTTAGTTTACCCCCATGCCTAAGTTTCATTGCAGTTGCGTTCCTTGCGCAAGACATGGCAAACAATGGTGGGTAGCCTTTTCCTCTCAAGTGCTATAGATGATTATTGGGATGTGTACATTTTGTGTACACGAAGCACACAAGCAGATTGGTTTATCATAAAGGCTCTTCTAGCAGTGCCAAACCCTTGAACCTATTAAGACATACTGGACATTTAATGGTTTTAGCATTTTATATCTGCTTTTGTTGCAGAGGTTGGGATTCAAACTCATGCTGTCGGGACCAAGGTCGAGACTTAGACACATGACTACTTGAACGTCCCCATCTCTTGGCTTTTTGGCAGGTGTCAATAATTGATCTGCGGAAAGGGAAATGTTTATTTATAGTGGACTGAGAAAAAACTCCTGAATTCTCCCACCTTGCCAGCGCCCCACGCCAATTACCCGATGGTGGGATCCCAAACTGAAATAAAACATGTTTGCATGTGTCAATATGTATATATACTTATGTGTGTGCGTGTATGGGCCATAGGTTCAGTTTGTGGGTTCACTTTATGTGCACTGCGAGTGACACGATGCTGAGGTCAGCATGGGCATATATTACAACAGACTGCAACAAGAAAGGTGGGCAGCGCAAGCATATATTGTGACAGGCCCATTTCTTGGCACTAGCAGCATGAAAGTGTGTTTTACGAGGTCAACGCTGGCATGTATTGTGGAGACGAGCCTCATTACTTTCTACAGATAAAGTGCGTCAACGACATAACCCATGGCAGGAAGTGCTAAAGAAAGGCAAGATAACATAACACAAAGACAAGAAAGGGGGCAGACCTGGTTTGGGTTTGGGTATAACGTGCTTGAAAGTGGGGCAATATGAATATATTGGTGATAATGGCCTCCTGATTTTATTTTGGGGACAGACATTGTGAACACTCGTTACAAAACGTTCATTTGTACCTTGATAACTTGCCATCTACTTAATGTTTCATGTGTCCCCAGAGTGAAATTCTAAATTCTATGACAAGACAGGAGGCTCATATTATGCATTACAATCTTTACTCTGAAACCACAGCAGCAAAGAAAAAACTTTTACAAACAAAAAAGTTGTCAAGAACAGAACTAAATAGAGTGCAATGGCAATGTATGGGAGCTTCCCAATCCATCATGGAGGACAGGTCATGCCCTGCGGGCGACCAATGAGCAGGGACCCTTCCCCATATAAATCCATTACTCCAATCCCAACCCCTCTTTCTTTGCTGCTGACACCACAGTTAAGTACACTCCTTTCAGTTTGTGTCTTACATGTTGTCAGTAGAAGTTAAACCTTAATTGGTTATATTATGGGAAAAATATTGTATGCTTGTAGCATTTCTTTGTGATACATTTAAGATATATATTAGTCCTTTATATTTTAAAGTACTGTTTGTTTAACTTTCCAACGCTGGGCATTATGTTTAAGTGTGTACTGTTTTCTTTATCCCGGGCGCACTGATCTGAATGGAAGCTTTCTTTATGTAAAGATTTATTGGCTAACAGAAGCTAATGCCTTGTGCAGGTGTGTGCGCGAGCAGTCTTGTGTTTATTTATGGTTTACGGCCAGACTGAAGCTAATAAGCTTCAAGGCCAGCGCACGGAAGCCTCTCTTTTGTTTGTTTAAGCCCTCCGTGTTTGTTACATTAGCTTATTCAGTGCCTGCACTGCTGGCGACCTGTGTACAAAGCCCTTTGGTGGGCTGCAGTGTTCATTTGGATAACACAGCCTCCAGTGGCTCAACAGCTAAGTGCTTGGTGGTGGGAGGCTGGGTGCCAGGGTTCAAATACAATGTCTGGAACATCATGGATATTTTAAAAAAATGTATGTATGGTTATTTGCGCCTCTTTTTTTCTTTGAATTACACCTGGGACTGCCAGGTGCTGCGGGCATGCTTGGTCCTATATATTTCCTATGTTTCCTTCATTTCTATTATTTTGAAGCCAGTCTCTGTAGCACAGGCATTAGGGGTTGTCACTGGTACCTGGAAGGTTCCAGGTTCGAACCAATCCTCCAACTTTTAAATTCGGAACGTGTTGGGGTAAATAATTACAATTTTATTTTCCATACCGCCCAACCATGCAAATCCCAGAGGGGTTTCTCAAATGGAATCCGGGTTGCCTGTTCACCCTAGTTATGCGAGACCACTTGAGACAGCCCAGTCTGCCTTTTTCCACTTTAACAAGATTATATGTAATTTTAATTACTTTTCAATATGAATGTTTATGTATATATATATATATATATTTAAAAATTGATATTTTATTTTGTGTTTGTATTGATATTTCAACTTATATTAACACTGGTTCGCCTACTGCAGAGCCTCATACACTGCCAATTCTGCAGTTTTTGTTTTATTGTTTATTTATTTACTTATTTCTTAAGTTAGGTGATTTGCCTTCAATGAGGTGCCATCTGTTCGGTTTCAGGTTCAGCCTGAATTCTATTGCGATGTTACCCCCTCGTGTACTGCAGATTATCACGCCCTGCTCGGGCGAGCAGTTGGAGGTGCACTTGCTCAGTGTTTCCTACCTTAAACTTGACAGTTTTCTTTTGTTTGGGGGCTGCTGGTGGCAGATGTCATTATCTTCCCTGGAAAGGTGCAGTCACCTGCTCGGTGGCAAGGTTGCCTGTGTTTTCTGCGAGGGGTCCCCTCGTATACTGCTGGGTGAGCAGTTTGAGGTACACTTGCTCAGTGTTTCCTCCCTTAAAGTCGGCACCTTGGGTAATTACCTCAACTGGCATGCACCATAACCTGCTCGGTTTCAGGCTCTGTCTGAGTTCTAATGCGAGGTTACCCCCTCGTATACTGCTGATTATCACGGCCTGCTCGGGCGAGCAGTTGGAGATGCACTTGCTCAGTGTATTACTCCCTTAAGGTCGGCAGCTTTGTTTAAGTGCTGCATATGGCTGACGCCATTGTTTGTTCTGGTAGGCGTGCAGTAACGGTTTCAGGCTTCGCCTGGTTTATACTGTGAGGTGCTCCCTCGTGTACTATTAGTTGCCACACCCTGCTGGGGTGAGCAGTTGAGGTGCACTTGCTCAGTGTACGCTTTTGATAAACAATATGTTTAAGTGTTGACTGGAGCACATTTGCGTTTTTCAGAACTGTCAGTGGCCCGGATAGCTCAGTGAGTATCAGCTTATATAAGGGCCTGGGGTTCGGACCCCTGTGAGGGCGTAACCCCTCTTCGTTGGATATATTATATATTTTATATATTATATATTATTTATTTATTAAGTACTTTGAAGAAAAGAGAGTGTGGAAGTGGTTGTAAACAGACCCATATGGAGGGGTTGTACCTTCCTCTCTAACCATCTCTCTGGTATTATCCTTCGTCTTTTAGTTAAAAATTCTGTCGCCCTTTACCTTAGTTAGTTCAGGACAACTCAGTCCTTTCCTTAGGTTTGCTTCCCCGACCTCAATTGCTCCACCCAATACCCGTGCTGATTAAGCTACAGTATTTTCTCTCAACATGAGGAGAAAAAAAAGTGTCTCTAGTGAGGTCTGCAGGGTTTAAGGCTCTTTAGTGAGGACATGTTTTTCTCCCCTACTTTTGTTCCATTGGACATTCATTATTCTATTGGATTTTGGTGGAGACAGGGTCAGCTCGAGGGTAACTGTTCAGTTTTTGTTGCATGACAAGTTGAGCAACCATGTTTTACTTGGATGAAATGTTTGGAAACACTTGATGGAAACAGTTGATGGTATCTGATAGATGAGTTGCCAAGTAATAACTTTATGGCGCCTGCCCCATGGTGTTCCTCCCAAAGCTTGGCCTATGGTTCAGCTTGCTGTCTAATAGTATATTGCAACTTCTCCTCTGCTCGAGGAGTACAAGTAGGCTTCTGTACCCTCATGAGCGTTGCTTAACCTCTTTATACATATATATTTTTCTATAGTGCACTAAATAGAGTGCTGTTTTCATATCTGTGCTGACCCTACTGATGCAGGTTCCTAAATTTGGAAAGGTCTAAATATGTCTTTTATCCTGTTGAGATCGATAAGTAAGCACCTCTCGTATACCTGAGGGTTCGTCGTACTGTATAAGTACTGGTTTGCTATGGACAATGTGCTTAGTTTTTCATTCCCTGATTCATTTAGTGGCCAGTCAGCCTCACATGAATACAGTGATTCAGTCCTCGGGGTTTGAGGGGACAATGGTCCCAGTTTCTTTCTCAACCTTACATTTACGGGGCATTGATAATTATCCAGAGTCCTTTCCCCCTCATTCCCTTCCTGCCATCCTTGGGGGAGATTGCATCATATTATTACACGTCTGGGGGTAACACACGATGGTTTTCCGTTTTCCTTTTTTACAGGAGTTCTGACGCGTGACCAATGCAGACTCGCACTGAGCATTTCCCTGCCGTCAGTTACTTTCCTTTCTGCTAATATCTGGTATTTCAAGAAGTTAAGCTGATCCTGTCCACGGTCAGGGATTGGTTAGAGGTGCTATAGTGTATTTATTTCTCTTAAGGGTGTAAAGCGGTGCTTTAATGGGGTCCTCAGGGTAGCTTTCTTCTGGGTTGCAAGGTTTCCCTTGGATAAGTGGTGGAGGTTTCTCCTCTTTTGGGAGGACTCAATATCCTTTGGTGGGATAGAGGGGTCTGGGAGTAATACTAATTCCCCATCCACGTTCTCATGACCCTCTATTGATGTGTTCTAGCGTCTATACATTCACTATCAGAAGGTGTCTGCCGCTATGATTCCCAGAGTGCTGGGATATTTATATTTAGTTACTGACGTGGTTCTCATAGTCGCCTGCATGGCAGGTGGTCTTTTGGGTTCTTTCACAAGAGTTCGTTTTTACAGTAAGGTGCCAGCTCAAGGTGCTGTGAGCTTCAAGGATCTGCAAGTTGGCTGAAATATTTGCTGGACCTATTCTGGTGTGCAACTTCAGTTTAACTGTTTAGTTATTAGTTCTTTGCAGTATAGAGTCTTGGAATTTTGGTGTCCTCCTTCGGTTAGTTTTGATCCTCTAGGGGGTTTATCTCCAGGGAGGAGGGATCAAGGTTCAAACACCGGGCATATCTACAAGGGGGTTTACATATCACTATAATGGTGGCGATTGGATGTCAGATACATTTTTTCTCCTTGCCAAGTTTGCCCTCTTAAGGATCAGGTTTGTTAATATCTGCCTTTTGTCATGTAGCAGAGTCCTTCTGCAAGAGTTAGGGAGATCTGAAGGTCTCCGTGTTGGCGGTTTGATGGGTTTAGCTTCTCAGGTGGGGCTCCTCTCTTCCATTCTGTTTCTGCCTCCAGAAGACATCCCTCCTTAGTATACATATATGTCTGAAGACAATTGTGGGTTAATTCTATTGCTTTTCTGCTCTGCTCAGGATGGGTTGTCCTATTACAAAATGTACTCCCATTTTACCTTTTGAAGATTTGTCTTTCCCTCTTGGTTCCCAGTGTAGTTCTGCGACATGCCCTATTTCTAATGCGATATCTTCCTTTAATGCATGGGATGGAACCTACAAGACTTTCACCCCTATGGGGTACTTTTCTTTTCTTTATCTCCAGGAGAGCTAGGTGCTTATTTCTTTGGTTTGCTTTCTAGGTTCCCAAAAAGGGTATGAATGTAAGTGTTTTAAATGTTTGATTGGACAACAGAGGTGTTTATTTCAGATGAGTTTTGTCCTAACCTATTAGCATAGGAGAACTTTGTTCAATGTTTTCCCCTCTTTTAACCAGTTGGTTTTGGTGGCTGGTAAGGAACACAGGAATTGACACATTTTCCTGTTTTCTTGCAGTGTATTTGTCTATGCCTTATAAGACAGTTTTTCGGGCATCCTAGTCTTGGGCAATTCTCTTGCGGTCAGCTGATTATTTAAGGAAAACATTTAAGGTTTCCTTTCCTGTTATTTTATTATTCATTATATTGGCTCTATTATGGATCATGTTGTACTAATGAGATGCAAAGGCTTTGAACTTGCATAATATGAGCCTCCTGTCTTGTCATAGAATGACTAATCCCCCACACTAACGTGAGATGGGGGTTTAGATTCTATTAAAGACAAGGAGGCGATTATTATCCCACCCTCCCACCCTGGATATGATATGATGTCAATTGTGATATGCATGTACATAGGTGGTTCAAGTGAAAACATTCTTTGGTTTGTTGTTCTGCCCAACCACACACCCTTCTTGCTTGTTGTTTTTTACAGCTATGGTTTAAGGTCCTGATCAGGAGTGTGGCTCGCAGTTACAAGTTATGGAGTGCGTGGTACGAGAGCTTCACTGGATTGGCCTTCATCGCTTATCGTCTGATCTGTGCAGTGGACGTCTGGTTCAAGACAGCTACAGAAAGAGGGGTTGGGATTGGAGTAATGGACTTATATGGGGAAGGGTCGCTGCTCATTGGTCGCCTGCAGGGCATGACCTGTCCTCCATGATGGATTGGGGAGCTCCCATACATTGCTATTGAACTCTATTTAGTTCTGTTCTTTACAACTTTTTTGTTTGTAAAAGTTTTTTCTTTGCTGCTGTGGTTTCAGAGTAAAGATTGTAATGCATAATAATCGCCTCCTTGTCTTTAATAGAATCTAAACCCCCATCTCACGTTAGTGTGGGGGATTAGTCATTGTTACCCAATTCTATGTTAAGACCTGGAGACCCGGATTATGCTTGACTCTCAACTTTACTTCTCGAGCAGCATCATTAAACAATAACAATAAACTTAACAAATGCGAATAAACTACCATCTCCATAAATTGTGAGTCTTTTGTAGTCCTTAGTGCTATTGGTTCTTCCAAACATATGACATTTAATATCCAATCGTCCTTGTCCATCCCTATAAATCCGGCCCACCATTTTAACTCCTCTATCTTTGCTGCTCGGGCAGCCAGTTAAGTACATTATCGTTTTAATGGGATTAAGTGGTTATATTTTGTATTTGTTGCAGCGAGCGGGAGTTTTGGAAGAACGCAAGCGCAGCGCAAGGTAAATGTGGAGGAGCTTATCCTCAGGATCGGGCGAAGTATACTTTTAGTTGAATAGCAGAAGCGGTACACGACGGGGTGGAAACCTTCCGGTGGCCGCAACACTATTATTTTGCTGGAAGGGGGCACTGCGGTCACGGAAGTGATCGGAGCGCGATGGGACTAATTAGAGTTCTGGCGCTCGTCGATCATTCGTCCGTGACCGTTAGAAGAGAAAACACCCACAGGAGGTGCCGGCAATTTAGTTGATGCTTAATTTATTGAACTCCAAACGAGTTTTAGGAAAGAACAGCTGACGTGTAAAGTACACTGGATGGGGTGTATTCAGTGCCACCTGGTGGCCAAAAAGATTTGTTTTTCCCACGAAGGTGAGATTATAGACGTAGGTTTTGAAGGGCCTGAGAAATCTGAGTAGCACAGTCTAGCCACTGCAAGTATTAAAACACTGCATAGGTTACTCTGCCCTATTATACATATAATTGGATGGGTGCAGGCCCAGGAGAACCACTATTGGTGGCAAATCTCTCTTTCAGACCTAAGATGCCCAGCTTCAGTGAAGAAGGAAAAGCTCAGGTGAGCCCAAATATAGTTCTGCCCAGTATGGGGTAAGTGTTACAACAGGCTCTGGGAGCCCGCCTGGGACATGGATCCCACCAGTTATCCATCATGGAGGACTGGTTGAAGTTCTCCAAAGGTATGGAGGAAATCAGAGGCGTGAGTGGACAGAGGAGAGAGAAAGCGGGAAGAAAGAAAGAGATGTCAACCCCTCTTTCCCCCGAGCACTCCACAAAAATTAAAGGGCAAGAGGAGGGCAGTGCACTCAAAAGCAAAAGAGCAATCGTCAGAGGAGTAGGTGGAAATAATATCTTCTGATTAAGGGGAGCATAAAAGAGCTTCCAAGAAAAAGAAGGGAGAGGACAAGGAGAAGGAAGCCTGGGACGATTTCGACCCGGATGCCTTGATCCATACATGCTGCACAGAATGGGAACAGCCTGCAAGAATAGCAGCTTCCATAAAGAAACAGCTCAGGACACCCTTGGCAAAGGAAGCCAGGAATAAGCTGAGGGCTGAATGCCTGAGGCAACATCTGCCTGAGGGGATAGCGGAGACCCCGGCCATCGATGACTGCATGGTCACGTTCATGGGAAGATACATGAAAGACATTAAGAAAGGTTTGGACAGGTCCTGGTGTTCGTGCCAGGACAAGTTGCAGGATGAGATCGGTCCACTAAGATTATGGAAATGGCCGATGAGGAGAAAGAGAAAAAAGGAGCCATAGATCTGACAATACTATCTGGATGGGCTCAGAGAGCGATCTGCTTACTGGGCAATGCTGATTGCACAATTATGGCAGAGAGGAGGAGGTTGATCTTAGTGAAGATCGATCTAAAATTCAGCGTGCTGGCCACATCAGAAGCTGCTGCAACAGCCAAATGCAAACTTTCATAAAAGGCGTTGACCAAATTTGCTAAATCCTATGCAACAAACGATAAAGCTCAGGTATCCCTGAAGAGGGTGTTTGGCAAACAGGTTTTTGGCCGGGGCTGGAAGAGGCAGGGCCCGCTCTGCCAGCCACTACTCATTCAATAGGTCCTATAATGACAGATTCCAAAGGAAACAAGATGAGAGAAAGCCCAATCCATTCTTTCCATCGAGATGAAGAGGACGGGGAGAGGTTGGAGACATGCAGAGAACCAACACCAAGCTGTGACAGGCAAGAGTAAATGCTCAGGCGCAAGCGTTGAACATACAGATTCCTGCAGTAGGTGGGAGAGTGGCGCAATACGTAGAGAAATGGTGGCTCATTTCATCCGGTGCTTGGGCTAAAGAAACAATTCGAGGTTTTCATATTGATTGGCACACCATACCATTACAAGAGAGATGATCAAACGTGCTAGTACAGAGCGTAGCAGATATAATGCTCTATTAGATACAGAACTAAAAGGGCTGGTTCTGCAGGCAGCCATAGTTCAAGCATCAGATGCGACAGGAAGCTTCGTAAGCAACATGTTTTTGATAAAAGGGCATCACAAACTAAGACTGATTATACATTTAAGGGAATTAAGTAGTTTTGTGGTATACAAACACTTCAAGATGGAGGCATCTTACAGCAAGGGGACTGGCTAGTCAGAATAGACCTCAAAGATGCATATCTGACTATACCCATTGCTGCAGAACAACAAACATTTCTGAGATTCCGATGGAAGGGTCAGATATGGGAATGTACATGCCTACCCTTTGGGCCAGCATCAGCCCTCTGGCCATTCACAAAAGAGATGAAACCGGTTGTAACCTTCCTGAGAGAACAAGGGATCAGGCTGATCATTTATCTGGATGACATATGTTTAATGTGCCAGGACAGACTGCTGATCAAGGAACAAGTGGACACCATTATAGATCTCCTACTGCAACTGGGGTTCCTGGTGAATTGGGAGACATCTATCCTATAGCCAGAGCAGAACATGGGGTTTCTGCGTTTCAGGATAGATACAGTGAAAGGGACGCAGAGTCTTCCCTTGAACAAGGTAAACAACATCAAAAAAGAGATAAGAAACACGTTAGCGAAAGAGATGAAGTCGTCAAGAGGGATAAAGACTGGTGGGGCGACTAGCATCTTCAATTCAGGTGATTTCCCCAGGACCACTACACTACAAAGCCCTCCAAAGATTAAAGATACATCTCAGGAGGGGCGTTTCTTACAAAGAATACCCCTAATACAAGATGCAAGGGAGGAGCTAGAGTGATGGCTACTGCACATGGATGCATGGAATGGAAGGGCAATATTTGTCTTATCCCTGGACCTAGTGATAGAGTTTGATGCCAGCAGTTGGGGGTGGGGAGCCTGATGTGGAAATCTGTCAACAGGGGGCCGATGGCCAGAGGACGAACTGAGCCTTCGGATAAAAAATATGTCTGCAGCTCCTACAGGGTTCATTCGCAGTGAATTGCTGAACGCAGGGGAGAGTAAATTGCTGTGTTCTCCTCAAGATGGACAACGTATCCGCAGTTCGTTACATAAACAGACTGGGAGGCACAAAGTCCAAAATGCTATCCATGTTAGCGAAGGAGTGTTAGTACCTTTGCCTGCAGAGGGAGGAGTCAGTGACGGTGGAATATATTCCAGGTCGCTTGAACGAAGTAACCGACTGGAATTCCAGATTCCTCAGAGATGCCAGTGATTGGAAGCTTGTCGAGAGGGTATTCCAGAAATTAATGGTAAGATGGGGTCCATGTCGGACAGAACTCTTTGCGTTGAGATTGAACAGACACATTGTTTGGTTCTTCAGTTGGAGACCAGATCCAGAGGCAGAAGCGATACATGCATTCCTGTAACATTGGGGTCTGAGCACAGAATATGCATTCCAGCCGTTCTCAATGAGAGTGAGAATGCTTGAACAGGTGAGAAGACAAGTATCCAAAGCTCTGATTACTCCAGACTGGAGGGGACAAGCATGGTTCCCAGATCTGTTACGGATGTCCCACGACAATCCGATAGCTCTACCGAGGTTCGAGCTAATAATAAGGGACCCCTCAGGGGGAGGTCACCCAATGGTGAAGACAGGCCGCTTCAGTTATATTGCGTGGGCAATTTCAGGGGATCCTGGTGTCATGACCCTTGCCCATGGCCCTCACTGGCAAGTCAGCCTTCCAGTTAGGGCCAGGCCAAAGGCCAAACCTCATCCAAGACTCACTTGGAGTTAGTCCTGGCGCCTTTGGCGCCAGGCTCATAACCATCATGAAGACTAACATTAGAATGGGACTATTTACTTGGCACTATTTGACTTGGGGGGGTTCAGCCAACATGGAGACACACACATAGCTCAGTTACAAGGAACTGAGCTATGCGGTCTAGTCATTTGGGTGTGGCAGGCCTGGGGCTACGTTACCTGGACTACTTTGGGTGTGGCAGGCCTGGGACTATTTTACCTGGACTACTTTACCTGAGACTATTTAAACCGCACCCAAACAGCAGAACATGCATTGCGTTATTCTGCTGTGGGAAGCGTAACGCTCACCGTGTCCAGTTCTTTGATGCCAGCTTACCTGAAACCAAGGACCTGCAGAGAGAGAAAGAACACTACGAAACTTACCTGGAACAGTATCCTGTCTTCAATCCATCGATGACTTCAGGTCCACTCACCTGAAGGTACGAACTCCATCATCCGGCACCGCATGCATCCTGGAATATCATAACCTGGAAAGAGGAGAAAGTAAGACATCATTAGTAAGCGTTTACTCACGTTTCCTCCCGAATTAAGAAAGCCACACAATTCTTACCTGGGTAGTCATCTCCTGGTCAGTATCATTGCTGGAACTTTACGGCGCTCGGCGAGGAACATCGCAACCTTCAAGGAGAGAAAAGACACAGGTTAGCAATATAAAAGGCGAAACAGCGCCGCGCATAACTCACTGGACAGCCTCACGCACACCGCGCTTTCACCTACCGGCCCATGCCATCTTCAAACTGCATGACAACACCAAAATACCTTTCCATACCTAAAAGGAAAGAAGCAAGACATTATTATTCAAACTAAGAGGAACATAAGAACTGCATATAAAGACTGTAAAGCAGCAAACCTACAGAGTCGCAGCAGGCCTGGATTCCCACAGGGGGGCTTGCACCAGTGAAGTAACTGCTCGCCCCCCGCATCTATGCACCCCTGCCACGAGGAGCAGGACGGAGAATCCACCTTTTACAATATCAAGGTGAGGAGAAGGGCCAAGGGGGAGGAAGGGGTTGAGGCCAAGGGAGGTGGGAAAACAGAAAGACAATCTGGTATTGAATCCAGCTCTCCTGTATTGCAGACCCATCTTTAACCAGAGGCCTTACCAAAGGACCGGGAGAGGGTTCGAGAGTGCAAATCATCCAACCAGTGCTGGGTGGCGTCCCCGTGGATACCAGGTGAGCGTAACACCTGGTCTAGGCCAGGATTATCGGACGAGGCTGAACAGGAAGGCATACAGGTCTGCTTTGTCAAACTGCCATACTTGGTGCATGGAAAGGAACATACAACCCTCTGGAACAGATGTGGTACACATAGCCATTTTCCTGGCTCAATTGGCAGCTCAGGACAAAGCATATAGGACTATTAACACAGCCCGCTCAGCAATATCGGCAGGACACCCAACGATAGAAGAGCTATCTGTGGGAGAACATCCATTAATATGTAGACTACTGAAGGGTGTTAGACTAATCAGACCTCTGAGGGAGAAGTATGACCAGGTATGGGACGTAGATAAGGTGCTAAGAATGTTCACTTGATGTCCAGACAACAGTGATTTAACGAGAAAGGCGTTATACACCAAGGTGGCTATGCTTTTATGTTTACTGTCATATAAGAGAGTATTAGATGTGAGAGCGTTTGTGGTCAATAGGAAGTCCTTGTCTCCAAAGGGAATAACCTTTTGCATCACAAGAAAAACGAAAACGAATTTGAGATCCGTATCATATGAATCATTCCCTGTGTACAGGAGGGCAGAGTGACCTCTGATGGGCCTATAGGATCCCACCTCACCCTTGAGTACTTTAAGACGAGATAGCTGCACCTTGAGGTGGATGGGGTGCGGGATTCTCTTACTCCAACACCAATCAATAAGGACAACTCAATGGTTTGGCAAAGGGAAGTCCGTTTAATGACAAGTACAAAAAACGGGGAAACATGGAAATCAACAGTGATGCGATCGCCTGTCTCGCTTCAACTTCTGAAGTCTTCATTCAGACAGCAATAGTTATAGCAAGAATTCGTCATCACTGACGTGTAACACTCAAATGTTTGTCATGCAATTCTATTGGTTAGAAAAGGTAGCTTAAGTATAGGTGCTATATCTGTATTTGGTAACTGAGTGTGAGGATTGGATAACTCTTATCGGGTCGGCGTCTACACCCATCCCTCCACATCACTCGTGCAGGACGTCACTAAAAGTACGACGTCTCATTGGTTCTACTAGCTATAGGACCATATATTATTTGGTCCATTGTGATTGGGTCGGTTACACCCCTAGGCATAAATCTCCACTTTAATTAGCAGCATGCAGAATAGTCACCCAGATGCGGTATGCCCCAAGATTCACCCTGCCTCCCTTCCATCAGTGTTTTATTGCTATGTGTCAATTAGTTGGCTGTGTTCGGCCTTGAAACTGTAGCTTCTTATCAGGAAGAGTTATGGCATCCTCTGGGTTTGGGTGACATCAGACATTGGTACCTCTTCCGCCTGGCTGGTCACGTGTTAGTACACCGTGAATCTGCTTCATTTTCCTTCTATTTGCGTATTTGATTCTCCTTTCGGCCTCGCCACCTGTCTGGGCCTTCTTATCTCGACCTTCACGGGGCAGGCTGCTATGCTCTTAACTTTCGATTCTTTGAAGTTGCCGCTCTCCTCCCTTCCTTGGGTTGACCTCGAATTCCCAGGCATGGGCTGCTTCTTGCTAAATTTCAATTCTGCTGTTTCTTCTAACTTTTGCTGGAATATGAATCTTGGCCTGTTTGACCCCTACCAACCTGGGCTTAATTCTGCTTTTGTAAAATGGATTTGCACTTATATAATTTGCTTCGTTGAGGTAGATATATAGTTGGCGCTTGCCTCTCTACTCTCCTACTAAGAATAGCAAGCAGCACTGTTTCCTTAGCTTCTTGCGTTCCAAGCATATGTACAGGTGTTAGCTGGTTGAATACTTTCATCCCGCATTACAGCTACGTTTCTTTACATTTCAACATCGCCTCTTCTTCTAAGTCCATTACATCTTTATTCATAACATTTCGTCTTTGCATGTCATCTTTTGGTTGTCGTTTCGTTCATCTGTGAGTCTGTCCATGCCCTTGTGTCCTCACCATTCGCCTTCAATCAAGGCCCTTTGGGGACATTCTGTAAGTAGTCTTCATTTCGTGTCAGCTGCTGGTACGGTTGTCTCAATGGATACCTCACTGCCCATGGTTGTCTGGTTATTGGCACATCAATAGGTATTGTTCTTCTGATGGGCACTGGGCAGACCCCAAATGCGGCTCTCTGCTGGTTTATTTGCTCGTCATAAGTCACATATCTCAGTGTGTACGTTCCTGGTACTTCAATATGGGTGGCTGGAGTGCAGGTCATATCTGGGATATCCTCTACACTGCCCCCTCTGGTCGGTTCATCAACCACTTCTGCTTCCTCCTTTGGATTTGTCCTTCTTGGTTCTTTTGTATCCATTTCATCGTCTTCTGGGTTTGTACATGATGGTGTGAATGAGTGTTTCTTTGGAGTCCATATGTTTATCACTCCTTTCAAGCTTGCTGCTGTTTTTACATGTTCGTCTTTATTCCAGGTCATTAGCTGGCACTGTCCATTTGGGCTACAATAGATCCACTTTCCTTCATATTTTCTTTGTTTCCTGGGATACATAAACTTTGTTCCTTCTGGCGCATACTCGCTGGCTTTCACAAAGTCTCTTATTTCTTCATCAGTCCGGTCTCTGGGCTTCTATCCTGGTTTGACATCGATAATGATCTTCATCACTATGGCTTTCTTCGCAGTTTTCTGGCATTGTGAGATGATTATCTTGATAACACAAAATCCTAATAGTATCATCAGTAGCAGGGCTCCCAGGAACTTGAATATGTCTGCCCTCCATTGTGGGACCCATGAGAATAGTGTTCCAAACCAGCACATACTCGCTGGCCTTCACAAAGTCTCTTATTTCTTCACCAGTCAGGTCTCTGGGCTTCCATCCTGATTTGACATTGATAATGATCTTCATCCCTATGGCTTTCTTCGCAGTTTTCTGGCATTGTGAGATGATTATCTTGATAACACAAAATCCTGATAGTATCATCAGTAGCAGGGCTCACAGGAACTTGAATATGTCTGCCCTCCATTGTGGGACCCATGAGAATAGTGTTCCAAACCAGCTGTCATCATCCACTTCGTCAGTTTCATTGATCATCTGGTTCTGTAGGGTTGTCAGCATGCGTATGGCTTCTGTTAAAGTTCAATTTTCTTTGTCATGCGAAGGTATAAATGTGCAACATGATTCTTGGATTTTTGCACAAACACCTCCATCCATCGCTGTGATCATGTAAAGTACATATCTGTTCTGTAGAGTCATCAATCGGATTGCTCTTAGTTCTTCCTTAATCGCATTGAATCCTTTTATGGTAGCGTTGATGGTCTGTAATAACTCCTATCTGGTTATCTGCAACCATTTGGTATTTACTCCAACTTGGATTCTTGGCATGAAGATCGTTGTGAACACTGATGAGGTGAGGCTGAAAAGCATGTGTTCATACAGGATTGCATGGAATGCTTCTTCTGATTTGGCAGAAAAGTTATTTTCTCTCTTCATTCGGGATACCAGTTCCACAGATCTCCTTTTCCTCAGGTGAGCATCTGCTTTCCGGAAACTGTCAATATTCAGGTCACCTTTCGGGATCACTAGTGCTGGAACGTGGATGTTCACTATTGTGCATATGCCTCACCAGTTTTTCGGCAGTTTTATGTATGCTTTGGATCCACACGCCCAATAATGAGCCATAATTACTGCGGTTCCGTGAGTCATTCCTGGAGCTTAAAAAATTTGTCCACAGTTTTGATTCTCTCCCATCTTCCTCGTGCCATTGTTCCTGAAGCACAATTTTGGGCTTTCCAGTGGCACTATCTGCAAGGGCCCTCCTCTGTCTTCGACCCATGTCAGTAATTTTGTGAGTTTTGGCCATAGAGGTTTGCACAACCTTTGTGAGTTTTCTATTGCTTCTTTGCAGGCTCCAAGAACCATCCATGCTTGGCAGATCACCACTCCTTCTTCCTATCCGTTCGGTGAAACCACTGTTCCTCAAATCTGCATTTGGTCTCTGTTCTTCCAAATTTGAGCCTCTTCTGGAGTTTTTCTTTGGACGTTCAGTCTCGGGTTTATTTCCCATCTTATTCCTGCTCTTTTAACCTCAGGCTTTTCATACCCAATCACGTGATTCCTAGTATGAGCTCTATTTCTCGTCTTAATGTCCTAAACATAGTCATCTTCTTCGGGATAATCTTTTTCAGTTGCCCATATCAATGAGGCATCCCTCCCATGAAATGGCCTCTGGTGTTGCACATTGCTACGTGTGACAGGCAGTGTGCTGTCGGGACATCCATTTCTACAGCCACGAAGATCTTGGATTTCCCCATGCTGTACGGTAGAAGTGCACAAACAAAGCCTTCTCCATCTGATTTTCTTTCTTCTGATGGAAGTTCTTCCAACTTCCATCATGTGTTGGTACCAAATGTTTTTTCCTAGATGTGCTGTGCAGTCCAGGTAGTCATTCAGCTCATTGTTATCTTCATGTGGGCTTCTCTTGATTCTTAATGTCTTCCTGTAGTTTGCTATAACTACATCCCTAAACGCGTCTGTGTGGCATTACCTTTCTGGAGGATTCTCGGGCATTCTGGTCCAAGGTGCAGGTCTCTTTATCGACATCGATGGGGTAGATGGAGGTTTTGCAGTTCTCTTCTTCTCATCTTGCATCCTTTTCCTGCCGTCTATAAGTGCCTTTATCAACCAGCAGCCTGTCACTGGCCCAGTGTATGGCTGCATCGTAGGCCTGGTACTTGTCCCTTGTGTAGGAACTTGTGTGCTTGTCAATACAGCTTCTGTGGCTTTATTTTTCAGTTCCTCATGCCGTTTCTTCGCTCTAGCTATAAACAGGAATAAATTATCTATTAAAATGTGTGTCTTTGCAGTGAATTCTCCTGCAGCCGCTTCTGTCTTCTTAAGGGCTTTTGTTATGTCTGCTTTTGATGGCCTTTCTCTTGATTCTTCTCGGTCTCTCTCATTATTTTCTGGGACTGGTTGTTCGGTAGGCAGTCTCGTGCTCTCTGTTGCCTTCGCTTGAGGTTCTGTGGCCATTGACACTTGCCCTGGTTTGTGTGCATTCAGTGTGTGTGTGCGTGTAGTTGTCAGTGCTATGTTTTCATTCATTCCGTGCTGACCCTTTCTCCAGCTTTTCTCTTCATTCGTTACCTCAAGTGTGTATGTATCCCTGCTAATTACATTCATTTTCAGTTAATTTACCTTACCATCAGATTTTCTCGGGACTGGAATAACTATAAAAGGTCTGGGTGCCTTTGTGGGTTTCATGAGTACATCATCAGGTGGGTGCACTGAATTTGAACGCTTCATGTACCAATACAAAATGTGGTTCTGATCGTCAAAGATAGCAAAATTATGATAAACACAATGCATAAATACATAATAGTGCGATACATAAGGCGGCAGCATTTTCTTCTAGAGAAGCGAGAGCACCCCTCTGCTTGTGGGAGGACCAGGTTGCTGTTCGGGGCCCCCATCTCGATCATTTACCAAAATGTCAATGTTATCGTTCTCCCCAATTCAGTATCGTTCTTGCCAATGTTTGTGTCATAAAGTGCCTGGTGCTTTACAAGTGTCCCCCCTCTTGGGAGTGGCGATTGTCTCTTGATACAGGATATAGTTTCCTTGCTAGACTATGGGAAAAATAGATTAGAATACAGCTTTCGATAAATCATTTCTACTGTGCATGTTCAAAGTATGTGAGCTCCCAGTCCACCCCCCGAATCTGCCTCAGTCCTGAGGACATGCTGGACACTGGCCAATGTGAAGAGCTGAGAAAAATGGCAATCAACAAATAAAAGGTGAGGTTCTTGTCTCTCCTTCCTCGATCTGTCCCTCGGCAGAAGGTTTCACTGGAATCTCCTCAGATAAGCTCTCTGAAGTTAGACAGCTCCACCTGCAGCATTATACTATGGAGGAGTGATCCTATATGTGCGACATTAGCTGGATCTCTGATGAAGGTGAGGACGTTAACCTCGATAGGTCTCCCCACCATCTCTGGAAAGTCAGTGACTAGGCGAAAGAGGACATTATGTGCCAGCCTGCTGTCTTTGGATGACAGAGACATTTGCCCTGCCTTGCTGGGTTCAGGATTACAGGCTTTTCCCTTGATGCGAACAATGCTTGCACTTTCCGGACGCGTGGAGTGCAACTAAATAGCTACGTTTGTTCCACAGCTGGCTCAAATGTTCAGTGTTTGCTGGATCTCGAATAAAAGTCAGCGTGTCTGTGGTTCTTCAGACAATAGATGGGCACTCTTCGATTATGCAAAAGAAAAGCGTATTGATGAGTTCATCTAGAATCGCCTGTGGTGGAAGCATTTGTGTCTTTATCACTGTATTCAGGTAGTACAATGAAGGCTTCCGCGATGACGGTAAGTAGTTGCCAGATTACTTTCTTGTTGGCAGGATCTTGGATAAAGTCTGTAACACTGGTGACCCTCCCTACCATCGATGGATATGATACCAATACTAATTGGAAGTAGGTGAGTACGTCCTTTGTGATGTCTCTACTGGGGGACACCATAAGTGCTGCTGAACAAAGTCTTGGTGCTGGATGACTCAGGATACTGTATTTTATTCTCAATGTAAGGTCCTTGATCAATGTTTGTTATAGTCTTTTCCTCAACAAAGCTTAAGTGTGACTTGGTTCAAAAGTTTGTGTTAACAAACGTGCTGTGGCTTACATGTGCAATTTTCTTCTTCACCTTGCAACTAGGATGCACAGAGTGTCTGTTTTTATGTCCTTATCCTCGTTTTTGCTTAGAGGAAGTGTCCAATTTAAGCCACAATTTGCAAAAAGGGTTCTTGTCTTTTTTTACTGCCCATGCGTCCTTCTTCCTCGTCATGGATCTCGTCTGCACGTGCTGA
This sequence comes from Ambystoma mexicanum, assembly GCF_040938575.1. Classification (NCBI taxonomy): domain Eukaryota; kingdom Metazoa; phylum Chordata; class Amphibia; order Caudata; family Ambystomatidae; genus Ambystoma; species Ambystoma mexicanum. The sequence goes on along the minus strand of NC_090934.1, from coordinate 257,706,017 downwards.
GGTTCTTCCCCGTTGTCTGTAGTTTCTTTGCGGTGGGGTGCAGCTAGAGGGCCTTCTCCGATGTAGGGCTTGATGTCATTGAGAAAAATCCATGCTCTGCTGCCCTGCAGTTTCACAGCTGACGGAGTGCAGTCCTCCACGATGAAAGGACTGTTGAAGCTTGGCTCGTCCCACCTTTTCCTCGTGTGGTTTTTCACCAACACAGCATCTCCAGGGAAGATGAGTGGAAAACGTAGACCCTCAACTGAGTCTGTTGCAGTGTCTCCTGCTGTGTTTTGTGCTGCGCTGCACCCTTTTCGTCATTGTTGCAGTTGGTCTGAAATTACAGTAAGGCTGGATGTCATGCAGTTCAGATACTTTTGCATTTCGGATCCCAGGACCTCTTGGGTTGACTGGGCATCACATCTAGCTCTGTCTCAAGGGGTTAGGGGAATATTCATTCTCCTTCTGTGACTATCTTGTGCGGCGTAAGATGATGGTCGGAGCCGAGTTGGTTCCGAAGAGCATACAATGCCAATAGAAGGCATTGCAACCAGCCCTTCTTTAGAGTAAGCTTCAACATGGCTATCCTTTCCTTTAACAAGCCGTTGAGCCTCTCACAAATCCCATTACCTTCTGCATGATACGCCGACGGGAACTTGTGCTTTATACCAAGCAACAAGGTAATCTGTTCAAAGACTGCATTTACAAAATTAGCCCCATTATCTGATCTCATCACTTCACACACCCCCCACCTCGGGAACACTTCCCTCACTAGGAATTTGGCTGCATAGGTAGAGTCTGTGTGTGTACCTGGACCTGCTTCTATCCATCTAGAGAATGGACACACCACTACAATTAAATATCTGTACCCGTTACACACTTGAATCATGTCGACATAGTCGATATGTAAGTGCTGAAAAGGCCCATTTGGCCGGGGGATGACTCCTCTCACTACTTTTAATGTGTGCCCAGAGGTGAATTGCTGGCAGATTATGCGGTTCACCATAAAGAATGCAACATGCTCAGCTAAATTCGGTACGAACCAGTCTTCCGCGTTTCTGCTAGATTCTCTTTTAACATGTGCATTGGGTAATGCAATTGTGCCAATGCTATTTTTAGTAGGGCTACAGGCATTACTGGTTTACCAGTGCTGTCTTGCTGCCACAATCCGTCAGAGGGGTTTAAGGAACACCCTCGATGTTTCCACAGGTTCTTCTCATCCTGCGGTGCCTCCCCATGAAGCTCCATTAGTTGTGTCTGCCCCAGATTGCTATAGGCTTCAGGTGTGGTCCGTGCCACCATCATTCTCTCATGGGTGCGCGCCACTTCCACTTCCATAATCGTCTCACTTTTGGATGCCATACGCTTGGCTTCCGTGTCTGCTGCATGGTTTCCGCGGGACACAAAATCTGTCCCTTTCACGTGGGCTATGCCCACTGGGAGCTGTAGTGCCTTAATCAGCCTGTCCAATAAGGCTGTGTGATGCACTGGCGTGCCATCTGCTCGGAGGTAGCCCCTCCTTTTCCAGCGTGCTAGGCCTGCGTGCACTTAGACGTCACATAGGCAGAGTCACTGTACACCATTACTTCCTGGTCTGCGTGATTCTCGCCAATAATACTGCAGCCTGTGCTGAATAATGAGAGGGTGTTCGTGCACTGACGAGTACTCGAAATTCTCAGTTGGCTATGTGTTTCATCACAGCGACACCTGTATATCTTTGTCCGTCATCTAGATCGATTCTTGAAGAACCGTCAATAAAAATGATCTCCCCTCCTGCCAGGGCATTTTCTTTCACCCTGGGGATTTCATCATAGAATTCTTCATAGTTCGCACAGACATGTATCGGTTCTCCTTCAGTGACTGGCTCAGCTATGAACGTGGCTGGGTTTACTGTTTTACATTGAATTATCTTAATCAATGAATTTGATATGATCACTTCATAAGCAGAAGATCTCTGAGATGTCAATGTGCCCTTTGGTTTCTCTAAAATGGCAAATAATGAATGCTCAACGTATAACGTCATGGAACATCCCATTACAATGGTTGTCACCTTTTCTATGGTGAACGCTGCGGCAGCTGAAGTTTGTTTGCATGGGAATTGACCTTTCATTACGGGGTCCAAGCTCCCACTGTAATATGTCAATGGCTTGTACCCCAACAAGGTTCTTTGAGCGAGCACTGCCGTCATGATGCTGCCATCTGTGTGCGAGAACAGGTTCTCTGTAAAATTGCTCCTGGTTTCAGTAGAATTCCTCTGCATAATTAGGAATCCCGAGAACTGGAGCCGTACAAATCGCTCTCTTGAGTTCTCCAAACCCTTTTTCCATCGCTTCAGACCATTCAATCTTTTCCTTTGTCACCCGGGCCTTCTTTAGGGCCTGGAGCAAGGGCTTGGTATACGAGCTGTAATCAAAAACCCATGCTCTAACATAGTTCACAGGCCTAGAAAGCTCTGCATTTGCTTTATCGTGTGTGGCTTAGCCGTGTTCAAGATGGCTTCAGCCCTTTCTGGGGTTACCTTATTGCCCTCATGTGAGATTAGTTGGCCTATGTACAGCACTTCCTATTGACAATATTGTAGCTTTTCTTTGTCATCCTTGTATACTTTCTCAGCCAGTATAGTCAGTAGCTGAACAGAATCGCGCCTGCATTGCTCCTCTGTGGTGCTGCAGATTAAGATGTCGTCCACATACTGCAAGACAACACTTTCTAATGCAATGTTGCTTAGGTCCATCTGTAGGACTCTGTTGAAAATGGACGGGGACTCGCAGTACCCCTGTGGCAACCTCGTGCTTTTCAGATGCATTTGTCTGAACGTGAATGACGTCAGATCCTGTGAGTCACGGTGCAACGGGATTGAGAAAAAGGCATTTTTCAAGTCAATCACCATGAGATATTTTGCCTCGATGGGTATATTACATAGGATTGTAGATGGATTAGGGACTAGAGGGAACTTGGCTTCAACAATATCGTTTAATGCTCGTAAATCCTGGATTAAACGCCAAGACCCTCCCTTTGATTTTTTGACCGGATAAATCACTGTATTACATGGTGACTCTGACGTCACTAAGATTCCCTGATCCATCATGGCAGAAATTGTCTTTGCGATCCCTTCATCCGCCTGTCTGGACATGGGATATTGTCGGGCTCTCTGTAAAATTGCTCCTGGTTTCCGTTTAATTTTCACTTCTCCCACCCCCTTCAGGAGACCTACTTCATAGGGTCCTGCAGTCAATACGGAGACAGGCACCTGGGCCATGTCGTAATCAGAATATTCTGGACGTATCAGTACCAACATCGTTCTCTGAGGCACTTCCCAGAATATGAGACTTACTTCCACCTTTTCTCTTCTGAGTCTGTTTGCTCCTCAAACAGATCGTCAGTCAGTCACTCGATACCCTTCTTCAATGGCGATAATTGCCCACCATTGTCTGCCTTCATCATCGTAACCTTCGACCAATGCTACTTTCCCTCGTACTGCGGCTGCGCGTATCATCAAAGGAAATACTTGTCCCTCTTCCTCATGCATAGGTATCCTTGGTCTGAACACAAACTCATCAGGGGTTCTCATGGTTTTGTCTGCAAGGCCTGGCAATCCCGGCATAAGTACACGCATGCCATGGCTCTAATGGTTTGGCTCTCATGGCTATGTGTCCTGAGTATGCTCTAATCATTTCACATACGTTTGAGTAATGCATTCCCGGAGTGGAGCATATTATGCCCTCTTCCGTGAACGAAATCGTCATGTTCAATTTTGTCATTAAGTCTCGACCCAAGATGTTCACTGGGGTCTGACGTGAATACAACAAAGGTACATTCATTTCGCACTCTCCTAGGGAGACTGGGAGTGCGTCTGTAAAGGGAACTCGGCTGTGAGCTCCTGTAAAACTCTGAGTATCTATGGCCTTGTCGGACAAGGAAAACTTGCCTTCTCATATGCACGAGCGTGTCGCACCCGTGTCAACTAGGAAGGAATATTCTTTACCCCCTATGACGGCATTCACCCTAGGTTCCCTATTAGGGTCTGGTGTCACTGATGGGATAGAGCACATCAGGGTTCCCAGTGAGCTGTCCTAGTTCATATATAAGTTCTGCCCATTGTACATTTGTGAATTTTCTCCATTCCCAGGGTTGCCTCCCCTTCTGGAGTTTGTGCCCTGAAAAGGTTGCGGTGGTGCCTGTTGGGATTGCCCTTGTGGCAAATTTCCCATGATCGGTGGTTGAACCCCTTGTTATGCACCATGCTGCACGCCTGTCGCTTGTTGCTGCGCCATGTGATTGTGTGCACCGCCCTGTGAGACTGCAGGGTGGTTCGCCGCGCCTGCTCCCATTCCTTGGATATTTTGCCACGCGCCTTGACTCCTGCACGTGCTCGTCAAATGCCCTGTCATTCCACACAGCCAACATACTGGTGGTGGTCGGATTATTTGTCCATTTGACATACCTGGGTTGCCCATTTGCACGTTTTGAAAGCCTCCTTGATTACCTTTGAAACCTCCCTGATTGCTCTGCCATCCTCTTCCTCTAATTCCTCTTCCCCTCTGGTAAAATCCTACGTTACCCTGGTTACTCTGTTGTGGATTAGCCACCTGTTGCATGTTTTGTTCAGATGGGTTAGTTAGCACGGCTCCTTCGAGAGCATACTTCGATAATTTCTTTTGCACCAGCTTCGCTTCCTCACCCTTTCGAGTTGCCTCCTTTTTCGATTATTTTCTGGCAACAATCTACAGTAATGTGCGACAGTTAACTGTATTTCAGCCCACGGTTTAGCCTCAACTCCTACCAATTTCTTGAGCTGTTTCTGCACTGGTTCTGGCAACCCTTGGCACAATATGTGGTAAAACACCGGTATAGATTTCGTCCAAGATTCATGCGTTTTGAGTATCCACGCGTCTTGGAAATTCTGGATATAAATTAACAGATCTTCGGACTCCCTCATTTTTCGAGTCATTATAGCTCCCATATCGGAAGTGTCTGTGTTAAGCACTCATAGCGCTTTCCATACTGCTACTCTGCAATTGTTAAATGGTACTCCGTCGTGTGCAGTGTTAATTGTGGTTACACTAGGGTACCCTGCCCATGTCCACACATTGTCTGCTCTCTCACCAAGAATGGCGATCAGGAGACCTTTAATGTCCCCTATAGCGAGCGTAACTTCCCCCGTCATTTTTTCCAATTCATGTATCCACTTCCCGGCTCCCGATGTCAGCATTGGAAGCTTGTTTTTCAGGTTTTCCCGATCCATGTGTGGCCATGGAATATATTGTGATCTTGCTCCCCCCTTTTCTAGTAGCGGAAATTGGAATGCAGAGCCTTCTTCCTCTTCTCTCATAACTCTCCTGTCTATCGCAGGTGTAATATTCCTGCATCGCCGTCTGCCTGGTAATGTCCTCAACCTGTCTACATATGTGGGTGCTGACACCCCCCCTCTCACCATGGGGCGTTCCTTCGTGACGGTCAGACTGTGTAGCAGACTTTGATGACTCGCTAGCATCCGACCCTCGTACCCCTTTGTCCCTTGGGAGCCGCTTTTCGTGCCGTCTCCCTTCTTCATTTGTCTCGCACTCCGTCTCCTCTGCGGAGTCGGATATTGATTGTTCCCAATTCACGCAACTCCTTGTGTCATCATTGTTTTTACGGATTTCTAGTCTGTCCAGGGACAGTTTCCTGTTTCACTACTTCGGGTGACATCCCCTGTGTCATATAACTGAGTGCTCTCCAGGCGCTTGTCTTCCCCCTCTCCTTGGGATATTTGTTCTAACCCCATTTCATCATATATTTTATCAATCGTGTCCCCGATGCTTCTGGTGTCGAAGTCATCTTCAGTATTTGCCCTAGCCGTGCCTGGTACTGAGTCGTACGCAGGAAAGAATTCTTCAATGTCTTCCCAGTCTACAACTGGATCAGGTTTTTTAACTTCCCTTTGCAAATATTCGAGATTGCGTGCCCTCTATCTATGCTTAAATTCAATATCATCATTAAATTCTTTGCGCTTCCTCGCCTCTTCTCTGACCTTATCTTCTTCCCTTCTCCTTTCATTTCTACGTTCATCTGCCCTTTGAACTTCCTCATCTCTTCGTCTCCTTATCCTTTTTTCATGTACCCTTTGCTCTTCTTCCAACTTTTGCTGTTTCTGTCTGTCTTGGTCATAGGCTGCTCTCTGTTTGCGATCAAGCTGCTTTTCTTGCTCTTTGCGATATAGCTGTTCCCGCCTCAGCCTATCCTTCCTTCTTATCCTTTCGTCCCTTAACTCCTTTTCTCTCTCCTTTCTCTTTGCTTCATCTAACCTCTATTTAGGTCTCACTTCATCACTTCCTTTTCCATTGAGTTTCAATAATATTTGTCCTCCCATCCTTGTGTCTTTTGCGAATGCTGTCTTATCAGTTCTGCTTTCACTTCCTTTCCATTTCTTTCCCTCTCTCTCCTTATCGAGAGACACGCTTGTCTGTGCCTGATCCTTTATTTCATCATTGCGTCTCTCCTTGTCCCTCGGGACTGCGGAGGTAAGATTCTTGTCCTGATCCTTCCCTTTATTTTCGTCACTACTGTATGTAGGTGACTCATATGCGTGGTTGCTATACCCTGTGGCTGCTTTAAGCTCTCTCAATGGGTAGAGTCCCTCAGGTTTACTTCCCTCGGTTTCTGTCTCAGGCAGGGCAGGTGGCGCGGGAGGCATCTCACCCCCCTCCGTGCATACATTTAATGTCCAATCTGTGGGTGGCTCTTCCTCCTTTGACTGTTCGAACATTTTCAAAAGTTCTAGAACATCAAGGCGTTTTTTCTAGCTTCTTGCCTGTATATGTGGCATGCAAGTAAGTCGTCATATGCTGTAAGATGGCTTTAGATAAGGACCCATTTTGTGGCCACGGCATAAACATCTTGTGGGCGGTACCCTTAACCCACTCGGTGCTATATTTCTTAAGCTTGGGTGCATGTTTCGGCAGTTGCTTGCATAAGTGTGCTAATGGAGTAATGTCTTCCATGCTTAAATGTGTTTCTATTTCTCTTATACAATACTTTCTGCTTGCTTGCATAAGTGTGCTAATGGAGTAATGTCTTCCATGCTTAAATGTGTTTCTATTTCTCTTATACAATACTTTCTGCGACTTCAACACTCCCAAAAATATGAGCAAGTACCAAATATCGCAAGCTCCAATCTAATTTCTTCCTCCAAAAATGTGTTTTCTCACCAATTTACTTACTAACCTCAATTCATGTGCGATTCCCTCTCAGCTATAGAATCGCGTGTGACACGTAACAGAACATGTACGACAGACATTTAACAGACTTGACAGACACCAGCTGGACACAAATATCTCTGCCTCTAATTCTCACCCGACATGGTGTTTAAACGACCTCTGTTCATGACGTCTTTAAACGTGGTGGTAGCCTAGTCGTCCCCTATTATGTGGGGCCCTGATTTCACATTTCTTCTGACCGCTATATTAAAGCGCAGGAATAAGGCAAATCCTCTCTCTTCTCAGGTGTCCGCCCTGGAATCCTCTCTCTTCTCGGGTGTCTACCCCAGTAACCTCTCTCTTCTCGGGTGTCTACCGCGGTAACCTCTGTTTTCTCAATTATTCTCCAGTCATTATCCCTTTATATATATATACAGTCTTCTCTACTTCTGACTATTTTGTTTTCCACCTCCCTCCGTTACCTTTCCCTTACTTGTTCTAATGCATATGACATTTGCCAAAGCATTTAATTATTTGTTTCACTCACCGTTTGCATCGTTCCTCTCTGGACCCTCAGGATCACCACCTCAGTTACCACCTCCTTCAGTCTTTCGCCTGATCATTGTCCACGGGAAGCTTCACAGTCTACTCGGCCAAATGGCGAAGGACTTGTGATATTGCTGAAGACCTAGAGTTACTAGGTCAATAGGTGTCTTATTTTAATCAATAATCAATAATTGATGGTCAAAACCAGCCTCTCCGCTACCAAGTGTACAGTAGGGCAGAGTGACCTCTGACAGGCCCATAGGATCAGAGCTCTCCCTCGAGTACTTTAAGACGAGATAGCTGCACCTTGAGCTGGATGGGACCTGGGATTCTCTTACTCCAACACCAATCAATAAGGACAACTCAATGGTTTGGCAAAGGGAAGTCCGTTTAATGACAAGTACAAAAAACGGGGAAACATGGAAATCAACAGTGATGTGATCACCCGTCTCGCTTCAACTTCCGAAGTCTTCATTCAGACAGAAATAGTTATAGCAAAAACGTGTCATCATTGACGTGTAACACTCAAAGGTTTGTCATGCAATTCTATTGGTTAGAAAAGGTAACTTAAGTATAGGTGATATATCTGTATATGGTAACGGAGTGTGAGGATTGGATAACTCTTATTGGGTGGGCGTCTACGCCCATCCCTCTACATCACTCGTGCAGGACGTCACTAAATGTATGACGTCTCATTGGTTCTACTAGCTATAGGACCCTAGATTATTTGGTCCTTTGTGATTGGGTCGGTTACACCCCTAGGCATAAATCTCCACTTTAATTAGCAGCATGCAGAATGGTCACCCAGATGCGGTATGCCCCAAGATTCACCCTGCCTCCCTTCCATCAATCAGTGTTTTATTGCTATGTGTCAATTAGATGGCTGTGTTCGGCCTCGAAACTGTAGCTTCTTATCAGGAAACGTTATGGCATCCTCTGGGTTTGGGTGACATCAGACATTGGTACCTCTTTGCGTCTGGCTGGTCACGTTTTAGTACACCGTGAATCTGCTTCATTTTCCTTCTATTTGTGTATTTGATTCTCTCTTCGGCCTCGCAGCCTGCCTGGGTCTCCTTATCTCGACCTTCACAGGGCAGGCTGCTATGCTCTTAAGTTTTGATTCTTCGAAGTTGCCACTCTCCTCCCTTCCTTGGGTTGACCTCGAATTCCCAGGCATGAGATGCACTTGCTAAGTTTCGATTCCACTGTTTCTTCTAACTTTTGCTGGAATATGAATCTTGGCCTGTTTGACCCCTACCAACCTGGGCTTAATTCTGCTTTTGTAAAATCTATTCGCACTTCTATAATGTGCTTCATTGAAGTAGATATATAGTTGGCGCTTGCCGCGCTACTATCCTACTAGGAATAGCAAGCAGCACTGTTTCCTTAGCTTCTTGCGTTCCAAGCATATGTACAGGTGTTAGCTGGTTGAATACTTTCATCCCGCATTACAGCTATGTTTCTTTACATTTCAACATCGCCTCTTCTTCTAAGTCCATTACATCTTTATTCATAACATTTCATTTTTGCGTGTCATCTTTTAGTTGTCGTTTCGTTCATCTGTGAGTCTGTCCGGGCCCTTGTGTCGTCACCATTCGCCTTCAATTAAGGCCCTTTTGGTCTCTTCGGGACAGTCTGTAAGTAGTCTTCATTCGTGTCAGCTGCTGGTACGGTTGTCTCAATGGATACCTTACTGCCCATGGTTGTCTGGTTATTGGCACTTAATAGGTATTGCTCTTCTGATGGGCACTGGGCAGAGCCCAAGTGCGGTTCTCTGCTGGTTTATTTGCTCGTCATACGTCACATATCTCGGTGTGTACGTTCCTGGTACTTCAATATAGGTGGCTGGATTGCAGGCCATATCTGGGACCTCCTCTACACCTGATCACCCTAGGTTATGTCCAGTGAGACGTATATCAGCATAAGAGACCATGACAAGAGATCTTAGACCCACAGGGGTAATGCCATTACTCATTGCCTTAAGGAAACCAATTGGGGCAGTAGCTTCCGCTACACTAGCAAGATGGATCAGATGGGCTATGTCGCGAGCGGGCATCGATACTGATTGTTATGTGGCTCATTAGATTGGCGAGGGAGAATAACAGATATGTACAAGAGGAATAGAAGTATGGTAGAGGACGTGACTGCAGGGTGAAGTCAGATTAGTTATTATTCAATAACCAGGTAATGACTTATCTTCTGAATATTTGAAGTGTTGGGCAGGTTTTGATGTCCTGTGGGAGCGTGTTCCACAATTGGGGGGCTAAAACCGGAAAGCTAGACCCGCCAGATTCTTTAAGGCGGAACCTCGGCATTGTGTCTATTGTTATGTCGAGACTGGACTATGCCAACTCCCTCTACATGGGAGCACCGGCGTACCAACTCAACTAACTCCAAAGAGCCCAAAACGCTGCCGCCAAACTCCTCCTCGCCCTGGGATACAGAGACCACATCTCACCTGCTCTGCTAACTCTCCACTGGCTCCCAGTCAGATGAAGGGCCACCTTCAAGACCCTATGCATTACCCACAGAGCAGTGCACAAGACCGGCCCAATGTACCTACAAGAGAAGATAAAACCATACCTCCCATCTCGCACCCTAAGATCAAGCACTGCTCGCTTTCTAGTGATTCCAACTGCTAATTCCGTCAGGATCGGAGGATCTGCCTTCTCCACCTTGGCCTCATTCTGTGGAACTCACTCCCCCCACATATTCTACACACCCAAGACTACATGGCCTTCCGAAAAGCTCTAAAAACCTGTCTCTTTCCATTATGCCGACTAAGACCACCTGAGACGGCTGAGACCTTGCAACCTGATAACAAATGTTCAAAGAGCTCCCGAGCAATGATGCCACTGAATGTGCCTATTAAATCACTAATACGTTTAATCTAAATGCAGCAATCGCAAATGCACACTTGAAATCCGGAATAGCGAGCTAGTTGGATCATAAACTACACCCAGACACTCACCTGCCCTATCACTATGCTCACTCTCTATTCTACACCAACACACAATTAGAGCGCAGCTACACCCCTCAATCAATTTTGGCCTAGCTTCTCACATACTACCAATACTCCATGAACACCTCAAAATTCGGATAATACGCAGCTATACCCCACGTAAACCTGGTTTAGCTGCACACAGAAGCGTCCTACACAGGCCTAATGCAGCCAGAACCCAGTCTTGGTGACCATCCTCCGGACTGCACACATTCAACTGATATCTAATACCACCACACCTAATGCGAGAATTCAGCAACCATCAGGCAATCGCATCAGTTGCGCACATAATTGGTGCAACCAAGCACCCTATGACACTGTACTTGTCATGATCTCTGCTTCCAAAAGGTCAGGGTTTTCCCAACTCCCTTGGAAGCAGATCCATAACCCAGGTTCCGAGTGCCAACCAGTCCCAATTGGGACCTTTTGGACCCAGTCCTGGCGCCAGTGGCACCAGGCTCATAAATATGCCCAGTCCCAGCGCTGGAAGCGCCGGGCTCATAATGCTTGGGTGGACTTACCTTCAGCAGACCATGCTGCTTACTTGCCTGCCAGTTGAGCCTCTGATCCTCTTCTGTTTGGAACTACTTTTCCTGTTGGGTGGGGCTGGAGCCACTCCCTAGATTCAGAACACTGGAACTCTTCTGGAAGGCAGGAACTCTTTTCTTACCAGGAACTCTTTTCTTACTTGGGCGTGGCTGTGGAAGGAGACACCTAAGCACTACAGGAGGCTATTTAAACCACACCCGGTGGATGAATCTTGCTTTGCGTTATTCTGCAACCTCTGCAGCAGAACGCTCATCGTGTCTTCTGCATCCGGTCCTGGGCCTAAGGAAAAAGGCTTACCATCCTGAATCCAGTCTTCAGCAACACCTATAAATACAAGAAAGAACAGGTTAGCATTCCGGCATCTGAAAGGCAAAGGCTTACCTACTCTTTGTGCGCTCCGGAGGTCTTCACACTGCATTCCGGCATCTGAAAGACAAAAGTTTACCAACTCTTCGCACGCTCCGGAGGCCTTCGGCGCTGCATCCCGCATCTGAAAGACAAAACAAGGTGCGTTTAAAGACATTGGGGAACTTTAATACTCACGTGCCATTACTCCTTTCCACATCTAATCCAGTGGGTATTCCGGCACCCTGCAGCCGCTCCGAACTCGTACCTGCAAAATAAAAAGACAGTTAGAGCGCATAGTGAAGCAGGCAACAAGCGCTTACTTACGTGCTTCCAGGCGCTTCTATTCATCACACGGGCTCCATCTTCAACTCACTTCAGCCCGTCATCCGCCATCGCCGGAACCCTGCAAAACAAGAGACATCATTACTAAAGACTTTAAAGACATTTGAATGACTCGAAACTTACCGTTCGTGCAGTAAACGACGGACAGCAGTTCTCTGAAGTCAAGAGGCCTGCGCTACCTATCCAGTGAAGAAACTGGTTACAGCACCCTGCCCTGAGGCAGATGGAGAGCTCGGCATTCACTTACCTAAGGTGAGAGCGTTAACCTTTGGGGGTCTACAGGAGAGGAGAAGAGGAAAGAGATAGGGACACCCCAATAACCCCAGTTCATTAACCCCATATTTTCTATCTGCAGACATCTTACTCTACACGTCAGGCATACAGTGCACAGAGGTCCAGCCCAAAGAGCCAACCGGGTGCTACACATCACCTGTGAAGATACGGTAGTCGCCCAGTCAAGACCGGCGCCTCTGCGAGAATCAGGTGAGCGTTACAGAACGCAAAGCCTACCGCAAAACTCTCGCCCAGGCGCTATGGAAACCTCGGATACTGACCCCCTAGCCCGGTTACTTGGGGAACTAAGGGCAGAAGTGCATGCAGCTCGTCAGGAAACGAATGCTCTAAGAAGGGAACTAATTATTTCCAAGGAGAGAACAGACAATCTTGCTAGACAAGTGCTACAGTCACAAGCCGGACAGATCCCGTTACCCGCATCAGGGGCAAATCTTCCTTCAACATCCTCTATGAATCCAGTGCAGATCAACCTACCTGGGAATGTACCTCTGGCTCCGCCCGAACGATTTTCTGGTGACCCAAAGAGGTTTGCAGTATTTATCAATCAGTGCCGGTTGCACTTCTTATGCCGGCCAGCAGCCTTTCCAACTGATCAAGCAAAAGTAGCTTTTGTACTTTCGTACCTTAGTGGCAATGCGGCAGACTGGTCGATCCCTCTAGTTAATCAAGATGATCTGGTTCTCCATGATTTTCAAGCCTTTCAGCTTAGTATGAAAAAACTGTTCGCAAGACATTCACAGGGGCAGGCCTTGGACAATGAGCTTCTTTCGTTGCGACAGGGTAATCAAGACCTTTTGGCTTATATTGCATCTTTCAATAGACTAATAGTGGAAACTCAATGGCCTGAGGACAAAAGGATTACGCTGTTTTATAGAGGTCTACGTGGAGAGCTCAAAGACGTTTTAGCCCAAGTAGTGAATCCCCCACAAGACTGTTCGGATTATATAGACTTGGTCGTTCAAATAGATCACAGGCTGCAGAACAGGAAGGCCGATCGTTCCAAGTTTGATGCTCGAGTATTTTCCAAACCGCCAACTCCTTCCAAAGGAGTAGACTCCGGGGAACCCATGCAAATAGGGGGTCTGAAAGGTCCTCTAACACAAAGGGAGCGGGAAAGGAGGAAACAGTTGCAATTATGCCTATATTGCGGAAACTCGGGGCACTTTCTTCGAGACTGTCCGGTGAAACCTGCCAAGAAGGCAGTAGGAGCTGCAGTTACCAAAGTTACAAACTCTGAGCAGGGAAACGACCTCGCCCGACAAGAATAGAGGTCCTCTTGCCGAGCGTGAAAACCAGTTCCGTGACCTCGCATTTCGTGATACCTATGGTCCTCATTAGCCCTGATAATCCGGATCGATTACATGCAATTGAAGCTTACGTCGACAGCGGTGCCATCGGCAATTATGTGGATCATGAAATGGTTTTGAGGATGAATCTAACTCTTTGTCCCAAGGCTGTAAAGGACGTCATTACTACGGTGGATGGTACGGAGATAGCCTCCGGGCCAGTAACGCATACCACTCAAGAGGTGACGCTAGTAAGTCAAGATGGACACCATGAGAAGATCGTGTTCGATGTGATCAAGGCCCCTCAGTTTCAGATTATTCTAGGAATACCTTGGTTAGAGAAACACAATCCTCTGATCGATTGGCGAGCAAGAACGGTCCAGTTTCCAGAATGTGTCTCTACTTGTCACCCTCCACCTGGTGTTGCACTGGCCGCAATTTCTTCAGAGACTCCCCAGTTACCTCCCGAATACCTAGAATACCAAGATGTTTTCCGGAAGGATCAGGCTAACTCTCTACCTCCTCATAGGTCTTATGACTGCCAGATAGACCTGATACCTGGATCTACTCCTCCTTGTAGTAGAATTTATGCCCTCACCGAGCCTGAGAACCTTCACCTTCGACAATACCTGGATCAATACCTGGCAAATGGGTTTATTCGTCCTTCCAAGTCCCCTGCTTCTTCAGCTTTGTTCTTCGTTCCAAAAAAGGAAGGAGACCTTAGAACTTGTATCGATTATCGCTCCCTGAACCAGATCACCGTTAAGAATAGATATCCGTTACCTTTGATCCCTGAACTCCTGGACCAAGTCAGAAAAGCATGCATATATACAAAGCTGGATCTTAGAGGAGCTTACCACTTGGTACGAGTAAAAGAGGGCGATGAATGGAAGACCGCCTTCCGCACCAAGTATGGGCTATTTGAATATCAGGTCATGCCCTTCGGACTTTGCAATGCCCCGGCCGCCTTTCAATATTTTATGAACGATGTCCTCAGAGAGCTCATAGATGTATGTGTTGTTGTTTACATTGACGACATCCTCGTTTATTCTTCATCGGAATCTGAACATCGGAAACACGTGAAAATGGTCCTCGAAAGATTGCGTCAACACAAACTTTTCGCTAAGTTGGAAAAATGTGTTTTCAACGTGACTGAAGTTGAATTCTTGGGATTCATATTATCACCTGGCGGAGTGCGTATGGATTCAAAGAAGGTCGATGCAGTTCTCAAATGGCCATCACCATCCTCCGTAAAAGGTGTGCAAAGCATGTTAGGCTTCGCTAACTTTTACCGCAGGTTTATCCCCGAATTCTCTCGAATAGTTCAGCCCATCACTGCCTTGTTAAAGAAAAACAAACGTTTTGAATGGTCTACCGAGGCGGAACAAGCTTTCCAGGATTTGAAGACTAAATGTATCTCTGCACCAATCTTAAAACACCCTCGCCCCGAACTCCCCTACATCGTGGAAACTGATGCTTCAAGCCTTGCCATGGGGGCAGTTCTATCACAAAAGGACCCGGTAACCAATCAGTTGCATCCCGTGGCATTTTGGTCCCGCAAATTCTCGCCTCCTGAAATCAATTACACGATTACTGACAAGGAACTTCTGGCTATCAAGTCTGCCTTTAAGGCTTGGCGGCATTATCTGCTGGGGGCCCGACACACCGTTACTGTGATTACGGATCACCGAAACCTGCAATATTTGAAGACCGCAAAAGCCCAATCCTCTAGACAACTCCGTTGGGCATTATTCTTTGCCGAGTTTGACTTCATAATTACCTATCGACCTGGTACAAAGAACGGTAAAGCCGATGCCCTTTCTCGGATGGGAGTGGAAGAACACTTGGTCAACCCTAAACCTGTACCAATCATTCCCGAACAAAGAATTCTGGGTGTAATCGCCACAGAATCCATAGAGGAAGTTAAGGATAAAGCCAGGCAACTTGTAACTCCAGCAGACATACAGAATTGGCATCTGCAGGGAAAGGACTTTGCAGTAAAGGACAACTTATTGTATTTCCAAGAACGATTATACCTACCCAGCACAGATTTACAGAAAAAAGTAATCTCTTGTTATCACGACTCTTTAATGGAAGGTCATCCCGGTATAGCCAAGACCTCAGAAAAGATCAAGCGCTACTTCTGGTGGCCGTCTTGGAAAAAAGATATCAGAGACTTTATAATGTCCTGTGGAGTATGCGCCCAAAACAAGAGTCAAAAGGAAAGACCAGCAGGCCTCTTACGCCCTATTGACATCCCACCTCGCCCTTGGAATACGCTTTCTATGGACTTCATCACCGATCTACCTCCATGCTCCGGATACAATACGATTCTAGTAATCGTGGACTTATTCTCCAAGATGGCGCATTTCATTCCGCTCAAAGGCTTGCCAACAGCAGCAACTCTGGCCCGAGAATTTCTCGAAAACATCGTCCGACTGCACGGTTTTCCTTCGGTTCTAATTTCGGATCGAGGTAGTCAATTTATTTCTCATTTTTGGCGAAGTTGCTGTCGGTCGGCTCAAATTGATGTGAGACTATCGACCAGTCACCACCCTCAGACCGACGGACAAACCGAGAGGACCAATCAAACTCTGGAACAGTATTTACGCTGCATGCTGCAACAAACTGAAAAAACTTGGAAAGATATCCTTTGGATAGCCGAGTATGCCTACAATAACTCTGTCCATTCGGGAACTGGGAAAACCCCGTTTTTTCTTTTGTACGGCAGTCACCCTCGAACCTCGGAGTTGGATCCCCTCCAAGATCTTGAAACACCAGCAGTAGACTACCTGCATTCTACAATCACCCAAGCCTTTAAGGAAGCTGTTTCTCACCTTCAAAGGGCTAAAGAACAATACAAGAAAGGAGCAGATCAACATCGGAAGGAAGCCCCTCACTATCAAGTAGGGGATCAAGTCTGGTTATCCACCAAATATCTATCTCTAAAAGGGCCACGCACATTTAACCCAAGATACCTTGGTCCCTATTCCATCACTACCATAGTAAACCCAGTAGCGGTCAAGTTGGACTTGCCCCCGCACATGAAGATACATCCGGTCTTCCACGTCTCTCTATTAAAACCTGTGCAACCTCAAACCCGACTAACCAAATCTCCAAAACCTATCCTAGTGGATGGAGAACTCGAGTTTGAAGTCAAAAGCATTCTGGACTCCAAGATCTCCAAATCTAAACTATTCTACCTAATTGACTGGAAAGGCTACGGCCCCCAAGAGAGATCCTGGGAACCTGCTGAATATGTCCACGCTCCTCGCCTAATCAAAAGATTTCACCGAACATTTCCTGACAAGCCAAAACCCCCGGAGAAGCCCGGTTTGGGAGGGGCCTTGAGGGGGGGTACTGTCATGATCTCTGCTTCCAAAAGGTCAGGGTTTTCCCAACTCCCTTGGAAGCAGATCCATAACCCAGGTTCCGAGTGCCAACCAGTCCCAATTGGGACCTTTTGGACCCAGTCCTGGCGCCAGTGGCACCAGGCTCATAAATATGCCCAGTCCCAGCGCTGGAAGCGCCGGGCTCATAATGCTTGGGTGGACTTACCTTCAGCAGACCATGCTGCTTACTTGCCTGCCAGTTGAGCCTCTGATCCTCTTCTGTTTGGAACTACTTTTCCTGTTGGGTGGGGCTGGAGCCACTCCCTAGATTCAGAACACTGGAACTCTTCTGGAAGGCAGGAACTCTTTTCTTACCAGGAACTCTTTTCTTACTTGGGCGTGGCTGTGGAAGGAGACACCTAAGCACTACAGGAGGCTATTTAAACCACACCCGGTGGATGAATCTTGCTTTGCGTTATTCTGCAACCTCTGCAGCAGAACGCTCATCGTGTCTTCTGCATCCGGTCCTGGGCCTAAGGAAAAAGGCTTACCATCCTGAATCCAGTCTTCAGCAACACCTATAAAGACAAGGAAGAACAGGTTAGCATTCCGGCATCTGAAAGGCAAAGGCTTACCATCCTGAATCCAGTCTTCAGCAACACCTATAAATACAAGAAAGAACAGGTTAGCATTCCGGCATCTGAAAGGCAAAGGCTTACCTACTCTTTGTGCGCTCCGGAGGTCTTCACACTGCATTCCGGCATCTGAAAGACAAAAGTTTACCAACTCTTCGCACGCTCTGGAGGCCTTCGGCGCTGCATCCCGCATCTGAAAGACAAAACAAGGTGCGTTTAAAGACATTGGGGAACTTTAATACTCACGTGCCATTACTCCTTTCCACATCTAATCCAGTGGGTATTCCGGCACCCTGCAGCCGCTCCGAACTCGTACCTGCAAAATAAAAAGACAGTTAGAGCGCATAGTGAAGCAGGCAACAAGCGCTTACTTACGTGCTTCCAGGCGCTTCTATTCATCACACGGGCTCCATCTTCAACTCACTTCAGCCCGTCATCCGCCATCGCCGGAACCCTGCAAAACAAGAGACATCATTACTAAAGACGTTAAAGACATTTGAATGACTCGAAACTTACCGTTCGTGCAGTAAACGACGGACAGCAGTTCTCTGAAGTCAAGAGGCCTGCGCTACCTATCCAGTGAAGAAACTGGTTACAGCACCCTGCCCTGAGGCAGATGGAGAGCTCGGCATTCACTTACCTAAGGTGAGAGCGTTAACCTTTGGGGGTCTACAGGAGAGGAGAAGAGGAAAGAGATAGGGACACCCCAATAACCCCAGTTCATTAACCCCATATTTTCTATCTGCAGACATCTTACTCTACACGTCAGGCATACAGTGCACAGAGGTCCAGCCCAAAGAGCCAACCGGGTGCTACACATCACCTGTGAAGATACGGTAGTCGCCCAGTCAAGACCGGCGCCTCTGCGAGAATCAGGTGAGCGTTACAGTACTCTCTCGACTGATCTGGACTACGGCCCCTGAGGGCGTTCAACCTACCAGTGCTTTAAGGTCATACCAGTGATATATAGAGCGCTATATAAATGCCAAATAACATAACATAACAGAGGTGCGATGACCTCAAAAGCTTGCAAGAAAAGTGGCAACGTTGGAGGTAAGTAAGCTTTGAACAAGCATAATCCAAGCCTCTGGGTCTTGACATAGAATTCAGAGTATCAACACATATGCCACCCATTTAGACCAGATGTCAGAAATATGGTTAATGTTATAGTTTCATGACGGATAATAAGCCGACAGGTTCATGATTATCATGGAGAACAGCTCAATTAGTGTTTACCCGTTGGAGAGCTACAGTTTGAAAGGACCGGCGAAAGAAAGAGGAGTTGTTAAAATGGTGGACAGGATTTATAGGTATGGTCATGGACGATTGGATATTTTTTTTTTTAATTTGGTTGGTTGAATTTAATCAACCTTTCAAATATAATACAGTCATAAATAAAAAGTTAACCAACATCAGAATTTTGACATATGAAAAAACAGGAAATCACAAAAACAAAGCTGAGAACAAATACATGTACAAAGGGCTAGCAATGCACAGAATCTAACATCAAACAATTAAAAAAATGAACAGTAGCTATTTGTATTGCTGTGCAAGAAGAATTTAAAATTGCTCCCCAACAATCTTGAGGGTCTAAGTGACATACGTAATTGCAATATTTTGAGACTTGTGTCTCTCTTTTGCCACGGAGAGGCACACATTCAGTGATCAAATTAATAAGTGTTCCATGGGTATCAGGTACCATACAAAATCGACAAATGTTGCTTGAAGTAGGTAGGAGTTTGCGTCTGACTTGTATGTCTCTTGTGAGGCTTAAGTTAAACCTCAGGCGTAAAATACCTAAACGGTATATCAGAGTAGGTGATAACAGCAAATATGGTGCCGTTGTACGATTTTTTGTGAGGGAATCTTGAGCCATCCCCATCTTTGTATTGGAGGCAGAGATCTCGTGTCATAAACCAATCAGATTGATACATTTTGAATTTGGCTCTGTCGGGATTAGTTATTAAGATTTCGATTGAGACTTCTGCATTAACCAGAATCTGGTAAGCTTTTGTTAACCATGTATGTATGAAGACATGGGTTACAGAGAACATGTAGTCAGATAGCAATTTCAATATGGAGTTGTAAGGGGTGGAGAGCAAGTATTTCCTAAAAAGGGCACAAACACGCCAATTGTGAAGTGCTTGCAATGAGACAAGACCTAACTCAAACCTGATCCATGGACAAGGAGTGCACTGTGGTAAATGTAGCACCATTCTCCAGAATTTGGCCTCCCAAAGTGTGAACAACGATGATAGGTCGTTATTGAAGGTTTCCAAGCCATAAAGTAAAGTCGGGGTAACTTTCATGTTCCAAAATTGCAATGCCGGAGTAATGGAAAATTTGCCATATTTGAACATTATAAGAGAGGCCTGCGAGATGGCAGTTTTCAATTTGCTACCTACGTGTGCAATATGGCTAGAAGCGTGATACTTGCCCTCGAAGATCATCCCAAGATAAGTATATTGAGAAACCACAGATAGGGGGATCTGATTAATATGCCAAAGATGGAATAGATGCTTGTGGTTTCGTGGACAGAATGATACAATTTGAGTTTTGCTGGCATTTACTCTTAATTTGTTACAATGAATGTAGTCGTGAAATGCATTTAGAAGATTCTGTAAACCGGAATGGGTTTTGGAAATAAGCACTAGATCATCGACGTACATCAATGCTTTGATTTGATGGTTATTGAATTTGGGTGAATCTGAGGTGATGTTTTCAAAGGCAAGTTTCACCTTGTGAATAAAATAATTAAAGACAGCCGAGGCTAAGAGGCAGCCTTGTTTTAAACCGCGAGCCGTAGAGATGCTTGGAGACAAGCGTCCATCTAATGAAAGGCGGATTTGCATTGAGGTGTTGGTGTGTAGGTATGAGATCATATCAAAAATGTTGGGCGGACAATGATCATGGAGTAATTTAGCAAATAAGAGGGGTCTGCTGACAGAATCGAACACAGCATGCAGGTCCAAAAAAGAGTTGCTGTTTTGTTGCATGGCACTGTGCTTTGAGGGCATTTAGGCAGATTAAGTTGATGGAGGTGCAAAAAAGATTTGCTGTTTTGTTGCATGGCACTGTGCTTTGAGGGCATTTAGGCAGATTAAGTTGATAGAGGTGCCTAAGCCTGCAAAAAAACCCGATTGCTGGGGGGTCGCGCAGATGGAAGTTTGTCGTCCATCGATTGAAGTCTCGTAGAATAAATTTACAGAATAGTTTAACCGGGGCATCTAAAAGTGCAATGGGGCGATAGTTGGATGGTAAACTACGATCGCCCTTTTTAAAAATCGGGATAATTAGTGAAGTCTTCCAGGAGGGAGGGAGTAACTTGTGCTTTAGAATGTATTGGAATATGTTGTATAAAATATTTGCCCATTCGAGCGGATAGCCCTTAAAGATCATATTCAACAGGCCGTCTGGGCCAGCGGCCCGAGATAAACTCACTTTCATGATTTGCTCTTGGACATCAGAGAGTGTGAATTCAACTTTCCAAGAGCCAGAAGTAGCAGATTGAAAATTGGTATTGGAAAATTCTGGATCAGTGTGAAGAGACGAGAAGTGAGTCAGCCAAGCTGAGTCTGAGACCACATTGATCTGCAGGGCACCATATGAATTAGATGTCAGGTTATGAAGTAACTTCCCCATAAAGCTAGAGTTTTTGTTCCTCATAGCCCTGAACATCGTTTCGCTGCCATGATGGTATAGGAGAGCTTTTCTACTTCTAATCCAATTCTTGTGTCTACATTTGAGCGTGGAGAGGTCAAACCTGAGGGAAGAAGAATTTGACCGTGAGATAGCTCTTCATGCTCTCCGATAGTCAGCTTTAGCAGTCTGAATGTCCGGATCGAAAGCATGTTTGTTTCGACCGGTAAACCTTCTCGAAGTGGCCAGGGTGTTAATAAAAGGACGTAATAGATCAGAATAGTGTGTAGGGTGGTTCAGCTGAGCATGATATTCCACACTATTTCCAAATGAAAGCAGGGATGAAAGATTCCAGCGCACTCGAGATCCAGCCGAATTGGCAAGTAGTTTGGTGGGAAGATAGTGTGTTTCTTCCACGAAAATGGACCACTAAATCTTTAGAGAAAGTAAATTATGATCACTATGAGTTAGGTTAGTGATGGTAAGACTGTCTATGTGTTGGAACAGTTTAGCATTCACGTAAATGTAATCAATAATGCTTGAGCTAGAGCCACAATGCTAAGTGCTTTGAGGAGGCAGGTCGCCCGGAACAGCACCATATACCATATGGAAGTTGCGCTGCATCATGAACGAGGACCACATCGATGTGGCTTGATTGGATCGGGCTTGGTTCCAACAATCAAGATTAATGTCACCGAGGACAATTGTATGTGAAATATGTGGGGTTTGTAAAATCATGTCATGGATGGATGCCAAACCATCATAAAAAGATTTGTCGGTTTGTCCAAGGGGATTGCGGTAAATATTGACTAACGCAATGGTGAAGGTACGATGGATGATTTTCACTAATTGGATGTGGGCTTGGACAGATGCCCATGGTAGAACAGAGAGGCCCATCTGTGAGCTAACTGCGGCTAGCAGACAAGAAGAGGGTCTGCCCTTCCTGGGTAAAGCCGGAAGCAGAGTAAGGTCAAATCCATCCCATACAGGAGGAGTTAACAACCAAGTTTCCTGTAGGGCTATGACATGATGGTTAAGAGAAAGAGTGGACATGGAAGTGTGTAAGTGAGCATGGCCCCGAGTATTCCAACTAGCAAGGTTCAAGGATGATGAAGATAAGGTAGTTGGTGGTTAAGACGAGCAGGTCAAAGAAGATGTCGGACAGTTAGGAAATTTGTTCCCCGAGCCTTGATAGATATTCACTTTCGGCTTTGAGGTAGATGTCAAGTGCGAGGAAGATTCTGGATCTAGAGCTAGAAGAAAACCCAATTCGAACAGTTGCATTTTGCAACACCAGATTGAGTTCCAGACCACAGCCGAAGGAATGCGAAGCCTGACCACAGAAGAGCAAGTTTCAGATACAAATTCTATCTGATCTATATCATGGGTGGTAATATCATGCAGGTCCTCGATGTCTCCAAATATGTTCAAAACACTTGAATGATTTAGATCATATTTGGGAAAGTTACCATTTCGACATTTAAGAATGAAAGAGTGGGACAGAGGTCGTGAAGATAATGATGGTTTAGAGAAGGTCTTAGTGGTCGAGCTTGGGGTAGACCATTTTGACGATGGAGCCTCTGGGATCGTTCTAAGACAAGAGCGTAAGGTGTTTTCTTCATCTTGCATTGTGAGCACTGCCGAGCTTTGTGTGGATGGCTCAGAGTCCTCATGACCCCTCTGCATTAGGCCTACTCGCGAGGGTAGATAAGCATCAACACTGGCTTTTAGGTCAGATAATGCAGAAGCAGCAGGAGAAGGTGTCGGAGGAAAGGTTGAAGCAGAAGAAGGCCAGAAAGTAACATGCTTTTTGATCGGAGGAGCAACCTGCGCGCTTTTAGTTTGTGTTTGCATGACAGGAGTTGAGACAGACATTCTGGAAGATGATGAGAGTGAAAGATCTGTAGGCATCTGCAGATTGCACAAGCGTGAGGCTAAGTAAGCGTCAATACTTGCTTTGTAATCAAAACGAGCATCTGTGGTAATAGGGAGGGTAGGAGCAATTGGTCAATTGAGGAAGATCTGAGAAGGGTTAGTTGTAATTGTGACGATGGTGTCAGAGCAACTGACTGGTGTGGTAGCTCGTAGTGTTCGATGGATTTAACCAACTGACTAAGTGGGGAGAGAGACACTGGATGAGTGACTGAGAGCAAAGAAACTGAGCTTGAAGTAGAGACTGGGGGCTCCATATTGGTAGGAGCAAGAGAGGGTTGCAGTTGACGGACCACAGACGGTATGATGGAGGGCGCGGTGAGTGTGGAGGACTGCCCTAAGGCTTTGAAAAAGGCTGTGAGGGTATGTTTGGAGTGTTTTGAGGCAGTCAGGTTTTTGGTTTTCTTGATTGCCGGACGAGTTCTTCGGTTTAATGGCTTAACAATGGGAATCACATTTGGACCCGTAGTGGCTGCAGAAGAGGAATCTGAAGCAGATTGTTTGGAAAAGAGAGACAAAGAGGGCATTTAAGAAGGGATGTCTGAAGTTGAAGTTGGCGTTGGAGTTGGGATAAGAGCTGGTTCAGAAGGCAAGAAAGAAGCAGGTATGGGCTCAGGTGTGGGGATGTGAAGACTGGGTAAGGATGGGGCAGTGGAGAGAGACTCAGGAGCAACGGCAGAATGGATTAGTAGTAAATGAGCAGAGACACTGGGGGCGTCCTGAGAAATTGGTACTAATAGCAAGGGAGGAGCAACAATTCTAAAACTAGCCTACCTACCTTTCCATGCTCTTCCCACCCTAGCATCTTAACCAGAAACTTTAGATTAAGAGCCCGCAGCATGAAACATTTGCATACTGACTACAACCCTGCCAATTCGACCACTGACTCAATCAAGTTAGCCCATACCCATTTGCACGACCTACCTATACCACCTGAAAAATCTTCCCAAAAAGACAAACTCATTAAAGCAGCCTTGGTGAATGCTAGGTCTCTTCCTGCCCATGCTCTCGACATCGCTGACTTTATATCTGACGAAAAGCTCGATCTCCTCGCAGTCACGGAAACTTGGCTTAATGCTGCTTCCGGTCCATCTCTGGCCCTTGCTATACCTCATGATTATGCTATTATTAGATGCGACAGAAACACCACTCAAACGAAGGGAGGTGGACTCGCCATCATATTCAGAAATACATTCGACATCAAAGTCATCCAGGATGCTCAAATCCCCTCTGCTGAATCCTTGTCTATTAAGCTACCTCTATCACCTAACCACACAGCAACTTTGCACCTTATTTACCGACCACCAGGTCCCATCTCCTCCTTTATAGAGGACATTGCATCACTCATAACCACAGATACCAAACCCAACTCTCAAACGATCTTACTTGGGGACTTTAATCTTGGTTTTAACGACCCTAAGAACACTAACGCCCATGACCTAGCTAACACCTTATCGGATTTGGGTCACACGCACATTATTCACGAGCCCACTCATATCAAAGGCAGAACACTGGACTGGATCACTCACCTCAATTGCTCTATTGACCTTCTATCCAATGACCCATGCATTTGGTCGGATCATCACATAATAACCTTCTCTATCAAAGCCAATACACCTCACCTGGCACCTATCATCGCCCCAGCCACCAGCACGAGAAATAAGAAAGATATTACACCTGACAAACTCTTACCCATACTACTCCCCATACTGAACAATATCGACTCAGAGGCTGACCCCACAGTCTCAGTGGATATCTACAACCAGGCTATACTTAAAGCACTGAACACCATTGCCTCCCTAAAACTGCGGAAACACAAACCACAGCGTCACCTTAACACTTGGTTCACGCCGCAGCTAAGAGAATTACGCAAAGCTAAGAGAACCGCAGAGTCACATTGGAAAAAACATCCAACAGCATCCAATAAGACTGAGCTAACCCTAGCCTCCTCTAGTTACAAAGAAGCCATCTTTATTGCTAAAAAGGACACATACAACAAAAGGATTACACAAGCGGAATCCAACACAAAGGAACTCTTTAAGATTTTGAAAGAACTAGAATCCCCCATTGCCCCCATAGACAAATGTGTTACAGATGCACTATGGTGTAGTAATATTCAGAAGGCTTTATTAGATAAAATAGCTCGCCTACAATCTAAAATCAACGCAAAAAAATCCCTGCTACTTGCTGACCCGGACTACAAACAATTACCTAACAAATCACCTACCTTTAAGTCAACTTGTAAACCTTTCAGCTTCTCACCCGTCTCAATCTGGGAAGTAGAAAACATCATCAGGAAACTTAAACCTTCAAATTGCCAAGGTGATGCCTGCCCTGCCCCGATCATCAAAGCTGCTGCGCACGACCTAGCACCATTCATAACCAACCTCATCAATGCCTCCTTCAAAACTGGAGTAGTGCCTGATAACCTAAAAGATGCATGGGTCATCCCACTCCTTAAAAAACCTACTCTTGATCCAGCCAACCCGTCTAACTATAGACCGATAACAACTGTACCTTTCTTATTAAAAATACTGGATAGAGCAGCCTATTTACAAATACAGGCCTACTTAGAATCAAACAATCTCCTAGGACTTAGGCAGTCAGGTTTCCGACCGAGACACGGTATGGAAACTGCATTAATAGATCTCACTACACAGATCCAAATCCTGAAAGACAATGGTAAACTTGCACTCCTCTTATTGCTTGATCTGTCAGCAGCTTTTGACCTGGTCAACCATCAAACACTCTGTCACCACTTGAAAACTGCAGCACACTTCTCAGACGCAGCCACGGGCTGGATCAGTTCCTTCTTGGCGAACAGAACCATGAGGGTCGTCTCTCCCACTGATTCTGCTGAACCTTTACCAGTACCCTGTGGAGTCCCGCAAGGCTCTTGCGTGTCCCCGACACTCTATAATATATTCACAAAGCCCCTCTTTGATATCCTTGACTATCTGGGTGTCACGTAAACCAATTACGCGGACGACACCCAGATACTCATTGCTATCTCGGGGAACTATGAAACAGACAGCAAAACCCTTAACAAAATTTACTCAGTAATTCAAGCATGGATGGCACATCATGGACTCTGTCTCAATGACAAAAAAACCGAGTTGATCATCCTTGGCACTCACGCCAAACTCAAAAATCTCAATCCCGCATTTAAATCCTTCACCATAGATGGCAATCTCATCCCCGTGTCAAATAACACCAAAACCCTTGGGGTTTACATCGATGCCACCTTATCCTTCTCCAAACAAACTAATGCAGTAG
Source organism: Ambystoma mexicanum (assembly GCF_040938575.1). NCBI lineage: Eukaryota > Metazoa > Chordata > Amphibia > Caudata > Ambystomatidae > Ambystoma > Ambystoma mexicanum. Next base: position 257,679,677 of record NC_090934.1, on the reverse strand, counting down.
CATCATCAGCCGCTTACACCTGCAAGCTGATCACTGCATGTAGGCCGTTCATCTCCTCACCCAATTGCATTACTCTTGCCAGAGCATTAGTCCTATCCAAGATAGACTATTGTAATGCCCTTTACTTAGGCACTAGCTACAAAAATATCAACAAACTGCAAGTAATTCAAAATAATGCCATCAGAGCTGCCCTCAACATCCCCAAAAAGATGCACATCTCGGACACCAGATGCAAACTACGTTGGCTTCCAGTCAAGCACAGAATATCCCTTAAAACTCTGGCCCTTACACATAAAGCCAGGGCCAACCTTGCACCAGCCTACCTCACCAACCAACTTACACCTCACACTTCTTCAAGACCACTTAGAGCAGCACAAGCTAACACTATGTCCATACCGAGATTTAAACTTCATAACTCGGGTGGTGCTAGCTTCCCTGTACAAGCCTCTAAATTATGGAACACAATACCTGCGCTTTTGCGAGCAGAACCTCATTTAACCTATTTAAACATAACACAAAGTGTTGGCTTCACAGCATGGACTCTATGACAGCCTAACCGCCTGATCCCAGCATGATCTACTGTCACTGGCACACTTTTGTAATTAATGTACTTATACTAGACTATGTATATATGCATTTGCATGACTAAGTTTGTACCCACCTGTAACTGCAATGTAACGTAACCCTTATTGACTGCTTTCAATTGCAAATGTAACCAGATCTAATTTATGCGCCCGTATGCCCCTGGGCCTGGCTGCGCTTTATAAATAAATACAAATACAAATAGGTCCAATTATACCTGGAATGGAGGGAAGATGACTGGTCACAGGAACAATGCAGCAATCCAGGGATGGTTGATTGAGTTCTTGCACATGCTCAACAATAGTATCAGGTTGATTGATAGACCGTATTTGTGAGTGGATTGAGGGGGAATTGGTAGTGGATGGAGAACCGTGTGCATGTGGCCATTTGGCTAGATCTTCGAACAAAGCAGATTGGTTCGAAGGTTTGTGATCTATGGTATCAGAAAGTTTGGTCATGGTTGAGATTGCAAGGTTGATAGAAGTGAGGGCAGCTTGAATGAATGCAAGTTGTTGGGGCAATGCAACGGAAGATGGTGTATATGGGGCTCTGGGAGTGGGCATGGCGAATGAATCAATGAGCGAAGATGAACAGATGGCTGAGGAGTGGATGGAAATCTCAAAATGAATTTCTTCGTTAGTTTCATCAGACTGAGGAAATGGATGTCGGACTCGAAGAAGCATGAATGGAAATATCTGAAGCATCAGGCTGCAAGGAAGGAAATTTGATTGGTGAGAGAACAGTTCCTTTATGTGGGGGCTGGGAATGGGGGTTGACTGAATTGAGCATTGTAATGTCAGACAATGGGTGAGTGTTCATGTGCACCTGCGGGGATTGATGAGCAACTGGAGAATTATTGACGGTGGAAGAGTGGGCAATAGGCTTAGGGGGTTTTGAGATTGAAGGGTGACTCAAGATCAGCATTTGAGATGCTTCGCTGAGTACTGCCGGGAAGGGAAATTTAGCAGGCAATTTAGCAGGCATTATTGGACCAATAGTGCTAGGTGCTAATAAGGGAGTCAGCGCAATGGCTGAGAGGAATCTTGGAGATTGGACTGGCACTTGGTGACAAGTGAGGTTGAGGAGAGCACAAGCATTATTAGGCATGTTTGTGGTAAATTTGTAGGTGAAAAACACCATTCAGCAATTATCACAAGGGCAAACAATATTAGCAGTGCTAAAAGTGGGACAATAGCCTTAAGAAATGCAGCAGCAAGTTTTGCTGATTGGGCAAATGACAAAAGTAATTGAAAAAAAATAAAACAATAAAGAATAATAGCAAATAATACAAAAATCAAAATCAGAAAAGCAGTAAATATCAAGTATAAACAAGCAGTTCATAAGTAAGAAGCAGTAAAGAGTGAAATAAATATATCAAACAGACCACAATCGCAGACCGCAGCTAAGCAGTACTTGCCCGTGTGCGTACGCGATGTGCGCACGCACGAGCAATATGTAGATAGCAAGCTACCATAGGCTAAAAGCGAGAGCCAATCCCTGCAAAACTAAGGTGGGTTTGTGAATGGTAGTGTCAATCACTGTAAGTACAATGGAAACCGCTGAAAGTACGTTGAATGAGCGCTGAAATAGAAAGAAGGGTCAGCGTCAGTATGAGTCACTGGATCCGTGTCAGATACTGGGTAGTGGAGGTCACACAATTTCGCCTTTCTTTTGATGAGTGCAGGTCCAGAACAATCCAACAGCGTGGCAGAGAGACAAGCGGGAAAGTGGTACTTCAGCCTGTACTTGCCTGACGATTGGCTATTCAAGGTCACATATTTGGTGTTCAATTCCAACAGCGTTCGGAACCAGGAATCATGAGCAATTACAGCATAGACAATGAGACTAATCAATGAGACATGGGAGCAGAGTCTGCGCTTCTGAACTCCTTTATTAACAGCCGAAAAGGGCGCCCGAGGCGGTAACCCCGCCTCTTCCACCCGGCATGGGGCGCAGCCCACTACAAATATGCAACAAAAGAAATGGGACTTAATTACCAAACAAACAATGTCATTGACATAGAAAAGGGGACGCAACATCTCCCCGCCACTTAAAGAAGAAGTGGACTCTAGTTCATTTCTACAATCCATCGAGTGGGCTGGTGTATGGTCCGTCTCGACGGGCTTCGCCTTGACGTCACTGTCCGGTTTTTTGACGTGTCACTGTCACTGTTGTCAGCGTCTCTTTCTTCCACTTGGTATTCCGATTCCACGTCTGACGATTCGTAGTTGTTCTGGGCCAACTCTCCAGGAGGTTCAGTGTTCCCTTCAAAAGTCTTAAAGAATGATGATTTTCTCGGGATTGTTCCACACGGTTTGGCTGCAGTTATCATGGACCCGTTGGTGTGGGTCACGGTCATGGGTTCAGGTCTGAACGCGGGTGTGTCCTTGGTGTTTTGGTCTTGTCGTACTAACACCACGTCACCCACTTGAATGCGGCAAGGTTTGGCTTGTCTCCTTTGATCCGTGTATGTTTGGTCTTCTCCTTGCTCACCCTGTCTCTTGTTCTGGCATCATCAATGATGGTTGAGGGTGGACGGATGCGGTGGTTGTGGGGAAGTTGTGTCCGTATAATGTGGCCAAACATTAGAGTGGAAGGACACTCACCTGTGGTACTGTGTGGGGTGTTACGATACTCTCTTAGTAACGTGCAGATGGCCTGCATGAATGACCCATTGGTGATGGAACACACTTGCAGTGTCCTTTTGAGGCTGCTCATGAATTTCTCAGCCATTCCATTGGCTTGCGGCCACAATGGTGTTATTGTCCTGTGTTGGAACCCGAGATGTTCTGCAAACATTGCGAAATCATGGCCACTGAATGGCGGCCCATTGTCTGATTTTACAGTTGAGGGTATTCCATAGTCGGCGAATGTCTTGTCCAGTGCAGGTATTACGGCCTGTGCGCTGGTTGAGTGTATGAGATGTACCTCCGGGAAGAGTGGCATCTCGTCCACGATTACGAACGCATACTTTCCATTAGCTAAAGGTCCGAACATGTCGACTGCTACCTCGTCCCACACTTGCAGGGGCATTTCTGATAGCTGGAGTGGTGCTGGCAATGTTCTCAGGGCTACTGCTTGACATGTGAGGCATTTGCCTAGGAGTCTTTCCACCTGCTCATCCATTTTCGGAAACCAAACCTTGGTCTTCAGTTGTCTTTTTGTGGATACTATTCCACAATGACCTACGTGAGCTATGCCCAGTATTTGTTTTTGTAGACTGGAAGGGATTACAAGCCGGTTTTCTTTGAGAAGCAACCCTTCCGGGGACACTGACAGTGTGTGTTGCACCAGCTTGAATGTTCAAAATTGTGCTTCCTCTTGGGCAGATAGGCCCGAGGTGTGCCGATCCGTCACATGCCACTGGCCCGATTGCACGCACTCTTTAGTGGTTAGCAATAGTTTGTCAGTGTCGGTGGCTTCTATGAGTTGAGTTGTTGGAGACGTGCTTCGGGAGCGCGTTGTTGACCAGGAAATTAACATATTGATTTGCTTTTGTGGACTGTCTTTCCTCTTGTGCTGGCAGGGGGTACCTCTATAAGAAGTCTGCAGGGTTGTTGTCTTTCCCTGATCGATGAATGATGGTGAATCCGAGTATTCTTGTAACCTCAGACCCCATCGGGCAATGCGGAGTGGCATTTTGGCGGTGGGTTTTCCATAGATCGTGGTTAGGGCCTGGTGATCCATGACAACAGTGAATGGACGCTCGTATAGAAAGAGATGATAATGCTCGCACGCCCATACAACTGCAAAACTTTCCTTTTCAGGTTGGGAGTAGGCACACTCTGCAGAGGACAAGCTTCAGCTTGCATAGGCTACTATGCGTTTTGGTGAGTTTGGTGATTCTCCAGGTCTGGATTGAGCTAGTATAGCGCCCAGACCTACTGGACTGGCGTCCACTGTGAGTTCAGTGTCATATGCAGGGTCGTAGTACGCCATGCACGAGGCGGATGATATTCGCCGTTTGATTTCTTGAAAGGCCTCCTCGCATTCTGTCGTCCACTTGAAATCTCGATCTTTTCATGTGAGGAGTCTTAGTGGTGTGCTCACTGACGCAAAATCTTGAATGTATCTGGTACAATAGCTAGCCATCCCTAGGAACGAGCGTATGGCTGATGGGGAGGTGGGAGTGGGGGCATCCCGGATCTGGGCGCATGCCTTTGTTTGAAAATATGTGTCCAAAGAGTTTTTGTGTGGTTCTGCTGATCTCGCACTTCTCCGGATTGAGTGGTAAGATGGGCATTTTCTAATGCCATGCAGACTCTTCGTAGAGTGTCATCATGACTTTCTTGTGAGGTACCGAAGATGATAATATCATTGCTATAGTTCAGACAGTGAGGGATGTGTTTGATTATTTGTATTTTGTTCTGGAAAATTTCGGCAGCTGACGACACTCCAAAGCTTAACCTCTTGGATCTGAAAAGTCCCAGATGAGTTGAAAATGTGGTGATGTATCTTGATGAAGGATGGAGTTCAAGTTGATAACCTTTGTTTAGATCAAGCTTCGAGAAGATTGTGGCTCCGTGTAGAAGGTGCATCATGTCTGTCATGCGTGGTGCTAAGTGTCGTTCCCTTTCAATGGCCACATTTGGGGCACGCATGTCTACACAGATGCGTATGCTCGACGTGCTGTCTTTCTTTGGTACGGGTACTATTGGCGAGACCCATGGCGTTGGGCCAGACGCTGGCTCGATGATGTCCTGTTGTAGCAGCGAATGTATTTCATCTTCCACTTGTCGTTGTATATTGAGGGGAATTCCCTGATAGTATTGAGCTATGGGGGGGGTGAGTGGGTTGATGTGTAGCTTGAGTTGTCTGTCTTTTAGACGGCCTAGCCCTTTGAATAAAGATGGGAACATCTTTTGAATCATGTCTTTCGCGCTGGAGGTGTGGGCAGACTTGATTTGGTACATGATGCCGATTTGTCCCATTTGTATGGCCGTAAGGAAACTTAGAATGCTTCCTCCGGGTACCTCTCCTTTGATTACATACATTTGCACTTTCTAGCTTTGTTCTTTGTATTGGCACTTAGCGGTAAGCATCCCTTTGCAGTTTAGCGGTTTATTGGACCCGTACGGGTATATCAATCCCTAAACGAGGGACCAGGAATCATGAGCAATTACAGCATAGACAATGATACTAATCAATGAGACGCGGGAGCGGAGTCGGTGCTTCTGAACTCCTTTATTAACAGCTGAAAACTGGCACCCGAGGTGGTAATCCCGCCTCTTCCCCCCGGCGTGGGGGCGCAGCCCACTACAAATATGCAACAATAGAAATGGGACTTAATTCCCAAACAAATAAAATGCAGCAGCAAGTTTTGCTGATTGAGCAAATGACAAAAGTAATTGAAAAAAAAAAGAATAGAAAATAATGCAAAAATCTGAATCAGAAAAGCAGTTAATATCAAGTATAAACAAGCAGATCATAAGTAAGAAGCAGTAAACAGTGAAATAAATATATCAAACAGACCGCAATCGGAGACCGCAGCTAAGCGGGAAAGCAGTACTTGAGCCGGTACTTGCCCGTGTGCACACGCGCGAGCAATATGTAGCTAGCAAGCTACCATAGGTAAAAGCGTGAGCCAAACCCTGCAAAACTAAGGCGGGTTTGTGAATGGTAGTGTCAATCACTGTAAGTACAATGGAAACCGCTGAAAGTACGTTGAATGAGTGCTGGAATAGAAAGAAGGGTCAGCGTCAGTATGAGTCACTGGATCCATGTCAGATACTGGGTAGTGGAGGTCACACAATTTCACCTTTCTTTTGATGAGTGCAGGTCCAGAACAATCCAACAGCGTAGCAGAGAGACAAGCGGGAAAGTGGTACTTGCCTGAAGATTGGCTATTCAAGGTCACATGTTTGGAAAGACCAATAACTCTAAGCACTACAAAAAAAGCAAAATTTATGAAGATTGTAGTTTATTTGTATTTGTTATGCTTATTGTTTAAAGATGCTGCAAGAAGTAAAGTCGAGTGTCAAGCATGATCCTTTGCCTCCGTGTCTTTCTGTAACCTGGGTTGAAAATTTGAATTTTCCTTACTTTTGTGCTGTGAAATAACACTGGTCAAAACCATGCTATTACTTCGTCGAGTTCAGAGAAACCATCTATACCTCCATTTTACAAATTCACCAGCTACAAGTTCTGGATACCGTAGTGGGTGTGTTGGCGTGGGTAGCCCGTTACGATGCAAGTTAGGTATTACTACCTTCTTTGACCACATAATACGTTTTTGATAGTTTGCCCACAACTGCCGCCACGCTGGATATTTTCTTGGCTTTGACCCATCTTGGCTTTGACCCATATAAGGAGAGATCAGGATAAAACGGAATAAAAAGGAAAGGGAAAACCACGGAAGACTAAGTTTGTGTAAAACGTGGAAGGGGGAGGGAGGTGGGGAAACCAAAGAGGAGCACAAGGACATGGAGGGGGAGGAGTAACAGATTGGTCGAAGGTGGGAGGAGGGCGGCGCTACTTTGTGGTAGGCGGAGCTTTAAAGTTTATTGCCCAAGACTGTAGTAACAACAACACATGCAGAGTGGACCGTAGGTCCAAAACGCTCTTCCTAACGCCCAGAGACCGCACACAGCCCTGGCCGCCATGCCAAGATCGGAGTGGCACTACCAGTTCCGCGTGATCATGCTGGGAGAAGCCGCGGCGGGCAAGACGTCCCTGCTGAGGCGGTACACCGAGGACGTCTTCGAGGAAAAACCAGTCTGCACTGTAGGCGTGGAGTTCTACACCAAGATGCTGAAGCTGGAGCCCGGGGTGCGGGTCAAACTGCAGGTGTGGGACACCGCGGGGGAGGAACGCTTTAGGTGAGTAGCCCTGCACGATTACGCAGCCGAAAGAACGTTGCATTTGTATGTAACCAGCATGCCATGTCCCGTTTGGGGGCGGGGCTCTATCCAGCCCTGCCTTTTCTTTGATTTCTGGGACTTGTAGTCATATTTCCAGTTATATAAATCCAGGACTATAAATCCCGGTGCACTGGGGTTGAAACACAGGCCAGGCTAAATACTGCACGAATAGTTTACAGCTTTGTATACCGGGTCGGTCTTAATCCTGAGCACAGCAACTGCAGGTCAATGCCCGACCTCCACGCTGCTGGCTCCCGATAGTCGGCTCATGTTGCATCCACTGCCCATAAAGCATCCGCGGCACGCTGCTACGGCAGGATGACTGCGTGCACTCAACGCTGCAACTGAAGCGGCGCAAGCGCGTCCAAAATGTCGGACGTAGGCAGCGCGCTCTCGTGGTGCACTAAACGCTTTCTGCGCACTCTTTGACAAATCACACAGTGAGTGCTCGCCCTTGCTGCGGGAATTTAAATCTGCGCGGCTGCACCCTCTACGCTATGAAATAATAATTTCGCTCTCCCCCATGTATTTGGCAGTGGAAGACTTAGGCCACAGCACTAATCGTTTGTGTTTCTATATGTGAAACAGGCACGTTCCAGAACAACCCCCCCCCCTGACAATGTATCGACGCTGTTCCCACGCTGCCCGGTTGGACCCGTGTGAACTCCATCTTCACCCTCGCTGATTGCGTTCCTTTTTTTTCTATTTCTTTTATTCTTGTGCCTGGCTCATTTAACACACCTTTCCCAACGTCTTGACAGAATAGACACGTTGCAATATAGATACATTATGGAATAATTCGAAGTTCTACACTATACAAAAAAGGTATCTCTAAAATCCACATTTTATAAATCATCTAAAAGACATTACGCATTCTATTTTAAAATTGGGCTGGTACAGTTAACTATTTAAAAAAATGTATTTATTACCCAGTAGAAAGGCCCAAGGGGAGTGAGTAGCTGCCAAAGAGCAAACAGACCAATATGGTGACACGTCACTACCCTATTTAGCAAAGCTTGTATAAGGAGACAATAGACCACTCATGAACATATTTGGAAAATTAAATGAATCTTTCTTCCCTTAAAGCAGGTGAAGAGAGTAACACGTTTTTAAATTCTCTCTGAAATGTAGCTGAAGTCTAGTCAAAGCTCACACGAGGACCAATGACAAGAATAGATGCAATGTTAAATCGAAATCGCATGTATTGTAATCTTTTCTGAGGGGCAGAAAATGCGATCACATATTTAGGATAGCTATGCCTATGCCAGTGCATAGAAGTATATTCTTTATACAGTGTCAAATTTGAAAAGAGTTGTAGTGGGTGAGGAAAATATCAATGACTTCTCAGATTGAACAATTGACTTTTTTATTTATCTATATATATATATATAACTTTGTAGCAACATAACCCAACTCATCTACTGTACACTATTACTGTCTGCGACATAATTCAAGAGCAGGGATGGCTCTATCAAAGTGTTGTCCCATACCTCGATTAAATCGCATGGGGGCCAGAATGCACCCTTGCCAAAGGCCCACCATCGATGTAACTGGTCGTGACAAATCGCCACTCTTCGTGACTGTAATCTATATTTTCCAGTCTGTATGGACCTAGCATAAGTTTGAGCATAGACCACAAGAAGAGTTTGGACCGTAGAATCGCCCTACTAATTGTGTCAAAAGGTGTGTGGTGCTCATTTATCAACCTCGGAAGGATGAAAGGCTAAGTTTGGCCCTGCCGGGATTCAAGCCTGCCTTAGCAGGCTCTGCACGGATGTCAAAGAGAGCGCTCTACTCGCTGTGTCACTTGACCGGCTTTAAAAATAGCGTAAAAATAACCTTGATGGCTTTAAAAATAGCATTTGTAAAATCTGTGACCCTCCCCGCCACGTGTTCTGTCTATAGAACACGTGAGCAAAAGGAAGGAGGGGGGACTTTACCAACAGTTGAGACGGATGGTGATACCAGATGGCTTCATCTATCAAGCTGTGGTGCAGGGGAGCCATAGTAGAGTCACCATTCATAGTTTTTTTTTTTTTTTAAATATTTTATTGATTTTATATTTTAGAAAAACAAACAACACACAACACAATACAACTGTCAATTATTTACAGAAACACAAAAGAAAATACGAGAAAAGAAAAAAAAACTCCCCCCACCCACCATCAAGCCAGAGCCGGCTCCCTTGTATCCTCAGTCAGGGCATCGTCAGGAGAAACAGTGTCCGTAGGCACATCTTCCGAATTATCAGATTCGTCCAAGCCCTGTTGTGGGTTGGTCATAGAGGCCACCAATTGTCGCCAGGCCAGCAAGGGCCCTATCTCCTCCTCGCCCCCTCTAGTGACCGCTTCAAACCATACCACGGATTCAGCCTCCGCCCACCTCATAAGGTCCGCCCACCATAGTTCCACTCTCGGCCTGCTAGCCGATTTCCAGTTCATGGCAATCCTGCGTTTGGCCAGAACATATGCCAGGTCCCTCAGCTTGCTCAGGTGCCTAAAGTGTCTGGGCCTGGGGAAGATCCCAAGCATACACGACCAGGCAGATCCCACGTCCAACACCACTCCCCCACTTGCGAGCTTCATCTTGACCTCCTCCCAAAATCTATACACTTCCGGGCAGGCCCAAAACATATGTAGCAACCCAGCGTCCACCTCCCCACACCTGGGGCATTTTTGAGTGATCGAGCCTCCGTACCGTGCAATCTTCTGAGGAGTCAGGTAGGCCCTGTGAGTAATGTAGAACTGGAGTTGTTGGAGCCGTGCATTTCGGGACACCTTTTTATGATATCCCAGGACCCTCTTCCACTGACCCTCCGTCATGAGTCCACCCATCTCCTCCTCCCATTCATGCCTCAGTTGGGGCAACTCTTTCCCAGCCTTCGTTCTGAGGAGTTCGTATATCCGTGATATTTCATGCCCACCCACTGAGACATCATACATAGTTTCAAGGGTGGCATCAGGATCATCTGCCAGTGCCGTCTCCGGCCATCTCTTTCTCACTTGTTTTACTAGCCTGGCATAGGTGATGTACTGGCCTCTGTGCACCCCCGTCTCATCCTGCAACTTTTGAAAGTCCAGCGCCTCCCTCTCCCTCCATATGTCCCCAAGCGTGGCCAGGCCCACTGGCTCCCAGTGCCTGCGGACAGACTGAAACAGTTGGGTGTCGTTTTCGCACAGGGCCACCAGCGGGACCTGCCAAGATAGCGGTTCTGACTCCCCCATCAATTTCCATGTTCTGTGCCAGACCTCCCATCCCAACCTCAATAGCCGCCCTCTTCCCGTCAGTTTATTCCTTTGTAGCCACACCACCTCTCTCAGGAAGTATGGGGCCGCATCCTCACGCAGCAACCTAGATTCCGCCGAATCTTCATCAGACAACCACCTGGCCACATACAACAGTTGTCCCGCCAGATAATATAGTTCGAAGTTGGGCAAGCCTATACCCCCCTTCTCGGACGGGTTCTGGAGCTTCCACAGGGCCACCCTATTCCTGGAGTTACCCCACACGAAGCCCCTACACATACTATGAAGTCGTACAAATAGGCTCTTAGGGATCAAATACGGGACGTTCACGAAGAAATGCAGGAGTCTGGGAAGGACCACCATTTTCAGCAAAGCCGCCCTCCCCATCATGGACAGGGGCAATCTGGACCAGAATGTCATGCTGTTCCTGACCCCCTCTATGGCTCTCTGTGTTATGCTTGTGTACCGCCTCAGTCCGGTGGTAAATATTTACCCCCAGGTACCTAAACGTGTCGGTCCGCCATGGTATTGGCAACACAGGCAGCCTCTCTAACGGGGCGTCCTTGTACCCGCCCAAAGGGAACAGGCTAGACTTCCTGGGGTTCACTGATATGCCCGAGAGGACAGCGTAATGATCCAGTACTTCCAGTACGTACTGCAGGTTCTCCTCCGGGTAGCGTAGGTACAGCAGCATATCGTCCGCATAGAGAGATATTAAGTGGCTGCCGCTGGCAGTGTTAATGCCCACCTCCCCGTATTGTTGCCGCAGGCATATCGCCAGCGGTTCCAGCGCGAGTATATATAACATGGGTGACCAAGGGCATCCCTGCCTGGTCCCCCTGCTAAGTTGCCAGGCATCCGAGACTGTGGCCCCAGTCTTGACCCTAGCCACCGGGCTGCTATATAACAACTGGACCCATCTGATATAACCAGGGCCCACGCCGTATCCCTGCAGGGCCGCTTTCAGCCAAGGCCATCTCACTGAATCAAAGGCCTTGACCGCATCCAGCGACACTACCGCCATCTCGCCCGTGTCATCCTTAGTATGGTCAATAACATGGTGCAGCCTCCTATGGTTATCACTGATATTCCTGCCTGGGACATATCCCGTTTGATCCGGGTGGATCAGCTTGCCAATCACCTTCTTCAACCTGTTGGCCAGCACCGCCGTGAGTATTTTGCTGTCCTGGTTTAGCATGGACAGAGGTCTATAAGATCCACACTCAACAGCCGGCTTGCCTGGTTTCAGTAATGGGACAATCATGGCCTCACGGAGGGACAACGGGAGTTCTCCCTGTTCGTATGCCTCGTTAAACAAGGCCAGCAGTGGCTGGAGCAGCTCTTGCACGTACACCTTGTAAAACTCACCAGGCAGTCCATCCGCTCCAGGTGCCTTACACGTGGGGAGGCCCCGAATCACCACCTCCAGCTCATCAGAAGTGATAGGGGCGTCCAGTTCCTCCCGCTCCAGGTCGTCTAGGGTGGGCAGACCAATGTCTTCCAGTGTGTTCAGGATGTCCTGGCTCCTGTCCTCCCCAGTGTCCTCATACAAACGTTTGTAGAACCTGAGGAATTCCTCGTTCACCCCATTCTGAGTGTTGCGAAGACCACCGTCCTCACCACGGATCTCATGAATAACCACTCGGGGGGACTCACTCTTGTACAGCCAGGCCAACAGTCTGCCTGACTTGTCGCCCCCCGCGTGCAGCCGCTCGGTATATTTCCTATGGTTCAGTCTACATAGTCGGTCCCAAAGAGCGCTGCACGCCACCTGAAGGTCTCTCATCCTAGTCTTGTCTACCTGAGTGGCATTCTTCGAGACGAGCCAGGCTCTCCAGTTCCCTTTCGGTGTCCCGAAGCTCCCTCCCGATACCCCCTTGAAGTCCCTTGGATTTAGAGATGGCCCCTCCGCGCACCACTACCTTAAAGGCCTCTCACAGAGTTCCCGCAGAACGCACGCTACCCGTGTTTATCTCAAAATATTCCCCGATGGCAACCCTCAGGGTCTTCCCGGAATCCCTCATCCTGCAGTGCCTCCGACCGGAGCCTCCATGTGGGGACCCGAGGCCTAGGGGGTTGGTGTCGCCACTCTACCACCAGGGGCGAATGGTCCGACAATACTCGAGCTTTGTATTCCGCCCCCACTATTTCGCCCGCTATCTCGGCAGTTCCAAACACATAATCCAATCTCGTATATGAATCGTATGGCGCCGCATAGTGCGAATACTGCCTCTCCGTGGGGTGGAGTCTCCTCCACACATCTACCAGTCCCAAGTCTCCTAGCAATGTCCCGAGCGCCTTGGTCGCCGGCGGCATTTTCCATTTGGTGTCAGCGGACCGGTCGATTTTGGGATCTAAGACGCAATTGAAGTCCCCACCCCACACCATCGCACCCCCTACCAAGGGGCCGAGTTTGCCATAGAGGGATCTAAAGTAGGCTGCAGTATCATGATTGGGGGCATACAGGTTGAGGATGTGTACTTCCCTGTTCTCCAGGAGTCCTGTTATCGCCACCATTCTACCCTCCGGGTCCACTATCGAGTCAAGCACCCGGAACGGCACGTGCAGCGCCACCCAGGTGATGACCCCTCTAGCATACGCCGAGTATGTGGCACCCACTACCTTGCCCTTCCACTTCCTCATGACCACCTCCAATTTCTCCCTGGTGAGGTGGGTCTCTTGTAGCAGGGCTATGTCTATCCGCATCCTCTTCAGGTATAGCATTACTTTGTTTCGCTTGAGGTAACTATTGAGGCCTCGGACATTCCAGGTAACTATGCGAAGACTATCCGATGCCATCGGTTTGATCTGTATTCAGCCCCGCCCTCCCCACAATACCTCCTTGGTCTAACACACCGCCGGCTCTTCCGCCCATGATCCCCATCCCCCCTCCCTGTTTCCCAACTACACACCACAGCAAACAACCCCTCCCATCCCAACAAAAGCCCAGCTCCATCCCTGGATCTCAGGCCCACCCGCGTCTGGTCTTATCCCGTATACAAGGAATAGGACCCCGCGGGGCGTCGCCGCTCTAACAGCGACCTAACTAACCAGATATGTTACTACTGGGGACAAAGGAAGCCTCTTGGAGCTCCCAATCAAGTAACCACGGGTAGGCACGCCCAATGGGCCAGCCAGTCAGCACCACATCATACGCATCACATACCGTACAAATGACTATATTCAAGTCCCAATGTCTCGGCCCCAGGTGGCCCAGCCATAAGCTACTTATCTTCCGTAGTCTCTGCCTGGATGCCCGATTCTTGAGGACTGCCCAGCGCGTCTAGCCAGTCAATCGCTTCAGTTGGTGTTTCAAAGAACAGGGATCTGCTTCTGTAGAAAACTTTCAATTTGGCCGGGTAGAGTAGCATGTAGCGATGGCCAGCTTCACAAAGTCTCCTTTTCACCGCCCCGAAGTGCATCCGACTCCGCTGTACTTGTAGCGTATAGTCAGGGTAGGCCGTGATCTTGGCCGATCCTCTGTCAATCGTTCCCCCTTTTCGAAAGAATTCAAGAATCTTTTCGCGATCTCGGTAGTTCAGAATTTTCGCGATCACCGGCCGCGGGGGGGCCCCAGGAGGCGGCATCCTGGTTAGGGCCCTATGAGCTCTCTCAACTGCAAACCCCTGGGTCAGTACCCCACCGGTAATCTCCTGCAAAAACATGGATTCCACAAATTCCGTGGGGTCTGGCCCTTCAGTTCCTTCAGGTAGGCCCACGATACGAATATTGTTGCGTCTGGCACGTCCCTCCGCCTGCTCCGCTCTGTCCTCCAGGTTGCCCACCCATTGCACAAGGGCGTGCAGTTCCTTTTTATGAGCAGCGCAGTCTGCCGTGTTCGTGGCTGTCTCCTTCTCGATGGTCCCCGTGCGTTCCGAGACCGCCCTCACATCCACCCTAAGCAGATTCACCTCCTCCTGGACGGTACCGATCTTGAGGTTTAAGCATTCCTGTAGCTCTTTCATGGCGAGGCCCAACTTGGTCTCCCATGACACTTTTAAGTCCGCAATCGGCGCCAGCACCTCCTGTATCGTGCCCGGTGACTCCGCGGTCGTCATGGGGGTCTCTTTGTTCTTGCCTCCTTCCGCCCCTGGGGGGACTTGGCGTAAGCCTCCATCGTGGGCTGTTTGGCCTTGGGTTTCACACCTCTCGTGGTCATGTTGTTGTATGAGTCGGGCGGGGGCCCGTCCCGCCAGGCACCGAGGGGGAGTCACGCCACACAATGCCCAAAGCCTGGCCCACCACACCATGGGGCATCCGACACGCCCGGAGCACCCCAACCACTAGGCCCACGGTCCTGTCGTCACAGCTACATCCGTTCGGCTCTCCCGCTCGCTGGGCCATCGTGCGTCCTAGGCGGCGCTCATGTGTTTTAGTCTCCAAGCAAAGGGACCCAAGGGTCCTGCACTCGTGATCGCGACACTGACTTCATGATCCTCGGTGTTCGCAGCGTGTCGCCGCCATTTTGTCTAGTCCGCCTGCTCAGGGCTCGTCCCAGTCAATCACATTTATTTCGGTTTCTAGGCCTTCCAGACATCCCAAACTTTCACCGGGTGTAGTGGTGGCATTCACACACCTGGACATCGATTTCCAACGTCGGCCGGCCCCCGTGGACGTACCCCTCCATCAGGATCAAAACAGGATCAGCGGAGCTCCTCCAGAGTGCGACCTCTTACATGGCCGTCCAAGCCACGCCCCCTTCAGTCACCATTCATAGTTGGCCACAAAATACAGGTGTTGTTACCAGATATATGGTTCTTCATCTTCAGGCTGTCTTTGGTGGACATCTGGCATCTATAACACTTCAACCAATTGCTGTAGTACTGACAGACTTTCCGCTTTTCTACTTAGTAAGTAATAAAGAGCAGCAGATGTCCACAGTCTTGTGGAACACTCCCGTCCCTCGCACACCCTATAAATGTTGAAGAAACAACCAAATGTTTAAAATGTTCAATAAAGGTTCTTGATACACATCTCATTTACCTGTGTGGTATTGCTTTTTATATAAATGTTCAAACAGAAATCATCAAAAACAATGTATGTTAACAATACATTACGCAATTTTCAAAAATGTCCTTATCAAAGTACAAAATGTTGTCTGAAAATATTTCATAACCTATAAACAATTCGCTTCATTGTGTAATTTATATTCAGTATCAACAATAGGTGGCATGTATGTATTCTGCTCAACGCGTTTCGGGAATTCTTTCCCTTCTTCAGGAGCTGCTATATCCTTATATGTTGTGCTTCCTTCATTTCTATAGTTAAGTAAATCAAAATAATATTTTAGTGACCGAGTTTCATATATTTCCAAAATCATCAATATATCTGTCATGTGTTAATCTAAGGTTAGTAATCACCTGGATGATGCTCCATAAATGCAGGTCTCAGTCAAGATTAAAGTACTGTTCTATGCAGTCTTGGACTAGGCCAAATCGATTTCAACCTGTAGGTAAAATAAATATAGTGTGCTCTTATATTTAAGGATAAACTGTGGCTTTAAAAAGCTATTTACAATTAAAATAAGCTACGCTAGAAATTTCAAGGAGAGAGTATTCTTAAATATCTATCACGAGTAGATCCATGTGTGATCCTTTTACACAATCGGTTCCCCTTTTCAGTCTACACTGGTAGTGAGGCATCCTTTGACTGATGTAATCATGTCTTTCCTAAAAATTGACAAAAATGGTGTCGCTCGCTATTTCACATACCTTTCCAGATGTGAAGTATTTCTATCCTTACCTCATATGTTAGTATGCAGTTATAGCTGTTGTACTTCAGTGCAAGAGCCTTTGATGCTGACACAACACTGGTGTTCAGGTAATGCCTTTAAGGATTTCCTAGAGTTAAATTAAACGCACTGCATCAGAAGGGCATCCCATTGTGGAATTATCCTAATCTAATTTTATAATTCCATAGATGTTTACCTCTTCCTGGGAGTTTTTGCCGTGTTTCAGTAGCTGCTGCAAAAGCGTGACGATTTGTGGAATTCAAAATGGCCGCTCTATAAGATCGTGTCATCAAGCAGATGCGTGATGACGTAATTGGCAATTTTCAACATCACGTAGTGACGCTGATGCGCAATGTCGTCAAGTGTTTACATACGTCACTAAGTGACGGTGGGCCGTTTTACATTCATTTAATGAAATGTTGATACTATGCTGTCAATGTATGTAGGCCTCAGTTTCTACCTATGACGCCTGGTTGTAGCCGCCAGACGCACGCCCTACCTGCCCTTGTTTGGAGGGTGTGTGTCTTAGACTTTTTTGTATCTTCCCGTGAGTCTTATTCAGTCATTCTATACCTGCCAGCAAACCTGTCGCCTTTCAGGAACAACGCCTCGCCTTTTAGGCAAAAAAACAATCACCCGTTGATTTGACCCAGACCACCAACTACAAATGTCGGACATCACCTGCCTTGACCCTGAACAAGAGAGTATATATGACGAGGTCTCATGTGGGCCTCATCACTAAAGCAAGGGGCCTGGGGTGTGTGTTCACTGAAAAAACATTGTTAACGTGAATTGATGGTTACGGGTAAAACCGAAATACCTCTGAAATTCACCAGTTATGGTAAGTTAAGCAACCATAACTCATGCCACCACTGTTCACTGCTAAGACATAACACCCAGGACATGAAAGATGACATCTCAAATGTCATTGATAACATCACATGTCTGGGCCCCTTGTTTTTATTTACTGACATAATGAGGCAAGTTTTTTGTTTTTACTGATGGTGAGAATGTCCCAAATTTAGAAGCTGCTATATATCTACATTTGTGATGTCTTCTTTCATGCCCTGGGTGTTAGTCTTAGCAGTGCACAGTGGTGGCGTGAGTTATGGTTGCTTGGCTTACCATAACGGGCGAATTTCTGAGGTTTTACTTGTAACCATAACGTCACTTTTTAATAAGTGAATTTAACTTTTTCATTGAATTTCATGGGTTTTTGCCAGTGCACGCTAATTTCCTACAACTTACTAATATCATACTTACCCCAATATAGCAACATTTTTGGTCAATTTACAAAGTTTCGCTGTAAAACTCTGCCATTCCCCACCTTCTAGCATCATTTTTAACACTTCTATGCACTTTTTGTAACTTTTTCCACATGGTCGCATGTCATGTTTGTGGACAGTTCGGGACTGCATTTTCTGTTGTTGTAGGAATTTTCAAGCTCAAAATGTACCCTTGCACAGCTCCCACACCTATTCTTACTCATTATTCATTAACAATCTGGCACAGAACACATACTTGGAAGAATATTAGCAACATTGCTATTTATCTTTCACATGGCATTAGCTATTGCCATTCCTCCTACACAAGAGCCACCACCACCAGCTGGAGGGCTTGCACAATCATTGGTGTGGCAGTTCTTTATTACTGTTGGGAATGTACCAAAGGCTCAAGCTGCCAAAGTGAAATGCACTGAGTGCAACGCTGTACGCAGTCGCGGACTACCTAGACAGTACTCCTACGGGACTACCTCCGTGCTGCGCCATACCAAATCCAACCACTGCAAGGCTCTCTGAAAGGTTGTTCCTTTCTTAGCAAGTAGCAGACTGTCTTCCTTCTCTTCCTCAACCAATACTGTAACCACACAGCCTACTTCTGAGGGACACAAAATCCCACCGGCTACCTTGCAAGCGATAAGAGGCTGTTGATCCATATCTTTCAAAAACAACTGTACTCTGCTTATACTGCAACACAGCGCCCCGCACGGGGGGCAATTTCGAAGTTCTTTTGAAGCCGTAATCAAGGAGCATGAGAAACACTTCCCCCTACCTTAGATATAACGCACACGCAACATCGTCCCCTGTCCACCTGCCCTCCATACTTTCTGACCTCTCCTGCAACAACAAAAAAGGGTTCCTTTTAGGAGACCACCTTTCACAGTTAAAAAACAGAGCTAAAACAAATCATCTTATGGACTCCATCTACTTTACATTCCTCAATAAAGTAGATGGACTCAATAAGATTCTCTAACGTTTCCATTAGCATTTTGTGTTTGCTAATGGAAATAATGTGGCGTTTATCCCACATACCAGAGGCTGGAATGGGGGGATAACGAGGGCTGCGGGTCGTTATCCACCGTTCCAACCCCTACAACGGGGAATGAAGGCCATTAGCACCCCAGGTTGCCAAACGGTAAACCGCGGTGCTAAAAAATGTTTCTTCATACTGTGAGACAAGCGCGGGATCCGCTGTAGAAGGAAAATCCATTCCCAAGATGGCCACCATGGAAAGGGAAGGTGGGACTCCATACAAAGCCCCTCTTCCCTTTCCAGGGCGGCTTGCGGGAAGCAAAGAGAACAAGTGAATGCGGAGGTGGCATCCGCCACCAAAATAAGGTAACTAAGGGGCGTGGGTGGTGGGGGAAAAAATGGAACAGAGGTGTGGGGAGATGGCAGCAGGGAGAGCTAGGTGGTGGGGAAAAAAATGGAACGGAGGGGTGGGGAGATGGCAGCAGGGAGAGCTGGCCGCCAGGCAGCTTGGAACGCGGGCTTGTACCGACAGTTCAAGGCCGTGTTCCTAGCCACCTCATTGGCTGGCCCCCTGCCCAGGGTGCTAATGCACAATTGTATACTAGAGAAACATATAAAAAGGACAAACTATTTTCTGTGTCAAAACTTTTTCTAGGATACAATAAGGACCATAATCAATGGACCTTAAGAACTATCCACAGCCCACTTTCCAGGCCATATATCCTTAAAACACCCTGATGGCACGTGCACACCATCACACAGGGCAGCCGTTCTAACCTTTTTGATTTTATATTTGTAACACTCCCCTGCTTTCAAACAGTGACACATCCATCCACCAATCACATAACTGTACATGTAACCCTATGACCATATTAAGCTTCCACACACCAACTGCCACTTAGCAATCTTCTACAACTCTTTTTACATCTGCATTTCGGAAGCCAAGGTGGGACGCCACTGGCTAACTGCTGGAGGATAGCAGTCCAAAGGGTGGGATGCATCTTAAACGTCACATTAACAAAAATGTTTCCGTCAATTTAATAGGTTTTTATAATTTTTCATGGTGTTACTTCACTGTATATAAGTTATTAATTATTCCTCTTTTCATATATATGAAACTATAAACCTCCTTTGAGAAACATATTTTTTTGCATGCTGTGGAGGGAAATCATCATTCAATTGCCTACGAAATAAGGCTCTACCATGACCCCAGCCAAACCACCCCTATTATTTACTGCACCTACCCTGCATCCTAGCTCAGTGTCCACTATACCCATATAAGGTAACCAATTGCCAGTGCTGATGGCTTGCAGCCATGGCTGGTATCCAAATCCAAGGGTCATGGGCTTCGGCCATGCCGCATTCTCCAATAAGCAAAACCGAGTATACATTTGCGTTTGCCGACGGCCAGGCCCACTGCTCAGACACCAAATGTAGATCTAGTTTTTCTACTTACATTCTTATACATTTGAAAAATAAAACACAAGACGTATTTCCCAAAACATGCTTTTTGGTCCTTGCTAATGCTCATCGTGCAATTTGTTGTAATCTAGTCCACCACTTCAGGCTGGAACCGCAAGCAGAATAGTTTTTTTCCCATTCAAACCTAGAACTTTGCCCACACCACAATAAGCAAATTACAGTACACATTTCTCCTTGCTGACGGCCAGGCCCGTTGCCCAGACACCAATATAATATCACTGTTTTTATGTACTTAAGTTTTCCCACTTAAAAAACATAAAATACAGGACATATTTGCAAAATCATGCTTTGAAGTTCTTGCTGACCCTCCTCGTGCATATTTGCTGCAATCCCATCCAGCATTTCAACCTGTAACACAAGCATGGGTGTTGCTAGGTCTGGAAAAGATCTGGGCCTACACTAATTCCGGGACTGTCAGGACTCTGGGCCAGCTAGCCTTTTGGTTGTAACCCCCTGAACTTCTATCCGGGGCTACAACCAAAAGACCCAGGGCTATAGCCCCATCAGCCCTCCCCTAGCAACGCCTCTGCCAACAAGCAGATATTTTTTTCCCCACTCAAACCTATCCCAACGTAGCCGGTCCCTGGTGGCCAGTCCCAATTTAACTCCATTGCAAGTCCCTCATGGTCATGGCCAGTAGCCATATTGTCTCTGTCATCGCCTTACGCCATGACCCGGACAATCTGGCCACTGCCCATGGCCACAGGCTATACCTCAGTCACCAAAGGTAAATCGCTTTTTTTTTTGTACCTACATTATGAGACTTTCCCAAAAATAAAACACGGCCCCATTTGCAAAACCATGCTTTCCGGTCCTTGCCAATGCTCCTTGAATGAGTTTTCTGCAAAACCGCCCATGTTTTATTTTTTGAAAAGTGTCAAAATGTACGTACATAAAATAGACATATAACTTAGCCCCCACTTGACAAAATCCATTCAGACTTTGCACAAACATTCACGGTTGGGTCTATAATCATTCTGAAAACTTTTCTGCAAATTCGTCCAGCTGCAACAAAGTTATAAACCATCTGAGACCCCCCCTCTAATTTTGCCCCCCTCTTGACAAAATCCCACTTACCTTTGCAAAAACTTTCATATCTAGGTCTAAAATATTTCTCCTAACATTTGTCCAGATTCTTCAAATGGCACCACATTTATAAGCCTTTAAAATATTTTGGGAGTCCTCTCCCCTCTAATTTTATTCCCTCTTGGCAAAACAGCACCACACTTTGCAGAACCATTCGGAGTCGGGAATGAAATTCCAAAATTTCATGCAGTTTCATTGAGTCACGTCAAAGTTATAAGCCATCCAGAAACTGCTTTGCATCAACCCTGTAAAGCAGAAATGGGCATAGATGTCCCCGAACATCTCAGAACTGCCCCAGACATCCAGACTGTTTGTGGAGGCCAGAGTGGAAAAAGCACCAGTTTTCGAGGCATTTTAAGGCCATATCCCATCCTCGTCACCCCTCCGCTCACCCCTCGAAACAGAGATTGTTTCATTAGTTTGACAAGTGCAATGTTGTGTTTTTTAATATGTTTTTACCACGCTGTCCACTGACACTGGCCACAAATCAAAAATGGCGGGCGTTTCCGAAAATCTGACGCAACTCATGTTTTTTATTGGCCAATCAGCAGCTGCGTCCGATTGTCTGCGGACATCTTTCTCTCTCTCTCTCTCTCCCTCTCTCTTTCTCTTTCTCTTTCTCATCCTCCCCCACCCCCAAGTATTTCTAATTGCCTTTTACCTACTTTTTGGCCTTTTTTTGGCCTTTTTAAAAGAGAACTACTTGACTGATTTACACAAAATTTAAAAAGCGTGCTTTCGGGACCAAGCCGATGCTCCTGACGCAGGCCCTTTAAGATATATGTACATGTCAATAGTAGACTTGCTGAATGCCTTTGTTCTCAGGGTGGAGAAACTGGTATCTTGTTCTGCTCCTTGACCGCCCCCTCCCCCCTTTTCTTTTGCACGAAGTGACCTTAACATGGGCAATTTCCTAAAGTAGCCCACGGCCCTAGCAAAAGGGCATAGCTTTGTCTGTTTCCCGCAGACCCACCCCACCCTCTTCCACTCTACCTTCACCCTCGCAGACGGCGCATATCACAGCGAATAATCCGGGTGTTCGATTCTGTTTAAGACATGGATGAGAGTATTATGCAAACCAATATTTACTACCACAGCAGCAAAGAGAAAAAATAAACTTAAACTTTATCTTTGGAAACAAAACCGATTTAAGTTTGTGCTTTAACAACCTCTTATACCCCAAAGCAAGGTGGGATGGGTCATGCCCTGCCAATGGACAGGGACCATCTACCACATAAGTCCTTTCCTCTAACACCACATCCTCTTCTGTAGCTGCCCCATACCAGACGTCATCCTGAAGAATCAAACACTGTAATGCCGAATCCAAACTAGAAAAACAGGGCTTGCTTGCACCACTGCTCTCTTCAACACTCCTTCATCTTCTTTGAACATAAAGTACCTCACCCTGAAGTTGCATGAAAGCAGAAAAAGCATGCGTGAGTGGGATGATACTTGCCTCTGTGTCTTTAATAGAATCTAAATCCCCTCTCACGTTAGTGAAGGGGGTTATTCATTCTATTTCAAGAAAGGACGCTTCATCTTATGCATGTCCTTGCATTACATTTAAAGCCACATGCTGAATAAGCTTATGATAAAAGGTCTTGCACTTGGACTCTTTGGACCAAAAAGGCAGCTTTAGAAGCCATGGCACCACCTCCTCATGATCCACTTTACCCATCTGGGTAACGTGGCTGTGGACAATGGCTTATGGGGTCTTCGAGTAAGAAATGAGCAGCTGAGAGGTACCTGGAGCTCTAAGCCCCACAAGTTCAAAACAGTTTAAACATTGTATCACATACAATTTATGATCTCCGGAAAGGCGGTACAAAACTGAAGAAATCATAAAAATTGTTCTCTTGAGGGGAAAACATTTTATTATCCTCATATTCACATCTAATGCTCTGAAGTCTGAAACCCTTTTAATGGAGATGAAGCACAATCACCTTGCTAGCTTGGAGAAGAGTTGCTGCTAGGTTAAATGATCAGGCCAAGACTGAAACAAATGTAGAACTAATTTAACGTCCCACAAAATGGAATACCTAGCCTTACGCGGGGCGTTGATACAAAGGTGGGTGTCTCCCAATAGGTACCTCCTTTACTTCCACATGGCCAGCAGAAATGGCCAACCTGAACCTATTAATTGTTCTGTAGGCTTTATCCTCCTTGAACAACTCGACCAGGATATTGACCACCTCAACACGGTTTTCTGCCGCTCCAGTAGAAGTGCAGAGGCACGCACCATCCCACCCACCGGTTCCGTGCTGAGGAGTAGCCAGGCTTGGTGGAGGCGGCCCAGGAGTCTGTGATGATCCACAAAGCGTCTTGCAGAATTCCTCGGAAGCACCAGGAAGAACTGAAATCTTCCAGACCATACGGGAGAGATGCCCCTGCAGGACCGGCTTGTGAGGTCAACCCGCTGTATCCGTTAGG
Source organism: Ambystoma mexicanum (assembly GCF_040938575.1). Lineage (NCBI taxonomy): Eukaryota > Metazoa > Chordata > Amphibia > Caudata > Ambystomatidae > Ambystoma > Ambystoma mexicanum. The sequence continues at coordinate 257,656,009 of NC_090934.1, read as the reverse complement.
ATGTCAGGGTGAAGAGGAATGAATCGAGGAACATCGACTGCTAACTCCAAAAGGGCCGGAATCCACACTTGAGAGGGCCTACCGGAAGTCACTATCATTGTTGCAGCCTGTCTGCGAACTTGTGCTAGGACCCTTACTATCGTAGTAAAGCGGGGGAAAGGCTTAAGATGCAGTGCCCAACCAATCCTGCCAAAATGCATGGGTTGCCAACGCGCTGCGGTGTGGCCTCCAACTATAAAAACAGGGCACCTAGATGAGTCTGGAAGCAAAGTGATCTATCTGAACTGGACCCCATAGAGGAGGTATCCTGGCAAATATGCGTTTGTCCAAGATCCAGTCACTCCTGTCTAGAAGATGCCTGGAATTCCAGTCTGCCACTGCATGGCTGGACCCCGGGAGGTGTTGCGCCTTTATGTGATAGTAATTCCCACCCATCCTCCTGTCTGTTATGGATTAAAGAGTCTCTCTGGTTAATTGATCTCTCTGTGGTTCCTGATTAAAGTGGCAGGTCTCCCTTGAATCTGCGGTGAGACCAGACTCTCTGGCTCATGCAAACCACACCCTCGTACCTTCTTAATTGGGCCCCCTTCTGGGGGGACCTACTGTAAACATGCAGTCCCAGGCATGGAAGCTCACTGTCAATTGATACTGAGGGTGGGAGCTGGCTTTAGGTTAACACAGTTGCATATGCATGGTTGTTGGGGTTTCCTGTCTCCTTTTTGTTAACCTCTGCAGCCAGGCCCCATGTGGACCTGTTTTAGTACATTCAATTTGTATGTTAATCGCTGCCACCAGCTGCAGGGTTGAACAAAAGAGCAGGGCAGATCCATGGAGATTTTGTTAGGTAATCAGGTTGGCCATGCGCGAGATATTACTGAGATAGTTTCCAGTAAAATGAAATTAGGATGATATATAGGTTCTTTGGAAGTTACTCCACTGTCAATCTTCCTCTGTACTTAAGGCAAAAACTGCTCCTTTTCTGTCTTCTCCTTTTCACTCGAGCCCGAGTAGGCCCACCAATCGTCTCTGCTGCCGCTGTTAGGCATTCTGCAAAAAACAACATTCACTCCATTGACATTCGGGAATATATCGTTTACTTCCTGCTTGTCCCAGCACCAACAATTCCCTTTCTGAGTGTGGATTAGGTTGTAAAGACCCGCCCCCCTGCTTGAGCCGCCGTTCCGGAACTTTGGTTTTGACCCTCCTACATTGCTGAATGGATCCTCCATCCGACCCTTAATTCCAAAACAGTAACGAACTCTGCGTTCGGGGATGGTGGAACTTTAATTAAGGGTAAGCCCCGCCTCTGGCGTGACGAACGGAAGCAGACTTGCCCCTCCCCTCCCCCCAACCCCCAAGGAAGACTCTCAAAGATGGCAAGCTGCTCCACATCGCCACTCTGAACACTCGCTCTGCCATCAAGCACTCGACTGACATCTGCAACCTCCTTGAACTCTTGGATCTTGATGTGCTCGCCATCCCTGAGACTGGGTTCAAGGAGAGCTCTGTCACGAGCTTTGACACACTCCTCCCTGAAGGCTACAAAATCCTCTCTGCGCCCAGGCCTAAGAAGACAGGTTGGGGAGCGGCGATTATCTTCCCAGAATGGATAACTGTGGCCATCATCCCTACTTGGGCCTACTCCTCCTTTGAGTGCCTAGTTTGTAGACTCTCACTAATCCACTAAAACTTCTCTCATTATGGCCACCTTCTCCTTATGGCCACCTTCTGTCGGCCACCAGGTCAGTCCACTCTCTTCCTCTCAGAATGGGATGACCTGGTGGTCTCCTCCCTTCTCGCCACCTCCTCTCGACTCCTCCTGGTGGGTGATCTAAACATCCATCTTAACTCTCTCGACTCCTCAGGTCCTTTCCGCAACCTTTGTGACTCTCTTGCCCTTTCTATCCTTCCCTCTGGCACCACGCACTCCGCTGGCCACACCTTGGATGCCCATCTCTACTGACATCCCTCTCACTACCTCCATTTCTTGGACTGACTACTCTCTTCTCTCTACACTCCTTAAGGTCTCTTCACTTGCAGCACTACATCCTGCACAGCTACTGGGCTTCACGTTTACCAGACCCATGAAAAAAGTGACAGTGGCTGCTTTTGCCTCCTCCTACTCTCCTCCACCTACTCCCTCGGCTGACTCCCACCCTGACACAGCCTTGCTAACCTCAATCTATCCATCTCCAACACTCATGACCCTCTTCCCCTGTCATGAGGGTCCGATTGAAGCCTTCCAAAAAGTGCAACTCTTGGTACGACTCCGACCTGGCTGCCCTTAAGCGCAAGTGTAGGGCCACTGAGCGGAAGGAGTGCGTCGGGTGAACCATCTGACAAACTGGCCTACCCCCTCCTTCAAAGGCATTATCGACTCTGCATCCGCACCAAGAAAAGTCTATATCCACGCCCACATCTCTGCAACATCAAACACGGCTGAACTCTTCAAAGTCTGCAAGGAGCTAGCCAATCCAGCAGCTGCATCATCTTCTATTACACCTGCACCCTCTGCTAAAAAATAAAAACTGGCAACCCCCTCCATTCCGGCAAACTACCGCCCTATCTCCATCGCTCCTTTCCTGGGCAAACTCCTGGAGAACTGACTATCTCTCAGCTGACCCTACACACTGAATCTATTGGTTGCTTCCATGACCATCAATCTGGCTTTAGAGGATCCAGAGGCACGGAAACTGCTCTTTTGAACACCCGTGAAGACCTGCTCTCAAACCATCTAGCCTCATTCTGCTTGACCTCTCCTCTGCCTTCGACATGGTTAACCACAACATCCTGATATGCATGTCTCTGTGACACCCTGGGAATTACAGGTCAGGCTCTGGCGTGGTTAACCTCCTTCCTCTCCGACCGCCCATCCCAGGTGGAACTCTGAGCCTTTCACTCGACTATCACTATCTCAACCTGTGGCGTTCCACAGGGATCTAACCTATCTGGTTCTTCAACGTCTACATGGCTGCCCTGGCACGGGTGATTGCCACCTTCACCTCTAACTTCAGTGCTATGCGGATGACACGCAACTATCTTTCAGGCTACCCTCAGCTGCCTCCTCCACGCTCATATCTGACGTCTGTCCGCTATTCAGCTATGGTATGCCGCAAACAACCTCTGCCTCAACGCCACAAAAACTGAGATTGTTCGCATTGGGACCCCTGCTCCGGCTTTCCCACTTTCATTCTGGCCGGCCTCCCTTGGACCTGCATCCACCTGCGAAGCAAGAAACCTTGGTCATCTTTGATTCCACACCTTACTTCTCCTCTCGCATTTCTGACATTTCTAAAAAGTGGAACTATCAACTACACCTCCTCAGGGGTACACTACGCTTTCTCATTTTCCCCCACAGGCTCACTGTCTCCAGAGTCCTGGTTCTCTCCAGGCTGGACTTTTAGAACAACCTCTTCCTCAACCTCCCTTCTTCTGCCCTGCGCCCTGTGCAACTTATCCAGAACAGAACCACGAGACGTATTCTTGGCCTCAACCCCAGGGACTGCATCTCTCCGGGGCTGAAATCCCTCCATAGGCTCGCTGTGGCTGAAAGGATCAAATTCAAGACCCTTTGTATTGTTCACAGTGCTTTCTGGGACCCACCTACCTACAATGCTGCTTACCTAAATACTGCCCATCACGAGTCCTCCGCTCATCTACCTCCAACCTTCTGCAAGTGAGCGGTTCTCCAAGCAGAGATTTGTTGGGAGATCCTTATCCTCAGCAGGTTCCTCCCTCTGGACTAGCCTCCCTGCCGCCCTACGTCTTGAGCTGGACCTCCTTAAATTCCAGAAGCTCCTCAAGACTCCCTCTTCTCCTCTTCCTTCCCCCTCCCTCTACCCTGCTAACCCAGTTCCCAACCCTTTCCCTGTCTCCCTCCTTTCCACTTCAGCATGCTGTCTGGCCACCTGGTGTACCTCAGAGTCTTACTGGTCCCCGGCACCCCGCCAGTCCTCTCTCGCACTTGCCTCAGGACCCTACACCCCACCCACACACAACACACTAAGAAATGAATCCCAAGAGTGTCTCTCTCTGCACTTGCTCCCCAGTCTCAGCCGGCCGGGTGCACTTGACCCTAACTTCCCTTGGGCCCTTGTGCACTTGCTCCATCCTTACGCACCACTGTCTGTTTCTCCCCTGTCCTCACCCCTAATTGTACTGTTAAAATTGCAGAATCGCCATCAGGCCTATTTGCTATACCCCATAATGTTAAATGCATTTTATGCAACTACTCAGCCTATGTAGACTATTATTGTCTGTAATATTCAAGGGCTCTGAGCAGCTGTTGTATTTTCCCAGTGTCCTCACCCTCCTTGAGCTCTTTGAAAGACCTGCCTGTGTATAAACCATACAATAAAATGCCTGCTGCTGTTCGTGCCCAAGTTCTAATTCTCCCTGGGCTTCCAGCTCACCACATTTAATCACTTCATTTATTTTGTCCAAGCGGTGTATTCAAAATGTAATTGCATGTTGCTATTCTCCAGAAAACATTGTGGGGAAAATATGTAGTCACAACCAGTGGTCCGTTAATAAACTCAGTACATGTGTTATTAATAGCCTAATATACATATAAAATACAGATACTGGATACATCTCATTCGGCTGTTTATGGTTTAAGGAGATGTGTAAATAATTCAATGCATTGTAAATGTTATTGTGTGCGTTAAGTCCAGGGCCACCTTTCTATTCTTTTGTAAAATTGATCATGATGTGTTTAGGAAGTGATGGGTGCAAGAACATCTGCTGCTTATTTATAAATGGGGAATACAAGACATTTTATAGTGTGTGGGGCAATAGAGCTGGATGACATTGGGGGCAGCTGAGGGGCAAGACAACGATGTGATGGTGGTGCATAGAGGAAAGGAAAAACGGGAGCAGAGTAGACCAGCAGGTGTATATTTTAGCCCAGTACAAGAGGCAAGGTGACTTCATCTTAGTAGGTGCAATTGTCTTCAAAGTGCCTGTGGCAGAAGTCCTTCCTAAGAAACCTTTGTAGTAAGATGTGCAATAGCACCATGGAGCGTACCTCATGCGCAGAGTTGAATTACCATAGACCCAAATCTCCGGACAGGCTCAAAGAATATGGCAAAGTACTACTTTATTGTTAGCTCAAATAAAGTAGGGAAATCTGATGACCATACAAAATGCAGCTCTCACACTCTTGGTTACTTTTCTCTTACGCAAAGACTTTATACTACGAACTATGTCAGATATGATGTCGTCCTACGTGGTAAACAGTAAAACCTATTGAGCGGAGGGATTGGTTAGGGGGAACATGTGTGTGTATAAGTGTTAATAAAAATGAGTGGCTGCCCCTTATCTAGTAGGCATGCCTCGAAGTACGTATAATACCGATTTATAAAAATAAGTGGCTTGGCTTCTGCAGCATTGTATATATAGCATGTCACTACATAGCCACACATGATTGGTTGGCATACTCTTCCAACCTTGGACATTCAATTAGCCTACCTTCGATCATCAGTTAGGCCATGAGCCAAGGCTTCTCCTTTGTAGTTGACCTTGCTGGTTGTTTTCTTCTCTGGGATTTTTAAGGGAGTCTGGGTACACCACTATCTTCGTCTGAGGCTTCATGAATAGACCTTGGTTTTGAATCATGAATTTGTCAATTTCGACCTGTCGTTTACTGCTATTTGATTTAATTGGGTGCGCCTCTTGGCCTCTGGAGACTTGGTTGCTCCATCTTACTTGTGCTTTCTGCACTCTTGATCGTCCAATACTTAGTTGCTTGTGCATAATCAAAGAGAAATGTGCCCTTCGTTCTTAGCCTATCCTGGTAAAGTCCTGTTGTACTTTCCAATTATGTCTTGCTGTGTCATCCTTGGTCTTAGTAAAACAGATATATTCTTTGTTCCTCGCTGGAAGCTGTTTTTTGCCTCTTTACTCGTGCTATAGTTTCTACTACAGTAAGCTTCTATGTAACTCATCTACCTTGCTTTTTCTGCATATATACATTCATTGAGCTTCATCTCACTTGTCTTCTCGGCATAGATGATTTCTTCGTCTCCGTATACTTTATTACTTGATTGCACCTTCATTCTCTAATTCTGTGCGACATCATCGTCCCTTTTATGACGTCACTTTACTCTCATCTGTCCGCACTTACAGCTCTTCCATGTCTAATGGTGTATGCCACCATTCTTCCAACACTTCAGTGCGTGGGTACATTCCATACGGTTGTCTGAGATCTCTCCACTGGCTCCCAGTGGCTGCAAGGATTACATTCAAAACCCTTTGTATTGTCTACAAGGCTTTCTGGGGCCTGGGTCCAAAATACCTTCAGCTGTACCTCCTTAAATACCTCCCCTCTCGAGCTCTATGCTCCTCTAACTCCCCCAGGGTCAGTCGTTTTTCAAAGAAACAAGCCGGGGGTAGATCTGTCTTCGGCTGGGGCCTCCCTGCCACTCTAAGACTTGAGGAGAACCATCTCCGGTTCCGGAGGCACCTCAAGACCTTCCTATTTGCTTCTGCCTTCGCCCCTCTTCTCCCCTGCTGATCTGCTCTCTCTCGGCACTGTGCACCTGGCCTACCCTCTGACATATGGACCCAGGTACCTGCTCACCCTGCCACCCACCCGCAATGTCCCCTGGCAATCCCTTGCACTGGGGTCTGTATCTGTAACCATACATTTCCCCCCCCCTTCTTTCTGCACTTGCCAGACACACCCTGTCTTGCCTTGAGCCCAGCACTTGCCCCTTGCTGGCTGCACTACCACTGTTTGTTGCTTTTTATTATTTATTTATTATTTATCTGTTTTCCTTTGCGTAGCACTTTCCACTTCTCCCCCTTCTATGCACTTTTCACCTTTCCCTCTCCCATGCACTTGCGCGTTCTCAATGTTACTGGGCCTAGTAAGATTGTTGTTTTTTTGTTCCCCTCCCTTGTTGCAAGCGCAATACAAATAAATATTGATACCAATGACTACATCTTGGATCAGCGCCATTTCCAGCTGAAGGCCACAAAACCTTCCTCTGGGAACACCAGTCAGGAAGAAATGTCCTCATCCCAGCAACACCAGGGAGAGAATCGGAGAGGCCAATCACTTTTTGACTAGGCGATCAGGTGACAAAAGCGTGTGTCCTCCCTTCTGTACTCCTAGGGGCCTCCAGCCAGGGGCATCCCAGTTCAGAGCGAAGACCAGCCATTGACCAGTCTCTTTGCCGATGAGCATTTGCTTTGCTGTGTCCTGCTACTTGTCTGCAAGCACTTGCTTCTTCTCAGCTGCACCCTTGCCATGTGCTTCTCATGCTATCTCTTCCTTTCCCTTCTACTTCTCTCTCTCCTCCGTTCAAAACCATCTCCACTCTCTCTGCATCCGAATCATCTGTTCTCCTCGACTCCATCTCTCTTCTTGTTCACTAATCTTTCTATACATAAAACCTATTCCATCCCAAACTTCCATTAGACATCCTATTCTTGCATCTCCCCCCAGCAACTCTCTTTCTCTATTTCTCAGACTCCACGTCACTATGCGTCTACATTTCACTCTTTCTATTACTCTTTGGAATAAACAGTCTGTCTGCAATAAAACCGACTTCTTCCTTTCTCATGCTCTGTCTCTTGACCTCATACCCTTACCGAAACCTGGACTCTGCAACCCTTGCTGCCCTTCATGACCCTGACCACACCTTAACTCGCTCTCACCGCCCAACAGGCATGGGTGGTGGTGTAGGACTTTGTTCTTCCTCCAAATCTCTCCTCAAATACTCACAATCACTGCCCTTTTGACATACATATTGTAACTCTCTACCAGCCACCTGGTGATATGGGTCAATTCTTTGACCACCTGTCCCAACTAAATGACTCTCCCTCCCAATCACCACGTCATTGGTGACTGCAACCTCCCCTCTCTCTCTGGTGCTCTATCCACTGATGTTAACTCTCTTCTACTTAACCACTCACTCTCTTCTGTTTGTACAGGACCCATGTCCTCTCTGTTATTAATAGTAAACTATGTAAGCCTTTTTGTGCCAGTAATGCATTGCTTTCCCTGTGATTTTCATAAATAAAGGTGTGTGTGTCCCTCCTCAATGCCTTTCTCCCTATCTGTACTCCAATGTAATGGCTTTGGCTTGTTGGTGGTGCAAATGCCCACCTAATAGCCAACACTAAAAATGGGAATCAAGATTGTCGCTGCCACCCTGCCGAGCCCCCACCCCAAATTCATTGAAGTCCCTCTTCTTAATGGACATTGTTTAGGTGGCACAGACATCCTGCCAGCTGAGTAGGCTCTAATTTAGGTTGACAGGATTTTCCGAAGTCGGGAATCCAATTTCTGAAGTCACTAGAAAATATGGGCAATGAAAAACATATATGACCAGAATGGCTAAGAATACAGATAGTGCAGATGGTGGTGTGTTTTTTTATTTTTTTTTATTTAATTTTTGCTAGTATATGGTGTATTGCTAGAGGGGCACGGGGCACACCAATGTGCTCCTTTTTAGTTGATCATGTAATAAACTGAATCATTCTGTGTGTTAGGGTTTGTATATGCATGCTTCTGAGACTGATATGAAAGTCAGTTTATTCTTTGAAGACCACAAAAATGGAGTCCTGTAACTTTGTGGGGAAACATTTTACACTGAATCCAACCTAAGATTACAGCAGCAGGATTCTTGTTAACAATATCAATAGCAGGCAGTAAACATGTCTTAAACTCAATCTCTGCATTAATAACTTTATCAGTGGAATCCCGTGACAAAACATTTGTGTTTCTGAAAATAGTTTGCTATTAAATGTCTCCATCCCTACCGACCAGTTTAGGAAATTATTTCCCAGCAGTGACTGCTTTTTACTGCCCCTTAAAGGCAGTACTCCCTCTTGTTTGCTGATGGCTCGTCCTGTTCCCCCCCCTCCCCTGATACCAGAGCTCATTCAGTTCCCTCACACCGTCTCAGGCATTCCAGGCACTCGGACACAAATAACACACAAGGCCAGAAGTGGGGTGAAAAGTGCTGTGATGCTAACACACCAGTGCTTGGGAGGGCTGCATTCGGGTCTGCCCCTCCCAGGCCTGGCTCGTCCTTATGTACAATGCAGAAGCTATATATAACAAAACGGTAATTTCTTAACCGCAGACTGTCTCTGCCTGGAAGCTCTAGCAGCCTTGGGACTTCGGCCAACAGCATCACTGCATACTTCTCAGGAGGGGCTGTTCTCATGCCCATCTCCGAGGCCTGACAGCATTCCACAAATCAGCTGTGGGACATCACTTGGCACGGATGTTCAGATGTTAGGATAGTTCTGAGACAAGACTTTAGGCAGTCCATTTGTATCTGATGAATCTCAAAGAAACCAAAAGAGTGCAGAATCAGAAATGTAACATCTAACAGTGGTAGCTTCTCAAACTGCAGTCCTCTCATTTCTGCATGCTCCACTCCCTGGTATGTTTCTTAGAAGCCCCTTAAGTCCTCCATTTTCTGTGCCCCAATTCGGATGCACATTATTTGGGTGATGAATTATGTTGCATTTGTTGTAGTGTTCATTTCCCTGGACCGTGTTCATATCCTGTGACCTGTCCACTATAGCGGGCACCTAAATTAATGTTGGATGTTTTACTCTGCCTTGCTTTGTGATCTTTTTAAACACACCTTGTCTTCTTCCTCTGCAGGTGCATCACCAGGTCCTTTTACCGTAATGCCATTGGGGTCCTTCTTGTTTTTGACCGGACCAAACGTTCCACCTTCCTGCGCCTTGATGACTGGTATATGGAGGCCCAAGACGTGCTGTCTCAGCGGGCCATCTTTATACTTGTAGGGCAGAAGAGCGACCAGGATGCTCCCTATAAGGTCCCCACTGAGGAGGCAGCAGCTTGGGCCAAATCCCTTGGCATGTCCTATGTGGAGACTTCAGCCAAAAGCAACTTCAACGTGGATCATGTGTTTCGCACACTTGCCACCACCATCTATGATGCAGTCACCTGTGAGGCTGTTGACAGTGGTGAGGTGGCCCCACCTGAGGGTTGGGAGGGAGTGAAGGTAGTGTATCGGTGCCACTCCTTTGCCCCAAAGAAGGTGAAACCAGAGAGCAAATGCCAGTGTTAATCAGACAGTACCACCAGAGTTGGTACAGCTATTCATCCAGTGCGCTGAAAGCCCAGCTTTGAGCCTTGGTGAAAGGGTCTGGTAACATAAGAAGCTTTGCAAAACTTGAAAAATCCATGATCACGCATTATTAGCAATATTTGTGAGCAAGATTGGGATTCACCCCAATTCACTGTGAATGTCTTACGAAGGAGAGGGACAGGTATGGCCTGTGTAGTCGGGTTGATGTTTACAATCTGGTATTTTTAATTCAAGGCCACAGGGCTCTATTAATATTTATTTTATGATTGTATCTTTTGTAAGGAGGGGGGTTCTTATTGTATATTAAGTGTTGGTAAAACCCTCCCCAATGCTGGGTTTTCATTGATTTGCTGCTATGATGGGAGTTTGCAATTCTGTGGTTGAGGTCACTAGGTGTTCTGCCTGGGACCTTTGGTGATAGGACTCTGGTGTTATGGTGCGCCTTGGGCCCAGATGTCTTTGCCACAGACATATGCCGAAAGTAGATGTTGCATACTGGGGGCACTTTAAAGTGAAGTGCTTATGTGCAACAAGCACTTTATTTATTTGGGCGAAGAAGTGCATTGTAGCATGGCAGCCAAAAAAAGCAAGGCTTATGTTTATGGTGGGGTGAGGCCGAATCACCAAAGTAATTATTCAAGGATCTGTTGGTTTTTTAGTGCCAAGATGTCTGGTTTGTAGCATGACACCCACCCCACTAATAGGTCATTGGTGGCACTACCGCATTCAAATATGGAAATACTATCAGAATCACACTGCGCTGTGAGTAATTCAGTGTGCTAGGTTAGACCCTTTGTAACTGAAACGACTGTCCAAAGGTGCCCAAAGTAATCTACTACGATTTTTGTGCGAGAGAGGTGAACCATACTACTGGAGCATTACTATTTAACAGTATTTTATATTTAATGGCAATTTTTTAAAAATGTTTTTCTATGTTTTCTGCTCCTATACTGTGAAACCGTTGTATCGCAACTGTACTTTTATTCTAATGATTTGTACATTGTATGGTGCGGGGAATCCTTTATATGCTCCAATAAACCTACAGTCTTCCTAAGTAGTTTGTGTCATGTATTTTTCTATTGGAGACTTTTTTAATGTTTTTATTGAAATGTTTTGCTGCACTGTCATTATTTTGTGAATGAAAAACACATCACAAGTGGCTAGGCAGATGTATTGGCTTGAACTCCGTTGTGTTCTAGTATACATGAGGACCCCCAAGGATTCAGAAAAACGCAATGCTTGCCCGTTTTAGTCCCTTAAATCGGGTTGCTCCTCCCAAGAAAACTGACTAGGGAATGACAACACAAACTTGTGTGTCCCTTGATGCCACATGCACAACAGCTCTGTTGAGGTGTTCAAACCAGTAGAACGTGCCACGAAGAAGATTGCTTCAAATGTCTCATGATCATAAGAGGACCATAAAGATTAAATGCCATCTAGTACATTACAGGAATAAATCCGTTCAAAGAAAGTGGACTACAAAAACAAATATTTGTTTACATTTTTTTTTATTGTAAATTATTTTATTTGTTCAAAAGTACTCCATTTGAGAATGGGAGCTGCCCTTGTACTAGGTAACATTCTCTTTTACTATCTGCTACCAAAACTGCTATTAAAAGTAAAATACTGCTGTCTCAGAATGGTGCCAGGAGCACTTGTGCTTTTTCCTTAAGCTCTGCAGAAGGTTGGTCTGCAGAGCAGAAAACTTTCCCAGCTAGGGACGCTGGACTTCTTCAGGGAGTAACTAAACCTTCCGAGCTAGGGAACTCGGTCATGGATCCCTGTTACGCTCACCTGGTATCCACATGGGTGCCACCCAGCCGGGTTACTCGCTGGTATGCTTCTCAGCTTTGCCCTGATGTGGTCTGCGGGGAAGGTTCTCCCTGAAAATACAGGAGGACTGTGTTCAAGGCTGACCGACTGTGGTAAGTATCCTCCCTCCACCCTGTATGATTTCAGTCCCTCTGGTGCCCTCTCCTCACCTTGTGGTAGAATTAGGCGTGCTCTCCGTCCTGCCTTCTTTGCAGGGGCGTGTTGTCTTTCATGGGCGAGTGCGGTCCAGTTACTTCACTGACGCCGGCCCTTTCGATATTGTTCAGGTAGGCCTTATTGCTGTTGTTTAGTTTTGTTGCTATCCTGCATGCTTTTCTTTGTTTAAAATGTCTTTTATTTTCTCCCTTATGCAGAGCTTCAGCGTGGCGAACTGGCTTGGTTGAGCCCCGCTGGTAAATGATGGCGCATTAAGAGCGCTATGATGCGGTAAGCAAGCGCTATGCGCAGCGCTGCAAGGTCTTGCCTTTGCTAACCTGTGTTTTCCTTCCTTGTAGGTCGTGGTGTTCTTCAGTAGAAGTGGAATGTCCGGTGTGGTGCCAGCCGAGAGGCGACCAACCAGGTAAGCCTTTTGAGCAGTTCGTAATTTGTAAATGTCTCTACTGCTTTCTTTAATGTTGCCTCTATCTTCCTCTCTCAGGTTGTTCTGTCCGGGAGGCGTGCAGATTCGAGGAAGCTGTTCTCAGTAGCTGCAAGTGTTTAAAGATGAAGACTGCAGGTAAGATGCTGCTGCTGCTAATGATGTTCCTTGTCTCCTTGCAGGTTATGCTTCTCAGAGGTTCGAGGGAATAGCTGGACACGGTGAGCGTCACGTTGCAAGCTGCAAAGTAACGCGAAGCGTGTTGTCTTGCTCAGGTGTGGTTTAAATAGCAAATTAACAAGGGGGGTCCTGGGAGTCCCTCTGCCAGACATTAGTCCTGGTTGCGAGAGACTTACCCAAAGTCTTTAGCTCAGTATCTTTCACAGAGAAGAAATATGCTAAACATATCAGTCTTTGTCCTGCCCTGGGGCAGTCCAGCACCGAAATGCTAGGCAATTCTCCTCTGAACAAGAGTACCAACAGCATCCCCAGACACGTGTTTCGGTCTGGTTGGACCTCATCAGTAGGGAGGAGCTGTGCCTCTCTTAAGAATAGTGAGCAAGGGGTAAGGACTGATATGTTTGGGATATTTCTTCTCTGTGAAAGATAGTGAGCTAAAGACTCTGGGTAAGTCTCTCGTAACCAGGACTAATGTCTGGCAGAGAGACTCCCAGAACCCCCCTTGTCAATTTGTGGTTTAAACAGCCCCAACAAAATAGTCCAGGTAAAGTAGTCCCTAGGCTAACACACCCAAAACACTAGACCGCATAGCTTGGTTCTTACGAACCAAGCTATGTGGATGCCTCCATGTTGGCTGACAATACAATAAAGTAGTTCCACAAGCACATTGTTTTTCATGGTGTATGAGCCTGGCGCCATAGGTGCCAGGAGTGGCCCCATGAGGGCTTTTGAAGAGGATGCCAGGCTTTAGAGGCCTGAGTCCTGACTCCACCTGGCCAATGGGTTTGCCAGAGGGGGTTTGGGCAAGGGTTGTGACAGCACTCCTCCCTAAGGCCCCTCCCATGGTGTTCCTTATATCTGGCCCAGGTTTGATTGGGAAGTTCCGATGGAATTCCCTGATTAGACATGGTGCGTGGATATTCTCACTGGGCTCCCAGGATCTATCTTGTGGTCCAAATCCTTTCCAATCGACGAGATAATATAGCTTGGTCCTAGAGTATTTAGAGTCCAAGATATCTTTGACTTCGAATTCTGGTTCTCCGTCAACAAGTATGGGCTTAGGTGGTGTCCCAATCCGTTTGCCGGGTTGCATTGGTTTCAGGAGGGACACATGGAATACCGGGTGGATGTGTAGATTAGGTGGTAAATCCAGTTTCACGGCTGCTGGGTTGATAATTGCCTTAATGGTATAGGGTCCTAAGAATCTGGGATGAAAGGTCTGAGTTCCCTTGATGGGTACAAACTTAGCGGCTAACCAAACTTTGTCTCCTACTTGATAATCAGGGGCCTTTTTCCGGTGTTGGTCTGCGAATCTCTTTTGTTTTTCTTTGGCATGAATAAGGTGTTCCTTTGCCCTTTTGAAAGCATGAGTAATGGTTGTGTGTAGAGTCTTTACGGCTGGCATTTCCAAGCTGGCTGGAAGGTTAGTTCAGAGGTACTTGGATGTCTGCCATAAAAGGTATAGAAGGGCGTTTGTCCTGTGCTTGAATGCAAAGAATTGTTATATGCATATTCGGCTATCCATAGTAGGTCTTTCCAATTCCTTTGTTCATGGTGCAGCATGCACCGTAAATATTGCTCGAGTGTCTGATTGGTTCTCTCGATTTGGCCATCCGTTTGTGGATGGTGACTGGGTTGATAGCCAAACGTCGATCTGCGCCATTGCACAACATTTTTTTCCAGAAGTTTGAAACAAACTGGCTGCCTCGATCAGAGACCAGAACCGAAGGGAAGCCATGTAGCTTAACCACACCCTCCAGGAACACTTTTGCTAAAGTGGCTGCGTCTGGGAGGCCTTTGAGAGGAATAAAATGGGCCATCTTCGAGAATAAGTCCACAACTACAAGGGCGGTGTTGAACCCTTGGCTTGGAGGTAGATCAGTGATGAAGTTAAGGGAAAGTGTGCCATGGAACTGGAGGAATGTCCAATGGTTGTAGGAGACCAGATGGTTTTTGTTTCTGTGATTTATTTTGTGCGCAGACACCGCAGGACTGAATATACTGAATGATGTCCTTACGCCAGGTAGGCCACCAAAAGTTCTCTTTCACCTTAGCTAGGGTTTTGGCGATCCCAGGATGCCCCTCGATCCGTGAATCATGATAGTTTGAAATAATATGCTGTTGTAATTCCTTCTTGGGTACATATAGGTGATCCCTAAAAAAGGGTAGATGGTCCTTGATGGTATATTGTTCTCCTTGAGTTTGCCATGCGAGGTAGGCATCAGGATTCATTGTCCGTTAGATTTCCTTTCGTATGTATTCGCTCTCCACTCTTGCTTCTCCACTCTTTTTGACTGCTTAGTCTCTGTTCTCTCCTCCTTTCCCTTCTCCCTTTTCCTATCTCCTCCCCTTACTTCTATGCACTTACTCTATCAGAATTGTCCCTGGCCCTAATATGATAACAACCTTGTCTGTTTCCCCGACCCTCCCATTACTGTTTCTTTCCTCCCCACACCCTCCTCCAGCACTATCTGAAATGTCGTCAGGCCCAGTATGATAGTCGCTTGTTTTGTTCCTCGCCTCCCTTTCTGCACCCCTCTCCCTCACCTTTTGTTTTTCTCCGGCTCTACCAGAAATATTGTCAGGCCTAGTACGGTAGTCGCCTGTCTGTTTCCATTTCCTTCCCACTCTCCCCCCCTCCCTTCCTTATCTATGTCTTAGCTCTTGCACTATCTGAAATGTTGTCAGGCCGAGTACGATAGTTAATTTCACATCCTTACTGTTCATGGCCTGTAAGAATGTCATTGTATTTCCCTTGTTCCCTCCCTTGCCTTGAAGCGCTTTGAAACACATTGTGTATAGGCGCTATATAAATAAACTATCATATCATAGTTCTGCTTGTGTTAAGGCTGTCATTATACCCAAGAGTTTGTCTTCAGGTATAATAGGTACTGTGTCTGGAGTTGTATATACTATTTCATCTATGCCCATGCGAGATAAGGCATCCGTCTTTCCGTTTCTGACTCCTGGTCGAAATGTGATTACATAATCATATTCGGCGAAGAAGAGGGCCCACCGTAATTGGCGCGAGGACTGGGCATTGGCTGTTTTGAGATATTGCAGCTTTTGGTGGTCTGTGATGACTGTAATGGTGTGTCTGGCCCCTCAGAAGGTAGTGCCTCCAGGCTTTAAAGGCGGATATGATAGCCATAAATTCCTTGTCCGTGATGGCATAATTAATCTCTGGAGGTGAGAACTTTTTCGACCAGAAGGCCACAGGATGTAGCTGGCCGGTTTCCGGGTCTCTCTGTGAAAGGACAGCCCCCATTGTGAGACTGGACGCATCAGTTTCAACGACATAAGGGAGGTCTGGACGAGGATGTCACAGGATTGGAGCGGAGGTAACCCTTTGTTTAAGTTCCTGAAAGGCCTCTTCTGCTTCTTCGGTCCAAGCAAACCTTTTATTGTTTTTTCGTAATAGTACTGTGATTGGGTGCACAACCTGAGAGAAGTCTGGGATGAACCGGCGGTAGAAGTTCGCAAAGCCCAGCATGCTTTGTACTCCTTTCAGAGACGTTGGTGAAGGCCATTTCAGAATGGCATCTACCTTGTGCACGTCCATTCTGATGCCTCCTGGAGTAAGGATAAAACCAAGAAATTCTGCTTCGTTGACGTGAAAAAAAGCATTTTTCAAGCTTTGCAAACAAGCGATGTTGACGGAGCTTGGTGAGGACTGAACGAACGTGCCTGACATGATCTTGTTCCGAGGCTGAGTATACTAAGATGTCGTCTATGTACACTAAGGCGCACACATCAATTAACTCCCTTAAGACGTCATTCATGAAATATTGGAATGCCGCAGGAGCGTTGCATAACCCGAAGGGCATGACTTGATATTCAAACAAGACGTACTTAGTACGGAAGGCGGTTTTTCATTCATCTCCTTTTTTGACTTGGACCAGGTGGTACGCTCCTCGAAGGTCCAATTTGGTATAAATCTGGGCATCTTTAACTTGGTCTAGCATCTCAGGGATAAGTGGCAAGGGGTAGCGGTTCTTCACAGTGATCTGGTTCAATGCGCGGTAGTCAATACAGGTTCTCAAGTCTCCTTCCTTTTTCGGTACAAAGAACAAAGGACTGGCTGCGGGGGACTTCGAAGGACGGATAAATCCGTTTGCAAGGTACTGGTCTAAATAGGATTTCAAATGAAGGTTTTCTGGTTCTGTGAGAGCGTAGATCCTGCTGCAAGGGATTCATGCACCAGGAACAAGGTCGATCTGACAGTCATAGGGCCTGTGTGGCGGCAATGTATTGGCTTGGTCCTTTCGGAAAACATCCTGGCAATCATGGTATTCACTTGGCAAGGTATTAGTTGCTCCCAGGGTTGATACTGTCGCTCCGGGAGTCATGGGGATACAGGCGTCGGGTTTCTCCTCTTGGTAATAGCAGGCAGGGGAGCAGTCACCGGGGAAGTTTAATTTTCGTGCCCGCCAGTCGGCCATGGCATCCCTAGTATTAGCCTGAACTGAGGTGCCTTAATGAGATCGAATGAAATAGACTCCCGATGTCCGTCCTGGCACAGCAAGGTTACCCTGGCTGTGCACTGGGTTAGTGGTCCAGAAGCGATTTCTGTATCATCCACGGAGGTTACCTTGCCCATAGTTGGCTTAGAACACAAAGGAAGCCCCATCTCTGCTGCCAGTTCTTGATCAATATAATTTCCAACTGCTCCACTATCGATGTATGCTTCAACGGCATGCATTCTTGACGACTGTTGGTGGTTAATTAAGATCACTGGTATTGCAAAGTGCGAGGTCAGCAACTCTTTCTTCTCACTCGACAAACTGACCTCTACGATTGTCGAGCTTGGTAGTTTTACGATTCCTTAGCTTCATCCTTCTCTGTGGCCCGACTGTTCTTCTTGGGGGTTTTACTGGACAGTCCTTCAGGAAACGTCCTGGTTTCCCACAATACAAACAAAGCTGTTGTTGTCTTCTTTTGTCCCGCTCTTGTTTTGTTAATGGAGGCCGTATCCCTCCAATCTGCATGGGTTCTACAGCATTTTCAGGTAAACGGGGTGTGTTTTCCCTTGGTCGAACATACACGATCCGAGGGTCCGCCTTAGACCAGTCTGCCTTTCGGTCCTGCAACCGGTGGTCTAGCTACACAACCAGATTTATGAATTCTGCAGTCTCTGGGTGGATCAACCACCTGGGCTAAGACGTCCTTTAATTCGCCTTGTAAGCCTCGATGGAATAACGTGGTTCTTTTGTTTTCTGGCCACCTAGCTTCGGCAACCAGTCTGTTGAAGGTAGCAATGTACGTTAACAAGTCCTGATTCCCCTGTCGGAGGGACAAGAGTTCATTGTCTACTGCTTGTTTCTGGGTATGGCAAGCAAAAAGTGTTTCCATTTCTCTCTGGAACCCCCCAAAGTCATGTAATAGAGGATCGTCATGGGTTAGCCAACGGCACTGACCAATCTGCTGCACTACCACTAAGGGATGATAAGACAAAAGCTACACGAGCTTGGTGGTTTGGAAATGCACCAGGCTTACGAAGAAAATGAGGGCGGCACTGATTGATGAATGCCGCATACTTCTGTGGGTCGCCTGAGAACCTTTCTGGTGGTGCCAGGGGCACTGTTCCAGGTAACGTGATCTGTACCGGAGTGGGTGGTATGGCAGGGTTTTGCATTGTTGGATTGTTTCCAGGTAGAGGCGTCTGTCCTGCCTGTGATTGCAAGTATTGCCTGCTAATCTCTTCAGTGCGTTCTTTGGTCACTCTTAGGTCTCTCCGGAGGGCATTAGTCTCTTGTCGGGCAGAATGAACCTCAGCATGAAACTCTCCTAGTAATTGGGCCAATTGGTCCATTTCTGATGTCTTCATGGCGCCCAGGTGGATTTGTTATGGTAGGCTTCGCATTCTGTTACGCTCACCTGGTATCCACAGGGATGCCACCCAGCTGGGTTACTCGCTGGTATGCTTCTCAGCTTTGCCCGGATGTGGTCTGCGGGAAAGGTTCTGCCTGAAAATACAGGAGGACTGTGTTTAAGGCTGACCGACTGGGGTAAGTATCCTCCCTCCATCCCCGTATGATTTCAGTCCCTCTGGCGCCCTCTCCTCACCTTGTGGTAGAATTAGGTGTGCTCTCCGTCCTGCCTTCTTTGCAGGGGCGCGTTGTCTTTCATGGGCGAGTGCGGTCCGGTTACTTCACTGAAGCCGGCCCGTTTGATAGTGTTCGTTTGATAGTGTTCAGGTAGGTCTTATTGCTGTGCTATCCTGCATGCCTTTCTTTGTTTAAAATGTCTTTTTTTTTTCTCCCTTAGGTATTGTAACGCTCACCTGGTTCCCACGGAGGCGCGGCGTCGAAGGCGCAGAACTCTGAAGATGGACAGGAAGGGCCCCTCTATTCTGGCTTCCCTGGCTCGTTGGATACCCTCCTGTGCGTTAAAAGGGAGTATTACCAACTGTGGAACAATGCTCAAGCCTCCCACTCCCTTCCAAACCTCCACGATACCTCCTCCACGATTCCCCGTGAAGCCTCACCTTAGGGTTTGGAAAGATGAGCTCTCCATCCTGCTTCTGATGCAGGGGCGCGTTGAAACCCAGTTACTTCACTGGATTGAGGATTGATGGGAGTTCAGGTAAGCTTGACTGTTCAGGTAAGGCGCTGTAAAAGTTCTGTTCAAAAGTTCAAGCTTAATAATAATGTTCGTTGTCTAATTGCAGCAAGCGCTAATGCTTATGTCTTTTTCCCCTTAGGGGCCGGGGTTCGGAGTGCCGGAGATATGGCGCCGACCCGAAGTGAAACAGTTCTGGATGAGCGCTCAGGTAATGTCTTTGCATTCGCTCATTCAATGTCTTTGTCTTTTTTCCCCCATAGGGGCCGGGGTCCGGAGATGCCAGGAAGCGGCAGGACCCGAAATGCAGTGGGAATAATCCAACAGGTAAGACTTAAAAGGAAACTGAGCTTTCCTTATTCCTTTTCTCCCTCTCACCTTTGTTCTTGTCTTTTTTCCTCTAGGCGCTGGGGCGTAGCTGAATCCGGAAGATCGCTGCTGAAGATGGAAGCACCTTGCAAAGGTGAGTAAAATGCAGCGCTGCAGCGATCGAAACAAAATGCCTTTAAAATGATGTCTTCCTTTTCAGGGCCGTTGTAGAAATGACTCCGGGATGCAGATTTAGCAGGTAAGGGCTTTTCTTCTCCTATTCTCTTCCTTTCTCCCCTTGCAGGTGTTCCAGGGTGCTGGCAGGGGTGGCTGAAGTCAGGATGCAGGAGCTGACACAGTGAGCGTCCAGCTGCTAGGTGCAGAACAACGCGAAGCACGTGTGGCTGTTCGGGTGGGGTTTAAATAGCCTTGGAAGAGGTTCCTGGTATGTATCCTTCCACCAATCAGGTATGTATCCTTCCTCGACCACACCCGGGTGGTGAAGTAGTTCTACAGGTAAAGTAGTCCCATTGAGGCCTCAAGAGGGCCTGGATGAAGCAGCAAGGTCTGCATCAGGTAAGTGTGCACCCAAGCACTTAACACATATCTTCTTCAATGAGCCTGGCGCCTAAGGCGCCAGGACTGGGGTCCGCTATGAGCCTGATGCCTAAGGCGCCAGGACTGAGTCCAAAGGGCCCCGACTTGGGCCCGCTGAGACTTCCCTGGGGAAAATGATGTCTGCCTCTGGGGTTGCTGGGCCCGGCCTGGCTCCTTGGAGGTAGGCATCATGACAGTACCCCCCCTCAAGGCCCCTCCCAAGGCCTTTTCCTCCGGGGGTTTTGGTTTGTGCGGGAATCTTCGATGGAATCGTTGAATTAATCGTGGTGCGTGAACATAGTTACTGGGTTCCCAAGATCTTTCCTGAGGTCCATATCCTTTCCAATCAACAAGATAGAAGAGTTTAGACTTAACTATCTTGGAATCTAAAATGTCTTTCACTTCGAATTCTAATTCTCCATCAATTTGGACAGGGCCTGGGGGCTCAGACAGTCTGGCTCCAGGTTGTACTGGTTTTAGAAGAGATGCGTGAAAAACGGGATGAATCCGCATGTTGGATGGTAAATCGAGTTTAAAGGCCACTGGGTTGATAATAGCTTTGATGGGGTAAGGCCCAATAAATCTGGGATTAAAAGTTTGCTGACCCTTGAGGGGTAGATGTTTAGTTGCTAGCCATACCTGATCTCCTACTTGATAAGGAGGAGTTTTACTTCGGTGCAAATCAGCGTTTTCTTTATACTTTTTCTTGGCTTGCTGTATGTGGGTTGTAGCTTCTTTGAAGGCTTGGGTTATTGTGGAATGTAGGTGATTTACTGCAGGCATCTCCAGGGTCAGAGGTGGATCTAGGTCAGAGGTCCGAGGATGGTGACCATACAGGGTATAAAAAGGAGTCTGTCCGGTTCCAGAATGCACTGAATTGTTGTATGCATATTCTGCAATCCAAAGGATGTCTTTCCAATTTAACTCGGATTGGTGTAACATGCACCGCAGATATTGCTCGAGAGTCTGATTGGTTCTCTCGGTTTGTCCGTCGATCTGGGGGTGGTGGCTGGTGGATAACCGCACGTCTATTTGTGCTAGTTGGCAACATTTCTTCCAAAAGTGGGAGATAAATTGACTTCCACGGTCTGAGACTAATATGGAAGGGAAACCATGTAACCGCACTATATTTTCCATAAATTCCTTGGCCAAGGTGGAAGCTGACGGCAATCCTTTTAAAGGGATAAAATGGGCCATTTTGGAGAATAGATCCACTATTACGAGAATCGTGTTGTAACCACCACAAGGAGGCAGGTCAGTTATAAAGTCCATTGACAAGGTGTGCCAAGGTGCTGGTGGAATGTCCAAAGGTTGAAGTAGGCCGGCTGGCCTTTTCTTTTGACTCTTATTTTGGGCACAGATTCCGCAAGACAACACAAATGACTTTATGTCTTTTCTCCAAGAAGGCCACCAGAAGTGGCGTTTGATCTTTTCTTCTGTTTTCACGATACCGGGGTGTCCTTCCATTAATGATTCATGATGACGGGTAATGACAAGTTCCTGCAATTCTTTACTTGGCAGAAATAACCGCTCTTGGAAGTAGGGTAAATCATCCTTAACGGTGTAGTGAGGACCCTTTTGACTCCATTCCAGTACGGCAGAAGAGTCAAAAAGCTGTTTTACTTGAGCTTGGATGTCCTCAATGGTTTGCAATGAAGTCAAGCCCAGAATTCTTTGTTCCGGTATGATTGGCACAGGTTCTAAACTCGAATTGGGTTCTTCCATGCCTATCCGGGATAAGGCATCTGCCTTACCATTCTTGCAGCCAGGGCGATAGATAATTACAAAATCAAATTCCGCAAAGAATAAAGCCCATCGGAGTTGTCGCGAAGATTGAGCTTTGGCCGTCTTTAAATACTGCAAATTTCTGTGGTCCGTAATTACGGTGATGGTGTGTCTTGCACCGAGAAGATAGTGACGCCAAGCCTTGAAAGCTGATTTAATAGCCAGTAGTTCTTTGTCGGTAATTGCGTAATTGAGTTCAGGTGGAGAGAATTTTCTGGACCAAAAGGCTACAGGGTGTAGTTGGTTAGTTTCTGGGTCTCTTTGCGACAGGACAGCTCCCATGGCCGAACTGGATGCATCGGTTTCCACGATGTAAGGGAGATCTGGGCGCGGGTGCTTCAATACAGGTGCAGAGGTGAATTTGGTTTTCAGGTCCTGAAAGGCTTGTTCAGCCTCAAGAGTCCATTCAAAGCGTTTATTTTTCTTTAGGAGAGCTGTGATGGGTTGAACAGTTCGAGAAAATTCCGGGATGAACCTTCGATAGAAATTGGCAAAGCCAAGCATGCTTTGCACTCCCTTCACAGAGCTAGGAGATGGCCATTTGAGAATGGCGTCCACTTTCCGCGAGTCCATTCGGATTCCTTGAGGTGTCAGGATGAATCCGAGAAACTCCACTTCTGTGGTATGAAAAACGCATTTTTCGAGCTTGGCAAATAATTTGTGCTGGCGCAATTTCTCAAGAACTGCCCTAACATGGTTTCTGTGATCAGATTCTGAGGAGGAATACACCAGGATGTCGTCAATATAAACGATGACACAAACATCGATAAGTTCCCGAAGAACATCATTCATGAAGTACTGAAAGGCGGCAGGTGCGTTGCACAAACCGAAGGACATTACTTGATATTCGAAGAGCCCAAATTTGGTGCGGAATGCAGTCTTCCACTCGCCGCCCTCTTTTATACGTACCAGGTGGCAAGCTCCTCGGAGATCTAGCTTGGTGTACACACGAGCATCTTTTACTTGGTCGATAAGCTCAGGTATCAGGGGCAAAGGGTAACGATTCTTAATCGTTATCTGATTTAGGGCGCGGTAGTCAATACAGGCCCTAAGGTCTCCTTCCTTTTTAGGTACGAAGAACAAAGCAGAAGAGACTGGTGACTTTGATGGGCGAATGAAGCCATTGGCCAGGTATTCATCCAAATACTGGCGCAAATGCAGGTTCAGTAAGAGCATAAATCCTACTACAAGGTAGTTGTGCATTGGGTACCAAGTCGATTTGGCAATCGTAAGATCGATGGGGAGGTAAGGTGTTAGCCTGCTCTTTCTGAAAAACGTCTTGGAATTCTTGGTATTCAGATGGTAGCTGTACAGTGGTGGAAGTTACAGAGGCTAGACCCATAGCTGGATTCCTTGGGTAACAGGTTGGTTCACAATCAGGAAAAGTTATCTTCTTTGCTCGCCAGTCTATTCTCGGATTATGTGTTTCTAACCAAGGGATACCAAGAAGTACTTGAAATTGTGGGGCCTTGATCACATCAAACACGATTGCTTCCCGATGTCCGTCCTGACCCACCAGAGTGATTTCAACTCTGGAATGCGTTACAGGCCCTGAGGCTATTTCGGTTCCATCAACTGTAGTAATTACATCTTGGGTTACTTTCGGGCGGAGAGGAAGCTTAATCCTGGAAGCCAATTCACGGTCTATGTAATTTCCAATAGCTCCACTGTCTATGTATGCTTTTATAGCATGCCACTGCTGAGGCTGTTTTGGGTTCACAAGCACCATTGGCATGACAAAATGCGAGGTCAAAGAGTTTGTTTTCAAGCTGGCAAGCAGACCCCTACGCTTGTCGGGCTAGGTCGTTTCCCGAACCAGGTGTCAATAACTCGTTATCAGTGGCTCCAACCACCTTCTTGGGTGGTTTAACTGGACAACTTTGAAGAAAGTGACCGGAAGTTCCGCAATACAGACAAAGTTGCATTTGTCCCCTTCTCTCTCGTTCCTTCTGCGTTAATGGTCCTTTAACACTGCCAATTTGCATAGGTTCGGAAAAGTCAGTACTCTTGGAGTTAACGTGGGTCTTGATAGGTACTCTGGTTTCATACTTGAGCCGATCTGCTTTTCTATTTTGAAGTCTGTGATCAAGTTGAACCACTAAGTCTATGTAGTCTGCGCAGGCCTGGGGTGGATCTACTATCTGAGCTATAACATCTTTAAGCTCTCCGCGCAGGCCTCTATGAAACAATGTGATCCTTTTATTTTCAGGCCATCCGGTTTCCACAACTAGTCTATTAAAGGTGGCGATATAGGACAAAAGATCCTGATTACCTTGTCGTAAGGATAGCAGTTCGTTGTCAAGGGCCTGTCCCTGCGAGTGTCGAGCGAACAATCTTTCCATGCTGGCCTGGAAGCCCTGGAAATCCCGGAGAATGGGATCATCCTGTTTTACCAATGGAATAGACCAATCGGCAGCACAGCCACTGAGGTAAGATAGTACAAAGGCTATTTTGGTGTGGTCGTTGGGGAAGGCCCCAGGCCTGCATAAAAAGTGTAAACGGCATTGGTTCATAAAAACGGCATATTTCTTGGGATCCCCCGCAAAACGTTCCGGCGGGGCCAAAGGCATGTGTCCAGGTAGATTGATTTGTACCGGGTTATTCGAACCCATTGTTGTAGAAATACCTCCGGAAACAGGTAAAGGAGTGTGCTCTGCCTGGCCCTGCAATAACCTTTTGGCCAGATCATCAGTTCTTTCCTTGGATAGGATTAGTTCCCTTCTGAGAGCATTAGTCTCCTGGCGGGCTGAGTGCACTTCTGCTCGTAATTCCCCTAAAAGATGGGCCAGCTGATCTGTCTCGGAAGTCTCCATAGCGCCCAGGTGGGAGATTGTGGTAAGGCTTCGCGTTCTGTAACGCTCACCTGGTTCCCACGGAGGCGCGGCGTCGAAGGCGCAGAACTCTGAAGATGGACAGGAAGGGCCCCTCTATTCTGGCTCGTTGGATACTCTCCTGTGCGTGAAAAGGGAGTATTACCAACTGTGGAACAATGTTCAAGCCTCCCACTCCCTTCCAACCCTCCACGATACCTCCTCCACGATTCCCCGTGAAGCCTCACCTTAGGGTTTGGAAGGATGAGCTCTCCATCCTGCTTCTGATGCAGGGGCGCGTTGAAACCCAGTTACTTCACTGGATTGAGGATTGATGGGAGTTCAGGTAAGCTTGACTGTTCAGGTAAGGCGCTTCAAAAGTTCAAGCTTAATAATAATGTTCGTAGTCTAATTGCAGCAAGCGCTAATGCTTATGTCTTTTTCCCCTTAGGGGCCGGGGTTCGGAGTGCCGGAGATATGGCGCCGACCCGAAGTGAAACAGTTCTGGATGAGCGCTCAGGTAATGTCTTTGCATTCGCTCATTCAATGTCTTTGTCTTTTTCCCCCCCGAAATGCAGTGGGAATAATCCAACAGGTAAGACTTAAAAGGAAACTGAGCTTTCCTTATTCCTTTTCTCCCTCTCACCTTTGTTCTTGTCTTTTTTCCTCTAGGCGCTGGGGCGTAGCTGAATCCGGAAGATCGCTGCTGAAGATGGAAGCGCCTTGCAAAGGTGAGTAAAATGCAGCGCTGCAGCGATCGAAACAAAATGCCTTTAAAATGATGTCTTCCTTTTCAGGGCCGTTGGAGAAATGACTCCGGGATGCAGATTTAGCAGGGAAGGGCTTTTCTTCTCCTATTCTCTTCCTTTCTCCCCTTGCAGGTGTTCCAGGGTGCTGGCAGGCGTGGCTGAAGTCAGGATGCAGGAGCTGACACTGTGAGCGTCCAGCTGCTAGGTGCAGAACAACACGAAGCACGTGTGGCTGTTCGGGTGGGGTTTAAATAGCCTTGGAAGAAGTTCCTGGTATGTATCCTTCCTCGACCACACCAGGGTGGTGAAGTAGTCCTACAGGTAAAGTAGTCCCATTCAGGCCTCAAGAGGGCCTGGATGAAGCAGCAAGGTCTGCATCAGGTAAGTGTGCACCCAAGCACTTAAACACATTTCTTCTTCAATGAGCCTGGCGCCCGCTATGAGCCTGACGCCTAAGGCGCCAGGACTGAGTCCAAAGGGCCCCGACTTGGGCCCGCTGAGACTTCCCTGGGGAAAATGATGTCTGCCTCTGGAGTTGCTGGGCCCGGCCTGGCTCCTTGGAGGTAGGCATCATGACAGGTATGCAGAGCTTCAGCGTGGTGAACTGGCTTGGTTGAGCCCCGCTGGTAAATGATGGTGCATTAAGAGCGGTATGATGCTGTAAGTAAGCGCTATGCTTGCAGGTTATGCTTCTTCGAGGTTCGAGGGAATAGCTGGACACAGTGAGCGTCATGTTGCAAGCTGCAAAGTAACGCGAAGCGTTTTGTGTTGCTCAGGTGTGGTTTAAATAGCCCCAACAAAATAGTCCCGGTAAAGTAGTCCCTAGGCTACCACACCCAAAACACTAGACCGCATTACTTGGTTCTTAGGAACCAAGCTATGTGGATGCCTCCATGTTGGCTGACAATACAATAAAGTAGTTCCCAAGCACATTGTTTTTCATGGTGTCTGAGCCTGGCGCCATAAGAGCCAGGACTGGCCCCATGAGGTTTTAGGAAGAGGATGCAAGGCTCTAGAGGCCCAAGTCCTGATTCCACCTGGCCAATAGGTTTGCCAGAGGGGGTTTTGGGCGAGGGTCGTGACAGCCCTCCCTAATATCGTGGCTCGAGGGAAGAACGACAATGGAAATGGGTGAGTCTGTGGAAGAAGGAGCTCTGTTGCATTGTTTCTGGTGCTTTCCTGGTACGTGAGATGTCCTGTGGAAAGCCGGTCTATTCCCCCCCCCCCAACCTGCTTTAGGCTCTTTGCAGCACCTGTTGTGCTGTCAGAAATCATGCCTAGTCGTGTAGGCAGTTCAAGGGTTTTTGTTTGAGGGGCCTAGTGCTGCCCCTCTCTAGTCTTGGTTCTGGCCTGCCTAACCCAGGAGTATGTAACACCATGTTAGTGCTATTGAATGTTCCCCCATACTCTCTAAGCACTGCCTTAGGTTGCGGTTGGCTCTCTAATTCATCTCCGGGACTTTCTAGCTGTCTCTAGTCTATCCAAGGGCTCGTATTCTAATGGGATAGGGATAGTGTGTTGCACTCAAACTGGTTTTACTCGGGTTGTCCACACTCGCCTCTTGCTCTCTACTCTACTCCTTCCTGATATCGCTTCAGTCTTTCACTCATATCTTTACCTCTACCCTTTTGTAACCTCTACTTCTCTCATTACAACTCTCCTTCTCCCACTACTACTCTTCTACTAACTACACAAACACCAACCTGTCAATGGTCCATTTGCTTCACATGAACTCCTCAAAATATCCTCTCCACTCGCTCATCACAAACACTCACACTGCAGAGCCACTTCAACTCCTAAGTCAATACCTCACCTGTTCTATGATGTACCCGCTACCACGTCTTCTTTCCTCCTGCTCGTCTCTTGCTCGATCTCCACCTATCCTCTGATCTCAACCAAACGCAAAAAAAAGCCAGCATTCTGCTTTCTGTCCTCGGTTTAAATGCCCCTCCCTCTTCCAGGATTGACCAACTCTCCCTATCCAAACGTATTATATCTTTCCCTCCCATACTGTGTATGTATAATGCAAACTTATAAGAAGGGGGGCTAAGCCCCACTGTCATCCGCCGTTACGGCCATAGCCGTAATTAGCAGATGTTTCCACGTTGGTAATGGAGACACAGAGGTAGGGTGTTTTAGTCCTTTCTCTGTGTTCTTGCTAACAGCCCCAGTTACGTGACGCAGCGCCGCTGGAAGTATTTAAACTCCCCACCTCCTGGTAGACGCTGCGTTGCAACCCACTTTGGACGCTTTACTGTTTTCGGGTTTCCTCGCTCCGATCCTCTGCCGTCCACCTTTCAGATGTGCCTGAGGGTTTTCCTGTTCACCTGTGTTCCTGCTTCTTTCCTCGGAACGCTACTCCTCGCTTCAATTTCTTTCCACTGCTCCGGGCGTACTCCGGTGTGCTTATTTCCGTTTCTCTCTCTCTCTCTCTCTCTTCTGATTTCGGGAATCCTTTCCGTACTCTCTTCCTGCTGGTCTCCTCTGAGCTGCGCTTGTTGCATACCTTTTCCCCCTTCCTGGAACCAGTGCCATATCTTCAAACTGCCACAAGGAGCCTCCGTCTCCCCTGACTCTGCTACTCCATGGCTTAGACTGTTGGACATCTTCTACTCTGCTATCCGCCTCGCTCCATTGCTCTCATCGGTGATTATCCTGTCATCCGGATTAAAAGAGTCAACACAACTACACAGGGTTTTTCCCTTTTGGGTTTTTCCCTGATTTCTGGCTTGGTTCCGGGAAGGGAGTCACGGGACAGCTGTTTATCCAGCAGTCACTGTGGGTTGCCTCCGTGACAAGCACATTCATCATAAGAAGGGAAGAGACTACCTTGCACGACGACGTCTACAAGAGACCGACAACTCAGGTGAAGAGAGTGTGCTTGCGGGGAAGAAACAGTTTGAATTGCACCACTTATCACAGATTGCAACGCCAAAAGCCTCAAAGATGTCTGCTGAGGATCAGGTTAAAGAGCTGTGGAAGGCTTTTCAAGCAATGTCTCTGGAGCTACAAGGAGTAAAGACCGAGAATGCTCTGCTTAAACAGATGGTATCAGCTAGAGAACCTGCCCCCCCGGAATTACCACCCTTGGCGCTGTCCTCTGGGAAATTCGATGGATCTCCCAAAAAGGTGAAGGAGTTTCTGGAAGCATGCATGGTTTATTTCACCTTTAGGCCTCGTACCTTCGCTAAAGATCAAGCCCGCGTGGGTTTCCTAATTTCAAATATGACAGGAAACGCACTGTCCTGGGCTACACCATTGGTGACTAGTGGAAACGCCATTTTGCAGGATTTTCCAGGGTTTCAGAATTTACTGAAACAGACTTTTGAACAACCAGAGCTGTCCTTTACCGCCTGCGAAGATTTACTGGATGTCAAATAAGGCTCTCTAGATGTATTGTCTTACATCTCCTCCTTCAAAACCTTGGCAGCTGGAGCGGGGTGGCCGGAGACAGCACAATATGCCATATTCAGGAGAGGATTGGAGAAAGAATTCAAAGATGAGCTGGCCAGGTCTCCTCATTCACGCACATTTTCAGACCTGCTAGCGGCTGCTCTTCACATAGTATCGTCTACAGGAAAGAAGGGCGGAGCGTCGCAAACAAAGAAGCCCTGGTTATCCTACAGAACCCTCTGCACACTCACTCCCTGGGCGCTCTGCTGCTACTTCTTCCGAAGAACCAATGCAGATCGGCGACACCAGAGCACCGTTATCCGCTGCCGAGGGACGTCGCAGAAGAGAAAAAGGATTATGTGCCTACTGTGGTTCAGACCAACATCTTCTCAAAGATTGCACAGAATTACCAAACAAGAGATCGGGAATCGAATACCCTCGGCGTCAGTAGGGACAAATGACCGGGGGTCTCCCAACATTTCTCACCGTCCCTATGTCTCTCTTTCAGTTGTAAGTCTAAAGAGGACTCCTGTACATCTTGACCTAGAGAACAGACAAGTTAAGACCCTAGCTCTACTGGATTGTGGAGCGGCGGGTAACTTTGTTGACAACCTGTGGGCAGACAAGGTGGGTCTCCGCCGGATACCACGGAAGGAAGGTCAGAAGGTTGAAGGAGTGGATGGGACACCATTGTCTTCTGGTCCTATTACCCATACCACAGAGGAACTTTCTTTGACGATAGACCAACGCCAGGAAATCGTATGTTTTGACATTATCAGGGCCGCCCATTTTCCCATTATATTGCGCATCATATGGCTCCGTAGACATAATCCATTGATAAACTGGTCAGAGAATCAGCTGAGCTTCAATTCCCGGTATTGCGCTACCAACTGTTTTAGGTTGGAGTGTCGGGGAGATCTACAGCCAGTCAAGATTTTTTCCAACAATCACGTGGGAGTCCATGCATTACCCAGTTTTTGCTCAGGATTTTCCGAAGTGTTTCAAGAGAGCCTTCATGCCAAATTGCCGCCTCATCGGCCAGAGGACTGTACCATCGACTTGGAACCCAATGCCCTGGTTCTGTTTGGTCGGATGTTCTCTCTCACGCAGACGGAGAAACAGGTTCTTCGGAAATACTTAGATACCAATTTGGAGAATGGACTTATACAACCATCAAAGTCCCCTGCAGGAGCCCCTTTATTTTTCATTAAAAAAAGAGACTCCACCGATCTTGACCCTGTATAGACTACCGGGGTCTAAATAAGGTTACCATTCGTGATAGGTATCCGATGCCCCTTATCACTGACATAATTGAGGCTGTAAAAGGGGCTAGAGTATTTACCAAGCTTGATCTTCGAAACGCATACCATCTGAAACGGATTGCCCAAGGAGACGAATGGAAAACAGCATTCCGTACTCCTCTGGGCTTGTTTGAGTATAGGGTAATGCCGTTTGGATTGGTGAATGCACCAGCGGTATTCCAGAGATTTATGGACCAGATGTTTTCCGACATGCTTTCGATATCAGTCATCTTTTATCTGGATGATATCTTAATTTTTTCATCTAACATGGAGGATCACATCGAACAAGTCAAGCAAGTTCTGAATCGCCTGAAAAAGAACAATCTACTGGTCAAGGCAGAAAAATGCAAATTCGCTGTACCTTCGGTGCAATATTTGGGATATGTACTGTCTGAAGAAGGGATCGCCATGGACCCAGACAAGGTACACGCCATTCTCGACTGGTCAGCCCCTACTTCTGTTCGGGAGGTGCAACGGTTCTTGGGACTTTCGAATTATTATAGGAGATTTATTCCGAAATTTTCAGAAGTAGTGTATCCCATTACCCGATTGCTCAAGAAGGAGGCCTACCTGTTTTCCTGGTCTAATGAGGCAGAGGAGAGCTTCTGTCATCTGAAAAGCCTTTTCTGCTCAGCCCCGATTCTACAACATCCGGATGAAACTCTACCATTTATTCTTGAGACGGACGCATCCGCCATTGCTGTTGGGGCCGTGTCACTTCAGACCTTTCAGTATGTAGAGCACCCGGTCGCCTACCTATCTAAGACTCTATCTCCCAGCCAACTCAATTATTCTGTTCTTGAAAAGGAGTTACTGGCAATGAAATTGGCTTGTGAAGAATGGCGGCACCTTCTCATGGGTGCCCGCCACCAGTTCCTCATCCGCACAGATCACAAGAATCTGAAGGCCTTACAGGAGATGGAATGTTCAAACTTCAGACAGGCAAGATGGGCTTATCTGTTTTCACGGTACGACTTCCAGATCACATACATTCTGGGGTCACTTAATCGACTAGCTGACGCTTTGTCTCGAAAGGACTCCCATACTGAAACAGTGTCTGTCAAGACCGAGCCCATGTTCCACCAAAGCCAGATCTTAGCAATGGTGGGTTCTTTTCTTCAAGGGGTGAAGGCTGCTGTCACGCAATAATTGCCTCAAATCTCCTTCTTTTCTGATTCCCCCTTTCAAGTAAAGGATGGGTGGGTGTTTTATAGGAAGAAGTGGTATATCCCAGAAGGACCGCTACGCAGGAAGATCCTGAGATGGTGTCACGACTCATG
The DNA here is from genome assembly GCF_040938575.1 of Ambystoma mexicanum. NCBI lineage: Eukaryota > Metazoa > Chordata > Amphibia > Caudata > Ambystomatidae > Ambystoma > Ambystoma mexicanum. The sequence goes on along the minus strand of NC_090934.1, from coordinate 257,624,552 downwards.
TATGGTGGGACACAGAAGCATAGACGGCACCTTAGAACTCATCTCAAGGTCGTTTCTCTGGCCCAACATAAGAAAGGAGGTGTTTGAATACGTTTAATCTTGTCAAATTTGTGCCAAGGCCAAGTATGCTTTGGGGAAACCTCTAGGACTCCTCACTCAGGTGGAGAAGCCGACTCGTCCATGGGGACTCATCTCCACAGACTTTATAGTGGATAGTCTGGAGTCCGAACATGCACTTGTATCATGGTGACGGTGGATGCTTTTTCCAAATTGGCACATTTCTCGCCCCTTCCGAGATTAGCTACCGCAACCAAGATGGCAGAGACCTTTGCCCGAGACATTTTCAAATTACATGGTCTCCCTGACAAGATAATTTCTGATCGGGGAAGTCAGTACATTTCAAAATTCTGGACAGCCTTGTGTACCCGATTAGGGGTAGAAAGAGCCCTTTCTTCCGGTTTCCATCCGCAATCAAATGGTCAAACGGAGCGTCTCAATGCCACTGTAGAACAATATCTGAGATGTTTCATTTCTCAACATCAAGACAATTGGGTCTCTCTACTTCCCACGGCAGAGTTCTCTTACAACAATTCCAAACACTCCGCCACAGGCCTTTCTCCATTTTTTTGTACTTACCGAGTCCATCCAAGATTTCTAATACCAGAGGTACACCGATTTTCCAAATCACCAGCCGCTGAAGAGGTTTTGAGAAATATCCAAGAGGCACAGACCAGCGCATTGCAAGGGTTGGAAGACAGCAGACGAAGGAATAAGGTTGGAGCCGACAAGCACCGTAGAGAATGCCCTTCCCCGAGGCCAGGAGACAAGGTGTGGTTGTCTACAACGTACCTTCCCCGATGGACAAGACCTTCCAAACTGTCTCCACGCTTCCTGGGGCCTTTTTCCATTCTCTCCAAAATCAATCCTGTGACTAATCGTCTTCAACTCACCCCTTCTCTTAAACGCATTCACCCTGTTTTTCATTCCTCTCTCCTCAAAAAGTACTATCCAGATCCCCACCACAGGTCTCTCTCCCGGCAAATTCCTGTGCCTACATCCACCCAGGATGAGTATGAGGTTTCTGCGGTTAGAGACTCTAGGTTCTACCGTGGTAGGTTGGAATACCTCTTGTCATGGAAGGGTTACCCGAAGTCGGAGGACTCCTGGGAACCGGCTTCTCGGGTACATGCACCTATGGTGGCTTGCAAGATTCCACCACTTGCACACAGGGAAGCTGGGGTATTTGTGGTCTAAGGAGGGGCATGCTGTCATCCGCCGTCACGGCCATAGCCGTAATTGGCGGATGTTTTTTCGCGTTGGTGCTGGAGACACAGAGGTAGGGTGTTTTAGTCCTTTCTCTGTGTTCTTGTTACCAGCACCAGTTACGTGATGCAGCGCCGCTGGAAGTATTTAAACTCCCCACCTCCTGGTAGACGCTGCGTTGTAACCCACTTTGGACGCTTTCCTGTTTCCGGGTTTCCTCGCTTCGATCCTCTGCCGTCCACCTTTCGGATCTGCCTGAGGGTTTTCCTGTTCACCTGTGTTCCTGCTTCTTTCCTCGGAACGCTGCTCCTCGCTTCAATTTCTTTCCGCTGCTCCCAGCGTACTACGGTGTGCTTATTTCCGTTTCTCTCTCCTCTCTTCTGATTTCGGGAATCCTTCCCGTACTCTCTTCCTTCTGGGCTCCTCTGAGCTGTGCTTGCTGCATACCTTTTCCCTCTTCCTGGAACCAGTGCCATATCTTCAAACTGCCACAAGGAGCCTCCGTCTCCCCTGACTCTGCTACTCCATGGCTTAGACTGTTGGACATCTTCTACTCTGCTATCCGCCTCGCTCCATTGCTCTCATCAGCGATTATCCTGTCATCCGGATTGGAAAAGTCAACACAACTACACAGGGTTTTTTCCCTGGTTTCTGGCTTGGTTCCGGAAAGGGAGTCACGGGACAGCTGTTTATCCAGCAGTCACTGTGGCTTCCCTCCGTGACAAGCACATTCATCATAAGAAGGGAAGAGACTACCTTGCACGACGACGTCTACAAGAGACCGACAACTCAGACAGCTCAGGTGAGGAGAGTGTGCCTGCAGGGAAGAAAGAGTTTGAATTGCACCACTTATCACACCCACCTACTTACGTTGTTTGAGTCCACGTACAGCTAATGGCATTCTGCGAGGTTTGTTAGTGATTCTTGAAGGGTTCCTGCGTAATTCCGTTAAGGCTGTTTGAGCACTTTCCTACATTGTTGTACCAGTTATACAGGAATGGGTGTGCTGGCTTGCCGGTTATAATTTTGAATTATAATTGTTCTTTTTATAACCCTCTTAATACCGAAGACCAGTTTCTAAGCGCGAGACTGGGATTTGAACCAGTGTTGCTATGCGTTGTCTTGCTTCCAACACAAACTTGTTGGCCCTTACCTATCCGAGCCTCCAGGTTACACTCTGGAGCTTGCTGTGCCTCTGCGCGATTATCGTGACTTCTCCCTCTCTCTCGGGGTTGTGAAGTAACAGCTCCTCCAGTGTTATGCTCTGCTTCCCCCTTCGTGTCTCCACAGCTCTCTGGCCAATATCTCCTGCTTTCCAGTTGAAGGAGCTGGTTCCTCTTTCATTGAGGTCACTACCTTGATTACCGGAGCTCTGTAATCGAGCAAAAAGGTACCGGCAAGTATCTTGGGAACAGGGTAAGGCTGGAGGCCAGGGTCTGCAAACAAGCTTTTTGGCACAGTGGGGAAACTGGGAGCCCCTGTGTGGCTTCCATCCACCTCAGAGTAGTCTCATGATGGTCCACCGGCTAGGCTATGATCCCCAATGGAGATGGGTCTCGCCCCATCTTGACAAGTCCACTGTACTGACATTGCCACAGAGTGCTCTCAAAGCAAACCCTACGGGTAAAGGGTGAGGAATGCCATTACTGCGGGATGTGTAGGGCCGGACTAGACACCCTTTTCAGATGGTGTGGGTGGTCTCTTGCAGGGAGGGGGGGGGCATGGATTTTCCTGTTATGCCTTGTGAGGGATAGCTAAAAACACACAATACCAGTTTCCCTCTGGGATTAATTTAGTAGTCCCCTACATATACGTTCCATCCTTTCCGAGGAAACTGGCTCACAAAGACCTTTTGCTTAACTGCTTTTCTGCCCTGGTACAAAAAGGTGCTCAGGAATTTGAGAAGCACTGCCCCCTTGCGAGCTTCACGATGGGTCCACGGAGTGATCAATACACATTCAAGACTGAAGACTAGAACTGTGTTTATTTACACAGATCCAAAAAGTAAACGCCCTATGACCACCATCTCCACTTGGGTTGCTTGTCCATGTGCCATCACACCTAATGCCTCCTCCTATCCAACAAATCTACTCACTGGATTCTCATAACCGCACCTAACCATATCATTTCTTGATAACCTCGCAGAGATCTCTAGCTTTCAACATACTCCCCTTTCCCTGTTTCTGCCTACACTACTTAGCACCTTCATCCTACTCACTCTGTACCTCTCCTCTCCCAATACCATCTTCCGGAACTCCCTACCCCCAGATTTCAAGTCCTCCCCATTTGGGCCGGGTGCAAAACTGCTCTGAGAAGACCCCACCTTCTAACTTGAGTGAGAACCTGAGTCATTGGTTAATTTCCCAGAACAAGCTGGTCACACGTGCCTTGCAGAGCCATTTATTTGTTTATTAATATATTGCATTTGTATCGCGCACCTAACGCTCGGGCATCTGAGCGTTTGGCTTAAGATTGTGGTTACAAATCATACTTCGTTATACAGGTCAATTAGGTCGTTATACAATGCAGTGATAAAAAAAAAACAGTTGCAAGGCATCTCTTCATATAATGATGAGTAACGACTAATAGCAGGTTGACAAAGATGAGTACAGATAGGTATGAGATCCGTCCACTAGGCGCGTCAGAGGACTCCATAGTTTACAAAATATTCCTTCAAGAGAACAGTTGAAAACTTCCATACAAGAAAATAATTTCCTAGATGCCAATTGGTCAAGCTTTCACGGACTATATGGAACAAGACTCCAACCAATTGCATCCCAGTAACATCTATTGAATGCTCAATTCTCACAAATGAGCTGACGGTGCTAGATTTTGTGGGGGCGGTGTTCAGGTTTTATAGGGTAGTTGCAGCTCATTACGACATCAGGATAAAGCCTCTGCAATGGTCCAAGTTGTTGCTGATGGAGGTAACCTATCAAGTGAGACTTGGACTGCAATGGGCCTCATGATCACCAATCCTGTGCAAGGTTCATAATCCCGTGCAAGGTTCATGATACAGTGGGTACTCTAGTGCCTGTTTCGTGTCCCTATAGAACAGGGGTTGGCATCCTTTGGCTCTACGATGTGTTTGACTACCACCAGTCCTACCCATCATAGTCAATTATGTGGGAACGTGTGTGTTAGTCTAAAACATCTTGAGAGCCACATGTTGCAGACCTCTGCTATAGTGGCCACTTCCGAAGGATTTATGGGGAATAACAGGCGAATGGTGAGCCACCAATCCCATACTGGCAACGTCAACTCAATGTTCATCATCCTTACAAGAAATCTGTACAACCTTCAGCATTGACCGCTCCATTTCTCCAAAAATCCAACTATATTCTTTGCAGGAAAACCAGATGTGAGAAAACCAATGTAGCATTTAATGAAAGCAAACTATCCTGAATGTGGAATCAGACACGATTTCACCCCTTCTACCTGACCTCATCAAATTGGTGCTACACCAACCCTAGCAGGGTAAGTGAGAAACTTCGGGAAGTTGCACAATAGGACTTTGGCCATCTCCTGTTTCTTACTCCCTAACAAATGAACCATCAACACACTCCGATGAGAGCAATCATTTCAAAACCAAATTATTGCAATTAAATATGCAATGCTTTGTGGCAAGCACAAAAAAATAATTGAACGTATCCAAAATGGAAGCGGCTACACTGATAAGGAAGGGCAAACACTGGCATTATTTGATAGGCAACTTCAGAGGCATTAGCAGTGTTGATAGCCTTAAATCTACAGGGCAATGGAAATCAAAGTGCCATTGTAGTCAGAAATTCCAGTTTTCTTAAGAGAATCCTTCCAATTCGCAACTCGCAAGAATTTGGAGGATTATATGGTAGGTGAAACTGCACAATTAAAACAATGCTCGAGGAGATGTACACCACGATGGGCAAATGCCGGTTCTTGTTAAAGTGACATTTGAATTGTTACACCTGCCATTGTAGTTTCAGCAGCAGAGATTGAAAAGCTACAGTTGTCATAAAAAGGCATTTCGGTGCTGGACTGCCCATGTGGGTGGGACAAAGACTGATATGCAAATGAATATTTCCCATATGTGAAAGGTACAGTGAGCAAAAAGCGTGTGCTGCAAACTCATCTCAGAACAGGTTATCATGCATTGTTCTTTCTGGAGAGGAGCGCCTGCTACCTTTTTTGAAATATTGTCATAAAAAGGGTCTTGCTTAGTTGGTAAATTTAGGAATGTAAAAGCAGAAGGATGTAAACGTTTGCTGCCTGTTGTGCCCTCTTAAATTATGTTCTGGGAGAATTGACCAGACCTAAAGTCATACCTAATTGTCTACTGACATTGGAGCCCTTTATCTGGCCGTGGGAAGCCGGAGATGAGTCTACAGGATCCTTGCAACATAAATTATTGGCAGTCTGAACATGGGCCTGTGACTTAAAACCTCACTGCTCCCTTTCTATGGAGAGGGTGTGTAGGTAGCCAGGCTACGAGCATGTGCTAAATAGCTCCACTATTTTGATCACCAAATCTGACGTCTTTACCTCACACTCAACACCAATAGGAGTGACATTTGACTCTCCCTTACCCCTTTCGCTCACCTGTACAAAGGGAGCCTTCTGTAGTGTCTTGTGTTCCCTTCCCTCCGTGCTGGTGATCCTGTAGATGGAATGTTCCCTCCAAGAGGTTCCAGGAGTTGGCTTCCTGGCTGGTGGGGATCAGTGGGTCTTCTCCGTCCCCTTGACTTGTAATCTGTGTACCCGAACAAAGATACCTGCATGAGCCACACACGTTTTATTGTTACACTATCCTGTGCAGCACATTTCGGCTTGCAGTTGCACCGGGCTGGAACTTCCTTCATGAAGGCCTCACACATGCCTCACGAACAGACGGAGCTGTTTTCTGTCATTGGTGTGATGCTGAATGGATACACAGCTGCTTTTATTTCCTACTCATCAAGTATTATTTCGATCCCCGTTCTCTAAATTGTTTATCCCCTCTGGCCTTCAAGTGGAGTTTTCCACGGGTGCCCAACACTACTCTTGTGATGAAATGTTGGGTTACATACTGAAGATGGCCAGACTTATGCTCAGAGGAACTCTGGATACATATAATAGGCTTCAAGTGAGCCTGATGTTCCAGGCCGTCTCACTCTTTCCAACCTAGTCTTATTTGGTAACAGTCTCTGGGACAGAGTTATAGAATGCACACTTGGCACTGATCACGCAGCTGGTATAGTTTGCACAGTAAGTGAGGGACAACAGTTAAGACAATACTATTTTCGCAACTAAAGTAAGTGCATAAATGACGTGCACTGAGAGTATTAATGTAAATGGTTGTATCTAATGCCCATTTTCAACTATTGGTGACCTCACGGCACTTTCAGGAAAAAGGGGGTCGAGTTCATTAATGGACGAGGCAGATGCAAAACCAGTGATGTTGATGAGTGCAGGTCAGAAGTGCCCAGTGCCTGAGTTTGTATCTTCTTTCTATGGGTTTGGCAGAGTAACTTGGGAGTGTGTTATCGATAAGGAAGAGGCGAGGCTCTGATCCATTAGAGCACTTTGGGTATTCTAACGGCTGATGTGGAAGAGTACGATTGGGCTAAAGCGGAGGGCTTAGTTGTGACTCGGTTAATGTTGATGTGCTAATGGTTAGGTCTGTGCTGGTCATCTGTGGAGGGTTTGTGTGTGTAAGGTAGTGAGTGATCTTTGAGAGGAGTCTGTTGGGTGAGTGGGGGAGTAGGCCTTCAGAGACACAGCAATCCACAACCCTGCACTCTTACCCCTGACCATTTGTAGAAGGGCCCTGAGTCTCTAGCTAGCAATGCCACCTGTCGACCCCACCATCTCTTATGCGTACTCTATCAAAATGGATGGACTGTAACCCAAGGGGAACAAAACCAGCATCTGCAAGTGAGCAGATGAGAGAAAGGGGTTGTGTAGAAACGATGCCATTACCATGAGCTATCTGCCAAGATTGACCGATTGTATGATATGATAAGTCATTTAAAACGCCCCTGTACACAAGCGTTTCTAGGCACGACAAGACAAGAAAGGGAGAACAAAACAAAGATCTTACTAGGCCTTGTGTTATTCATATCACACACACAAGGGAGGGGAGGACGGGTTGAGAAATGCCGGGGGGAGGTGCAGGGAAGTGTGCAAGTATCTAGTAAGTGCAGCCGGGAGGTGGCTCATAAGTGCAGAGTCAGGAGACTGCAGGGTTGCTGATACAGTCCTTTAAGTGGTTGGGAGGCCCGGAGGTAGTGCAGGGGCAACGGTTGTGCAGAAGCCTGATCCCGTAAGTTCAGTGGGTGGACAGGTAACCAGTATGCGCAGCACACCGGGACATTGGCAAGGGAGAGGGAGAGAGAAAGTAGAACCGAAAAGGAGGTCTTGAATTGCTTCCGGAAACTTGGGTGGTCTTGCTCAAGTTTGAGAGAGGCAGGGAGCCTGTTCCAGAGGAAGGCCCCAGTCGAGGACAGAGATCTACCCCCACCCCGCTCTGAGAAGCATCTGACCCTCGGAGAGTTGTAGGTGGATGAGCAGAGGGTTCGAGAAGGATGATGCTTAGGAAGAGAAAGTTGGTTGGAGTGTGGCCCCTGGTTCCAGAAAGCCTTGTGGACGATGCAGAGGGTCTTGAGCTTGATCCTCGCTTCCACAGGGAGCCAGTAGAGAGATTTCAGGGCTGGAGAGATCCGATTCCTGGGCTTGAGGCCAAGGAGGAATTGAGGCCAAGGACAAGTCTTGCAGTCCTGTTCTGGATAAGTTGTAGAGAACGAAGAGTAGAGGTAGGCAGATTTAGAAAGAGGCTGTTGCAGTAGTCCAGCCTTGAGAGGACCAGGGCTCTGGAGACGGTGAGCTTCTGGGGGAAAGTGAGAAATGGAAGAATACCTCTGAGGAGGTGCAGCTGATAGTGTGACTTATTAGAGGCTTCAGAGATGTGAGGAGAGGAGGGTGGAGTCGAAGATGACCCCAAGGTGCTTAGCCCCCACTGGAAGGAGCAGGTAGAGGGCCCAGGGTGGGCGGCCAGAGTGAGTGAGAGAGGGAAGGCAGGAGTCACAATGAGGAGGATCTCGGTTGTACTGTGGCATTCAGGCAGAGATCGTTGGAGGCACACCATTCCTGGATAGCGGACAGATAGTCTGGTATGAGAGAAGGAGCATTAGAAGCTGCGGGGAGCCTGAAGGATAGCTGGGTGTCATCCGCATAACACTGAAAGTTCGAGCATAAGGTAGAGATGCGGTGGAGTAGTGGTGCCAGGTAGTGGTTAAATAGCCAGGGAGAGAGGTTACACCCCAGGGGAACACCACACGTAGAGAGCAAGATGGAAGAGAGGAAAATACACAAGTTGGTCCTGGGAGGATCGATCAGTGAGAAAAGGTTCAACTAGGCAAGGGCCTGACAAGAGATACCAAGGTTGTCTCGGATACGATTGAGTAGGATGGCCTAGTTGACATGTCAAAAGCAGAGGATGGATCAAGGAGAATGAGAACAGAAGGAAGGCTAGAGTCAAGATTGGAGAGCAAGTCTTCATAGGTGTTCAGGAGAGCAGTTTCCATGCTTCTGGCTGCTCTGAATTTAGACTGGTGGTCACGGAGACAACCATCAGACTCAGTGTGTAGAATAAGCTGGGAGGTGGCCAGTTTTTCCAGGAGTTTGCCTAACAAAGGAGTGGTGGAAATTGGGCAATAGTTTGCTGAGAGAAGGATCAGCAGAAGGCTTCTTAAGAAAGGGGTGCACAAGAGGGCTTGAGGGGCAGGGGAAGGTTCCAGTTGCAAAAAGTGATTACAGAAATCTGTCAAGGCTGGAGCAAGGGCATCGATGTGGTCCTTGATGGTTCTGGATGAGCAAGGCAGCGTCTGCTTTGACAAGACTTTATGGATCGGACTTGTCTAGAAACATCGCTGGAGTTGAACAGGGGGAAGGAGAAAGGAAGAGGAGAAATGGCCAGAGATGGGCCTGGAAAGGGAGAGGAAGAGGAGGTAGAGGCACAGGGAGTGTACATGATGTCCTGAGTTCTAGTGGTGAAATGAGATGCCAACGCCGTGCAAAGGACTTGGGAGGGAACAGGAGAGGTAGAGTGTGCAGCAGGACTGGCCAGCTCTTTGCAGATTTTGAAAAGTTCAGCCGAGTTGTTAGAGGCCGCCGAGACACAGGTTTGATGTAGGCTCTCTTCTTAGAGATGACCGAGAGTCTGTGCCTTTGAATCAGGTGCCAGGCCAGTTTGTCAGAGGGTGTGCTTGATGCCCTCCACTCTCTACACTTGTGCTTAAAGGTGGCAAGGTCAGAATCGTACCAAGAGTTGCTCTTGGATGCAGGCTTCAAATGGATCCTCATGAACGGGGCAAGAACATCAAGAGCGCTGGAGATAGAGAGATGAAGGTTAGAAAGTGCTGTGTCCGTATGAGTCGGCCAAAGGTGTAGGAGGAGAGAAAGTAGCGGTGAAAGCCTCCACCGACACATTCTTCATGGGCCGGATGACTGAGAAAGTGGGTGGCAGTGCTCTGAACGGCTTAGCCTGAGGGGCAGAGTGCGACAGGTGCGAGGAGCGGAGAAAGTGGTCAGTTCAAGAGAGGAGTGGTGAGGGGGTTGGCGAGGGTGAGGTCTGAGAAAATAAAAACATCAAGGGTGTGCCCTGTAGAGTGAGTCGGGCAGGAGGGTAGAATAGAGAGAGAGAGTCGCAGAGGTCACAAAAGAGCCCTGAGGAGGGGCTGATAGCATCCAAGTGGATGTTAAGGTCTCCGAGGAGGAGAAGATGAGAGGTAAAAGGAAGAGGAGGAGAGGTCAACACACTCAGAGAGGAGGGGGGCGGCCTGTAGATGGTGGACAACGTGAGAAAGAGGCCAGTAGAGAGAGCCTGCAGACCAGGCATTCAAAGGAGGAGTAGGCCTGCTTAGGAATGACAGGAGCAGGGATCCACTCTGGGAAGATCAGGGCTACTCCCCCCTCCAAGACAGTTGGTTCTGGTTTGGAGAGGATCTTGTAGCCATCAGGGAGGAGAGTCTCGGTCAGACTGAGTACATCCAAATTAAGCTCTTCCAGGAGACGGCAGATGTCCGAGAGTGTTTGACAGCGGAGTGAGTTGCGACATGGAACAGATTGCCACCTTTGAAAGACTTCCGTGGAGGGGTACAGGCATGAGATACGCCCTGCGGAAGTGTTAGAGGGTCCCGAGAATGGGCAGAGTGGGAAGGATGAGGTTGCAGGGTAGTCTGAGAGGGAAAAGAGTGGCAGAAGGTAGGAGAAGGCAGAGCAGCCAGAGAAGCAGGGGAGGGTGCCAGAGAGTTAGTGGATGGGGGAGCAGGCAGTGCGGTCAGAGAAGCAGCGGAGGGTGCTAGAGGTGGCGGAGAAAGGGGGCTGCAGCAGAGCGGTCAAATAAGTAGCAGAGACTTGCCGAATCCTGTAATGGGTCAATTGGGGAATACTATTCTAGCCACTCCATTCCCTTAAAACCTTTGTCCACATCCCTTTCACAGTAATGTGTTTTAAGACCGTGGAGTTACCCAGGATGGCCATTTAGCTATGATCTACACTAAGGCAATTGTTTAGGGACGTTTTGTACACCTAATGCAGAATGTATGGCTGTGGTGTACGCTCTGATCCTTTTCAGCTTTATTATACAGAAGCTTTGTTTTGGCCTCTTGCCCCTTAGCAAATCAAGCAGCCCCCATTCTATAATGGCAGCAATGCATTTTACCTGTGACCTAAAGAAAAGAAAAATGCTTTCTAGCTCTGTTGATCACTTCCTGGCTCTTTTAGGGCAAGGAAGGATAGCTCAGGGGCAATGCGTTTGTGGTGCAAACTCGGTTAGAACCATTGCCTGCAATCTCCTGCAGCCAACCAACTCTTGGATTTTATCTTCCCTAGTATTGTCTCAAAAGTAGTTATAAAAAGGTACACTCATGTATTCCAGGGGAATGGTGAATGTGAGAAACCGGATGGTGTCTCACCTGCTAGTCTCTGGGGATCTGTCGTTCAGGTGGCCAGGACACAGCCATCGCTTTTGGATCTTGTTCGTGGGGGGGGGGACAAGTGGGTGAGGATCACATCGATGAGCGGGGGCCAGTGGGAGTGGGAGTGGAAGTGGGACACTAGAGGGGGTGACGCGGTATCCCCTTATCAAGAACACCTTTTCCCCCATCTTAGCAAGTAGGATACCTAGGAATTCAATTTCCCCACACTCCTTCCGACACAAACTCTCTCACTGACGATCACCGTTAGCGACAAAGGATCAACACCGGAGCCGTATACCTGACATGTCCCAACACCATGAACAGGCATGGTCCAGCAATTACGGATTCGAGTTCGCTCTTCCTCTACCCCTTTAACAACAAATCCCCAGCTTAAAGTCGCTTCTCGGAAAAAAGAAAGCAAGAACACTGACATTCGTTCATTCTGCCAGGATACTCCGACGCATGGCAAAATCCAAGGAGACGTGACCCCCGGCCCTTCTATTTTGGAACCCGGGGGAGTCCCTGTGACTAACTGTATCTCTTCATCAGCAGAAGGAGGAAAAAATCACTTGGACTCATTAAAACATAATGGTATTACTGAAAAGGTAAATGCAAATGCGAAAACAAATGCTAATGATTCCGAATCTGTTATCTTTGCAAAGGAAAATGTTTCCCTCACTGATAGTGCTCTTTTGCGTATTGTATTGACAGGCGCAGCTGCCATTTCTATAAATTCAGATGGTCCGACAGCCCACGAAAATCTGGCAGTAATTAAAAGTCACCAGACATGTTTACTAATTCTAATACGTCACAATTGAGTAAAGAACTGTCTTTCGCCGTCCCAACTGATCGAGACGACATACTATATTATATACATAAAAGTAGCCGTTCAAGAGCCCCAGGTCCAGATGGACTTTCTAATGCTACTCTGAAAAAATTTCCCGAAATATGGCCAGATATTTTGCTGACAATGTTTGATGATATTATATTCTCTCAAAAATACCAAAATCTTGGCAATGTTCGATTACAATCCCTATCTATAAAAAAGGTGATCGAGCAAGCCCGGCTAGTTATCGGCCTATATCCTTGTTGAATGCCCCGGGATTTTTTTTTGCTAGACTTATATTAAGAGAGCTCAATAACTGGTCAGCAAAATATGAGAAGAGAGACCCTCTGCAAGCGGGTTTTGTTAGTGGGCTAGGAACAATTCCTAATATAATCACACTTAACTTGATTAAATCTCAAATGGCCAGTCGAAACCAACCTCTGTACTTGGCATTTATTGATTTTCGCAGAGCTTTTGACTCTGTTGATAGGAGTCTACTATATGCTTACTAGCTTTAATTAAAGAATTGCACACCGCCACTACCGTGCAAGTTAGGTTATCTTATGAAGGCCTTTTATCAGCTGCTTTCGAGAATTTGCGTGGCCTGAAACAAGGATGCATAATCGCCTCGATATTATTCAATCTCTTTATACTTGACATGGGAGTTTTTCTTCCTAACAGTTTATCAGATCCCCCCAAATTGAGAAATCAGCCTATAGTCTGGGTGCTCTACGCGGATGATTTGATTTTATTGTCTCAGACTCCAAAAGGCCTTCAAAATTTGCTGAATGCACTGGGAGATTTCGTACAAATTAATAATCTAGAAATTAATCATGAAAAATCCCAAGTGCTTATTTGTAAAAATTCAAGGAATTTGAAATGGAATAATCTGGTTTGGTCATTGCAAAAGGTAGTGCTTGAAACGGTAACAGAATATAAATATCTTGGTTTACCTGTACATCACAAGATAACTAATCTCATCTATTCATTATATCTTGAAAATAAAATCAATACACTAATTTCTCAGGCAAAGATTCTAAATTTTAAATTTGGAAAATTCTCTTATAAGCCTGTGATGATTGTTCTACGAACAAAAAGTCATCCCAGTGCTATTATATGGAGCGGATGCGAGGCCATTCGTTCAAACCAAAATGTGGAATTCCCTGGAAGCACGATACTGGAAATCAATATTAAAGCTACCGAACTGTACACCAATGCCAATTCTGCGTCATGAGCTAGGTCTGATCTCTTTAACAACTCGCTTGCTCTGAGGTATGTGCAGCTTACTTCGCAAATGCTTACTGGGGGCAAACAATAACAATATTTTGAGTGTGATAGCCGAACAGTTAATAGCCTCTTCTGATATATTTCCAATGAGATGATGTAAATGTGTAATTGATGCCATGGCGGAAGCCGATGTTACCATAACTCAACTTTTAGACAATCCAGCCCGAGCCAAAGTGAAAATATATCAATGGGACTGGTTGAGAAATAGAATGAATTGTATGAAATTTAAGGATTTTAATACTGACTATTTTGGTTACAAAAGACTGCGGACTATGGCGTCTTATCTACAAAAGTGCCCGTCCACAAACATAAGAAATACATTTTTGAGACTTAGGTAAAATCTTTGGCCCACAAGGGAAATCCTGGTGAGAATAAAAATCATTAAATCATCTTTGAACTACTGTCGCTTTTGTAAGGTGATTACCGAAAAAGAGACTTTGCAGCATTTAGTGGTATCATGTTCTGAACTGAGTATCCAAAGAATGTTATTTTTCAAAAATCTTATATCATGATGAAGGTGAGAACAAAGTTTGGCGCATCTTGTTTTCAACAGACAGAATAACTCTAATGAAAGCAATAATACCATTTTTAGACTGTTTTACCAGAGGATCATACAACATGGAAAAATTTGGGAAAAAATGCATATATGCACAGTCTGTGTTTTTTAAGGTATTGTTAAAACTTGGGTCTGTTTTATTTAGTATTTCCTGTGAATATAACCTCTGGTTTTTAACAGAACAGATCTGAACAAAGATTGAAAGTTAGGACATAATTTTATATTAATTTGATCTATGAAGAGAATTTCAATCAATATTTTCATTCCTGTTTTATGACTTTATGATTTTAGTATTTTTGTATGTACTTTATAAATAATTTGTATTTGAAAAGTTGATTTTACAACTAAATCAAATAAAAAATTACTGATTATTACACACACCTGACTTCATCACACTACTCTGAGCGAGGCAAACCACACGAGGAAACAGCATTTCCAAGATGGCAGTTTAAGGATGGCGAGACCAGAGAGAGTCACAAGGCAGGAAATACCTGTGACCTCTAAAGACCGTTACTTTCATGATCCTTGGAAAGTAAGAAACCGAAGAGCAGGAATTAAGGCTGATCAGACCTGCACAGTGAGGCGGAGGTACCCGGGGCTCTCCCGCGTCGATAACCTGCGTTGATAACCAAGGCGTGGAGAAGCGATTAGCGATGTGGTGCTGTCCTTGGCTCCTACAATCAAAGCCGCATCAGAAAATACAAGACAGTCGGAGTGACTGATACCAAACCAGCTTCTGTTTTGAACCAAGGTTGCAAGCAGCATTGTACAAAGAGAACAGTGTGTGAAGCGTTTGCACAGAGCGACGCAGATATGAGTGAAAACCCGAAGGAGTAATTGAACTTTTTTTAAAATTTTATTGTTGCATTTATGGTTTACAGAAAACCTTACACAACATAATAAAGACAAGAATCACATATATGTAAGACATGAAAAATGATGAAGCATCCACATATCCAGAAAATGAAAAGCTAAAACTGACCAGAGCAGAACACATTTTCAAAACAAACCTGTCACATTACACTCTGTACTTATCACTAAATCATACATTACTTATTTAATTCTTTATATCCAATTCATTTTATACAAAATGTAAAAAAAAATTCAAAGCCAAAATAAGATACATTGGTGCCCCACACAAGTTGGCACCAAAACATATTCCTTAAAACCACCTCGCTCTTCGAAACAGAAGATCTGCATGTTTAAAAAATCTGGACATACAATAACCAGATGTTTCATATGTGTCTTCCCTACCACAGAATCTACAAAATTTTCTCGTGGGTATGTGATGTCGTCTATCCAGTGTTTTATCCACTTGCCAGTGTGAAACTGGTTGAGTTGAAATGAATATAGATTGTGTGTATTTTCTCACACGTAAGATGATGCTGTCCAATGTCTTAACCACCCCAGGACGCTGTATCAAATCCAGCACAGATGACCCCATAGAATCCAGTAGACAAGCATCCTTGTTTGAAATTGTTTAAGGGAAATAAGAGACTCTACCTCCATCACTATTTGCAAAGCCTCATATAACGAGTTAGCAGGAGGGACAAGAATTTTCCTAAAGTTGGATAGTTGTCTCCACATATGCCAAGCCTTCCGTGAAATGAGGCACAGTTTGTGTCTAATGACAGAATTTGGGACTGCCAAAGACCATCCCAATACATCCTTCCAGAGCTTTCCTTGGATACAGTTAAGCAAATTCCCCAACTCTTGTAATGACATGTCGAGGCCATAAAAGATTACAGGTTCGAACTTGGCAAGATAGTAATGCTGTAGTGGGAGCAAAGAAAATGTGCACATTCTGTTTCGTAGAAATTTAAATTGGGAAACCAATTTAGACGCCTTCTCATAGAGGCTGGTTTTCCAAGATTCCATAGTGACATTATTTGTGAGATTGTACCCCAAATATGTCAACACCAGAACTTGCTCAACTTTTTCATCCCCCGTGACCCAGGTTCTGATTTTAGTTCTATTGCCCCTAGAGAACACCAAGACGTTTGATTTAGTGGCATTGGGTAGTAAATTATTGGCCAAAGCATAGTCCTCGAATAGATTCAACTTGCGTCTCAAACATCTAGGGGTTCTGTCAAAAAGAATAAAATCATTGGCAAAGGCCATCCAATCCAGCTTGATGTTACCTACCCTCGCTGGCGCGATTGAGGGTCCTTGCCAGATGGTTTCTACATCACACACATACATATTAAAGAGAATAGGAGTGAAGGTGCAACCCTGTTTTACCCCTACAAACGTTCTTATAACTCGTGACAGGGAGCCTTCCTTGGTCAAACGTATATGAATAAAAGTGTTAGTGTGGAGGAGGGCAAGGATTTGGAACATCTTTCTGGGCACTTTCATTTCCAATAGTTTCTTCCATAGACTAGATCTGATGACTCCAACAAAGGCACTTGTCATATCAAGGGATGCCATAAATACATCCCCAACCTGTGTATGATCCACTTAATGTCTCAAATGGGCCAGAATCGTAGCGTTAAGAGGAGTCCCCAGGTCAGGCCTATAGCCAACCTGAAATTGACTTAATAGACTGGGATTTTTAACTACTAGGTTTAGATCCCTCAGAAGAAGGATAGCAAATTGTTGCTAATCGCATCAATCGAGGCGATCGGCCTATAGTTATATGGATTTAATACGTCCCCTTATTTCAGGATGGGTAAGATGATAGATTGGGTCCAAGAGTCTGAATGTGTCAAATATATGATCAAACATTGGTTTCAATATGGCCAACCAAGTCAGCGGACATCCTTTAAGAAAGAAAGGCGGTATACCATCAGGACGCAGGGCACAGAGGCGGGGATTAAGTTTACTGTTAGCTTACAAGATGTTCTCCTTGTCCCACGGACAAATACCCTCCTCCACGATGCCGCTAAACTTATCCGGTAGAGAATATTTACGCTCGTAAAAGTCAATCCAGGTTTGATCTGCAATTGATAATTGGCCAGAATTTAGTATCCCTGCCCTTACAGAGAGATTCCAGCATGGATTGGTGTATCCAAAGACTGAATTCGATTTTAAGAGATTTCACAAAATTCTTAAGAGATTGGCATATTTTAGTTTTGGTAGCCAAATAGACCGAGTCATCAAGGGATTGCCTTCTCAGAGCAGCCAATTTCCTACGTTTGCTGATCTTGGACTTAAGAATTCTGTCATTACCCAAATGAGTTTTAATAGTAGTAGGTGGACAACCTCGTGTGACTTAAGATAATATTGTAATGGGAATTAGAGTAGCCATCGGCCAAGCCTGAGTCAGCGAAGAACAAGTTCTGAGTAGACAGAGATATGGTCAGAAATGTATTCAATTTGGCCACCAACTTTCGATTCCACTTAAGGAGACTGCCCCTCCTATTCACTGAGAGTCCTACCAAGTCAGGTCTTACAGAGAAGATGGGGAATGGAAGGACCAGGGTAAAGGAGAGAAGTGCTTGATCGCCCAAGCCGTTGGTGGTATGGTTCAAATAAGTGCAATAAGACCTAAGGCCATTAGAGATATAGAAGTAGTTGATCCTGGATGATTGTAGACCTCTTTTCCATGTGTATCCGGGATGAGGGGAGGATGGGCAATAGTCCAACAAGGACATATCCCATTCTGAAGGAAAGAGATCCCACCCCATGCCTCGTAAAACATTGTGATGCAAATAAGTAGGTGTGACCTTTGCATCATTCCAGTGAGCACCCTCTGCACAATAGGAGTTGAAGTCTCCTCCAACAATTATTCTTTCCTCCCAACCCATAATATAGCAAGCTCGAAATGTCTTGGTCAAACACTCCTGAATATTCTCTATCCAAACACTCACTGGGTTACAATAGAGGTTGACCAATAAGACCGGCAGTTGTCCTGTACCTACATCCAGCTTAATAGCCAAAACCCATTAATTACTGAAGACCAGATCCCATTTAATCGCCAGATTTCAGGCAATGGCGATTGCAACGCCCCCCTCTTGGTCGACCTATTATTCCTCTAACAAACGGACTAGTGATGACATGAAAGCCCTTGAGTGAGAAATGCGATTGGAGCATAGTCTCTTGAAACAACAAAATGCACAGTAAGCCCCCATCATTATGTTTAGCGTTAAATATTATTAAATTTGCGCCTCCGCACGTGTTCCAAGAGAACACCTCTACCTTGCTATTGTTATGTATGCTGCAACCTCTGCCTAATGTTCTCAAATGTTTTCAGGGCCAGTTGTATCCATGACCAGTTCTGGCCATTACCAAAGAGATTAGACATCAGAGACAACATGTCCACGTGATCCCTTGAAGCTAGATGTATAAATGCCCTTGAAACCTCTTTAGGTATTAGATTTATTGTTTTATAACCCAGGAAAGTCTTGGCCTCTATAGTACTTTTCAATCACACTAAATCATACCCCAAAAACACCAGGTTTTCCCTCTGACCCCACACCATATTGGCCACTATTTCTGAATGGAAATAGCTGACCATATGGTGATTATCTGTAATAGGCAAGGAGATGGTATCAATATCCTCTGATGTGATGGACCTCAAAAGAGGGATCTTTTTGAAAATAGACAGAACACTAGATCTATTAAGCCTTAACTGTTTTCCAGATGGTTTATTGATGACCCATCCTACAATTCTGGAAGAACATGGTGTAGGCTCCTCCATCGATGTATGTGGAGAAGGATGAATGGAGGCTACAGCAACGCCCTGGCCCACCATGTCAACTGTAGGCTGCACATGGCTGCCCAACAATTTGTGTGGATTACATGGTCCCTTGTCCTTAGGTAATATACCCATCGACGGGATCGACCCCTTAATTTTCATGAAACCCTCTTCCACCAACATTGTCCAACAAATTCACCATATTCTGAGAGCCTATGGAAACTTGAGCGTGTGCGTAGTACTAGTGATATTTCCAAAGGCATTGATCTTGGTCTGCTTAGTCTGCGCACGCGCAGGCAGGGCTACCGCAGACTCTGCCACTATTGGTCCAAGAGGTACAATGGGAGACGGGTATTGTACGATCGGACCAAAAAAAAAGGTCTGACCGTAAATACGACCGAAAAATGCTACCACCAAAAGTTCGAACCTTTGGTGGTAGCATTGCAGGTAAGTTTAAAAAAAAAAAAGACTGCAAGGGTTTCCCCCGCAACACCCCGCTCACTATACTGTGTGGTATAGTGAGTGGGGTGTTGCGGTGGACACACCCGCAAAAAAAACAGGGGCTGCAGGGGTTTCCCCCGCAGCACCCTGCTCACTATACTTCACAGTATAGTGAGCGGGGTTTGCGGGGGGAAACCCCTGCAACCCCCGTAGTATGTAAGTGTGTTCGCATGAGAAAGGTGCAAACTTTTGGTAGTTCGCACCTTTCTCATGAAAACATTCCGGCCGCAGTAAAATCAGCCTTAGTCGGATCACTTAGAATCGGGAGACACTTCAATCTCTTCCACATCGCCCACAAGCAATATTGCTTGGTTGCAATTGGTATCGATTGGCTCCTTCGAGCATCCTAGCCCGTTTCCCAGCATCAATACTATCAGTATAGTTGTCATTCCCTGATATTTGAACTGGCTTTTAGATTTGAATTCCACCCTTTAAGCTTGATTTGGGGTATATTTTCATTTTTTTTTCAGATGATTCTGTTTATTCTTACTGTTTTCTGCCCCTGTGTGGAAATCTCCTATCCAAGTCCATTGGATTATCGCTGTTAATTATGTTTGAAGATATATCACCCATCGGAATCTTATTGCTTGGATAGTCCTGTAAAATGTCCAAACACGCTGCAGCCTCCACTAGAGCCGAGGCGCTATCAGGAGAATCTGTAGCGTGCACATCCTGTTGATTGTCAGCAGGCGCAGACCCTACAGATGATAAATGGATATCCCCAGACCTAACCTCCAGGGCACCACTCAAATCCTTTAAAGTATTAATCTGCGTGTTCTCTATTTTAGAGAGCTTTTTGAGAACAAGAGCGACTCGGGCATCGAGGCTAGTGAATCTTTCCATGTACGCATCTGATATAACCTCGGCATGCCTTGTGTGCCCTGTCGTTGGAGCCAATCCCCTAACAAATCCCTCCAAGAATGTAATTTGTGTCATCATTTCATTAGATGCTGTTTGTTGCCCCGTTAGCACCCTCCCCCACAAATTATCCTGGGTATCAGCCAGTGTCTTTAAGGCTAAAGTGCAAATTAGTATATAATGGTGTCACTAAATCTTGAACCCCTAAAGAGCGATTGTGCACAATTTGATGAATCCGGAGTGTTTTCGAATTGATGCCCGCCCTAGGTGCAATTGTCAAGAGTTTAGGAGATAAACCTGGAGCTCTTGGCTCCGTGACAGAATTAAACCTGGTTCGGGACAGATTTAGACCGCTCCTCTTCTCTTCAGGAGTGCGCAGTACATCTGTAGTGGATACTGTATTAGGCAGAACATTGTGTACCTTGTCATATTCAGCCTGGTCCTCGCCTAACTGTGGAGGGTATGCCAACTGACCAGCCCCTTTATTTAGACAGCCCCCCTGGAGAGACACACCCAAACTGGGGTTAGCGAATTGATCGCCCTTCACCCCATAGCCCAAACAAGAGCTGTTATTTGATCCTTCAAAAATACTAGCACCAGACATCTGCCTATGATTTCTTGTGGTAGGTGGCTCATCCAGAATAGAGGGCATATCTAAATCCATGTCCTTTAGGAGCTTTCTAGCTGCCGTTGCCGCTATATGAAATTAGTCCTCCATACAAAAACTCTCCCGTTCCATCACATTTGTTTCAACTTCCCCATTGACCCACTCCCCCGACCCCCAAAACCAGGCTTGACGGTGGATCATCCAGTCTCAAACAATCTTTGGGATATCGACAACTGATCGCCACAGGTTTTACCAAAGACAAACATGTTAGGTGCACATGATGTGGAGGCGGGGGAGGAAACAATTGATTCCCTTAACAAACTACAGGGTCCCTTGTTTTTGGATAAGTATAGGGGATGGTTGGAACCTATAGGTCCAATATCTTTTTTGGTGTGGCCCAAGTGTTGGAGTCGAAGCATGGAATCTCACCACCTTCCTAGAAACTAATATGGGTGGTGCTGACAGACATCCACTTAAACACTCAACATCTGTCAGTTCCATCAAGGCCCCATCCACATGAGCTGCTTCCATAATAAGTGGATGTAAATCCTTGGTTCCCCCTTCATAACCATTGATTGTTGGAAAATTGGTTTGGAGTAAAACAACATCCACCATTCGACATTCTCCGCCCTAACCAAAGCCACTGAAATGTCAGCATTTTCAAAATATGGGCAAAACCCAATATGCGTACTGGATTACCTAAAGTGAAACTAAGGGCTGTTCCTTGTTTATAACCAGCAGAGTTCGCTATATTATGGAGTACAAAATATCTGCGGGTTGCAGAGGCCAGAGTGGCTCAAAGGATCAAAGCCCACAGTCACCACCCAGCTCCCAAATAGGGATTGCCCTATCGCACAGTAGGCAATTACCTATAAGGCAGTAAAACAATAAGGCAATAACATTTGCTTGCTCCTAGAGCTAGAGCCTATAGCAGCTTGAGGCACTAAGCCAAACGTTCTTCTCTTGCACCAGTTACAAAAAAAGAAGTGATACACCAACCCAAAATTGCAAGAAAACAAATATTTGTGTTATAATATTTCCACAAGCCGGAGCGGCTCAAAGGCATAAAACCTGCAGTCGCCACCTGCTTGAAACACAGCAAGTGCACTGCCTAAAGGAAACACACAGCCGTAGCTGCTAAATGAAGGCAGTATCAAACCCTGATGAGGGTCAACGGCACTAGGCCCACAGTCCCTGCCCGGTTGGAGAGTATTAGATTGTTTACGCAGTCTATACCCCAGTGCTGCATAGCTTGTAAGTCTCAGTCACAAGCCGATCGGCAAATCCGTCATGATGCAGTATGTCAATTTATGAACATATACGTGGATATACACTCAACAGAGGTTCAGTATATATTATAATTCTGTGTAGATTAGTAGTTCCAGCATTCCATTCCTGCAATATAGATGAAAAGTATGCCCCCACAAGGTAGCGAAGAGATGTGGCATAGCAGCAAAGCAGTAATACGAACACCAACTAACAAGCCGCAGGCCCGCGCAGTACAATTAAAGTTGGAGTTAAATTTAACTAGGTGGACTCCAGGCAGCAGATATATACACACTGCGGAAACTACTATCGTAAATCCGACATGCCCAACTCAGCCCTCAGTTGCTGTATAGATCCGCAAGGCCAAACTGTGAAAGTCAAAGGTTCACAGAGCGGCCAAATGTTCGACACAGCCTACAATCACAGTCAAAAGGCGGCAGTATAGTAGCCCCTTTCGGTATTGCCAATGCGCCCACCTTGATGATGGAATCAGAGGAAGAAATAAGTGGACGTAATTGGAACCCAATGTTGTGTAGGAGCCCATTTCTTATATTACCGTGGAAGAGAGTATCACAGCCTTACTCCCGTCAAGGGCTGCACTGACTGTAACACTCAAAGTCCACACTCTGTGGCCCAATCCGCGGTGTGGCAGAGGATATGTAGGAAAGTAGGTTCCTACTCGAGTAAAAGAAAACAGCAGAAAGACTTGATGCAGATAGATTTGACTGCACTGGCTGCAACACTCAACGTCCACACATTATAGTTAAACTTTGGAGACCAAGAAAAGATACCATGCGCAAAGTGGTCCGGCGACACGTGGGTGCTTATTCAAAATTCTGTTAGGTATTCAAAGGATGCTGAGTTTATTGAGATTGAAGTGGTCATGCAACAGGTCAAGCTAAACCCTGTGCACATTCGAAAGTCTTCGATAGTTTAAAGTACGTCACAATTGGTCCGAGCCCGGATGAGTGAGACTAATCGAGTGAAAGAGAGGGATCTGAGCCTGGCTGAGGGAGATCCAGGGTGAACCATAAAGAAATTTGCCTGAACATACTTGGAATGGGATCTGAGCCTAGCTGAGGGGGATGCAGGGTTGAAAGGGGCCCCTAGGGGTCCCTCGTGTTATGGAAATAAGGCAAATCACCACACACGATAGATACGCCAGACACGAGGTTATATTCCCAAAAGCTAGGGTTTATTGCAAAGTAAATAGTCTCAGTTGGCCAACTCGGTCTCACGCCCTGAGACGTGTGTCTCCAGACCTCGAGGGACGCAAGAGAGCGAATTATGTACATCAGTTACATATACACAAAATGCACATCATACAATCAGTTGTGACATGTTTAACACCGCCCTTTGTGTGGTTTCCTTGTACTGGGCATGATGATGGACAATTTCGATGAATATGACACCTTCAAATATCTATTTTAGCAACAATATGCAACATTGCGAGTGTAGAGACATCTTTCTTTGTTGAACAGAACACAGTGCTTCTGTTCTTGCAAGCGAGCTACATACGGGGGAAGAGTCACATTCCAGACCTTGCTATCTTTTAGTTGCTATTCGTGTCCTGGGAGCCAACACGCTCTACAGGGCTCGGGAAAGGGGGGCCATAAGAAGAGCATAATTCAAGCCTTTAGCTGCTTTATTCTAACATTTTCTACCATATAACGAGACTGGCTGGCATCTGTGAATTGATTAAATGCCCTGCTGCTCTTCTTCAAGGCTACATACGGGAGGGAACTGGCATTCCTCTCCGCGGCTGCCCACGCTGTGTTTCAACGAATATCTCATAGCCTCGCAGCCTTGCTCTTTCACGTTTGAACAACAATGTAACAGTCGAGCAGACTAAGCAAAATAAGCTGAATAAGCTTTCGGCAAAGCAGTTTAAACAGAAAGCAATGAGCAATCGTTAGAGAACAAGATGGCGACCCTTGTTACATCAAAATGGCCACACATTGGTCAGGCTCAGAAATCTGTATTTCTATCGTTATGTACATGAGACGGTTGGCCTTCGGTCCCCAAAATATGTTTGACGTTAATCGTGAGAGGTGTTCATTTTTCTAGATCGACAAACCCTCCTTTTGGCCGTATGCCAAGCGTCTCATTCATTCATTGTATTGTCCTCTGATGACGATGTGTCTGAAGTACCTGAGGCTGAATTTTGCATGCAGCTATAATCATCATCATCTTCATTAATATCTATAGCCATTAATTCTTTCACTATTTTCATTTCATTAGTGTCTCTGTCATTCCGGCCATAAGTTTTTTTTTTTGTTTTGTTGTTATCATATGCATACATCCCTTAGTACATCCCTCAGTTATTTCAGTGCAAACTATCGGTAGGCATTGTATGCAACAACAGCACGTTATGAATATTCCAAACACTACCACTAATATCGCAATCAACTTCCATCCCCAAGAACGCAGTATTCCCCAGAACCAAGACCCTATTCCCCAGCCCCCTTCTCCAGTAGGGAGTTCAGGGCTTAGGACATGCAATCTTTTTATTGCTGCAAAAATTGTAGGGGAGTAGTCATCTACGAATACGCAACACGCTGATCCCACAATTTTGCAAATTCCCCCACGATCAACCAAGATTACATCAAGAGCCATTCTATTTTGCAGCGTCATTAACCTAATTCCTTTTTCTTCCAACGTCATGTTGAATAGTATATCTATCGTTATGTTTATCGTATCCTTTAGTATTCTGGACAGCTGCCTTATGTTATAGGAGTTTACTATCTGGGACAGGAATGGTACGAAGGATTTTGCTACGTCTGTCGCCACCAAAACACCTTCGCTACTCCTTCGGTGTCTAAATCTGGATAGCCTGGCTATGTCTGCTTTTTCTAAGAGAAGCACTCCCGGGAACAGTAGACCTAGGTAACATGTACCCCCCCAGCTTCTGGGCAACCAAGGGTATGCTTTTTCTCCACATATAAAATAGACAGGATCACCTACATACACTGGTTCTATTTCCCATTTTAGAACCGCTGTATTCATGCATCCAGTAAATGTTCCTACTGAATAGGAGCCTTTTTTCTTCAGACAAAAAGGGACAGTCCTTCACCATATAAGAAGGGGGCATTGCATCTTTGTTACCGTCTGCCCTCACAAGAAACATCATCACAGATGTTTTAACTGGCGGGGACAATCTATCTTGCCTATTTTGTCGTGTTATTTTTCGTGTAACTTTAGGCGTGGGTTCTGGGATCATCACACGCGCTTTATGGAATAGGGAACAACCCACAGGTCTCATAATTATTTCCTCAAATTCATTCATGTTTGTTCTATCTAATTGACCCGTACTACTCTTATTCCACTTCCCATAAAACATTGCACTTAAAGATGCACTGCATGCAGAACTCCATGGTAATGGTTGTACATACCAACCTATTCCTTTCCCAGCATGCTGCGGTAAATGGGCACATACCCAGCAATTATTTTTCTTTAGAATTGCATGTGTCATGTTCATGATGAGCAATAATGTATTGTTTCCATACCCTTCTCGGTGTCTCTTTTCTATTGGGGACAAGGTATAAGTAATCGCATGAACCGGGCTTTCATTAGTGGATATATTAACTATTGGTAAGAACATTCCCAATGGGTGCATACACTCTACATACCATAATATAAATGCTGTCGTTATTGGTGCTACCACACTCATGAAGCACATAACTATTGTCAAGATCAGCACACAATTCTTTTTACCATGTGTTTTCCCTAAGTTTACAGTCTTTATAACTAACTCATTCTCTGCAGTGGTGCAGGAGGAGGCTGAAACTGATCCCGACATTTTTCTCACCGTTCTTCTTCTTCCTGACAAAGTTCGTCATGAATATCCCTCTATGTTTCACTCGTTCGAATGTCAATAAGTTTAAAAAAATGTTTACAGTTTAGTCTGCCAACCCTTCGCAGCCTGGATTGCTTATTCGTTCTAGGCAAGTTTATTTATACTTTTTCACACTGCTTAGAGGACTTCTGAACAGTTATCTATTGCCTTTGTACCATGTGCGCCCAGCTTGTCCGCTCTGGTTCAGGAGACATGTACTTTTATGATCACACCGAGGAGCCGCGAGTCTTGAATTGTCCGATTTGCACAACTCTCACGCTTCTCTCCTCTACACCTCTAGTTCCTTCTCCGTCCGTGATCGGAACCAGAGGTTAGCAAAAACTACAAAGAACTGTGGATCACTCTGTCTTTTGAGGCCGCAAATTATACTGCCTCACTCCTGGTATTTTGTGATACGTAAACAGTGCCGATGCACTTCCAGATTCTGGCTCAGAGTCAGCCTGTGGCGCAATGGCAGGTGGTGGTGAGTGCTGCGACAGTGATGCAGATTCTGTCTTTGGCTCTGGCGCAATGGCAAGTGCTGGTGGGCGCCAAAGGGGTACACGTTTAGTGTCTGCCGGACTCGGCGATGCAGATTTTGTGTCGGCCAACAGTGATGTAGGTTCAGCTGGACAATTTTGGGGCACTCTTTGCCCTTTCCCCTTTTTGGCAATCTTTTCAGGCTTTGTTTCGAGTTTTACTTCTAGCTCAGGCAGATTTAGTGGCAGTGGACTGGCAATAGTTTATTTCGTTTCTGGGACCGCTGTCTCTTTCCGGTCGTCCGGATTAGGCAAGTCTTTTCAGCGAAGATGGGATCTTTTTGGCATGGGTGGCATGGATCCACGCCTTCCTTCCATCCACCCGTATCGCCGTCTGCGTCGCCAGAAGTACTTGATAGGGGCTGCGCCACCTGGGTGCTAACGAGGATTTTCTCTCAAAGTTTTTAAGTAGCACCCAGTCTCCTGGCTCCAACGCGTGCCCCAGACCAGTATATCTTACGGGTAGAGCCTCCTGCTGATGAATCAAACGCAATTTCTGCATTAAAAGGCCACAATAAGTACTAAGCACAGGCTGCTCCACCTCGCTAATTCGCTTTGGCTAAAGTGCGCACCAAACATTCGCCGGCCTCCCCATCACAATCTCATACGGGGAGAGCCCAGTTCTAGCCTGCACAGACGTACGCCTGCACAATAGTGCTATCGGTAATGCATCCACCCAACTCAACTTGCTCCCTGCACATATTTTGCTAATCTTCGTCTTGAGGATTCCGTTATGCCGTTTAATAAGACCGGTCGAACTCGGATGTCTCGAGCTATGGAATGATGATGGACAATTTCGACAAATATGACACCTTAAAATATCTATTTTAGCAACAATATGCAACATTGCGAGTGTAGAGACATCTTTCTTTGTTGAACAGAACACAGTGCTTCTGTTCTTGCAAGCGAGCTACATACGGGGGAAGAGTCACATTCCAGACCTTGCTATCTTTTAGTTGCTATTCGTGTCCTGGGAGCCGACACGCTCTACAGGGCTCGGGAAAGGGGGGCCATAAGAAGAGCATAATTCAAGCCTTTAGCTGCTTTATTCTAACATTTTCTACTATATAACGAGACTGGCTGGCATCTGTGAAATGATTAAATGCCCTGCTGCTCTTCTTCAAGGCTACATACGGGAGGGAACCGGTCATTCGTCTCCGCGGCTGCCCACGTTGTGTTTCAACGAATATCTCATAGCCTTGCGGCCTTGCTCTTTCACATTTGAACAACAATGAAACAGTCGAGCAGAATAAGCAAAATAAGCTGAATAAGCATTCGGCGAAGCAGTTTAAACAGAAAGCAATGAGCAATCGTTAGAGAACAAGATGGCGATCCTTGTTACATCAAAATGGCCACACATTGGTCAAGCTCAGAAATCTGTATTTCTATCGTTATGTACATGAGACGGTTGGCCTTCGGCGACCAAAATACGTTTGCCGTTAATCGTGACAGGTGTTCATTTTTCTAGACCGATAGGGTGAACATCCAAATTGAATATTGGAAAAGAACATTTCATTGTTTTTGTGTACTAAGACCCTCTGAGTCAAGAGATTTGCAAGAAGTAAAGAGACTTGAACACAGAAGGTATTGAACTGTAAAAATAGAACTGTATCCTGGTGCCACATAAGCCAGAGTGTGCGCTTTGCTCGAGGGAACCACCTTGTCCCGTGCTGAAAACGTGGGAAAGGGAAGCCAACAGTCCAAACATCCTGACTTGTGAACACTTCTTTCTTTTTCATGAACATCAGCCCCACATTAAGTAAATTAGTAGTAAGGCTTGGCAATCGTTTTTTTAGTATGACAAGACTCCACTAGGACTGCATTATTATTATTTGAGGGATTTAGCTAGCTCCCATCTGTAGATTTAGGTTTAGATAGGCGTTTATCTCACCCATGTGAAGGTTCAATAAACACCCTTGAACTGTGGTCACTTGTGTCTGTCTTACTGTTTATACCATGCCTTTCTTAGATGATCCCTAGGATGTTCCTCAACCTGGCGAAGAATAATGACAGTGAAAAGAGGGAATAGTGTTGGAAATGTTGACTTGAGGAAGAGGAAGAGGAATGGGGATAACACAATTCCAATCAGGGTAGGGGATTGGCAGTGCAAGAATTGGTTGATTCTTGCAGTATTCAGATCGTCACCAGATCTGAAGTATTATATTTGGAACTGAAAATTCTGAATAAAGATATTCTAATTGTCTGTGTACATAGGATCCGGAAAAATACCTTAACCAAGAAACGGTTATAATGGATTGCCTTAATCAAGTCATGGTTTTGAGTACAGATTGCCAGATTATGCTTCCCAAGAACTACCTGTATGTTGCAACCCGAATGTGTGGTCTTGCATGTTGAATGTTTCACTTTGCTCCTACTGCAACTAGTGTCCTGATGCCCGGGGATGTAGTCTTCTATAAATGTAAAAATTATAAATAAGGGTCTGTCCAACTTTTATCACTGGTTGACACTGACCACACATTATGGCAGAAAAGGTCATACAGTAAAATGCAAAACATTCCAAGTTACTGACGGCTCAAGAAGCTATGCAGTTGTCATCATGCTTATTGTAGCTTTTGGGGGAGGAAGGATAGCTCCGGGGTAATGCAACAACGCATTAGCCCGAACCCCCGCTTAGAAACCACTCGCTGGTATTGCACGTTAAAAAAGAACACGTATAATAATTATAAGGGATGCTTTAAATAGACAGTACCTACATTTGGTTCCGGGGTGGAGACTATGCAGATGCATAGTTGGGCATTGTGCCACTGACTCAAGGAAACTCTCTTGGGCCTGCTGTCTCTGCGTAGCTTCTGCCCCCTAACTTCACAAGAGCCTTAATTAGACATGGGACAGTACTGCTACTCTTTTTGTCACCATAGATTCTGTTAATGTGCCCTTATACTGAATCAAATCGCCAACACAATAGTTACGCATGGGTTGTTATGTGGAGTGGTGTACTGCACCCCAGGCCGGGGTATACAGACCCGCCAGAGGAAAGAAAACGAGTGAGGTTAAGGTTAGAGGATGGGCAAGTGGAAAACATGTTACACCAGTGGCTAATTGCTGCAAAATGGGTGCAACCAGCATTTCCATTTTAAGAAGGGGATGTCTTGGCGCTATTGACAGAAAACTGATGTTTAATGGCAAGGACGAGCATCTTTTTTTTTTTTTTTAATTTCTTTTTTTTAAAGTGGTGGGTGGCGAAAGGTCACTGGCAGTATTTTACCCCAGCAGTCTTGTGCCGCTGGAATATTTATATGGAGCCACTCATCAGGGCCTGATTCATGGAAGTGTTTTATAATGGCTCAATCTCATAGACAGGAAGCGCAGATGGCAGGGGTGTTGCTAGGTCTGGAAAAGATCCGTGGCTTCATTAATGTTGGGACTGTCGAGACTCTGGGCTAGCTGGTTTTTGGTTGTAGCTCCTTAGATTCTATCCGGGGCTACAGCCAAAAGATCCGGGGCTATAGCCCCCTCAGAAACGCCTCTGGCAGATGGTAAGTGTGACTTCACCATCTCCTTTGCTCACTATCCCCCCAAATGTTGCCAGTACGGTGCCACCCAAGCTGGCGGAGGTCTCTAGCCCCCCATCATCACCCCAGTTAGAACCAGATGTAGTGTTGGGAGGGGCACGGAAGTAACCAGCCTATTAATGTCGCTGGCTGAACCCCAGCCCTCTTGCTGTGATTAAGGAGATCTTGCCTAGTACCACACCTCAGGTTGCTGATTTTTGCAACCTGGTTTCCAATAATGACCCAAAAAAGGTTAATTTGGCTAAACCCTTTATCAGAAGGTAACTCGTTGTAAAGACCTGTAATGTCAACCACGAACAGTACAATGTAATTTAGTAATCTCACATTTCATGTTGCCACCTCCTTCCGCATGTGTACCGGGCCATCCTTATTAAGAAGGCTTATCGTTTTCTTTATTACAAAATAGACTCGACAACCTCTTGGCTCCACGGGCATGTGTGGGTGGGCATGCCACCAGCAGCTTTTATGAGACTGCAGCACAGTTCCAAAACTCTTACAATAGTCCCCTCCACACGGCCCACTGTAAATGCCACTTCACTTGGAAGGCCAATAGTCTAAATGGTGATGGTGTTGTAGTAGTAATATCACACTAGTCAAACATATAGCGCCTCATTCTATATTTCAGGCACTTTTTGCAATAATGGGTGTTATTGTTTCCCAATTCACTACTACTCGAAGGGAGGGAAAGGGCTGACCTAAAAACACAACCAAATGGCTGGCGCTCTGCTGCAGGAGACCCAATGATCGGGACACAATAAATTGAAGACCAGATGGGCAGGGCACGTGCACATAAGTGCCCTTTTAATTCACCAAGGAGAGCCCTTGGAATAAATATCTATGTGCTGGGAAAAATGGCCATTTTGTCTTGGGGTGTAGCGCTACAAATTAAAATGTTGATTCACTTTCAACTAGTCAAATCAAAGATTCAGTGGACGGGGGTTGATGCTGTTCCCCTTTGCAGAATAGAGAGGCCTCAAATATAGGTTAATGCCATAGCTCGAATGCAGAGCATCTGGTAGCCTTCCTTACACCAATATCATTTTTGAGGCAAAGTATCCGGCTTGAGGGGATATTATAATGAGCTCCTGGACCGAGCCCTACAGATATGGGGTCTATTGCCCACTTTTACTCCCTAAAAATAGCCAAATACTCCCAAAAAATAAAGCTAGGGAGTGAAAATATACCCAACAAAAAAATAGGAAAACGACATGTAGAATCGCTGCCCCAGTTTTCACCCGCACAGCTCCATGGCGATGTTTGGATCAGTAGTGCATGTAGAATCACAAAATCTATTACTGCATGAGGTTGGAAATGGGATTTACTTTGTTACTCTAAAACATTTTTTTTACTCCCAACATTCCCACTCCAAAATCTTATCTGGAGCATGGGCTGCACCATACAAATGAAATGCTGTTGTGATTTATACCACGCACCGATGCCATGTTCATGGTCTCCAGGCGTTCTGGCGGATCGGAAAAGGAAGGTGGGTTGGGAGAGCTTAGTTAATGTGGTAGAGGGAGAAAGTGCTAGAGAGCTGTTGGTAGCTTTAGGTCAGAAAAGAAACGTTACTGTGTGCTTGGTTTGTGCGTTTCTTTTTTTTATGTAAAATTATTTGTATTAACATTTTCATTAAACAATAAACCCACCCTCCTCCATGCAATCCCCCCCTGATCACAGTCTCTATAAACCCAGGCCCCAGGCCCTTCTCCATATTTCTGCCTTTCAAATTTCACATAATGTTCAGAAAACATATCATTTGCAGGCACCATTGCAGCATAAAATCACTCTTTACATATTCCAACACCTCCACGTCAATCGCCCCTAAATTTCTTCTATCCTTGAATCCTATACGTTATCCATTCCTTAGAAAAACTCCCACAATGTATGCAACCATTGCGTAATCGTCAGTGGCGGGGGGGTCATAGCATTCCCAATTTTTAGCAATCACCAACCATGCCACTATCAATAGCATCATGTATGCTTTTTTCAGAGGCATAGGGGTTTGGCGCGATTCTGGGCCCAACAAACAACAAAAATCCACCCATTGAAATTGTACCTATTCCTGGAACCATATGCTGCGTGTACACTTTAACCTCCTCCCAGAACCCCTTAATCTTTGGGCAATCCCACCAGATATTTCTCCGCTTTTCCTCATTCATTACATCCCCTCCAACAGTTTTGTGACACCGCAGAATACATTCTATGCAACCTTTGAGGTGTGTAGTTGTAGTGATACACAAAATTGCAAATTTGCCAATCAGGGCTTTAGATGACAGCATTAGCCGCTGAAAGCCAATAGTTTATTCAAAGTATGTGCCAAAAATGCTGACAGTAGTCTGTTGTAGCACTTCCATTACGCAGTAGTGAGCTGCAAGGAATATGCAGGCCTAGTAGGAGTGGTAGGTCACATTATGCATTGTAGATAGACAGGCAGGGCGAAGGCCCCAGTTCTGTAGCTAACAGACATTATTGGAGTGTTTGGAACATTATGGCACCTATATAGCGCTTAGATAGCCAATCTTAAGCGCTATGAACACTAAGCTATGAGTGCAAACCTTTTAGAGCTTGCTCACATAGGGTTAATTCATCTCGACTTCTCTTAGAATATTCTGCCTTTCTAACTGTAGCCCTGCATGGTTTCGTAAATAAATCCTCTTTTCTCTGGGAAGGCACTGATAAGACATTCCTGAGTTTTCACGCAGATGGGCTCCAAGCAGGGAGGGGCACAGAAAAGGAGCACAGTGGAAATTCACAGAGTTGGGTTTTTCCATGAGCAAGCCTATATTTTGCACAGGGAAGGTTCTGGAACTGTGTGTCATGGACTGACAGCACGAGATTATAAAAATGCATGCCCACATGCCTCAGGTGGGAGATCGTTCTGTGGACTTGGTTCGAGCTAAATCAAGTGTCCGGAACCTGCTGCTCTGTCGGCACCCTGCAGCGCTGTCCACTGAGCGGGGCTTGCAACAGCTAGCAGATGAGGGCCAGGGTCTCCCAGTGCTGATTGAAGGGGCATAAGACTGTGTTTCTCTATGTTTCTCTAGGTTCTATGTTTCTCTATATTTTGTATTTCTCTAGTTTTGTGTTTTGTAATCTTCTCTAACTTGAATCCCAAGATGTTGCTGAAATTCACTGTTTAGAATAAATGCTAAAACCTTTTTAAGGTGTCATTTGTCACTAGCATGAGTTCACTGCTCGGCACAATAGAACCTGTATTTTGGGCTGAATTGGGTAATTTTTGCTCTCAAGGGCTGGTCCCGAGGAAGATTTTCTTTCCCAATATCAAGACATTTGGTGGCAGCTTGGGGATATGTGCAGAGCAGTGCCTTGCTGTGAAATGACAAATTGTGTGAGAGAACACAGTGCAGAGTGATGAGCAGGCTGTCGCATTTCCTTGGTGGTCTCACTGCAGCTCTGAGACTTCAAAAAGACAGCATGTTGGGTGTCGGCTTGCCGCGGCCGATAGCTTGTGTGGTTAAGACTTTCCCCTTCAGTAAATCAGTCGTGGCTGACTTATTGCTTGGGAACGAAGCCAGGGAGCACAAGGCAATAAACAAGCGGGAAATGGCTATGTTTAAAGCGCTCCGATGAATGGTGAAGAAAGATTTATGTTCAATTAGGAAAGAATTTTATCATGCGGTTTCCCCAGTTTAAAGTTGTAATTTGAAATGCAAAGTGAGATGGAGTTCTCAACTCTATTCTGTCATGAGGGCAGGAAAATAGTTGCGAGGATTTGACATGCAAATTGTGAATAGATCTAACCATTGTGATTCAGCCCCAGTGTGCTAGCGAGTGGGGAGCTGTAATGTAAATGTATGCTTTTGAAGTGTTGACATTCCTGAAGATAACGTGGGGAATGAGCAGAGTTTAGGAGAAAGAGTAACATCTGTGTTGAGATCCTAAAGGGTTTGTTTTTTGGCAATTGTAAATTCCATGTGCTGGTGGTGCATTCTGGTTAAGGAAACACACTAAAATGGCTACATTGCATTTTAGCTGTGCCATGCTTACAATGGGTGAGAGACTCACTTAAAAAAGAAAGTGAGTGAATGGTATTTAGATTTTCGATTTTTGTGTATTGATTTGGAATTGCAGAATCAGTTTGCAATGGTTTGGGGGAAAAGACAATTTATATTTTCTAAATTGCCCCTAGAGTATGTTGACTGTTCCCACGCTATGCCTTGGATTTGCTGCAAAAAGACAAAGTACTGTTGCGTTATAAGTGATGTATGTTTTGGAAATAGTGACCTGTTAACTGCGGTACATGGTGAAAAATGTTGTTGACACATTAACAGCCCACAAGCAATATAGAGTGTGGGTTGCTCTTGCAGAGAAAAAACGTGCAGGGAGCTGCACTACACATGGCATGTTTTAAATGCACTGAAATAATTGGTTTTAATTTGGCAATGGTACAACAGAATGAAAAATCTGTGTGTGATAAAACAGCACAAAGATTTCGTGGGTTGCGGGTTCTTTTGAAAGATCGCACATTGCATTGGAGTGAGTTTGTGAAGCCAAACTACAAGGTTACGAGGAAAAAGAAAAAACAAATGTGTATGCCTTTACATGGGACATTGATCAGTTCAAAACAGGCTAAAAGACGCTTTGACATTTTGCAAAAATTACATGGAGTTGAATCTGATGACAAGAAAAAAGTGCCTCTTTTGAAAATAGAGTCTTGCTGTGCAGAGCTTGTGCCTTGAAGATAACTTGCACTGTCTTGGGCGAGGTGCGCGAAAAAAAAAAAACTGTTGGAGGAAGGCTGGGAAAGCAGAATGCCGTGCTCCTGTTCAGTAAAATGGTGTTTATAAAAGCTGGCAGATATGGGAGCTTTTCTGAGTTGCTGAAGCAGTGCAGGAAACAGTTAATCTGGATGAACTGTCTGAAACGAGTGCCTTCCATTGAAGCCGCCACAGTTTAAGAGTTATAGGCAAAGAGGTAAGCTTGCTGCGTGCGTATGGCGCTGCCATGTGCACAGGAAAGATAAACAATGACATTCCTGCATTCCATCCCCTGTGAGGGACACCGTCAGTGTGAGCAAAGACTGAGGAGGGGGGTGCAAAGACAGAATGCTGAAACAGAACTGAAGGCAATAATTGCCGTGAGTGAGAAGATGAAAAAGAGCGCAATCTACCTTACACATGCTGATGTACGCATGCTTTCTGACACTGGCATGCAATAACATAGCTGATCAGAAGTAAAGAATTTGCCCAGTATCAACACGGGAAGGAAAATAAATGCTGCATGCAGAATGGGTGCATCGCACCTGAACATTTGGGGAACCTGTGCATCTGTGAATGGGCTAAGAAAAGACAGCTGCCCATTTCAAGAGACATTGCCGAGTAAGCTGCATCCCCATGCCCCATGTGATGTGAAGTGAAGAGACATTGCCGTGCAAGCTGCATCCCAGTACTCCATGTGATGTGAACTGAAGTAAAGCGCTGTGCACTGGAGAAGAAACCTCTAGGCGCTTTGAGAAGTGAAAATACACAGCTGGCAAAAATGCAAGCTACATTGCCAGGGCTGGAGTGACTGACAAAGACATTATGGCGTTCCAGATGGAAGCAAAACTGACAAAGGTAGCCGTTTTGCAAGAAACAACATGCAGAGCGGGGCTTTGGAGTATAACATGAACACTGCACATTAGCCATGATCCAGAAGCCTCACGGCTTAGTGCAAGAATGAATGATTTGTTGAAGCAAATAAAGAAACTGACTTAGACTGTCACGCTCAAAGGGGTGGCCCAAGAAATCAGCAGACACCATTTGGGAAAATGACAGGTGGAAAACCAGAGGCTTGAAAGACACTAGCTGTATGGAGAAAAATAAACAAAGCTGCTTGTGCAACTGCAGGCGGTATGGGACTGAAAGACTTTACCTTTGAAAAATGGAGTGATGCCAGCAGGGCAACCTAAATCAAGATCATGAGACACTGGAAGCAAGTTGGCGCCTGGCATTCGTGATCGCTTTGGAGACAAAAGAAAAGCATTGATCCATTGAGAAGTGCGACCTGGGTACTTATTATATGGCTTTTGTAAAATCACAGATCAGTCTGAAGTACCATTGACCAACTATGATCGCATTGCACAAATGAGTTTGTGACTAGGCAGTTACACCCCGTATCGTTGAGTGCAAATAAGCCCCCAGTAACATGCAGAAAGGTGACAAATAATTGTGGTAGCAATGATAAAGTGTGTAGTTACCTGATGAGACTTCTGAAGGTGGCGGTGGTGTTAAGGGAAGGGGTGGATAACGCTGATATTGTAGTTTTGATGACATCCTAACGTGAAGAACAATGACATTGTACTTTTGATGAAATGCTAACATTTCTGTTTGTATTTTGCCTAGGCAAAAAATCAAGACAGTTGCGTGCCATGATTGGGGTAGATGTGTGCAATTTGCGGGTGACAATGATCAGTCAAGCAGACGCATTCTCAGAGAAAGCGAGTCACTGCGAGATGATATGTGAACTTTGAACCTGTCCTGCACCGCATTCAATGCTGCTAACATGCATGACGTATGAGAACATTTGTTCTGCAACCTGCGAGAAGTGTCCAACAGAGTAATAACTTTTGCTGAACTGATACGGTGCAGACGTGGCTAGTTATCAAACATTTGATGCTGCACATTCAAAAGATTCAGTTGCTGGAAATAACCTGGTTGATATGTTTTGCCTTTCTTGTTTAAAGGACTGTGGACAATGGGTTGTGGACTGTGACATCATGCACCTCAAACAGCTGTGTGACACAGCACTTGAATGCTAACACATTGAAAAATGGTTTTTAAATGCACTTTTTGAGATGAATCTGAAAAAACGAAATGTTTTGCTCTTCCAACTTAATTGCTTTAACCAGAGATATTTTGCCTTTTCTAATACTACTACGTTGCAGGTAGGCAGGAAAATGATTTATGAATTGTGTGGGCAGCAGGATTATGCAAGTAGGGGCGTAATATATTTTGAGATAAAATGAGTGCGCACACCAACGTTAGTTGTGCGTAGGTTAAGGTTCTTAATTGGATGTAATGCTGCCAAGTGTGTGAGCTCTAATTTGAGATGGTAATCTTTGAAACACTGGATACTTTTACAGCCAGCCTTAAGGCGGGTAAATGAAACAAGACTGACTTGATATTTGATTTTATGACACAGTGTGTGACACGGTTTTTGTTAAACCAATCAGTTTCATGTTTTTGTGGGGACAGCTGTCTCCAGCACACTAATGCAAAGAGTCACCTTTTGATTGTTGACATTTAGTATAATTCCTTGGAAAAGCGCTACAAATGAGTATCCACATGGAATTGCTAGCGTACTGGCCTGGCACATTGTCGGGCATCTTTTGTCACTGACTCATATGACTGGTGCTTATGAAATCCTAGGCCCAAATGTTTCAGTGAATGGATCCAACGATTTGTTTTTCTGACCAAGAACTGCAGCGAGTGTTCTCGCCAAGATTTTATGGACTATAATTTGACTAAATGCATTTTACACAATGGTACGATGAAACAGCCACTGCCGGATGGTAGTATGGTGTTTGTAGCTAAAACTAATATTGTATATGGTAGGCATCCCACTTGGAGAAGGGTATTCTCCAAGTCACACAAGGTCGAAACTGTGAACATGTTAGATTTTCCAGTAGTAAGGCAACATTTAAATTGTAGGCTGGTAATGCACACCTCTATTATTACAGTGATACACTTAGACATAGATTTATCACAAGGCAATGTTTCCTTAGTACTACCAAGCTGTCACAAATGGAGTCCATTTCTATGGCCCATCACCAGAGTGCACGTAGCTAGGGAGCTAGATTCATTAATTGCGGGAGCAGTGGGGGGTAACAGGAGCTTTATATGCTTTTGACATAGAAACTGTGCGCAATAAGCTAGCCACTATGGGTTCTGATGCCAGCTCTGCTATAAAACTTCTGGTCTAGTGGGGTCCATTGATAAGCCCAACACTGCTACAAGTATTGGCAACCACTGAAGATGGCAGAATTTTAGGTATGAAGACATTTTTTCATAAGGAAGGTCAACAAGACTGCTAAATACACACGATGCATTTTATGGCAAACATTGTTAAATCAGCAGGTGTTGCCTTTTCGCTCCGAGTGGGGGCGATCGTCCTCAACCCACTGGCACACAGAGCTACAGTTACCAGCAAACATATGGATCAAACCGCTTGCTTTTGATTGCATGAATAACACATGCCATGCTTTAATGCAAATTAGTAGAATTGTTTTTATTTAGATAACCTGGTGCCCATGGGTTCACCTTGCTCATGAAATTAGATAGTTTGGGTTCCACATACATGGGGGAAGTGTCTAATCACACAGCCCATAGTCACGTTTCAATGCACTGGGATCAGGGGGAGGGTAGGCCCTTAGATTGAAAGGCTGCCAGGTTTAGAATTGGTAACCATACATAAATGCAATAGTGCATTGTAGATTAGACTACACCGGATTGCCTTGACATTCTAACTGCATGCTGCTTTTTAACTGACAATCAGTTATACAATAATTATTTAGGTATTTTTGTGTAGGCCAGGTTTTGGCTAGAGTAAATGTCCATGTTCACTTTGTGTAGGTATTTTGTGTAAACCAGGCTTTGGCAAGGGTATATGTCACTGTTCACTTTGTGTACATTTTTGTTTAGGTAGGGTTTTTACTAACCTTTCATGCCACGCTGACTAGCCGCTAGAAGATAGTTTGCTTAAACCTTTTGCAAAGCCCCAAGGTCTTTATCACTGCACTACATACTATGTTGATGGGTATTAGCCAGCATTGAATAGGGGTGGAGTGTAGTGATACACAAAATTGCAAATTTGCCAATCAGGGCTTTAGATGACAGCATTAGCCGCTGAAAGCCAATAGTTTATTCAAAGTATGTGCCAAAAATGCTGTCAGTAGTCTGTTGTAGCACTTCCATTACGCAGTAGTGAGCTACAAGGAATATGCAGGCCTAGTAGGAGTGGTAGGTCACATTATGCATTGTAGATAGACAGGCAGGGCGAAGGCATCAGTTCTGTAGCTAATAGACATTATTGGAGTGTTTGGAACATTATGGCACCTATATAGCGCTTAAATAGCCAATCTTAAGCGCTATGAACACTAAGCTACGAGTGCATGCCTTTTAGAGCTTGCTCACATAGGGTTAATTCATCTCGACTTCTCTTAGAATATTCTGCCTTTCTAACTGTAGCCCTGCATGGTTTCATAAACAAATCCTCTTTTCTCTGGGAAGGCACTGATAAGACATTCCTGAGTTTTCGCGCAGATGGGCTCCAAGCAGGGAGGGGCACAGAAAAGGAGCACAGTGGAAATTCACAGAGTTGGGTTTTTCCATGAGCAAGCCTATATTTTGCACAGGGAAGGTTCTGGAACTGTGCGTCATGGACTGACAGCACGAGATTATAAAAATGCATGCCCACATGACTCAGGTGGGAGATCGATCTGTGGACTTTGTTCGAGCTAAATCAAGTGTCCGGAACCTGCTGCTCTGTCGGCACCCTGCAGCGCTGTCCTCTGAGCGGGGCTTGCAACAGCTATTTTATGAGGGCCAGGGTCTCCCAGTGCTGATTGAAGGGGCGTAAGACTGTGTTTCTCTGTTTCTCTAAGTTCTATGTTTCTCTATATTTCGTATTTCTCTAAGTTTGTGTTTTGTAATCTTCTCTAACTTGAATCCCAAGATGTTGCTGAAATTCACTGTTTAGAATAAATGCTAAAACCTTTGAAGGCGTCATTTGTCACTAGCATGAGTTCACTGCTCGGCACAATAGAACCTGTATTTTGGGCTGAATTGGGTAATTTTTGCTCTCAAGGGCTGGTCCCGAGGAAGATTTTCCCAATATCAAGACAGTAGTGCCATTGTGTCATCATTTTGTATCACATCTCACTTAGTTTTGTAGACCTAGTTAGTTTCAGAATATTTCTCCACAGATCTACCCAATATTCTTGTGTGATTTTCCCGTGTCGTTTTCTCCCAGGCCAACTGATCAGGCCAAGTGTTTTCAGATCTACAAGATTGTAGTATCTGATACAATTGAGACCGTCATTTTTTGTCTCCCGTATCGGTAATTATATATGTCTCTGAGTTTAAGGTCTCCTTGCTGGTTGCCTGATCTCAGGTCGCATCAGCCAGTGTCTCATCTGACCATATTCAAATCAATCAATCTTTTTTAGGCCTATATGTTTCTTACACTCTTCAAATGTCGCTATGTCTCCACCCCATGCCATGTCCCCTATTTTCCTGCATTCTTGTTTTTTCCATGAACCAAATGCACCTTTTGTCATACCTGGGTGAGAACTGGGGATTCTCAAATAGGGGTGAAAGTGGAGAGGACTAGTCTTTAGGTGTCCCTTCACACGTTGTCTTAATTGCAAAACTATAACGAGCACTCAGAGGTCTTTCCCTTTCCGATAGTCATAGCAACCCTGCCAGTGATGTGCCAGCAACAGCTCTATCCATACGTGCCCATATGTTTTCCTTATTATTTGTGAACCACTCGCGAATCACTTGTAGTTTGGCTGCCTCGTAATACCCACTCGTAATAGGAAGGCCCAAACCTCCTTTATTCCTCTGTGTAGTTAACAGAGCAAACAAGATCGTATGACGTTTGTTTTGCCAGACATATTTTGAAATAATTGTATGTACTGTTCTAAAGAATAGTTGAGGAATGAGGATTCGGAGGGTATGGAACAAATCTAGGAGTCTAGGTAGGGTTACCATTTTAACAGTGGAGATGTGACACAGCCAGGACACTTTAAGAGGGGTCCATCTCTTTAGTTGATATGGGTTAGGTGGTGTTTGTTGTACGACTGTTTGATGAGTTGTGTGTAGATGGTTTAGTTTTCTGTAGTATGTGTTTAGTTTGGTGTTGCTGAGTATATGCATGTTGTGGTAGTTGTAGGTTTCTCCTGTGCTAGAGGAATGTGCGTGTTTTGTTTGTTGTTTGACGAGCAGGCTATTGGAACGTTTTTAGTGAGGTTAGTGATGTTAGTAGTCTGTGCACTTCTGTGTGGTGGTTATGTTGGTCTGGCAGTGTACACATTTCCATCAACCTCAAATCTAATTAATCCTTCAGAGGTTTTTCAAAATATTTGTAAGAGAACCTTTCATATGCATATTTGTTGATTTGACAGGTCCAAAGTCCACAAGAGGGGGCAAGTAGAGACTATGCCTCTCCCCTGCCCTCTTCTCCCCCTGCCCCCCTCTGGATATCTGTGAAAATCATCTGACATCTTTACGCACAAACACACAAGGATCATATACACATCCAATTTTAGATCAACAAAAGCACCTTCTTGCTTGAGTAAAGGATGGCCCAACGCAGTACTCATTACATAATGTAATGTTGCATGGCAAGAAAATTGGAACACATGTGCATTGCATTAAAGAAGGCGTGGAAAACTGAGGTTCATTTTTAAAAAATTGTAGTGTAAGAAACAATTATCTCTGAAAGCCTAATCTGAAAAGATTGTGTAACTGGACCTATACCGTCAAAATGGGTTACCAAATATATTTGGATTTAAAAAAGGTGAAACCAACATATTGGTTTGTATCAAACATGTATAACGAATAATTCGTATGTTTCAACTCTTGCTTGACTGGCAGATGTATGTTGACCCATGGACTACAAAGATGAGTACTGTACATTTCGCTCCCCAGAGCATGGCACAAGGCCACGAATGGACTGCATTTTGGCCTTTCTGGGGTGTCCAGGAATTTGGCAGATTAAAATACAATTGCACTGGATTGGTCAAGCGATACTATGGGTGAATTCCGACTCTGATGGGCACCTCACGTGTGGTCACATAGTCTGTGATCTGATTCAGTTGAACCTGTGGGCTAAAGTAGAATAGCCGGGTTTGTCTGCAGAAAATGCACAGGAGATGGTAGATGGGGCAGAGAAGTCTAAGGGGGGGAGCTAATCCAGTTTGGGAAATGCCATGTATAGCCAAATGTAGAACAAATATGAGATGAACAACGAAGCTGATGATCCTGCTGGAGTAGGTGCACTAGAAAAGGTGATACTGGCCATTTTTAATCATTTTTAATCATTTTTAATCTCTGTATGCCATAGCCTACCTTTATGCCAGTCACTAAAGAGGAAGTCCAGTATCGCTGCATGGGGCAAGACTACATTATGTGTGCAGAGCTAAAGGTGTGGATGTGGGAGGCAGGCCAAAATGGGGAAGGCCGTGTGGGAGACCCCAGACAGAGCCACAATATTGGGCCAGGGAATTAACAGACCCCAGTGTGGGTGTGTTGTGCAGATCGACTGGATCCCCCCTCCGGCACACATAACCTTGCACAACCGCCCACAGTGGACAACCTCTGAAAATCACATTTATGCTCCGTGAACCGTATTTCTGAACTGAAGCTGCCAACAACACATCACAATTCTCATGCTCTTCTCCCACTTAATCCCACCACCCACACCCCGCCTTGCATTACAGATGCGCCTGGAGACCACACAAGTGGCATCAGGGCACGGTATAAAAACCTTTAACATTAACACAAATGAAGGCACCAAAGTCTTTGCAGAAATCAGGAACAGATTTATTAGATGCAGAGAAGTAGACTCATTACCAGCAGAGTAACTTAGGCACACTGGACACCGATTGTCTGCACATGGCTGCATGTACAGCACAGGGCATTGATGGCAGGCATTCTATCTAGGCACTCCAACTGGCATGGGACCTGGGGCCATGGGGCGTACCCTTGGATGCAAGGAGTGTGGGGGGTGAAGAGACCCGAAGAGAGGAAGGGAAGGGCTGGTGAGGGAGAAGTAAGAGTGGGCAGACTGCTTGGAAGGAGGAGAGAGGTGTCACGGCTCCAAAGTCCAGGTGCAGGAGTGGCGCGAACCAACTACCCCCACTGCGGTCTGAGCAGCTGCAAGACGAGCTTACACAGGCCGCCGAGACCCCAGAAGGGAAAGAGGGTTAGGATCTCGTTGGTTGGATGGGTCTCGAACAGAGGATAACCGGAGTGAGGGTTAGGAGAGGGGAAGTGGACAGG
The DNA here is from genome assembly GCF_040938575.1 of Ambystoma mexicanum. NCBI lineage: Eukaryota > Metazoa > Chordata > Amphibia > Caudata > Ambystomatidae > Ambystoma > Ambystoma mexicanum. The sequence continues at coordinate 257,581,900 of NC_090934.1, read as the reverse complement.
CAAGGGGACATATAGGAAAAAACAACAGTAAAATATACACTATCACACCAATATACACACACACAGTGTTTACAATAACTTTTGATGCAAAAGGCACTTAGCTCTGTGGTTGAGTGCTGGCCTGCCTCCTGCCTGCGCACTCTCAGGTCCGGAGTTCGGAGCAGTTCCAATGCTGCAAGAGAGTTTTAGTATTAGTGACCTGTGTTAAGTCACATAGGCAAAATACATTCCACACACATACAGTGCTGGCACATGCACATTACACGCTCTTAAGGCTTGCAGTTCCCAACAACAGCGTGTGTCTCAGAACATGTGGCTCAAGTTCGCCGCACGTGGCTTAAAAGGAGCTAGACCCATCGTGCCGCCAAAGTTTTGCCGCACGTGGCCTGTATCAAGCACTACGTGCTGCCAAAGTTTGCCGCACGTGGCTGTGGTCAGAAATGCTCTCCGTGCTGCCAAAGTTCGCCGCACGTGGCCGAAAACACGTTAATAACAAACGCTGCACGCGTTAATGGTAATGGGTCTTGGTAGCCCAAAGTCAGGCTGGTTATATGTGGGGGAGCGCTGCTTAGCACTTAGCTTTTGTCCCTTGCAGGGGACGTAATATGGCTGGGCGGTGCCCCCTGCGTGAGCCCCTCAGCGAACTGGATGTCCCAATGCTCCTCTGCTCGTTTTGTGCTCTCCCCCCGCTGCTGCGCTTCTGATTTCCATATAGGAAGTAGCCACTCGTTCGCAATGGGTTGGCCGCACTTATCTGTTGTGAGCGAGGGGCCGGAATGCTGGTTCCTTGGGACGTGGCCCCTCGCGTAATCCCCGTCGGCAGGTGCTCTGCTGGATGCATCAGTTCCGGTCGGGAGCTTAAGCACAAGCCCCGTGCCTTCGTTCTGTGCGCATGCGCGTGCGCGAGCCCCTCCCAACCTGGGAGTGGAAAAGTAGTTCCTGGCCCAGAGGCTGCTGGGAGTTGTGGTCCGGCGAGCCTTCTGCCTGCATAAGGGACAGAGAAGCCTCCTGTAAGGCTGGAGGCTGTTCCTTTGGGCTTGTTTTGTTTTGTGTCTGGTTTCTCTGTGCCCTGGGCCTCTCACTAAGCCCTGACTCCCCCTTACAACTCCCTGTACCCTGACAGTACTCCCCCCCCGCACGGAAGGGCTCGGGTTTGGGTTTCTCAGGATGGTTTTTGTGGAATTGCCTTACCAGTCTAGGGGCATGCACATTGTGTGCAGGCTCCCAGGAACGTTCCTCAGGCCCATACCCAACCCAGTCCACCAAATAGTATAACCCATCTGGGCGTCGCTGTGCATTCAGAATTCCCTGGACCTCATATTCAGGATGCCCCTGAACTATGATTGGCGGTGGTTTTTCAGTGCGAATGGATGGCCGGGCTGGTTTCAATAAGGACACATGAAAAGTGGGATGAATTTTCATTTGTGGGGGTAATGCCAGCCTCACTGCCACCGGGTTAATCACCTCCGAAATAGTAAAAGGACCTAAAAACCTTGGTTGTAATTTACGAGGTCCAGACAACTTAATATTTCGGGTTGACAACCAGACCCTGTCGCCCTGTTGGTACCGGGGACTTATTTTTCTCCTTTTGTCAGCATAATGCTTATATGATGTCTTTGCGGTGTCCAGATTTACCTGAATATCCTTCCAGACCTGTTGCGCATAAACCTGATGCCCCAATAGAGTGGGTAGATTTGTAGACTGATCACCAGATCTGGTTGGCAATACTCTAGGATGGTATCCATATGCACCAAAAAAGGGCGTATGCTTGGTAGAACTATGCACAGTGTTGTTGTAAGCAATTTCTGCCAACCAGAAATATTGGACACACGACACTTCGGTATTGGCTGCATAACAGCGGAGGCATTGTTCCAGACCTTGATTTACCCGTTCGGGTTGGCCGTCCGTTTCCGGGTGATAACCGGATGATAGGCTGACCTCCATCCCGATTAATTGGCAAAACGCTCGCCAAAATCGGGAAGTAAATTGAGGACCTCTGTCCGTGATAACTTGTGTGGGTAGACCGTGTAGGCAAACCACATGATGTAGAAACAAGTCTGCTAGCTCACATGCGGTGGGAACTCCAATACACGGAATGAAGTGACTCATCTTGGTGAGGGAGTCCACAACCACCAGGATAGAGGTGTGTTTTTGTACTGGTGGCAAATCTACAACCAAGTCCATTGTGATTGTATGCCATGGAGCCGGTGGCGTTGGCAATGGTTGGAGTAAGCCAACTGGTTTCTGGTGACTGGCTTTTTGTCTGCTACAAGTGCTGCATTCCGTCACGTAAACCCGCACATCACGAAGTAACGTAGGCCACCAAAAGTGTCTGGAAACATTCTGCTGGGTTTTAGCAATTCCAGGATGTCCGGCTAATGTAGTGTCATGACACCAATGTATCACTTCTTTTCTGAGTGCTGACGTAGGTAAATATAAAGCCTTAGCGTAATATGGGACACCATCTACCAATGTATGTTGGGGGCCCCTCGAACACCACATTTGCAACTCTTGAGCAGACATGGCCTTCAACACATCATCAAAGATGTTCGGTCTACCCACTAGTCCGACTATCCGGGTGGGCGGAATTATAGAACGAGCCTCACCTACGCTTTTTGTCTCTGGCTCCGGATATCGAGATAGGATATCTGCCTTCATATTGTTTGCTCCTGGGCGATATGTAATTAGAAAGTCAAAACTAGAGAAAAACATTGCCCAGCGCAATTGGCGGGGGCTTAGTGTTTTTGCAGTTTTAATGAATTGTAAGTTCCTATGGTCTGTCATGACAGTGACCGTATGGCGGGCTCCCAACAGGTAATGTCGCCATTCGTCGAACGATGCCTTTACTGCCAATAATTCTCGGTTGGCTATGGTATAATTAATCTCAGCCGGTAACAGCTTCCTAGAGTAGTATGCCACAGGGTGTAATAACCCCGTTTTGGGGTCTCGTTGAGATAAGACCGCTCCTAAGGCATAGCTTGATGCGTCGGTTTCAACTAGGAATGGCTGGCTGAGGTCAGGATGGCGTAGTATTGGTGCGGATGTAAAGGCAGACTTCAATTGCTGAAAACTTTGTTCAGCGGCTTTATCCCATACAAACGTCTTTCCTTTTCTAAGCAATGTTGTAATGGGCGTCACTAGTTGCGAGAAGTTCTTAATAAATCGCTGGTAGAAATTGGCGAATCCCAAGAACGATTGTACTTCCTTCACGGATGTTGGAGCCGCCCAGTCGACCACTGCTTGTACCTTTTTCTGGTCCATCTGTACCCCAGATGGTGTCAGAAAGTATCCCAGGAACTCCACGGTGGTACGGTGAAATTCGCATTTCTCAAGTTTAGCATATAGATGGTGTTCCCGAAGGCGTTGTAATACTGCCCTGACATGTTTAACGTGTTCCTGCATGCTGGTGGAATATATCAAGATATCATCGATATAAACCACAGCGAAAACATCTAGATACTCCCGTAACACTTCATCTAAGAAGTGTTGGAACGCTGCTGGAGCATTACACAACCAGAAAGGCATCACCTGGTACTCGTACAGACCGAATTTGGTCCTGACTGCGGTCTTCCACTCATCTCCAGCCCGCACTCGTACCAGGTGATAAGCCCCCCGAAGATCTAATTTTGTGTATATTGTTGCGTTCCGAACTTGATCGAGCAATACTGGAATAAGCGGCAAGGGGTACCGATTTTTAATCGTAATTCGATTGATTCCTCTATAATCGATACAAGTTCTCAGGTCACCCGTTTTCTTGGGCACGAAGAATAACGGCGACTAGACTGGTGAGTTGGAATGCCTGATAAAACCGCTTTTCAAATTGGCATCAATATATACTTTTAGGTGCGCTGTTTCTGCCTCCGTTAGGGCATACACCCGACTACAAGGTAGTACCGCCCCGGGTTCTAAGTCTATACGGCAATCAAAAGGCCGATGAGTTGGCAGTGTCTCAGCCGATCTTTTACTGAACACATCTTTGAACCCCTGGTATTCTGGCGGTAAGTTACTGGGATCTGATGCCTCTATGGCGGCTATAGTGGGCTCCTGAACTAAGGGCAAGGATTGGACCACCTTAGCGCAATGTGTACGACAGTATGGAGAGTACATGGATATCGTACCCTTGGACCAATCCAACAGGGGGTTATGTTTTGTGAACCAGGGCAGACCCAGTATAACACCAAACTTTGGTGCTGCTATCAGGTCAAATTGGATGGCCTCGCTGTGATTCTGTTGACTACGAAGCGTCAAGGGTTGAGTGCAGTGTGTTATGGGACCTGAACTCAAAGCTGTCCCATCCACAGCCCTTACTGGATCCGGTACTCTCTTCCTACACAAGGGAACTCCCAACTTAGCCGCATATGAAACGTCCATGAAGTTACCCGTGGCACCAGTGTCTAAGAGTAAATTCACCTTAACTTCGTGCCCCCGGAATTGCAAGACTCCTGACAGAGTGATGTGGGGGGCATAATTCATAAAACCTGAGACTGGGGTAACTTCCTTTTCAGGGCTCGGCTGTAGTACCCCTACAACCGCCGAGCCGAGGCGTTTCCCTGCGCTTTAGGCTTCGTTGGGCAATCTTTGACAAAATATCCTATGATTCCACAGTACAAACATAGGCCCTCCTTACGCCGTTGTTCTTTCTCGTCTTTAGTGAGAGGACCCCGGACTGACCCAATTTGCATCGGCTCATCCCCGCTTGATTTCTCCGGGGCCCGGGTCAAATGGGTATGATCTAGCCTGACTACTGGACGAGAATCCCCCTGTTTCCTATCTCCCCGTCGTTCCGCTTGACGATGATCTAGACGCAATGCTAGGTCAATCATTGCTGGACAGTCTCGGGGTTGGGGGTCAACCTGTGCTATCAGGTCCTTCAGGTCGTCACGAAGACCCTGATAAAAGAGTGACATCGTTTTATCTCGGGGCCACTCTGTCTCCGCCACCAGTCTGTTGAATTGAGTTACATATGTGACTAACTCCTTATTGCCTTGACGTAGGGTAAGTAACTCCCTGTCTTTACACATAGAGGCAGCTTGACAATTAAAGATCTTACCGAACTCATTTTGGAATTCGACCCAGCTGTAAAGAACTGCGTCATCCCTTTGTACTAAAGGATTCGCCCAAGCCGCTGCATCTCCTGTAAGGTAGGAGATCACAAAGGCTGTCCTAGCATGGGTTGAGCGAAATGCTGAGGGCTTGGTAAGGAAATGAAGCTGGCATTGAGTCAGGAAGGTTTGGTATTTCTGTGGATCACCGGAGTATCTTTCTGGGGGAGGTAATGGAACTATGGACTCTGGAGTTACACTTACTTGGACAGGAGTGGGTGCAGTAGCACCACCCGGAAGACTCGCGATTTGGGCAGCTAAAGAACGTACTTGGACGGCCAGGGAAGCATAGTCCTGTCTAGTGGCAGTGAGTTCAGCTTGTAGGTCCTGTAGGACCTTGGTTAATTCTTCCATAACCTAGCTGGGTCGTGCCACTCAGGCACCTGTCACACTTGGGCTTGTGCTTCTGTCACGGCTCCAAAGTCCAGGTGCAGGAGTGGCGCGAACCAACTACCCCCACTGCGGTCTGAGCACCTGCAAGACGAGCTTACACAGGCCGCCGAGACCCCAGCAGGGAAAGAGGGTTAGGATCTCGTTGGTTGGATGGGTCTCGAACAGAGGATAACCGGAGTGAGGGTTAGGAGAGGGGAAGTGGACAGGCAAGGGGACATATAGGAAAAAACAACAGTAAAATATACACTATCACACCAATACACACACACAGTGTTTACAATAACTTTTGATGCAAAAGGCACTTAGCCCTGTGGTTGGGTGCTGGCCTGCCTCCTGCCTGCGCACTCTCAGGTCCGGAGTTCGGAGCAGTTCCAATGCTGCAAGAGAGTTTTAGTATTAGTGACCTGTGTTAACTCACATAGGTATAATACGTTCCACACACATACAGTGCTGGCACATGCACATTACACGCTCTTAAGGCTTGCAGTTCCCAACAACAGCGTGTGTCTCAGAACATGTGGCTCAAGTTCGCCGCACGTGGCTTAAAAGGAGCTAGATCCATCGTGCCGCCAAAGTTTTGCCGCACGTGGCCTGTATCAAGCACTACGTGCTGCCAAAGTTTTCCGCACGTGGCTGTGGTCAGAAATGCTCTCCGTGCTGCCAAAGTTCGCAGCACGTGGTCGAAAACACGTTAATAACAAACGCTGCACGCGTTAATGGTAATGGGTCTTGGTAGCCCAAAGTCAGGCTGGTTATATGCGGGGGAGCGCTGCTTAGCACTTAGCTTTTGTCCCTTGCAGGGGACGTAATATGGCTGGGCGGTGCCCCCTGCGCGAGCCCCTCAGCGAACTGGAGGTCCCAATGCTCCTCTGCTCATTTTGCGCTCTCCCCCCGCTGCTGCGCTTCTGATTTCCATATAGGAAGTAGCCGCTCGTTCGCAATGGGTTGGCCGCACTTATCTGTTGTGAGCGAGGGGCCGGAATGCTGGTTCCTTGGGGCGTGGCCCCTCGCGTAATCCCCGTCGGCAGGAGCTCTGCTGGATGCGTCCGTTCCGGTCGAGAGCTTAAGCACAAGCCCCGTGCCTTCGTTCTGTGCGCATGCGCGTGCGCAAGCCCCTCCCAACCTGGGAGTGGAAAAGTAGTTCCTGGCCCGGAGGCTGCTGGGAGTTGTGGTCCGGCGAGCCTTCTGCCTGCAGAAGGGACAGAGAAGCCTCCTGTAAGGCTGGAGGCTGTTCCTTTGGGCTTGTTTTGTTTTGTGTCTGGTTTCTCTGTGCCCTGGGCCTCTCACTAAGCCCTGACTCCCCTTTACAACTCCCTGTACCCTGACAAGAGGGAGCGAGAGCCTCAGCAGAGGGAAGAGAGAAGAAAGAATGGGCAGCTGGGTTCAGTGAGAGCGAGGAGGGTAAAAGTGTGTGGAGGGGGAGAGTCGCACAGAGGAAGAGAGGCAAGGGGAAGCAGGACAGTGAGGCCAAGAAAAATAGAGCAGGTTGGTGGACGAGAAAAGGGGAGAGTGGAGCAGGCAGACTGGGAACGAGGGTACCTGCTAAAAGTAGGCCTTCTCTGCCCCCATGGTCAGCACACCACACTGACAGCAGCCCAAGAAAGAGACCCAGCCCAGGTGCTCATTCCACTTCTAAGGCTTTTGTGTCACCCTTCCAGAGCCCACCCACACCCAGGAGCACATGTGGAACTGGTTTCTTGCTCAAAGGGTGTACGACAAGTGAGCAAACTGGGCACACCCACCCCCATGGTGTGTGGTGGCATGACAAAGAGGAGGTTAATTTACAGGGTGTAGGACAAGTGACCTCCCAGAGCCCCCCCACCCGTTCCCACAATAGGTGTGTGTAATGTGGCTAGCCCTTAGTCGTGTATAGTAGCATTGGTTATGTTGAAGCTGCAGGGATGGGGGTCAGGTTGGTTAGTACATTGGATGGTACGTCTCCACGTTCTTGGTTGTGGTCAGTTAGCCAGCCTTCCCTCCTCTCTAAGCATGGAGGCTGACTTCCTCTATGGGTTTTGAGGTCAGGGCTTGGTTGTACCCAGTGTGTTCCTAGTTCCTCGCCAAGGATTGATCAGAGTAGTAGCATGTTGGCCTGTTGTGCAGTTGGCTGCTAAATTAATGCCCAGCTGGTATTGTAATAAATTGAGGAAGCGAGGATCTACTGAGCGACCCTAGTTATGTGGATGGGCAATTGTGAGGGTGATGCTTCAATTTAATTAGTTACGTGCCTGGGCTTTCTTGAGTGCATGAATAGAGCGTGGGGTATCTTTCACTGGGTCTGTCTGTTGATTGGGCGGGCTATTCTTCGCAGATCTCTCTTATTATGGGCATGACTGAGAGCCGGGGTAATGAGGGTGGTGGGGTTTTCTGGTCCTCCTTGGTTTCACCGCTGTTACCTGTGACTGCCTCCCTTTCAGTGTTTTCTTTTGGTCCACGCTTTTTTTCTTTGTGGCTTTCCTTGTCCTTTAACGCTTGTCATTGTTTGCTGAATAACCAGGTCTTTAGCAGTTTCCTGAAGGTGATGTGGTCTTCTTTGGTTCTGATTTCTTTGGGCATGGTGTTCCATAGGTTAGCAATGAGGTTTGAGAACGGTTACTCCGAATTTCCTCTTTTCGTATGGTTTTGTCTCTATTTGTAGGTCGTCACTTGATCTTGGGTGCCTTTTTGGCTGGTAGCGAAAAATCTTGGCCTGGAGGAATTCAGCTCCTTGTCTGTGTAGGGATTTATGGGCAATGCAGAGGCCTTTGAATTTGATGCTCTGTTTTACTGGTAGCCAAAGGAGGCTTCTCAAAGTTGGATTGATGTGGCCTCTTCTGTTTAATTTTAGGAGAATGCTGGCTGCAGTGTTTTGGACCCTTTGGAGTTTCTTGGTGCGTCTTGGTGCGTCTTTCTGGCATTCCTAGAATGATGATGTTTGCATAGTCCCTTCTGGTTAGTATCGGGGATATGATTGGGAGGGGTTTGTTTGGAAACAAGAGGTATATGAGGAGCTGCCTGAGTAGTGTTATGAGATAGAAGCACTTTTTGGTGATTACACTGACTTACGGTTCCAGGGATAGTTTGTTGTCCAAGAGTATTCCTAGGTTATTTACCACGTTGGAAGTCTCCGGTTGGGTTCCCAAGTCAGTCAGCCAAAGGATAAATGGCAGACATTTACTCCTCTGCAGATTTTGATAAACATTGTAAAAGCTTAGAACGGGTAGAGGATCTATAAACAAATTTGCAGGTAATTATCTGGTTATGAGCCATAAGGCTTCAACATATATCTTTTCTATATACGGTGTAACTAACTTCCTGCCTTTTGGTAACCTATTTAGTTAATTTTAAGTCCTATACATACTATTTCTTACCAAGGGGTTGGAAGTTTTAAAGTGGAGCTCTGAAAATACTGTAAGGGCTTACATGCCTACAAAATTTGATGTAGAGGAATGGTAATGGGTTTGACCATTGATAGAAATGCAGAGAATTGACTATGCACATTTTAAAAAAAGCACGTGAAAATGAAATGTGATCAAAGCCTTGAGACCTGAAGAATAGCCTAGAATATAGCACTATGTCCGAATTGTTTAGTGTTGCCCTGTCGACCCATTTAAGCATTAAAAGTACAATTGTGGTTCAGGATCTCTACTGTAGTCCATAATGGTATTCCAAAAGCAGGTAAGCAACTACAAGAATAACAGTTACTGGCCCATTTCGCTTTTTAATGTGGACCTTGAAATGCTGAAGGATAGATCTAGTAATAAATGAGGTACAGGTGGTGTTTGTGGTCCCTCATGATTAGGTGAGATTCATAGCCTCAAGAATACGGATTGTTCTGCAATGGAATAGGCATTTGATAGGGTTGAATGGCTATGCCTAAATGAACTGTCCATGTCCATGGTAGCAATGAATCTTCCATTTCCAGCCCTGTTCTGTCTGGCCAAACCTAGAAGTGCACAGCGTTGTCCGCGTCATTGTCATTTGTTACACACCTAAACCCATGGACAATAGCATTTAGAGAGTATAGAAACTGAAGGGATATTGCTTAGGATGAGCAAAACCAAAAAGCTCAAGAAACCAATTCAATTATTTCCTGAAAACGACGTCCCCATTACTATCCTACGATACCTTGCCAGAATCATGTAACGCTTTGTAAATACCCAAATGCCACAACACATCACCAGAATCAACTTATTCAACCTGTTCCAATCTGGCTTTTGGCCTGGACACAAACCTCTACTCTACACATCCTTCATGACCTCCACAGCATCACAAAGGACACACACCACTACTCCTACTCCTTGACCTCTCTGCAGCCTTCGACACCATTGAACACACAATTTTGCTAGACATCCTAGCGCACATAATCTTTCTGCCACCGTACTAAACTGGTTTACCTCTTTTCTCACTGACCGGGCACACTTTGCCTCTATGACTCCTTATCAATCAGACCCTACCCCTGTGTAGGAATGGGCCTTTGGTCACTGTAGCCCAAAGCAGGCCCACCCTTAAAGAGTACGTATACGCTTTGTCGTAAAGAATGTTTACTGTACAGACAGCCAGGAGGGGTTAGATGACATCAAAGAGTCAAACTAACCTGTCTCTGTGAGCCACACAAAGAAAACCAATTTTGTACAATTTGCAACAGTTAAAACACTCCCAAAAGTTTTGTTACAGAGCCAAAACCCCACATGCAATTGGTTAAACCTATACAATGTAACCATATTCTCTTTAGGTCCCACACTTCTTATTGGATACATTCATCTAGGCACCATCCTGTTTAATTTATAATTGCATGTTTCATATTTACACTACACCCCTCTCTGTGGCCTTTCAATATTTGGTCATAGCGTCATCTCCTGGTTGCACAGTTTACACAACTTACAATTTCAATTATCTCTGAAAATACCATTGATGTGAAGAGGAGGGGAACAAACACATTTCATTTTGATCTATTATTGCTGGTTTTATCACCTAAACATGTTGGTGTCCACATTTCACTTTAAACTATGCGACTTACCATTCCAGCCCACATGGTACCAACCCACACCTTGACAACTCTAGTGAAAATCCATGATCTATCGGTGCTCCTTTCCTCGCAAGCAACCCGCATCAGGTTTAATTGTCCGGCCCTAAAATCCAGCCCTACCTGGTGGCCGGAACCCGCCCATGTTTCAATAACAGACTCCTATATACTTACAGAGATTGCATCTCCCCTTCACAATGCACCTAGGCCATAAAAAAGGGCTTCCTGAAATTGACCATCTGATATTCATCACAACTGCTGCTGTCCTTCCCCAATCTTGTAAAACTAGTTTCTCAGTCACACAGAGTTCAATTGCCAACTCGGGTTTGCAGCCAGCGCAATTCCTAACTTAGATCTGTATATTCATACTGCCAACAACCTATTTCCCTAGAGACCCACATGTATGTGTAAATCCCGCCAAGAGGCTTTGTTTATTTTGTCCAGTTGTTAGCAATTATGTTCACCTCACATATCTTGCATAAAACAGGCTGTTCAGGTGATTTCATTTGAACACACTCTGGTATTATAACACATATGTGTGAATTAGTCCCATTTGTCAATTTTACAAGTACAAAAAATTGAATAAATAATGAAGAGCTTAGTATGTTTTCATGCCACACACAGGAAACATTGCATGGTCCTGAAATTCCCAAATCAAAAACCTTAATATAACCTAAAATATCACTCACAAACAAGCTATAATTGATTGTCATTAGATTAGGCCCAATGTCTGCTGGTTACATTGTAAGAGAGGAGCTACAAATGAGCATACTCCAAAGTCTCAAATTACCAAAATACCTGCCAAAACGTGTTTCAACCCGTTGGGGTCATCATCATGGCGTGAGACTGATACTATTAAACGTTTAATCCCAAAGTGGCAAATCTATTTCACAAAAGTGCATATGAGCACAACGAGGAAGGTAAGAGTGGAGGAGAGCAACCAAAGCGGGGGGGAGAGAAAAAATGGAAAGAAAAGAAAATAACATTGTTAGAAACATGATTATGTATGTCTGCAGTTTATACATAATACTAAAATATAGTCTTATTGTCATGATTCCTGCCCCTCATGTCCCCAGCCCTCCAAGATGTCAGGCTGGAGCCAGGCCACGATCACCTACATGGACCTCAAGAGCCTCTCCATCCCTCCAAAGACCCACTTGCAGTCAGACTTGGCACTTGTGGCACCAGACTCGCTCACTCCCATGGGATGACATTGGGGATTGGACTTGTAGTGCATTGATGGGGACAAGATGGATGCCCCCACATATTTCGGTTCCCGGAACTGCATGTGTAGTCTAGTCTTTTGGGTGTGGTTCAGCCCAGAGACACCTGGGATACCCAGAGACTATTTAAGCCACGCCCAGGCTGAGAAATATGCTTTGCGTTTTCTGCACCTGCAGCGTGACACTCACCGTGTTTCGGATCGGTCTCCAGTAGGCCTGCATCTTTCTTCTGCGCTCAGCTCCTGCAAGAACAAGAACACTGTTAGGAACGGCCTTACCTTGCAGTGCTTCTGCCCATCATTCATCGTTCCTTCTGTTCTGCGGGCATCTTCGGCGGTGTCATTCCCATCCCAGCACGCCGCTTCCTAAGGAAAAGGGAAAAGAACAGAAAAAAGGCATTAGTAAGCATTCAGCAAATCTTCGCTTATTTTTAAAGACTGTACGAGCTTCAAACGCTTACCTGAATCCCAGCCACTCTGGGGGAACTCTGTCTCTGGAACTTCTCATCCATCTGCAAGAGGGAAAAGACACTCCAGGTTAGCGTGGAAACATCTAGAAGCGCTGCATACCGCGCTTAGTCACCGCATTTCTTCTTCATAACCGGCATCCACGCTGAAAACGTTGCGGCACCTAAAAGACACAGAAAAAGAACTCTGTTCAATACAAATACGAAAGGGTCGCATCGCGCATCGCGCTCTCACTCACCGTCAGCGCTACTCATCTCAGCAGCACGTTGCCATCCCCGGATGCCGGCCATCATCTAAGAAAGGAAAGGAACAAAGTTAGAGAACTGTTCAAAAGACTCATTATACTTGCCTGTCGGACTCTTGCCAGTGAAGTAACTAGGCAGCAACGAGCCTGCATCAATCAACACGCCCCTGCGCTGAAAGCAGGACGGAGAGCACACTTTCCAAGAAAACAAGGTGAGCTGTGGATCAAAGGGAAGGGTTGGACCCCGGGGAAGAAGGGGTTCAAGTACACAGAGACAATAGGGAGTTAAACTCTACCAATCTTGTGATTCAGGCCCAGTCTCCAGTCGACTAGACTCCAGAGAAGGGTTTGAGATCGTAAGAGGTCAGAACAGGCTGAGTGATGTCCCTGTGGATACCAGGTGAGCGTTACACTTATTGCCCTTTTAGAGCTGTCAAATGCATATATTAACTGTCTGTTAGACTCTCATTTTGGATTCAAACTGCTTAGTTATATGAATTTACGAGGAGATTGAAACTCAAAACATTATTTCATCACAGATCAGCCTTTTTGAAAATACCTGAAAAATTACCGCCAATTAGCAATAGAAGCATTCAGGAGATTGAGAATATACATCTGCTTGCTAACTTAGCTGAGGAAAACATCAAAACCTTGAGTGATATTCAAAGTGAACTGAGTATTCACCAACGTAATTTGGATATCATAAAACATAACAATAGGTTGAAATTCATGCCCCCATCAACTGGTGACAATTCTTTAGAAATCTTCAATCAGGCCATTACCAATGAAATACGCAAGCACATTGATGGACAACACAAAAGCTTTAAAAGCAAAAAAAAGTAACTTGACCAAAACAGAACGTATTGCACTTCAGGGCTTGTCAGATGACATTTCAATTATTATAAAGGAGGCTGACAAGGGTGGTAACATTGTGGTCCTTAATAAATCAGATTACATTAATATGGCGGAGGAATACCTTGCCACACCAGGTTGCTATGAGAAACTGACTAGCAATCTCACTGTCCAAACCATCAATGAACTGCACACATTGATACACTATTGGCACAACAAAGGCCTCCTTACAGATGATGAGAAATCATTTCTTATTAAAACCAGGCCTTTGATGCCTACACTTTATTTTTTACTCAAGGTGCATAAACCTTTTCTACATTTACCTTCTGTATGCCCAATTATGAGTGGTCAAGGAGGAGCCACATAAGGCTAGGCAGAATACATTGATTCTGGCATCAAGCAGTTAGTGCCCAACATACCAGCTTTCCTAAAGGACACTACTCACATTTTACAAATTCTGAAGGAAACTTCCTGGGAATCACATTATTTCTTAGTTACGTTAGATGTAACAGCTCTGTATATGTCAATTCAACACAATCTAGCCCTTGAGACAATCAATTACATATTCAGGACCTTCTCGGCTTCACACTCCATGCATGTGCAAATGCTCAAAGGTTTTTTGGAATTCTCTTTGCAGCACAACCAATTTTTTTCAATGACAATTACTACTCACAAACCAAAGGCATTGCAATGGGGGCAAATATGCCCCTCTCTTGCAAATCTCTTTATGTCCTTCTTTGCAGACCAACATATTTTTCAAAACAATCCCTTCCATTATTTCATCAAACTCTAGAAAAATCCATTTATGATGTGTTTGTCATTTGGTCTGGCAATCAAGAAGATTTTGCAACTTTCTTCCAACACTTGAATCAGAATAGTTTTGTATTAAGTTGTCACCGTCAGGCTTCTTCTGCGCTGGGTTTTGGGACGTAGGTACGGGAGGTACTAGTCCCCCCTTTGTGTCCGTTACTTTTTCCTCCTTGTAGCACGGGGCAGCTGGGAGTATATCTTCTCTCCCGACCCAGCGGTCCCTGCGTTGCAACTATCCTTTGGAAGCTCTTGCTCTTCCTGGTTTCTTCGCTCCTGCCTCGCTCTGTCCAGGCTTCTGTCACTCGCGCCCTCCAGCAAGTGTTCCCCTTACCTTCTCTCCCCTCCAGTTTTTCTCTGCTGCCGTCGCACCTCGGCGCTAACCTCTTCACTTCTTTTGCGGCCCCGTCCCCGTGGACAGGCGCCACCCTTTTCCCTATGCTTTTTTCTTTTCTCTCTCTGCTACTTGTCTAGCGCTTTTCTCCATTGCCTACCTCTCCTTCGGTCCTCGCCCCACTTGTTGCAGTGGCTGGTGGCCGTTCCGTGGAGCCCTGTCCTCAGGCTCCCCACTGCAGGACTCCCCTGTTCCGCTGCAGTGTTGCCTTCAGTTACTCATACGGATCCAGTCTATTACCTAAGTCCTACTCATTTGAAAGTCTACTTTCCGCTGGAACTACGCCTTTCGGGCTACAGACCAGAGGAGTCCAAGGGTTTTTCCCCATTCAGGGTTTTTCCCCTATTTCGGCTTGGTTCCGGAAGGGAGGTCCTCGGACAGCTGTTCTCCTCAGCGGTCACGGTGGCCTCCCTCCGTGACAAGTAAGCTCATCGGAAAAAGGAGAAGGATTGTTTACTTCGACAGCGTCTGCAGGACCCCGACAGCAATTCCGGCAGTTCAGGTGAGGAGAGCTCGACAGAAGGGGGAGAAAAGGGAAACCAGGCACTTAAACTGTCACATAAGTTCACAGGATACATACATGCCATGGAAATTGTATTCTTAGATCTTCAAATCAATATTGTATCAAAATCTATTCAGACCCATACTCATCACAAAGAGACTGCAGTAAATGCAATTTTGTATGCCGCTAGCAATCACAGAAAGAGCGTAATTCACAATATTCCGAGAGGCACATTTTTGAGATCCAGACGCAATTGCAGTCAAGATGAAATTTTTGCTACAGAATGTGAGTCGATTGGTGCCAGATTCAGAGAACGAGGGTATCAAAGTACCATTGTAAATCATGCCGTCAAATCTATTGGGAAAGTTGACCGTTCCAAATTATTATCTTTGACAGATAAGAGAAAAAACACTGCTTTTCCAGAACATGTTAACTTCATCACCAAATATTCTCAAGATTGCAAGTTTTTGTTTTATATCTTACAAAAACATTGGCATATTCTCTGATTGGATTCGGACCTAGCTCAATATATTCCTGCTAAACTAAATACCATCTTTACCAAATCTCCGACTTTGAGGAACCTCCTTAGCCCCTCTTTCTTAATATCTGCCCCCATTAGACAGCTTAATTGGATGTATCCATTCACTAAACCAACTGGGTTTCACAAATATGGTACATGCAATTTTTGCCAATTTTCTCGTTCTCCGACCAAGACCTTCACGTGCCATGGTGACCTGCAAGTAAAGATCACGAACTTCATAAACTGCCGTTCAAAATTTATCATTTATGGCATTCAATGTGTATGTAACCAGATTAATGTTGGCAGCACCATCTGAGAGCTACGAGTTAGAATTTGTGAACATTTTGCTAACCTTAACAGTCAGGACCCAAAGCTCCTGTTTGCCGTCCATTGGCAAACACAGCAGCAATCAGATCATCGTAAGGACATCAGGTTAATTGGACTACAACATATCAAGCAACATGCAAGAGGAGGTGATAGACAGCAAACTCTGCGACAGCAAGATGCCCGTATGATATGCAAATTATGCTGTTTAGAACGTGGACTCAACCAAGAACACAAACTAAATGTATTCTTATAGATCTCATTGTTTTCCATGTATGTTTTTTATTTTTTCACATGTTTCTTATATTTTTCTCATGTTATTTGCGTTAGAATGCCAATTCATATATATGGGACTCAAGTTACACAGCTTTGGCATGTGTGTGCAGCGAAACCGAGAGTTCTGTTTTCCGCCATATGGATTGTGTTTAAACATGATATTAGACAGAACCATATTAAACCAACAATTTCACCCAGACACAGGTATGTCATATGACCTGTGAAACAAAAAGAAAGCAATATGGTCAGCCGCCATATCACTCCACCACTTGTGATCGACACAATAAAACCTCTTTTTCAGTAAAATTAAACGCCACCAGTGTTATATAACTGGCTGCTCTTTATGGAAATATCCACTCATAAACATCACAACTATCATCCAGTAATTCCTTTGTTTTCTCTGGTGCACGCTATCAGGTTGCCACGACAACCCGTGCAAATCACGTGACCTACCACATGACTCTTTGGGGATTTACATAATAGACATGGGCTGTAGGCGACTGCGCCCCCCGCGCTCATAGCCAAAAGGCGTTCGCCACAATGCATTCAAGGAGGCAACTATGGATAAAGTCATTCAAGCGTAAACGCGGTGAGTTGTAATTTATATGATCACACAAGCAGACAACTAATGTGTTTGGTGGCACGAAAATGTCAGTTTAGCTCGACCTCTTTACTAAATAGTCCGATCTTTTCCTTTGCTTAGATGTTTCAGAACCAATCCAGTCTTGATCTAACAAAACTCAAGAATATTACATTGATCTGTGATCTGCGGTCAATCGCATAACATATTTCTGCCACTAGGTAGATAAGCCATCATAGTTTATGAATTCACCATGCTTTTATCACACTTATCTTCAACAGCGCTCAAACATATGCCAAGTGAGAGTGCATTACCAGATATTAGATTTAAAGAATATGTTCAAAGATTTTCAAGTACATACTCTAAATATTCACTTCCTTTTACTCAACTTGCAGGCAACACATGAGTTAATTAAAGGAGTCAGTATTATGGATCTCTAATGATGTTTTTCGAGTTCCACGCCAAATCTTTTCATTCTCCAGCATATTTACGAAGGTATTTAACCTTTAGTTTCTAAACCAATTCTGCAAATGATTTCTGGGGTCTGGGTGAAATTATCAATTGTACTTCTAAGCAGTAGACTATATTTGAGTATTATGAGATCCTTTGTGTTTTGTAAGGAGTGTGCGCTTTCACTAGTTGGGTATAAACAACAGAAACACAGTCATTTTACATAGGGTGGCTTGTTTACTTAGACATTTGAAATAAATTCAAAGACCCTAAATCCTTTAGATGATGGCCTAATTAAATAACTTGTTTAAATACACATTTGAAATCGTTTCAAAAAGCCCAAAACCGAGATCCTAAATCCTTTAGGTGATGACCTGATAAAGTGACTTGTTTAAATACACTTTTGAGATAGTTTAAAAAGCTCAAAAACCTGAGATAGTTTCAAAATCCCAAAAACCAACACGTGTTTCGACCCGCTCGCGTCCTTTTCAAGGCTGGGCCTATGTGTTACTGTATACTGCAGGCTATACCAAAAAAACAATTACTTGGAAATCTGTACCATTGTTATTAATGTATAAAATCATTTCCAATATTTGCTAGAAAAACATAAAATTGTTCAATTTGTGTATCAAAGCATGGATGACAAGAAAAAGAGGGGTAGGGGGAGGGAAAAGGGGGAGGCATTTGATGAAAAGGGACGAAACAAGAAAGAAAATAAATTGAAAAGTCACATTCTATGCATTGAATTATTTTGTAATATTCAGACAATCTCACTTACAATAACCACCTTACTTTATTATAGTCCAGGACTGGTGATGGTCATCCCCAAAGCAGTATGTTAAGTTTAATGTTGTGACATATTTCACCTCGGTGCATAATTTAGCTGGTCCAAGTGTAGTGTCTTGTAAATGTATGTATACTCAGTGACTGCCAGTGCTGATATGTTAGTGCGTCAAAAAGATAGTTGTGCAATGTAGTTACGAACTGTTACCTGTGCCGATAAATTGTGTTGCCTGTAACATGTAAACCTCTCAAATGTCGTGAAGCTTGGTTCCTCTAATTAAATTTTGTAATTTGACCAGATATTCTGTTAAGAAATAAAAGGTCATGCCTGTGATGATAATCTTGCCAATTTAGCCACATTCATTTGTGATCTATTGTCGCTTGCATGGTCTGTTATTTACCTTGTGCTGACACGAAGTTCGAAAAGTCCATTAAAAAAATGTGACCCTTTATTTTGGTACGTATCTTCTCATTTATAGCCAAATTATTGCAGATCCTCCAAGTGTTAACTTCTATGGAGACAAAACCACCATTAGTTTGATGGATCCGAGTCTCTTGGTAAATGTTTGACCTAATCACTAGAACAGGAAAGATGTCAAAAAATGCCTGCTACTTCCTTCTGTCCTTGGTTTAGATGCCTCGAGCAAGTATAATACGCTACGCGCGATCAGCGATTTCGTATCCTCAGCCGGTAAGCACTCCTTCGTGTTTGCTGTAAGTTCATAAATAGTCACATGGTTGAGGTCACATGGCGACACGGTCACATGGCGACATGG
This sequence comes from Ambystoma mexicanum, assembly GCF_040938575.1. Classification (NCBI taxonomy): domain Eukaryota; kingdom Metazoa; phylum Chordata; class Amphibia; order Caudata; family Ambystomatidae; genus Ambystoma; species Ambystoma mexicanum. The sequence goes on along the minus strand of NC_090934.1, from coordinate 257,563,202 downwards.
CCACGCCCGCGTGATCACGTAGACGCGTTCGCGTCACCATGAGACCGTGGCCATCTTTGATTACATTTGGCCTATTGGCTATTGGTGCACACTTCTCAACAATGTATTTGAGAAGTGCATTAAATAACAAGCCACATAAGAAATGGTTAGGAAGGAGAGAATGTGTACCCATCCAAATTGGTTTTAATGGGTCCATGCTCACGTAGCTATTTATCATGCCTCTTAGGTTCTATTAAATGAGTAAATGCAAACTGCTCCACAAGAAATAATAATAAGTAAGTAGATTTTTGTGTAAATTGCTGCTTAATTGCACTATTCACTTGTATGCATGCTAACTATCCCACTGATAAGGAGTACAGTGTTGTATTAGTTGCTGCTTAATTACTCAGTCTGTGATACTGCTTTGGGGATGGACAAAAACCTTACTGGTGTATTTGTGTCATTTGATGGTCGGAACAAATGGGCAAATATGATTGAAATATAGAACCAGACTATTGTGAACCTCTGCATCATAAAGAGGGAATACTCACTGCATTTGTACCTTAAAGTTATGATTGCATAAGTGAAGACATGTTGGAGAAAACAGATTGTAGTAATCACTACATTTGTACCTTGAAGACATCATTACATAAATGAAGAAAGTTTGAGTCTGAAATCTATTTATGTCTGATAGTTAGAGAAACACATTCATTTCATGATCATGATTTAGACCGAGGGTGGTGCACCTAAATTTGCAGATCATACGAGCCTCCAGCTGCTGTAAAAAGAGCTGACGGTCTCTTCCTCTTGCATGTTGTCGTGCTTGTTGCAGTCCCACAAACGGTATATGCTTGATATTGTCCACTTGATGTGTTGTTTGCCAATGTATGGCTAATGGCAACTTGGAATCTTGTCCTTTCAGATTGTTCAGGTGTTCTCGTATGCGTACCCGAAGTTCCCGTATGGTACTCCCAACGTAAACCCCTTTACACACACATATAATGGCATAAACTATAAACTTAGATCTACAGTTAATTTGATCAAGTATATTGAAGGTCAATCCTTGGTGACAGGTGAATTCTGTGACTGGTGACATTGCATACTGGCAAAAATTACAGAATCCACATTTATAAAAGCCTGTTGGAAGGGCCTTAAGCTACCCCAAACGTGTTGCTGATTACTGGTTTGGGTTCAAAGAAAGAGGGACTCAATGTGTTCCTCAAAGTTTTATTTCTGGTAAAGAACACTTTTGGCCTGTGGGCTAGATATGAAGTCAAATCTGAGTCTATCTTTAACAATTGCCAGTGTTTGCTGAATAGTTTGTAAAGTAGTCCATTGTCTTGGACATATTTTGTGATGAATGTAATCTGATCTTGGGGCTTAGTCTTTTTTCGAATTGGAGCATCCAAAATAGTTTCCCTTGTATGAGCATTAGCTTTGTGCAGTCCTTTATTGATGCATTCGAATGAGTACCCTCATCCTCTGAACCTCCTCTTTATAAGTTCACATTCTTGATTATATGTAACGGTAGTACTACAATTTCTTTTGGCTCTAAAAAATTCCCCTGCCGGTATGTTTGAGATTACTGACCTCTTGTGCCAACTGTTGGCCTGTAAAGTGGCATTGACCGATGTAACCTTCCGGAAGGTTCTTGTATGTATAATATCGTTATCAATTTCAATCTTGAGATCTAGAAACTCTAAAGCGGTGCTGCTGATAGTGCCAGCAAATTCGATCCCAAACCGGTTGTTGTTCAAATAATGCGTGACCTCTTCAAAGCGTGTAGGTGTCCCATTCCAAATTATAATAACATCATCGATGTACCTGTGCTATGGAACAATTTCTGACCAAAACTCGTGATCACTGTAAATGTAAATTTGTTCAAAATAACCCATAAATAAATTGCCCATGGATGGCGCATATTTAGCACCCATGACCACCCCTTGTGTCTGTTGAAAATACTGCCCGCTAAACAAAAATGGATTATGATGCAAAGTGAAATCTAAGAAAACTTTAATCATGTTGACATGCTGTTGGTAAGTAGCTGAGTGGTTGCGGAAGGAAAAGTCTATCGTGTCAAGTGCCAAATCATATTTAATGGAAGTGTAAAGTACTTTGACATCTAGACTTGACAGTTTGTAATTTGGTTGCCAAGTGATAGAGTTGAGTATTGTCAAGGTGTGTGTGGTGCCCTTGAGATGGGCAGGTAACAGTGGGACCAAATCTTTAATAGCTGTGTCAATTTATTGTGCCAGCCCCTCTGTTGCCCAGCTGATCCCACTGATGATGGGACACACTTCCGGTAGGTGCTGAAAACTCATGTATTTTTCGGAAGAAAGTATATTGTAGGAATCGTAGGATGTGGTCTAGCTAAGAATCCCTTCTCGTCCTCGGATAACAAACCATGGGAGTACCAATGTGATATTAGTGGGTTGAGTTTGAGTACTGTCTGCTCTTTAGGGTTACCTTTGAGCTGTTGGTAACAACCAGGAGTATTGAGATGGAGATCCCCCATGAGCAAATAATCAGAGGTATTTAGTAGGTATTTAGTATAACTGTATTACCCCCTTGTCTGTTTCTTTTATCACAATACTCCTTTCTCTGGCTAAATCGGTAAGAGCCATTTGTTCCAACTAACTGAGATTAGATTTAAGACTAGAAACCCCCCTATTTGAGTGGTCCATATAGGAGTGAATGTCCTTAGTAATGGCCTGGTAGAAAGTATCTGATATTTTCATTGTGTGCCAGTGGTACAAATTTTGATCTGTTCTTGAGTTCAACTAATTCCATGTTATGTTGGTGAATACCTAACTCCTGCTCAATGCATGTGATATAAGGTGCCAGCTTAGTGGTCAAAGACAATGCTAATTGAGTGCTCTCGATATCTGCTATGGTAAATTGACTGGCAGCTTGTTGTATTGCTGCTGGATGGAACATTGAAGCTGGGTGGTTCTCCAGGCAATTCGGAGGACACAGGCACACAGGGCAGTGTGGTGGCCATCTAAGATGTTGGTTGGTGCATGGGTTACAGATGCTGGTGCCTCGTTGTTGGAGGGCACATCATGCTCCTTTGTTAACCTCCAATTTTGAGAAAATCGTTGCCCCGTGCAGAAGGTGGAACATGTCTGTTAGTCTTTTTGCCTGGTTTCTTTCTCTTTGTGTGGCCTCATTTGCCCTCCTCATGTCCACGCATAATCATATTGTCCGTAGGCTGCTTTCTTTGGGACGGGTACTATGGGCAATACCCATGGAGTGGGTCCGGTCGTCGGTTTGATGATGTTTTGGTCTAATAGCTTTCAAATTTCTCCTTCTGAATATTAAACTATATGCCCCGATAGTGGTGTGACACTGGTTTCACTGATTGATGTGGAGCCTCACCTTGCAGTTATATAGTGTGCCTAGGTGTTTGAACGGGGCCAGAAATGTATTTCAGTGTTCCCTTTTATTGCCAGGTACTTGTGCGATAGATGTCTACTCTCGACGTTTTTAACTGTGGTGGGTGCAGCGTTTTGTTGTTGTATGCTTCTTTGCTGAGAAAGTTTAGCGTTGCTCCGGTATCTGTGGAATTCAGTCGGTGCACAGTTCACTTACATCAACAAAATAGGGCTATGTTCTTTTGCTGTGTCATTCCCAAGAAATACATACGTTACATCAAAGTACGATCTCCATTGTAGCGAATCTATATCGTCCAATGAAGTGTTCATTACTGGACGATGTAAATTTGCTTCCCAATGTAGATCGTCAGTTTATTGACGTTCTCTTCTCTTTTTGTGGTGGTTGTATATGTAGCTTGCCCATATTCTCCATTTGGAAGTTATTTGCAGATTCTATGCACTCCATTGCTAGTATTTTCTCTAGTGACCTTCTGCTTCTGTAGTAATTTCTTCCTAAACGCTGGGGAATCGCATCCTGCAATTACTTTGAGTATCTATGAAAATCTGTGTTTTATGCTGATGCAAAGCCTCATCACGAAATTGTCCAGTGTGTCACCCTTTCCTTGTTTGGGCATATGAAATGTATGTCTTTTTCATAATGTACATTGGTATGCAGCGCAAAATAAGTCTTTCAGCTCTTCAAACGATGAAGTGTTGTTGTCCAAAAGCTCATATAAAACGCCCCTTCCTGCTAGTGACAGTGTGCTCTTCTAAATGTTATCATCCAGCAGTCCCGTGGCCCCATTGTATACTTTAAAATCGCTGAGCCATCTAACCCAAGGGGGTCCGAGGTTATTGGCGTCCTTTAGATCGAATGCTGAGTGTATTTGCAATGAGAGTGAGTTTCAAATTGGCTGAAATGTTGCTGAGGCCCTTGCAGGCACTGTTGCCGTTATGTCCTCTTCTGACATGACAGCGTTGCTACCTCGTCTAGTTTCTAGCTCTATGTGTGTTTATTGGCAGATGTATGAACCTCTGCGTGTTTCACAGGTGTGACATGGTGACGCTATGCGGGTGCGCAATTATCTGCCTCCTATCCATTTAGTGTCTTGGCAGTGCGTATCTCTTTTATGTCCGTTTCGCAATGTCAGTTCCTGTGCGACGTGCTTGCTGTTTCCTTCCCTGCGTCCTGTCTGCTCCTCCTGCTGCGCCGAGGGGGGTGTGCTGTTGTCCATGCCCCTCCTTTCACCATGTGCAAATGTCCGGCCTAAAGGAGCGCACCGCAGTGATATGATATGGTTATTTATAACACGCTTAATACCCAGGAGGTTTCTCTGCGCTGAGCCAGGGATCGAACCTGTGGTGCTCCGTGTTGTCTTGCTTTCAAGGCCAGCACGTTGCCCCAGAGCTATCCTCCCGAGACTGTGTGTGCAACCCATTCGGATTTGCTCGGGCTCAAGCTGTGTGTCAGCGAACTTATGGTGTGCACCGCAGTCCATGTGGTTGTGATGCTGGAAATGCATCGGAGGGACAGGGCCTCCGTATCCTTGTCCTTTACTGCCTTTTTATCGTGTGTTCTGTCATATTGTCCGCGCAGGAGTTCATGTGGGACTCCTGGCGGTGTAGCTCTCTCTCTTTTGGTTTGGTGAACAGACCCATGGGATACCTTTATGGCACCCATGGGTGGAGGGTACAACCCTGTGCCCCTAGTGTATGTTTTTGGGCACCTGTGGGTGTCCCGCAGAGCAGGGTAGGGGCTAGTGGCAGCTCCATGCTGAATCTGACAGGTGCGCTGAGTATCCTCCATTTTGGGATACCCCGGCCCTGCCATTGGAATCAGTTGATTCCTGATGTAAAACAAGATGGCCCCTGTGGCCTCTTGCTTTCTATTACCTATTACCTTATTTTCCCAAAGTCCTGGGAAGCCCTGACTCTGTCCCTTCCCCCTGACTGGCTGTTGGGTGGAAGTTCCATATATGGTGTTGTTGTGACGTCCAGACTGACTGGAGCCTTCCCAGTGACTGTATGTTGTGGGTACGCCCTGTGGGTGGGACCTGGGTGAATGGAGTGTGTGACCAATATGCCCTTCTTGTTGTGGCTGTCTGGTTTCTGGTATGAGAGACAAAGACTGAGACAGCCCTGCCCAAAACTGGCCTGAATGCAGTGTGTAGTGTTGAATGGCTGGGTACTTGTCCCAATCCACATTCCTTGTTGTGAGTGTCTGAGAGGGAGGAGGATGGCCTGAATGCCCTGTGTGCCTGATTGGCTGACTGACTGCATGAATGCCCTTCTGTATGATTGGCTGCTGAGAGTGACCCAGCAGTGTGGATGAGAGACAAGATAGTATATCTGGGGACCTCTCACCACTGGAAATTGTTCAGAAGCTGTGTCTACACTTTAAGAGTAACTGGAACTGCTGATCCTCGGCGCCCAGCTGGAAGATGAAGACTTGCTGTTGCATTTGCTTCGACCTGATCTGAAAGCTGCCGAACTCGTCAAGGACTGATCCGAGAGGGGACCTTGTAAGGCGCCCTCTTCCCGTGCTCCGAGGGACCATCGAGCACCGCTAACCTTCGCCGAAGCTCCCTGGAAGTCAGACCCTCGAAAGGCTGCCTACCCGAGACGGGATCGCTGAGGAGAACGAAGCAAAGCACCCAGACTTCACCGCTGTTGAAGTCTATTGCCGTCGACCAGGGTTCGCAGGTTTGTGTAACCGCTGGAGGCCCGTCGAAGTTGTGTTGCCCAGCCGTGGGGACCACTTGACGCCATGCCGCCGACGACCGGAGACGCCCGCTCCTTTGCCTAAGAACATTTGAATCCAAGGACTCCCTTGTCCGCAACGTCGACCGCTTTGTCCCGCCGGAGAAAGTCGAGGATGACCAACGTGCCGAGGAGAATCCGCCGGTGGGTTTCCCGCCACCTGAAGGCCACAAAGACTTTGACGACTCGACGCCCTTGTTGGGCCACAGTTCTTCTGAAACCCTTTGCGGTCCTGAACAATCTGTCGCCGAGGTGCCCCGCACACCTCATCCTCGCAGGACGTCGCTGATGTGCACCGCCTGGATCGACATCGGGGTCTCGGCACCCTTGAACTTCTCATCGCCGCCGTCGACGACAAGTTCACCCTCTTCGACGCCTCTCGACGATCCGTGGCTCCTGCTTTAAAGGGAGTCACTCAAGAAGGATCCTTCGACGCGTCTTTGAAGAACTCTACTTCACCAGGTACATTGGGGGGGTAAAACCTTAATAGGAGGAAATAAGGCTATTGAACAATATATGGACTGGGCTTGTGCTATATATCTTTATTTTACAGGTTGCCCAGGTGGAGGATCTCCACACAGAACTGTGTCTATCGGTAGAGGCCAGCATTCTGCCTATTGTTTCAACCATCTTACGTTCCTTCCTATCTCTATTGCGGTTTCCTCGTTATTGATCTGTGTGACATTTTAACCATACAGTTGATGCACTTTAATGAGATTTGATAACATTGGTGGTACCACTTTAGAATTGTATATATTTATCATTGTTGATTTCCGAGTACAAAGTGCGTTATTGTGATCGTGTACATACCTTTGAATATTAATTATATAAAGACTGTGTTTTCAGTAATATAGTGTGTGGACATTCCTTTGTGGGGGTTCGGGGACTACACTGTACTTAAGAACCAGCCTGCATCACCTCCTGAGAATCTAGGCCTTGATTGCTCGACTACGTTAACAAAAAATAGAGAATCTTGGCTGGGGTCCTCTGTGCCTCTCCCCTACCATATAGAGAGCAGACACCCACCTCCAGTCTTTAAAGTGGTGCCCTGTGACATGTGCAGGCTCCAGCCGAGAGTTGGCGAGCCGTCGGCACATCAACATGTTTCTAGGGATCCTTGTCGCAAGTGTAATGTTCCCCCTTCATGGGGGTATCAATATGAATGGGCCGCACTCATATAAAAAGACAGACTCCGGTCGGTACGTTTTGTCACTGTAACTTTATTTTAACTGGGGATCGTCCTGATCCCATCCCTGTGATTTCCTGTACTGGGGCATCAAACTGGCTCCGCCCACATAACGAGGCCGGTAGGCCACAACAAGACCAGGCCTACAGTTAATTTCTTAGCAATGAATCAAATCACTTTCCGTGAAATGATGCTATCCCAGGATACAGGACTACCAGTATTAGGGGGGTAAAATCTGGATGGTTAAGCAGTGAGGAAAATGCAGTCTCGAAATGTCAGTGCACAGTACATTCGGCAAGGGCCGGATGAACCCGACTACACTATGTTTCTCATTGTCTTGTAAATAGTTTTATAACTCCCTTCACAATGCTCTGTTTTTTAAAAACATTTTAATTTATTTTATGAGAACTTTAATCGCTTGGAATTATTTAAGAATTCCATTGGTACATTTATACAAGAATATGCTGTTAAGGTTTGAAGAATAACAATCTTGACATATATTAGCACTCTGGCAGGGGAGCCAGCCAATCAGATGGCTAGGATCGTGGTCTTGAACTGCCGTGCAAGCTCGCGTTCCATTCCACCTGAAGTCCGGCTCCGCCACCACCATCTACCCTTAGCCCCGGCACCACTGTTTTTTTTTTCCATCCTTCTACCCCTAACTACTACATCCTTCTACCCCTAACTTGCCTTATTTAGGTGGCGGCGCTCCTTCTCCTTGTCTTCAGACTGACTGCACAAAATATCCAGACTCATCTTTAGTCAAAAAGGTTTCTTTAATGTGACAAGCCGTGGCTTACAAAAACACGCTAACCTGGCACCCTGACTAATAGATCAATTAACAATCGCCAAAACCAACCTTCCCTCAATTCCTCTCAACCTTCATTCCCTCTTTCTCCCATCTTCTTCCCGAGGCCATGCCCCTCCTTCTTCAATACCTCTTGCCCCTCTTTGCACCCCCCGCGGTAGCCTGTTCGTGCAACAGGCCTACCCACCCTCCTGGCCGTGATAATAATCTTTTGGCTTAAACCAACCATCATTTAACCAACCGTGGTCCCGGCTACTGCTCCGCTATCCCCAATCTCCCCAATGTCTGAAGATCCCTAACCTTACCACCAATCTCTTTTTCAATGAAAGCCAGGCTGACCTGCCTCATCAGCAACAAGAAACGCCACAGTACAAATATTCCTTTCTTTCTACTGCCCTTACCTGTCACCAAAAAGAAACCACCTACTCTCTTTATTGCTCACCTCACCTTAACCTGCACACCCCTAGAAGGAAAAACACTACTTTCAAACCAAGGTTAACCGGGTGGGTGGGTGGGCAACACGGCATGGCGTTAACCCCCAAAAGTTTCTGAACCTTGGCCGGCACCTGTATATATCACCTAAGGGGGGACAATTTCCCTGCCCGACTCGCTGGTCAGGTGCAGCAACCAAAACCTCCCTGGGGAGCAAAGCGTACCGCATGCTCCCCGGGCCCCCGTTTGGGCTGACTGCACAAAATACCGAGACTCGTCGTTTGCGGAAAAGGTCGCTTTAATGTGACAGGCCGTGGCTTACAAAAACACGCTAACCTGGCTCCATGGCCTTACAGACAAACGGATCAATTAACAATCGCCAACAACAACTAAAGAAATAAACCATTCAAAGTCATCACTTCTCGTCCCTTGCTCCCTCCCCTCCCCTCAATTCCTCTCAACCTTCATTCCCGCTTTCTCCCAACTTCTCACTGAGGCCATGCCCCTCCGTCTTCAATGCCTCTTCCCCCTCTTTGTTGCCCCGGGGTACCCTGTTCGTACAAACAGGACTAACCACCCTCCTTACCGCGATAATAATCCTTCGGCTTCAATCTTGTATGAATGGACAGGGTTTTCAGTAGAGTTTGCACGATTATTTGACCAAAGAAGTGTGTCTTTGGCTCGGGATAAGGAACCACTGGCCTTAAGACAAGGTACAAAGGACTTAGTAACATATGTGACGCAACTTAATCGTTTGGTCGTAGAAACAACATGGCCGTAACCAAAACAAGCAGTGTTATTTCACCAAGGTTTGAGAGATGAACTTAAGGATGCCATCGCGCATGTAAAACCTCAGCCGGAGACATGTAGTGCACTGATTGATTTAGCCCTAAGGTTGGACCATAAGCTGGGAGAGCGCTAGGGTGAGAAAAGGAGAACGGAGGGAGTGCCTTTTGTGTGCCTATATATGAGTAGAGAAGGAGCAGGCAGGTCTGGAGGAGATCTGGGGGGGAGCCCATGCAGATTGGGAGTGTCCGGGGTCCTTTAACAACAGAAGAAAAAGAGAACAGGAAGTCCAATAATGTATGTTTATACTGTGGGCAATCTGGGCATTTTATTCGGAACTGTCCCAACACTCCAGCACGAAGTGGGGGAAAAAGAAGGTGGAGGCAGGAAAAGAAGGGGCTCAGTAAGCAGGGGAATGACTATACTGAGCCAGCAGGAGACAGAGTTCCCTTCAGTGGTGACTAACACGATGCAGATTAAGGCCCCTCATATATATCTATTGGTGACTTTGCGTTTTGCAAACAGCAAGCAGATGGTGTCCGCAATGGTGGATTCTGGGCCCACAGGAAATTTTATAGGCATTAACTTGGTTATGAAGTTAGGAATTCCCTCCAGGATCAAGAAAGAGAAGGAATTGGTGCGTGCAGTAGATGGATCTTGTTTAACATCTGATCCAATTACCACCCAGACTCAGGAGGTGTTGATGAAGAGTGGTGAGGGTCATGGGTAAGTAATCACATTTGATTTGATTGCAGCCCCACAATTTGGAGTGATTCTGGGAATGCCATGGTTAGTGGTGCATAATCCTTGCATAGATTGGCTTGAAAGAACCTTAACCTTTAGAGAAGATCAGTGTGCATCCCATTTAACAGGTACAGGGGGACCAACTGCTTTTTTGGTGGAGGGAGTTAACTAGCAGGTTCAGGTGGGGCAGTAGTTACTTCTTTCCCAGAGAAATACTAGGAGTTTGCTGAGGTTTTTGACAAATGGGGGGCTTCTCAGTTACCTCCTCATAGGCCTTTTGACTGTGTAATTGAGTTGGAGCCACAGGCAAGGTTAGCCTGCAGTCGGGTGTATGCCTAATCAGAGAAGGAGACACAACATCTCAGAACTTACTTAGACAAGATGTTAGCTTGTGGGTTTTTCAGACCATCTAAGTCCCCTGTCTCCTCTCCTTTGTTTTTTGTGCCGAAGAAGGAGGGCACGTTAAGGACTTGCATCGACTATAGGGCATTGAACAGGGTAACATCAGGAACTGGTTCCCGTTGCCTTTAATTTCTGTATTGTTGGATCAGGTCAAGATGGCAACCATTTATACGAAGTTGGATTTGAGGAGCACTTGCCATCTCATTAGAGTGAAGGAGGGTGATGAGTGGAAAATGGCATTCAGGACAAAATTTGGTTTCTTTGAGTACTTGGTGATGCCTTTTGGGTTATGTAATGCTCCTGCCCCCTTCCAACATTTCATGCAGGAGGTATTAAGAGATTATTTGGATTTTTGTTTTGGTATACATAGATGACATTTTGATTTTCTCAGAAACTGAGGAACAGCATGTCAAGGCAGTACTGACTCATTTACTGGAGTATCACTTGTTTGCTAAATTGGAAAAATGTGAATTTCACACTACCAGAGTAGAAATTTGGGGTTTCATTTTGACTCACTCTGGGGTGGTTATGGGTGAACGAAAGGTGCAAGCAGTAACTAAATGGCCGACACCTCCGTGTCTAAAAGACATTCAATCATTTTTGGGTTTTGCAAATTTCTACCGAAGGTTTATTCATAATTTCTCAGCAATTATCACACCCATTACTAGGCTACTGAGAAAGGTGACCAAGTTTCAGGGGGATCAGGAGGCAGAAAGCGCCTTTGTGAGATTAAAGACGGCCTTCACGGAGGCCCCAATACTTTGTCATCCAAAATTGGAAAGACAGTTCCAGGTTGAAACGGATGCCTCTAATTTGGCAGTGGGGGCCATTCTGTCACAGACTAATGAGGAGGGGGTGCTACATCCGTGGCTTACTTTTCTCGCAAATTGACACCACGCAAACAAAATTATGCCATCATGGACAAGGAGCTTCTGGCCATTAGGAAGGCTTTTCGAGAATGGTGTCATTATCTCATGGGGGCAAGACATTACTTAGTGGTCATTACGGATCACAAGAACTTACAATATCTGAGATCGGCCTGGACCTTGAGTGTGCGGCAACTGTGTTGGGCCCAATTCTTTGAGGAGTTTGATTTCACAGTAACTTACAGACCAGCCGGAGCAACGGCAAGGCGGATGCCCTTTCATGACAGGAGAATCTAGGTGAGCAGGATCAGGTGGTAAGGACAATTATTCCAGCAGAAAAGATTGCGAGAGCAATAACTTAGGTGATGTTGGAGGCGGTATGTCAGGGTTTTCCCCAGACAGGATGGACAGAGTGGGTACAGAAGGGGAAGGCCAGAGTAATACGGAAAGGCCTACCTTATCATGAGGGGGAAGTTGTTTTTTCCTAATGAGGACTTGAGGAAGAAGGCATTGTTCTGGTGTCAGGATTCACCTATGGCAGGACACGAGGGGGCGAGAAAGACACAAGACATGATACAATGATATTTCTGGTGGGAAGGATTGGCCTGCCAAGTTAAGGAACATGTGGCTAGATGTGAGATTTGTGTACGATCTAAGGCAGATCATATGAAGAAGGCAGGACTGTGGCAACCATTAGCCACCCCTACTGAACCGTGTGCATGTGGGTCCATGGATTTTGTAACTGAATTACCCAAGGATGGGAAATGTGATACTATCTTAGTGCTGGTGGACTATTTGACCAAGCAAGCTCATTTCATACTATGTGAAGGAATACCCAATGCTGGGGTATTGGCTGAAATGTTCTTGCAGCACGTGTTAGTCTGAAAACAAATCTACCTTTGGCCTAGCCCCACATGGGCGACCACTTGTTAGTGTTCCACACCCTCCTGAGGAGGTTTTGGAAACTATGCCCTCCCCTGCTCATGTATCTCAGGGCGATTGTGCACTGTGTTACTGCTAGGTTACTATGCTATGGACACACAAACATACCCTAATACCATGACCCTACGAATAGGCACAAGATACAACATACACGACAAACCAAACACTAAGAAATGACACGAGAAATAAGATGACAATGGACACAAATGAAAACACACAAGTCAGTCTCAATTATGACAACGGAATACATTTATTCAGACACAGCAACACTACTATAATGCAAAACCCGAATTTGCACGCTTTTTGCTCTGGTTGCAAATCTATAATGCAATGCAATAAATGTAAGCCTTACGGGCTTCTAATGCAAGCAATCTAATATCAATGTATCCAGTCCTGCTGGATCTGTCAGGCTAATAGCAAAATACATATGGTAAGTGTCAGCATTCCTCTCCAAGCCACACCGCACATCACACTCTCTCTCTAAGACAATCCCTGTCTGATTTCCCCTTCTATCAAACCAAAAGCTCTGTGTGAGTGTCTGTCCTAATTCCCCATTGCACATTTCTTATTCAGATCAATTAGGCCTACTCAATCAATCAGCAATACTCCCCTCTGCATGTTCAAGCTTCCCATTCCCGAATGTATCCCATCTCTCTCCTTCTGCCAGTATGTCAACAGCCCATCTCTAGTGTGTGCAAATCTCAACAACACAGCTTCCCACTCAACAGGCCTTTACTTCCCTTTTCTGCATGAACTGCAGACAGCCCCCACCGATCGGCTGTTCTCAAGCACCGTGCCCCTTTCTCATTTCCAGCTCTCTCTTCCAGTCTGGTCACTCAAACTGCCTCTAGCCTCTGCAAAGCTCTTGAACTCTGCTCTCATCTGCATCCTAAAAGCTTCTGAACTCCCAAAGCCATCCAAATCTGCTGCACCCAAAACGCTTCTCCAACGCCTCTCCCTCTCATACTACAGCATACACTTGTACCTCTAATGCTAATTTCAGGCTCCCAGTTATAGTGTCAATTCACGTCACTCTTTCTCCATGGTTACATGTCTAAACTCTCTTCACTCTAACCAGCATTTCTAAATCCGGACAGTGCCTGGACTTCTGTTATGCATCTCTTGTTCTATCCCCAGTCACTGTGTGTTCTGTCATCGTGACATTGTACATCGTATCTTGTCTGTGCTATCTGTGTTACGAAACCATACCATTCTCCCATTTCTCTCTCCTTCACTGTCAGCTCTTAGCAAGCTAAAAATCCCTTTCTCTGTGCATCTCTCTGTGCAAAGCACTCCCTCCCTGCATGCCCCCACCTTCCTGTCTGTCTGCGAACAACCCAGGGCCAGATAATACAGCCTCCTCTCCTCTCTACTAAGGCAACAGTCACTGGGCCTCATTACGACCCTGGTGGTAGGGGGTTAACGGGGCCGGTAGAGCTACCGGCCCCGTTAACCCCCTGCCGCCTCATTACGAGGTCTGCTTGCAGGATCTGCTAAGGATGCCTGGTAAAACCAGGTGCCCTTAGTGGGTCCCGCAAGCAGACCAGGATGCCAACAACTGGCCGGTTGTTAGCATCATCCCCATTCCCATTGAGCCCTATGGGGGCTGAAAAGGGGATGTAACGGGTCCCGGTCCCTTGAATGGGAAAATACTGGGCCCTCCAAGGTCGGTATGGCCCGGTATTTCCCCATTCAGGGAACCCGGACCCGGCTTAGGAGCCACAGGCCTCCTGCATTTTAGCACTTACTCATTCTCTAACAAACCAAGCGCTATACATAGTGTAAACTCAATGCATACTCCTAAGTGCACACTTGTGCATGTCTCTATAATGCATACATAATACATAATAACATATGTCTAAACATGTCTCTACAAGGCACTTCAAATATAACAGGCCTCTTTGTCTAACAATTGCAAATGGCTGAATAATATGTGGATAACTAATCTCACTACTAATCAGAATGAATGATGGATAAATGAATCCCTAAATGAGTAATGAATTACTAATGATTCACTAAATGAGTAATGGATTTCTAATGATACCATACCAGGCCTCTTAATATAATATCTGGTTTCACAAATCTCTCCTCTTATCATTAGATAATACATTACTAGATACAATTTTCTCTAAACAAATCTCAATATGGCATGCTAAAAACAAGCAAAATTGCAAAGGGAAAAAGCATTCTATCATGAACATTTCTCAATAATGCATAAAACCCTAAATGCAAAAACTGCACTCTATCAGTGTCAAGCTCAAACTGAAATCTCAAATGCATAGCTGCAAGTGTCAGAATTCAGAAGGGCATATTCAAATTTCTAATGCAAATCTCTAATGTAGCAATTCAAGCAAAAAGTCAAGTCAAAAGGTGTGTGAAACCAACTATGGCTCTACAAGCAGATGTACTCAAAACAAAAATAAAGCATATGTACTGTGGACATCAAGATGTATTCAATTTCAGTGTGTCAAGCACAAAATGACAATATCTCATTTTCACAGGTGTCAAGGTGTCGAAGACTCAAAGGTGTCAGTAGCCAAACAGGCCAGGTCAATACATTTCAGATCAATGCATACAGTCAGTGTATTGGTCACGCAGGCCAATCAAGTCAATTCTAGTTCATTTCCAGTCCCTCACTCAGTCTGTGAGTTCATTCAGGTTGTAGCCAATCAGAACAGTATGTGTGTCTTAACATCTGTGCAAACTTCAAAGTCAGCACGGCAACAAAGCCAATGCAAAGGTTTCAGCAAAGGAATGTCAACAAAGTGTGTCAGCAATGCAACGTGTTCACAAATGTCAACAACAAGCGTGTGTTCAGCAAACATGTGTGGGCATCAAAGCATAGCCCAAAGCAGAAGTGGTGCTCCAGCTACAAATGGAACCCAAGTGTGTCCTCGCAAACTGACAATTTTCAGTGACCGATTTCAGAGCCTCACTGCTGCAAGCTCTCTCACAACAGGTGACAGATGTTTCTTCAGAGCAAATCATGCTCACTGCTGCAAGCTCTCCTTGGTGTCTCAACTCCCCAGATCTCCAAATCTCCCCCTATCTATCCTCATGATACCGATGTATCATTCATAGTGGCACTCATTCAGAGTGTTGAAGCAAAACAATGCAGATGGCAACTCTCCAGTGGCAATTCAATGGCATTGCAATGGAACTTCACATAGGCCAAAACTTCAGATTAAGAGCACTATCAGGCTCTCTCCTTCCATGCCATGCCATGCCAGTCCCTGCCCTTCACATGAAGGACCAGCTGTTGTTGGATGCAAGCGCAGATTTCAAAGCACAATGGTTTCAGATCGATGCTCTCTCGCTCACTTCCACAAGACACCAACAACTTCACTGCTTCTTCAAACGTAGTCAGCACTGGGAATTCAAATGCATTCAGAGCGTTTCTTCCTGCTCATTTGCATTTCTCTCCTTTTCCCTTAGCCCCAAACTTGTTACTTCTTCTGGTTCACAAGGTAAGGCCCTCCAAATGGATTCCCTTCTTGTTGCAGATTACAAAACAGCCCACATCACGATTTCTCTCTTTTGCTGAAAATCTTTCACTTTGGCACAGAATGCTGCAAGGTGTCAACTTTCAAAACAGTTAGTCTGGATCTTCACTTCCCATGGCACTTCAGTTGTCAGCCAGGAAATCAGGCAGCAAATAGGTCTTCTGAGTACATTCTCAGAGCACAGCCATTGACAAAGCTACACGCCAAGGCCTCAAATCGGAGACATTGCCCAGAAGTGTTGCTGTAAAGCGTAGGTGTCAAATAGTCACATAACAAGGTGACAAAAGCCAGTGTCTTTCAGTGCTGCTTCAAAACAGCCAGAATGCAAATGGTGTCAGCCATCACGGATCTCGAACAGTCATCAAGGTCTGGATAATCTGGTCTAGTCAATCTTTCAGTCGTCATGTGCTGCCAGTTCAATCATGGTCTAGTCAATGAATGCGATGCAATCTCGTCAGTCATCAAGGTCTGGGCATCTCTGCAAGTCTCGGTCTGGTCAAGGTCTCTCCAGGTGTCATGCAAGGAAAACAAAAGTGCAAGTATCAGTTTAATCAGATTTCAGATGTATTCAAGCCAAAAACAAAACAGCATTCTCATTGTGCTTCAGTGCACATAGCTAGGTCTAAACTCCAAATGTCTCTCAAAAGACATCAATGCTAATTTCTCTAATGTCTGCCCCATATCAGTTCCATTGTATCAGTGTGCCCCTATCTCTGTCTAACCATGCCTGTCTCTCCATGCTGCATGATGCATTACTCCAGCCTGCATCTCTGTCCTTCTCAAAACAAAACCGGACAGTCCATATCACATAGTTCAGAAAATGCTAATTTGAAAATTGCAAAATTGCATTCCTCTGTGCATTACTCTCTGTTAAGGCAAAACCTTCTCTAGTCACAGACTCCATCTCCCTTTTGAACATCAATGATTCACTCTGAATCCATCCATGTTCACAAAACAGATGCATTTCACTCAGTTGCACTCCATGTCCTGCAAAAACATTGCTCTTCAAATTCAAATTGCATCCAGTGCTCTCTCTGCCTATTCCCTCTTCAAAACAACAGTCTCCTGATGCTGCGTAATGTTTCTGCATCATTGCTATCATAACGTAAACACCCGTTCTCTCCATGTGTTCACTCGGAAAACTCAAAATATTAAAAGAATGCAATATCACAGAACATCCAAAATTAGCATGATTCAGTCGATTCACTTTCCTTTCGCTTGCTAACCATGTTGTAAAGTCTATGAACAAAACAAGATTTTCAGTCTCAAACGTAGGCAAAACACTGCTGCTACAAATTCTGCCAAAAATGCTATTACAAATGCCATTCCCATTCAAATCAAAGATTTTAACCATCTCATCTCTTCCCACAATTCTAGAATGCAAATGCTTCAGAAAACTGTCTTCATGCACATAACTGCTTCCATCCAAATGTGTCTCCAATGATACAGTTTCACAATGCAAATCTTGATAATGCATTCTCTGTAAAGACAATCCCTCTATGTATTTCTCTAGGCAAACTGCACATGTCTGACAAAAATGCACTTTCCATTTTCTCTTTGTGGCAAATATCTTGTTCAATTTGTTGGCTGCTGTTGCGGCGATCTTTTCAATTACTGCACTATCAGTGGAACAAACTGTCTGGGTCACACTCTCTCTGTTATTGTCCTGAGGTAACTCGTTCTCCCCTAGAAGAATATTCACCTTTTCTCCATGCACTACTTTGTGCATTACCCCTGCTGGGTTTCCCATAGGACCTCTGTTCCTTCACATGACTATAGTTGGTGCCGGTGAAACATCCCAGGCATCAAGCATATGTCTTAGACGATTTCTTATTGCTTTCAAGTCACTAAAAAATGAGCTCATTCTGCAGTTCTATTGTTAATTCACCCTCAGGATTTTCTTCAACCAAACCTCACAACACGTAAGTGAGTTTAAAAAAACAAGCTTCAAGATTTCTCTAAACATGCAGATAGTCGTCCACTTGCCAAATATGTGCACATATTCCAACCCTTTGAAATCCAAACAATGGTCAGATTTTCCAAAAAGTGTCAGTCTTTGTGGATTTCCAAACAAAATACCGCAAGCATCGTCAAGAACAAAGATTTCTCTAGCTTGGCCAAATGGATGTACAAACATTTTCAAAATTGCCAGTCATAAAAAACTGATCTGGATCAATTACAATACAAATTCCGGATTCAAACAAAGTCACAGTTGGGCAACTTTGTTCCCCTTCCTACGGTGAACAAAATTGTGGACAAAGCATGCCCTAATTCAAAACCTCCCCCCAAGACAAAACATCAAACATAAAACATTCCCACAAACAGACAATACAGCTGCACACGCGAACATCATGTTCGAACCTTGGCTTCAGCCAAGTCGATGAACAGTGGATCAGAAGTCAGCTGCCAAAAATCTGCAGACTACACATCTGTTCCAGCCCTCATCAATATCAGCTGTGGAAGGAAGGGCCACGCTGCCAGGTGCCATTTGTAAGTCTGAAAACAAATCTACCTTTTGGACTAGCCCCACGGTGGGCGCCATTTGTTAGTCTGAAAACAAATCTACCTTTGGCCGAGCCCACATGGGCGACCACTTGTTAGTTTCCAAAACTTCCTCAGGGGGGTGTGGACCACTGAGTGGGAGGAGGGGGTCACAAAACCCCCCGCCCATCGATTCTGAGTCAATGCACACTTCCTGGTTGTTTTCTTCCACGGCTGCTTTGGGCACAGGGCCCCGGCCATAGGCACCTGTGTGAGGGTGCCACCAGAGAACTGTAGCCCTTGAAGCCAGCCCAGACTAAAACCCATTAGCACTCCATTTTGTGTGCCCACCAACTCCATTTTGTTTCCTCATAATGGCAGCCCAGCCATAAAATTAGAATGCAGGCCTGCAGCTCTCCCCTCAAGACGCACAGAGCGAGCAAGCTACTCTCCCCACGTCCTCCCCTCTGTCATCCCTGCAGCCGTCCGGTTCTCATGGGAGACTGGCTGCGCAAATGAAACAAACTTCACACTGTATCTTCTGTCTTCCGTCTCACCTCACTGACCCAGCCGTGGGCCAGCTCAAGGCCTGGCAGCAAAGAGTCATTCATCTCTATAAACCTGCCCCCACCATGCAGACCCAGGCCATAAAGAATACCACCGCCATATCCTTTGAACATGTTTGAATAACTATGAATGACCTTCGACTATGTATTGTTTATTTGCGTTTCAATATGAGAAAGTAGAAGTGCCTTTCTTCACTCAATTAGAATGGGTTGTTCATGAACCATTTTCATTTTATGCGAAGTATTGGAAGGATTGTAGTAATTCACAGCATACCAGCATGTTTCACGAAATATGTATAATCGGAGCATTGGCGGTAGATCCCATTTATATAAGTGTGAAGTATATTAAAGTGTAGTATGAGGCTTAATAGATATAGACTGTAATAGCACAATGTACAACGTAACACGTTATTGCACATGCCAGCACAAAGCTACCTCAGTTTGAGCACAATGTTAATATATGCGCAGCATTATGTAAAAGCAACCTAGCAGTCATATGCCATAACCAGTGTGACCGCATTATGATAATATGTGTTAAGGCCTGCATGAAAAGAATCTAGTAAAGGACTGTTAAATATAGTATGGAAAATAACATATGCACACACGAGTTATCATTGTGAGTTTTTATAACGATGAGGGCACCTAGCCATGTAAAGATAATAACACGTTTTAGACAATCATATTTGCAGTGTAATAATGATGTACAAAAAGCTTTTATGCAAAGAACGTCTCAGGAGACCCCGTCCCCTCATGCAATGCAGGACTCACCTTGAAGGTGTTTCAACTCCTCTCCCCACCCCTCATGAAATGCCAGAACAGACAAGGAGATACTTAATAATGATGTTTATACAACTTGCCTCTAACCTCCACAGCAAGACTTATGACCATTGTGGTATGTGCCTTTTTTTGACCGATCCTTTCAATGTGTAATATAGCCCTTAAATTTAGTGCCCTCTTTGTTGTGTACCAGATGGACATTCCTGACCACACAGTAATTTCAAAGCCTTGGCCCCGTAAATGGTATATCTTGTATTATACTAACACACTGTTAAGCTGCTCATTAATAGATCTAACACTGAGCTTAAGAAATGCACTACGACTTATGCACATGATAGTTAACCTAAATTTGAGAAATGTCTTTTCTTTGGTGTTAAGATTCACAAGTCTTAGAATCCGCCGGACAAGATAGAGTGTAGTATTGGATGAATGGGAATGTGTGGCCACAAGGGCAAATGTCAAGCCTTTATCAATATGTAACAACATGAAAGTTGCCTGACACTGCATGCCAAACTGATGAGCCCAGCTGACCGATTGACCCGAACAGCATCATCACAGCACCACGTGAATCTGCACCAATCACAGTACGCCGAACCTATAGCACCCATAGGTGCCCGTCCCTAGTGACCAATCCCAACCCTTCATGTGTCCCCTAGGGCTCCCCTCTCCAGGATGACGCAAAAGCTGTATAAAAATGATTTGTAACATGTTTTCTGCAGAGCGCTCTCGGCGAGCGCAGAGTAGATTTTGCTTACCCTATTGTAGATAAAAAGAATTGCTTTTACACGCACTTGGTCCTGGTCTCATTCCCTTCGGGGGTGTGTCCTATTTGACTAATTGAGAGAATTAAGTGCATTTTTGGGGACTTCTCACTTTCATTGGTGACCTGGACGCAATGGTGTTCTTTTTGTTCCTTTTGGCACAAGACGTCTCCGTCACGACCCGGAGCGCGCCCCTCAAGAGCTACCCGCCAATGGCAACCGGTACACCTAGACGTGCACATGCAGTATGGTGAGAGATTACGGGATCCCCCTTTACAAAACCCACCGTACCACTCGCCAGACGCCAACGTGGTCTTTGAGTGTGGGGCAGCGCTCTGACTGTTTGGGTCGGGAGGGTCTTGGATCAAGACGGACACATGAGTATCAAGTGCGGGTGATCTCAAAAGTTGGGTGGGAGTCAGATTAGGAGGTTTTGGGAAATAGGGAATCAATAAGGGTCAGGTAAATAGAGAGGTCATAAGCCCTAAGGGGGAAGTTTTGGGTCTGTAATATATTCCACTCTATTCTTGTTCTATCTCATATGGCCATTAGGACAGTGACCGGAAAATTGGATGCAAAGAGGATAAGGGGATCCATCTCCGTTGGGGTGTAGAAGGCGGTGCCGCATAGTACTATCTCGACTAGTACAGGATATATATGGAGAAATAAGTTGAAAACGTAGGGGTCTCAGAGGACTCGGAGTAGTATTTAGGAACGCTTTTTCCTACTTCCTTTTCTTCTCCTCCATTCTCGCTTTAGTATAGACAGGGTGCAGGGAGAGAATTCTTTAAAGGTGTTGGAGAATTAGGGGAATATACAGAGAATAAGGCTATTAAGGGGAGGTAGAGTTTATGTCGTCTTTTATGTTGTCTGTGTTATTCGTTGCATGCGCTATGTTTTATGTTCTAAGGTGTTGTTTTATGTAAAAGCATTGTTCCCTGTTGGTGAATATTGATGAAAATACTTTAGAATTGTGTTGAAGGAAATTTGTATATTGACATGGTTTATGAGTAACAAAGTGTGAACAAACAATTTTAAGAAGTGTTTTAAAATACAGTGAGCCGTTTATAAAGGAAGTGTAAGGTTAACAAAAGATTTTCATTGTTTTGAGTAAATACCTAGAATCCGATAAAATGGGAGCAGAAACACCTCTGGTCCATATCTGTAAAACACTACCAGGGTATGCAGAGAAGATTATTAAGTAGCATGACCAGTGGATCACAGAATTGAAAGGGGATGGTCTACCCCAAGTGTGGCCCCAGGGAGGGTCCTTTGATAAGGCTGTGTTAGACATGGTTGCCACATGTCTGTTTATTAAATACAAAGGGAAAGAACTGCAGAATCGAAGAGAAATGTTAGATTTGTGTAGACTTTTTGAAGAAGTGCCACCAGGTAAGGGTGGAGAGCATGTCACATCTCCTCTGACAACAGCTGGCAGTGAAGGGCCCATAGAGCAAAAGGAGAACAGACATATACTCCCTACTGACTAAGCCAGTACCCGCGGAGGGATATAGTGACCCCATATATGTAGCACAGTCCCCTTCACCATCTGCACCTAAGCCAACTGCCACAGCACCCCCACCATATGACAGTCAAGGAATAACCGGCCAGGTGAGTACCCTCACACTAGATATCGAGAAATTCACACAAGACCTAGATACACGACAGACATTGGCCCGAACAGAGTTGTCCCGTCTAAGGGGCATGTGTGAGCAAGGGGGGCCACCTACCCCCAGGGCAGAGCGGGGTACGACGCCCCAACCTAGTGAAGGGGCGGCAGAGAATGGGTGAAAAAAGGGAGAGATACTATTTTGAATAAATGACACCCCCACAAGAATAATAGAAATAACTACAGCTGGTAGCGAACGCAAGGCAGAAGAGGGAGAGATGACACCTGATCGGGAGGAAGAATACTGGTGTGACTTAGAGGAGCAGGAAGAGGAGGAAAGAAGGTTGGGGACAGCTACAGGTGGGGCATCTTTAGGATAAGGGTTGTCCCCCATGGAAGAATGGAGTGGGAGACTAGGGAATAGAACAGGGCAAATGGCAGTGCTAGAGAAAAAAGGGAAAAAGGTGAGTACTGGAAAGGGGGGAAAACCTACAACTACCACTCATCCACAGGGGGGCGGGAAGGCCAAAAAACATACCCTGGGCTCAAATGGATAAGGCTAACCTTTTGAAACAGTTGCCACCACTATCTGTTAAATGGATATATGCGTTTGAAAAACACACAGCGGGTGTACCCTTAGCAGTGGGGAATGTTAAAAGCTTGCTGGTATCTGCAGTTGGAGATCAGGCAAACAGGGTTTGGGCAAAGGCAGACTTCCCAGGAATAACATTAGATTGTGATCAGCACGATGTGGCCTCATTTAACACAGTGCAAGCAAGAGTATGGGATGCGCTCCGAGAAACATTTCCAGACACACCAGACTTACCGTCAGTGATGCAATGTACCATGGGAGTTGACGAAGATGCGATGTCTTTTATTCTCCGGGTGCAGGACATGTGGAGAGCAGAAACGGGCACGGCCTAGGACCAATCTACCTCCCTGTTTTATTTAATTATAAAAAAGAGGGCTCCCGAAGGAAGTACAGAAGGCCTTAGACAAGATAGCTGGGATAGACGCCAAGAGGTGGCCAGAGAGTCAAAGCATAATTGTACACCATTGCAAAAGGATCAAAGAGAAGGAGAAAGAGATAGCTCAGCGGCAGCTGGCAGACGAGGCCAAATTAGTTCAAAGTAAACTTTCAAAGGTCAGCGCAGTAGTAGCAACCAGCACACCAGAAAGGGATCGAGAGGAAGGAGAAGAACAGATGGGGATACCAATGTGAATGGCAGCAAATTGGGCAGGTAACAACCAGGACCCATGGCCAGGGGAACACCAGTACGAGAGCCAGCAGTGGCTGGTGAGAGGCGGACGGGGAGGTAGAGGAGGATTCAGAGGGTCACGGGGAGAGGTTTCGGATATGGAGGGCCCTGAGGAGGAGGGGTACAAGGGCAATGTTGGAACTGCGGACGATGGGGACATTTCATGAGGGAATGCCGGAGTAGGCCCGCCAATACATACCCGAGCGAACAACAGTATGGACATCCTCATCCAGGAAGCCCATATGGCCTACCAATGGGAGGGAACAGGAGGGAAGACCAATATGACCCTGGGTATGTGAATGAGCAGCAGGTGGCCCAACAGCATGCAACACAGCACATCCCACAACATCCTCAGCTGCGGAAACGCGTATGCTACTACAGCAAACGGAGCTCCCACACATTTCAGGGGGGCAGCGGTGGTGTCTGGTAATGTTTTCGACACAGATGAATTACCAAGATACCACGCACAGGACAGCCCACAGAGAGCACTTGCATGTCCTATACTGTCGACTACCCTTAATGCAGAAGAGGAACCACTGGTAGGGGCGACGATTGGAAACAAACAGTTCATTTTTATGGTGGATTCGGGAGCGGAAAAATCGTGTCTAAAAGAAGGCAGATTTCAGCTTCCTAGTTGGACTTTGGAAATGTAGGGGTTCTCTGGGGCAGTGGTCGAGGTTCCGTACACTGAAGAATTAGAGGTAACAGTGGGTGGTAAAACGGTACGCGCACCCTTACTGTATTATGAAGATTCACCCATTAATTTGTTGGGAAGGGACCTTCTCAGCAAACTCAACATGACCATATCATTTATGGAGAGAGGGATAGTGTACTCTACACCAGGAATATGCGCCGTACGTTCCATGTTAGTGATACACACTCAAGCAAACTTCCCACAAACACGCGGTATACCAGTGGATCCAGACATGTTCATACAAGGGCTGAGAATATTAGCGAAAGTAGTGCCAGAGTTAAGAAGAAAGGAGTGGAGAGTGCCCTAAGAGTTTATTTTCTGCCCGATCACAGACCCAGAAATAGTGCCAGGATCAGTAGTGTCTCTAGACAGACATGCAGTACAGGTGTCACCAAAGAGGATAGCAGTAATTGCTATGGATATGCAGGGATGCCAGTGGAGAACAGTACTGTGCATCAACGCCAATATGGCCCTGCAAGATTTAACAGATGAGGAGCTTTTCACTGACTCAGATGAGGATTGAGAAATAGTGATGGAAATAGCAATCCCGGGTTATGTAATGATTCAAAAAAGGGAAGTGCCACTACTGCTCATAGCGGTTGTTAAAGCCACGCCAGCATATTTCGAGGAAGACATGTCCCTAGTACCGCAACAGTTGTGGACCACAGGCCCACACGATGTAGGGCTACTACAGGGAGTAACATGCATAGAGATAAAACTCAAACCCAGGGCCATTTTACCCCGGGTGAAACAATACCCCCTATCTAGGGAGGCAGAAGAGGGAATGAAGGACACAATATATGCACTCATTATACAGGGAATAATAGTGCCACCCTGGAACACTTGCATTTACCCGATCAAAAAAGTGAAGGGAGGGGCGTGGAGGATGGAGGATGATACATGGAGGAGGATGATACAGGACCTATGCCCCCTTAATGACGTAGTACAGAAAGAGTTCCCTCTTGTCCCAAATCCGGCCTCAATACCATGTAGCATCCCAACACAGGCTACACACTTCACTGTGGTGGACTTGAAAAATGCATTATTTTCAATTCTGTTGGACCCAGACATCCTTGGTACCTAACAGCATTCACATTGGGAGGGAAGAGATATGAAGAGATATGAACACTGCAGACTACCCCAAGGATATTGTGAGAGCCCCAGTATTTTTAACAGAATTTTGCATGAGGACCTTGGGAACATACACACAACCAGTACCATAATTCAGTACGTAGACGATTTGTTGGTCTGCGGTAAAGATGAGAGAGAGTGCAGGGAAGACTCTATCATCCTGCTGACCCTGTTGGCATAAAACGGGTATAAGGTAGACAAACAGAAATTGCAGTATTGTCTAACAGAGGTCTTATACTTGGGCCAGCTAATATCAAAAGATGGCAAAAGAATAATACCTGACAGAGCAGCAGCTATAAAAGCAGTAAAGGAACCTACTACAGTAAAGGAATGCAGAGGTTTCTTGGTATGTGTAATTACTGCCGAGCCTGGATACTAGATTATGCAGCATATACAAGGCCCCTATTGCAGGCACTTAAGGAAGCGCAACAAGAAAATGCTCGGCTACGATGGACACCAGAAATGCACACAGCTTTTGAAACACTCAAAGAATTGATATCAACAGCTCCAGTTTTAGCAACACCTGATTATGATCGTGAGTTTTACCTGTTCTCGCACTGTAACAGAACACTCATGACCGCAGTATTGACACATAGGACATTGCTAGGACATAAACCTCTGGCGTTCTACAGTGGCACACTAGATGCAGTGATGCAAGGACACTTTGCTTGCGAACAGGCTTTCGCAGCCGCCGGGTTCGCCATTGAGAAGAGCTCTACAATCGTGGTGGGATGCTCCGTCACATTGTATGTAGAACACTCCCTGTTTGCAATATTGGAAAGATCAAAAAGCACGCTTACCACACAGAGAGCAACAGCATACAAACTAATTTTATCCAGTGCAAACATTCACATCATGTGGTGCAAGAGTGTAAACCCGGACACATACATAACAGAAGCATGCACAGTAGAGGACAAGGAGCAACATACAGGGGAGAGGATGGGGATACCCCCACAGCCCATGAAAATGCACTCACAGAGGAAGAAATATATTTCGTAGATGGTTCAGCGTCAATAGATTCTGAGACAGGAGAGAGACACTTAGGGGCAGCAGTGGTCCGTGTGGAGGACGGGGAATTCGAAGTGACAGTGCAAAAAAGATTACCGCCTCACTTCTCAGCCCAAGCAGCAGAACTAGTAGCGCTCACAGAAGCATTAGATACAGCAAAAGGGTGTGAAGTAACGATCTACACAGAGTCTGCCTACATGACAACAACTGTACATTGAGGATTAGCAAGATGGGGAAGGAGGGGATTTCGAAGAACAGATGGGTCCCCAGTCCAACATACCCATTTGCTAGGAGAATTGATTGATGCGCTAAAAGAACCTACAGTAGTGGCTGTCGTGAAATGCCAGGCTCATACACGAGGTGATGACGTCATCTCATTGGGAAACGCAGCAGCAGACGCGGCCGCCTGGGAAGCATCTTATTTATAAAAGAGCCCAACAGGTGAGTACATACTACAAAAGGTAGTTGAGGAAGAGCACCCAAATGATTTCAATTCATTGCCAATTTCAGAGATTATTGTGCAAGATGTAACAATTGAGGAAAAAGAGGTGTGGGTAAAAAGAGGGTGTAACCAGTCATCCACTGACCTTTTATGGAGACAAAACAATACTGGTAAGGTGGTAATGCCTGTAAAATTACTGGAGGTAGCATTCCAACAACTGCACTTTCCCGCCCACAATGCAAAACACATTCTCGCAGACATACAGGAGGATTGGTTTGCCCCAGGGTTACAAGAGCACATTATGAGGCTAATAGTAGAGTGCATCACGTGCCAAACATATAACTCTGGAATGACATTACGAACATTGAGAGGGACACTACCAAAACCAGAAGGGCCATTCAGGGAACTGCATATAGACTATGCAGACATGGGGGAGAGGTGCAATGGGTCCTGATATTTGATCATGGTGGTTTGCCCCTTTTCACGGTGGTTGGGTGCAGGACCCTGTGCCCACCCAGATGCACGATGTGCCGCCAAATTTTTAGTGAGGGAAGTTTTCCCCCACTGGGGCATTTGTGATGTCATTCGGTCCGACAATGGGATGCATTTTGTAAATTACATGTTCAAACACATAACAGCGATGCTAGGTATAACTCACAAGCTTTGTACGATTTATCACCCGCAATTGAATGGGGTTGTGGAAAAAATTAACGGACTACTCAAAAGCAGATTGTCAAAAATGTGCCATACACTAAAAAAGAATTGGGTCTACTGCCTACCTCTGCCCCTGTTCGAAATGAGAAATCAGCCCAGTAAGGACCACCACCTGTCACCCCATGAGACCGTGACAGGTAGGAGAATGCACACAGCTCACTCCCCTTTGCGTAGAAAATCAGACGCACGCAGAAGTGCTACAATATTGGGAGAAGAATTTCATGAGTATCTGAGACACCTCACGAGAGCAGCGCGAGCCATAGCAAAACAAATCGCACCACCTTTCACAAAAAATATGGCCAAAGATACGACCACGGCAGCCACAGATAGGTTCCATGGCCCCTACAAGGTAATACACTGTACGCCCACTGCACTGAAAGTGCAGGGCCTACGTTATTGGATATACCTAACAGACGTCCGAAAAGTTCACAGGAGCACAGATTGTATAGCTGAGGAAGAGAGTGTGAACGAACATAATACACAGACGTAGTTAATTAGTGGTAAAAAAATTACATAAATACTTGACCATGGAAAGAAGGAGATGCGTGACTTCAAAGATATTTTCTGAAAAAGAAATGTAAATATAAAAGTGTATAGAGGTTAACGATTGAGTATTAACTATGAAAAAGATAGCGATGTATATAAATATTCAGTGATATATTGACATGTCCCTATTGTGTGGTCTCAGTTCTTATTTTCTCTTCTGTCTTTCGGTTTTCTATTTTTTCCTGCCTCTTTCTCAAGCCCCACACGCATAATGCCATCTTCACCAACTCCTCTTCCTTATGGTGAAAGACATGATAAGGAGGAAGGGCGGAACGCGAAACAAAATGTATTAAAGTATAAGTGTAACACGTAGGGCGGTAGAGATACAGAAAACATAAGTTGTAAATAAACAAGGTGACAATATGAATGTATATACTTAATAAATGCTTATATTGTGTTCATTAGGAGCTACAAGGACTATGGAAGAGGCCCCAATGACAACCAGCAATACAGTAGATGGAAATAGAAGAAGAACAAATGCTTATCCAAGTTATTCATATGAATGTGTGTTGTTTGTATGTGTAGTGATATTCTTTTCAACATTGTTCGGCCTGGTGCTGTACTGGGCTATCACCTTCATTTCAATTTAGATGAACGGGGGGGTGGTGGGATAAAATCAATCAAACAAGGAAGCCACCTGATATGGGATGGCTTCAGGTTAATTTGGGCACATGGAAGCCGCAAGAGTGAATTGCATAGCAAAAATAGCATTAATGATGAGATTACACCTACCACCTCAGACCCCCACCACTTCAATGATTCTGATTTTAGTGTTTATTCAATGAATGACCAAACGTCCTCCAAACTCACGTGGGTGCAGAACCACCCATATCCAACCACAAAGTCAGTTGCACAAGTCTCACCACCGGATAGTGTAGATACCAGAAAGGAGGACAGTCATAACAAACACATGGCCGACCACTATCTTAGACTGTACACAGAATGGGAGGAAAAAGAGAATGACAAGATGCCCCAAGGGAATAAGGGGGGCGGTCACAAAAGAGGGAAGAGGTGAACACAACAAGAAAAATGGGAAGATCATTATAACTTTGGTCTTGACACAGTGGATGATCCCCAACACCCACATCAAACAAACAAATGGTAGGCTGACATGAGCAACACGGCCAAAGAAACAACAAATGAAAGTTGTTACGTGTGCTCACTTATACCTCATGCCTCAGGTACTCCTAAGGTATTGTTGCCACAAGAAATTCCATTTGCAGAGGCACAGTGCCTCCTACATCTCACGCTATGCAGAATCAAAAACACGTTTCAAGCACATGCCGTTTTGTTTGAATTGCTACAGAACAAGCAAACATGTTACTCCAGACAGCAAGGGGTGATCTGTGTAAAGGAGCCTTTTTTGGTAATAAAAGGAACATTACATTCAGGAAATAAGTGGCAAAACGAAGAGATACTATGCAAATCAGAAGAATTGCGATGATTGTCCGATGAAAAATGATCATGGGTACAGAGATCATGAGCTCCCGTATGGATTGAACACGTAGCAAAATTCACGTGGATTTCGGCACTCGAGAAGCCCTTCAAGTTATAAAAAGACATTCCATATGAACTGTGTTTCCGTGGAGAAGGGAAAAAGAACATGGGAGAAAACAAGAACGGCAGCAAAACTCTCATAATACCCGACATGAAGAAAGGGACAGCTGTAATGATGGATACATACTGGGTTTGCAGCAACCTGGCATACTTTCACCTCCCGCAATCCTGGAGGGGCACGTGCTCCCTGGCATCGCTGCATTCTGCCCTGATGGTGATCCCAGAAAGTCATATCCAAGGAGAAAAAACACCAATTGTGGCACCGAACGAAGTGCCCCCGATGCCGACTGAAGAAGTTCCCGTGTATGTCCTAGCAGAGAAAAGGCTGCAGAGCACGGTGCAGAGGAGGAAAAGGTCATCGAACTATATCTCCACCAAATCTTCTGAACTTTTGGCACAGATTCCCTATCGATTCCGGTTGTTCAGCTCTGTGGAGACATTCTTTGCGTCTGTTGTTCCCAGCATCCAGGCGAGGGCAAATGCAAAATGGCTTCAGATTACCAGATGGGAGCTGATTCAACTGGCCAACTACAAAGAAGAAGGATTTAACGTCATCAAAGTGGAACTCAGAGCTCTACGACTAATGACCATGCAGAACAGGTATGTGCTAGACCTGTTAACAGCAGTGGATGGAGGTGTTTGCCAAAAAATTGGGAGCACATGTTGCACATTTGTGCCTTCTGCAGACGTGGACAACGGCTCCCTTTCCCATGTCATAGCAGCGGTGCACGACCTTGGAGAATGTATGAAGGAAGAAGGGGGAGCACAGCCCAGCACCTGGTTCAACAATATTTTCTCTTGGGTACCATCGTGGCTCGGAATGACGGTCAAATTACTGATACCCTTCATTGTCTTTTTACTCCTCATTTTTTGTGTGTGCCAATTAGGTCTCAGGTGCTGCGCTGATGCAGTACCTAATGGTGCGTTAATGATGGTGACAATGGGCTCGTGCAAATGGAGTGGCGCAAATAAAACATGAAGGAGAAGTGCAAACAGGAGAGGCATCAGAGCCAAAATATAGAATGACCCCCATATACAATACAGGGTACATAGTAGATAATTTGTATCATATGACCATAAAGGAACCAAGGGAATTGCAATGCTATAAGGAAGTGTGGGTAGATCTAGAGGGAGATGGAGGTTGTATTTACCTGACTTGCACCCCAGATGAGTATGCTAGAAGGGAGGAAAGCCTCAGGGCAGTGTGTAAAGCATGGATGCCAATAAAGGGAACTCCCGCATGGGATGAAGCAGTGGCTGAGGAAGAAGAATGTAAGAGATTGGGGGAATTGCAGTATTTGTTACTTAAGTAATGAAAGGGGGAAATGAGTGGGAGGAGGGGGGTCCCAGAACCCGCCATCCCTCCCGAGTCAATGCACAGTTCCTGGTTGTATTCTTCCATGGCTGCTTTGGGCACAGGGCCCGGCCACAGGGCACCCGTGCGAGAGTGACACCAGTAAACTGTAGCCCTTGAAGCCAGCCCAGACTAAAACCCATTAGCACTCCATTATGTATGCCCATCAACTCCATTTTATTTTCTCATAATGGCAGGCCAGCCATGAAACTAGAACGCAGGCCTGCAGCTCTCCCCTCAAGACGTGCACAGCGAGCAAGCTACTCCCCCCACCTCCTCCCCTCTGTCATCCCTGCAGCCATCCGGTTCTCATGGGAGACTGGCCGCACAAATGAAACACACTTCACACTGTAATTTCTGTCTTCCGTCTTACCTCACTGACCCAGCCGTGGCCCAGCTCAAGGCCTGGCAGCAAAGAGTAATTCATCTCTATAAACCTGCCCCCACCATGCAGACCTAGGCCATAAAGAATACCACCCCCATATCCTTTGAACATGTTTGAACAACTAAGAATGACCCTCGACTATCTATTGTTTATTTGCGTTTCAATATGAGAAAGTAGATGTTCCTTTCTTCACTCAATTAGAATGGGCTGTTCATGAACCATTTTTATTTTATGCGAAGTATTGGAAGGATTGTGGTAATTCACAGCATACCAGCATGTTGCACGAAATATGTATAATCGGAGCATTGGCGGTAGATCCCATTTATATAAGTGTGAATATATTAAAGTGTAGTATGAGGCTTAATAGAAATGACTGTAATAGCACAATGTACAAAGTAACACGTTATTGCACATGCCAGCACAAAGCTACCTCAGTTTGAGCACAATGTAAATATATGCACAGCATTATGTAAAAGCAACCTAGCAGTCATATGCCATAACCAGTGTGACCCCACTATGATAATATGTGTTAAGGCCTGCATGAAAAGAATCTAGTAATGGACTGTTAAATATAGTATGGAAAATAACATATGCACACATAAGTTATCATTGTGAGTTTTTATAATGATGAGGGCACCTAGCCATGTAAAGATGATAACACATTTTAGACAATCATAATTGCAATGTAATAATGATGTACAAAAAGCCTATATGCAAAGAACGTCTCAGGAGACCCGTCCCCTCATGGAACGCAGTACTGCACCTTGAAGTTCTTTCAACTCCTCCCCTTACCCCTCATGAAATGCCAGAACAGACAAGGAGATACTTAATAATGATGTTTATACAACTTGCCTCTAACCTCCACAGCAAGACTTATGACCATTGTGGTATGTGCCTTTTTGTGACCCATCCTTTCAATGTGTAATATAGCCCTTAAATTTCGCGCCCTCTTTGTTGTGTACCAGATGGACATTCCTGACCACACAGTCATTTCAAAGCCTTGGCCCCGTAAACGGTATATCTTGTATTATACTAACACACTGTTAAGCTGCCCATTAATAGATCTGCAACTGAGCTTAAGAAATGCACTATGACTTATGCCCATGATAGTTAACCTACATTTAAGAAATGTCTTTTCTTTGGTGTTAAGATTCACAAGTCTTAGAATCCGCCGAACAAGATAGAGTGCAGTATTGGATGAATGGGAATGTGTGGCCACAAGGGCAAATGTCAAGCCTTTATCAATATGTAACAACCTGAAAGTTGCCTGACACTGCATGCCAAACTGATGAGCCCAGCTGACCGATTGACCTGAACAGCATCATCACAGCACCACATGAATCTGCACCAATCACAGTACGACGATCCTATAGCACCCATAGGTGCCCGTCCCTAGTGACCAATCCCAACCCTTCATGTGCCCCTAGGCCTCCCCTCTCCAGGATGACGCAAAAGCTGTATAAAAATGATTTGTAACATGTTTTCTGCAGAGCGCTCTCGGCGTGAGCAGAGTAGATTTTGCTTACCCTATTGTAGATAAAAAAAATTGCTTTTACACGCACTTGGTCCTGGTCTCATTCCCTTCGGGGGTGTGTCCTATTTGACTAATTGAGAGAATTAAGTGCATTTTTGGGGACTTCTCACTTTCATTGGTGACCTGGACGTAATGGTGTTCTTTTTGTTCCTTTTGGCACAAGACATCTCCGTCACGACCCGGAGCGCGCCCCTCAAGAGCTACCCGCCAATGGCAACCGGTACACCTAGACGTGCACATGCAGTATGGTGAGAGATTACGGGATCCCCCTTTACAAAACCCACCGTACCACTCGCCAGACGCCAACGTGGTCTTTGAGTGTGGGGCAGCGCTCTGACTGTTTGGGTCCGGAGGGTCTTGGATCAAGACGGACACATGAGTATCAAGTGCGGGTGATCTCAAAGGTTGGGTGGGAGTCAGATTAGGAGGTTTTGGGAAATAGGGAATCAATAAGGGTCAGGTAAATAGGGAGGTCATAAGCCCTAAGGGGGAAGTTTTGGGTCTGTAATATATTCCACTCTATTCTTGTTCTATCGCATATGGCCATTAGGACAGTGACTGGAAAATAGGATGCAAAGAGGATAAGGGGATCCATCTCCGTTGGGGTGTAGAAGGCGGTGCCGCATAGTACTATCTCAACTAGTACAGGATGTATATGGAGAAATAAGTTGAAAACGTAGGGGTCTCAGAGGACTCGGAGTAGTATTTAGGAACGCCTTTTTCCTACTTCCTTTTCTTCTCCTCCATTCTCGCTTGAGTATAGACAGGGTGCAGGGAGAGAATTCTTTAAAGGTGTTGGAGAATTAGGGGAATATACAGAGAATAAGGCTATTAAGGGGAGGTAGAGTTTATGTCGTCTTTTATGTTGTCTGTGTTATTCGTTGCATGCGCTATGTTTTATGTTCTAAGGTGTTGTTTTATGTAAAAGCATTGTTCCCTGTTGGTGAATATTGATGAAAATATTTTAAAATTGTGTTGAAGGAAATTTGTATATTGACATGGTTTATGAGTAACAAAGTGTGAACAAACAATTTTAAGAAGTGTTTTAAAATACAGTGAGCCGTTTATAAAGGAAGTGTAAGGTTAACAGAAGATTTTCATTGTTTTGAGTAAATACCTAGAATCCGATAAAATGGGAGTAGAAACACCTCTGGTCCATATCTGTAAAACACTGCCAGGGTATGCAGAGAAGATTATTAAGTAGCATGACCAGTGGATCACAGAATTGAAAGGGGATGGTCTACCCCAATTGTGGCCCCAGGGAGGGTCCTTTGATAAGGCTGTGTTAGACATGGTTGCCACATGTCTGTTTATTAAATACAAAGGGAAAGAACTGCAAAATCAAAGAGAAATATTAGATTTGTGTAGACTTTTCGAAGAAGTGCCACCAGGTAAGGGTGGAGAGCATGTCACATCTCCTCTGACAACAGCTGGCAGTGAAGGGCCCATAGAGCAAAAGGAGAACAGACATATACTCCCTACTGACTAAGCCAGTACCCGCGGAGGGATATAGTGACCCCATATATGTAG
Source organism: Ambystoma mexicanum (assembly GCF_040938575.1). Taxonomy (NCBI): domain Eukaryota; kingdom Metazoa; phylum Chordata; class Amphibia; order Caudata; family Ambystomatidae; genus Ambystoma; species Ambystoma mexicanum. Next base: position 257,529,072 of record NC_090934.1, on the reverse strand, counting down.
CACAGTCCCCTTCACCATCTGCACCTAAGCCAACTGCCACAGCACCCCCACCATATGACAGTCAAGGAATAACCGGCCAGGTGAGTACCCTCACACTAGATATCGAGAAATTCACACAAGACCTAGATACACGACTGACATTGGCCCGAACAGAGTTGTCCCGAGGCAGAGCGGGGTACGACGCCCCAACCTAGTGAAGGGGCGGCAGAGAATGGGTGAAAAAAGGGAGAGATACTATTTTGAATAAATGACACCCCCACAAGAATAATAGAAATAACTACAGCTGGTAGCGAACGCAAGGCAGAAGAGGGAGAGATGACACCTGTTCGGGAGGAAGAATACTGGTGTGACTTAGAGGAGCAGGAAGAGGAGGAAAGAAGGTTGGGGACAGCTACAGGTGGGACATCTTTAGGATAAGGGTTGTCCCCCATGGAAGAATGGAGTGGGAGACTAGGGAATAGAACAGGGCAAATGGCAGTGCTAGGGAAAAAAGGGAAAAAGGTGAGTACTGGAAAGGGGGGAAAACCTACAACTACCACTAATCCACAGGGGGGCGGGAAGGCCAAAAAACATACCCTGGGCTCAAATGGATAAGGCTAACCTTTTGAAACAGTTGCCACCACTATCTGTTAAATGGATATATGCGTTTGAAAAACACACAGCGGGTGTACCCTTAGCAGTGGGGAATGTTAAAAGCTTGCTGGTATCTGCAGTTGGAGATCAGGCAAACAGGGATTGGGCAAAGGCAGGCTTCCCAGGAATAACATTAGATTGTGATCGGCACAATGAGGCCTCATTTAACACAGTACAAGCAAGAGTATGGGATGCGCTCCGAGAAACATTTCCAGACACGCCAGACTTACCGTCAGTGATGCAATGTACCATGGGAGTTGACGAAGATGCGATGTCTTTTATTCTCCGGGTGCAGGACATGTGGAGGGCAGAAACGGGCACGGCCTGGGACCAATCTACCTCCCTGTTTTATTTCATTATAAAAAGAGGGCTCCCGAAGGAAGTACAGAAGGCCTTAGACAAGATAGCTGGGATAGACGCCAAGAGGCGGCCAGAGAGTCAAAGCATAATTGTACACCATTGCAAAAGGATCAAAGAGAAGGAGTAAGAGATAGCTCAGCGGCAGCTGGCAGACGAGGCCAAATTAGTTCAAAGTAAACTTTCGAAGGTCAGCGCAGTAGTAGCAACCAGCACAGCAGAAAGGGATTGAGAGGAAGGAGAAGAACAGATGGGGATACCAATGTGAATGGCAGCAAATTGGGCAGGTAACAACCAGGACCCATGGCCAGGGGAACACCAGTACGAGAGCCAGCAGTGGCTGGTGAGAGGCGGACGGGGAGGTAGAGGAGGATTCAGAGGGTCACGGGGAGGGATTTCGGATATGGAGGGCCCTGAGGAGGAGGGGTACAAGGGCAATGTTGGAACTGCAGACGATGGGGACATTTCATGATGGAATGCTGGAGTAGGCCCGCCAATACATACCCGAGTGAACAACAGTATGGACATCCTCATCCAGGAAGCCCATATGGCCTACCAATGGGAGGGAACAGGAGGGAAGACCAATATGACCGTAGGTATGTGAATGAGCAGCAGGTGGCCCAACAGCATGCAACACAGCACATCCCACAACATCCTCAGCTGCGGAAACGCGTATGCTACTACAGCAAACTGAGCTCCCACACATTTCAGGGGGGCAGCGGTGGTGTCTGGTAACGTTTTCGACACAGATGAATTACCAAGATACCACGCATAGGACATCCCACAGAGAGCACTTGCGTGTCCTATACTGTCGACTACCCTTAATGCAGAAGAGGAACCACTGGTACGGGCGACGATTGGAAACAAACAGTTCATTTTTATGGTGGATTCGGGAGTGGAAAAATCGTGTCTAAAAGAAGGCAGATTTCCGCTTCCTAGTTGGACTTTGGAAACGTAGGGGTTCTCTGGGGCAGTGGTCGAGGTTCCGTACACTGAAGAATTAGAGGTAACAGTGGGTGGTAAAACGGTACGCGCACCCTTACTGTATTACGAAGATTCACCCATTAATTTGTTGGGAAGGGACCTTCTCAGCAAACTCAACATGACCATATCATTTATGGAGAGAGGGATAGTGTACTCTACACCAGGAATATGCGCCGTACGTGCCATGTTAGTGATACACACTCAAGCAAACTTCCCACAAACACGCGGTATACCAGTCGATCCAGACATGTTCATACAAGGGCTGAGAATATTAGCGAAAGTAGTGCCAGAGTTAAGAAGAAAGGAATGGAGAGTGCCCTAAGAGTTTATTTTCTGCCCGATCACAGACCCAGAAATAGTGCCAGGATCAGTAGTGTCTCTAAACATACATGCAGTACATGTGTCACCAAAGAGGATAGCAGTAATTGCTATGGATATGTAGGGATGCCAGTGGAGAACAGTACTGTGCATCGACGCCAATACGGCCCTGCGTGATTTAACAGATGAGGAGCTTTTCACTGACTCAGATGAGGATTGAGAAATAGTGATGGAAATAGCAATCCCGGGTGATGTAATGATTCAAAAAAGGGAAGTGCCACTACTGCTCATAGCGGTTGTTAAAGCCCCGCCAGCATATTTCGAGGAAGACATGTCCCTAGTACCGCAACAGTTGTGGACCACAGGCCCACACGATGTAGGGCTACTACAGGGAGTGACATGCATAGAGATAAAACTCAAACCCAGGGCCATTTTACCCCGGGTGAAACAATACCCCCTATCTAGGGAGGCAGAAGAGGGAATGAAGGACACAATATATGCACTCATTATACAGGGAATAATAGTGCCACCCTGGAACACTTGCATTTACCCGATCATAAAAGTGAAGGGAGGGGCGTGGAGGATGGAGGATGATACATGGAGGAGGATGATACAGGACCTATGCCCCCTTAATGACGTAGTACAGAAAGAGTTCCCTCTTGTCCCAAATCCGGCCTCAATACCATGTAGCATCCCAACACAGGCTACACACTTCACTGTGTTGGACTTGAAAAATGCATTATTTTCAATTCTGTTGGACCCAGACATCCTTGGTACCTAACAGCATTCACATTGGGAGGGAAGAGATATGAAGAGATATGAACACTGCAGACTACCCCAAGGATATTGTGAGAGCCCCAGTATTTTTAACAGAATTTTGCATGAGGACCTTGGGAACATACACACAACCAGTACCATAATTCAGTACGTAGACGATTTGTTGGTCTGCAGTAAAGATGAGAGAGAGTGCAGGGAAGACTCTATCATCCTGCAGACCCGGTTGGCATAAAAAGGGTATAAGGTAGACAAACAGAAATTGCAGTATTGTCTAACAGAGGTCTTATACTTAGGCCAGCTAATATTAAAAGATGGCAAAAGAATAATACCTGACAGAGCAGCAGCTATAAAAGCAGTAAAGGAACCTACTACAGTAAAGGAAATGCAGAAGTTTCTTGGTATGTGTAATTACTGCCAAGCCTGGATACTAGATTATGCAGCATATACAAGGCCCCTATTGCAGGCACTTAAGGAAGCGCAACAAGAAAATGCTCGGCTACGATGGACACCAGAAATGCACACAGCTTTTGAAACACTCAAAGAATTGATATCAACAGCTCCAGTTTTAGCAACACCTGATTATGATCGTGAGTTTTACCTGTTCTCGCACTGTAACAGAACACTCATGACCGCAGTATTGACACAGAGGACATTGCTAGGACATAAACCTCTGGCGTTCTACAGTGGCACACTAGATGCAGTGATGCAAGGACACTTTGCTTGCGAACAGGCTTTCGCAGCCGCCGGGTTCGCCATTAAGAAGAGCTCTACAATCGTGATGGGATGCTCCGTCACATTGTATGTAGAACACTCCCTGTTTGCAATATTGGAAAGATCAAAAAGCACGCTTACCACACAGAGAGCAACAGCATACAAACTAATTATATCCAGTGCAAACATTCACATCATGTGGTGCAAGAGTGTAAACCCGGACACATACATAACAGAAGCATGTACAGTAGAGGACATGGAGCAACATGATTGTGCTACATACAGGGGAGAGGATGGGGACACCCCCCCAGCCCATGAAACTGCACTCACAGAGGAAGAAATATATTTCGTAGATGGTTCAGCGTCAATAGATTCTGAGACAGGAGAGAGACACGTAGGGGCAGCAGTGGTCCGAGTGGAGGACGGGGAATTCGAAGTGACAGTGCAAAAAAGATTACCGCCTCACTTCTCAGCCCAAGCAGCAAAACTAGTAGCGCTCACAGAAGCATTAGATACAGCAAAAGGGTGTGAAGTAACGATCTACACAGAGTCTGCCTACATGACAACAACTGTACATTGAGGATTAGCAAGATGGGGAAGGAGGGGATTTCGAAGACAAGATGGGTCCCCAGTCCAACATACACATTTGCTGGGAGAATTGATTGATGCGCTAAAAGAACCTACAGTAGTGGCTGTCGTGAAATGCCAGGCTCATACACGAGGTAATGACGTCATCTCATTGGGAAAAGCAGCAGCAGACGCGGCCGCCTGGGAAGCATCTTATTTATAAAAGAGCCCAACAGGTGAGTACATACTACAAAAGGTAGTTGAGGAAGAGCACCCAAATGATTTCAATTCATTGCCAATTTCACAGATTATTGTGCAAGATGCAACAATTGAGGAAAAAGAGGTGTGGGTAAAAAGAAGGTGTAACCAGTCATCCACTGACCTTTTATGGAGACAAAACAATACTGGTAAGGTGGTAATGCCTGTAAAATTACTGGAGGTAGCATTCCAACAACTGCACTTTCCCGCCCACAATGCAAAACACATTCTCGCAGACATACAGGAGGATTGGTTTGCCCCAGGGTTACAAGAGCACATTACGAGGCCAATAGTAGAGTGCATCACGTGCCAAACATATAACTCTGGAATGACATTACGAACATTGAGAGGGACACTACCAAAACCAGAAGGGCCATTCAGGAAACTGCATATAGACTATGCAGACATGGGGGAGAGGTGCAATGGGTCCTGATATTTGATCGTGGTGGTTTGCCCCTTTTCACGGTGGGTGGGTGCAGGACCCTGTGCCCACCCAGATGCACGATGTGCCGCCAAATTTTTAGTGAGGGAAGTTTTCCCCCACTGGGGCATTTGTGATGTCATTCGGTCCGACAATGGGATGCATTTTGTAAATTACATGTTCAAACACATAACAGCGATGCTAGGTATAACTCACAAGCTTTGTACGATTTATCACCCGCAATTGAATGGGGTTGTGGAAAAAATTAACGGACTACTCAAAAGCAGATTGTCAAAAATGTGCCATACACTAAAAAAGAATTGGGTCTACTGCCTACCTCTGCCCCTGTTCGAAATGAGAAATCAGCCCAGTAAGGACCACCACCTGTCACCCCATGAGATCGTGACAGGTAGGAGAATGCACAAAGCTCACTCCCCTTTGCGTAGAAAATCAGACGCACACAGAAGTGCTACAATATTGGGAGAAGAATTTCTTGAGTATCTGAGACACCTCACGAGAGCAGCGCGAGCCATAGCAAAACAAATCGCATCACCTTTCACAAAAAATATGGCCACAGATACGACCACGGCAGCCACAGATAGGTTCCATGGCCCCTACAAGGTAATACACTGTACGCCCACTGCACTGAAAGTGCAGGGCCTACGTTATTGGGTATACCTAACAGACGTCCGAAAAGTTCACAGGAGCACAGATTGTGTAGCTGAGGAAGAGAGTGTGAACGAACATAATACACAGACGTAGTTAATTAGTGGTAAAAAAATTACATAAACACTTGACCATGGAAAGAAGGAGATGCGTGACTTCAAAGATATTTTCTGAAAAAGAAATGTAAATATAAAAGTGTATAGAGGTTAACGATTGAGTATTAACTATGAAAAAGATAGCGATGTATATAAATATTCAGTGATATATTGACATGTCCCTATTGTGTGGTCTCAGTTCTTATTTTCTCTTCTGTCTTTTGGTTTTCTATTTTTTCCTGCCTCTTTCTCAAGCCCCACACGCATAATGCCATCTTCACCAACTCCTCTTCCTCATGGTGAAAGACATGATAAGGAGGAAGGGCGTGTAGTGATACACGAAATTGCAACCTTGCCAATCAGGGCTTTAGATGACAGCATTAGCCGCTGAAAGCCAATAGTGTATTCAAAGTATGTGCTAAAAATGCTGACAGTAGTCTGTTGTAGCACTTCCATTATGCAGTAGTGAGCTACAAGGGATATGCAGGCCTAGTATGAAATAGGTCAAATTAAGCATTGTTGATAGACAGGCAGGGAGGGCCCCTAGCTATGTAGCTAATAGGTATTTTTGGAGTGTTTGGAACATCATGGCACCTATATAGCGCTTAGATAGCCAGTCTTAAGCGCTATAAACACTAAGCTATGAGTGCATGCCTTTTAGAGCTTGCAGATGGGGTTAATACATCCCTGCTTCCCGTAGAATATCCAGCCTCACTAACGGTAGCCCTGGCTCCAAGCTAATCTTCCCTTTCCTCTGGGAAGGTACTGATAAGACATTCCTCAGCCAGCGCAGATGGGAACCAAGGGAGGGGGTAGGAGCGAGCAGGGAGCATCTCAGAGAGAGCTGGGTTTTTTCCATGAACCAGCCTCACAGGGAAAGTTCTGGAACTATGCGTCATGGTGACTGACAGCAAGAGATTATAAAATATCCATGCACACATGGGATCAGGGGGAGATCGCCTGTGGACTTGATTCGTGTACAGTCAGGTGCCCGGAATTGGCTCTCACGGTGTCCTCCAGCCTTGTTTTTCTATGAGAAACCCAGGTCTCCCAGGGCTGAGATTAAGGGACGTAAGACTGTGTTTCTCTATGTTTCTCTATATTTCTCTATGTTTCTCTATGTTTATCTAAGTTCCATGTTTCACTATATTTTGCATTGCTCTTTGTTTTATGCTTTGTAATATTCTCTAACTTGAATCCCAAATGTATATGAAATTCACTGCTTAGAATAAATATGCTAAAACTTTGAGGGTGTCATTTGTCACTAGCATGAGATCACTGCTCAGCACAATAGAACCTGTATTTTGGGCTGAATTGGGTATTTTTGCTCTCAAAGGGCTGGCCCCGAGGAAGATTTTGCCCAATATCAAGACATTTGGTGGCAGCTTTGTGGGATTTGTGAAGAGCAGTGCCATGCTGACATGACAAATGGTGTGAGAGAACACAGTGTAGAGTGGGGAGCAGGCTGTCGCATTTCCTTGATGGTCTCACTGCAGCTCTGAGACTTCAAAAGGCAGCAATGTTGTGTCGGCTTGCCGTGGCCGATAGCTTGTGTGGTTAAGACTCCCTTCAGTAAATCAGTCGTGACTGACTTATTGCATGGGATTGGTGCCAGGGAGTACAAGGCAATAAACGAGCGGGAAATGGCTTTGTTTAAAGCACTCCGATGAATGGTTAAGAAAGATGTATGCTCAATTAGAAAAAGAATTTTATCATGTGGTTTCCCAAGTTTAAAGTTGTAATTTGGAATGCATAATGAGACGGAGCTCTCATCTCTATTCTGTCATGAGGGCAGGAAAAAAATAATTGCAGGGATTTGACATGCAAATTGTGAATAGTGATTTAACCATTGACTCAGCCCCAGTGTGCTAGCGAGTGGGGGCTGTCATGTTCGGAGGCGAAGGTTCGCTTTTTTGATATATGCTTTTGAAGGGTTGGCATTCCTGAATAATGAGGAAGGGGAATGAGCCATGCTTAGGAGAATGAGTAACATCTGTACTGAGAGCCTAAAGAGTTTTTTCTTTCTTTTGGCAACTGTAAAATTCCATGTGCTAATGGTGGCAAATTCTGTTTAAAGGAAACACACTAAAATCGTTATATTGCATTTTAGGCTGTGCCATGCTTATATTGGGTGAGAGACTCACTTAAAAGGAAAGTGAGTGAATGTTATTTGGATTTTCGATTTTTGTGTACTGATTTGAAATTGCAGAACCAGTTTGCAATGGGTTGGGGGGAAAAACAATTTATATTTTTCTAAATTGCCCCTGGAGTATTTTTTGATCCCATGCTATGCCATGGATTTGTGCTGTTGCCTTATAAGTGATGTATGCTTTGGAAATAGTGACCTGTTGACTGTGATACATGGGGAAAAATGTTGTTGACACATTAAACAGCCCACAAGCAATAGAGTGTGGGTTGTTCTTGCAGAAAAAAAAACGTGCAGGGAGCTGCACTAAACATTGGCATTTTTATTTTTAAATGCACTGAACTGAGTGGTTATAGTTTGGCAATGGTACAACAGAATGAAACATCTGTGTGTGATAAGATAGCACAAAGATTTAATGGGTTGTGAGTTCTCTTGAAAGATCGCACATTACAAGAAAAAAAAAAGACGCTTTGACATTTTGCAAAATTACATGGAGTAGAAAAATGACAAGAAAAGTGCCGCTTTTGAAAACAAGAGTCTTGCTGTGTGTGCAGAGCTTGTGCCTTGAAGCTGTCTTGGGCGAGGTGCAGGAAGGCAAACAAAAGCAGAAACAGTACAAGAAAGAGTTAATCTGGGTGAACTGTCTGAAACGAGTGAAGCCGCCACAGTATAAGAGTTATAGGCAAAAGAGATAAGCTGCGTGCTCATGGCGCTGCCAGGTGCACACGAAAGATAAACATGCCTGGATTCCTGAGGAAGGGGGAGCAAAAACAGAGAGCTGTTCAAAAAGTAAAGAATTTGCCCAGTAAACTGTGGTACGGAGCAAAGGCTTCATGCAGGATGGCAGACGGGCACATCACATCTGAACATTTACCTATGCATCTGTGAATGGGCCAAGAAAAGACAGCTGCCCATTCCAACAGACATTACTGTGCAAACCGCATTCCCATGTGATGTGATGTGAAGTGAAGTGAAACGCTATTGCTGTGCAAGCTGCATTCCAATGCTCCATGTGATGTGAACTGAAGTAAAGCGCTGTGCACTGGAGAAGAAACCTCTAGGCGCTTTGAGAAGAGAAAATACACATCTGGCAAACTGCAAGCTACGTTGCCAGGGGATGGAGTAACTGACAAAGACATTATGGCATTCCAGATGGAAGCAAAACTGACAAAAAGTGCTTAGCCGTTTTGCAAGAGACAACATGCAGAGCGGGGCTTTGAAGTACAACATGAACACTGCACATTAGCCATGATCCAGAAGCCACACGGCATAGTGCAAGAATGAATGATTTGTTGAAGCAACAAAAGAAACTGGCTTAGACTATCGCACTCAAAGGGGTGGTTCAAAAACAGCAAACGCCCTTTGAAAAAATGACAAGTGAAAAAACCAGAGGCTTGAAAAGACACTGCTAAGAAAAGAAAGATAAATAAACAAAGCTGCTCGTACAACTGCAAGCGGTATTGGACTGAAAGACTTTACCTTTGAAAAATGGAGTGATGCCAGCAGGGCAAACTGAATCAAGATCATGAGACACTGGAAGCAAGTTGGCGCCTGGCATTGGTGATCGCTTTGGTGAAAAAGAAAAGCATTGTGCGACCTGGGTACTTACTATATGGCTTTGTAAAAGCACAGATCAGTCTGAGGTACCATTGACCAGCTATGATTGCATTGCACAAATGAGTTTGTGATTAGGCAGTTACACCCCGTATGGTTGAGTGTAAATAAGCCCCCAGAAACATGCAGAAAGGTGATAAATAATTGCAGTAGCAATGACAAAGTGTGTAGTTACCTGATGAGACTTTTTGAAGATGGGGGTGGTATTATGGGAAGGGGAGAATAACGCTGATATTGAAGTTTTGATGACATCCTAACATGGATAATAATGATATTGAACTTTTGATGAAATCCTAACATTTCTGTTTGTATTTTGCCTAGGCAAAGCACGACAAGACATTTCATAATATCAGAAATTAATATGCAGTTTGTGGGTGACACTGATCAAAGAAGGGTCAGACGCATTCTCAGAGAAAGCGAGCCACTGCGACATGCTATTTCAACTTTAACGTGCCCTGCACCGCACTCAATGCTGTAACCTGGGAATAGTGTCCAACAGAGTAATAACTTTTGCTGAACTGGCACGATGCAGACTTGGCTAATTATCAAGTATTTGATGCTACACATTTAAATGACATGTTTTGCCCTTTCTTGTTTAAAGGACTATGGACAATGAATTGTGGACTGTAACATCAGGCACCACATACAGCTGTGTGACACAGCAATTGAATGCTAACACATTGAAAAATGGTTTTTAAATGCACTGTTGAGATGAATCTGAAAAAACCAAATGGTTTTACTCTTCCAACTGAATGGCTTTAACCAGAGATGTTTTGTTTTTTGAAAAAAAAAAATATTCTACATTGCACGTAGGCAGGAGAATGATTTATGAACTGTTGGGGCAGCAGAATTATGCAAGCAGGAGCGTAATTTATTTTGAGATAAGATGAGTGCGCACATCAAAGTCACCTGTGCGTAGGTTAAGATTCTTAATTGAAGTAATGCTGCCAAGTGTATGAGCTATAATTTGAAATGGTAATCTTTGAAACACTGGATACATTTACAGCCAGCTTAAGGCAGGTAAATGAAACCATGACTGACTTGATGTTTGATTATATGACACAGAGTGTGACACGGTTTTTGTTAAACCAACCAGTTTCATGTTTTTGTGGGGACAGCTGTCTCCAGCACACTAATGCAAAGAGTCACCTTTTGAGTGTAGACATTTGGAATAATTCTTTGGAAAAGCGCTGCAAATGAGTATCCACATGGAATTGCTAGTGTACTGGCCAGGCACATTGTCAGGCATCTTTTGTCACTGAATGGATACCATTTGTTTAATTTGTCTAATGTGATGTTTTTCTGACCAAGAACTGCAGCGAGTGTTCTCGCCAAGATTTTATGGACTATAACTTGACTAAATGAATTTTACCATGGTGTGATGAAACAGCCACTGCCGGATAGTAGTATGGTGTTTGTGGCTAAAGTTATTATTGTATATGGTAGATATCCCACTTGAAGAAGGGTATTCTCCAAGTCACAGAAGGTAGACACTGTGAACCTGTTAGATTTTCCAGTAGTAAGACAACATGTAAATTGTAGGCTGGTAATGCACACCTTCATTATTACAGTGATACACTTAGACATAGATTTACCATGAGGCAATGTTTCCTTAGTACTACCAAGCTGCTACAAATGGAGTCCATTTCTATGGCCCATCACTAGAGTGCGCGTAGCTAGGGAGCTAGATTCATTAATTGCAGGAGCTTTATATGCTTGTGACATAGAAACTGTGCACAATAAGCTAGCCACTATGGGTTCTGATGCCAGCTCTGCTATAGAACTTCTGGCCTAGTGGGGCCCATTGATATGCCCAGCACTGCTACAAGTATTGACAGCCAATTGAAGATGACAGAATTTTAGACATGAAGACATTTTTGTCTGCCATAGGGCAGGTCAACAAGACTGCTAAATACACACAATGCATTGTATGGCAAACATTGTTAAATCAGCAGGTGTTGGCTTTTTACTGGGTGGGGGCAACCATCCTCCACACACTGGCACGCAGAGCTACAGTTACCAGCATACATATGGATTGAATTGCTTGCTTTTGATTGCATGAATAACACATGCCATGCTTTGATGTAAATTAGTAGAATTGTTTTTATTTAGACAACCTGGTGCCCATGGGTTCACCTTGTTCACGAAATTAGATGGTTTCTGGTTGGGTTCCACCTACCTGGGGGAAGTGTCTAGTCACACAGCCCATAGTCACGCTTGAATGCCCTGGGATCAGGGGGAGGGTAGGCCCCTAGGGTGAAAGGCTGCCAGGTTTTAGAATTGGTAACCATACATAAATGCAATAGTGCATTGTAGATTAGACTACACTGGATTGCCTTGACATTTTAACTGCATGCTGCTTTTTAACTGACAATCAGTTATACAAAATTGATTTAGGCATTTTTGTGTAGGCCATGTTTTGGCTAGAGTAAATGTCCATGTTCACTTGGTGTAGGTATTTTTTGTGTAGGCCAGGTTTTGGCAAGGGTATATGTCACTGTTCACTTTGTGTACATTTTTGTTTAGGTAGTGTTTTACCTTGCATGCCACGCTAACTAACCGCTATAAGATAGTTTGCTTAAACCTCTTGCAAAGCCCCAAGGTCTTTATCACTGCACTAAATACTATATTGATAGGTATTAGTCAGCATTTGTCGCACAAACGTTGAATAGGGGTGGAATGTAGTGATACACGAAATTGCAACCTTGCCAATCAGGGCTTTAGATGACAGCATTAGCCGCTGAAAGCCAATAGTGTATTCAAAGTATGTGCTAAAAATGCTGACAGTAGTCTGTTGTAGCACTTCCATTATGCAGTAGTGAGCTACAAGGGATATGCAGGCCTAGTATGAAATAGGTCAAATTAAGCATTGTTGATAGACAGGCAGGGAGGGCCCCTAGCTATGTAGCTAATAGGTATTTTTGGAGTGTTTGGAACATCATGGCACCTATATAGCGCTTAGATAGCCAGTCTTAAGCGCTATAAACACTAAGCTATGAGTGCATGCCTTTTAGAGCTTGCAGATGGGGTTAATACATCCCTGCTTCCCGTAGAATATCCAGCCTCACTAACGGTAGCCCTGGCTCCAAGCTAATCTTCCTTTTCTCTGGGAAGGTACTGATAAGACATTCCTCAGCCAGCGCAGATGGGAACCAAGGGAGGGGGTAGGAGCGAGCAGGGAGCATCTCAGAGAGAGCTGGGTTTTTTCCATGAACCAGCCTCACAGGGAAAGTTCTGGAACTATGCGTCATGGTGACTGACAGCAAGAGATTATAAAATATCCATGCACACATGGGATCAGGGGGAGATCGCCTGTGGACTTGATTCGTGTACAGTCAGGTGCCCGGAATTGGCTCTCACGGTGTCCTCCAGCCTTGTTTTTCTATGAGAAACCCAGGTCTCCCAGGGCTGAGATTAAGGGACGTAAGACTGTGTTTCTCTATGTTTCTCTATATTTCTCTATGTTTCTCTATGTTTATCTAAGTTCCATGTTTCACTATATTTTGCATTGCTCTTTGTTTTATGCTTTGTAATATTCTCTAACTTGAATCCCAAATGTATATGAAATTCACTGCTTAGAATAAATATGCTAAAACTTTGAGGGTGTCATTTGTCACTAGCATGAGATCACTGCTCAGCACAATAGAACCTGTATTTTGGGCTGAATTGGGTATTTTTGCTCTCAAAGGGCTGGCCCCGAGGAAGATTTTGCCCAATATCAAGACAGGGCGGAACGCGAAACAAAATGTATTAAAGTATAAGTGTAACACGTAGGGCGGTAGAGATACAGAAAACATAAGTTGTAAATAAACAAGGTGACAATATGAATGTATATACTTAATAAATGCTTATATTGTGTTCATTAGGAGCTACAAGGACTATGGAAGAGGCCCCAATGACAACCAGCAATACAGTAGATGGAAATAGAAGAAGAACAAATGCTTATCCAAGTTATTCATATGAATGTGTGTTGTTTGTATGTGTAGCGATATTCTTTTCAACATTGTTCGGCCTGGTGCTGTACTGGGCTATCACCTTCATTTCAATTTAGATGAACGGGGGGTGGTGGGATAAAATCAATCAAACAAGGAAGCCACCTGATATGGGATGGCTTCAGGTTAATTTGGGCACATGGAAGCCGCAAGAGTGAATTGCATAGCACAAATAGCATTAATGATGAGATTACACCTACCACCTCAGACCCCCACCACTTCAATGATTCTGATTTTAGTGTTTATTCAATGAATGACCAAACGTCCTCCAAACTCACGTGGGTGCAGAACCACCCATATCCAACCACAAAGTCAGTTGCACAAGTCTCACCACCGGATAGTGTAGATACCAGAAAGGAGGACAGTCATAACAAACACATGGCCGACCACTATCTTAGACTGTACACAGAATGGGAGGAAAAAGAGAATGACAAGATGCCCCAAGGGAATAAGGGGGGCGGTCACAAAAGATGGAAGAGGGGAACACAACAAGAAAAATGGGAAGATCATTATAACTTTGGTCTTGATCCCCAACACCCACATCAAACAAACAAATGGTACGCTGACATGAGCAACACGGCCAAAGAAACAACAAATGAAAGTTGTTACGTGTGCTCACTTATACCTCATGCCTCAGGTACTCCTAAGGTATTGTTGCCACAAGAAATTCCATTTGCAGAGGCACAGTGCCTCCTACATCTCACGCTATGCAGAATCAAAAACACGTTTCAAGCACATGCCGTTTCGTTTGAATTGCTACAGAACAAGCAAACATGTTACTCCAGACAGCAAGGGGTGATCTGTGTAAAGGAGCCTTTTTTGGTAATAAAAGGAACATTACATTCAGGAAATAAGTGGCAAAACGAAGAGATACTATGCAAAGCAGAAGAATTGCAAGGATTGTCCGATGAAAAATGATCATGGGTACAGAGATCATGAGCTCCCGTATGGATTGAACACGTAGCAAAACTCACGTGGATTTCAGCACTCGAGAAGCCCTTCAAGTTATAAAAAGACATTCCATATGAACTGTGTTTCCGTGGAGAAGGGAAAAAGAACATGGGAGAAAACAAGAACTGCAGCAAAACTCTCATAATACCCGACATGAAGAAAGGGACAGCTGTAATGATGGATACATACTGGGTTTGCAGCAACCTGGCATACTTTCACCTCCCGCAATCCTGGAGGGGCACATGCTCCCTGGCATCGCTGCATTCTGCCCTGATGGTGATCCCAGAAAGTCATATCCAAGGAGAAAAAACACCAATGGTGGCACCGAACGAAGTGCCCCCGACGCCGACTGAAGAAGTTCCCGTGTATGTCCTAGCAGAGAAAAGGCTGCAGAGCACGGTGCAGAGGAGGAAAAGGTCATCGAACTATATCTCCACCAAATCTTCTGAACTTTTGGCACAGATTCCCTATCGATTCCGGTTGTTCAGCTCTGTGGAGACATTCTTTGCGTCTGTTGTTCCCAGCATCCAGGCGAGGGCAAATGCAAAATGGCTTCAGATTACCAGATGGGAGCTGATTCAACTGGCCAACTACACAGAAGAAGGATTTAACGTCATCAAAGTAGAACTCAGAGCTCTACAACTAATGACCATGCAGAACAGGTATGTGCTAGACCTGTTAACAGCAGTGGATGGAGGTGTTTGCCAAAAAATTGGGAGCACATGTTGCACATTTGTGCCTTCTGCAGACGTGGACAACGGCTCCCTTTCCCATGTCATAGCAGCGGTGCACGACCTTGGAGAATGTATGAAGGAAAAAGGGGGAGCACAGCCCAGCACCTGGTTCAATAATATTTTCTCTTGGGTACCATCGTGGCTCGGAATGACGGTCAAATTACTGATACCCTTCATTGTCTTTTTACTCCTCATTTTTTGTGTGTGCCAATTAGGTCTCAGATGCTGCGCTGATGCAGTACCTAATGGTGCGTTAATGATGGTGACAATGGGCTCGTGCAAATGGAGTGGCGCAAATAAAACATGAAGGAGAAGTGCAAACAGGAGAGGCATCATAGCCAAAATATAGAATGACCCCCATATACAATACAGGGTACATAGTAGATAATTTGTATCATATGACCATAAAGGAACCAAGGGAATTGCAATGCTATAAGGAAGTGTGGGTAGATCTGGAGGAAGATGGAGGTTGTATTTACATGACTTGCACCCCAGATGAGTATGGTAGAAGGGGGGAAAGCCTCAGGGCAGTGTGTAGAGCATGGATGCCAATAAAGGGAACTCCCGCATGGGATGAAGCAGTCGCTGAGGAAGAAGAACGTAAGAGATTGGGGGAATTGCAGTATTTGTTACTTAAGTAATGAAAGGGGGAAATGAGTGGGAGGAGGGGGGTCCCAGAACCCGCCATCCATCCCGAGTCAATGCACATTTCCTGGTTGTATTCTTCCATGGCTGCTTTGGGCACAGGGCCTGCCCACAGGGCACCCGTGCGAGAGTGACACCAGTAAACTGTAGCCCTTGAAGCCAGCCCAGACTAAAACCCATTAGCACTCCATTATGTGTGCCCATCAACTCCATTTTATTTTCTCATAATGGCAGGCCAGCCATGAAACTAGAACGCAGGCCTGCAGCTCTCCCCTCAAGACGCGCACAGCGAGCAAGCTACTCCCCCCACCTCCTCCCCTCTGTCATCCCTGCAGCCATCCGGTTCTCATGGGAGACTGGCCGCACAAATGAAACAAACTTCACACTGTATCTTCTGTCTTCCGTCTTACCTCACTGACCCAGCCGTGGCCCAGCTCAAGACCTGGCAGCAAAGAGTAATTCATCTCTATAAACCTGCCCCCACCATGCAGACCTAGGCCATAAAGAATACCACCCCCATATCCTTTGAACATGTTTGAACAACTAAGAATGACCCTCGACTATGTATTGTTTATTTGCATTTCAATATGAGAAAGTAGAAGTTCCTTTCTTCACTCAGTTAGAATGGGTTGTTCATGAACCATTTTCATTTTATGCAAAGTATTGGAAGGATTGTGGTAATTCACAGCATACCAGCATGTTGCACGAAATATGTATAATCGGAGCATTGGCGGTAGATCCCATTTATATAAGTGTGAATATATTAAAGTGTAGTATGAGGCTTAATAGAAATGACTGTAATAGCACAATGTACAAAGTAACACGTTATTGCACATGCCAGCACAAAGCTACCTCAGTTTGAGCACAATGTAAATATATGCACAGCATTATGTAAAAGCAACCTAGCAGTCATATGCCATAACCAGTGTGACCCCACTATGATAATATGTGTTAAGGCCTGCATGAAAAGAATCTAGTAATGGACTGTTAAATATAGTATGGAAAATAACATATGCACACATAAGTTATCATTGTGAGTTTTTATAATGATGAGGGCACCTAGCCATGTAAAGATGATAACACATTTTAGACAATCATAATTGCAATGTAATAATGATGTACAAAAAGCCTATATGCAAAGAACGTCTCAGGAGACCCGTCCCCTCATGGAACGCAGTACTGCACCTTGAAGTTCTTTCAACTCCTCCCCTCACCCCTCATGAAATGCCAGAACAGACAAGGAGATACTTAATAATGATGTTTATACAACGTGCCTCCAACCTCCACAGCAAGACTTATGACCATTGTGGTATGTGCCTTTTTGTGACCCATCCTTTCAATGTGTAATATAGCCCTTAAATTTAGCGCCCTCTTTGTTGTGTACCAGATGGACATTCCTGACCACACAGTCATTTCAAAGCCTTGGCCCCATAAACGGTATATCTTGTATTATACTAACACACTGTTAAGCTGCCCATTAATAGATCTAACACTGAGCAAGAAATGCTCTATGACTTATGCCCATGATAGTTAACCTAAATTTAAGAAATGTCTTTTCTTTGGTGTTAAGATTCACAAGTCTTAGAATCCGCCGGACAAGATAGAGTGCAGTATTGAATGAATGGGAATGTGTGGCCACAAGGGCAAATGTCAAGCGTTTATCAATATGTAACAACATGAAAGTTGCCTGACACTGCATGCCAAACTGATGAGCCCAGCTGACCGTTTGACCTGAACAGCATCATCACAGCACAACGTGAATCCGCACCAATCACAGCACGCCAACCCTATAGCACCCATAGGTGCAGGTCCCTAGTGAACAATCCCAACCCTTCATGTGCCCCCTAGCCCTCCCCTCTCTGGGATGACACAAAAACTGTATAAAATGATTTGCAACATGTTTTCTGCAGGGAGCTCTCAGCGTAAGCAGAGTAAATTTTGCTTACCCTATTTTAGAGAAAAGATTTTTGATTTCACACGCACTTGGTCCTGGTCTCATTCCCTTTTGGGGTGTGTCCTATTTGACTCTAATTGAGAGAATTAAGTGCATTTTTGGGGACTTCTCACTTTCACCACTATGCCCCCCCGCTCATGTATCTCAGGGTGATTGTGCACTGTGTTACTGATAAGTTACTATGCTATGGACACACAAACATACCCTAATACCATAGCCCTAAGAATAGACACAAGATACAACATACACAACAAACCAAACACTAAGACATGACACGAGAAATAAGATAGCAATGGACACAAATGAAAAGACACAAGTCAGTCTCAATTATAACAATAGAATACATTTAGTCATACACAGCAAGGTATGATGCAAAAGCTACTATACCCGAATGTGCAACCTTTTTGCTCTGGGTGCAAATCTACAATGCAATGCAATAAATGTAAGCCTTACAGGCTTCTAATGCAAGTAATCTAATATCAATATATCCAGTCCTGCTAGATATGTCAGGCTAATAGGAAAATGCATTTATATGGCAAGTGTCAGCATTCAGCATTCCTCTCCAATCCGCACCACACATCACACTCTCTCTCTAAGACATCCCTGTCTGATTTCCCCTTCTATCAAACTAAAAGCTCTGTGTGAGTGTCTGTCCTAATTCCCCATTGCACTTGTCTTATTCAGATCAATTAGGCCTATTCAATCAATCCGCAATTCTCCCCTCTGCATGTTCAAGCTTCCCATTCTCAAATGTATCCCATCTCTCTCCTTCTGCCAGTATGTCAACAACCCATCTCTAGTGTGTGCAAATCTCAACAACACAGCTTCCCACTCAACAGGCCTTTACTCCCCTTTTCTGCATGAACTGCAGGAAGCCCCCACCAATCTGCATCGGGATGATCTCAAGCACCGGGCCCCTTTCTCCTTTCCCGCTCCCTCTGCCAGTCTGGTCGCTCGAACTGCCTCAAGCATCTGCAAAGTTCTCAAACTCTGCTCTCATCTGCATCCCAAAAGCTTCCAAACTCCCAAAGCCATCCAAATCTGCTGCACCCAAAATGATTCTCCAATACCTCTCCATCTCATACTCCAGCATACACGTGTACCTCTAATGCCAATTTCAGGCTCCCAGTTTTAGTGTCAATTCACGTCACTCTTTCTCCATGGTTACAGGTCTAAACTCTCTTCTCTCTAACCAGCATTTCTAAATCCGGACAGCGCCTGCAGGTCTGTTACGCTTTTCTTGTTCTGTCCCCAGTCAGTGTGTTCTGTCATCATGACATTGTACATCGTATCTCGTCTGTGCTATCTGTGTTACGAAACCATTACATCCTTCCATTTCTCTCCTTCACTGTCAGCTCTTAGTAAGCTAAAAATCCCTTTCTCTGTGCATCTCTCTGTGCAAAGCACTCACTCCCTGCATGCCCCCACCTTCCTGTCTGTCTGTGAACAACCCAGGGCCTGATAATAAAGCCCCCTTCTCCTCTCTACTAAGGCAAAAGTCACTGTCTTATATCTGTCTGCCAAGAAACTGTTTACACATTCCAATCACTCACAGTGTAACTCAAAACAATATCTGCGGAGCGAACAGCTTCCAGTGTCTCTTCAGAATGGCTTAGGAGCCACAGGCCTCATGCATTCTCACGTTTAATCATTCTCTCGCAAACCAAACGCTATACATACTGTAGACTCAATGCATACTCCTAAGTGCACACTCATGCTTGTCTCTATAATGCATACATAATACATAATAACATATGTCTAAACATGTCTCAACAAGGCACTTAAAATATAACAGGCCTCTTTCTCTAACAATTGCAAATGGCTGAATAATATGTGGATAACTAATGTCACTACTAATCAGAATGAATGATGGATAAATGAATACCTAAATGAGTAATGAATTACTAATGATTCAATAAATTAGCAATGGATTTCTAATGATAACATACCAGGCCTCTTCATATAATATCTGGTTTCACACACATAGTGCGATTACATGGCTTACCCAAGACAATTGTGTCAGATCAGGGGTCACAGTTCACCTCTCGTTTTTGGTAGGCTTTCTGCAAAATACTTGGAATTTCTTGCTTGTTATCCACTAGTTACCATCCACAGACAAATGGCCAAACTGGGAGAGTAAATCAAACTATAGAGCCATATTTTGCAATGTTTTTTGGCAGAAGGCAGGTCTTCATGGGTACTGTCTCTTTGGTTAGCTAAATTTTGTTACAACAATGCCAAACATGATTCTTTAGGAATATCTCTTAATTTCTGCTTGTATGGTCAAGACTGCCAAATGTTACCGGAAGAGGTGCCCAAATTTGATAAGATTCCGGTGGTAACTGAATGCATGCAAGAGATTCTTGAGGTTCTTGAGCTGGCACGCCAAAATCTGTACAAAGCTAAGATAAATTATAAGACGTTGTAGTCCTAAATATGTTGTCGGAGAGCGGGGTTGGTTGTCCACTCAGAATATCAAACGTTTAGGGTCAAGGAAGTTGTTGCCTCGCTTTATTGGGCTTTACACTGTGGTGAAATGTGTGTCTGATACGGCAGTGCGGTTACGATTGCCTGCGCATATGAAGATTCATCCAGTGTTCCATGTCTCTTTGATTAAACCTGCAGCTCCAGATTTGGTGACCAGGAAGGCTCCAAGTGTAATGAAGGATGGTCAAGAGGAATTTGAAGTGCAGAAGATTTTGGACTCCAGGAGAAGGGGAGCATGAGTTTGGTATTTGATTTCTTGGGTAGGGTGTGGTCCTGAGGATAACTCGTGGGAACCAGCTGCGGCAGTTCATACAGATCGGTTGGTAAGACAATTTCATGGAATGCATCCGGAGAAGGCCGGTCCTGGGGAGGATCCTAGAGGAGGGGGTAATGTGAGGAAAAAGGGACTGTGGCATGTAAAGCAATGTTGTTCATATGGCTTTGTATGTAGGGGGTTGATAAAACTACAATTCCCATGGTCCTTTGCTTGGCAGTTGGCTGGGAAGGAAGGTGCAGCCAACGGCTACTTAAGGAATTCGCCAGGCCCGTGCTGCCTGCTGGTGATTGATGGTGTGACACGGGCCGGAGGAAGCAGAGTGCTCAGTCGGAGCGCATGGAGATTCTAATATGCGGAGCAGTGCCGGCAGTGATTCCTTTCAGTCCCGGGCCCGGCGGTGAAACTTGGCAGCTCATCTTCAAGAGCGGAGCTGTTCACGGCAAGAAGTTGTTCACTGTGGGATCTTTTCCTGTCTGGGGTGGTGCCGGTGAGCCCCCCCAGGCCGCAGATAAGTGCTCACATTGAATGTCATTTGTGTTAGTGACTCCACATTCTCAGGTGGAGTCATTTGGGAACGCTTGTAAACGTTTTGTTATGAACGGGGCACAACTGTGGCACGTTTGAGAGACGCCCCTATTTGTTTGTTCAGTGATTTCAAATACACATGTGAAGGCAACACAGATGTTTTCAGGACTGAGAAGACATTGGGCAGGGTGAAAGCAAGGGGCAAGGCATATCATGAAATAACGCTATGTTTGTGGCAGCATTTTGTCAAATTTCATGTTGAATCATTAATCATGTGCAAAGTGGTGTTCCATGTGTTCAGTGAGTACAGGTACCATGAAAGGAGCGTTGAAGCACACGTTTGAGGGGCATTACTAATCAAGTACTGTCTCCATGATTAAGAGTATACCAGGGTCAGTGTTATGTTCCATTCATGTGTTATGTTCCATTCGTGCGTTATGTGCTTACGTTTGTGGCTTCTTGAGGAAATTGTAAATACAGTTTGGTGAGATAGTATTCTATTTAAGAAGGATACTGACAGTAGGTAGATTGAGGCAAGCATGGTATGCTTTTGTTCTTGGTTGTATGTGCTCCATTTCACCTTTTCCGGTTACCCTAAACACCCCCTCCCTAACCATAACCCCTCCCTAACCCTCTTTCCCCTTTAGGCTGCGTCGGGGTACCTGTTACTACAATCAGGAGCCCGTCTCAACCAAGGTGGGAGGGGTCACTACATTTGGCTTCCGTGGCTAGGAAGGAGTTGTGTATACGCCAGGGGTGTAACACATAGTCTGACTTTGCCAGTGAAGCACAGCCTTCAGCTGCACTCCACTGGGCTTTTGCTCACTTTATTATGGGGAAACTGACATGCCCTTAAAGACAGTCAGTTAGTACTGGGAGACTTTGTTTTTGTCCTTTCCAATGTTGCAACATTTCTGCAACATATTACAAGTGCACAATGTAAAAACAAGGGGGGTTCTGGGAGTTTCTCTACCACTGGCCTATATCCTGGGTTGGAGTCTCAACCAGAGTCTTTAGCTCACCATCCTATCACAGAAAAGAAATGTCCACTACATATCAGTCTTTGTCCTGCCCAATGGCAGCCCAGTACCGAAATACCTGGCAATTCTCTCTGAATAAGAGTACAAACAGCAACCCCAGACGCCTGGTTGGGCCTCGTCAGTGAGGTAGAGCTGTGCCTAACCTCAGTGACTTCAGGGATTATGGGAGTTAGAGTCCATAGATGTCATCAGACATTTAGCATTCAGGTAGCTTTTCTCAGTGTATTTACATGAGAGGACATAAAGGCATATTAGAAGCAAAAAGGGTTCTGTTTGAGCATTGTGTCTCTAGGTCAAAGATGGGTTGTTGACTTAAGGGATATGGTTTCTTTACTCCCTAAACAAGGGGGAACCAATACGTGACAATATGCCATTAAGATTTTGGGCATTAGAGGGTCTTCCTCATGGAAAAAAGGTGTTGGGTATTAGAGGGTCTTCCTCATGGGAAAGGGGGAGATACCGGGTCTCGTCCAATGAAGTAATGACATCCCCCCACTAGTTGTATCCTCCCATGTGATCCTCTCTCATGTATCCACCCCTCCCCCCAGGAACAGGCAGCATCTGCCGTCCCTTCTTCACATGGGAGGAGGTCACCTCTGGGGAATCCATGATGACTCCTTTGGATTCAGCTCAACAGTGCTGTGGATCCATTGAACCATCGGTTTGCACCTGAGCCAAAATTGTTAAAATAGTGTTTGAATTAACAGGCACTTTTCTTTTCATCTTTTAAAATTCCCATTTCTTCATTTGTGTCAATTAAGTAGAATTGATACCTGCACATAACTACGTATACCATGTAATTTTGTGCTACTGTTTTTTTATGATGTTATTGTAATTTGTCATTATTGTTGGTTTAGATATTACTTATTGACCACAAAAGTGATGGGTGGAAGGTTTCGAATGAATCTAAACCACTGGCAATTGCTCTGGGCCAACCTTCCACACCACCGTTTTTTAGCCCGTCTGCGCCATTGCAAAAGGGGACCAGCCATGTGCAAATCAGTCAGCAGCTGCCGCCACCGAAGGTAGCAGCCCAGCCCGAACTGCTAGGCCAGGTCCCCTCTGCACAGAAAACCAAGCAACCCCAGACATGTTTCGGCCTTGTTGGACCTCCTCAGTGAGGTGCAGCCTGGTTCCCTGTGGCGCAGCGAGCAAGGGACCCACGTCTGGGCATACCCTCTCTCACAAGGAGAAACAAACTGACCACAAAAGTGATGGGTGGAAGGTTTCGAATGAATCTAAACCACTGGCAATTGCTCTGGGCCAACCTTCCACACCACCGTTTTTTAGCCCGTCTGCGCCATTGCAAAAGGGGACCAGCCATGTGCAAATCAGTCAGCAGCTGCCGCCACCGAAGGTAGCAGCCCAGCCCGAACTGCTAGGCCAGGTCCCCTCTGCACAGAAAACCAAGCAACCCCAGACATGTTTCGGCCTTGTTGGACCTCCTCAGTGAGGTGCAGCCTGGTTCCCTGTGGCGCAGCGAGCAAGGGACCCACGTCTGGGCATACCCTCTCTCACAAGGAGAAACAAACTGACCACAAAAGTGATGGGTGGAAGGTTTCGAATGAATCTAAACCACTGGCAATTGCTCTGGGCCAACCTTCCACACCACCGTTTTTTAGCCCGTCTGCGCCATTGCAAAAGGGGACCAGCCATGTGCAAATCAGTCAGCAGCTGCCGCCACCGAAGGTAGCAGCCCAGCCCGAACTGCTAGGCCAGGTCCCCTCTGCACAGAAAACCAAGCAACCCCAGACATGTTTCGGCCTTGTTGGACCTCCTCAGTGAGGTGCAGCCTGGTTCCCTGTGGCGCAGCGAGCAAGGGACCCACGTCTGGGCATACCCTCTCTCACAAGGAGAAACAAACTGACCACAAAAGTGATGGGTGGAAGGTTTCGAATGAATCTAAACCACTGGCAATTGCTCTGGGCCAACCTTCCACACCACCGTTTTTTAGCCCGTCTGCGCCATTGCAAAAGGGGACCAGCCATGTGCAAATCAGTCAGCAGCTGCCGCCACCGAAGGTAGCAGCCCAGCCCGAACTGCTAGGCCAGGTCCCCTCTGCACAGAAAACCAAGCAACCCCAGACATGTTTCGGCCTTGTTGGACCTCCTCAGTGAGGTGCAGCCTGGTTCCCTGTGGCGCAGCGAGCAAGGGACCCACGTCTGGGCATACCCTCTCTCACAAGGAGAAACAAACTGACCACAAAAGTGATGGGTGGAAGGTTTCGAATGAATCTAAACCACTGGCAATTGCTCTGGGCCAACCTTCCACACCACCGTTTTTTAGCCCGTCTGCGCCATTGCAAAGGGGGACCAGCCATGTGCAAATCAGTCAGCAGCTGCCGCCACCGAAGGTAGCAGCCCAGCCCGAACTGCTAGGCCAGGTCCCCTCTGCACAGAAAACCAAGCAACCCCAGACATGTTTCGGCCTTGTTGGACCTCCTCAGTGAGGTGCAGCCTGGTTCCCTGTGGCGCAGCGAGCAAGGGACCCACGTCTGGGCATACCCTCTCTCACAAGGAGAAACAAACTGACCACGAAAGTGATGGGTGGAAGGTTTCGAATGAATCTAAACCACTGGCAATTGCTCTGGGCCAACCTTCCACACCACCGTTTTTTAGCCCGTCTGCGCCATTGCAAAAGGGGACCAGCCATGTGCAAATCAGTCAGCAGCTGCCGCCACCGAAGGTAGCAGCCCAGCCCGAACTGCTAGGCCAGGTCCCCTCTGCACAGAAAACCAAGCAACCCCAGACATGTTTCGGCCTTGTTGGACCTCCTCAGTGAGGTGCAGCCTGGTTCCCTGTGGCGCAGCGAGCAAGGGACCCACGTCTGGGCATACCCTCTCTCACAAGGAGAAACAAACTGACCACAAAAGTGATGGGTGGAAGGTTTCGAATGAATCTAAACCACTGGCAATTGCTCTGGGCCAACCTTCCACACCACCGTTTTTTAGCCCGTCTGCGCCATTGCAAAAGGGGACCAGCCATGTGCAAATCAGTCAGCAGCTGCCGCCACCGAAGGTAGCAGCCCAGCCCGAACTGCTAGGCCAGGTCCCCTCTGCACAGAAAACCAAGCAACCCCAGACATGTTTCGGCCTTGTTGGACCTCCTCAGTGAGGTGCAGCCTGGTTCCCTGTGGCGCAGCGAGCAAGGGACCCACGTCTGGGCATACCCTCTCTCACAAGGAGAAACAAACTGACCACAAAAGTGATGGGTGGAAGGTTTCGAATGAATCTAAACCACTGGCAATTGCTCTGGGCCAACCTTCCACACCACCGTTTTTTAGCCCGTCTGCGCCATTGCAAAAGGGGACCAGCCATGTGCAAATCAGTCAGCAGCTGCCGCCACCGAAGGTAGCAGCCCAGCCCGAACTGCTAGGCCAGGTCCCCTCTGCACAGAAAACCAAGCAACCCCAGACATGTTTCGGCCTTGTTGGACCTCCTCAGTGAGGTGCAGCCTGGTTCCCTGTGGCGCAGCGAGCAAGGGACCCACGTCTGGGCATACCCTCTCTCACAAGGAGAAACAAACTGACCACAAAAGTGATGGGTGGAAGGTTTCGAATGAATCTAAACCACTGGCAATTGCTCTGGGCCAACCTTCCACACCACCGTTTTTTAGCCCGTCTGCGCCATTGCAAAAGGGGACCAGCCATGTGCAAATCAGTCAGCAGCTGCCGCCACCGAAGGTAGCAGCCCAGCCCGAACTGCTAGGCCAGGTCCCCTCTGCACAGAAAACCAAGCAACCCCAGACATGTTTCGGCCTTGTTGGACCTCCTCAGTGAGGTGCAGCCTGGTTCCCTGTGGCGCAGCGAGCAAGGGACCCACGTCTGGGCATACCCTCTCTCACAAGGAGAAACAAACTGACCACAAAAGTGATGGGTGGAAGGTTTCGAATGAATCTAAACCACTGGCAATTGCTCTGGGCCAACCTTCCACACCACCGTTTTTTAGCCCGTCTGC
Organism: Ambystoma mexicanum; assembly: GCF_040938575.1. NCBI lineage: Eukaryota > Metazoa > Chordata > Amphibia > Caudata > Ambystomatidae > Ambystoma > Ambystoma mexicanum. The sequence goes on along the minus strand of NC_090934.1, from coordinate 257,502,965 downwards.
GCCATTGCAAAAGGGGACCAGCCATGTGCAAATCAGTCAGCAGCTGCCGCCACCGAAGGTAGCAGCCCAGCCCGAACTGCTAGGCCAGGTCCCCTCTGCACAGAAAACCAAGCAACCCCAGACATGTTTCGGCCTTGTTGGACCTCCTCAGTGAGGTGCAGCCTGGTTCCCTGTGGCGCAGCGAGCAAGGGACCCACGTCTGGGCATACCCTCTCTCACAAGGAGAAACAAACTGACCACAAAAGTGATGGGTGGAAGGTTTCGAATGAATCTAAACCACTGGCAATTGCTCTGGGCCAACCTTCCACACCACCGTTTTTTAGCCCGTCTGCGCCATTGCAAAAGGGGACCAGCCATGTGCAAATCAGTCAGCAGCTGCCGCCACCGAAGGTAGCAGCCCAGCCCGAACTGCTAGGCCAGGTCCCCTCTGCACAGAAAACCAAGCAACCCCAGACATGTTTCGGCCTTGTTGGACCTCCTCAGTGAGGTGCAGCCTGGTTCCCTGTGGCGCAGCGAGCAAGGGACCCACGTCTGGGCATACCCTCTCTCACAAGGAGAAACAAACTGACCACAAAAGTGATGGGTGGAAGGTTTCGAATGAATCTAAACCACTGGCAATTGCTCTGGGCCAACCTTCCACACCACCGTTTTTTAGCCCAAGCTACTCCTCACTGATGAGCCCCAACAAGGGCGAAACATGTTTGGGGATGCTTGTGGTCTCGTGCAGAGGGGATGTGGCCTAGCAGTTCGGGCTGGACTGCCCCTTTTGGGGTGGGGCCAAGCCTGATTTGCATATGGTCTTTCCCTTCTGTAATGGCTTGGCAGGCGAAGAACGGTGGTCTGGAGGGTTGCCCAGAGCGTTGCCAGTGGTTAAGATTAATTCTAAACCTTCCAGCCATCACCTCTTTGTTTTTGCTATGTCACCCCGAGTGGGACGGGTATGCCCAGACGTGGGTCCCGTGCCTGCTGGGCCTAGAGACCCAAGCTACTCCTCACTGATGAGCCCCAACAAGGGCGAAACATGTTTGGGGATGCTTGTGGTCTCGTGCAGAGGGGATGTGGCCTAGCAGTTCGGGCTGGACTGCCCCTTTTGGGGTGGGGCCAAGCCTGATTTGCATATGGTCTTTCCCTTCTGTAATGGCTTGGCAGGCGAAGAACGGTGGTCTGGAGGGTTGCCCAGAGCGTTGCCAGTGGTTAAGATTAATTCTAAACCTTCCAGCCATCACCTCTTTGTTTTTGCTATGTCACCCCGAGTGGGACGGGTATGCCCAGACGTGGGTCCCGTGCCTGCTGGGCCTAGAGACCCAAGCTACTCCTCACTGATGAGCCCCAACAAGGGCGAAACATGTTTGGGGATGCTTGTGGTCTCGTGCAGAGGGGATGTGGCCTAGCAGTTCGGGCTGGACTGCCCCTTTTGGGGTGGGGCCAAGCCTGATTTGCATATGGTCTTTCCCTTCTGTAATGGCTTGGCAGGCGAAGAACGGTGGTCTGGAGGGTTGCCCAGAGCGTTGCCAGTGGTTAAGATTAATTCTAAACCTTCCAGCCATCACCTCTTTGTTTTTGCTATGTCACCCCGAGTGGGACGGGTATGCCCAGACGTGGGTCCCGTGCCTGCTGGGCCTAGAGACCCAAGCTACTCCTCACTGATGAGCCCCAACAAGGGCGAAACATGTTTGGGGATGCTTGTGGTCTCGTGCAGAGGGGATGTGGCCTAGCAGTTCGGGCTGGACTGCCCCTTTTGGGGTGGGGCCAAGCCTGATTTGCATATGGTCTTTCCCTTCTGTAATGGCTTGGCAGGCGAAGAACGGTGGTCTGGAGGGTTGCCCAGAGCGTTGCCAGTGGTTAAGATTAATTCTAAACCTTCCAGCCATCACCTCTTTGTTTTTGCTATGTCACCCCGAGTGGGACGGGTATGCCCAGACGTGGGTCCCGTGCCTGCTGGGCCTAGAGACCCAAGCTACTCCTCACTGATGAGCCCCAACAAGGGCGAAACATGTTTGGGGATGCTTGTGGTCTCGTGCAGAGGGGATGTGGCCTAGCAGTTCGGGCTGGACTGCCCCTTTTGGGGTGGGGCCAAGCCTGATTTGCATATGGTCTTTCCCTTCTGTAATGGCTTGGCAGGCGAAGAACGGTGGTCTGGAGGGTTGCCCAGAGCGTTGCCAGTGGTTAAGATTAATTCTAAACCTTCCAGCCATCACCTCTTTGTTTTTGCTATGTCACCCCGAGTGGGACGGGTATGCCCAGACGTGGGTCCCGTGCCTGCTGGGCCTAGAGACCCAAGCTACTCCTCACTGATGAGCCCCAACAAGGGCGAAACATGTTTGGGGATGCTTGTGGTCTCGTGCAGAGGGGATGTGGCCTAGCAGTTCGGGCTGGACTGCCCCTTTTGGGGTGGGGCCAAGCCTGATTTGCATATGGTCTTTCCCTTCTGTAATGGCTTGGCAGGCGAAGAACGGTGGTCTGGAGGGTTGCCCAGAGCGTTGCCAGTGGTTAAGATTAATTCTAAACCTTCCAGCCATCACCTCTTTGTTTTTGCTATGTCACCCCGAGTGGGACGGGTATGCCCAGACGTGGGTCCCGTGCCTGCTGGGCCTAGAGACCCAAGCTACTCCTCACTGATGAGCCCCAACAAGGGCGAAACATGTTTGGGGATGCTTGTGGTCTCGTGCAGAGGGGATGTGGCCTAGCAGTTCGGGCTGGACTGCCCCTTTTGGGGTGGGGCCAAGCCTGATTTGCATATGGTCTTTCCCTTCTGTAATGGCTTGGCAGGCGAAGAACGGTGGTCTGGAGGGTTGCCCAGAGCGTTGCCAGTGGTTAAGATTAATTCTAAACCTTCCAGCCATCACCTCTTTGTTTTTGCTATGTCACCCCGAGTGGGACGGGTATGCCCAGACGTGGGTCCCGTGCCTGCTGGGCCTAGAGACCCAAGCTACTCCTCACTGATGAGCCCCAACAAGGGCGAAACATGTTTGGGGATGCTTGTGGTCTCGTGCAGAGGGGATGTGGCCTAGCAGTTCGGGCTGGACTGCCCCTTTTGGGGTGGGGCCAAGCCTGATTTGCATATGGCCTTTCCCTTCTGTAATGGCTTGGCAGGCGAAGAACGGTGGTCTGGAGGGTTGCCCAGAGCGTTGCCAGTGGTTAAGATTAATTCTAAACCTTCCAGCCATCACCTCTTTGTTTTTGCTATGTCACCCCGAGTGGGACGGGTATGCCCAGACGTGGGTCCCGTGCCTGCTGGGCCTAGAGACCCAAGCTACTCCTCACTGATGAGCCCCAACAAGGGCGAAACATGTTTGGGGATGCTTGTGGTCTCGTGCAGAGGGGATGTGGCCTAGCAGTTCGGGCTGGACTGCCCCTTTTGGGGTGGGGCCAAGCCTGATTTGCATATGGTCTTTCCCTTCTGTAATGGCTTGGCAGGCGAAGAACGGTGGTCTGGAGGGTTGCCCAGAGCGTTGCCAGTGGTTAAGATTAATTCTAAACCTTCCAGCCATCACCTCTTTGTTTTTGCTATGTCACCCCGAGTGGGACGGGTATGCCCAGACGTGGGTCCCGTGCCTGCTGGGCCTAGAGACCCAAGCTACTCCTCACTGATGAGCCCCAACAAGGGCGAAACATGTTTGGGGATGCTTGTGGTCTCGTGCAGAGGGGATGTGGCCTAGCAGTTCGGGCTGGACTGCCCCTTTTGGGGTGGGGCCAAGCCTGATTTGCATATGGTCTTTCCCTTCTGTAATGGCTTGGCAGGCGAAGAACGGTGGTCTGGAGGGTTGCCCAGAGCGTTGCCAGTGGTTAAGATTAATTCTAAACCTTCCAGCCATCACCTCTTTGTTTTTGCTATGTCACCCCGAGTGGGACGGGTATGCCCAGACGTGGGTCCCGTGCCTGCTGGGCCTAGAGACCCAAGCTACTCCTCACTGATGAGCCCCAACAAGGGCGAAACATGTTTGGGGATGCTTGTGGTCTCGTGCAGAGGGGATGTGGCCTAGCAGTTCGGGCTGGACTGCCCCTTTTGGGGTGGGGCCAAGCCTGATTTGCATATGGTCTTTCCCTTCTGTAATGGCTTGGCAGGCGAAGAACGGTGGTCTGGAGGGTTGCCCAGAGCATTGCCAGTGGTTAAGATTAATTCTAAACCTTCCAGCCATCACCTCTTTGTTTTTGCTATGTCACCCCGAGTGGGACGGGTATGCCCAGACGTGGGTCCCGTGCCTGCTGGGCCTAGAGACCCAAGCTACTCCTCACTGATGAGCCCCAACAAGGGCGAAACATGTTTGGGGATGCTTGTGGTCTCGTGCAGAGGGGATGTGGCCTAGCAGTTCGGGCTGGACTGCCCCTTTTGGGGTGGGGCCAAGCCTGATTTGCATATGGTCTTTCCCTTCTGTAATGGCTTGGCAGGCGAAGAACGGTGGTCTGGAGGGTTGCCCAGAGCGTTGCCAGTGGTTAAGATTAATTCTAAACCTTCCAGCCATCACCTCTTTGTTTTTGCTATGTCACCCCGAGTGGGACGGGTATGCCCAGACGTGGGTCCCGTGCCTGCTGGGCCTAGAGACCCAAGCTACTCCTCACTGATGAGCCCCAACAAGGGCGAAACATGTTTGGGGATGCTTGTGGTCTCGTGCAGAGGGGATGTGGCCTAGCAGTTCGGGCTGGACTGCCCCTTTTGGGGTGGGGCCAAGCCTGATTTGCATATGGTCTTTCCCTTCTGTAATGGCTTGGCAGGCGAAGAACGGTGGTCTGGAGGGTTGCCCAGAGCGTTGCCAGTGGTTAAGATTAATTCTAAACCTTCCAGCCATCGCCTCTTTGTTTTTGCTATGTCACCCCGAGTGGGACGGGTATGCCCAGACGTGGGTCCCGTGCCTGCTGGGCCTAGAGACCCAAGCTACTCCTCACTGATGAGCCCCAACAAGGGCGAAACATGTTTGGGGATGCTTGTGGTCTCGTGCAGAGGGGATGTGGCCTAGCAGTTCGGGCTGGACTGCCCCTTTTGGGGTGGGGCCAAGCCTGATTTGCATATGGTCTTTCCCTTCTGTAATGGCTTGGCAGGCGAAGAACGGTGGTCTGGAGGGTTGCCCAGAGCGTTGCCAGTGGTTAAGATTAATTCTAAACCTTCCAGCCATCACCTCTTTGTTTTTGCTATGTCACCCCGAGTGGGACGGGTATGCCCAGACGTGGGTCCCGTGCCTGCTGGGCCTAGAGACCCAAGCTACTCCTCACTGATGAGCCCCAACAAGGGCGAAACATGTTTGGGGATGCTTGTGGTCTCGTGCAGAGGGGATGTGGCCTAGCAGTTCGGGCTGGACTGCCCCTTTTGGGGTGGGGCCAAGCCTGATTTGCATATGGTCTTTCCCTTCTGTAATGGCTTGGCAGGCGAAGAACGGTGGTCTGGAGGGTTGCCCAGAGCGTTGCCAGTGGTTAAGATTAATTCTAAACCTTCCAGCCATCACCTCTTTGTTTTTGCTATGTCACCCCGAGTGGGACGGGTATGCCCAGACGTGGGTCCCGTGCCTGCTGGGCCTAGAGACCCAAGCTACTCCTCACTGATGAGCCCCAACAAGGGCGAAACATGTTTGGGGATGCTTGTGGTCTCGTGCAGAGGGGATGTGGCCTAGCAGTTCGGGCTGGACTGCCCCTTTTGGGGTGGGGCCAAGCCTGATTTGCATATGGTCTTTCCCTTCTGTAATGGCTTGGCAGGCGAAGAACGGTGGTCTGGAGGGTTGCCCAGAGCGTTGCCAGTGGTTAAGATTAATTCTAAACCTTCCAGCCATCACCTCTTTGTTTTTGCTATGTCACCCCGAGTGGGACGGGTATGCCCAGACGTGGGTCCCGTGCCTGCTGGGCCTAGAGACCCAAGCTACTCCTCACTGATGAGCCCCAACAAGGGCGAAACATGTTTGGGGATGCTTGTGGTCTCGTGCAGAGGGGATGTGGCCTAGCAGTTCGGGCTGGACTGCCCCTTTTGGGGTGGGGCCAAGCCTGATTTGCATATGGTCTTTCCCTTCTGTAATGGCTTGGCAGGCGAAGAACGGTGGTCTGGAGGGTTGCCCAGAGCGTTGCCAGTGGTTAAGATTAATTCTAAACCTTCCAGCCATCACCTCTTTGTTTTTGCTATGTCACCCCGAGTGGGACGGGTATGCCCAGACGTGGGTCCCGTGCCTGCTGGGCCTAGAGACCCAAGCTACTCCTCACTGATGAGCCCCAACAAGGGCGAAACATGTTTGGGGATGCTTGTGGTCTCGTGCAGAGGGGATGTGGCCTAGCAGTTCGGGCTGGACTGCCCCTTTTGGGGTGGGGCCAAGCCTGATTTGCATATGGTCTTTCCCTTCTGTAATGGCTTGGCAGGCGAAGAACGGTGGTCTGGAGGGTTGCCCAGAGCGTTGCCAGTGGTTAAGATTAATTCTAAACCTTCCAGCCATCACCTCTTTGTTTTTGTTAGATATTACTTATGTCACAATTGTCTACACAGATATTTTATATGATCTTTTGCTGAATAGAATAAACACATGTTTTCCAGCACTCAGTACATTGATACAGTGGGGGGTTATTATTTTTGGATTTATTCTCTGGTTCTCTAATTTAGGATACCACACTTTAAACTTTGCGGACAGACCTACATTTCTGTATCTGTCCACCCAAATACCTTTTTGGTTCGAACCATTGTCAGTAAGGGTACACTCATTTGTTCATGTGTCCTTTAGATTCATCACAGGTTGTCCCACAATCTGCCTTCACTGCTAGGACATCTTCTAGCGTGAGATATATTTCTTGTAATTGATCGCCAGGCTCCATCAGCAGTGATAATCGTTCCCTGTTTGCTTGAAACTATTCTTCAGGCACAATGTTGAATCTTTTTTTCTCTGTTTCTGTTATCGTACACCTGATCTTCCACTTATATGTATTTACTTTCGCCACTGCCAGGCGTCCGCAGCCTTCTTCATTTTTTGTTTGCTTTCTCTGGCTTTAACCTGGGCCTGTAGTTCTAGTTTGCTCAATTCTTTCCTTTTTAGTACTTGTGGTAACTGAATCCTTACAACTCGACCAAACATCAGGTCTGCTGGGCACACTCCCAGTGCGCAGTGTGGCATGTGTCTATAGTCTCACAACAGTTGGTATACAGTTGTTCAAATGGTTGATGTGACATGTGCAATCTGTAATGCCCGCTTGATATTTTCCATGAATCGTTCAACAATGATGTTCGCCTGAGGTCATAATGGTGTGATTTTCCTATGCTTAAATCTCATATATTGTGCGAAATTTGCAAAGTCCTGGCTCGCAAATGCGGGCCATTGTCTTATTTGATGACCTTCAGGACTTCATAGACTGTCAGTATGCGGTCTAGAACCGGGATGATACAGGTAGGTGCTGCAGATTACATAATCTGTATTTCTGGGAATCTTGAATGTTTGCTGATTACCACCAGTACGCAAATTCCTTCTCTTGTTGGTCCAAAGAAATCAATCACTAGTTCTTCCCATACCCCTTCACGTAGTGGTGATATTTGTAGGGGGACTGAGTTGATCCGGTGCCTCCACCACGCAGCAGATGGAACATTTCTGTAGCGTTTCTTTGACCCTGGAGTCAACCTTTGGGAACCATATCTTTTGACATAACAGTCTTTTGGTTGAGATCATGCCTCTGTGACCTTCACGGGCTAGATCAATCACTTGTCGTGTTGGTGATCGGGGTAGTACTATTTTTGCATCCTTTTAGGACAATGCAATTGCCTGTGATGGTGAGTTCATCTTGTATTAAGGTGAGACTGTGTATATCCTCTTGTATGTACCTGTCCCTCGTCAGATTCTTGGCATGTTTGATCTTTCCACTTCGTATGCAGCGGGCGATGAAAGTGATGGATCTTGGTTCCAACTCTTTTTGGAGGTTGGCCCAGTTGATGGAGAATGGCCTCATTTGGTGTATTACACAGTTGATGTATGCTTCCGCTATGGAGGGTTCCCTTCTGTCAGATCCTGTTGGATGGCGGGATAAGTAGTTGGCAGGATTTTCATCTTTTCCATGTCTGTGTTTGATAGTAAATTTGTAATCTTGGAGGTGCAGTCCCCACCTGTAGTGATACACAAAATTGCAAATTTGCCAATCAGGGCTTTAGATGACAGCATTAGCTGCTGAAAGCCAATAGTTTATTCAAAGTATGTGCAAAAAATGCTGACAGTAGTCTGTTGTAGCACCTCCGTTACGCAGTAGTGAGCTACAAGGAATATGCGGGCCTAGTAGGGGTGGTAGGTCACATTATGCATTGTAGATAGATAGACAGGCAGGGCGGAGGCCCCAGTTCTGTAGCTAAAAGACATTATTGGAGTGTTTGGAACATTATGGCACCTATATAGCGCTTAGATAGCCAATCTTAAGCGCTATGAACACTAAGCTATGAGTGCATGCCTTTTAGAGCTTGCTCACATGGGGTTAATTCATCTCGGCTTCTCTTAGAATATTCTGCCTTTCTAACTGTAGCCCTGCATGGCTTCGTAAACAAATCCTCTTTTTCTGGGAAGGCACTGATAAGACATTCCTGAGCTTTTGCGCAGATGGGCTCCAAGCAGGGAGGGGCACAGAAAGGAGCACAGTGGAAATTCACAGAGTTGGGTTTTTCCATGAGCAAGCCTATATTTTGCACAGGGGCCCTCATTACGACCCTGGCGGAAATCGAAAAACGATGGCGGAAATGCAATACCGCCATCGAATAGCGCTCGGTGCGATTATGACCCGTCACCGTAAAGTACGATGCCATTAGCGACACCGTAGTGAACGCCAACGCTAACTGCACCAAGTACGCGCACGCGCGCCATGCCAAACCGTAACTACCACCATGGCGCAATGGTACGCAAATTCTGACCCTAGCGGACATGTACCTAACGCCATCAAGCATGGCGGAAAGTACCATTCCGCCATGGTGAGAAGTACGGCATCGCGAATCAACCGTAAACGGCCCTACTGAGTGCCTGTACACCACTCCCTGGCCACATTGCACAACTCCCCGTAGGTGCAATGAAGTCACACAATGCAACCAGTGAAATGGACAAGTCACCCATGCATGCCAACGAACAAATTAATCCAGGGGCTCCAAGTGCCTTGTGAGTGGCCATCCATATTCGCCATGGCACCATTGCCGCACTGATGCAGCACAGGCATGTGAAGGTTCAAGTACAGCAACATGAACTGAAATATGAGACAAACAAAAACAGGCCCCCCATCGCTTGACACCAGTGTAAGGCAACATTCAAAGCAGTATCTTGAGTGAGACTGCACCAGCCCTGTACTCCTGCCACTAAACAAACCAACCATCAGCATAAGCATGTACCACACAAGTTGGCAGAGTGACTGAGCAGCCAGGCTCATCTCAAGAGGGGACAATGGGAGCTGCAGGGCACAGATGGCACGAATACAGAAGCTATTCCAATAGACATGACCTCAGTCTCCCTCCAAGAAACGCACGCAAACACAGGCACCTGTGACCAGCCATATTCTGATAATCACATCATTCCACCAATCCACCTGGCTGACCGGCATCTGTTACACAAAAGCTAATCCCCCGCCCATGAGCATGACAACATTAAAACAGTCATAATGGTAGCCCCTATCCCTGACCACACTGGGCTTCGTAGGCAAACGCGGCCAGTACAGTACCACGCAACCATAACCAGAAGCCGGAACCCAATGCAGATCTCCTCACAATACATCGCACCACAAATAGGAATATGCTACATTACTTGGAAAGAAGAACGCTACACGGTTAATATCAGAATAGAAATTTAATGCACCACAAAATCACCAAGGCCATACAGCCATTAGGTCATGAACCCCAAAATACATTTCATCATTGTGGGCTGCATCCGCAATAAATGACCAGCTTCTTCTTGTGTGACGCCCTGTTCCTCCATGGTACACAGGGGCTACATTCACGTTCAAAAAGGCAACATGGAAGCGCCTAGAACCGCAGGGCCGTCCCATTAGGTAGGCACTAATCCAGCTGAAGGGTCGAAATGTTGCTCCTAGCCACTAGAACTGCGTAAGGGCATGTGGCCCATTGTCGATTGTCCCATAAGATCGTAATGGTGCTCCACTGATTAACTCGAAGCAGCAGGTGTCGGGAGTAAAAGCCATCTGCAGGAGTGGCATACAGATGGCAGCGGCAAAAGGGGAGGAGATACCTGTCACCCAAATGAAATGAAAAAGAATAGTATGGGCATCAGAACTTGATTTGTATTACTCACTTCAATCACCACACTAAATCCGCAGCCATATGCATGCTAGCCCACTCCAAAGGATTATTCCCACCCAAAAATCACCTGCGAATCATAACTATGAAAATCGAGGTGAAAACACTATTACAAACGAGTGTTTGTGTGCATGCGTCTGTCAAAACAGAATCCATTCAGTGGGATTAGTAACGTGCATAGACACAAGTGTCTGAAGGCGCGTCGAGACAGGGAGGGTTCAACAAGGGCAGATAGACGATGGTCCCACTATGGAAGCTCTGCATCACATAGCGCAGGGGAGGTGGATAGATCCCAAAAAGCCCTGTAAATGGCAAACTCTCCATCAAATCATCTGTCCATGCATCCATACATCATTCCCTCATCCCGGTATGAAAACGCCTGATTATTTACTCACATAACATGTGAATTTTCCATTGAGTCCGTGCGTAATGCAGTCTGCAAAATCCACTGTGCTCCAGGCAGGAATTCCAGTGTTGTGAAGTAACATGTATTTGGGAACGTCCTGCCTTATCGTCCACTACGCTATTGCGCATCCCATACTATTCATATCAATCATTGCATTCTCGCCATGGCCCCTGTCCCAAGGACATTAAACAATAGAAGGTTATATTTGCAGTCAGACCTGTGGGCGTCTCCTCGCCGGTAGCTGAAGACCGAAAGCGCCGTCCTTCGAATTCCTCATTTGCAACATCACGTCGAAAAGGCATCTGTGACCGCTTGAAATCACAAATCCATCCATGTAGTGCGGCAATGTGTGAAAATGCAAAGTGGCTTCACTCACAAATGGGACGCCCCGCCCGTCGGTGAACCGCGGTACAGTGCTGCATGAGGGTCCACCGTTAATCGAGTACTACATTCCACTGACCCTTCACAAGTTTGTTCGCGACTGCAAAGATAGTATGTGAAACAATGGGACCATAGCAGAATGAACATATGAACCAATATTTCACTGCCATCGGGATCAAATACATGATTGTAATAGCAAGATGCCATGCGTCGAATTGCAGCGTTGTGTGCGGGACGTGCTCGCCCAAAGGGGATTGCAGCTTGCGCAGGTGGAATGAATCACCACAGGTGGAGGCAATACAGCTTGAAAACACATAAATTGCACACCCAACCCCCTCCCACAACCACACCCACTCCAAAATGCTACCGGCAGGACTAGCGATGTTGGCCCTGGGGGACCTGATAGCACTGCAAGTACTCCAACTTCAAGAAGAAGACGAACACCAACTACTTCAACAACCGGCCGCACAGAGGAGACGCAGGAGGAGGAGGAGGGCAAGGCAGGCCCAGCAAGGCCCGCCAGCACAGCCACTACCACCACGCAGGCAGCCCGCAATCCCACGCCTCCGAGCACATCCGTTCGACCTCACGGATGAGCAGATCCACACCCTCTACCGTTTGGACCGGGACACCATAACCGCCATTGTGGACATGACACAGGCTGACCTTGTCAGCATGATAGATAGCCCAACCGCCATTCCACCCCTACTGAAGGTGGTGTCTGTACTCCACTTCCTGGCCACAGGCACCTACCAGCACACAGTCGGACAGTTGCATGGCATTTCACAGCCATTGTTCTCACGGACACTATTGCAAGTGCTCGATGCCCTCCTGAAGCACGCAGACGACTACATCTCTCTACCACACTCGGAGCAGGAAATTACGAACACAAAAGTGGGATTCCATGCACTTGGCGGCATACCGGGTTGCATTGGTGCCATCGACTGCACCCATGTGGAATTGGTCGTCCCACATGCCATGGAGGCCCAGTACCGCAACCGAAAACAATTTCATTCTCTGAATGTACAAATGGTGTGTGACTCCAACAGGATCATTACACATTGTTGTGCACGATTTCCAGGATCAACCCATGATTCTATGGTCTTGAGGAACTCTAAAATACCACGCTACATGGAGCGACACGCAGGGAACAGATCCTGCCTACTCGGTGAGTCTCATTTCATGCATGATATGTGATGCGGCAATGACCTGGCAGGAAGGGGGGGTGGGGCCTACGTAGCAATGTCATTCCACAAACATCCTTTATTGTCCACGTACAGGTGATGCCGGGTATCCACTGAAGAGATGGCTCCTTACACCACTCCGGAACCCACAGAACCAGCCTGAGGAGGACTACAACCATGCCCACTCACGTACCGTGTAGTCATAGAACAGGCATTCGGCCTACTGAAGACTCGTTTCCGCTGCCTCAGCAGGTCTGGCGGGGCACTCCTGTACCGCCATGTGAAGGTTGCAAAGATGGTCATGGCATGTGTCATGCTACACAACGTGTGCGTACGTAGAAATGTGCCCATGCCCCCTGACGCAGAAGTGCAAGCACCTGAAGATGGTCATGATGAGGGTGGGGATGTGGCAGCACCTCAAGGAGTCTGCGAGGCACAGGAGGGCCGTGACATTCGTCAGATTCTCATTGATTCATGCTTCTAGCACTCACGCCTGGTGGCTGATACATGGACACGGGACTTGTGGCACTGTGTGTGTCTGGAACATGCACAATATGGACTGTACGCCTATAAAGGCCTCGTACACAAAGATCAATGTCCCCACATCTCATTGGATGATCGTGCATTGTTTATAGCATATGTGAAATTATGTTACACACCCCATCGACCCGCCACCCAAGTGAGCCCAACACACCCCCTCCACCCTCCTACCTCCCCCCCGAACACCAGTGTCTGAAGATGCTCATAGTCAGTGGGCAGACGCTATTGCAAGCCCCCTCTCCGGGTATCAGGGGCACCCCTGCCTGTGGAGCGCAGGTTCCTCCCAGATCTACGTTGGGGGCTGCCCTGGACGGAACTTGCAACGGATGATGTCTCTGCCTGCTCACGTCCATGCATGTCCCTAAGGGTTTGTGAGAGCTCAGTGAGCACACGGTGCACAGCGGCAAGTTCAGCACATACGTCTTTGGACGTCGCATGCAGTTCCCCCCTCAGGCTCTCGGTGCTTCTCTCCATTTGTACTCTCAGGCTCTCGGTGCTTCTCTCCATTTCTGCCCTAAGTGTCTCAGTTGATGTTTCTATGGCTGCCTTAGTAGCCCCACATTCATCAGCATGGTCCTTGAGGAGCGTGGCCAGTTGCTGCTGTTGCACAATCACCTGGTCGAGGGACTGTTGCCTCTGCTGTGCCATGGCCATTTGCGGTGGTGTCACAGAGGGGCTGGTCACCTCATGTTGCCTTGCCACAGGGCTTGTGGGGGATGGCCAGTCGTCGTCTTGTGGGTGCCCCTGCGTGGTATCCTCATGGTGTACGGGATGAAACAGACAGGGGGATTGAGACAGGTCATGGATGGATCTTACTTCGACATCCCCGTTTTCTGTGTCGGAGCATGCTGCCATTAATGCAGTGTCACCTATGGTGCTGCTGCCACCAGAAGCAGTGCCTTCTGTGGCATCCATTGGGGGGACCAGTGGTGGTGCTGTTGTGGGCATGCTGGCTGCTGGGGTGCCTGTTGGAGTTCCCTCCTGTGTGCTGCCACTTGATTTGTGCTGCTGCCGTGTCTTGATGCGTGCAGCTGAGGTGGAGGGTCTTTGGCCGTTGGTCTTGGCCCTCTCTGCAGGTGTGCTGGTAGGGGTGTCCTGGAGCTCGTCGTTTGAATCGGACCCTGTGGTGGAGTAAAGAAGGGCGAGCGTTATTAATGGGTCTGTTGAAATTGGAATGGCAATGTATCACATGCATTGGGGTGGTACCTGAGGGTGATTTGGGTCGGGGCCTTGGAGGTGGTTTCATTTTTGTGTGGATTGAGGATGCAGTTGTTTTGCAGCCTGCAGTTAGGGTGTGCCTGCTGCACGTGTAGAGGGTGTTTTTAGGATTTTTAATTATTTATGTATTTAATGTGAGTTTTAAAGTGCGCTATCTGGCCGATGTATGTGGACGTTCTCCTGGACATGTGTTACTGTTGGACTATGTGGACACATGGTACTTCACATGATTGGACATTGTGGATTTAGCATTGTTTAATTTGGCCCACCTACCTGATTCTTCGGATGTCTGCACTCCTTTCTCCATCCCTCCGACTCCCTCTATACTCTCCATTCCAATGGTGGAGGCACAGATTTCTTCCCAGGGGGACAACTTGATGGGTGATTCCGATCCTCCCCCGGTAGCTGTGGCAATGTTTCGGTTGGCAGAAAGTATGCTACGGACGCGGATCCGCAGGTCGTCCCATCGCTTTCTGCATTGCTGTGGGTTGCGGGGTGCGGTCCCCACCGCACTTACCCGCTGTGCCACCAGGGCCCATATGGCCTTCTTGTTCGCAAGTGCCGTCCTGGTCATTTGCGTCGAGAAGACGACGGCAGCATTCTCCTGGAGGGTCTCTGTGAGCACGGTGAGTTCCTCACGGGAGAAGTGGACCTGCCGCTTGCGGTCGCACGCTTTTTTCGCTACTTTTCCCATTTTTATTGCTTTCACTAGGGTGGATGACGGGTTGGGATGTGTCTCAGGCTAGTGTTTTTAATGGTTGTGTGGGAATTCTGATTTTATAGGTGTACGGCGTGCTGTTTCCCGTTCCGGGACCATGTTTTTGCTTCCGTTTCCGTATATTTACGGTCACCGTACTTTCCGATTGCGCTCATTACGGTGACCGCTAAGATGGGTGGCGGAATTGCACCTTGGGCGCCGTACGACGTCGGTGAGGGGCGTTTTGGGGTCATTTCCGCCATCGCGGACTTTGCACTTCCGCCATGGCGTAGTGCTCGTGCCCGATGGGTCGGAATTAGCCGCACTTTGCTCCGTCGTGCAATGGCGGAAACGCTATTTACGCTATGGCGGTCAGGTCAGTCACTTTCCGCCAGGGTCGTAATGAGGGCCAGGGAAAGTTCTGGAACTGTGCGTCGTGGACTGACAGCACGAGATTATAAAAATGCATGCCCACATGACTCAGGTGGGAGATCGATCTGTGGACTTGGTTCGAGCAAAATCGAGTGTCCGGAACCTGCTGCTCTGTCGGCACCCTGCAGTGATGTCCTCTGAGCGGGGCTTGCTACAGCTAGCTTATGAGGGCCAGGGTCTCCCAGTGCTAATTGAAGGGGCGTAAGACTGTGTTTCTCTATGTTTCTCTATATTTTGTATTTCTCTAAGTTTGTGTTTTGTAATCTTCTCTAACTTGAATCCCAAGATGTTGCTGAAATTCACTGTTTAGAATAAATGCTAAAACCTTTTGAAGGTGTAATTTGTCTCTAGCATGAGTTCACTGCTCGGCACAATAGAACCTGTATTTTGGGCTGAATTGGGTAATTTTTGCTCTCAAGGGCTGGTCCCGAGGAAGATTTTCCCCATTTCAAGACATTTGGTGGCAGCTTGGGGATTTGTGCAGAGCAGTGCCTTGCTGTGAAATGACGAATTGTGTGAGAGAACACAGTGCAGAGTGAGGAGCAGGCTGTTACATTTCCTTGGTGGTCTCACTGCAGCTCTGAGACACCAAAAAGACAGCATGTTGGTGTCGGCTTGCCGCGGCCGATAGCTTGTGTGGTTAAGACTTTCCCCTTCAGTAAATCAGTCGTGGCTGACTTACTGCTTGGGAACGGAGCCAGGGAGCACAAGGCGACAAACAAGCAGGAAATGGCTATGTTTAAAGCGCTCCGATGAATGGTGAAGAAAGATTTATGTTCAATTAGGAAAGAATGTTATCATGCGGTTTCCCCAGTTAAAGTTGCAATTTGAAATGCAAAGTGAGACGGAGTTCTCAACTCTATTCTGTCATGAGGGCAGGAAATAGTTGCGAGGATTTGACATGCAAATTGTGAATAGTGATCTAAACATTGAGATCCAGCCCCAGTGTGCTAGTGATTGGGGGGCTGTAATGTAAGGAGGCGAAGGTTCACTTTTTAAATGTATGCTTTTGAAGTGTTGACATTCCTGAAGATAACGTGGGGAATGAGCGGAGTTTAGGAGAAAGAGTAACATCAGTGTTGAGAGCCTAAAGGGTTTGTTTTTTGGCAACTGTAAATTCCATGTGCTGGTGGTGCATTCTGTTTAAGGAAACACACTAAAATGGCTACATTGCATTTTAGCTGTGCCATGCTTAAAATGGGTGAGAGACTCACTTAAAAAAGAAAGTGAGTGAATGGTATTTGGATTTTCGATGTTTGTGTATTGATTTGGAATTGCAGAATCAGCTTGCAATGGTTTGGGGGAAAAGACAATTTATATTTTTTCTAAATTGCCTCTGAATTGCCCCTAGAGTATGTGACTGTTCCCACGCTATGCCATGGATTTGCTGCTAAAAGACAAAGTACTGTTGCTATTAAGTGATGTATGTTTTGGAAATAGTGACCTGTTGACTGTGATACATGGTGAAAAATGTTGTTGACACATTAACAGCCCACAAGCAATATAGAGTGTGGGTTGCTCTTGCAGAGAAAAAACGTGCAGGGAGCTGCACTACACATGACATGTTTTAAATGCACTGAAATAATTGGTTTTAATTTGGCAATGGTACAACAGAATGAAAAATCTGTGTGTGATAAGACAGTACAAAGATTTAGTGGGTTGCGGGTTCTTTTGAAAGATCGCACATTGCATTGGAGTTAGTTTGTGAAGCCAAACTACAAAGTCACCAGAAAGAAAAATGTATGCCTTTAAATGGGTCATTGATCAGTTTAAATAGGCTAAAAACGATTTGCAAAATTACATGGAGTTGAATCTGATGACAAGAAATGTGCCTCTTTTGAAAATAAGAATCTTGCTGTGCAGAGCTTGTGCCTTGAAGATAACTTGCACTGTCTTGAGCGAGGTGCGCGAAAAAAAAAACTGTTGGAGGAAGGCAGGAAAGCAGAATGCCGCGCTCCTGTTCAGTAAAATGGTGTTTATAAAAGCTGCCAGATATGGGAGCTTTTCTGAGTTGCTGACGCAGTGCAGGAAACAGTTAATCTGGATGAACTGTCTGAAATGAGTGCCTTCCATTGAAGCCGCCCCAGCTTAAGAGTTATAGGCAAAGAGATAAGCTTGCTGCGTGCGTATGGCGCTGCCATGTGCACAGGAAAGATAAACAATGACATTCCTGCATTCCATCCCCTGTGAGAGACACTGTCAGTGTGAGCAAAGACTGAGGAGGGGGGTGCAAAGACAGAATGCTGAAACAGAACTGAAGGCAATAATTGCTGTGAGTGAGAAGATGAAAAAGAGCGCAACCTACCTTATACATGCTGATGTACGCATGCTTTCTGACACTGGCATGCAATAACAGAGCTGATCAGAAGTAATGAATTTGCCCAGTATCAACACTGGAAGGAAAATAAATGCTGCATGCAGAATGGCAGACTGGGCGTATCACGCATCTGAAAATTTGGGGAACCTGTGCATCTGTGAATGGGCTAAGAAAAGACAGCCGCCCATTTCAAGAGACATTGCCGTGCAAGCTGCATCCCAGTACTCCATGTGATGTGAACTGAAGTAAAGCGTTGTGCACTGGAGAAGAAACCTCTAGGCGCTTTGAGAAGTGAAAATACACAGCTGGCAAAAATGCAAGCTACATTGCCAGGGCTGGAGTAACTGACAAAGACATTATGGCGTTCCAGATGGAAGCAAAACTGACAAAGGTAGCCGTTTTGCAAGAAACAACATGCAGAACTGAGTATAACATGAACACTGCACATTAGCCATGATCCAGAAGCCTCACGGCTTAGAGCAAGAATGAATGATTTGTTGAAGCAAATAAAGAAACTGACTTAGACTATCGCGCTCAAAGGGGTGGCCCAAGAAATCAGCAGACACCCTTTGGGAAAATGACAAGTGGAAAACCAGAGGCTTGAAAGACACTAGCTGTATGGAGAAAAATAAAGAATAAAGAAAAATAAACAAAGCTGCTTGTGCAACTGCAGGCGGTATGGGACTGAAAGACTTTACCTTTGAAAAATGGAGTGATGCCGGCAGGGCAACCTAAATCAAGATCATGAAACACTGGAAGCAAGTTGGCGCCTGGCCTTCGTGATCGCTCTGGTGACAAAGAAAAGCATTGATCCATTAAGAAGTGCGACCTGGGTACTTATTATATGGCTTTTGTAAAATCACAAATCAGTCTGAAGTACCATTGACCAACTATGATTCATTGCACAAATGAGTTTGTGACTAGGCAGTTACACCCCGTATGCTTGAGTGCAAATAAGCCCCCAGTAACATGCATAAAGGTGACAAATAATTGTGGTAGCAATGATAAAGTGTGTAGTTACCTGATAAGACTTCTGAAGGTGGGGGTGGTGTTAAGGGAAGGGGTGGATAACGCTGATATTGTAGTTTTGATGACATCCTAACGTGAAGAACAATGACATTGTACTTTTGATGAAATCCTAACATTTCTGTTTGTATTTTGCCTAGGCAAAAAACCAAGACAGTTGCGTGCCATGATTGGGGTAGATGTGTTCAATCAGCACTGGGAGACCATGGCCCTCATAAGCTAGCTCAAAGTTCACATATCATCTCGCAGTGACTCGCTTTCTCTGAGAATGCGTCTGCTTGACTGATCAGTGTCACCCGCAGATTGCTTCTTCTGTAAACCAGTTGTGGTGGTTCCTTTTTTTGCGATTCATGGTTTTGAGTGGGACATGTTAGTTGAGTGCACTGAGGAGTGCAGCGTTGTAGGCAAGGATGGCATTGGGATCAGTGGTGCCTGGTTGTGCTTTGAGGGCTGCACAGATGGTGGCTTTCAGTAGTTCTCTGGTCGGTTTGTGGGTGTGTCTAGCAGTGATAGTTGGGAGGGTAACTGTAGCAGGTGTGGGGTTAGGGATGAGCATCATGGCAAATAGGATGAGTGCGTGGTCTGACCAGGGCACAGGTTGTGTGGAGGTGTCTTATATTGGTAAGTTGCTGGATAGGATCCAGTTGAGGATTCGGCCATTGTTAAGGGTCGGGAAGGATACCATTTGGGAGAGGTTCATTTCTTCGAGAGCTGTGGTGAGGGCTGCCGCCTTGAGGTCAGGGGGGGTCCTTGAAGCCTAGGTTAAAGTCACCTAGCAGTAGGAGTTTGGTTTTGGGCTTGAGGAGAGGAGCGATGAGTTGGTGGATGCTGCTGTTGGGGGTAAAGAAGTTTAGTGTTGATGGTGGACTGAGGGTTGGGTTCAATTTTGTGTAGAATGAGTTTGTAGCCAGGGAGAGGGGAGGCTCCGTTATGGAGGGACGGTTTGGATATGATGGTGACTCCTCCGCTTTGGTTGCTGTCTCTGTCAACTCTTAAAATGGAGTAGCTGGAGGGTAGGGCAAGAGATGGAGAGGGGCCGGCTGCCTCG
Source organism: Ambystoma mexicanum (assembly GCF_040938575.1). Lineage (NCBI taxonomy): Eukaryota > Metazoa > Chordata > Amphibia > Caudata > Ambystomatidae > Ambystoma > Ambystoma mexicanum. The sequence goes on along the minus strand of NC_090934.1, from coordinate 257,483,491 downwards.
TGTAGCCAGGTTTCTGTTATGGGTAGAAGGTCTAGATTGTTGTCTACCATATTATAAGGTTGAGGATGTTGGGGGCGTGATCACACATGGAGCATGCATTGATAAGGGCACAGGTAAGGTTTTTAGGATTGAATTGATATTGATATTGAATTGATATTTTATTTATATCGCGCTCATACACAGGTGTTTCAGAGCGCGAATGGGGGTTGTCGTGGTACTGGGTGTGTTGTGGGTGTGCTTTGGTGGGAGTGGCTGAATGTTTGTGCTGGTGGTGAGCTCAAGAGCTTGTGTAGACTGCGAGGTAGTCCTGAGGCGTGTAGGTTTATGCCCGTTGGTACGGTATGGTGTGGGGTGGTAATACAGTCTGGTTCGGAGTCTGTGCAGACGTGGTGTGCTCAGGCATCAAGATGTGTGCATATGGGTGAGGGTGGGGAGGGTCATGGTTGGGGGAAGTTGTTTGTGGGCTTAAGGGCATGTGGTGGCAATGTGTTGGGAGGTATGTTAGTGGCAGAGGTAGGTGGTGGTGTGGCTGGTGGTTGGATGGTTGTGTTGTTGTCTAGGATGTTAAACTGAGTGTGGGATTTCAGTTTGGTCATGTGGGTGGTGGGGTCTGGAGGTGGTGGCAGGTGTTTGGCAGCCGCTGTTGGGTTTATCTGGGTTGCAGGGGTGCCAATCCCAGAGTATGTAGGAAGGGGGAATGCGGGGTCTTGTTGGCCAGATATGCTTTCTCCTTCTGAATATTAAACTGTATGCCCCGATAGTGGTGTGCCACTGGTTTCACACGTTGATGTGGAGCCTCACATTATAGTCATATAGTTTGCCTACATGTTTGAATCGGGCCAGAAATGTATTTCAGTGTTCCCTTTCATTGCCAGGTACTTTTGGGATAGATGTCCTCTCTCGACGCTTTTAATTGTGGTGGGTGTGGCATTTTGTTGTATGCTTCTTTGCGGAGAAAGTTTACCGTTGCTCCGGTATCTGCGGAATTCAGTCAGTGCGCCGTTCACTTGCATCAACAAAATCGGGCTATGTTCGGGCTATACGTTACATCAAAGTACGTGTTCCATCGTAGCGAATCTACATCGTCCAATGAATGGTTCATCACTGGACGATGTAAATTCGCTTCCCAATGTAGATCGTACTTCGATATAATGTACGTGTTTCCTTGGGCATCTGTGTTCATGCCTCACGGGTGAGTGGCGTCTCATCTGGTTTGGTATCCATTTCCTTCTTCCCTGTATGCCGCTGAATTTTCGGTTCGCCACGTTACTTCGCTCCACTGCTCCAGTGTGTCATCTTCCTTCCCGAGGTGATCATTTCTTGCGTTCCTGCAGTGCGCCCGGAAATGACCTTCTCCCACGCAGGCAGGCGGCACACTTCTGGCCCACCATTGCTGGGCAGGGCCAGTCCTGTGGCAATGCGTACCCACAGTTAAAACAGGCCTGCACTGTCCCGTTATAAGGGGTGTTTGGCATTGGTGTCCGTTTATTGACGTTCTCCATCTCTTTTTGTGGTGGTTGTATATGTAGCTTGCCCATACTCTACATTTGGCGGTTATTTGCCGATTCTGTGCACTCCATTGCTAGGATTTTCTCTAGTGACCTTGTGCTTCTGTTGTAATTTCTTCCTAAATGCTGGGGACTCACATCCTGCAATTACCTTGAGTATCTATGAAAATCAGAGTTTTATGCTGATGCAAAGTCTCACCACGAAATTGTCCAGTTTCACTCTTTCCTTGTTTGGGCATATGAAATGTATGTCTTTTTCATAATCTATATTGGTATGCAGCACAAAATAAGACTTGCAGCTCTTGAAACGATGCAGTGTTGTTGTCCAAAAACTCATATAAAATGCCCCTTACTGCTAGTGACAAGATGCTCTTCTTAATTTCATCAACATCCAGCTGTCCCATGGCCCCATTGTATGCTTTATAATCGCTGAGCAGTGCCATCTAACCCAACGGGTCCGAGGTTGTTGGCGTCCTTTAGATCGAATGCTGAGCGTATTTGTAGTGAGAGTGAGTTTCAAATTGGCTGAAATGTTGCTGAGGCCCTTGCAGGCACTGTTGCCGTTATGTCCTTTTCTGACATGACAGCGTTTCTACCTCCTCTAGTTTCTAGCAGATGTACGAACCTCTGCGTGTGACAGGGGCAAGCTATGCGGGTGCGCAATTATCTGCCTTCTACCCATTTAGGGGCTGATTCATGGAATTATGTGCGCCGAAAAACGGGCTTTGTGCATCATTCTGCCCACAAAGCCCTGTTTCACAAATGGGTATTTGCGAGCAGAATGGCCCTTTTTTGTCCGTTTTGCCATGTCCATTCCTGTGCGATGTGCTTGTTGTTTCCTTCCCTGCGTCCTGTCTGCTCCTCCCCTGCTCCGGGGCCGTGTGCTGTTGTCCATGCCCCTCCTTTCACCATGCGCGAATGTCCGGCCTTAAGGCGCGCACCACAGTGATATGATATGATAGGTTATTTATAACATGCTTAATACCCAGAGGACACCGTTGCCGGTAATCCCTTTGCGCCCTATTCCGAGGTCCTTTAGCGGGAGCAACAAACGGACCAGGTAACAAATAACGGTACCGCAAATTGCAGTACCATTATTTGCACCTTCCCCATTCCCATTGCGCCCTATTGGGGCGCAATGGGAATGGGGAATGGTTTGGTGAATGGGGACTTACCGGTCCCGCCAAGGTCAGACTGGACCGCTAAGTCCCCCTTTCACCAAACCGGAGTCGGAACCGGTATTGGAGGTAGTCATGGCACTAATAGCGCCATGACTACCTCCAAACTCGGAATGAGGGCCAGTGACTCCGGTCGGTACGTTTTGTCACTGTAACTTTATTTTAACTGGTGATTGTCCTAATCCCTTCCCTGTGATTGCCTGTACTGGGGCATCAAACTGGCTCCGCCCACATAACAAGGCCAGTAGGCCACAACATCACCAGGCCTACAGTTCATTTTCTATAATTGAATCAAATCACTTTCCGTGAAATAATGCTATCCCAGGGTACAGGACTACCAGAAGCAGGGGGGTAAAATCTGGATGGTTAAGCAGTGAGTAAAATGCAGTCTCGAAATGTCAGTGCACAGTACATTCGGCAAGGGCTGGATGAACCCGACTACACTATGTTTCTCATTGTGGTGTAAACTGTTTTATGACTCCCTTCACAATGCTCTGTTTTTTTAAAAACATTTTTATTTATTTTATGATAACTTTAATCGCTTGTAATTATTTAAGAATTCCATTGGTATATACAAGAATATGCTGTTAAGGTTTGAAGAATAACAATCTTGACATACATTAGCACTCTGGCAGGGGAGCCAGCCAATCAGATGGCTAGGAACGTGGGCTTGAACTTGTTACCACCTCACTTACCTGTCGGAGGGGGCGCGCCTATGGGTCCCGACGCGCCCCATCCTGGCGCTGTTATCCCCGATACCGGCTGGGGGGACCGCAGTCATCCGCGGCACTCGGCGCTTCCGGGGTTTCTGTGTCCCGGGGTCTGCGCATGCGCGGAAGACCGCGTCTCGGTCTTCGCGCAAGCGCAGTCCTCGAGACGCTTGGGAAGCCACAAGCTTGCTTCCCAAGCCTCGTTTCGGGCCCGGCAGCACTCGGGGATAGCACGGCTTGCGTTCCAAGCCTCCTGAGTGCTGCCGGTCCTATTTAAGGAGCGAGATCCCGAAACTCGCCGCGTCTCAACGCGGTTTGTCTTTCGGATCGTGTTTTCGCTCCTGTAGCCTCCTGCTACTCCAGTTTCCTGTTGATCCCTGCTCCAGCCTTGCTCTTCAGCCTGCCCTACAGCCTTGCCTGCTTCAGCCTGCCCTACAGCCTTGCCTGCTCCAGCCTAGCCCTCAGCCTTGCCTGCTTCAGCCTGCCCTACTGCCTTGCCTGCTTCAGCCTGCCCTACAGCCTTGCCTGCTCCAGCCTAGCCCTCAGCCTTGCCTGCTTCAGCCTGCCCTACAGCCTTGCCTGCTTCAGCTTGCCCTTCAGCCTTGCCTGCTTCTGCTAGTCCTTCATCCTTACCACCTACAGCCTTGCTCCTCGGCCTTGTCTTCCACGACCTACTTGCCTCTCTCTTCCTGCATTCCAGCTGCTTCCAGTTGCGAACTCTCTACTCTGCTCTACTATTGGGTTCCCAGTTGTTTTTCCTGGAATCTGGCCTTATATATCTTGCGGACATTCACTTCACTCATCAGCCTACCTTTGTGTTCCTCTCTGAAGAATACCACAGCATACAGTCCGCAACACAATCTTGCAGACTGCTCCGGCGCCACAAGAATCAGGAAGGAGCACACTTGTGGCGTTGGGAGCTGGTCCACCCCTAACCCTGTTGACTTCAGGGAAAGGGCTGCACCGGTTTCTCGCGTTACATCATCTACCGAAACCTGTCGGACAGCCTGGCGACCACACCACGAACAACTACCGGAAGCCCAGGTACTCTGCGCCCTAGAGACGCCATCTTTAACAGAACTGCCGTGCAAGCTCGCGTTCCATGCCACCTGATGTCCGCCCCCCTGCCACCATCTACCCCCAGACCCGGCACCACTGTTTTTTTTTCACCCTCCTACCCCTTACTTGCCTTATTTAGGCGGTGGCGCTGCTTCCCCTTGTCTTTAGGCTGACTGCACAAAATACCCAGACTCGTCGTTAGTGGAAAAGGTTGCTTTAAAGTGACAGGCCGTGGCTTACAAAAACACGCTAACTTGGCTCCCTGGCCTTACAGACTAACAGATCAATTAACAATCGCCAAAAACAACTAAATAAATAAACAATTCAAATTCATCACTTCCTGTCCCTTGCTCCCTGCCCTCAATTCCTCTCAACCTTCATTCCCTCTTTCTCCCATCTTCTCCCCGAGGCCACACCCCTCCTTCAAAACCTCTTGCCCCTCTTTGTACCCCCCGGCAGCCTGTTCGTGCAACAGCACTACCCACCCTCCTTACCGCAATAATAATCTTTCGGCTTCAACCAACCATCATTTAATCAACCGTGGTCCCGGTTACTGCTCCACTATCCCCAAACTCCCTAGTGTCTGAAGATCCCTAACCTTACCGCCAATCTCCTCTTCAATGAAAGCCAGGCTGACCTGCTACATCAGCAACAAGAAACGCCACAGTACAAATATTCCTTTCTTTCTACTGCCCTGACCTGTCACCAAAAAGAAACCACCTACTCTCCTTATTACTCACCTCACCTTAACCTGCACACCCCTAGAAGGAAAAACACTGCTTTCAAACCAAGGTTAACAGGGTGGGTGGGCATTTAACACGGCATGGCGTTAACCCCCAAAAGTTTCTGAACCTTCGCTGGCACCCGTATATATCACCTAAGGTGGGACAATCTCCCCGCCCGACTCGCTGGTCAGGTGCAGCACCCAAAACCTCCCTGGAGACCAACACGCACCGCATGCTCCCATGGCCTCCCCTTTGGGCTGACTGCACAAAATACACAGACTTGTCATTTGTGGAAAAGGTTGCTTTAATGTGACAGGCCGTGGCTTACAAAAGCACGCTAACCTGGCTCCTTGGCCTTACAGACAAACAGATCAATTAACAATCGCCAAAAACAATTAAATAAATAAACCATTCAAATTCATCACTTCCTGTCCCTTGCTCCCTCCCCTCCCCTCAATTCCTCTCAATCTTGATTCCCGCTTTCTCCCATATTCTCCCCGAGGCCACGCCCCTCCATCTTCAATACCTCTTCCCCCTCTTTGTAGCCTTGTGGTACCCTGTTCATACAAACAGCACTACCCACCCTCCTTACTAATCCCCCCCAGAAGTGTTCATTCTCCTTCCTTGCTTTTCTCTCATTTATTTATTTATCTATTTATTTATTTATTTGATTATTTAATTATTTAAAACATTCTCCACAGCAACCTTGCTCCTAGACATAAAATCCCAAACTGAGAGAACCGTTCTTTATTTCCTTTTCTTTTGTAATTCACCCTACTTCCTTTCCTCCAAAACTACCCCTTCATGTTACACGCCATGCCAACATCGCTTTTCTCTGCTCTTTCTTCTAACGATAGCAACTCTTCATAAATCTGTCAGAGCCATCTGACCCCTTCCGTAAATTATAACTAAAACTCCCTCCTACTTCCATAGTCAACTTACTTCTCTACATAATCCTAATAGCCCTCATGCCCTTAATCCCCATCATCAAAACATTGGGTCTCATTACAAGTTCGGCGGTAGGCGCCGAACTTGCAAATTTTTCCGGTGCCTGGCAATGGGGAAATATAGGGCCATTACAGCCCTGGCGGACACCGCCAGGTCAGACCTGGCGAGCAAAAAGGCCCCCGCGAGCAGACCTCGTAGTTTGCTGGTCCGGTAACAACAGTACTAGCAAGCTTAGTGGTACCGTTGTTACCGGACTGGCAAACCTATAATGAGGCCCATTGTCTTGAGAGAAAACACTATACCCAACTGCCCTAAAACCTTTATACCCCTATATTAACAGACACCCTGCATACATTGACTGGTCCCTTATTATTGGCTTCAGAACACCACTTCCTGCCACATCTGTGAAAGAAAAGACACATTAAGCACCACACGTAATTGAACTCAATCCACCTTACTGCACTCCGCTACCCCTCCTCTATCATACCTAAAATCTGCCACTGTAAACCTCATATTACCTTTCGCCCCAATAATTCCTTGCACTTCAGAAACCTTTCTCCTCCTCCTTGCTCACTATATCCCCTTTCTGGCACCTTTTCCCGTGCTGCTCATACTCTCACAACCCCAACCCCTTACCACTTTTCCTGGTGTCCAATTCTCCCACCTGACCAGATACCAAAACCTGTTCTTATTCTTTACGTGTCTGCCCCATGTTCTGTTGCCTAAAAAGTGCACCACTATCCCTCCGTTCCCCTAGCAGCCAAATAACTTCCTTTCCCTCCGTCTTTATTGAGTTTATTCATTAATTATTTATTATATTTATGCCCACTTCTTTGCCCCAAACCTCCTACAATTAAACCATTGTATGTCTGCACCAGCACCCTTATTATTCACCACCCCTTATGGACTCTAGGCCCCCAAACTTTGTTCATCCCACCTCTTCCAACCTCTCCCCCTCTATCCTGCTACACCCCCCATATTTACCAATGCTCTTTCATCTACTTTTGAACCCTATAACCCATTCTCTTCCCCGCCAACACCTGCTCAGAGCCCCAACAGGTCCTTGTCAACACATAGGCCCCTTTGACCATCTTTTATGATTTATAGTTATGATTTATTTCTTTATTTTATATTATTTCCATTTTGAAACACACCCTCTTGCCCTTATACCCCATGCCCATCTACTCACTGCACTCCGACACACCTGCCCACCAGCCCACTGCTGCCACCTACAATTTTTGTTCTGAAAACCTATAACTCCTATGATGCTCCCCTTGTTATCATTTCTCTTTATTTATTTTCCCTACCCACTAAGAGCCCTAACCTGTGTGGTGTAAATGCATTAAGTATTCTTGCGGACATTGCCCGGTCTCCTCTATCCATCATATGCTCTCCAATCAAGTACCCCCAACTACTGCCGCAACTAACCCTTTTCTTTCCCATATTCATCACTTCATCCGCAAACATTCCCCTCTCCTCTGCCATTCCACGTGATACCTTGTAACCCTAAACCAAACCCAACCTCATTTTGTATGGGGCCAGCATATTGAACAGCATCTCATGGCTATCTACCCACCAATGTAGCCTGTATAGGTACTCCCCTGTACCCACCACGGCCATACCCAATTGCTCCCTGCTTCTTAGCCTGCACCATTCCTTATTGCTCCCCCACTGCACCGGGGCCCGTACCTGCTCCCACCGTCCATGCAGTTTAATCGCCCCCATGCAGTAACTCCACCCCCTTCTCATTTTGTTAATGTACTTCTGTGTTCACCCTTGTCACTACTTGATCCCTTGCTCTCTGTGACGCACCTCACCTGCTGCCGCCCTCCCTTTCCTGGTTGCCATACACGTGTCTTCTGTCCGTGCCATTTAATTCCCACTGTGCACTGCCCTCTGTGACACCACATCCTTTCCTCTAGGCCACTGCGCCCCCCATGTTTACCCTTTCAAATGTTCCATATCATTGATGTCTCCACCACTGTACCGGGGGGGCGGCTGTGCACCCCCATCCCTGCAGTTCCCTCTCAACGCTGTTTTACCCCATGCACCAGGGGCCAACCATGCACCCCATCCATGCCGTTCAAACCAGGCACCCTGCTACTTCACGTAGCATCATTTTGTAATGTATCCCCTTGCCCTTCTGTGCTGCTCTTCCTCCACTCCTTCACCCAAGCGCAAATCCTCAGATATAGCCCCTTGCACCCCACCATTTTTATTACTTTATTTTTGTAAATACTCAATTCCTTTCCCTTCTTTCCTTTTACCTTTTCTCCTCTTATTATTCATTTTTTTTAAACTATCCTCCACTTCCCTGTGTCAGAAGAGTATAACTACAATGTTCGTCTCCTCCCATTCCTCTCTCCTTCACCTTCTCCAAACATTCCCCTTTAAAATGACATATGTTTTTTTTTTTTTGCAACAAAAATAGACTCTATACTTCGATGGAGAGGCTATACGACAAACATACCTCCACACTGTGTCTTGGCCTTTCCTTTTGCTGTGCTGTGAAGCGAGTAAATGTTCAATGACATTTCATGACACACCAATCAATCGAGGCTGCATATAACTAAAAAATAGAAGTGGTGCTCACCAGAAGAGCAGAGCTCTAGAATCCAAAAACACTGCAACTCACAATAAGTAGCTTATGCATTAGCAGGACAGCGGGACACGGTGGGCCATGGCAGACCACTTCGGTTTCCAGTCAACTCGTCGAAAAAAAACTGGTCGACTGCAATTTGGTCGACGCAATTTGGTCGAAAACCAAATGGTCGAATTTTTTTTATTATTTATATATTTATTTTTCGGGTTTTCGTTTAGTAAAAAAAGGGGTTTTTAGAGAAAAAAAGGGGGTTGGGGGGGACCCCCCCAAAGAAATTGAAAAAAAAGGGTTAAAATAAAAAAATAAAAAAATTCGACCATTTGGTTTTCGACCAAATTGGTTCGACCATTTGTCTGGTCGACCAATTTATTTCGACAAAATGTCTGGCAACCGACCACTTCTGCCACTTCTTAATCACCTTTTTACTGCCATTAGGCATTTCAATTTCCTTAGGCTTGTCCAACCTGTGCTGACAAATATTACATGTTCCGCATTTGTAATTCACTCTTGGTTTAGGTTTCCTCCATATTTGCTTGTCTTATTCTTTCAAAATGCCTTCATCTAGTTTCCAAACTATTTGGGATTATATCATTGATGGCTCTGTGGAGAGTGGCAGGGGCGTTCTGGTTACCAGGTGCTTATACACTACCTCGGGAAGATGTTTTCGAGGCATTTCGTTTTGGCACGGTGCGCTCACATGTCTCTTCAGAGGTTGCACTAATCTAAGCATTGTTTGGGGGATGGGAGATTGTGGTCATACAGTGCTTTTATGAAGTATAGCCACTGGGAATTGCAAGGGTATGGTTGGGGCAGGGGGATTCGGGCACATACTGATACTTGCCATGGTTTTGATGGGTTCTCTGTGGCGCACATGGTAGTCTGGATTTCCCAATCTTAAATTGCATGGTTTGCCTTGTCTTCAGTTCTTCACGGATCTAACCTGATGAATATTTGGCGGATTATAGGGGACTGGGGGAATGTGCTTATTATAGGCATTAGGTGTGGGTGGGGTGGAGAAGTATATGGGTGGATAAGATTGATATGGCGAACTGCTACTGATTCAATGTTTTTATAAATTGTTGTTATTGATGTTGTTGTCACTGAATATGCATTGGGTGTGAATATGCATTGGGTATGGGTTCTGGGGCAATTGCAGTTCGAGACTTTAGAGTTTTTGTACATAGATGCACTCACTATCACCTTGCAGTTTTACAGGGTGTATTCTTGTTTTGCTATATGTTTGTTATGTGTTGTTTTGTGGTGTTACACAACTCAGTCGATTTGCTTTCCACTGTATTATTCTATGGTTCGGGTTCGCTCTGGTCCGGTATGGATGATTTTGGTTTGTGTGCCACATTTCGTTGGGTGATCTGAGAATATGTTCATGGAATGTTAAAGGTCTTGACATTCCGAGAAAAAGGAAAGAGGTACTGAACAGATTGAGGAGGGAAAAGACATATATTGCCCTTATTCAGGAAGCTCACCTGTTAGACGAGTCGATGCATATGCTCCAAAATAGATGGTATACTAAGACCTTTTTTAATTGTTATAGCTCTAAATCGAGGGGAGTGGGTGTGCTCCTGCGCAAAGGCCTTGCGCTTCAGGCTGAAGTGATGGATGCTGAGGGGAGGATACTTCTTCTTGACATTAGATATGATGATAGGCTAATTACGATGGGTTCTATTTATGGTCCATGTAGTGGCAATGGTTCTTTCTTTAGGGACCTGGCTTTACTCTTGAGAGAGATGGGCGGGGAATATGTGGTTTTAGGGGGTGATTTTAATTGTGTGATTGATGATAAAATGGACCGTTCGGCACAATGTAGATATACTGCTGAGAGCACTAGTGGGACCTTTAAGGAGTTTATGGATAGCCAGTATTTGATTGATGCTTGGAGGTTTGTTCACCCGGGGGAGAGGGAGTTCTCCTTTTACTCGCTGGTACATGAGTCTCATTCGAGGATTGATTACTTTCTTGTCTCTGATCGGTTAGCTGACAGGTTGCAGGAGGTGAATATTAAAGAGAGGAGTATTTCGGGCCATTCTCTAATGACAATGCAGTTGGATATGGGACAGGAGGGACCAAGGTTTTCTAAGTGGCGACTTAAATCTTTTATTTTGCAAGAACAGGGGGTAGTTGAATCTCTGGAAAGTTTCACAAAAGATTACTTTGATTGTAATGTTGGCTCGGCTTCTGATGTCATGGTTTGGGAAAGCTATAAGGCGACGGTGCGGGGGAAAGTGATGAATATTACATCACGGGTCAGGAAAAAAGCGGTGGGTGAGCTTCAAAAATTGGAAGGGGAATTAGAGGAGGCACAGAAATGTTTTGCAGTATCTAAAAGTGTCGAGGATAAGATGTTGTAGTGATACACAAAATTGCAAATTTGCCAATCAGGGCTTTAGATGACAGCATTAGTCGCTGAAAGCCAATAGTTTATTCAAAGTATGTGCCAAAAATGCTGACAGTAGTCTGTTGTAGCACTTCCATTACGCAGTAGTGAGCTACAAGGAATATGCAGGCCTAGTAGGGGTGGTAGGTCACATTATGCATTGCAGATAGGCAGGGCGAAGGCCCCAGTTCTGTAGCTAATAGACATTATTGGAGTGTTTGGAACATTATGGCACCTATATAGCGCTTAGATAGCCAATCTTAAGCGCTATGAACACTAAGCTATGAGTGCATGCCTTTTAGAGCTTGCTCACATGGGGTTAATTCATCTCGGCTTCTCTTAGAATATTCTGCCTTTCTAACGGTAGCCCTGCATGGCTTCGTAAACAAATCCTCTTTTCTCTGAGAAGGCACTGATAAGACATTCCTGAGCTTTCGCGCAGATGGGCTCCAAGTAGGGAGGGGCACAGAAAAGGAGCACAGTGGAAATTCACAGAGTTGGGTTTTTCCATGAGCAAGCCTATATTTTGCACAGGGAAAGTTCTGGAACTGTGCGTCATGGACTGACAGCACGAGATTATAAAAATGCATGCCCACATGACTCAGGTGGGAGATCGATCTGTGGACTTGGTTCGAGCTAAATCAAGTGTCCGGAACCTGCTGCTCTGTCGGCACCCTGTAGCGCTGTCCTCTGAGCGGGGCTTGTTACAGCTAGCTTATGAGGGCCAGGGTCTCCCAGTGCTGATTGAAGGGGCGTAGGACTGTGTTTCTCTATGTTTCTCTAAGTTCTATGTTTCTCTATATTTTGCATTTCTCTGAGTTTTGTGCTTTGTAATCTTCTCTAACTTGAATCCCAAAATGTTGCTGAAATTCACTGTTTAGAATAAATACTAAAACTTTTTGAAGGTGTCATTTGTCACTAGCATGAGTTCACTGCTCGGCACAATAGAACCTGTATTTTGGGCTGAATTGGGTAATTTTTGCTCCCAAGGGCTGGTCCCGAGGAAGATTTGCTCAATATCAAGACAGATGTTGGTGGGAAGGCTCAAAGATATGCTCAAGCAAAGAATGGACGTCCAATATGAAAGGGGCATGTTCTTTGTGAAGCAAAAGATCTGGGAGCAAGGTGACAAAAATGGGAAATTATTGGCAAATAGGTTGCGGGGCCTGTCGGATTCCTCTTTTGTCCAAAAGCTGGTGGATGAGAATGGTGAGCATATTGTTAAAAGGGGCGAGATATGTGATGTTTTCAGGGCATTTTATGATACTTTATATAGGGAGGACCAATTTCCGAACCAGGTGGATATGGACTCCTTTTTTGATAAGATTGTCATGCCAACATTGAGTGAAGACCAGACTGGGATGATGGATGGCCCGATTTCAGAGGAGGAGTTATCTGTGGCGATTGGCCAGCTCAATAAGGGCAAATCACCAGGGACGGATGGTCTTCCGGTAGAGTTTTACCAGACTTTGAGTGGGGCACTGGTGCCGTTCCTGTGCGCTCTGTATAATGGTTTTATGCATAGTGGAATAATTTGTCCCACTATGAGAGAGGCTTGTGTCATCGTTCTCCTGAAACCGGGGAAAGATGGTAAGAAATGTGAAAATTATAGGCCGGTTTCGCTTCTGAATTTAGACCTAAAAATCTTTACTAGAATATTGACGAATAGGTTGAATGTATGCATGGGTAAACTGATTGGGAATTTGCAGGTTGGATTTATGAGGGGTGTAGGTATGGTTACGATCATATTAGAACTTTAATTGACATTATGGGTCTACCGAAGACTAGAACTCAAGACACCTTGTTGCTATTTATGGATGCGGAAAAGGCCTTTGACAGGGTCAATTGGTCTTTTCTTTATCACACTCTTAAGAGGATGGGTTTTGGCGGCACGTTCATTGGGATTGTGAGAGCATTGCACTCAGATATTAGTGCAAATGTATGGGTCAATGGGGTTATGTCCTCCTCATTCTTGTTATCCAGAGGGACTAGGCAGGGTTGTCCATTGTCTCCGTACCTGTTTAATCTGCCATTGGAACCTCTCATTTTGTACTTGAAGCAGGAACAGAGTCTTCATGGACTTAGATTTGGAGATGGTGAGATAAAAGTGCTGTGCTATGCTGATGATATGACACTTATCTTGTCTAATCCGGCAGAAGGATGTGTGAAATTTAAGCAGATGTTTGATGAAGTGGGTCGTTTATCAGGCCACAGGATAAATTGGGAGAAATCAGTGGCATTTCCACTGGATGTTAATATCCCGCGTGATGTTTTGGGTTCTTGGAACTGCCACTGGGAGATAGGAGCAATTAAATATTTGGGGGTACACTTGGTCCGGGATTTGAAGAAAATGGCTGCCTTCAATGTATCAAGAATATTAGAGGTAATTAAACGGGATGTATTGAAGTGGGGTCGACTGACATTGGGACCATGGGCCAAGATAAATGCCATTAAGATGGTACTTTTGCCAAAGGTTCTCTACATCATACAGTCCATTCCCCTGAAATTCACGAAAAAGTACTTGCTCCTGTTGAAAAGGTTTTCAAGGGTTTTCTTTGGGGGGAAGGTAAAAGACCTAGAGTGCCTAAATTTATTTTAACATGTCCGGTGAAAGATGGGGGATTTGGATATCCGATTTTGATGAATTATTGCATGGCTTTTCTCTTGAAGAAATCAACCTCTTACTTCTCTGATATTACTGAATATGTCCCCAATTGGCATATAATTGAGAATACTCAATTTTCACCTTTTGCCCTTAGAGACATGTACTCCATGTTAAAATTGCCTTCTTCAGTACAAAAGCTGCCTACTATGTGTGCAACTAGGGAGGCACTGTTGCGCTTTGTGGGCATAGATGGTGGGAATGCTTGGATGCATTATGATGCATCTTTGTGGCAGAATGCATGTTTACAGTTAGCAAATAAGTCCCTGTGCTGGCAGAGCTGGATAAGTAGAGTTATACTTAGAATCCGTGATGTGTGGAAAAATGGTAGCATGATTCCCTTTGACCAACTGAGGATGACTTTCGGTATTGGAGGTAGAGAGAGAGGTCGTTATGAGGCTTTGAACATACTCTTGGCTGAAAGAACTGGGATGTTAAGCAATGACATGGAAGAGAGGCCTCCATTGAGTGAACTTCTCCGTTCTGCCTCGTGGGGGGTTTCCACGTATATGAAGCTAATGCGGATGGAGGGGGTGGATATGAGGGCATGGGACAAACTTCGCCTGACCTGGATGGATGACCTTGGTACAGATATCCCGGTTCGGGAATGGACATCTTTGCTTCATGTGGGGGGGCAGGCTAAGATGGAGCTGCAATATATTAGGCAAAGGATCCTCTATAGACTATATTGGACACCATCCAAGATGGCTAGGTTGGGGCTTTCGGATTCAGATTCATGTTGGGGTTGTGGATGTGGAGGGGGTTCTTTGATACATATGTTATGGACGTGCTCGAGAGTGTCTGATTTTTGGACTGGTGTTTTAGACAGATTAGACCTTGTGACGGAAGAGAAGCTTCCTTGCACTTTCATTTCAGTTGTGTTGTTGTCTAATAGGGAGAGCGGGGGCAGGGCTAGGGATTGTGCAGATTGGATTAATCGAGGTTTGGTTTTGGCGATGAAACATATTTTGCGGGTTTGGAAATCCAGGAAGAAGCCGAGTGTAGAGGAGTGGCTGTTGGACATACTAATCTTGTCAAGCTATGATAGGGTTATGCTATTTGGGCAAGGAAGCGAAGGGCGCTATTCTCGGATTTGGGGACCCTTTAATGACCTATATGGTTGAGGGTATGAGTTCTAGCTTTTGGTGGTCAATCTCTATACTTTGGTGGGGCTTGTTTCTAATGGTGGGGGACTGTTTGTTGTTGGTTTTTTGTTTTGTTTTCTTTTTGTCTTGTCTATTTGGTTGTGTGTCATAAATCTTTTATAAAATTGATTTAGTTATTTTATGGATGTTGGGATTGTTCATATTGTTATATGATGCATTGGTTGATTTATCTGTACTTAAAAGTTTTGCAATTTGAACACAATGCTGTGTAACTGAGACTGTTAATTTTGATGTTTGGGGTTCAAAATATTAAATAAAGTGATAAAAAATAAATTACATTCTCTCCAACCTTGATCATCCGAGTTCCCCCATTAGTCTAAAAATGTTTTGTTGACCTGTATTCACCCATCTTAACTGTCACCAAACTCGACTGACACCCCCACCCACTTCCCCTTAAGCACACAAACTAAACGAGGTACAATCAATTATTTCTGTGTTGCCATTCATGCAAACCCACCAACTTCTTGGCCCGATAATGTTCCCATCCCCCCTATTCCTTCGTATAGGAAACCCTTTCCACCTGGTCACCTCTACCCCTCCTGTGGCAACCCTTCCCCCGAAAAACTACTGGCTCCCTACTTCCTCCTGCCCCGCCCCCCAGTCCTGTTGCGGGTGGTGCAACCAATATCTGGGCAGTAAAAGAGGCACATGCCAGACCTGCAGTTTCAACGAGCTCCTGAACCACAAGGCCCACAGGGGCCATACAACCACCACACCCCCACACCTTGCTCTGTGCTGGGTCTTATTCCTCATGCCAGAGTAGGCCAACCCCTATTTCTCTTAAACAACTGCACACTTCTCTCACTTAACCAATCACCCCTTATCCTACCCTCAAAACCCTATCTTCACTAGAAAATAGAAACCAACATGATCTTCCCCTCCCCTCTACTTGGAGCACTCCACTCAGTCATTGCCAATTTCTGATGGTCATACTCTTCGCCAGGCAGAGAGTGGGGGTGGTAGAGCTCTCTCCTCTGCAGTTGCCTCCTTCTGGGATGATCTCCCTGCCCCTCTCAAACTTGCTGTGCCACCTGAAGTTTGGAAGCGGGCAAAAACCTACCTCTTCACTTCCACTATCTCCCTCGCCCTTCCGTGCTAACAAACCTGTATACTGTGCTGACTGGCTACCCTCCGAGTCTCAGGGTTACCAGGCCCCCCTTTTTTACCTGTATCCCCCGCACTGTCCCCCTTCCTACCGCATAATAGGGGCTGTATCTGGAACCTGAACAGTCCCCTTCCTCCTTGCACATTACACAGAGCCGCCTTGCCCTAGCTGCACTTACTCCAAGCACTGCTGCCCTAATTGTACTCCCCTCTCACTCCCCCATGCACTTTGTGTCTCTCACTTGCACTATCTGACTGACACAAGGCTTAGACAGATTGTGGTTTTGTGCTCCCTTTGTTTCTTCCCTTATCTTTTCCTTCTTAGAAACACTTATGTACGGGTGCGCTATAAATGACTAATCATGTCCTAGCTTCCTCCCCTGCCCCCCCAGCTCGAAACAACTGTTACTCTTTTCATCCTCATCATCCTTTTCAAAAAACCCTTGTTGGCCATCCAGTTCTCCAATGCCATTTCTTGTTATTATTATTACCCACCCAATCCTGTTCCAACCTGGGATATCCATTCTTCCTTCATAATTATTCTTTATTTCCATGTATTCATTTAATGTGTATTATATTTATTTAATTGCATCCTTTAACCACAAATACACCCCCCACATCACCTTCACACCGCCAACCTTACCAATGCACCTTTAGTTGAAATCCCGCTCACCTCTTGATCCAACCGCTCTAGCGTGAAGCGTACACCTCATCACTGCTGCACTGCCGCTGGTGGGGGAGATGTCCAAAATCTCTCCCCACTCTCAGTGGAGGTGACAGCGTTCTGGCCATCTCCCTACACCAAGATATCTGCCCCAGGGACGTGCCAATCCCTTCTGCTCCTGTTGTAAGGTGGGGGAGGCTAGCCCCTCCCCCTGCACCCAGGGATGATGGCATTCGCCAACTCCCTACACACTTGTGGACAAACTGAAGCTGTACTGACCCTTCATAACACCACCCCCTAAGGTGACCTTGTGGCCCTCCTCAGGTGGCGTCCCCCCTAGCTCCTCCCCCATGGCTTCCTTAGACCCCTTCCCGATCCTAACTTACCCACCTGCCCTTTTAACTTAAGTTACCCGCCCCCCTCGTCTGACCACACTGCCGGGGGTACTGCCCTTTACCCCTGAGGCTTTTCTCAGGTGGCACCTCCCATCCCTGCCCACTAGCTACTTGTTGTATTTCTTTACTTAAGTAATTCATCTTAGTTGGAATCTTCATTCATTGTATGGGGCACCCTGCCTGCAGATGGTGAGGTGGAATGTTGTGATTCGAGATGTGAGTGAGGTTCGAGGAACGGTGGAAGAGTGTGGATGAACGGGCGATGAAGCGGTTGTATGCAGTGCAGGGCGCCAGGTCAATTTTGTTATAAATAAACTTGAGTTGCTGATACCTTGTTGAGAGTCATGCCAATACTTCACTACACTATCCCAGCTCCCAACCCACTGTGGCTCCCTCCACCCCCTCCTGCTAACTCGAAAACAAATCCTGGGAGAGGGGCCAATCTAACACTGCCACCCTCTGGATGATCCCAACCAACTGCCCCTATGGGGCCCCCACCCCGATACACCCCCCAAGAGCACCCCATCACCTGACTACCCCATGAAAAACACAGGGGGGAAAGGTTCTCGTAGCAGGGGCAAGGTAGGGCCCTGTGATGTGGATGCTGGATATCAATAAATACAACCTATATCATTATATTAAATTGTCCCTAACATGATAGTTTTGTGTTTAAAAAAAAAAATCTTTGGTAGCCCCCAGCCCCCCACCTAATCAAACAGAGCCATATAGCTTCTGTCCCCGGCCTGCTGGAAAAACCGGGAGGGCCGCACACCACACTGACACCTAGTGGTGAGCGATGAGTACCGCAGTATGCCCTCTACAGAGAACTGGCAGCAGGCTCACCACTCCTGCCTGCTCTCTCCCCGCCAGCGCTGAGGACAATAAGACCGTGGCCAGGAGACCCGACTGAACAGGAAGGTAAGTAAAGTTATTCCCACTATAACCCACCTGCACATAATAAAATATATACCCTACATATATATTAATATATAATCTATTTTTTTTATAGGGGCGCGATAACCCCTCCTTACCCTCTACTCCCAACCCGGCCTACCTCCAAGTGCCCCCTAGGCCACCCCCACAGCAATAGGTGCCGGCGAAGGTCCAGGCAACACGAAATAGTGTTAACTGCCAAAGGTTCCTGAACCTTTGCTGGCAACCGTATATATCTCCAAGAGGGGACAATCTCCCAGCCCGACTTGCTGGTCGGGTGCAGCACCCAAAACCTCCCCGGGGAGCAACTTGTACTGCATACTCCCCGGGGCCTCCCTTCCGCAGGCCGCCGTGGAAAGGGAATAGGGGCTCTTGCAATAGAGGCTGCGTATTGAGCCCTGCCTTGCCTTTCCATGGCAGCCATCTTTGTAAAGGATTTTCCTTCGTACAACAGGACGCTGCACACATCCCGTTGAAGGAAGGAAAACTGTTACCAGTTTGGTAGCCCGGTGTGCTAATGACCTTGAGCCCCCATTCCAAGTGCTGGAATGGGGGTAACTGCCCAGAGCCATCGTTAATGGCCCTCGCTTCGAACAGGCTGTTAACTTGCACTACCGGTGTAATGTCACTTTTTGCTATCTGTCAGAAAATCCTATCGGTAGGAAAATCTGATAGGAATTGTAATGTCATTTTTTGCTACCCGTCAGAAAATCCTACCGAGAGCAGGCATTGGGCATCCGACCCAGTCGTAGGAAAAGGCGACGGGGTAGTAAAATCTGACCTGTCATTTTTTCCTACCCGTCAGAAAATACTACCGAGAGCAGGCATTGGGCAACCCACCCAGGGGTAGGAAAAAGTGACGGGGTAGGAAAATCTGACAGCCTGACCTGTCATTTTTTCCTACCCGTCAGAAAATCCTACCGAGAGCAGGCATTGGGCAACCCACCCAGGGGTAGGAAAAAGTGACGGGGTAGGAAAATCTGACAGCCTGACCTGTCATTTTTTTCCTACTCGTCAGAAAATCCTACTGAGAGCAGGCATTGGGCAACCCACCCAGGGGTAGGAAAAAGTGACGGGGTAGGAAAATCTGACAGCCTGATCTGTCATTTTTTCCTACCTGTCAGAAAATCCTACCGAGGGCAGGCATTGGGCAACCCACCCAGGGGTAGGAAAAAGTGACGGGGTAGGAAAATCTGACACCCTGTCATGTCATTTTTTGCTACCCGTCAGAAAATCCTACCAAGAGTACTTTTTGACCGTGTACAATGAAAGTGGGGTTACATTTCAACGGCTAGGTACTAGGCACTGCATAATACATTGGTGGTTTATTTACACTTAGGGCCTCATCACGAGTTGGGCTGTAGCCTTTAAATGCGGTGGTAACGGTATTACCGCCGCATTTAAGGGCTGGCCCTATCAAGAGTTTGGCGCTAAATCAGCTGTTTTATCTCCAGCTTGTTTCTGGAGGTGAAAATCCCTGTTTTCGGCGGTATTACAGCCGGCTGTATTAGCCCACAGTATTAGCACTGGAAATTCCCCATTGGATCCAATGGACCCAATCAGGAATGGGGATTTACTGTTAAGGCCCAACCCGTGATCCGGTGGTAATTCCACTGGACCAGTCAGTGCTAGGGCTATTACAGTCGGCAGTATTACAGCCGGGGTTACAGCCCAACTCGTGATGAGGCAAAGTCTAAAATGACACATGAATATATATTTCATTGGGTACAAGCCGAATGGCTCAGTCCAGAGGCCTGCTTCGTAGTGGGCAAGGTCCTCTTACATCACGACTGATGAGGTACTAGCCATGACCAGTCCCTTGGAACCCATCACTGGGAAAGTGAAAAATGTGGGGCGCATACCTGGTCAAGATACACAATATTATATTCTATGGTATGGTGGTATTTCTCTTACAGGTATAAACCTGCCCCCTAAGATCCGAGGTGGGTAGCCTGTGATTACCTGCCCCATCTGGACATTAGACACTTGGCCCGGAATACCTCTGTGCCGGGATGCTGCTCCACCCACCAAAGATGCCATAGTCATTGCTGCTGCAGTGGCTGAGGCTGATAAAGTAACTATGGTGTGCCAATCCCCGTCCCATTTGGTTACAGAACATGGAACTTACACTAGATTACGACCTTTTTTCAGGCAAGCAACCTGTACCTAAAGGAGACGAGGGCTATGAACTATGGGCAGATCTCACTCAGTTTATGCTACACGACTGGAAAGTGTCTGACCAAGAGAAGAGACGAAGAGTAATAGAGGCCTTGAGAGGGCCTGCACTGCAGATGGTACAGTCCCTTCGAGCATTGAGTCCTGCTCCAACTTCCCAGCAAGTGATGGGAGCCCTGGAGGGAGCTTTTGGCACTTCTGAGCCAGGAGAGGACTTAATGATGAGGTTTTATGCCACCTCTCTGAAACTGGGAGAGAAGTTGTCTGATCATCTGGTGAGGATTGAGCACATTTTATGCCTAGGCCACCATAGAGGAGGAGTAGAGACTTCCCGATTGAACCGATGTCGATTGAAGCAACTACTCGGAGGGGGCAAGGAAGCCGCTATACCCATACTGCAACTGAGGCTGTAGGAGAAACTGGATACACCTCCATCCTATGAGGAACTACTAAGGTCCATTAGGGCCCTGGAAGAAAAAACAGGTGATATCAATGTACAGACCCAGCCAGTACAAGGCAGGATCCCAACGCCCAACAATACCATTTCTGAGCAGAAGCAGATTGGAGAGCTGCAACAGCTAGTCAGGAAACTACAGACTCAGTTCACGACCCGGGAAAGCGTGATTGCAAACCAAAATCGAGGCAGAGATGGTTTCCCATCATCCCGAGAACGGGTGTATAGATGAGCACAAGAGCCTCAAATATTTTCCCCAATCCTCTGCACCGTTACCACCATGGAGATTTTGCCATTCATGTGGGGATGAGCGCCACTCAACTCGACCGTGTGACCGAGACCCAGATTATGCCAGAGTAGCTGCTCGCTTTAATGCTCTTAAATCCACTCCGGCCCGGGCATTGCCGGGAAACGCACAGGAGGTTGTAGCGGAGGAGCAGCTAGAACCTAGACTACAGGAGTGAGCTCCACAGAAACTAACTCCAGCAAATCAACAAGGACATCACATCCAAGGCTACAGACTATCCCGTATCCAAGTAAGGCTCAGGAGGGTCCCACAGCTGACCATCTCTGTCTAGTTAATGAGGTCACTAACACCACAGATGTGCTGCCAGCAAGCTGCAACAGACTACGGACTCAAGCACTGCTACATCGAGGCAATCCAGCAGGTCTCATTGGGCCCACCATGACCATCCCAGTTGATCTTGAGGGGCAGAGGACCACAGCATAACTGGACAGTGGCTCCCAGGTCACCATTGTGTATGAGCCCTATTATCACTAACATATGTTGCATCTGCCATTAGAACCATTGGAGTGGCTAACTCTGATGGGCGTGGGAGAAGCAGCCTGTCAATACCTGGGATATACATGTGTGAAAATACATTTAAATCGAGAAGTGGTTGGGGGTGAAAACCACCTTGGCATTAGTGTGCACCACAAGGAACCCAAATCCGGAGATACCCCTAGTCATGGGCACATCCTCAGCTCTGTTCGGCACGCTAGTCAAGATGTGTATGGAAATGGCCGGTCCACAGTTTGCAAAATCTTTGAAGATGCACCTGGCTTGTTAACAGGCCTACCTCAAGAAAGGCATGGAGAAGCAGGATCAACATGACGGCCAACGTGAGAAAGATCATCTACAAGACCAGCTGTCCATGTGGGCAGATGTTTTTTCAACCAGTGACTGGGACTTAGGTGAAGCCAAGGGGATGAAGCATCACATCCGTTTAAGTGATGTCACCCCGTTCCAAGAGAGGTCACAGAGACTAGCACCGGCTGATGTGTATCATCCAGGAATCCAGAAGCCCTTATGCTTCCCCCATAGTGGTGGCATGAAAAAAAAAACAATGATGTGTGACTGTGAATTGATTACCGGCACCTAAACAGCAGAACAGTCCCAGATCAATACACCACACATCAAGTGGACAAGGCTCTTCACTGTCTGGTTGGGAGCAAATGGTTTTCAGTCCTAGATCTACGGAGTAGGTATTATCAAATTCCTATGCTGCCCGAAGACAAAGAAAAGACTGCATTCATCTTCCCCTTGGGGTTGTACCAGTTTACTCGAATGACACAGGGGATATCGGGAGTGCCTGCCACGTTTCAACGCCAGATAGAAAGAACTGTGGGTGACATGAATCTACTCAAGGTTCTGGTCTACCTGGATGATGTTTTTGGACGGAACTTAGAAGAACATCACCAAAGGCTACTGAAGGTTTTGGATCAAATCCAAAAGCAATTGCTGAAGGTGTCCTTGGATAAGTGCCAGTTTTGTCACACCAGTGTAATATATATTTGACATGTGATGTCAGCCGAAGGATCCAGCCAAGTTGGAAGCTCTCGAAACCTGGCCCGCCCACAGAATCTGCAGGAGATGAGGAGCTTCCTGGGGTTCTGCAATTATTATCGAAGGCTTGTGCAAGGGTTTGCCAGCATAGCAGTGCTTTATCATGCACTTCCCCCAAGCTGTGGTGGGTCCCTGACCCTGATTGGCAGCCCTAGTATCATCCCACCAGGTACTGCGACAAAGAAGAACAGCCTGGATGCACTCCCAGGCTGTGGTGGGTCCCCGACCCTGACTGGCAGATTTGGATTCCTCCACTACTATATGCCACAACACAAACAAAGACTTGGTTCACTCGCATGCCAAATACTATGCTTATAGGTTTTGCTCTCCCAGTTCTCTTTATAGTCTCATGCTTTGAGGGGCTGACTTAGTTTGTTTTCTGACCAAGTACTTGCACAAGTAAGATCAGGTACTCTTCCTTCTTGTAACCACAAAAGTGATGGGTGGAAGGTTTTGAATGAATCTGTACCACTGGCATTGCTCTGGACAACCTTCCACACCATCGTTTTTTTGCCCGTAGCACCATTGCAAAAGGGGTCCAGCCATATGCAAATCATTCAGGTACTGCCACCAATGGTAGCACCCCAGCCACAACTGCAAGGCCAGGTCCCCTCTGCACAGAAACTCTTCCTTCTTGATCTACGTTTGAACTGTAGGGGTCCCAGACTCTGTTCTGTGTGTAATTGGCCTTCCTTATGTTCACAGGGCTCCCAGCACCTCTCGCTCTTCCACGTACCTTGGTTGCTGGTGCGTGATGCTATTGATGCTTCCTGCATGCCTGCCATCAGTGTCACGGCTCGCTCCCTTCGCTCCCGTTCCCGCCACTTGGGGGCATGTTTTGGGGTTTCTTCCCTACTGGACATTTCCTCTGAACCTTATGCTACAGTGTCCTGATGAATTGGGAGCTCTAAAACCTTATTTCCCAAATTACTTCCCTTCCGGATCCATTCCAGGTTTTTGGTAGCCAGCATGCTACTGCTACTCTAATCAAATGACTATGCTTCCCAGAATGCCTGGCTCACTGCCTCACCTCCTCCCTTGCAGGACAAGGCTGGGTGGAGGATAGGCAACACTTGTGGCTGCAGGTGCAGCAGGCGACACGCCTGAGGGGTGTGCTCGTTAAGCAGCTTTAAAAGCCTCAGTCTGCTTCATTCCAGCGCTGGTCATTGCTGCAGCGTTCCTGTCTTGACTGGTCCCTTGTTCCTGGTTCCTAGTTTTGTGCCCAGTTTCTAGTTAGTGTTTCTTGTTCCTTGTCCTGGAATTCGAATTTGTATGCCTAATTGATTTCTGCCTTTTGGAAATCCCTTTCTCCCTTTCTCTGTCTGCAGGCAGCCTTTCTCTGAGCTTTCCTTTTGCTGTAGCCCAATTGCCTGTGTTCACTGTTTCCTAGAAATTGTCCTTTGCTACTGAAAGACTTGTTGCATTAATCTTTCCTTTACAGGTTTAGTTTCCTGCCTTTTCACCTTGGATGGGTGGGAAGGTTTCCCTTTTGGTATCACTGCTCCTGATCCTTGCCTTCTATTGGGATCCATGCCATGTTTTCCTTTACACTTTTACATTTATTTCCTATTTATTATTAGGTGTGGGAAGCTGTTATAACTAGCTCCTGTGTGATTATCCTTTGTTTTCCACACTGTACTATTCCTTCTTGCCTCTTGACTTGGGCTTAGGTATTTAGTCATCCTCACTCTTTGCCTTTACTGCCTTCTGGGTTCTTGTTTGATTTACAGGGTTGTGGGTTAGTACTGACTTTTGAGTGGTCTTTCCGGTCCTCGTGAATACGGACATCCAAGTGGTCTTTTCGGTCTTCGTGAGTACTGGCATTCATGTGGTCATTCCGGTCCTTGTGAGTACTGTTTCCAAATTCTTTATTCAGTACCGTCTAGAGTGTCAGCTTACAGATTCTGTCCCTGCTTGCCCTCTACGTGGGCTTAGCGCTGTCAGTATCTGTAATAGCATAGTGGGTAAGGAGTTTGCCGACTTTCCTTTCAGTCATAAGGAGGTTCTAAGTGCTTACCCTACATTCCTTTTCATATAGTGGTATACACGAGTCTTGGGTATTGAATGCACGTTGTTATATTCAAGGTTGTTTACTGTGTATTTTGTGCACATTTCCCCTGCCATATCCATCGCCTTCTTCCTTTCCTGACAGAATGACCAGCCGTTGTTCCCGTTTGAACATGGCCAGATTACGAAGGAAAGGCAGCAAGGCCTCTAACAAGTTTATACAGAAAGCCTCCCTTACAATTACCCGTGAAAATCGAATCTCTGCTCCTGACTTAAATGAACTCCTTGACACGAATGGGTATTTACGTGCACAGTATTTTTCCCACTGGGTGGCCCATCGTACATTGCCTGATCCTAGCTCTGTCTTTAATTCTGATCCAGAGTCTATGTCCGCACAAGCCTTAGCAGTGGAAAACAACACACTGCTAGAATTTATACACACAAGTACCTCTGTTATTGAACCCCATGACTCCGGTTGTGCTTTACCTCAGATTGAACAGTTTCATGATTCAAGCATGAAGAATGGAGGGGTTCCTTGCATATCTTCTGTTTTCTGCCCTCAGTCTACAGCTTACTCCTCTGCACAGATTCTTACTGTGGTCACTAATGCCAAGGGGTCTGATGCCAATAGTCTGCTTAAAAGAAACACAGACCACGTCGGTAAGAGAGAGTATAGATCACAAGACCTGCAAGCAGTAGATGACAATATACAATCAATGCACTTCCAGATGGCTAGGGCAGGATCCAGCCTTGATGCCACCATGCCTTCCCCTGTGCCTACTGATAGGGATGCACAGTTAACGCGGGACATGCTAAAAGCAGAATTTGAGGAGTTAAAACAAGAATACATTTCCTTAAAACAGGAGAATAAGATGTTACAGTCTTTTCTGAATACACCTCCAACTTTATCCGTTGATGAAGTGAATACTGTTCAGTCCCTGAGTGCGGAGACTTTTGTAAATCATGATACTTGTCAATATGTAAGATCTATTGGGAGTGAAAGTCTTTTTTCAAGCACAGCGCTTATTCAGGGCACAGGTTCTGACAACTGTCCTACCGTTTGTCAGGAATTGCTGTTAGCTGAAGATTCACAAGCCACTCCTTTACCTGAAGCTTCCTGTGTAGCAGTTTGTCATAACTCTGAGCTTGAACACATACATGCTTCTGATTTCCAAACACAATCCACAATGGTGGCATACACAGAATCAGTCACAACTGTAGGCTTAGGTTCTGCCCTTGATCTAGCTGCTGAGACTGAAGTAGACATTCAAGCTGATGTGGGTAACGATGCTACCTCTGTGTTCGCTCTTCCTTCTGCCAATTTCGGTCACTACGAGCAGTCAAAGACAGTGCACAATTCATGTTTTGATGGACTCATTCCACAGATTACTGAACCAAAAACCCGGCAGGCGATCCCTGAACTGTTGATTGTTAATCAGCCACTTTCAGAAGCTAAGACAGAGGAATGGTCAATTGACGAAATCCTGATTAACAGAGACTTTACTATGGTGA
Organism: Ambystoma mexicanum; assembly: GCF_040938575.1. Taxonomy (NCBI): domain Eukaryota; kingdom Metazoa; phylum Chordata; class Amphibia; order Caudata; family Ambystomatidae; genus Ambystoma; species Ambystoma mexicanum. The sequence continues at coordinate 257,457,451 of NC_090934.1, read as the reverse complement.
TTCCTCTGGTTGATTTTGACTTCTACAAAGGAAGAGACTCTGTGTCATCCACTAAGGAGAGGGACTGCAGGGGTACAGCTCAGACTTTGGTTACTGGTGCCAAGGGGTCAACTGCCTTAAAGGGGCTTTCCGTTCCTGAACCACAAGTGTGTCTGTCGACTTCTGGGACTTCAGACTGTCCTCCTACTACCATTGACTCTTCAATAATCCTGTCCACAGCTCTGCAGTCATCGTTGGCACACGTATCTTCGATCAATAAAGGAGTGCTATGTCTGCCAGTCACTCAAGAGCCTTCACCATGTACGCAGTCAGAGCCAAAGACCTTGACAAGTTTGTCTTCAGCTAACAAGACGGCTCCAGCTTGCATGCCCTCAGCCTCAGAATTTCCTCTGGCATGTTTGTCTTCGGCTACAGTGACTCATCCAGCAGATTATCCTTCAGCCATGGAGCCTCCGGTAGTACATTCTAAGTGCATGTCTTCGGTCCCAGAGCCTACTGCTAGTTTGGCTTCAGTTCATGAGAGACCTGGATCCTGCTCAGCCTCGCTGCCAATATCGGAGGTGTACCTGTCTACACTGTCAGATCCTGCTGCATATTCCTCTGCTCCAGAGATTCCTCCTGAATCCCAACCATTTACTGATGAACGTCCATCTTGCCCTTCTTATGCTTCAGGGGGATCACCAGAATGTCTGCCTTGTACACAAAACAATTCTCCCAACTACTTGACTGTAGCATCAGCGCCTCCCGAATATGCAAAATCTGAGCCTGAGACTTCTGCCAGCTCTCTCTTCAGAAACATCAAGCCGGCTCACGACTCGGGACGGCCTTACATGCGAGGCCGCTGGACTTGCCTGGAGTATTACGAGAGAGAAACGGATGCCATCCACCACGGCCCAGTCACCGAACGAGTAGCCGACCAGGATAGCGGGCTGGACGGTCCGCGTTTGGAGTCCGGTTTGGATCAACCCGCTTGACAATCCTTTTGTTGCCGGATCCCAAATGAGCCTGAGGGAAGGGACGGGCACGGCCCTCCAGCTGCAGCGCCAGTTGGGTGCTAGTAGCCAAAGGAGGGGAATGTCTGCTGCAGTTCAAGATGTGCCTGTTTTTGCTCCCGCTGCTAGTATGCCTGATGTTCCGAGTACTGTGTCTAACACTCCTATCAGTATGCCAAACGTTCCTGCGGTTGTATCCCACGTGCAACAAGGTGGCTACTTGACTGGCTACATGACTGTCAATGGGAGTGCCAGCCTCGTACAACCCATTGGATCTTCAGACCTCCAAGGCAAGGAACTTATGCAGGCGAATCTTTGTCACTTTCAACCACAAACCTTTACCCAGATGGATGACAGAGTATCCGAACCTCTACCTCAGCCGCCACCTTCCTCTTCCGAACATAAACATTTCCTGAAACCTGCTGTTTCCTCACCTCCTGTGCGTCCACTCTCGGCAGTGAGGCTAACAGAACTTCTACCGTTGTCTAAGGCATGTAGCACCAGCCTGCCTCTCTCCTCAAGGATGTATGCATATCCTCTTCCAGTGACTAAGCTTCCTGGACCTTCCAACTCTGCTTCGGGTCCTGCAAGTCCTTCATGCCTTTCTTCGACCCATGAGTCTCTTCCTCACCGAAAACCCACCTATGGCTCTTATAGACTGCGGCCTGATTCTATTCATTCCAGTCCTTCTGCTTCTGCCCGTGGGTCATCGTTTCCGTCAGTGCCACTTCTGAAGACAAAGCGCTCCCGTCATGGAAAGAAGATGTTTTGTGCGAGTAACGGCCGCCTGGAGTTGGCCGTGGAAGGGGGTATAGTGTCACGGCTCGCTCCCTTCGCTCCCGTTCCCGCCACTTGGGGGCATGTTTTGGGGTTTCTTCCCTACTGGACATTTCCTCCGAACCTTATGCTACAGTGTCCTGATGAATTGGGAGCTCTAAAACCTTATTTCCCAAATTACTTCCCTTCCGGATCCATTCCAGGTTTTTGGCAGCCAGCATGCTACTGCTACTCTAATCAAATGACTATGCTTTCCAGAATGCCTGGCTCACTGCCTCACCTCCTCCCTTGCAGGACAAGGCTGGGTGGAGGATAGGCAACACCTGTGGCTGCAGGTGCAGCAGGCGACACGCCTGAGGGGTGTGCTCGTTAAGCAGCTTTAAAAGCCTCAGTTTGCTTCAGTCCAGCGCTGGTCATTGTTGCAGCGTTCCTGTCTTGACTGGTCCCTTGTTCCTGGTTCCTAGTTTTGTGCCCAGTTTCTAGTTAGTGTTTCTTGTTCCTTGTCCTGGAATTCGAATTTGTATGCCTAATTGATTTCTGCCTTTTGGAAATCCCTTTCTCCCTTTCTCTGTCTGCAGGCAGCCTTTCTCTGAGCTTTCCTTTTGCTGTAGCCCAATTGCCTGTGTTCACTGTTTCCTAGAAATTGTCCTTTGCTACTGAAAGACTTGTTGCATTAATCTTTCCTTTACAGGTTTAGTTTCCTGCCTTTTCACCTTGGATGGGTGGGAAGGTTTCCCTTTTGGTATCACTGCTCCTGATCATTGCCTTCTATTGGGATCCATGCCATGTTTTCCTTTACACTTTTACATTTATTTCCTATTTATTATTAGGTGTGGGAAGCTGTTATAACTAGCTCCTGTGTGATTATCCTTTGTTTTCCACACTGTACTATTCCTTCTTGCCTCTTGACTTGGGCTTAGGTATTTAGTCATCCTCACTCTTTGCCTTTACTGCCTTCTGGGTTCTTGTTTGATTTACAGGGTTGTGGGTTAGTACTGACTTTTGAGTGGTCTTTCCGGTCCTCGTGAATACGGACATCCAAGTGGTCTTTTCGGTCTTCGTGAGTACTGGCATTCATGTGGTCATTCCGGTCCTTGTGAGTACTGTTTCCAAATTCTTTATTCAGTACCGTCTAGAGTGTCAGCTTACAGATTCTGTCCCTGCTTGCCCTCTACGTGGGCTTAGCGCTGTCAGTATCTGTAATAGCATAGTGGGTAAGGAGTTTGCCGACTTTCCTTTCAGTCATAAGGAGGTTCTAAGTGCTTACCCTACATTCCTTTTCATATAGTGGTATACACGAGTCTTGGGTATTGAATGCACGTTGTTATATTCAAGGTTGTTTACTGTGTATTTTGTGCACATTTCCCCTGCCATATCCATCGCCTTCTTCCTTTCCTGACAATCAGTGGTGGGGCTTCCCCTGCTTCCTTTCTCCTCTCTGGCATTTGTTGGCTCCGTTGTACCAGGTTTGCTCTCGTCAGCGCAGGACTGTCCGTCCCCAGTTGCTGACCTTCAAGGTTGCCAGGAGAGCTTCCCATGCTGCACACCACGCGGCCTCTGCACACCAGCAGGCTCCACGGCTCCCTGGTCTGCCTTCCTTCTTCCCTGAGTGTTCTCCGACTCATGCTTCCTCCAGGGCGGGCTTCACACTTTGTCAAGTCCCTCTTCCTTTTTAACTTGTCTTGACTTGACCGGTTGTCAAGAACCTCTAGAGTGCATGTTCTGGTATCAATAGGCACTCTATATTGCTCTGTGCCTCCTCCTCGTCCCAGTACTGAGTGGGCCATGATGTTGTGACTCACTAGGGATCTTCTTCGCCTCAGTACTCTCTACTATGGTTGGTCTATCAAAACACATAGTGTAAGAAGATGTAGATCGAGAAGTTAAAGAAGAGGTGGGGTCATGGTAGGCAAGAGTTCTAGGGTCAGGTGACTGGCGGGGATACTGCATTCTCCCAGGGCCATCACTGGTCTCATAGTTGGTCTCCCTCCCCAAGCAATCCTCTCGCTCAGTACCAACCCCTCGGGGACTATCGGATAGTGGACTCACCCACCTGGGCACATGAGAAGGTGCTCCCCCTGTGGAAGCAGTGACAGCACCCTGAGATTTGTCACAATACATAGAAGAAAGGTTTGCTAGTGTGTGATGGCTCTGTGGACCACCTGTGAACGGAACATAGCAGACTCACTTACATATGATTGTTCTTTGTATTAACTGTGATAGGCACATAGCCAACAGACTATCATATAATGGCTTTGTGTACCACCTTTGATAAACACATTGCAGACACACTCGCTGATGTGTGGTGACTCTATGCATCACTTGTGATAGGTACATAGCAAAGAGAATTGCTAACTTGTGATATGTGTGTGCATATACTGCGATAGAAAAGACACAGGGCCTCATTACGAGTCTGGCGGTAACCGAGGCGGTAAAACCGCCTGGTTACCGCTGGACTCGTATTACCATTCCGCCTCCGTGATTCCCAGAATTACCGGGGCATTACAACCCCGGTGTCCCGGGAATTCCGGAGGCGGAATGGTGTTAATCCCCATTCCCATTGGGACTCAATGGGAATGGGGATCATGGAAACACCGGCACCATCTCGTGATGGTGCCGGTGTTTCCTCGTCCACTTGCAGGCGGGCGGTGGTAAACCCGCCAGGTCAGACCTGGTGGGAACGTCACCTCCCGCCTGCAGGACTTGGGATCGGGCAGTCCGGAATTAACAGTGGCGGCGGGTTTACCGCCACTGTTATTTCCGGACCGCCCGACCTGTAATGAGGCCCACAGACTCGCTGACCTGTCAGGGCCTCCGTGTTTAACCAGTGATAGATAAAGTGCAGATGGATTCACTAATGTGGGAGTGTATCATCTATAATTGGTAGAGAGTAGGCAGGCTTGCTGACAAGACAACTCTTTGTGTTCTCTTTGACAGGCACATAGCAGACAGAGTCGCTGACAGTAGAAACCTCTGTGCATAACATGTAATAGTTATAAAAAAAGAGAGCCTCACTGACTTGCGATGGCTCCATAGTCAACCTGTGATAAAGTTCAGACAGATCCACTAATGTGGGAAGGATCTGTACCTGTGATGGGCACAGAGAACACAGACTCGGCTAACTCATGATATCCTTGTGCATAATATGTTAGATACTACTTAAGGGCCTGGCCTTCTTCTCCCTTGTCATGCTCTTCCCCCGGGCTCAGTGTCAGATTGCCAGCACAGTTGCCTCCAGCCCACCAGCCAATCACAAGCCACATGCCCTTCCATACATCAGGCCTTGCCTGGGTGTCCTCATCGCAGGCATCCTTCGCTAAGGACAAAGACAAGAAAATTACCTGTTTGTAATGGCTAGGGAATGGACAGGAGAAACTAACAGGCAGACATTACAATGTGTCTTCAACAGCCACAGTCCATTCCCAAGCTCATGAGGACACAAACTCACAAACTCTTGCCGCGTCATTGCGCTGCAAATCATCTCAATCTCAGCCACGTTCTCTTTCCCTCGTTAGGATATCATCTGCACTATCCTGGATCTCTCACCACATAATGCTGATTAATTCAACCGAGTCCTTCACCATGCCATTGACATCACCAACCTCATCACCGCAAACAAAGTCAATGCAATATTTATCTCTGAAACTTGGCACTCCCTCTACCAATGTCTTTGATGTTCTCCTCTCACCTGGGTACAGCATTCAAAATGTTGGCAGCACAGAGAAGGTAAGGAGAGGTGTGCCAGTTATCCACAAATCAGACTCAATATATACCATGCTCAGTTAAACGGGCATGAAATCCCCATTGCTTCTCTCTTGCCACCTTCTAGCACCGCATATAGATATAATTACATTTCATCTGATTTATCACACACCTCCCCTAAAACACTTCTGACGCCATCACCTCAGCACCAATCGCAAACATCTTCCTTGGTGACTTCACTAACATCACTAGGGACTCTAAGCTCCACCTCATGGATCCCCTGGATATAAAAAAAAAAAATGCTAAACCCCACAGACATCATAGGATATATACTCCACCTTGTCATCTCAGCATCCTTCCTATACAGTGGGCCTCATTACACGGTAGGCGGTGAGCCATGGCGCTATTAGCGCCATGGCTCATGCCGGTAAAATACCGGCACCGCCTTGGCGGAAAGGGGATTTACCGCCCCATTCCAAGGTTGGAGGGGCGGTAAATCCCCTTTCCGCCATTGCCATTCCCATTTCTGCCCCATAGGGCTCTATGGAAATGGGGAAGGCGCTAATAACGCCACCGCAATTTTGCGGTGCCGTAATTAGCTCCGAGGTCCCTTAGCGGGTTGGATTTTAACGCCTTCAAGAAGCAGGCGTTAAATCCTCCAACCCGCAAAGGGACCTCGTAGTACAGCGGTAAGGGTTAACGGTCACCGTTGCCATTAACGGTGACTGTTAACCCTTACCGCCGTCCGTGTAATGAGGCCCAGTGTCTTAACCCTATCCCACATGACTGGATAGACCACGCTGCCACCCTCATCCGCCTTACTTCTAATGGCCCGTCTGACAAGGGTCATTGTCAAACGACCATGTCCTTGAGTTTCTCCATTGAGGACTTCCCCTTGGAAGCACTAGACACAAACTAGCAACTCTAACTCCACCACCCTCCAATGCTGACAGTCCCTTATTAATTCTCAAACAACTATAATGGAATTGGTTGATGCCCATGACCCCTTTAAACTGCTTCACATCAGGGATAAACTCACCATTCCCTGGTGCACAGAAGAAATAACCAACAATAACCGTACTATCCAGTACCTCAAAAGAACTGCTGTAAAGCATAGAGGAATAAAGCCCTCCTCAACTTCAAGGCTTTATGCAGTACTTGCCTGTCTCTCGTCAAAGCTGCTTATTACTCATCAACTATTATGTCCACCACCAAATGTAAAGCTCTCTTCACAGCAGTCAAAAACTCCTCAACCCACTTCCCGATCCTTTAATCCCTGACTCTAAAGAAAAGTGTAACGCCATGAACAACCTTTTCATCAAGATAACATGGCAATTGATCCATACCCCAAACTCGTAGTTCCCCACGGCTCTCAACCCCACTTCTTATAACACAGTTCAGGACCACCTTCACTCTCGTTGCCCTCATGCCACTTAAACTAACCACATAGCATACAAAGATGATCCCCCCCTGTCATTTGTGGTGGCAAGGAATGATGAGGCAGACCAAGTGGTGCCATAGTGATTTGTATAGACTTTTATTAACCAAAGACAAAGCCTATCTATCCCTATTCTATAGGCAGTTTCCCTACTTAAAGAAACTAAACTGAGGTCTGTCAGGGTGTCCGTAGTGTCCAAATGGTAAAGTTCTGTCTTGGTCAAAACCTCTATCTTTGCCTGTCGCTACACCAAATAATAACTAAAGTTCAAGCCATTTCTGAGCCCAGGTGAATGGTTCCCTTCTCCTGGATGTGAAAGTCTTTCCAAACAAAAGTTCTTGAAAGTTCAGCAAAAAGAGTTCCAGCAACCAAACGAGCTCCACGAAAAGTTATCAGAAAGGCTACGAGAAGGACTCCCTTCTCCTAGCTAGTATCTCAATGTTCTGCTTTTTTTTAATCAACTCTTGTAATTGGCTTCAATATTCAATATCTTCTACGTTCTTTGATACTTGAAATTGGACCCCACTGGGACGAGTAAAATGACCCCTTAGGTATTCTTGACTTTCCAGAACCACACGTTTGTGGAACTGGCCAGGGATTTGTGGAGAAAAATCAACTACTTTCTCAAGATACTTCACAGTCTCAACTCTTCCCGGTCTCCTCCCGGACTTATCTTGGTTCCAGTTACCTTTCCCCGGGTAACCTCTTCACTGGTTTTGCCAGGGGGCACAGGTTCACTTCTTATATCACTTTACTTCCATGATTTACTCCTCTCTGCAGCCAACTCTTATGCTTGAAGGTCTCGGCACAGTTGTTTGGCCGATTGGTCCACCCACGACAGGGTATGCCACGATCTTAGTCCTTCTCACTGCTGTCATCTACGCGGCTTCTCGTTAGACTTGCGGTTTTAGTGCAATTGTTGGACCTAATGATCCACCCATTACAGGTCATGCCACCACTGTTGCTTCGCTCCACTTTCAGTATGCTGGCCTCACACCGACCTGCAACAAACATTTCAGGCATCCCGCTGCTCACCTCTGCTGCCTCTTTATAGTCCCCCAGAGCCCACATTCAGCTTCACAGGCTCGCTGGAGGCCCTCTTGCTCGCCAGGTTCTCCTCCTCTTTGAAAACCGCGGTCGCTCGGGTCCAGCCAGGTGGGCCACACTGCAACAAAGATCACTTGCTTCCACTCTCATCATCGGGTGGCGAGAATAATGTCCTTCTTTGCTGTTTTGCTTAAGGAGCGGGCACAGCCCCAGCGTAACATTGGTCCAATTGCTTACAGCTGGTGGAGTGTTCTTCCCACTTGACTGTTGCATTTTCCGACTTTTCTTCATCTATGTATTTATCTTAATAGATTTGTCAGGAATGTTACAATAACATATTGTTTCAGACTTCACCATACATCCAGTGAACTGGGGTATTGGTATCAGCCCAGGGGGTTGGGAGATAAAGGGGGCGTATCTCAGACTTGCGTCCTTATCCCCAGGAAGGGAGTCCCTCCCCATGAGATCCTCCCGCATGTTACAACACCCAGGGTGACTACTGGTTAGAGGTCACACCTCCCTGGCCTCATCCCTCTGGGGAGAAGTGACACCATCTGAAGGGTCGTCACACATCCTAAAAGATCAAGGGGAATGCCATTATCCTCCCTCCTTAAAACAGTAAACACCTCACTCACACAAGGCATCTTTCAAAGGACCCTAAAACAGGACTCATCCCCCCTTCTACAAAAAAGTACCTTGAACCCTGACAATCTTGTAAGCTACTGTCCGATTTTTAGCCTCCTATTAATTGGAGCAATCCTTCAGTAGCCAGTTGCCAACCAACTCCATGATTTGATTAACTAACACAGCCTCTTGTGATTAACAATCGAGTTTCGGCACTGAAAATGCCATCATTCAGGTCATACATGATGTTCTTAAAATCAGTCACTTCTCTCTGCTGGAACCAGACATTTCTTGCTAAATTGCAATTCAACCATAAGTGATGTGATCACATTTATTTTTGGGGTGTTCTTAGGCCATTTATTTTCCCTCGTTTTCCACTGCATTATTGCCCTGGCTGCACCATCCCTTTCATCTACACAGGCAGTTTGATATCCAAGACCCTTTTAGTGGCTCTACATTCTGAGATCCCTTTTTAGAAGTTTGTCATGCAAGAGCCCAAGGTAGAAGTGGCTTCATTCAAACATCGTCTGAAGCTCCAAAAGAGGCGTAGCTCACTGACACCATCTGGAGACCTTGGAAAGTTTGCAAAAACTGAACGATACCCTTGTGAGTTGCACAGTGGGGCCTTTAGGGTCCCTGAGACGCTGTTGCATTTCCCCTCCACACCTATTCCTGTGGGGGCAGGTATTGGGTACCCATGTTGATCAACTCCTCTAATAATGGTACCACGATATGGGAATATTCTTCCGAGGTGGGTGCTTCTGTGCAGAATCACATAGAGCTCCTGCTCTACCCTCAATAGCAGGCTGCAAGACTAAATCTGATCGAATGAGAACAATCTCAGTACCCATGCTCATTTACCCCATATCCAGCCTGACGTCTGCAATAAATACCCTTAACACCTGACTTTTGTGGCAGGTGTTCTGTTGGTCCACCACCTTGTCTGTATCCCACTTACTACAGATGACTGAGCCATTGCCCCATTATCTACTATTAACTCTTATCGTGGCACCCATGGACAAAGTATGACTCAGGTATCAAAGGTGTTGTATGTGTAAGGGGGTGAGGTCTGCTTACATTATTCCATTGCTTTCTTTTGCTTTGCATGACATGATCCAATCACTGTAATGAGAGTAAGGCTTTGCTAGGAACCTATAATATCTTGAACCAAAACAATAAGTATGGGTGGGGGTAATTCATGGAAGTGCTACATGATTCAGAAACATATCTTGAGATTCCAATCAATATAAAACAGGCTACCCTGTTGTCTGTCTGTGGGCCAACCCCTAAAAGGCAGGAAATGCGGATTATCATGGTTGTGTATGGGGCTTCGTCGTGAAGAAAGAATTCACAGGTGCTGTGGTACAAGACCTCTACCACAAGGTGGTGATGGGGTCAGCAATGGCCATATTGAAAGGCATGGCTTTTTCTGTAGGGGCTCCCTCATCCAAAATGTCGTCAGATCATATCCTGACCGAGTGCTGGCTGGGGCACTGCTACCTAGTGCATCCACTCCCCTGTCCACTGTGGAACAATACTTTGCACTTGCTTGACCATAAGGGTGGGCTTGCTGAGTCTCCACATCAGAGGAGGTGTCCAAGCCACTTGCATCTCAAAGCCCCTCTGCCACGGCTATCAAATCAGCCACATCTGAGAAAGGTATGTGCCTCCATTGCCTGAAATTGCGAGATCAATGTCAAGCGGCTCGTTTACATCATTGTCATTGAAAATCAAAGCCATAGTGCCGAAAAAAATCAGATCGCCACTGAGGCATGTACGATCAGTCAGACATTGACACCGACTGATCCACACCAGATGCACCAGATGGAGTGTGCTGCTTCGAGGAGTCACCTGTACCTGCATCTGCGTTCTTAAACATGACAAGCATTTGCTGTTTAAAAACCTCCCACTCGGTCCTAGATGTAGGCCCTGAAGCCGACTTAACACGTATGCCAGAGGAACCAAAATCGTACATTTGTCAATGACACCATTTCTTTTTATAGGAAGATGAGAACAAGGAATGACAGCGCAAATGTGATCACTTTTTGGTCTCTTTATGGTGCCTAATATCCTTTGCCGGAGTGGGCCCCTCCGTAATGAGCTTCGATGACCAGGCGGTCCAGCAGGCCGGAGACTTTGACGGGGGTGAACCTAATGTGAGTTTCGTAGCCCTCTTCGCAGTGATTTCGGGTTCATCTTCATGCAAGAACCGCAGTCCTCATTGACGTGACCGATGCCGAGGCACCACACGTAGACACTGTGTGGGTCTGTAATGGACATCTTGGAATGGCAGTACTTGCACTGCTTGAAGCCTGACACCTTGGGAGTGACATAATGTTGAAACTGCATTGAATAAGATGAAAATTCGTAGGTTGAAAATAATATTTCTCTGAGAGAAAGTGAGTTGTACCGATGAGCAGCATGCTGAGCGTGTGGAAAAAAAGAAACTGAGGAACTGAGGGACAGGGGCATTTTCACACGGTATATGTAGGGCGACTAACATTACATCTGGAGTCAAGAGGGATTGACGGGTGAGTCGAGGTGCAGTAACGCCCCATGTCAAAAAAGATTTGCGAGCAGCTGACACTGGAATGGATATCTATCTGATGAGAAATCTGCGGGAGAAAGCAATCCGTTGAAATGTGTTTTGCATAAAAATTGAACTGGGTAGCCATACTTGCTCCCTCTCACTCTTTCACTCCGTTCATGATCTTACTCTCTACCTTTGTCTTCGACCTCTCTCAATTCTTACCCCCCTACCCTCCCACCTTCTCTTACTACCCCCACTTTCCATTCTCTCCTCCGACTCTCTCCCTTTTCCCTATCTGCTTCCACCTCTTTCCTCCTCTGTCCATTCCGTGTTCTCACACTCCTTGCTCTTTGGTCTCTCAAACTCCCCTTCTTCAGCTATGACAGTCTCCACCACTTCATATGCCCCTCTACAACTCCTGCATATCATTTGCCCTCTGTACCACTCACTACTCCCTCACTCTACCACTCACTTCTCATTTCCACTTTATATGCCCCTCTAAAACTCCTGCATATCATTTGCCCTATGTACCACTCACTACTCCCTCACTTTACCACTCGCCTCTCATTTCCACTTCATATACCCCTCTAAAACTCCGGCATATCATTTGCCCTCTCTACCACTGACTAGACCCTCACTCTACCACTCACCTCTCATTTCCACTTCAACCCCCTCTACTCCTTCCACATCTACACTCTTCACCTACCCCTCTTATACATCCTGCACACCACAACACTACCGCTCATCTCACATACACTCACAATCACAGATCCCTCTGGAGTCACTGGTTACCACTCCCACACAGAGTGTACGCAAGTCATCCACAGATTATTCAGCACTTGGTTCAACCTCTGTGCACCTCTCTGATCAAAAGGTATCGGGGCATCTAGGAAGGGGCTAGAGGATGCATATACATCGCTTAAGGGGAACCAGAGTAAATCTAAAATAGGATAACCACTTGTTACTGTGAATTACCCCATGTAAAACAGGGTATGTGAATTACCATAGGTGTGCTCAGGCCATGAAATCATGCACCCCCAAAATGAAAAGGTATGTGGGTGTCCAGGGAGGAGATAGATGGTGCTGATACATTGGTTGGGACCGGAGTAAATATAAAAACAGGATGACCACTTGTGTTAGTGTGAATTACTGCAAGAGAATTAGGGGATGCAAATTACCATAGGTGCAATCAGGCCATGATATCTTGCACCCCCACATCAAAAGGTATGGGGTGTCCAGGGTGGAGATAGATGGTGCTGATACATTAGTTGGGACCAGAGTAAATATGAAACAGGATGACCACTTGTGTTAGTGTGAGTTAACCCCAGTGAGGCAGGGGATGCAAATTGCCATAGGTGCAATCAGGCCATGATATCTTGCACCCCCACAATCAAACGGTATGGGGGTGTCCCACGAGGGGCTAGATGGAGCCTCCACATTGGTTGGGACCAGATTAAGCATAAAACAGGATGACTACTTGTCATTGTGAGTTAACCCCAGGGAGACAGGGGATGCGAGTTACCGTAGCTGTGTACAGGCCATGATATCTTGCACCACCACAATCAAAAGGTATGGAGGTATCTAGGGAGGGGCTAGATGGTGCCCTTACATCATTTGGGCCCAGAGTAAACATACAACAGGATCACCACTTGTGTCCGTGTGAGTTAACCCTAGAAAAACAGGGTATGTGAATTACCATAGGTGTGCTCTGGCCATGAAATCATGTACCCCACAATGAAAAGGTATGGGGGTGTCCACGGAAGAGATAGATGGTGCCGATACACTGGTTGGGACCTGAGTAAATATAAAACAGGATGACCACTTGTTTTAGTGTGAATTACCCCAAGAGAAATAGGGAATGCAAATTACCATAGGTGCAATCAGGCCATGATATCTTGCACCTCCCACAATCAAAAGGTATGGGGGTGTCCCGGGAGGGGCTAAATGGTGCTTCTACATTGGATAGGACCAGAGTAAACACAAAACAGGATGACCGCTTTTGTCAGTGTAAATTATCCACAAGAAAGCAGGGGATGCAAATTACCATAGGTGTGTTCAGACCATGATATCTTGCACCCTCACAATCAAAAGGTATGGAGGTGTCCAGGGAGGGGTTAGATAGTGCCTCTACATTGGTTGGGACCAGATAAAACATAAAACAGGATGACCACTTGTGTCATGGTGATTTAACCCCCTGGAGACAGGGGATGCAAATTATCATAGGTGCGTTCAGGCCATGATATCTTGCACCTCCACTATCAAAATTGTTTGTACTGTTTTTGTAAGTGTGTGAATGCTGCACCTCTGGAACATGTGCATAGTATTCAACGCTGTGACGTGCGTTATGGGCCATGATTTGCAAGGGCAAAATTGTTTCGATGTAGTAGGGCCCATAGGTCTGATAAAATGTCCTCTCCACACATAATGGAATATTCTCTGCAGGCCTGGGTGAAGATGTGAGGGGGACTATTTCAACATGATGGTTGGGGGCTCCCCTTGCTTAGAGCAGAAAGGAATCTGAGGCTCCTGTGGGGGTGGAGGGCATACATTATAATGGAGATAGGGATATGGTTAATAGCCGCCAGTTATCATGAGCCAGCAGGGAGCTGAAACACTGAATGACCACTTAATAGTTGTGAATGATCCTTCTTCATAAGAAAGGACGTGAAGTGAAGGAAACAGTGTTGAAAGTAGGTGATAATATTTCTGTTTTCCTCAATAGGGCTCCGTTAACGGTGCCGGTGCTTCCGTCATCCACATTCTCATTGAGTCCTATAGGACTCAAATGGGAATGGGGATTTACCGTTTACCGGCGCCTGACTTCCCAGAACACTGGGGTTGTAATCCCCCCGTGTTTCCGGCAAGCCAGGTGCCACTAAATATTGCAAGTCTGGCTGGAACCTGCCAGTAGCGCACCGGCAGGGTTACTGCCGGACTTGTAATGAGGCCCATTATGAGATTACATTATTTGCTCAGGATCGCACACTTACGCTAAGAAGCGAAGCAGGGATTTTAACCCACTCTGCAATTTGGGCACGGCCATCTTCTTCCACACTTTACTTGGAACAAATATTTAAGTTTTGGGTGTGAAGACCTACAATAATACTGTCCTATAGAGTTTACTTACAAAATCCACAAATTGCTTAGTAGAGCATCATGACAACATCTAAATACTTATAGCAGCAGCATGTTGGGCCACAATAATCTCAGTGTACCTTTATTTTCCACACCCTGAATGGAAAACTATAAGATGCAAAAGGCAAAATATCTATGTGCTCACTTTATTTTCAGCGCTTTAAGACACACAATCAAAGAGGCTAAAAAACTGACTTTGGTTTGGAGATGTGTCACAAAACTCCAACGTGGTGTTATGCATGGTTTTAAGAATATTCAACTGAGGACATGAAAGCACACTTTACGTTTTAGGATATCAAGCTATCAGACGTTGTGGGTGTGAACACATTTTAAAAGTGTGCTTTATTGTGTTGCACACTTTGGGGCAAATTCATGGAATTATTTGCGCCGAAAAACGGGGATTTGTGCGCCATTCTGCCCGCAAATCCCCATTTGTTAAACAGAGATTTGCGGGTAGAATGGCGCACAAATCCCCGTTTTTCGGCGCAAATAATTTCATGAATCAGCCTCTTTAACTATAACAGATTTGAAGGTGACTGGTGGTCTTTCAGTTGGAAAGTCACCATTATGAATAAGCAAGCCTCGGCTGCCGAAGGCAAAAGAAAAATAAACATATTGCTGGGTTTATTACGCAGACTGTGTGTCTCAGAGGGGCTGTGACACTGTGAAGAAACAAAATGTGTCCCATGTTTCTGATCCTTTGAACTCTTAGCAGCTAACATTTCGTTGCGTGCCTGCCTTTTTTATGATATTCTGCATCTCCACAGATGACAGGAATGGTCAGGGGCGGAGCTACAAAGACATCACTGGCCAATCCCAGGAACAGAGCTGTTGGAGGGTGGGCTATCAGGCTGTATTTTCTCATTTTTACGCTGTTTGTATGGCTGTAGCCATCTGTGGTGGGCGGGGCATCCAAGTGACCGGCTCCAAAGATTGCTGAACACTTGCCTCCCACAAGCTACCATGGGATGCACGATAGCATACAACACTGGTGTAATATCATTTTTTTTCAGCCGGACTTTTCACAAATATGTAGTGTATGTGAACTAAGTGCATTATTATAACATTAATAATGCACTTAGTTGACATACATGTAAATATATATTTGGGATGGATTCTTTCATATGTTTTGCACATTTAGTGCTTATTAGAATCCTGTGAGCTTATAAATACAGTGTCCACTGCGTTTTGTCCGCTGGGTTTGTGCTTTTTGCATCTGTTTTTCAGTCGCTCGTAATGCAGCTTCACTTTGTTCTGTTACTTCAGTGAGCCTGGCTCACATAAGTTACAGAATTACACCCGGGGACCATAGAAAGACAGGCACACCACATTCCTGCTGTCAAAAAATCCTATCACTTAAGTATGGAGTCAGCAAGATAGGATTTTCTGACAGATAGGAAAAAGTGACGTTACACGGGCTTAACGCCACAAACCTCTGTTCTTCAATCAGTGTAAACTACTAAACCGTGCGTATGAATTTGTTGACCGGAGGCTCCATGTAACGCCATGCTTTCAAGCCCGGCAGTGCGATAATTTCTCCCAACTAAAATGGTGCCCTCAGGAGCCTGTTGACATACCTCACATTCCCTTTCTTTGGAGCTCTGGGTGTGGGCCCTACGCCCGGGGAGCACAGAGCTGGTAATGTGAGCTGGCCAGCATTCCAGAAGCATGGATGTTACAGGGCGGCAACGGTTTCCATGGGGACGTTTGTATTTATTGGCTGCGCCTACACTTTGTGAGCTTTTATGTTTCAAGATTCAGCAGTGTTTGTTTTATACTGTAAGAGGTAATTTGGCAATAGGTTTTAAACGGAGGAAATCTCAAAATACATATATACTAAAAGTAATCGTCTAATTATTAACTCATGCCGGCAGGTTTACGTTAGTATACTTTAGTTATGACATCACAATTGTCAGCACATATATAGAATTAGACATGGTAAGCTATCAACTAGTGGGGCATGTTCCAGCAAGGGGTTCAGAGTGACAGACAAATGGAGCAAAGCTGGAGTTGTCTGATGCACCTTGGAAGATCAAGATGAAATGCATGTACCCTGAGCTTGAAAGCTGCCCAGTTATAATTGTATATGACCGCCCCTCCAACTCTTTCTCAACACCTGAATGGATCATTGAGGGCTACAACATAAAAATAGCAAGGGCCTAATAACGTGTTTTGCGGTGTGAGAAAAAAAAATGCAGTGCGGTAATTCCTTTACCGCCAATTACCCTGTACGACCAAATTCCTAGTTTAGTGGTAACATGAAGGAAATAACTCCCAACATTTTCTGGAGGTTTTTCCTCAGTTTACCTCCAAAAACTGGCGGATTTACCAGGGCCAGGGCAGGGGCATAACTACTTTGGTCTCAAAACTACATAGTAAATTCCACCACTCGTAATCCGTCGGATTTACTGTGAGTGGCAGAAACAGTAAATGAGTTTGGCAGTACTTCACAAGAAATACTGCCACACTTGTCAGGAGGGCCGAAGAGCCTTCATCCCAAGGAACCCTAGCCAGAGAGAAGATAACATCCTATAACCCCCTGCTGTGACTTCATAGTAGTTAAGACTTCCATAATCTTCTGCTATGACGTCACAGATGGAAGATATCGAGTATTTGGAAAATAGTTGCTAACAGCTTCCCATAGCAGCCATACCCAACATGATTTGCTAGTTGTGAAGTCAGCTAACGCTTTGCGACAGACTAAAGTGGTTTTATGTAGCGCAACTTGTGAATTTTTGGCAGGCTTGTGGCCAGGGCCGGTGCAAGCTGCCTAGGGTGCTGACTGGACGGGGGAGCCAAACAACAGTTTTTTCCCTAGGTTATATATTACAAAAACGTAGTAAGCCAATCTAAAATAAAGTGACTACATATGCAAACCATAGTACTCACAGGTTTAGGCGTCACTAACGTGGCAGTAGAAATAGCCTTCTGTCCTACTTGCACCTGATTTCTGGCTGCGCACCATCTTGCTGGTGCAAAAGTAAAAACACTGAGGCCTAATAACACCCCACTAGTCACTCACATGTCATAGTCATGGTAGATCCCTCCTGCGACTTCTGGGCAGAGCTTGGGCAGCAGAAGTAGACACCACAGGCAGAAGCAGGCAGGAGGTGGAAGGGGAGTGGTGGTGTCATGCAAGTTCCGCAAGGAGGAGCTGAATAGACTTGTCCATACAACCTCAGAATAGGACAAAGGGCATCATTTGAAAGTGCGGGAAAAAACAGAGTTAACACTGCATTACTTTTTTTTTTAATTGAATTTAGCTGAATTTAATCAACTTTTTCAATTATGAAAAGACACTTTATCAAAAAGTTACAAAGCATAATGACGAAACAAAATAGAAAAAATTAACATTCACTTCCTTTCACAATTTACAAGAGGACGTCCTTAACTTAATTAATTACACATGCTAAGTTAAAAATCTTTTGTGAAACACGATAAAATATAGGAACAGAAATGTCAAACAGCACAAATGGTAAGCAAAGGGAGAAAGACATTTAACATTCAAGTCCTATACACTTTGCACGAGGATGCCCTCGGACTGTTTAGTAATCAATTAAAAAAAATAAAAAATCCTTTCTGGAGCACAATAAAATATAAAAGCAAACATAACAATCGTCGCAACTACTAGTTGATTACATTTACAGTAGATTTTCCTTTTTTTTGTTTTAAGGACCACAATTGCAATTCATAAATCGGAACTACATAAACGTCAATTTGATTGAATAAATTCCAGAAGTTGATTGAAAGGGCAGCATATATAGTTCGTACAGACTTCATAAGGCATTTCTCACAAGAATTCAGACCATTATACCAAGTTTAGTGCACGCAAAAAGTTAACTGTTGCCAACCTTATACTCATACAATTAGTGGCAGAGATTGCAAGCCATCTATTTTCCTGCTTCATTTGACTAAAATAAGCCAAGTGTTTTATGAAAGGAATTTGTCTTAAATGCATAAGATCTGGACAGTCTACTATAACATGCTCTAAGGTTTCTACAATTATTGCATTTTTACAGAAGCTACACCCTGTGATTTCAGGAACAATCTCTTTCCTGCGTGCTTGGATTTCACGGGTGGGGCATAGGTGGAAGCGAGTGCGCAATATTGCATTTCTGATGGCAGGAGAAGGAGCTTTACAGAGATAGGAAGCCATTTCTCTGTAGCGTTTAGGGGCAAACACAGACGAGTCAAAGTCTTTGTACCTTAGACAGGAGGATCTGGTATCGATCCAGTCCATCATGTAAAGCTTTTTCTTGGCTCTGTCCGGGTTAGAGACAAGAGTTTCAATTGAAATTTCAGCATTCAGCAATATGGACAAGATGTTTTTGGACCATGTTTTAGGGAACTCGTGAGGAGATGAAAGCAAATAACTGGATACTGTGGCTAGGGTAGACTTATTCAGAGCTGACACCAAACATTTTCTAAATAAGCCACATACACGCCAATTATACATAGCCATTAGCGAAGTAAGTCCTCATTCATAACGAATCATCGCCCCCGGGGTACATTGCGGAAGATGGAGTGTCGCACGCCAAATCTTGCTTCCAATACATTCAAAAACGCTGGTTGAATTACATTGTATGTTTCTAAACCATATATAATGGTGGGAATGACATTTTGAGTCCAAAATATAAGAGCAGATATACAGGGTAATTCATAGAATTTCGCAGAAAAGTGTCGCAAGCGGCTGGCGCAGAGTGTCCGCGTGCGATTGTCTGCGCCAGGCACGTGCGGTAAAACCGATTTCCGCGCACAGCGTATTCATGGATTTTAGGCTCCCAAACCAGCAGTGGCGCAGAGTATCGCAGCGACCCTGCAGCAGCGCCAGTAACGCCCCCAAGAACGCCCTCGCGCAAGGAAAAGCCATCAAAATCGCTAAATCATCGCAAAGGGCTGCGCTAACCCTGGACCAGTTTACAGGGCTGCCAAACAAGGAACGCAAAGCGGGTAACGTTCATATCAGGGGTACGGGGGAAGTTTTACATGCGATTAGCCAGAGTACGTGTATTACAGGGGTACGCGGGCAGTTTTACACGCGATTGCCCAGGGTACGTGTATTAGAGGGGTACGCGTGAAGTCTCACACACGATTAGCCAGGGCACGTGTATTACAGGGGTACGCGGGAATTATCAAACGCGATTTGGCTGGGTACGTGTATTACAGGGGTACACGGGAAGTTCTACACGCAATTTGTCTGGGTACGTGTATAACAGGGGTGCGCGGGAATTATCACACGCGATTTGGCCAGGTACGTGTATTACAGGGGTGCACGGGAATTATCACACGCGATTTGGCTGGGTACGTGTATTACAGGGGTGCGTGGGAAGTTTCACACGCGATTAGGCTGGGTGGGTCCTCACAGGTGTTCCCTGTACACCCTCCACGGCCCCTGCAGGCAGCCCACAAAACAGGGGACTACCCTGCACACCTGCTCATGTCCCCTTGCACCCCCACCCCCCAGCAACCAGGGGCAGCCTCCACCAGGCCCCCACTCATGTCCCCTTGCACCCCCACCCCCCAGCAACCAGGGGCAGCCTCCACCAGGCCCCCACCCATGTCTCCCACCACCCCCACCCCCCAGCAGTGCAGGGGCAGCCTCCACCAGGCCCCCACCCATGTCTCCCACCACCCCCACCCCCCAGCAGTGCAGGGGCAGCCTCCACCAGGCCCCCACCCATGTCTCCCACCCCCCCCCACTCCCCAGCAGTGCAGGGGCAGCCTCCACCAGGCCTCCACCCATGTCTCCCACCACCCCCACCCCCCAGCAGTGCAGGGGCAGCCTCCACCAGGCCCCCACTCATGTCCCCTTGCACCCCCACCCCCAGCAACCAGGGGCAGCCTCCACCAGGCCCCCACCCATGTCTCCCACCCCCCCACCCCCCAGCAGTGCAGGGGCAGCCTCCACCAGGCCCCCACCCATGTCTCCCACCACCCCCACCCCCAGCAGTGCAGGGGCAGCCTCCACCAGGCCCCCACTCATGTCCCCTTGCACCCCCACCCCCCAGCCACCAGGGGCAGTCTCCACCAGGCCCCCACCCATGTCTCCCACCACCCCCACCCCCCAGCAGTGCAGGCGCAGCCGCCACCAGGCCCCCACCCATGTCTCCCACCACCCCCACCCCCCAGCAGTGCAGGGGCAGCCTCCACCAGGCCCCCACTCATGTCCCCTTGCACCCCCACCCCCCAGCAGTGCAGGGGCAGCCTCCACCAGGCCCCCACTCATGTCCCCTTGCACCCCCACCCCCCAGCAACCAGGGGCAGCCTCCACCAGGCCCCCACCCATGTCTCCCACCCCCCCACCCCCCAGCAGTGCAGGGGCAGCCTCCACCAGGCCCCCACCCATGTCTCCCACCACCCCCACCCCCCAGCAGTGCAGGGGCAGCCTCCACCAGGCCCCCACTCATGTCCCCTTGCACCCCCACCCCCCAGCCACCAGGGGCAGCCTCCACCAGGCCCCCACCCATGTCTCCCACCCCCCCCACCCCTAGCAGTGCAGGGGCAGCCTCCACCAGGCCCCCACCCATGTCTCCCACCACCCCCACCCCCCAGCAGTGCAGGGGCAGCCTCCACCAGGCCCCCACTCATGTCCCCTTGCACCCCCACCCCCCAGCAACCAGGGGCAGCCTCCACCAGGCCCCCACTCATGTCCCCTTGCACCCCCACCCCCCAGCAACCAGGGGCAGCCTCCACCAGGCCCCCACCCATGTCTCCCACCCCCTACCCCCCAGCAGTGCAGGGGCAGCCTCCACCAGGCCCCCACCCATGTCTCCCACCCCCCCCCACCGCCCAGCAGTGCAGGGGCAGCCTCCACCAGGCCCCCACCCATGTCTCCCACCACCCCCACCCCCCAGCAGTGCAGGGGCAGCCTCCACCAGGCCCCCACTCATGTCCCCTTGCACCCCCACCCCCCAGCAACCAGGGGCAGCCTCCACCAGTCCCCCACCCATGTCCAACCCATGTCTCCCACCACCCCCACCCCCCAGCCACCAGGGGCACCCTCCACCAGGCCCCCACCCATGTCTCCCATCACCCCCACCCCCCAGCAGTGCAGGGGCAGCCTCCACCAGGCCCCCACCCATGTCTCCCACCACCCCCACCCCCCAGCAGTGCAGGGGCAGCCTCCACCAGGCCCCCACCCATGTCTCCCACCACCCCCACCCCCCAGCAGTGCAGGGGCAGCCTCCACCAGGCCCCCACTCATGTCCTCTTGCACCCCCACCCCCCAGCAACCAGGGGCAGCCTCCACCAGGCCCCCACCCATGTCTCCCACCCCTCCCCACCCCCCAGCAGTGCAGGGGCAGCCTCACCAGGCCCCACCCATGTCTCCCACCACCCCCACCCCCCAGCACTGCAGGGGCAGCCTCCACCAGGCCCCCACTCATGTCCCCTTGCACCCCCACCCCCCAGCCACCAGGGGCAGCCTCCACCAGGCCCCCACCCATGTCTCCCACCACCCCCACCCCCAGCAGTGCAGGGGCACCCTCCACCAGGCCCCCACCCATGTCTCCCACCACCCCCTCCCCCCAGCAGTGCAGGGGCAGCCTCCACCAGGCCCCCACCCATGTCTCCCACCCCCCCGCCCCCCAGCAGTGCAGGGGCAGCCTCCACCAGGCCCCCACCCATGTCTCCCACCACCCCCACCCCCCAGCAGTGCAGGGGCAGCCTCCACCAGGCCCCCACTCATGTCCCCCTGCACCCCCACCCCCCAGCAACCAGGGGCAGCCTCCACCAGGCCCCCACCCATGTCTAACCCATGTCTCCCACCACCCCCACCCCCAGCCACCAGGGGCACCCTCCACCAGGCCCCCACCCATGTCTCCCACCACCCCCACCCCCCAGCAGTGCAGGGGCAGCCTCCACCAGGCCCCCACCCATGTCTCCCACCACCCCCACCCCCCAGCAGTGCAGGGGCAGCCTCCACCAGGCCCCCACCCATGTCTCCCACCACCCCCACCCCCCAGCAGTGCAGGGGCAGCCTCCACCAGGCCCCCACTCATGTCCCCTTGCACCCCCACCCCCCAGCAACCAGGGGCAGCCTCCACCAGGCCCCCACCCATGTCTAGCACCCCCCCCACCCCCCAGCAGTGCAGGGGCAGCCTCCACCAGGCTCCCACCCATGTCTCCCACCACCCCCACCCCCCAGCAGTGCAGGGGCAGCCTCCACCAGGCCCTCACTCATGTCCCCTTGCACCCCCACCCCCCAGCCACCAGGGGCAGCCTCCACCAGGCCCCCACCCATGTCTCCCACCACCCCCACCCCCAGCAGTGCAGGGGCACCCTCCACCAGGCCCCCACCCATGTCTCCCACCACCCCCACCCCCCAGCAGTGCAGGGGCAGCCTCCACCAGGCCCCCACTCATGTCCCCTTGCACCCCCACCCCCCAGCAGTGCAGGGGCAGCCTCCACCACGACACCAACTTCCCTGGCACTGAAGCTGGTGCCCCTCTGCCTCCTTGGCCGGGGGTTGGCACTGGTGCCACCTGTTGTAGTGGCCGACATGGCAACCCCAGAGGCAGGAGTGGGTGGGCAACTGGGTCCTGGGGCAGGGCTGTGGGGCGACGGAAAAGCAGTCGGGAGCCTTTGGTTCCAGCAGGGGTGGTCACAGCAACAGCACCCCTGGCTGATGTGCAGGCAGCAAATGGCAGGGCACGTGGCCAGCAGGCAGTCAGGCAGCAGCAGATGGCAGGTGGGAGCGTGCTCAGGGCTCTGGGGGGCAGTAATTTGGCCCCCTGGGCAGGAGCGTGGTCTTCCGTGTGTGAACGCGTGGCCAGCTTGATACGAGTGATTTTGCACGCGAAAATCAAACACGTCTGCGTGTAAATCGACGTGCACGCGTAGAAAATGTTGCGTGACACGTCCCAGTGTCAAAGCGTGTAATAGTTGAAAATGGACCTACACGCAGAAGTGACAAAGCGTATGATTGGTGAAAAAGGACCTACACGCAGAAGTGACAAAGCGTGTGATTGGTGAAAAAGGACCTACACGCAGAAGTGACAAAGCGTGTGATTGGTGGCAATGGCCCTAGCACGTACACGCCGCGTAAGTGACGTTGTACGTGTGGGCCTGTATATAAGGTACGTGTAGAACACCATTTCCTTGTACGTGCTTTTCGTGGAGAGCGAGTGGGTGAATTCTGTACTTCTTGTCGTTTCACACGCGATTTACTTCACGGCGTTTCCAGTTCGTACTCCCTGTTACCTCTGACAGCTTTTTCTCTTGTACTGGTTTACCTGGGCCTGTTCCCTCAAACAGTGTCCCCTTCTACTGTTGTCCTGTCTCCTCAGACAGCGTACAAATCTTCTTTTGGCGGGGGTGTTGCCAACCAAACGCGCTCATTTTTCACGCTCTTTTACCTGGCAGACGGTGAGTCACGCACGTATCTAACTTCTGTGCTTGCCCCGTGTGTAGCCTACCCCTTCAGAGGTCATTCTAGGCTGCGTGTGACACGCATACGTTCATTCTTGTGTTACTGGGTGCCACAGCGTAGTGCAGGTTTTTCTTTCTGCACACGTGGTCTAGGAGAGGTTGCGTGCACGTCATCTCCCTTTTTTGGGCCTCCTGTGCGTTGCGTGACCCGTCATCTTTCCCCAGGGGTTACTACCCAACCCCTTTGACCCCCAATTGCCCAGGACAATAGTCTACATCCACTCCCATACGCACATTAATATCAGTGCCATGGCTGGGAGGCGAGGATTCCGTAAGGGTGGCAAAGGTGGAAGAGCCACAAGTGGTGGCCGTGGTGGATCCGGTAGGGGACGTGGTCGTAACTTGCAGGGTGAGCCTGTCCCCCCATGTGTGGAGGACCAGTCAAGGGCACCCATAATCCCCCCCCTCCCCCCCTCCCGTTGAGGCTGATGTGGCTGACACCATCCATGCTCAGCCCTTGTTGGACCAGCCCATTGTGGCACCAGACCTGGCTGACTCCATGGCTGACTTCCAGGTCAGCAGGGCTACGACACGTGCGCTGGTGCACGTTGATGCCATCATGCCACGTGGATCTGGGGCAGCAAGGTCATCTGCTGCCCCAAGTAGGCAGGGCGGAGAGGCTGCAGGGGCAGCTGCGGCTCCATCCACCCCAGCTCTCACACACCCAGCCAGGACAGTGTCGGTCCTAGTCCATCCTGCTGACATTCCCCCTGACACCATTACACTAGAGCCAATGCCTGCACCAACTCCCATGCTGAGTGTGCAATCCCACACACCTGATACAGAGCCCACCAGGGCTCCTGCCCCTAGTGTCCAGAGCGGCGCAGGACACTCAGGATCACCACCACCTTCCAAGCGGAAGAGGAAGAGTGCTCGTCCGGCACAGGCTGATGCCCCAGACACGGCTACACAGTCCGGCCCGTCCAGGAAGCCCAGATTCACGGATGACGAACTGAATGCACTTGTCCAGTATGTGTCCGGACATGATAACGAGATGGTCATTGTTGCAGGATCCAAGACCACACCTGCACAACGCCAGGCACACTGGCAGACCGTTGCGGACATCGTAAGTGCCCTTGGAATCGTGAGGCGCACAGCCAATGATTGCTATAAGCGCTGGAATGACCTAAAGCGCAGGGCAAAGAAGAAGCTGGCCTCAAGTCATGCCGCAACTCTAGTGACCGGAGGTGGGTCTCCAGTATTAGACATGGAACTCACTCCACATGAGTCGGTCGCTGGGACCTACGTCACGGAGGAACAGATCCAAGGCGTGGGAGATCTGCCTGATTACGAGGCATTGTCCGGTGAGTGCACATGCATGTGTGTGTCATCCATGTGCATGGTGTGTGTGTGAGGGCATCTGTTTGTGTGCCAGGTGAGAGTGTGTGCGCCTGAGTCGTATGGGTCAGCCATGTGCTTCATGCAATACATCCTGCGCAGCTGCATTTGGCCATTGCAGTATCCCTTCTGCCAACAGTAGACATCTAGCCCAACAGCACCCCAGTTGCCCTTGTAGTGTCACCTTGCCACAACATTGTTGCTTATTTTTCTATGTTCAATCAGACAGATTGTTTGCATTCCACCACTTATACTAGGCATTCCTCAGTCCTCTGGTCACATGTCTGGCATGGCTATGGTAAAGTGGAGTGACTTTGTTACCTGGATATCATATGTTCACACATGTCCCTGTGCAATTGGACCATATTGGACTGGCAGCTCCAGGTGAAAAATCAGACCTGTTTGAATTAGAAAAGCTATTGCATGCGGGAACTGGACTGAATGAATAAGTGCTGCCCTCCTCTCCATCTACACTCAATAGCAATGGTACATGGCAGCTGTGTGATGGCATGTGTGTGTCACCTGGCAATCACAGGCCAATGTGTGATGCCACTGCCAGGCAGCATGCAGAAAATGTGTTCATCTTCCATCTTTGTGTCATGAGTGTGTGCCATTTGCCTGCCCTTCATACGCAGTGAGGGTGCATGCATGGGAGGGTCTTAGTCATGTGGGACATGTGTCAATCAAGTACTGGTTCTCTTGCTTCTCAGCCCTCATTGTGTGCCATGGTGCTAATGCGTGTTTCCATTTCTTTGTCATTATGTCATTGCAGGGGAAGACGCACCTGATACTGCTGGGGTTGTGGAGATGGTGCAGAGCCAGGAGGGGTCCGAGGGCCGACCAACCACCAGTGAGGGACGTGGTGTGCTGGTGGGTGAGAACCCACAAGTGCTGTAGGTCGTGCTCTCAAGGGGTGTCTCTGGCTGCACCTCCCCCGAGCTGTACTCAGCTGTTGACTCGGATGATGAGACCTACGTGCCGTCGCAGGTGAGTGTTCCAGGGAGGGATTCTGTTCTGTCCCACCCACCTGCACCAGGGTCAGAACCCTCAATGGGGATGTCAGTGTTGGCAGCTAGGCCTTTGGTGGTTACGGATGCAGGGTCACACTCCGCGACATCTGATCCTGTTCCTGGGCCAGCAGATCAGAGGGGGAATGCAGTCCTGCAGCCTCAGGCAGTGCCGGCACAGCAAGGCGCAGTCCGCCTTGCCCCAGACAGGTGTGGTGCCCGCCGACGTGGTGGCCGTACGCCACCTGGCAATACCGCATGGGAGCAATCCATTTACGGTATGGCTACCCAACAGGCAGCATCATCCGAGATGATGGCTCAGGCCATGGATAGGGTGGCCACTTCCATTGTCCCCCATGAAAGGCTGATGGAGCGACTAGAGCAGGCAACCAACTCCATCTGCCAGTCACACAGGGAGGACATGTTGGCGTCCAACAGGGACAGGCGGGCGGCACTGGCGACTCTGCAGGAGGCCATCTCCATAGAGTCCCAGGGCCACAGGGAAGCCCTGAGGCAGGAGCTACATCAACTCAGGACGACTCTTGTTGAGCTTGAGGCTTCAACACACCAAAGGACAGAACAGCAGCTGGAGCGTCTCACCCGTACGCTCTCAGCTGAGATGCAAGCAACGAGGGCGGAGGTCCGGGCATCCCGTGAGTTGTTGCATGGGGACCTCCGCACCCTCATCCTCCAGAACGAGACCTACCACACCCGCATGCTTGCAGCCATGGAGGAACAGAGTAGGGCCTTGCGTGGGCTGCCTCCCATAATGCAACCACCTCCGGATGCAGCTGCACAGGGTGATAATAGCGACAGCAGTGATACTCCCACAATAGGGTAGCCGTGTGGGCCATGAGCCCATGGAGGTGTTTTTTTTTCCCAGGATCCACACAGGTGGGTTTTGGTGTGCACCCTGACCTCGGACCTCCTGGGTGGCCTCCCCAACCCCCCCGGGCCCTTTAATGGCCATTTTTTATTTTTTTTTATTTTTATTTTTATTTTTATTTTTAATTTTATATTTTTCCCAATTTTTTTGGGACAATTTGTCGGCTTCCGTGGTTCCTGTGGGCATACGCTGCATTGTGGCTGGGCACATGCAGGCTTGTCATGTATTAGGTTCAGATGCCTGGGTTTGAGTCACACACACCCCTCCTGCTTCCCGTTTCCATGGGCTTGCAAAGGGTGTGCCCAAGTGACATTGAAGTACATGGTGACATTGGACTCCCACTACATGTGTGGGTAGTCTAGTCAATACTGTGTATACATTCCTAGTGCATATTGCTGTTGTGTTGTACACTGCATGTTGCATTGATGTGTAACTCATCATCTGTGTCTGCCTCCCAATTTGCAGGTCCCTACCTCATGTCTACACAAGGCCCTCTAGTCTGGAGATGGGGTCCTTGTTGGCAGCAGTGCACCTACAACTCTACATGGCGCCAACACTGTTCAGATGGAAGTGGTGGGAGTGCAGGCATTTCCAGGTGGTGAGACTACTGATTTATCACATTAGTGAAGTCATGTCAATGGTAGTACCTGCTCAAGTTTGTTGTTGGTCCTGCATTACAGTGAGTATTTCAGGTGTAGCAAGTT
Organism: Ambystoma mexicanum; assembly: GCF_040938575.1. NCBI lineage: Eukaryota > Metazoa > Chordata > Amphibia > Caudata > Ambystomatidae > Ambystoma > Ambystoma mexicanum. The sequence continues at coordinate 257,429,842 of NC_090934.1, read as the reverse complement.
TCAATTGGGGACACTGTACATCGCAACACTTGTCATGTTGTGGGGATTACTTTGTTTACCTGCACATAGCATGACATGGCATGGTGTGTTGTGTGGCGGTGCTGGGGATGGGTTGGGTGACATGGCACTGTCCTCTTGTTGCATTTAGCAAGTGGGTATTCATTTTAGCTGCTTGAATGTGTTTCTTCACAAGACTGCATTGGTGGTGTGTGTGGGTTGGGATGCACACATTGTAACACTTCCAGGTGAACAATCTCAGGCTGATATGCTTTTCACGGTTGAATCTCCAGACATTCAGGATCAGTGTCAGGTTGAGTCATCATTGACTGTCAGATGGAATGTGCCAGGCCAGTGTGCAGTCCACAGGGGTGTGATTACTATGTGAAGTAATTAGCCACTAGCTGTGTACGGGCTGCCTCCCCCCGTGCCCTTTCCCCTCCCATGCGCAGCGGCTGTGCATGTGGTTGGGGATGTGGGGCCACCACCATGTCCACGGCCAGGCCCCGGCGTGTTGCAACGTTGTGCAGGACACATGCTGCCACTATGATCCTGCACACTACTGGGGGAGCGTATAACAGCTGCCCGCCAGAACGGTCAAGGGAGCGAAAGCGTGACTTTAGCACTCCGAATGTGCGCTCCACTATGCCCCGGGTTGTAATGTGGGCTGTGTTATATCTTACCTCGGGTGGCGTGGTGGGGTTCCGAATTGGCGTCATCATGTGGGGGCTGAGAGGGTAGGCACTGTCCCCTGTGGAGGTGGTGATTGGTATCATTGGTGGGGTTGTGACCTTGCTCAGTATCCAACATGCATGCATGTGCAGTGGCATACATACTCACCAAGCAGCCATGTATCGCCATGCCGCCCAGCATCTAGGTCCCGGCATAGGGTGGACATTCGGTAAATGAAGCTGTCGTGGGTGGAGCTGGGATAGTTTGCATATACTGAGGTGATGATTCCCTTGGCATTACATACTACCTGCACGTTGATGGAATGCCAGTGCTTGCGGTTCCTATAGATGTGCTCAGATGCCCTGGGGGGACGTAGAGCCACATGGGTGCAGTCGATGGCACCTAGCACTTTGGGGAATCGTGCCACGCCGTAAAAATCCAGGGCTGCAGCGTGCCTTTCTGCAGGTGTTCTGGGCAGGTATATGTGCCTGCGGACTGATGGGCGTGCAGTGATGATGTTCAAGACCTGGTGTCGGCAGCGTGACTGGGTGGCCTGTGACACCCCACCCACTATGGCACTTGTCCGCTGAAATGATCCAGTGGCTAAGAAGTGCAGTACATTGAGGACCTTCTCCAGGGGGCTGAGTGCTTGGGAGCACAGGGTGGGTGATGTGAGGTCATCCTCCCACTCACTCACCAGGTCCAGTATTATGTGTGGTGGAAACCTGTACCTTCCATACACCTGGTCATCAGGCATCCCGAAAAGGCTGGTTCTGGGTGGGAATATTCTGGCCCTGACTATCCTCCTCCTTTGGTAGCCCACTGCCACTGCTGCTAGGAACGGTATGTTCATCCTGGCGTCTGGCTTGTTATTGTTAAAGTGCGCAAATTCATGCTTTGCGCGTGTTCTAGGCGAGCGTGTGACCCGCGCACCCCTGGAATCCAGTTCCCAGTCCAATAGCGTGTGGAAATTCACACGCACAACGGGATACAGGTGCGCTGACGTACTTGCGTGTGTAAGTGCCCGCGCACCCCTGAAATACACGTACATAGGCCAATCGCGTGTACGCGCACTTTTGTCCAATTACACGCGATGACACTCTGACGTGCAGCATTTACACGTGTGCTCCGTCATCACGTGCTGGGTGGGGAACACCCGTGCGGGTCACGTCACATACGCGCTTACGCGCTGAGGGACTCTGGACCAATAGAATCGCGTATGCGTGCTTACGCGCTTACGCGCTAAGGGCCTTTCCTCGGATTTCACGCTGACGTGCCGAATTTTCACGTGCCAAATCACTCCGTATCAAGCTGGCCACGCGAAAACACACGGAAGACCACGCTCCTGCCCAGAAGGCCGAGTTACTGCCCCCCGTGCCCCGAGCAGCCTCCCACGTGCCATCTGCTGCTGCCTGCCTGCCTGCCTGCTGCCACCGTGCCCTGCCATTTGGTGCCTGCACATCAGCCATCTGCAGGGGTCCAGTTGCTGTGTCCACCCCTGCTGAAACTGAAGACTCCCGACTGGGATTACATCGCTCCACAGCCCAGCCCCAGGACCCAGTTGCCCACCCACACCTGCCTCTGGGGTTGCCATGTCGGGCACTTCCACATCTGGCACCAGTGGCAACCCCAGGCCAGAGTGGCAGAGGGGCACCAGCTTCACTACCACCGAAGTTGGTGTCCTGGTGGAGCATGTCCTGGGGCAGTATGATACCCTCTTTGGATCGTCCCGCGCCAGCAAGGATGGACGGGAGAGGATCTGGGCCGACTGTGTGGTTGCCATCAACGCGGAGGGGGTGGCAACCCGCAACGTCCAGAAGATCAAGAAGCGCTGGGAGGACTTGAGGTCCAGGACCCTTGTGAAGGCCCGGCTCCTCGTGGAGGGGGGCCGGGGCCGCATGAGTTCCATCCAAATTAGGGTCCTGGAACGCGTACGCCCAGCGCTCCACGCCCAGATCCTTGAGAGGGAGGCCCGTCTGGAGTTGAGCGGTAAGTGTCCAAGCATTACTGTGTGACGCAGGGCATGTTGCTGTGTGCTGGGTCTATGATACTTGCCTGTATGTGTGCCATAGGCCATGTATGCATGTATGTGTGCATGGACATCATGGTAATGCATGTGCAACCAGTGATGTGTGACCCACATGGTTGTTGCATGTGTTCAAATGCCGCATGGGGACCCCTATGCAGATTTTGAACATGAGAGCATGCCAGTCTCTGTACCGGGACATGGGTGGGGGTGAGGGATTGGTGCTGATGCCAGGTACATATGTGGTAGCCATGTCTGTGTGGCTGACCTGCGTGTCTGTGACTTGTGCATGCCATGGATGCATGACACATGTGTGTGACAATGCACAGATTCAGTGAAGCAGCCAAATTGCCCTTGTATCCGCTGTGTTTGTTGTGTTTGGGGCCAGATGGATGTGACTGAGGTGAAGTGTGTGCATGTGAAAGGCATGAGCCATGATGCATGTGAGTTCCATATCATTGAATGTTTCAAGAGTCCATTGGACATGCATGGAAATGTCCATGGCATGCAGCATGCCTGTTACTGTGTGTGTTTTGCCTGCACTGACCCATGTGTTGTGGAGGGACATGATGGAAGTGTACTTTGACAGTGGTGGTCATCTGCTATTGCTTCCTGTCTAGGGGACCATTGTACAGTACCCTGATGCTTGTGTTCTTTGTCTCCCTCTACGCAGCGGCTAGTGAAGAAGAGGGCGGAGACGGCGCTGTGGAGCAAGGCGGCGGGGATGCCCCCACGGCTGCAGCGGAAGGGGTGGGTGAGCCCCCACAGGGGCCTGCTACGGTGGGAGACGGTGAGGAGCCATCCAGGTTGGTGGTTTGCACAGAGGAGGAGGAGGCCGCCACTGGGGCACACATGGGGCCTGGTGGGGGCATCCCTGCTGGTGCAAGTGGTGCAGTCCAGGGCCAGGGGCAGGAGGCAGCACAGGTCACCGTGGAGGGGCCTGTGCATGTCGCTGTCCCTGACCCTGTGAGTGCACCACCATGCACCAGCAGGGATGCCCCGTCCCAGGCCCGTCCGCAGGTAGAGGGGATGTCCATGTCACCTGACTCCCCTCCACCTGCGGACGTGGGAACCCCTGGCCGTGTGGAGAAGGTCCTGATTGGGGTCGCGATGCGCACGGCTGTGATTCGTGATGCCGTACGTGCTTCCCGGGAGGAGCACGCACGTCATCACGAAGTGCACCGTGCCGACGTGGCCCAATTGGGATCGGCCATGTTCGGGGGTTTCCTGCATGTGTTGGCCAATGTGGCGGCCCTCTCCTCCTCTGTGCAGGCTATCCACCAGTCGTTCTCCTTGCCGTCTTCCAGCCCAGATGCCACCAGGGCCCCCTGTGGACCTGCCCCGACCAATGCAGCCAGCTCGGTGGGGATCCCATCCCTGCCACAGTTGGGAGTCGGAGGTCCAGCAGGGGTGGACAACACAGCAACTGGACCCCAGCAGATGGAAGATGTGACAGCATCATCAGGCAGGGCACGTGCACGACAGCGTTGGTGGTTTCCATCAGCCTGGATGCCGTCGTGCTGGCAGAGGCAGTGGCGTCGGAGGCAGCAGCGGGCTCGACGTGGGAGGCATCATGGCTCGGGGCCATCAAGATCAGAGGGGCAGGCATCGGCCGGAGGGCAGGGCAACCCTGGGATGGTGGTGTCTTCCGTGTGGGAGCAGTTGGTCCAGCGGATAGGTGCGGAGCGGCAGCGGGCGGAAGAGGAGCGGCTCGCCATGGTCAGGGCGGAGTTCTCCATGCGTCGGGCGTTGAGGCGGGCTGAGTGCCTCGAGGAAGCTCGCAGGGAGTTTGAGCTGAACATGGGGTTATCCCTGCGAGACCTCGGGGCCAGGACAGAGTCCCGCCTCCAGGACATCGACATGGAGTTCGATGATGCCCTGGCCAGCAACATCAACAAGTGAGCCGCAGGACTTGCCCGCTGCCTTTGTATATAGTTATATAGTTAGTTAGTGTTAGGTTTCCTTTATTTGTTTTTATTATTTTGGACCGCTCGGACAATGGCCACTTTTTTGTTTATATTTTTTTCATTAGGTAGTAGTAGGTTTCCTTTATGGTGTTGGGCTCATGGACCCTGGTACATTCCTGTATTTAGTTTGTTTTTTGAAGGAACATTTTCTTTTTTTCATTATTGTGTTCACCATGTGGAAATGGTTTTTCATTCTTTTCCTTCGACTTGATATTGCTTTGGTCAACATTTGTTTTTGTATTCCTTTTTCTTTTTTTGATTTTTACTTATGTTCTCCGACATGGACCATTTATTTTGTTATCCACATGGTTGTATGTTTGATTTGTTTACTTATTTTTAATCTTTAATACATTTTTTATTTTTACTTCCACTTGTGTTATTTTGTCTTTGGTTTCATACATGTCATGATATGGGTTTTGACATTCACTTGCAGCCATTGTGTATGTGTGTGTGACGGACATGTGTTCATTTACATACTTGCCATTGGGGTTGTGTCATGTAATTGCATTCACTATGTGGGTGGATGCAATCCTTGCCTGGGTGTTTGTGCTGGGAATGCTGCCCATTACTGCCATGATTGTGTATCGTCAGGACCTGGGGGCAGGGGGACATGGGTGGGGGCCTGGTGGTGGGTGCCCCTGCACTGCTGGGGGGTGGGGGTGGTGGGTGACATGGGTGGGGGCCTGCTGGCAGGTGCCCCACAGTGCTGGGGGGTGGGGTGGTGGGTGACATGAGTGGGGGCCTGGTGGTGGGTGCCCCTGCACTGCTGGGGGGTGGGGGTGGTGGGAGACATGAGTGGGGGCCTGGTGGAGGCTGCCCCTGGTGACTGGGGGGGTGGGGGTGGTGGGAGACATGAGTGGGGGCCTGGTGGAGGGTGCCCCTGGATGGTGGGGGTGGGGGTGGTGGGAGACATGAGTGGGGGCCTGGTGGAGGCTGCCCCTGCACTGCTGGGGGGTGGGGGTGGTGGGAGACATGAGTGGGGGCTTGGTGGAGGCTGCCCCTGGTGACTGGGGGGTTGGGGGTGGTGGGAGACATGAGTGGGGGCCTGGTGGAGGGTGCCCCTGGATGGTGGGGGGTGGGGGTGGTGGGAGACATGAGTGGGGGCCTGGTGGAGGCTGCCCCTGGTTGCTGGGGGGTGGGGGTACAAGGGGACATGAGTGGGGGCCTGGTGGGGGCTGCCCCTGCACTGCTGGGGGGTGGGGGTGGTGGGAGACATGGGTGGGGGCCTGGTGGAGGCTGCCCCTGCACTGCTGGGGGGTGGGGGTGGTGGGAGACATGGGTGGGGGCCTGGTGGAGGGTGCCCCTGGTGGCTGGGGGGTGGGGGTGGTGGGTGACATGGGTGGGGGCCTGGTGGAGGGTGCCCCTGGTGGCTGGGGGGTGGGGGTGGTGGGTGACATGGGTGGGGGCCTGCTGGCAGGTGCCCCACAGTGCTGGGGGGTGGGGGTGGTGGGTGACATGGGTGGGGGCCTGGTGGAGGGTGCCCCTGGTGGCTGGAGGGTGGGGGTGGTGGGTGACATGGGTGGGGGCCTGGTGGAGGGTGCCCCTGGTGGCTGGGGGGTGGGGGTGGTGGGTGACATGGGTGGGGGCCTGCTGGCAGGTGCCCCACAGTGCTGGGGGGTGGGGGTGGTGGGTGACATGAGTGGGGGCCTGCTGGAGGCTGCCCCTGCACTGCTGGGGGGTGGGGGTGGTGGGAGACATGAGTGGGGGCCTGGTGGAGGGTGCCCCTGGTGGCGGGGGGGTGGGGGTGGTGGGTGACATGGGTGGGGGCCTGGTGGAGGGTGCCCCTGGTGGCTGGGGGGTGGGGGTGGTCGGTGACATGGGTGGGGGCCTGCTGGCAGGTGCCCCACAGTGCTGGGGGGTGGGGGTGGTGGGTGACATGGGTGGGGGCCTGGTGGAGGGTGCCCCTGGTGGCGGGGGGGTGGGGGTGGTGGGTGACATGGGTGGGGGCCTGGTGGAGGGTGCCCCTGGTGGCTGGGGGGTGGGGGTGGTGGGTGACATGGGTGGGGGCCTGGTGGAGGGTGCCCCTGGTGGCTGGGGGGTGGGGGTGGTGGGTGACATGGGTGGGGGCCTGCTGGCAGGTGCCCCACAGTGCTGGGGGGTGGGGGTGGTGGGTGACATGGGTGGGGGCCTGGTGGAGGGTGCCCCTGGTGGCTGGGGGGTGGGGGTGGTGGGTGACATGGGTGGGGGCCTGCTGGCAGGTGCCCCACAGTGCTGGGGGGTGGGGGTGGTGGGTGACATGGGTGGGGGCCTGGTGGAGGGTGCCCCTGGTGGCGGGGGGGTGGGGGTGGTGGGTGACATGGGTGGGGGCCTGGTGGAGGGTGCCCCTGGTGGCTGGGGGGTGGGGGTGGTGGGTGACATGGGTGGGGGCCTGGTGGAGGGTGCCCCTGGTGGCTGGGTGGTGGGGGTGGTGGGTGACATGGGTGGGGGCCTGCTGGCAGGTGCCCCACAGTGCTGGGGGGTGGGGGTGGTGGGTGACATGAGTGGGGGCCTGCTGGAGGCTGCCCCTGCACTGCTGGGGGGTGGGGGTGGTGGGAGACATGAGTGGGGGCCTGGTGGAGGGTGCCCCTGGTGGCTGGGGGGTGGGGGTGGTGGGTGACATGGGTGGGGGCCTGCTGGCAGGTGCCCCACAGTGCTGGGGGGTGGGGGTGGTGGGTGACATGGGTGGGGGCCTGGTGGAGGGTGCCCCTGGTGGCTGGGGGTGGTGGGTGACATGGGTGGGGGCCTGCTGGCAGGGGCCCCACAGTGCTGGGGGGTGGGGGTGGTGGGTGACATGAGTGGGGGCCTAGTGGAGGCTGCCCCTGCACTGCTGGGGGGTGGGGGTGGTGGGAGACATGAGTGGGGGCCTGGTGGAGGGTGCCCCTGGTGGCGGGGGGGTGGGGGTGGTGGGTGACATGGGTGGGGGCCTGCTGGCAGGTGCCCCACAGTGCTGGGGGGTGGGGGTGGTGGGTGACATGGGTGGGGGCCTGGTGGAGGTTGCCCCTGGTGGCTGGGGGGTGGGGGTGGTGGGTGACATGGGTGGGGGCCTGCTGGCAGGTGCCCCACAGTGCTGGGGGGTGGGGGTGGTGGGTGACATGGGTGGGGGCCTGCTGGCAGGTGCCCCACAGTGCTGGGGGGTGGGGGTGGTGGGAGACATGGGTTGGACATGGGTGGGGGCCTGGTGGAGGCTGCCCCTGGATGCTGGGGGGTGGGGGTGGTGGGAGACATGAGCAGGTGTGCAGGGTAGTCCCCTGTTTTGTGGGCTGCCTGCAGGGGCCGTGGAGGGTGTACAGGGAACACCTGTGAGGACCCACCCAGCCTAATCGCGTGTGTAACTTCCCACGCACCCCTGTAATACACGTACCAAGCCAAATCGCGTGTGATAATTCCAGCGCACCCCTGAAATACACGCGCCCAGGCTATTCGCGTGTGGAAATTCCCGCGCACCCCTGAAATACACATACCCTGCTGTAATTGCGTGTGGGACTTCCTGCGCACCCCTGAAATACACGCGCCCAGGCTATTCGCGTGTGGAAATTCCCGCGCACCCCTGAAATACACGTACCCTGCTGTAATCGCGTGTGGGACTTCCCGCGCACCCCTGAAATACACGCGCCCAGGCTATTCGCGTGTGGAACTTCCCGCGCACCCCTGAAATACACGTACCCTGCTGTAATCGCGTGTGGGACTTCCCACGCACCCCTGAAATACATGTACCCTGATCGAATCGCGTGTGGAACTTCCCGCGCACCCCTGAAATACACGTACCCTGCTGTAATCGCGTGTGGGACTTCCCGCGCACCCCTGAAATACACGTACCCTGATGGAATCGCATGTGGAACTTCCCGCGCACCCCTGAAATACACCTACCCTGATGGAATCGCGTGTGGAACTTCCCGCGCACCCCTGAAATCCACGTACCCGGCCAAATCGCGTGTGAGACTTCCCGCGCACCCCGGTATACACGCACACGTATTTTTTGTCAGCGTGTCCGTGTTTGTGGGTACCCCTTTGCACGTCATTTGTCCAGGAGGGCCACAGTATAGGACATTCATCATGGCAGTATATGGGTGCTATTTGTTGGCGCACCTTTTGGCGCACATTTCTTACAGCCGCAGAGACGCTACCGCCTGCTTTCTTGTGGCGGTCGTGTTTGTGCCTGTGCGCTGGTTTGAGCGTGCGCTTTTTTGCCCTATTCTATTCCATGAATACGTGTTGTAGGCGAGCGTGTGGGCGTTCCGCGCACTTGTGCCCTGTACTTCCCCCGTGACGCCCACGTTTTTGCAAGTTGTTCCCCATTCCGAGTGTTACGCCCGTGTTCCGCCTACTTTTGTTGCGTGCGCCGCGCTATGTGCGAATTTCGCTGTGGCCTGTGCGATTTTCGCTGTGACCTGGCGCACGCTGTTAGATGGCCTGTGCGCCAACGTGCGCGGCGCACTTTTTATCGCACATCCGCTGGTTTTCTCGCGCACAGACTTCCATGAATCGACGTGCGCTGCTTTTCGTGCGATTTTCGCACTTGCACTGCGATTTTCGCTATTCCACTGCGATTCGCACGTTTTTGCCCACTTGCGCAGCGCTAATTATTCCATGAATCGGCCTGTTAATAGAAAATTTGCCATACTTGAACATAATAAGTCTTGTCTGACGTATTGCAGCAGTTAATTTGAATTCGATTTTGGTTAGCTGGGACTGAAATGATGCAGGACCATCAAATATGAGGCCTAGATAAACATAATTAGGCACCACCTCTAGACTTATGTGTTCAATTTTCCAGTCCATTCTGTGACTGCGCTTGCCTTTCGGTGCATATACAACAACTTGAGTTTTCTTGCTATTTACTATCAACTCATTAGTACGAAAGTACTAGCACAGTGCTGTTAAGAGGTTCTGAAGACCAATGGGCGTTTTAGAAATTAACACCAAGTCATCAGCATACCAAAGTGCTTTCACCTCGATGTTATGCAATTTTGGAGCATCCTCACAAACCTCATCAAAGACCCTTCTGACATCATTAATAAAGAAATTAAACAACGCTGAGGCAAGGATGCAACCCTGCTTGAGTCCCCGTTCGGTGAGCACTGCTGATGACAATAGTCCCTCTGATTTCAATCTTATGGAAACTGAGGTATTTGAATGCATTGCAAAGATGATATCACTTAGGGTTGACGGGCAATCTGCCTTTATCAATTTATCCATAATTTGGGGTCTAGAGACTGAATCAAAGGCAGAGTGCAGATCTACAAACGCAAAATAGATGGGTTGTTTAGTCCTTTGAGCTTGATCTTTGATGGCATGAAGAGTGATTAAATTCACCGCAGTCCCCAATCCTGCTACAAAGCCAGTCTGTGCGGGCTCACGCTGATTTACTTTAGCGGTCCAATGATTGAACTCTTTTAGAACCAAACGAGAAAAAATCTTGCCAAGCGCATCCAAAAGAGCAATCGGGCGATAGCATTTGGGATCCTTACGGTCACCCTTTTTATAAATGGGGACAATTAAGGATGTGCGCCATGATTTTGGGATTGCTTTTGTTAGTAGGATGTGTTGAAAGGTGTTGTTTAATATAGTCGCCCATTCTTTTGGGTTTTGTTTGAGCATGTAATTCGTCAGGCCATCAGGCCCAGCGGCTCTTGAGGAAGATGACTTATTTATGAAATCATGCACAATGTCTGTGGTGCAATCCAAATACCAACATGAAGACCACTGCATTACTGCTGCATTGCTTCACAGCCGTACTATAGCTTTGGCGGTGAGACAGAGGAAAAAACTCAAGCAAAATGCTGGAGGTAATTCTGTTGCTTTACTGCCAAAAATTGGCAAAATTACCCCCAGTGGTAACTCCGTCAAAATCCTCATGAAGTCCACTAACACTGCCATACCACCATTTATAAATCGGCAGTTATTCCGCCAGACCAAGTGGTAGTAACAGTAATTCTGTTTGTCGGTATTCTGGCAGATTTACCACCGGAATACTGCCAAACTTGTAATAAGGCCCAAAGATGTGTTGTACTTACAGCACAGTTTTTCTCAAACATTGTTCTCACGATGAACATTCTATTAGTTGTAGCTCTTTAAGCCAAAGTATATTTACTGAGACCAACCCATGATTGATTTGTTGTAGGGTTGGTTCTCGGGCCGACGTATATTTACTTCTGCCACTTCAAAATTACTGCATGAATAGACTTTCTTGAGCACACGTTACTGACAATTTGTCATACTTTGTATGTGCATAAAGTCATACGGCAAACATTATCTAGCATTTCTTGGAAAGTTATCAACCAAAAACTGGCCAATTTGCACATTTCTGTACTAACTTTCCAAACCACGCTGACCCGCAATGGTTAGGGCTTGCCCATGTATGCCAGTGCATGTTCATCTTGTGCAGGTTATAAAACCAAGGCAAGCTTGCTGTCTGAGACTATGTGCATATTGAGAGGAAATGCACATCGTTCAACCTATCAGTGTTTGGGTCATCTAATGTTATATTAACCTTAGAGTGAAAGGCATCAACCTAAGTGAATATTTTGGAAGGTCACTGCAGACTACAGGTACTTTGATGCTGACAAAAGTTTGGACCCTCTAAACTAGGGTCATTTATAAGCGGAGCAGGTGTAGACACTAGGAGAGAAAATTAATATACGTGGCGATGATAACACTTTGCCTGCAGTGCACAAAGTGCAACGTGTGTGTGTGTGCCTTCAACAGCTGCGCTTACAGACCACATTTTCTTCACCTCACCCTTTCGCTCGCACACAAGAAGTAAGACCATCAGACTGGTATTGCCTAGCAAGAGAGCGCACATAAAGTAGGCATGCTTGCACAGTATGCGCCTTGTCCCGGCCCCTCTTCCGCGACAGCCTCTGGGAAGATTGGCAGAGGGGGGCATCTGAATGCACAGAGCTCCTTATGCATGGAAGTTTTCAGGTTGTATGGAGCCAGCACCCATGCTGTAACTGTTCTTAGCAAGTAAAAACTGCACTGGCACAGTCCATGCTGTGCCAGTTTTGTCTGAGGTGAGCTTTCCCTGGCTCTAACTCTGGCTTGTTTGCACTGCAACTGTAACCATGTGTAAGGAAAGCTAGCCCTGGCCTTGCATATGCTGTAGCTGTACCAGGGTATGAGGTGATTTTCGCACTGGTCCCATCTGTGCTATACATTTGTACCATGTATGATGGAAATGTGCACAGACCCTTGCAGAAAGTTGCCGTGATAATGCTTTTGTACATGGCATACCTATTTGTGTGGGAAGCTTTCAGTAACCCTGCAGTAACCCTGCACATGCTGCACCAGTTTTTGGGGAAACCTTCTATTTCCCCAGCAATACCTGATGATGATGATGATGATGATGATGATGTTGAGGGAAGCTTGTACTGCACATGTCCACACTATACCTGTCAAAGGAAAGCTTGCACATGCCCTTCCTAGACTATGCCTAATCCATTTGTGAGGTAGGCCTGCGCTGGTCCTTCCATTATGCTGTATTTGTGAAGAAGGTTCATACTTTTGGGAAACGTGCAGTGCTGCTGCCTAGGGAGTGGGTGTTATGGGTGTCTGTGAGGCAAGCAGACACTGCTGCTAGCCATGTTTTACCCATGTTGCTGGGTTCTTTGTGAATTATGCAAAGTCCTGCTTGACTCCATCGCAGGACGCGCTGTTCCTGGGATCCAGGCTCAACACAGTGTCATGCCTGGCATCACCATCAGAGGAGAGGATATCGGCCATCTTGACCACTGTGCAACGGCTGTTGGCACTGAAGGTAGCCACGGTAAGGACCATCAAGTCTCTACTCAGCATGATGTCGACGTGCATATACCTGATTTGGCTCTGCAGGTTGCGGATGCGCCCACTGCAGGGGTTCCTCGATGCCCGTTGGTTCCAGGTGTCCGGAGGCTTCCAGGACAGGATCACGCTCGATGAGGAGTTCTGTCGTGTGATAAGGTGGTGGGGAGTGCACTCCAATATCTCTGTAGGCATGGATTTCCAGAGCCCCCCCCCCATACCAGGAGACGGTCATGACAGACGCTTCCCTGGAAGGGTAGGGAGGCCACACCAGACGTATTCACGTACCAGAGGCCTGTGGCTACCAGAGGAGAAGGCGCTACACATCAGTGTTCTGGAACTACAGACTGTGTTTTGGGCTCTCAAGTCATTTCTTGCCGTCCCTCAAGGGCAAAGTGGTGAGGGTCTTCACGGACAATACCACCATAATGTTTTACATCTGGAAACGGGGGCACCATATCCCCAGTGCTCTCCAAAGAGGCGCAGGACTTATGGCACTGGGCTGTCGCCCAGGGGATGTTCCTCATTCCGTTTCACCTGGCGGGAGTAAAGAACACTGTCGCCCACTCTCTCAGCAGGGAGCTGCACTCGCCATGAGTTGGATCTTTGTCAGGACCAAGTGGACAAACTTTTCCTCAAATGGGCAGTCCCCAGATCTATCTGTTTGCGACCGCGATGAACACCAAGTGCCGGGGGTTCGCCAGCACGATCCCCCAGGCAGGAAGCATGGGGGACGCATTCTCATTCCCTTGGGAAGGCCTGTTTCTGTATGCGTTCCCTCCGTTGCCGTTGCTTCTTCGAATCGTCAGTCAACTCAGATGCTACTGGTGCAGGATGATTGTCGTCGCTTCAGCGTGGCTGAGGCAGATCTGGTATTTGGACCTTCTCAGCATGACAGCGTCCCCTTCAGTCAAGCTGCCAGTGGTCGCTGATCTTCTTGCCAGTGAAGGAGGAGCAATTCTGCACCTCAACCCGGGGTCCCTGAACCTGAAGGCCTGGATTCTGCAGCGTTTGAGTTCAGGGGCTACGATCTTCCGGTGGACTGCAAGGAGATACTCGCAAGGCCAGGGCGTCATCTACTTTAAAAAGCTACGGACACAAATGGAAGCGCTTTGCAGTGTGGTGCCGTTTGCAGAAGATCACCCCTCTGAGGGTCACGCCCCTCAAATACTTTGTATTTACTGTCATTGGCTAAATCGGGGCTGGCTCACGCCTCTCAAGGTTCATCTGGCGGCTATCTCCCACGATGGTCTTTATTGTGGTCGCACTGTCTAGTTAAGGAATTCATCATGCAACTGTTCCGCTCGTTCCCGCCGGTGAAGGCTCTGGCCCCGGTGTGGGTGCTGACTAGGTTCATGGGGGTGCCATTCGAACCTATGCGTTCAGCTCCGCTCAAGTTTCTGTCGTGTAAAACAGCTTTCCTCGTGACCATCACCTCTGCACGACGAGTAGGTGAGATCCAAGCCCTGTAATGCAAGCGGCCTTACTTGACTTTTCACAAGACGAGGGAGGTGCTGTGGATGAACATCTCCTTCGTGCCCAAGGTTCTGTAGGAATTTCATCCCAACAAGCCCTTGGCGTTACCTGTGTTTTTTCCGACGCCCTCATTGCCGGCTGAATGGACTTTGCACTTGCTGGATGTGGCTAGAGAGCTGAAGTTTTATGTGGCCCACACAAAGTTTTTCCGGAAAACTTCTCATCTTTTTGTGAACTTTTGGTCCTGTGAACCATGGGAAGGCCCTGTCCAAGGCTTCCATTTCCAGGTGCCTCTCCAGCTGCATCACTCACTGTCACCGGTTAGCAAATTGACCGCTACCTGTCCGTCTGAGAGCCCATTCTACCAGAGCAATCACTGCTACTACGGCGTTCCTCTCTGGTGTTTCCCTGCTGGATATTTGCAGGGCTGCTACATGGAAGTCGACGCACATCTTCTCAAAATTCTACTTTGTCGAGAGGGATTCCAGGGAAGAGTCCAGAGTCGGCCAAGCAGTACTGTGCGCAACCTGTTTGCTTGAGGGAGAGCCGGGTGAGGAGGTAAGAGATTGCCACCTCCTGTGGTTGTGCATGTGTGTACTGTTATGTATTCTTTATTCATAATATGATATGATTGATTATTTATAAGGCGCTTAATACCCAGAGGTTTCTAAGCGGGGACCCGGGGATCGAACCTGTGTTGCTCTGTGTCATCTTGCTTCCAAGGCGAGCATGTTACCCCTGAGCTATCCTCCTGAGAAAATGAGCATGTGAATCCATGCCAGAGAAGGAACAAGTTACTTACCTGTAACTGTTGTTCTCCAGCATGGGTCTGGCATGGATTCACATGTGAACCCTCCTGCCTGCTCCTCTGTGGTTCTTCTCTTGGTTCTACTGTCACTTTACGTGCTACCAAATTTGTAGATGGCTGCCAGAGGAGGGGCTTTGGAAGAGGGCAGTCATTGGCTATGGGCAGGATGACCCAGAGATCAGTTTATAGGAGAAAGACAGTTTAGAAACTAAACTGAAACTGTTTTTTCTTTTACCGAGGATTCCCAGCCTGACTACAGGGAATATTCATGAGCATGTGAATCCATTTTTTTTCCAGGGTATTTCTTTGCCATTTTTGCTGCCTGAAAGCAGGGTCTGAGGGGACAACCTCCAACCTAGCAGTGGCAGTAGTAAAGCTACCGCCAGCCAACAACACCTGGGGGTCTGTGTGTGTGTTGGTGTGTTGTGAGAAAGGAGAAGCCCTGTGGATGCCTGATAATTATTTTTTAATTTTACCAGGTTGCATGTAAGCGTATTTGAACTTTGTCTTGTTATGAAAAGATCTAAAATATGATGCTAAACAGCAGCTTGTAATTGTGATGGGGGGCAGGCCCTGCATGTTAAGTGGTGAGACACATTTTGGGGAGGGGTGCTAGTCGGAACACATGAAGTTGGCAGGGGGGTCGGCAAAATCCCTTGAACCAGTCCTGCCTGTGGCAAATGGTTCTGGCAGAAGGGGGAGGAGTGTGTAACTGGATCGAGGCTGAGGCTGGATTTAAACCGCAATTGTTGATAGTTATTCAAAACGTTCTGTCGGCTGGTTTGTTTCTAGTTGATTTATAGCAGTGCTCAGTTAGTTTCCAGCTCTGGCATACCAGGAGAGCTGCTGGTCTAAAATAAAAAGTAAGGGGTTTGTGGTAAGAACAGAATTAGAAGTGTGATCAAAGCTGTGAAACTGTGACCTTAGCATGGGGCATCCATGGCGGCCAGGGGCTCCCCATGTCATGGGTCTGGCTGAAGTGGGATGTAGAGCCGGCCAAATGGGCACTGTACGCAAAATAGGGCAATTCTGCTGGCCGGTATTTTTTCTTCTTCAGTCAAAACTAACTGCTGGTTTTCCTCCTGCAACTTGAACACATTCTAGAAAGTGTGGGCAGTGTGGTCATTTAGATTGTTGTTTGGTTTTCAGTAGTAATGACCGTTTTTGTTTATTGTTGTACAATAGTTTTGATTCTTGCAATTTCTTAACGGTTCAAATTTGAAGATTAAATAGTGTTTAACCCCCTCACCCAAATGGGGCCCCTTCAGGTGGGGGAAGGGGGTTATAAATAGGCGCATGTAGGGAAAACATCACAGGCATGGCTATGAGTGTTTTAAACAACTTTAATGTCTGTGTTTTTTTTTGTTTGACTAACTTACCCGACTCTACCATGCCTCTCTAAAAGGGGGGCATATTGACCTCTGGGACTGAAAACCATGAACAGGAATCAACTGCCTACAACAGGAATTACTTACCTGATGAGAACATTCTGGAGAGAACCGTTAAAGGTCGACAGTTGAAAGAAGGAGAAAAACAGAGGAAAATAAACCAAAGAGAGACCGAGAAAGGGGAGAGAGAAAAAGAACAGCGCTTCCTGCGGAGGGCGTGGCTTCAAGTGCACACCCAAAGGCATCACAGAAGTGGTGAGCCAGGCTGCATATGCCAGCAGCAGCCCGGCAAAGATCGGGCCTGGATAGCTCTGGATAATCTCCCGGGGACTGCTTCTGCGAAATATGAAAGAGTGATGAGTGGTGGGCAAATCTATGGCACATTTTAAAATGTTTTTGTATAATTTAGAAACAATAAAGGAAAAAAGACATAAATCAGAGTTAATAATGACTGTCTCATATTATCAACGTCTCCCAATGTGGCCCTCTAAATTCCCTCTCATCCCTCCTGCCCAATCTGCTGCCCCCTTTTAATTCGTACTAGGAATCGTCACAGCATTATTATCAGAGCAATGGTGTACTTTACGCCCGTCTGCTTGGGCATATTCAGTACCAGTTGAAGGCACCAAAGGTCAACCGTTAACTCCCCAACATGAACCCAAGAACTGCTCCTGCCTGTGCGGACAGTATTATTACAGCCGTTGTTTGTCCCCAAGATCCACAGTTGTCATCGTATGCCACTATCCGCCGTCCTTCAGAACTCTCATATTGATAACTAGCAACATCATCACTTGCACACCTACAGGGGCTTAGTGTCAAAGAGGGCAAACAGTGCCTGTGTCAATGCATTCCATGACATCACATCACATCACTCTCTTCTCTCAAGCCTGTGTACGCAGCTCAATACCAGACATTAATTTCAGCCATTGCCCTAAACTGCAGATCTCCCCACCACGCATCAACCCCAGGGCTTGCCTTCGAGTTTCATGCCATTGCAATATTTTATTTTTTTTTCATTTCTTTTATAGTGTTATAGTATTTTTACAAACCTTTAAGAAGGATAAAAGAAGGAAAAAGAAGGATAAAGGAAAAAGAAGGAAGGAAAAAGCAGAACAGGCAATCCAATAGGAAGCAAGACCTCTCCTTCTTTCGTTATTCAGTTTTCAATTTCTCTTCTTTCCTATCATTTTCTTGTCTCTTCTTCCGTAATCATTTTAATCCATGGATTCCTAGTTCCCATATTTCGTGTTTCTCTGAATTATTCGTATGTCAAATAAGATTTCAACCGGTGCGTGTTTTAACTTCCTTCCTCATTTGATTTTTGATCTAATATTTGGTCGAGGAAGTTCATACCTGCATTTATTCTTGATGTGTTTTCACCAGCCATGAATAGCTTCCACCATTCATCTGCAGTTAATGTTTTGGTGATGCATTTTCCTAGTAAGTTAGTTCTTTCCATCGTTAGCCCCGGATATAGTCAACAGATGTTTTGTTGATTTAATATTATTATCGTGGTTGCAGAATCGGCAGAAGTTGTCTGTGTAGTCTCTTTGTTTCCATCTAAACAGAATCTCCTTTGTTTGATATAGGTTTAGTTGCAGCTGTAAAAATTGATTCCGATGATAGCGGCTAGGAAACGTTCGTAAATTCTTTGGTGTCTTGTTCAGCCTTTGGTGAACTATTGACATATTAGCTAAGGATTTGTAGTGTGCTCTTTCATTTTGCGTTGCTATCCAATCTCTGGTTTGGATTTATTTTTTTCGCCGCTTCAGGATTTTCAACTAAGGTGATAATGTCCAGATCAAGTTCTGTCAGCTGCTTCATACAATTCTTATTCCATTCATTTAACAGCCATATGGCTGCCCCATTTTATGGTTCAGCTAGAATTCGATATGGAACTGCAGACTCTTTCATCATTTTCCTAAGCTGTACCAAACTTTTCCAATGTTATTTTTGAATGCAGTGATTTCAAGCCTAGTTCACTACGAATTGCACTCATCAGAGTAGTTTTTGGAAGAAGGATTTTTTTCCAAAATATTCCTTCCTTTAGATTCCCAGTGGACCATATCATGCTCAAAGCCGTATCGCCTCAATATGTGACTATTGGAAACACATTTTTGTTTATAGAAGCTTAGTAGTGGTATCCTTGTGATTTTTCCATACCGTGCATTAATGATTGCTCCTTGTGCAGCTAGTAATTTGTTTTTTGATTTCAACATCTCTATCCAGATCCGTTCACAAAAGGTTTTATTAAACTGAATTCCTAGGTAGCTGATATAATCGACTTCTTCAAGACTGTCATTCCCTAGGCAGCAATTGAATGGCTGTTTTTTACTTCTGAATCCGTGATTGAATGTTACTATTTTGGATTTCTTTGTGTTTATTGAGAGGTCGTTTGTTCGCATATATCTTTCCAGTCGGATCAATTTCCGTTGAAGCCCTATTTGCGATGATCAATGAGCGCCAGATCCTCAGTGTACAAGATCCATGCTATTTGTTGACCATACATTTTTGGTGGAAAGCAGTTTGCCTCCATCAATTATTTGGATAGGTCGGCTAGATACAAGTTAAACTGCCTGTCTGCAGCCAATAAATGCTCACTGACCACTGCCTCATCTAACTACAAAGAAGCCATTATCCTCGCTAAAAAATATACTTTTTTTAAAAAACAATTTGTATTGGTTTTCTTCAAGCAAACATACAATCAACTTGCAGTACATGTCAAATTGCTCGAGTGTCACATGAGTCAATGAATGTCAATTGCATCCCCTTTCCCCTCCCCCTTACGAGCTTACTCCATCTCGCGCGCTGCAGCTGTTTCATGCGCAGGGGATTCCCTATCTATACTTTCATCTGAGTACCGATCACTTGGCCAGTCCTGGGTGGGCCCATACAGTGTAGCCACCAACTGTTTCCAGGCCGTCAGAGTTCCCATTTCCTCCTCCCCTCCCGTAGTACCAGCATCTTGCCACACACCTGTTTCAGCTTCGGTCCATTTCTGGAGGTCTTTCCACCAAACCTCTATCCTCGGTCTGTGGCATGCCTTCCACCCCATGGCAATTCTGCGCTTTGCTAGTATGTACGCCAGATCTTTTAACTTGCTTACGTGTTTCAATTTGCTTGGTCTGGAGAACCCTCCCAAGATGCATGCCCATGCCGTCTCGATATCTAACTTAACCCCTTTCTCGTCTAATCTCTGGGCTACTTCTTCCCAGAATTTACCAGTCTCTGGGCACGCCCAAAACATGAGCATCATCCTAGCATTTTCTTCACCACAATTGGGACACGTCTGCCTTCCCACGATCTTGAATTTGGCTATCCTTTGGGGAGTCATATATGCCCTATGGGTTATATATAACTGTATTTGTTGTAACCTCGCATTCCTCGACACTTTCTTGTGGTACCCTTGAGCCCGTTCCCATATCCCATCACTCATAGGAGCACCCACATCTTCCTCCCAGTCCTGTCTTAGTTGTGTCACTTCCTTCCCCGCTCTGGACATCAGTAGCTCATATAGTCTAGATATCTCGTGCCCTCCTTCTGCTATGTCATATATTGTTTCTGTGGCGGCATCTGGTAGCTCTTCTAGTATTATTTCTGACCATGTCTCTTGGATCCTCTTCCTCAGTCTGGTATATGTAATGTATTGCCCGTTATGCAGCCCCGTTTCTTCCACCAACACCCCAAATTTCTTGATCTTCCCTTCCTGTAGTACATCTCCCACCGTTGCTATCCCCACCAGCACCCAGCGCCTCCTAACTGTCATCATTAGCTGCCCATCTTTTCCTGTTAATGCTGCCAGTGGCGCTTGCAGGGAGCACGGCGGTGGGTTTTCTATGACCTGGCAGGCTCTACGCCACACCTTCCATCCCAATGTCAACATCTCTGGCCGGTCTTTAATCTCCTCTTTGGGAAGCCATATCATCTCCCTCAGGAAGAACGGGGTACATTCCTGTCTCAATAATCTGGATTCTGCGGTTGGATCTTCTGATAGCAATTTAGCTACATATTGTAGTTGACTAGCGAGGTAGTATAACTCATAGTTTGGCAATTTGATGCTCCCTCTCTCATACGTGTTTTGTAGTTTCCAGAGAGCTATTCTATTCCGCGTCCCATGCCAGAGGAAGTCCCTGCAAATGCTATGTAGCTTGACAAAGAATCGCTTTGGTATCAAATGTGGTATATTCCCGAAGTAGTGTAATAATCTTGGCAGGACCACCATTTTGAGCATTGCTCCCCTCCCCATCATTGCCAGGGGGAGTTTCTCCCAGAACCTCATGCTGTTTTCTATGTTCCTAACCACCTTCTCCGTATTGTGGTAATGTTCTGCCTCCACAGTATGGTAAATATCTATCCCCAAGTATCTAAACGTGTTTGTCTCCCATGGTATTTGTAGGATTGGTAGCTGTTCTCGTGGGGTCCCTACATACTTGCCCAGTGGAAATATACATGACTTCTTGGGGTTCACCGCTATACCTGATAGCGACGCAAATCGCTCCATCACCTCCAGAATATACTGACGCTTCTCTTCGGGGTATCGTACATAGGGCAGCATGTCATCTGCGCACAATGAGATTAGGTGCGGCTCCCCCTTCATGTTGATCCCTATTATGTTGTATTGCTGCCTCAAGTCTATAGCCAGGGGTTCCAGCACAAGGATATATAACATTGGGGACCACGAACATCCCTTTCTAGTGCCCTTGCTGAGTTGCCATCTCTCCAATATTACCGCTCCCATCTTAACTCTGGCCAGCGGTGCACTATATAGCAATTTGACCCACCTGAGGTACCCCGGACCAGTCCCGTAGCTGGCCAGAGCAGCCATCAGCCAAGGCCATTTAACTGAGTCAAATGCTTTTATTGCATCCAGTGACACTATCACTATCTCGCCCGGATCCTCTTTAGTATGTTCTATGACCCGGTGCAGTCGTCTAAGGTTATCAGATATGTTCCTGTGAGGGACATAGCCAGCCTGATCTGGGTGTATGAGTTTATTAATAATCCCTTTCATTCTATTGGCCATCACCGCTGTAAGTATTTTACTATCTTGGTTGAGCATCAACAGCAGCCTATATGAACCACAGTCTTTGCCCAATTTGTTGGATTTGGGTAGAGGAACTATGATCGCCTCTCTTAGTGAGTCTGGCAATCGTCCTATGTCATATGACTCATTCAACATTTTCAAGAGTGGAGGGGGTACTTCCTCGCTATAAGCTTTATAAAATTCACCAGGGAGTCTGTCGGCCACGGGGGTATTACTAGTGTGCAGCTGTCGTACCACCGCTTCCAGTTCTTCTAAAGTTATAGGGGCATCCAATGTATCTCGCTCTTCTGTACTAATTCTCGGCATGCTTATGTCTTCTAAGACCTCCTAAATTTTCCTGCGATCGCTTCGCTCTGCATCCCCATATAATTGCTGGTAATATTTCAGAAACTCCAGGTTCACGCCCTCCTGGGTGTCCTCTGTTTGCCCATCTACTCCCGAGATCTCTCGAATTACAGTTCTGGGGGTGTCACTTTTGTACAGCCAGGCAAATATCCTCCCCGGCTTGTCCCCTCCTGCATGCTGTCTCTGCACATATTTTTTATAGTTCAGATCGCAAAGTCTCTCCCAATGCCCCATGCATTTCTGTTGCAATTTAAGTAAAGTGTCAGCATCTTCTTTGGAGCCCCTCTCTCTGCTTAGGGTCCTTTCTAACTCCCCCTCAGTTTCCTGCAGTTCCTGTAAGATCCCTCCTTGCAATCCTTTGGCCTTAGCTATGGCTATCCCTCTTTCCACTACCTTAAAGGCTTCCCAGAGCATGCCGGCTGACACAACACTCCCAGTATTAAAATCAAAGTAATTTGTGATTTCTTCTCTCAGGTCCTCCCTAAATGTCACATCCTTCAGTGCCTTGGCTCTGAGTCGCCATGTTGGAATCCTAGCTGTTGGGGGTCGATATTGCCATCTCAGGATCAATGGCGAATGGTCTGACAAAACCCTTGCTTTATATTCAGTCTGTGCAATTTCCACCATCAGCTCCTGTGTGGAAAACATATAGGGCCTCATTACACGGACAGCGGTAAGGGTTAACGGTCACCGTTAATGGTACCGGTGACCGTTAACCCTTACCGCCTTACTACGAGGTCCCTTTGCTGGTTGGAGACTTTAACGCCTGCTTTTTGCAGGCGTTAAAAACCAACCCGCAAAGGGACCAGGGAGCTAATTACGGTACCGCAATTTGCGGTGCCGTAATTAGCACCTTCCCCATTCCCATTATGCCCTATGGGGCAAAAATGGGAATGGGGAAGGGCAATGGGGGAAAGGGGAATTACCGCCCCACCAACCTTGGAATAGGGCAGTAATTCCCCTTTCCACCAAGGCAGTGCTGGTATTTTACCGCATAGCATAGACAGAGTACGTAGCTCCCACCATAGTCCCCTTCCATTTCTTCCAGACCATTTCTAGTTTTTTTATCGAGAGGTGGGTCTCTTGTATCAAGGCTATATCTATCTTTTGTTTGCACAAATACATCATAACTTTATTTATTTTTATATAGCTATTGAGTCCCCTGACATTCCAGGTAATTACCTTAAGGTCCCCCATAGCCCTTTCGCATCCCGTCCCCGCCTTTGTCTATCTCCAAGCACTGCTCGGAGACCATCTGTCGTGTATGTAAGCTCGCCCCCCAAACTGCCCAACTTTTCCCAACACCCCTCACCCCTGCTTCCATCCCTCCGCCGCCCTTCCCATACCCCACACATCACTCAACACCCCACCCCCCCACCCCCAACTGTTGTCCAGCTCCATCCCTGGATCTCCGGCTCCCCCACATCTAGCCCCTTTCTTGGCACTGCCTGTACTTGGGACTCAGCGGGGAGATGCTGCCCTATTAGCACACCTACTACTTCTACTAGTGGAGGTATAGCGTATGCGGCCTGTGGCTCCGATATATCTATAAGTTGCTGCGCTGTGCATCACTTGTCTAAGATACTTGTGACTATATTCCAGTCCACAATGTTCTTTGGTGAGTATATATGGCAAATGGTCCAGCCTCACTGCCGGCCAGTTTTCGCAATCACTGCCCCTTTACCCTACACAGTACCCCACCCTTCCCTTTAGCCCCCATGTCATCAGATCACTTAGCTCCTCCGTCTCAAGCCTGATCCCCCTCCGGTTCTGGGCATCCCTGCGTGTCCAGCCAGCTTGTCGCCTCCTACGGGGTCTTAAAAAAATGGGCTTTACCCTTGTGCAAGACTTTTAGCTTCACCTGATATAAAAGCATGTATTTCATCCGAGCAGTGCGTAATCTCCTCTTGACCGCCACATAACTGTATCGTTGCCACTGCACTAGCATAGCATAGTCCGGGTAGGCCGTGATTGCTGCTGACGCTCGATCTATTGTGCCACCTTTCCGGAAATATTCCAAGATCTTTTCTCAATCCCTGTAGTTCAAGATTTTAGCAATGATAGCTCTGGGCGGTGCTCCTGGTTGAGGCCTTCTCGTCTGGGCTCGGTGTGCTTGCTCAACCGCGAACCCTTGTGAGAGTTTGCCTGGTCCTATTTCCTGGATTCTCATGTTCTCAACATAGTCCGTGGGATCCGTGCCTTCTTCACCGTCCGGTAGCCCCACCACTCTTATTTTACTCCATCTCGCGCGCCCTTCTGCTTCTTCTGCCCGGTTTTCCAGGTTAGCCACTTGTTGCTTCAGCACGTGTACCTCTCTCGCGTTTGCGGCACTAAGTTCTTCATTCGACTTTATGGCGCTTTCTAACCCACTGGCACGGTCCGCCAGCGCCCTCACATCTTGCCTTAGTAGGTTAACGTCAATGCCTATTGTGTCTATCTTCTTTTCAAGCATCTCCTTGAGCTCGCCATTGCCGTTCCCCACGAGGATTTCAATTCTGTAATGGCTGCAAGTATTCGTTGGTCATCTCTCGGCATATTCTCAGCCTCTTACACCGTAGTCCCGGGCTGTGTTGGCGAGGTTACGGGCTACTGTGCTTTTATGTCCATGGTGGGCTGCTTTGCCTTCCCTTTGCCTCCCTTTTGGGGCATTCTGTGGGCGTCTCCTTCTGCCTTGGCGGTTCACTTCTTGTGACGATGCACCGCTCGCCGCTTTGTTCACCTTTCCGTGGGCTCTCGGCAATGATTCTCCTCACCTCGCTTTTTGTCCGTGACGTGGGTCCGCCCCTCCCGGGAAGAAGTATTATACTTCCTGTGTTTAATGCCTGTAGGGCACAATTCTCTCTTCTATGCTTAAGCCCTTCCAGCAGCCAATTCTTAGTTGCCGTTCTTTGCCTTTGTGGCCTCAAGCCTCCATAGGTTCTTTGCAACCTCGCTGCAGGCCACCACGCCTGTCAGTCCTTTGCGTGACTCTTCTCGCCGTGCGGCTCTTCCACAGCCCTCCCAACTTGGAGGGTCAGGTTCAGGTATGGTGTCTCATGGCAGTGTGTGGGGCTGCTTATAAATCACTGCTGTGCTGCCTACTGCGGACTGCACCATGCTTCCTACGATCTGTACTCCCTGTGCTTGGGGGGGTTAACTCCCGGGCTCTGCTATTGCTGTCACGGTGCTGCTGGCCTCGTGTCACGTGCTATGGTGCATATTTACTTTGCCCTGTGTTGTGCATATTGCGGGTTGTTGCACTCCTCCGCCTCCTCCGTGTTACACTGTCCTTGTCGCCATCGTGGTGCTGCCCATGCAGTACACCCTGTGGATGCTGCTGCCTTGGGCTGCTTTCCACCACTCTGCAGCCCTGCGCACCGGGCTATCCTCTACCTGCCCTGTGTGCCCAGGTTAACATTAGCATCTGTGTTCAGTAATATCCTTGGGGCCACCAGCCGCTCTGTGTCCCAGGCGCTGCCCGCTCTTCGTTATGAGTGTATGCACCGCAACGTGCTGCTCATAGGCTGATAGCTGTCCTTTATGTGTGCCTTATTGTCACACCCGGACCACGGGGTTCTGGCTCTCAGCTGATTTCAGGTTGGGCTGCACAGCGAACTCCCTCCGAGCAGCGGCACTTTCTGTTCACACGGGGGCTCATGGCCATCCCCTGCCACCGGAGCTGCTCGCTTCATAGAATTAATAGATTTGCTGCGTGTATTCATTGCCTCCGGCGGCGGCGGTCCTCATTGGTGCCGCTCGGGGTCCCTTGTACCGAGATTTCAGAGCTGCACGCTCACTATCAAGTGTGGCATCGCCGCCCGCGCCGCTCTTTGTCGTTAGAGCGGCGGCGGCCCTATGTTGTGTTCCCAGGGGTTCCCAGTCTCTTCGATTCACCGGAGCTGCATGCTCCAAGCCGAATATTGCATTGCTGCTCTGTGCTGCCCCGATAGTTCACTCCTGGGCTGATGACAGCTTTTTGCAACAGTAGCAAGCCTCCGGCATGCCAGCCTCTTCTTCCTCGGGGCGCGCCCCTCTGATGTTCTTTGTTCTACACCGCTGCCATCTTGATGCCAATTCCGCGGCCCGGGTCTTTGAGACACAAAGTAGCATTACAGTTGCTACAGTGCCTCGAGCATTCCGCCGGCCTGTTCATTTCCTTCCCAGCATATTCCTACACGTTTTGTGTAATTTTGGGGCTGCAGTCAGGTGTCCAACTGCACGTGCTTTGTCGGATCTGTGTGGCGGATCACGGAGCTTTCAGGACTTGCATCCTACTCCATGGCTGCCTAGTCACACCCCACACTAAAAAAGATACTTATAATAAACATATCACACAAGCTGCATCCAATATTAAAGAACTGTTCAAGATACTTAAAGAATTGGAATCTCCAATTGCCCTTCCAGACAATTGTATTACAAATGCGCTATGGTGCACTAACATTCAGAAGGCTCTCCTCGATAAAATATCGATGTTGCAAACAGAAATTAATGCCAAAAAATGCAACCTACTTCTTGACCCGGAATCCAAACCAGCAGCGTACAACATCACTACACCCGTGTTCTCATGCAAACCATTTAGCTTTTCTCCCTTGTCAACATGGGAAGTGGAAAATATCATCAGGAAGCTTAAACCTTTCCCATGTCCTGGTGATTTATGTCCTGCACGTGTTCTTAAAGCAGCTGCACATGATCTCGCTCCCTTCATCAGCAACCTCATTAATGCTTCCTTCAAAACTGGAACGGTACCTGACAACCTAAAAGATGCTTGTGTCATTCCCCCAATAAAAAAACCTACACTTGACCTTGGGAACCCATCTAACTACAGGCCCATCACAACGGTGCCCTTCTTACTGAAAATACTAGACCGGCTGCCTACCTCCAAATACAGGCATATCTTGAAACTAACAAGCTTCTAGGACTCAGGCAATCAGGTTTCAGACCCAGACATGGTACGGAAACTGCCCTGATCGACCTTATAACACAAATCCAAGACATAAAAGACAAGGGTAAACTATCCCTCCTACTTTTACTTGACCTATCAGCAGCTTTTGATTTGGTCAATCACCAAACTTTCTGCCACCACCTGAAAACTGCTGCACATTTTTCGGACTCATATTATGGATTAGATCCTTCCTTGCTAACAGAATTATGAGAGTTTTCCTTCCAACAGCCTCTGCTGAACCTTCCCCAGTAACCTGTGGGGTGCCACAAGGCTCATGTGTCTCTCCTACGCTGTACAATGTCTTTATGAAGCCTCTCTCTGACATACTTGATCAACTGGGTGTCACGTATACTAATTACGCTGACGATACCCAGAGACATGTACCCATCATGGGAGATCATGCAATAGACAATATAGCTCTCTATGAAATCTACTCAGTAATCCAAGCCTGGATGGCACAACACAGTCTGTGTTTAAATGACAAAAAAAACGATTTATTAATCCTTGGTTCTCAGGCCAGACTCAGTAAGCTAGACCCTGCCTTCAAATCCTTCACAATCGATGGCAACACTATTGATATGATATGATATGATATGGCATTTGTAACGCGCCTATACACAGGTGTTTTAATGTCTTTAATAACACGAAAACCCTTGGTATCTACCTTGACGCCACACTATCCTTCACCAGGCAAACTAATTCTGTGGTAGCAGCATCAGCATACACCTGTAAACTAATCACTGCATGCAGGCCGTTCCTCACGACAGCTAACTGTATCACGCTTGCCAGAACCCTAGTCATGTCTAAAATGGACTATTTCAATGCCCTCTACTTAGGGATCTGCCAAAAAAACATGAATACGCTGCAATTAACACAGAACAATGCTATCAGGGCGGCACTGAGCATCTCTAAGAAATCACACATATCAGACACCAGACGCAACCTGCTATGGCTGTCTGTCGAGCACAGAATCTCCATGAAAACACTTGCTCTAACCCACAAAATAAGAGCAAACCTTGCTCCAGTCTACTTTAACAATAGACTCACTTCACATACTTCCACCAGGCCACTTAGAGCTGTCCAAGTTCATACCATGTCTATCCCGAGATTCAAGCTCCAAAACTCAGGTGGTTCTAGTTTCCCTGTCTTGGCAGCCAAGCTTTGGAACACGCTTCCTGCCTCCCTTAGATCAGAACCATCCTTCCACTCATTTAAGATCAACGCTAAACATTGGCTCCATGAACTTGACCTCACTGGACACCCTCAAGTTTAGGTCCCTGACAGGAATCTACTGCCACTACTACATCTATATCCGTCCGGCTTTCTCTCTGGCTTTATTTTGACTCACACTGTATTGCCTTATTCAATATTGCATATTGCCTGACTAGACTATGTAACTTCTGTATATGTTGTGTAACAGCTGCTCTACAACTCATGTAAATAATGTAACCTATGTAATACCTTAAATGCTTTGTAACACTGTATGCTGCTAAACATGCGCCCAGATGCCCCAGGGCCAGGAGTGCTTTATAAATAAAATAAATACAAAAAAACAAATACAAATAAAAAGTGGGCAACCTTGTTTTACACCTTTGTTTGTTTGGATTTTAGAGGAGACCTCTCCTTGTTTGTTTAGCCTGACATGAGGTGTTAGAGTAGAAGGCTTTAATCCCTGGCTGCAGTTATTCTGGACATTTCCAAGCTTGCATTTCTTCCCAGAGTCCAACCCTATTTATGCTGTCAAACGCCTTTTGCAGGTCAATAAATGCTAGTTGTAAATTCGTTTTCGTTTTTATTGCATGAATTTTGAGTACATTTAAGATAAATAGATTTAACTCTGTGCCCGTCCCTTTGGTGAACCAGGTCCGTCTCGGATCCATAGTTTTTTTTTTGTTAGCCCATGATGCAAGTTGTTTTTGTATATTTGATGCCAATACTTTACCAATTATATCCATAAAGCTATTGACCTGTAATTCTTCGGATCTGTTTTACCTCCTTGTTTAAATATGGGTAGAATGGTAATGTCTGGTATGGTAATGTTTATTTGTATAGTGCCTATACACAGGCAAGTTTCAAAGCGCTCAAGGAGGGTAGGAGTACAAGGAAAAAACAATAGCCGTTCAGAGTCCTTGAAATTCTGAAATGATAATAGTCTCCCTAGGCAGACTAAGTGCATATAATACAATTATCAATTGAGACAACAGCAAATGGGTCTGACGACAATTCTGTAGTTTTCCAAGTTCAATTAAAGAGTGAAGACCGGGGGTAACAGACAGACTATCTTCAGGCAGGTGCATTTGGGTCGCGCAAGTGCACAGACGGTTACAGGGGAGGGGGAGGTGAAGTGAGGGAGAGGTCCTGGAGGCGAGGAGGGTCCAAGTGCATTCAGTCGCCAGAGAGTCCATCTCATGGGTCATTGCTCAAGTGCAGCAGTGATGAGGTGAGCTCAAGAGGATTGGCAGGGGTGCCAGGGATCTGTGAGACTCTGAGGTACACTAGGTGGCCAGTCAGCAGGCTGTACAGAAAAGAGGAGGGAGAGAGGGAAAGAAAAGAGATAGGTTAGCAGGGTAGAGGAAGAGAGAGAAGGAGGAGGAGAAAAGGAAAGCCTTGAGGAGTTTCCGGAACTTAAGGAGATCAGGCTCAAGACAGAGGGCGGCAGGGAGGCTGTTCCAGAGGGAGGCCCCTCCTGAGGACAAATATCTCCCTCCAAATCTCTGCTTGGAGAACTGGCTCCCGCGCAGAAGGTTGGAGGTAGATGAGGCCACTCTCCCACTTGTCTTCTTTCACACTTCCTTCATTACAACTGACATGAAATTGCTCCCTTGGTCTGTCACGTTCTCAAGGGGTATTCCCACCCTAGCAAAGAAGGGTAATAGTACATCGCACACCTGTTTAGCTGAGGTTCCTCTTAAGGGGAACGCCTCAGGGTATCTGGTGGCGTAATCCACTATTACTAGGAGGAACCTAAATCCTCGACTAGAGGGTTCTAATGGCCCTACTATGTCCATTCCTATCCTCTGGAATGGCTCCTTGATCAGGGGCATTCGTTGCATGTGTACATGGGCTGGTGTGTGGTTGCTCGTTTTCTGACATATGACACACTCCTGGCAATAGTTAGCTATATCTGCGTATATCCCAGGCCAGTAGAAGTTCTGTAACACCTGTTTCCCCGTCATGTTTTCTGCTAAGTGACCTCCTGTGGAATGATCATGTGCTAGCTGAATCAGCGTCTTCCTATATGACTGGGGAACCAACAGTTGTTCCTTTTCTTCGTTATTTGTTCCTCGGGTCACCCTATAATATAGCCCTTGTTTCTCCTTGAATTATGGAGTGGTAGCTGGGTTTTCCCTTTTGTTTAAGGCTTGTTCCCGGGCTCGTTTTAGGGTTTCGTCTAGACCTGGTTTAGTCCGGAAGGATGGCAGATGATCCCCTATGAGGGCAATATCCTCTTCGTTTCCCCCATTCTGTTTATTCTTCCTTTTCTGGTTCTTGGTGAGTTTTCCCCTTATGTCCCTTCCTATTATCTTGGTTTGTGAGAAAGGGGCTTCCTTTAACCATTGATCAAACTCAGGAATGTCTGTTCCTATTAGGACGGGAGCGGGTAGGGTAGGGATAATGGCCACTTTAACCGGTAGTTCCTTCCCATGTAACCCTAACATCAATTCTTTTGTTGGGTACCCTTTAATATCCCCCATGTACACATTTAATGTCAATAGATCTCACCTGTCCTGGATCAGGTTCGCTCACATGTGGTTGTATGGCCGTCTGTCGACTTCCGCTATCCATCATAGCTTGTTGTGGATGTCCATCCACTGTTACCTCTATCACATAGGGCAGCTTCTTCTGATTTCCATGCTGTTGTAAAATCCCTATTTCCATGGGTTCGGTCTTGTTTCTCTTGGCACAAAACCAGGCAATGTGCCCCCATTCCCCACATTCAAAGCATTGGAGCGTCTGTCCTTTCATTAGGTTGGAGCCATTATTAGTTTTCAGTTCAGGTCTTGTTCTCGGCTCCGGGGCGCCTTCTCAGTTGTTACCGCGCAAGGAAGGAAGATCATGGTGGTGCCTTGCTGGTATCGTTGTAACACTGCGAGGGGTTCCAGCTTTTTGGTAGGCCGTGGCTACATCAATAGCTTCCAACAAGGTCAAGTGGTGATGTTGCTTAACACACCTCTGGATGGGCCCTGGTAAGGCTTCAATGAACTGCTCAAGCATTATCTTCTCTTTTATTTGCCCCATTGTGGCTGTATTGGTCTGTAACCATTTCTCTGTTAGGTCTTGTACTCGGTAAAACAGCTGCGTTGGGCTTTCGCCATTTTTTAGTCGGGTTCACGGAATTGGGGCCTATATGATTCATCGTCCATTCCTAGCCTCTCCAGTACGGACTTCTTGATGTCGGCATATGGGGTGTCCCCATTAGGATTGGCTGCCTGATAGGCTCCTTGCATCACTCCCGCAAGAAGGGGCACCAGAAAGAAAGACCATCTGTCCTGGGGCCATTGTGCTGCTCGAGCTATTCTTTAAAAATGTACAAAGAAGAAACTGGGATCATCTCCCACCTGGTATTTTTGAAGCACAGTAGGCGGTATGGCTGGATGTGACCTCTGTGCCGCTACCGATTCCCCCAGAATCCTCAGGGCTTCCCTGCCCTGCTCTTGGGCTGCAGTTTGTACCTGTAGAGCCTGTTGCAGGGCTTGTCGGTCTGCTTGGGCCTGATGACCTTGCACCTGCACTAGTTGTAACTGTTGTTGCCCCTCAGCCAATGCCTTTATGACTGCCTCCATGGTAGACGTGTCTCTGTGAATCCCACTGCTGGCACCACTGTAAAGTAGTGAGCCAGAGACAAGAAGGTAAGTTAACCAATGGTATTTTATTCTTACAACTCACCAAGGGTTAAATGGTTGGGTGCAACCAGTCTTCTCCTTAGCCAATTAACGTCACTTAAAGTTCATAGCGAAAAACCAAAATAAAGGGTCTTCCAGGTTGCTCAAAAAGAAAAACTCAAGGATTGCAATATTGCTTGTCCACAAATGAATGCAGTTCAAAACATGGAGAACACAGGAATGGCAGCCTTTCTTTGTTCGAAACAGCAATATCCAGACTCGAGCGTTTTTACTCCACACTTCTGAATGGTTCAGAGCCTTCTTGTTCAAGCTCTGCTGCAGGGTCTCGGAGCCAGCCGTTCCACACTGGCCTCTGGCTGGAATTCAGTAAACAAACAAACTTTCCTTTTTACGCCGTTGGGACTCAGGCGTCTTCATCTGCTGTGCAGTCGGATTTGACTACAGGTCCGGTATGGTACACTCCAGTGAGATTTCCTTTTCCCTCTAATACGCCCACCGATATGGGGTACTGTCCTCGTACCATTCCGAGTCCACTCTGTCAGCCTCCTTCCACTCCTGCAAAACGAGAGACAAGTTGAGCTGTTTTCTGATGCTTTTATCCCCGGTGAGTCTCCTCCCCAGCAATTAGCCTTGGGCGTTCCCAGCCCTGGGCTCCTTACACCTGCGGCTAATTCACCTCCCCCCAGCTTCAACTTCACGGAGTTAGCCTTGTATTTAATCCCCGCCTGCCCGGAACCCCCATTATATGGAAACGTGGTTTTTCGTCCTGCTTGTCTGATTTCTATTCCCATTTTCTGGCTTTTGTTTTGATTATGTATCCGTTGGGGCATTCTGGGATATGTAGTTTGTGTCTTTTCTCTTGTGTCTCTTAAATTTGTATTGTCCGGTGTGATAGTTGATTGGTGGGGCATTCTGGGACATGTAGTCTGGGTTTTTACTTGTTCCCGCGTGTCTCTTAAACTTGTCATTATATGGTCCGGTGTGATAATAGACTCATCCCCCTCCCTCCTGTTTTGTTCTTTATTGGCCGCTATTGGTTCCCCATCACACAGACCCAAGCCCGTACCCGGTCATTCACAGGTCAGTGATGGAAGGGAGAAGGCGAGAGATACACTGTTTGACTTGGAGCTTGTTTGTGCCTAGTCCCCCGTGAGAACAGGACTGGTGCTGCAGGAACACAGAGGGGAGGGGGTGGGGGGTAATAACTGGCTTACTGTGTGCGGTTTCAAGGGAGAGCTGCAGCCCTGCAGGTTGGCTTAGCTATAAGGCCTGCTTTAGCAAGTACAAAATTGAGTCAGTAATCGGCCCTCTGATTGATCTGATTGGGCTTTGCATCCATATGTGTCGTTCCGCTGCAGTCTGGCACCTCTAACTACAGGTGCATGGGCAGCCGTAGGACGAGCATCGTATACAGGAGGGTCAGAATGGAGGTGAGAGGGCCTAGAAGACCATTCCTCCCATACATTCCCCCCTTTTGTTACTTAAGTAACGAATACTGTAATTCACCCAGTCTTTTATGCTCTTCCTCCTCGTCCACTGCCTCATCCCATGCAGGTGTTCCCTTTCGTGGCATCCACACTCTGCACACTGCCCTGAGACTTTCCCCAGCCCTAGCATACTCATATGGGGTGCAAGTCATGTAGATACAACCCCCATCCCACTCCAGGTCGACCCACACCTCGTCATACCAAGCTAGGTCACGGGGCTCTTTTATGGTTGTGTGGTATAATCTGTCTACAATATTCCCATTGTTATATATGGTCGTCAACCTATATTTTGGCTCTG
The DNA here is from genome assembly GCF_040938575.1 of Ambystoma mexicanum. NCBI lineage: Eukaryota > Metazoa > Chordata > Amphibia > Caudata > Ambystomatidae > Ambystoma > Ambystoma mexicanum. The sequence goes on along the minus strand of NC_090934.1, from coordinate 257,396,811 downwards.
AATCATCTCCTGTTTGTACTTGTGCCTTATGTGTCATCTGCACCACTCCTTTTGCACTGCCCATTGTCACCATCATCATTGCACTGTTAGGTATTGCATCTGTGCAGCACCTAAGGCCTAATTGGCACACGCAAAAAATCAAAACCAGAAAAACGATGGTGGGCATTAATAGTGTTGACAGTCATTCTGAGCCAGGAAGGTAGGCACGAAAACATGTCATCGAACCAAGTGCTGGGCTGTACCCCTTCTTCCTTCATGCACTCGCCAAGGTTGTGCACGGTTGCTATGACATGCGAAAGTGTACCGTTGTGCACGTCTGCAGAAGGTACAAAAGTGCAACATGCGCTTCCTATTTTTCGGCAAACACCTCCATCCATGGCTGTCAACAGGTCTAGGACATACCTGTTCTGCATCGTCAACAACCGCAGGGCCCTTAGCTCCACCTTGATCACATTGAAACCTTCTTCTGTGCCGTTGGCCAGGTGGATCAGTTCCCAGCGGGTGACCTGGAGCCATTTTGCGTTGGCCTGCACCTGGATGCTGGGAACGAGGGAGGCAAAGAACGTTTCAGCAGAGTTAAACAGTCGGAACCGATCTGGAGTTTGTGCCAAAAGTTCGGAGGATGCCTTGGATATATAGTTTGACGACCTTCTTTTTCTCGTGACTGTGCTTTGCAGTAGCATTTCTTCGGATAGGGCCTATACGGGGGCGTCTTCAGTTGGTTGCCAGGGCTCTGGATTCTTGAGTATTGCCGGCCCTTTCCCCCCTTGAACATGGCTTTTAGGTATGACCATCAGGGCGGAATGAAGCGTTGCCAGAGAGCATGTGCCCCTCCATGACTGTGGAAGGTGCAAATACGCCTGTTTGCTGCAAACCCAGTAAGTGTCCATTAATGCATCAGTCCCTTTTTTCATGTCTGCAATAATGAGTGTTTTGCTACAGTTCTTGTTTGCACCCATAGCTACTTTTCCCTCTCCACGGAAGCACAGCTCATAGGATATTTCCTTCTGCAGTTTGAATGGCTTTTCAAGGGCCGTGCCCCACGTGAGCTTTGCAATGTGTTGGGTCCATATCGGGGTGCATGTTCTCTGGATCCATTGCAATTTTTCATCTGCCAGTCCTCGTAGTGCTTCTGCTTTGCATGTTATTTGCTCGTTTTGCCACTTGTCTGAATATAATGTTCCCTTTATCACTAAAAAAGGTTATTTCAGGCATATTACTCCTTAGGGTCTCGAGTAGCATGTCTTCCCATTCTGCGGCATTTCAAAAGAAACAGTGTGTGTCTCATCACGAGTTGGGCTGTAGCCCTTAAATGCGGTGGTAACGGTATTACCACCACATGTAAGGGCTGGCCCTATCACGAGTTGGTCGCTAAATCGGCTGTTTTACTGCCAGCTTTTTTCTGGAGGTGAAAATCCCTGTTTTCGGTGGTATTACAGCCGGCTGTTTTAGCCCGCAGTATTATCACCGAAAATTCTCCATTGGATCCAATGGACCCAATCAGGAATGGGGATTTACTGTTAAGGCCCAACCCGTGATCTGGTGCTAATACCACCAGGCCGGTCGGTGCTGGGGCTATTACAGTCGGCGGTATTACAGCCAGGAATACAGCCCAACTCATGATGAGGCCCTGTGTGCTTGAAAAGTATTTTATATTCTGCATAGTGCAAGATGAAGGAGACACTGTGCCTCTGCAGCAGGTGATTCTTGTGGTAACAGCACTTTAGGAGTACCCGAGGCATGGGGTATTAGAGAACACACATAGCAGCTCTCATTAGTTGTTTGCTTTGCAGTGAAGCTGATGTCTGCATACCATTTATTAGACTGGTGTGGGTGTTGTGGGTCTTCTATTGCGTCTAGTCCCAGCCCATGATATTCATCATATTTCTTCCGTCCCGCCCCCCTTTTCCTTCTTCTATTCCCTCCTGGGTGCCCCAGAGCTTTTCTTTCATCATGCTGGGTTAAGGGTGTTCCGCCTGCCCCCCTGTTTCCCACTCGTTATATAGAGCAATGTACCTTTCAACAGTACTTTCAACATCTTGTTTCGCATCCTCAGAGAATAATGCATATTGTTCAGTTGTGTCGGGTACAAGGCATACAGTTGAATAGGGATCATCATATGACCAGGGTAATTCAGAGGGGTCTGGGTCGTTCATCTCATAGACACTGAACTCAGATTCATTATATCGGGCAGTGGGGCGTATTGATACAAAAGTGCTGGTTGTGTGGTTTTCGTACTGTGTGCCGTTTCTCTGTGTCTCGTGTTCCCAAATAAGTTTGAACCCGTCCCATATGAGGTGAGTGCCCTGTTTTACCAAGTTGCCCCCCCCCCCTCATTTAGATCGCTAGATATAAATGCTATGGCCCAGTACAACACTAGGCCAAACAACATTGAGAAGAAAGTTATAGCACAGAAAAACAACCCGCACGCGTACGAGTATTAAATTAAATCCACTATTCCTATTTCTATCTAATCTACTATTGTTGACATCGGGGGCCCCCTCCGTTGCCATGGTTACTCCTACATAATAAGACATAAACAGGCCGATTCATGGAATAAATGTGCGCCGAAAATTCCGGCGCAGAGGGGCCTATACGTGCGCTGCGCCGAAAAATAGCGAAAAGCGCAGGGAAACCAGCGCACGCCGATTCATGGAAGTCCGTGCGTAAGAAAAGCATAGGACGTGCGCTGAAAAAGTGCGCGGCGCACGCCGGCGCACAGGTCAACCAACGGCGTGCGCCACGGCCACTGCGCTATCACTCCGAGCGCAGCGCACAGCTCTAAAGTAGGCGGAACACAGGGCGGGACACTCGGAATGGGGAATAAAATGGGGCACAACACTCGGAATGGGGAAGAATGTGGGCGGCACGGGGAAGTACAGGAGGCAAGTGCGCGGAACGCCCACACGCTCTCCGGCAACACGTATTCATGGATTCGAACAGGGCAAAACAGCGCTCGATCAAACCAGCGCACAGGCCCAAAAACGTACGCCACAAGTAAGCAGGCGGTAGCGTCCCGACGCACTTAACGAAAGTGCGCCAAAACCTGCGCCAACAAATACCACCCACATACAGCAATGGGCCATACCGTGACCCCAAAGGACAAATGAGGTGCAAAGGTGTACGCCATTAACACGGACACCCACTGTTCAAAAATTTGCGCGTGTGTGTACAACGGGTTGCGCGAGAAGTCACTCGCGCGATTGCCCTGGGTACGTGTATCCCGGGGTGCGGGGAAGTCCCACACGCGATTGCCCTGGCCACGTCGATATCAGGGGTGCGTGTGAAGTTCCACATGCGAAAAGCCAAGGTACGTCAATTACAGGGGTGCGCGGGAAGTTTCACACGCGAAAAGCTAGGCTACGGGAATTCCAGGGGTGCGTGTGAAATCCTACACGCGAAAAACTAGGGTACGTCATTTACAGGGGTGCGCGGGAAGTTTCACACGCGGCTCTGCTGGGTGGGTCCTCACAGGTGTTCCATTCACACCCTCCACGTCCCCTGCATGCAACCCACACCACAGGGGACTACCCTGCACACCTGCTCATGCCTCTGACCACCCCCACCCCCCCCGCAGTCAGGGGCACCTGCCAGAAGGCCCCCACCCATGTCTACCACCACCCCCACCCCCCCCGCAGTCAGGGGCACCTTCCAGCAGGCCCCCACCCATGTCTACCACCACCCCCACCCCCCCAGCAGTCAGGGGCACCTTCCAGGAGACCCCCACCCATGTCTACCACCACCCCCACCCCCCCCAGCAGTCAGGGGCACCTTCCAGCAGGCCCCCACCCATGTCTACCACCACCCCCACCCCCCCAGCAGTCAGGGGCACCTGCCAGAAGGCCCCCACCCATGTCTACCACCACCCCCACCCCCCCCCGCAGTCAGGGGCACCTGCCAGAAGGCCCCCACCCATGTCTACCACCACCCCCACCCCCCCCAGCAGTCAGGGGCACCTTCCAGCAGGCCCCCACCCATGTCTACCACCGCCCCCACCCCCCCAGCAGTCAGGGGCACCTTCCAGCAGGCCCCCACCCATGTCTACCACCACCCCCACCCCCCCAGCAGTCAGGGGCACCTTCCAGCAGGCCCCCACCCATGTCTACCACCACCCCCACCCCCCCCGCAGTCAGGGGCACCTGCCAGAAGTCCCCCACCCATGTCTACCACCACCACCCCCCCCCGCAGTCAGGGGCACCTACCAGAAGGCCCCCACCCATGTACCATCCATGTCCACCTTCACCTGGGTCACAACCCCACACAATCATGACCGTAATGGACAGTCTGCCCTGCAAGAATTCCCAAACAACTATCCCATCCACCACATATCAAACACAATGACATGTGACACACCCAATGTAAATCATATGAATGAACACATGTCTGTCACACACAGATGTTGCAAGTGAATGTCCAAACACCCCACATGTCATGCATGAAAGCAATGAGATGATACAACACATTGAAGGATCAAATGAAAATGTATTAAAAATAAACAAGGATGGTAAAAATAAAAAATAACAATAAACATGCAATGCAAACTAAATAATAAAAAAGTACAACCAAAAAAATCAGGAACACTAATTAACAAAAATAAAGTAAAATAGGGGTCCAAAGTCAAAGTCCAAAATTAAATCCAAGTACAAATGAAAGAAGAAACACATTGCCTCATGTGAAAAATTAAAACAAATATTAACATCCCTCAAACTATCAACATGATGATCCGGGTCCATGAGCCCTAATAAATGAAACCTAACTATTTACACTAAGTAAGAAAATGTCTATATACAAATATGTGGTGCATTGTCCTTTGGCAACCAAATAATAACATTAAAACAAAGGAAACCTAACTACAACTAAACTACAGAACTATATACAAAGGCGGCGGGCAAGTCCTGCGGCTCACTGATTGTTGTTCCGGGCCAGGGCATCATCGAACTCCCGCTCGATGTCCCGGAGGCGGCCCCGTTCCACAGCCCCGAGGGTCCGCAGGGACGCCGATGTACCCACCTCCAACTCCCTGCGGATGGCCTCGAGGCACTCGGCCCGCCTCAGGGCCCTCCGCATGGAGTTCTCCGCCCTGACCATAGCGAGCCGCGCCTCTTCCGCCCGCCGCCGCTCCGCATATATGGCATGGCCCAACCGCTGCCACACGGAAGCCACTTGACGTCCAGGGTCCTCCTGCCCTCCGGCTGATGCCTGCCCCTCTGATGGTGATGGCCCCGAGCCATCAAGGCTCCCACCTTCTGCCTCCTGCTGCTGACGTGCTGGTGCCGGTGCCCTGACACCTGCTGCCTGCACATCCTCCATTGTTTGGGGTGCTGTTGTTGCGGTGGCCACCCCTGCTGGACTCACGACTCCCGACTGGGGCAGGGATGTGTCCTCCACCAGCCTGGCCCCATCGTCAGAGGCAGCTCCACAGGGCACCCAGGTGACAGGTGGGTAGGAAGATGGCACGGAGGACGACTGGCGCATAGGGGGTTCAGGTGAGGAAGGGGTCGGAACAAGGCCCAGTGTATGGAGGAACACAGCCTGGTCTCCCTGAGAATGGGTCCGGACGTGGGCAACCCTGCTGGTGCAAGATGATGCAGACACAGGACCGGGGACAGGATTACACACAGGCACCTCCGCGGCGGCCTGTGCTGCCTCCTGTCCCTGCCCCTGTGCTGCACCACTAGCACCAGTGGAATGCCCACCTCCAGACCCCATCTCAGTCCCTTGCACGGCCTCCTCCTCCACCAAACCCACCACCAACCTGGATGACTCCCTGCCATCTTCCGCCGCGGAACCCTGTGGGGTCTCAGCTGCCCCTTCTGCTGCCGAGGAGTCCAACTTCCTCCTGCGCCTCCTGGACCTCCCCTCGGGAGCTGCGACCTGGGACACAGCACCGGACTCCTCACTCCCCGACGAGATGACAACAGGGGAGGGGAGCCGGGCCTTGCGTCTCCGGCTGGCGGTGGCATCCCTGCCGCTGTGCTCCACAGCACCTTCTCCGCCCTCCACATCAGATGACGCTGCAGGCAGGGAGAGACAGGAGACAGGCATCAGGACACTGTACAATTGACTCACACACATAACAGTTGTACAAGAGTGGCATTGTCATACTCCAGACCTGGCATCACAATCCCCAACACACTTGTCTCCTCAACGCACACACATGAGTCATTCAACAGCCATATTGCTACAGCCCGCTACATACATTCACATACAGCAGCATGAGCAGACAAAGGTGAGCCACACATCACATGATACACACGGACTCAAATACACATGCACACATGCAAAGCACACATCCAAGCATGTGTACCACTCCGCAAACTGTCAGTCATGAGATGAACATCCATGTCACATTTGCAATTCACTCTCCAACATGACAGTGTCACCTGCATCCATGTAGCAACACTGTTGCACCCTTCACAACTACACACACGCACACGCTGCAGACTAATGCACCTGGAATCAACATCCATGTGTCACAACACAAGCATGCCAACTCACATGCACAGTCAAACACATGTGCCCACACACAAGCATTTGCACTGCAAGCACACACACACACACACATGCACCATCCTTGTCTCACACATCACAGGCACACATGTGCTTGTCTCACAGCCCTGCACACACACATTTATACATGGCCACACAAAGACATGTGCAACATGCACACTCCTGGCACACCACCACACACACAGCTTACAATCAGTATGCATGTACACTCACCGCTCGACTCCAGACGGGTCTGCCTCCCAAGGACCTGGACATGGAGCGCTGGGGATATGCGTTCCAGGACCCGAAGTTCATCTTGCGACAAGTGGCCCCGCCGCCCCTTGGCATCCACTGCCTTCACGAGGCGCCGGGCCTTGTTCAGGGTCCTGGACCTGTAGTCCTCCCAGCGCTTCTTGACTTGATGGAATTCTCGGACTGCCACCCCCTCTGCGTTGATGGCAGTCACAATGTCCGTCCAGATCCTGGTCCGTCCTTCCTTGTCGAGGCGCATCCGTCCGTAGAGGGCATCATACTGCCCCAGGACTCGCTCCACCAGGACACCAACTTCGGTGGCACTGAAGCTGGTGCCCCTCTGCCTCCCTGGCCGGGGGTTGCCAGTCGTGCCAGATGTTGTGCTCCCTGACATGGCAACCCCAGAGGCAGGAGTGGGTGGGCAACTGGGTCCTGGGGCTGGGCTGTGGAGCGATGGTACGGCTGTCGGGAGTCTTTGGTTCCAGCAGGGGTGGTCACAGCAACTGCAGCCCTGGCTGATGTGCAGGCAGCAAACAGCAGGGCACGTGGGCAGCAGGCAGTCAGGCAGCAGCAGTTGGCAGGTGGGAGCGTGCTAGGGGCTCTGGGGGGCAGGATTCCGGCCTTCGGGGCAGGAGCGTGGTCTTCCGTGTGTGAACGCGTGGCCAGCTTGATACGGAGTGAATTGGCACGTGAAAATCATGCACGTCTGCGTGGAATCCGAGGAAAGGCCGCGTAAGCACGTCAGCACGCGTACGCGATTTCATTGGTCCAAAGGGCCAGGCGCGTAAGCGCGTCTATAACGCACGGCCGTTTCCCAACCCGCGTGATTGGTCCAAAGGGCCAGGCGCGTAAGCGCGTCTATAACGCACGGCCGTTTCCCAACCCGCGTGATTGGTCCAAAGGGCCAGGCGCGTAAGCGCGTCTATAACGCACGGCCGTTTCCCAACCCGCGTGATTGGTCCAAAGGGCCAGGCGCGTAAGCGCCCCTATGACGCACGGGTGTTTCCCAACCCACGTGAAAAAAATACACGTGCCGCGCGAGCGCGTCAGCACGCGTACCCGATTTCATTGGTCCAAAGGGCCAGGCGCGTAAGCGCGCCTATGACGCATGGGTGTTTCCCAACCCACGTGAAAAAAATACACGTGCCGCGCGAGCGCGTCAGCACGCGTACCCGATTTCATTGGTCCAAAGGCACACAGCGAGTAATCGCATATTCAACAGCGCGCGTGAAAAACGCCCGGTTACCATTTACATCTGGATACAATTACAATATTAATAACGTACATTTAACCTGGTAAACCTCGAGCATGTAGTCACACACGCTCGGCCACGACACGTGCAAAATTACAACAGGCAATACGGAAAGACGTACGCCTGCAGGAAGCAGGCGTACGTGACCCGGCACGTCTAAATATTCACGTGAAAACATCCTACAAGCTCAGTGCAAAGATGAACATACCGTTCCTAGCAGCAGTGGCTGTGGGTTACCAAAGGAGGAGGAGGAGGAGAGTCAGGGCCAGAATTTTCTCACCCAGAACCAGCCTATTCGGGATGCCTGATGACCAGGTGTATGGGAGGTACAGGTTTCCAGCACACATCATACTGGACCTGGTCAGTGAGTGGGAGGATGACCTCACATCACCCACCCTGTGCTCCCAAGCACTCAGCCCCCTGCAGAAGGTCCTGAATGTACTGCACTTCTTGGGCACTGGATCTTTTCAGCGGACAAGTGCCATAGTGGGTGGTGTGTCACAGGCCACGCAGTCACGCTGTCTACACCAGGTCTTGAACATCATCACTGCACGGCCATCAGTCCGCAGGCACATATATCTCCCCAGGACTCCTGCAGAAAGGCGGGCGTGCATCCAGGAATTCTATGGTGTGGCTCAATTCCCCAAAGTGCTTGGTGAAATTGACTGCACCCATGTGGCTCTACGTCCCCCCAGGGCAACAGAGCACATCTATAGAAACCGCAAGCACTGGCATTCCATCAACGTGCAAGTTGTATGCAATGCCAAGGGAATCATCACATCAGTATATGCCAACTATCCCGGGTCCACCCACGACAGCTTCATCTACAGAATGTCTACCCTAAGCCGGGACCTAGAGGCTGGCCGGCATGGAGATACATGGCTGCTTGGTGAGCATGAATGCCACTGCACATGCATGCATGTCAGATACAGGGTCATGTCACAACACCACTAATGATACCCATCACACCCTCCGCAGGGGACAGTGCCTACCCTATCAGCCCCCACATGATGACCCCAATCTGGAACCCCACCACGCCACCCGAGGTAAGGTACAACACAGCATGTGTCCTGCACAACGTTGCAACACGCCGGGGCCTGCCCGTGGACATGGTGGTGCCCCCACATCCACAACCACATGCACGCCCGCTGCGCATGGGAGGGGAAAGGGCACGGGGGGAGGCAGCCCGTACGCAACTGGTGGCCAACTTCTTCACCTAGGAATCACAGTGCTGGCTAGTGCACACTGCTCTGGCACATACCATCTGACGATCAATGATGACACTACCTGACAATGTCACAAAATTTCTTGACAATAGACTGTCAGAAACACATCAGCCTGAGATTGTTAACATGGAAGTGTCACTATGTGTGCACCCCTACCTACACATACACCAGCAATGCATAACTATGAAAAGACACAACTCCATTCATCAAATATGCATTGGCACAGGCGAATTGCTACATGACAACATTGCCATGTCACCCAATCCCTTCACAGTCCCGCCACAGAGGACACCATGTCATGGTATGTGAGAGCAAACAAACTGACCCTCACAACATGACACCGGTGTCACAAATTGCAGTGCCCCAAATGGAACATAGCCGCACTTGAACAGCTAACCGTGATGGAGGCACTACTACACACCTGTGTAAGAGTCATTTCAATCAAATTACACACCAACCCACCCTGAAGCCCACCAAAACAAGACACAATGCATGTAATCAATGGTAGTCTCAATACCTGATTGTGCTGGTATGTCCTCACCGTCCAGATGTACAGTGATGGCGCCACGCAAAAGTGTCACTGCACATCTACCGACATGTAGTCTGACTCCAGAGAGTATGCCCGTGTGAAGAACTGTGTGAAATACCTGCAAAACATGAGTAACATATGTAAGTTGAGGCACATATCAAACCATCATGCTTAGTTAGGTGCAACAACAATGTACACTATGAATGTCTACACAGTATTGACTATGGACTGCCCAACAGCTCATGGGAGTCCAATGTCACCGTGCAATTTGCTGTCACTTGGGCACACCCTTTGCAAGCCCATGGAAACGGAAGCAGGAGGGGTGTGGATGCCAGGTACCCAAGCATCGAAACCAAACTCAGGACAAGCCTGCATGTGCCCAGCCACAATACAGTGTATGCCCAGGTACCCACACAAGGCAACACACTTGAAAAAGAAAAATATGATAAGAAAAAATGGCCATGAAAGGGCCGGCGGGGAGGGGGGGGCCACCTATGAGGTCCGAGGACAGGATGCACGCCACAATCCACCTGTGTGGATCATGGGAAGTAAAAACACCCCATAGGCTCGTGGCCCACACGGCTACTCTGTTGTGGGAGATGAGTCGCTATCGCTCTGGCCAGACCCTGCAGCTGACTCAGGAGGTGGGGGAGCTGCCTCAGAAGATGGTGTGACAATGGGAGGCAGCCCACGCAAAGCCCGAGTTTGCTCCTCCATGGCTGCAAGCAGGCGGGTCTGGAAGGTCTGGTTCTGGATTATAATCATGCGGAGGTCCCCATGCAGTAACTTCCGGGATGACCTGACCTCCGCACGAGTTGCCTGCATCTCGGCCGAGAGCGTCCGTGTCAGACGCTCCAGCTGCTCCTCTGTCCTTCTATGGGATGAAGCCTCAAGCTCTGACAGGGTCGACCTGAGGTGATGGAATTCTTCCCTCAGGCCTTCCCTGTGGCGCTGGGACTCCATGGAAAGTGATTCCCGCAGAGTCGCCAGTCCTGCCCGCCTGTCCATGTTGGACGCCAACATGTCCTCCCTGTGTGCCTGGCAGATGGACTCTGTAGCCTGCTCCAGTCGCTCCATCAGGCTTTCTGGGGGGACAATGGAAGTGGCCACCCTATCCATGGCCTGTGCAATCATCTCGGATGATGCTGCCTGTTGGGTGGCCATACCGTAGATGGATTGCTCCCAAGCGGTATTGCCAGGTGGCATACGGCCACCACGTTGGCGGGCACCACACCTGCCTGGGGCAAGGCGGACTGCGCCTTGCTGTGCCGGCAAAGCCTCAGGCTGCAGGACTGCATTCCCTCTCTGATCTGCAGCCCCAGGAACAGGATCAGAGATTGTGTGGTGTGGCCCTGCATCCGTAACCACCAGAGGCTGAGCTGCCGACACTGACATCCCCATTGAGGGCAATAACCCGGCTGCAGGTGGGTCGGACAGAGGAGATTCTCTCCCAAGAACACTCACCTGCGACTGCACATAGGTGTCATCCTCCGAGTCTACACCTGAATACTGCTCGGGGGAGGAACCCCCAGAGACACCCCTCGACAGCACGACCTGCAGCACTTGTGGGTTTTCACCCACAAACACACCACGTCCCTCACTTGTGGAAGGTCGGCCCGGGTTGCCCTCCTGGGACGGCTCCACCACCACATCCCCAGCATCAACAAGTGCGTCGTCCCCTGCAAAGACATGAAAGAGAGAAATGGAAACAGGCATTAGCACCATGGCATACAACAAGGGCTGATGAACAACAGAGCCAGTAGTTCAATGACACATGTCCCACATGACTGGGAAACCTCCTATGCATTCACCATCACTGGGTCTGGAGGGGAGGCTCAGGGCACACAATGATGACACAGAGAATGGAGAGCAACGCCTGCTCCCCATGCTGCCTAGCACTGGCATCACACATTGGCCGGTGATTGCCATGTCAAATGCACATGCCATCACACACATGGCATGTGACATAGCCACCAAGTGAAGAGGGAGAGGAGGGCAACTAATTTGGATTTTGGCCACTCTGGTCCTGACATTGCTTCATCACATCAAGAAGTTAACATGTTGGACATGGATCTGCTAGTCCCAATTGGCCACGATGCACAGTGCCTTGTCAACATTAACAAAATGCAGTAAACAATGAGATTCCACCTCCCCATCACCTGTAATGGATTCATATAGCATTCGTGAAGCACCTGTACAGAAATGTATGAAGGTACAGCGGAGCACTGAGGGGTGGTGGGGCAGAAGGGGATGCCATTCAACAATCCTACTGGTGCTGGTGTCATTCATGTAACGCAAGTGCAGAGGTGGGTGGCACAATGAAGTGCAAGGGGAAGTTGCGGCTGGAAGTGCTGTACAAGGTAAGTAGGACTTAACGTCGAGGGCAGATGGTGGTAGGCGCAGACAAGTGCTGGGGGGGGTGGCCTATAGGGGTACAGAGACAGTCATGCAGTGCTGTGGGCTCGGAGGGGACAGGGGAGGTACACACTGCATCTGGCTCGGCAAGGTCCTTGCAGATTTCAATGTGTCCTGCAGAGTTGTCAGATGCCGCAGATATGTGCCCTTGGATTGGGGCTCTCATCTTGGTGAGAAGGGTGAGACGCTATTGCCTTTGGAGCAGGCGGCAGGCCAGTTTGCCAGAGGATGAGCATGATGCAGGCCATTTCCTCTCTGCCACCCGGCACCTGTGTTTTGGGTTCACAAGATCCGAGTCATGCCAGGAGTCAGCATTGGCATGGGGCTTCAGGCGGATTGTCATGACCATGGCAAAGACATCCAGTGTACCTGACATAGAGTGGAGCATGGAGTGGGCCCTGTCAGGATGGGAGTGAGCCTAAGGGGGAGCTGGATGGGGGGGGAGATTTTGGCAGCATAAGCCTCGACTGACACACACTTCATGGGTTGGAATACCAAGAAGGTGTGTGACAGTGGTGAGGGTGGCTTTGCCTGTGGGGTGGTGAGGGTGAGGTGGGAGGAGAGGAGAAAGTGATCAATCCAGGAGAGAGGAGTGCAGAGAGGGATGGAGAGGGGAAGGTCAGATGAGATCAGAGCATCAAGAGTGTGCCCTGCAGAATGAGTAGGGACAGACGGGAGTTTAGAGGGTGATAGGGAGTTGCTGAGGTCACGGAAAAGTCACGTGGGGGGGACAACAAGCATGCAGGTGGATGCGTACATCACCAAGGAAGAGGATTTCAGTGTCTGGGGACATGAGTGAGGAGGAGAGGTGAGGCCACTCAGAAAGGAAGTAGTACATTTGACCAGTTTTCCGATACACAGTACGCACAGTTTGTGAATGTCGAGGTGAGATGGAGAGAGACGTCACACAAGCCATTCCAGAGGGGAGTAGGTCTACGTAGGATTGACAGTGGCAGGAATACCCTCAGGGAAGGCAAGGGCACACCCCCCCCTGCACAGTAGTGCCGGGCCAAGGAGAGGATCTCCTGAACGTCAGGTAGGAGTGTGTCAAAGATGCAGACAGAGCTGGCCGTTAGACATGTTTCCATGAGACCAAGGATGTCAAGGTGCATTACCTCATGTAAGTGACATATATTGGAGGAATGCCTGATGCAGCGGCAGAGTAAGGAGTGTAAATGTGGAGGAGGTTGACAGCCTTGTAGGACTTACGGGGAGTGCTACAGATCAGAGGTGCAGCATGTGTAGGAGTTGGAGTGGGAGGCGGAGAAGGATCATGGGAGGGTGCAGGGAGGCAGTGCAGGATAGATGAGGAGAGAGGAGGGGGGACAGCAGGAGAGGAAAGGAAGTTGATGAGATGTGGGTAGCATTTGTCAAGGAGAATAAGGTTGGCCTGAGGGCCTTGGACTGAGATGCTCCCATTACCATACACATCAATTGTGGCCTCTGAGGATTGGAAGGAGGCCAAGAGTACACCCCAACGGGTCACACCATTGATGGTGGAAGAGAAGCAAGGAGAGAGGACTGGGACCATGTGAAGGGTCCATGGGACAGGCAAAGGCATGTATGAGCAGATGTCAGTGAGAGTTAACCTTGAGTAGGCTCAGATGTACTTGTCAGCAATAGGGTGGGTCGCATTGGAGGGCAGGGTGCCCTCATTTGACTGTTTGCAAGCAGGTGTCGTGAGTAGGGCACGATGGTCTGAACAGTAGAAGTCAGGGAAGATAGACCATGAAGAGCAGCATGGAGTGTGAGGGAATGGGGCTTGAAACCAGACGGAACAAGAGCACACAGGTAGGAGGTGGGTGTCAAGGCAAATTCCAGAGTATGACAGCATGTTGAGTGCCATGTATATACAGAGGACGCATTAGCATGTGGTATCATTGCATGTCAGGCATGTGACGATGGAACTTGAATGGCTGGGGGAAAGTGTAGGAATGGTATGTAAGACATAAGATGAATAGACAGGGGAGAATGAGCAACAATGTCGTGACAAAATGACAATTCAAGGGGAACTTCCATGGTGTAGGGCCATATGTGCACTGTTGGCAGTAGGGATAGTGCTGTGGGCACATGGTGTTGCACTGAACATACTGGATGAGGCACATGGGTGACACTATCAACTCTGCCACACACCCCCTTGACAGGCACCCAACATGAAGGCTTCGCACACACACCATGCACATGGATATAACACACATGCATGTGCACTCACCGGATGATGCCTCGTAATCAGGGAGATCTCCCACACCTTGGAGTTGTCCCTCGGTGACGTAGGATCCAGCTACGGACTCGTGTGGTGTGAGTTCTATTTCCTGTGCTGGGGACCCACCTCCAGTCACCAAGGTTGCGGCATGACTTGAGGCCAGCTTATCCTTTGCCCTGCGCTTAAGGTCATTCCAGCGCTTCTGGCAATCACTAGCTGTGCGCCTCACTACTCCAAGGGCACTTATTTTGTCAGCAATGGTCTGCCAGTGTGCCTGGCGTCTGGCATGTGTGGTCTTGGACCCTGCAACGATGACCATTTCCCTATCATGGTCTGACACATACTGAACAAGTGCATTCAGTTCGGCGTCTGTGAAGCTGGGCTTCCTTGATTGGCCGGACTGTGCAGCCGTGCCTGGGGCATCAGCCTGTGCCGGACGTGCACTCTTCCTCTTCCGCTTGGAAGGGGGTGGGGATCCAGAGTGTCCTACGCCGCTGTGGACACTAGGGGCAGGAGCCGTGGTGGACTCAGTACTGGGTGTGTGGGATTGCACACTCAGCATGGGAGTAGGTGCAGGCATTGGGGGTAGAGGAATAGGGTCAGGCCTGATCTGAGGTGCATGAACTAGGACCGACACAGTCTTGGCAGGGTGTATGAGAGGTGGGGTGGATGGAGCCACACCCTGCCCACGGGGGGCAGCAGATGACCTATCTGGCGTAGATGCGCGTGTCCTGATGACACCACTGTGCACCGGTGCACGTGCAGTGGACCTGCTGACCTGGATGTCAGCGATGGAGTCACCCTCGGACAGGTCTGGTGCCACAATGGGCTGGTCCAACAAGGGCTGATCAGGGTTGGTATCAGCCACATGACCCTCAACCTGGGGGGGAGGGGGGGCATGGGTGTCCCTGACTGGTCCTCCAGACTGGGGGGGACAGGGGCACCCTGCAAGTCACAACCACGTCCCCTAGTGGATCCTCCACGGCCACCACGTGTGGCTCGGCCACCTTTGCCACCCTTACGGCTTGCACGCCTCCCAACCATGGCACTGATGTTATTGTGCGTATGGGAGTGGGTGTGCACAATTGTCCTGGGCAATTGGGTGTCAAAGGGGTTGGGTACCAGATGGTATTCGTACCCTAGTGCAGTGGCAAGGCTATATGACACCCCTGGGGAAAGATGACGGGTCACGCAACGCACAGGCACCCCAAAAAAGTTAAGGAACGTGCACGATACCCCTCCTAGACCACGTGTGCGTATAAAAAACCCTGCACTACGCTGTGGCATCCAGTAACACAAGAATGAACGTATGCGTGTCACACGCAGCCTAGATTGACCTCTGAAGAGGTACGTGACACATGGGGCAAGCACAGATGATAGATGCGTGCGCAACTCACCGTCTGCCAGGGAGAAATGCGTCAAAAAGACGCGCGTGTGCGCGTTGGCAACACCCCCGCCAAAAGAAGAATGGGACGCTGTCTGAGGAGACAGGACAACAGTAGAAGGGAACGCTGTGTGAGGAAACAGGCCCAGGAAAAAGAGCAAAAGAGAAAAAGCTGTCAGAGGTAACAGGGAGTACGACCTTTGAACGCCGTGAAGTAAATCGCATGTCAACTGACAAGAAGTACAGAATACACCAACTCGCTCTCCACGAAAAGCACGTACAAGGAAATGGCGTTCTACATGTACCTTTTATGCAGGCCCACAGGTCCTGCGTCACTTCCGCGTGTAGGCGCTGGAGGGCCAGCCTCCAATCACACGCATTGACACTGGCTTGTGTTTCTTTCACGCGGGTTGGGAAACGGCCGTGCGTTATAGACGCGCTTACGCGCCTGGCCCTTTGGACCAATCACGCGGGTTGGGAAACACCCGTGCGTCATAGGCGCGCTTACGCGCCTGGCCCTTTGGACCAATGAAATCGGGTACGCGTGCTGACGCGCTCGCGCGGCACGTGTATTTTTTTCACGTGGGTTGGGAAACACCCGTGCGTCATAGGCGCGCTTACGCGCCTGGCCCTTTGGACCAATGAAATCGCGTACGCGTGCTGACGTGCTTACGCGCTGAGGGCCTTTCCTCGGATTCCACGCAGACGTGCATGATTTTCACGTGCCAATTCACTCCGTATCAAGCTGGCCACGCGTTCACACACGGAAGACCACGCTCCTGCCCAGAAGGCCGAGTTACTGCCCCCCAGTGCCCCGAGCAGCCTCCCACGTGCCATCTGCTGCTGCCTGCCTGCCTGCCTGCTGCCACCGTGCCTTGCCATTTGGTGCCTGCACATCAGCCATCTGCAGGCGTACAGTTGCTGTGTCCACCCCTGCTGGAACTGAAGACTCCCGACTGGAAGAACACCACTCCACAGCCCAGCCCCAGGACCAAGTTGCCCACCCACTCCTGCCTCTGGGGTTGCCATGTCGGGCACTGAAACATCTGGCACCACTGGCAACCCCCAGCCAGAGAGGCAGAGGGGCCCCAGCTTCAGTGTCACCGAGGTTGGGGTCCTGGTGGAGCGAGTCCTGGGGCAGTATGATGCCCTCTTCGGAAGTAGCCGCGCCAACTATGAAGGACGGACTCGGATCTGGGACGACATCGTGACTGCCATCAACGCGGAGGGGGTGGCAGTCCGCGACAACCCACATGTCAGGAAGCGTTGGGAGGACTGCAGGTCCAGGACCCTCTCAAAGGCCCGGCGCCTCGTGGAGGGGGGCCGGGGCCACATGAGTTCGATCCAAATGAGGGTCCTGGCACGCATACACCCAGCGCTCCACTCCCAGGTCCTTGAGAGGGAGACCCGTCTGGAGTTGAGCGGTAAGTGTGCAGGCATTGCTGTGTGAGACAGTGCATGTTGCAGTGTGCTGGTTGTGTGATGCTGTATGTGTGGAATGGGCCTTGTAGGCATGTATGTGTGCAGTGTTGTCATGGTGATGCATGTGCGACCAGTAATTTGTGGATCACATGGTTGTTGTATGTGTTGCTATGCAACCTGAGGAGGCCTATGCAGATTGGACACATGTGAGCATGCAAGTGTATGTTCGTGGACATGGGTGTGGGTGAGGGATGGATGCTGATGCCAGGTACATGTATGGTGTCGAGGTCGGTGTGCTTGACCTGCATGTCTGTGACTTTTGAATGGCATGGATGCATGACACATGTCTGTGACACTGTACAGATTCACTGATGCTGCCTAATCATCCTTGTATCCACTGTGTTTGTGATGTACGAGGCCACATGGATGTGACAGAGGTGAAGTGTGTGCGTGTGATTTGCATGACCAATGATGCATGTGAGTTCCATGACATCGTACTTTAGAAGAGTGCAGTGGACATGTATGTTGATGTGCATGCCATGGACCATGGGTGTTGCGTGTGTGTATTGCCTGACCCATGTGTTGTGGAGGGACATGATAGAAGTGTACTTTACCATTGCCAGTCATCTGATATTGCTTCCTGTGTAGGGGACCATTGTACAGTGCCCTGATGCTTGTGTTATATGTCTCCCTCTATGCAGCGGCTAGTGATGGAGAGGGCGGAGACGGCGCTGTGGAGGTAGACGGCGGGGATGCCCCCACGGCTGCGGCGGAAGGGGTGGGTGAGCCCCCACAGGGGCCAGCTACAGCGGAAGAGGGCAAGGAGCCATCCAGGTTGGTGGTTTCTACAGAGGAGGAGGCGGCCGAGACTGAGGCACACCTGAGGCCTGGTGGGGGCATCCCTGCTGGTGCAAGTGGTGCAGTCCAGGGCCAGGGGCAGGAGGCAGCACAGGTCGCCGTGGAGGTGCCTGTGCATGTCGCTGTCCCTGACCCTGTGAGTGCACCACCATGCACCAGCATGGATGCCCCGTCCCAGGCCCGTCCGCAGGTGGAGGGGGTGTCTATGTCATCTGACTCCCCTCCACCTGCGGACGAGGGGACCCGTGGGCGCATGGAAAAGGTCCTGATTGGGGTCGCGTTGCGCACGGGGGTCATTCGTGATGACGTGCGTGCTTCCCGGGAGGAGCACGCACATCATCACGAAGAGCACCATGCCGACGTGGCCCAGTTGGGATCTGCCATTGGCGCGGGTTTTCTGCAGGTGATGGCCAATGTGTCGGGCATCTCCTCCTCTGTGGAAAGTATGCGCCGGTCGTTCTCCTTGCCGTCTTCCGGCCCAGTTGACACCAGGGCCCCCTGTGGACCTGCCCCGACCAATGCAGCCGGCTCAGTGGGGATCCCATCCCTGCCACAGTCGGGAGTCGGTGGTCCAGCTGGTGTGGACACCATGGCAACTGGACCCCTGCAGGTGGAGGATGTGCCGGCATCATCAGGCAGGGCACGTGCACGACGGCGTCGGTGGATACCATCAGCCTGGATGCCGTCGTGCTGGCAGAGGCAGTGGCTGCAGAGGCAGCGGCAGCGACGTGGGAGGCGTCATGGCTCGGGGCCATCAACATCGGAGGGGCAGCCATCGGCTGGAGGGCAGGAGGACCCTGGACAGAATGTGTCTTCCGTGTGGCAGCGGTTAGGCCACGCAATAGATGCGGAGAGGCGGCGGGCAGAAGAGGGGCGGCTCGCTATGGTCAGGGCGGTGGACTCCATGCAGAGGGCCCTGAGGCGTGCCGAGTGCCTCGAGGAGATCCGCAGGGGCTTGGAGGTGGACACTGCGTCAGCCCTGCGGGCCCTCGGGGCCATTGAGGATGAACGCCTCGGGGAGATAGAAAGGGAGTTCGATGATGCCCTGGCCCATAACATCTCTCAGTGAGCCGCAGGACTGGCCCGCCGCCTTTGTATATAGTTATGTAGATAGTAGGTTTCCTTTATTTTTATTTATTATTTGGGTTGATTGGACAATGGCCCACGTTTTTTGTATATAGTTAGCATTAGTTAGGTTTTGGGTAGGTTTCATTTTATGGTTTTTAGGGATATTGGACCCGGACAATCATCTTTGTACATAGTTTGTGGATATTTTCGATTTTATTATTTGGACCATGGGGCAATGTGTTTGTTTTTGATTTCCATTTTGATTGACTTTGCACCCGTTCTTTTGGATTTCACCTTTCATTAGATTTTTTTTGTTTTTTACCTGTTACTTTGTGTATTCATTTAGGTGTTTCTTTTTTTTTCCTTCTTACATTTTAATACATTGTTCTTTTGATTCTATTGTGTGGACTTCTCTCATTGGTTTGTTGACTGTCACAATCTGGGTTTTCACAGTCATGTGTTGCCATTGTGTGAGTCTGACGGACTTGGACTCATGCGCATACTGCTCATTGGTTATGTATCATGTAATTGGTATTTGATTTTTGAATGGATGTGTACCTTGGATGTGTGTATGGACTGGGGTGACATGGGGTGGGATGTGGTTGCCCATGGGATCCTGGGATCTGTATTGTGATTTCCTATTGGCAGGGGAACATCTGTGTGGGCCTGGTGGAGGGTGCCCCATGACTGCTGGGGGGTGGGGTTGGTGGGAGACATGACTGGGACATAAGTGGGGGCCTGCTGGCAGGTGCCCCACAGTGCTGGGGGGTGGGGGTGGTGGGAGGCATGAGTGGGACATGGGTGGGGGCCTGGTGGAGGGTGCCCCATGACTGCTGGGGGGTGGGGTTGGTGGGAGACATGAGTGGGACATAAGTGGGGGCCTGCTGGCAGGTGCCCCACAGTGCTGGGGGGTGGGTGTGGTGGGAGGCATGAGTGGGACATAAGTGGGGGCCTGCTGGCAGGTGCCCCACAGTGCTGGGGGGTGGGTGTGGTGGGAGGCATGAGTGGGACATAAGTGGGGGCCTGCTGGCAGGTGCCCCACAGTGCTGGGGGGTGGGTGTGGTGGGAGGCATGAGTGGGACATAAGTGGGGGCCTGCTGGCAGGTGCCCCACAGTGCTGGGGGGTGGGGGTGGTGGGAGGCATGAGTGGGACATGGGTGGGGGCCTGGTGGAGGGTGCCCCATGACTGCTGGGGGGTGGGGGTGGTGGGAGACATGGGTGGGGGCCTGGTGGAGGGTGCCCCATGACTGCTGGGGGGTGGGAGTCATGAGCATGTGTGCAGGGTAATCCCCTGTGGTGTGGACTGCATGCAGGGGACGTGGAGGCTGTACAGGGAAGACCTGTGAAGACCCAACGATCGGAGTAGCGTGTTCAACTATCCACGCCCCCCTGAAATGGACGTAGCCTGGGATTTCGCGTGTGAAACGTTCCCGCGCACCCCTGAAATGGAAGTAGCCTGGGATTTCGCGTGTGAAACTTCCCCGCGCACCCCTGTAATGGACGTACCCTGGCTTTTCGCGTGTGAAACTTCCCGCGAACCCCTGTAATGGACGTACCCTGGCTTTTCGCGTGTGGGACTTCCCGCGCACCCCTGGTATTCCCGTAGCCTAGCTTTTCGCGTGTGAAACTTCCCGCGCACCCCTGTAATGGACGTACCCTGGCTTTTCGCGTGTGGGACTTCCCGCGCACCCCTGCAATTCCCGTAGCCTAGCTTTTCGCGTGTGAAACTTCACGCGCACCCCTGTAATGGACATACCCTGGCTTTTCGCGTGTGGGACTTCCCGCGCACCCCTGGAATTCCCGTAGCCTAGCTTTTCGCGTGTGAAACTTCCCGCGCACCCCTGAAATGGACGTAGCCTGGGATTTCGCGTGTGAAACATTCCCGCGCACCCCTGAAATGGAAGTAGCCTGGGATTTCGCGTGTGAAACTTCCCCGCGCACCCCTGTAATGGACGTACCCTGGCTTTTCGCGTGTGGGACTTCCCGCGCACCCCTGGAATTCCCGTAGCCTAGCTTTTCACGTGTGAAACTTCCCGCGAACCCCTGTAATGGACGTACCCTGGCTTTTCGCGTGTGGGACTTCCCGCGCACCCCTGCAATTCCCGTAGCCTAGCTTTTCGCGTGTGAAACTTCACGCGCACCCCTGTAATGGACGTACCCTGGCTTTTCGCGTGTGGGACTTCCCGCGCACCCCTGGAATTCCCATAGCCTAGCTTTTCGCGTGTGAAACTTCCCGCGCACCCCTGTAATGGACGTACCCTGGCTTTTCGCGTGTGGGACTTCCCGCGCACCCCTGCAATTCCCGTAGCCTAGCTTTTCGCGTGTGAAACTTCCCGCGCACCCCTGAAATGGACGTAGCCTGGGATTTGACGTGTGAAACTTCCCGCGCACCCTTGAAAATCGCATGGGCCGCTTGCCGTGATGGTCCAGGGTTAGCGCAGCCCCTTGCGCTGGTTTGTGATTTTTATGAGATTTCCCAGCGCAAGGGGCGTTCCTGGGGGCGTAACTGGCGCTGCAGCGAGTCGCTGCGCCACTGTGCGCCACGGCTGCCTGGGGAAGCTAAAATCCATGAATACGCTGTGCGCCGGATTCGGTTTTGGCGCACGCGGCTGGCGCAGACTATCGCACGCGCACGCTGTGCGCCAGCCGCGTGCGCTACTTGTGCGCTGAATTCTATGAATTACCCTGAAAGGCGGGTTAAGCATACATATATATATAGTAAACAAACTTTGTTAAAGGGACGTTATGGTTCAAAGTGAAACCTAAAACACCCTGAAATTCGCTAGTTATGGTAAAGTAAGCAACCATAATTAGCGACACCAACGTGCACTGCTAAGACTAACACCCAGGACATCAAAGATGACATCACAAATGTCATTGATGACATCACATGTGCATATACCCGTCATGAAAAGTCTGTACAAGGGATTCTTATTGTAATGTTAATAAAAAAAGTGTCAAGGATCATTGGAATAAATATCATGAGGTACGTAGTGAATTAAGCAATGCATTAATCCAAATATAATGGTTGTGTTGAGCTATCCCTTGATAGTGCGCCGAAAAATAATGGAATGGCAAGTAGTGATGATTAATCAATTCCTGTTTATTTTTGTGATGTTAGAGCCTTTGTGGATGACACGTCCAGTGTCCAGGACACTCGGACATACGGAGGACTTCTTTGTATCAGGAGGGATTCATCCCTGTGAACTTCAGCACCTTTATGCATTATGCAGTGACTTATGAGCTATCTATATAGCCTGGATTCGATAAAGGCAGCTCTGCCGAAACACGTGTCATCCACAAAGGCTCTAACATCACAAAAATAAACAGGAATTGATTAATCATCACTACTTGCCATTCCATTATTTTTCGGCGCACTATCAAGGGATAGCTCAACACAACCATTATATATTGTCACAAACGGAGTGGAGGGACTCTAAGTCTCCGTAGTAGCTAAACCTGGTGCGACGCAAGATCTTTAACATCACCTCAACTCTCATGGACAAACCCTTTTAATTTAACGGGGCGCGTAGGTACTGCAGCAGGTGTCATCACAAACAGTCCCTCACCAAGAATGCATTAATCCAAATAGCTTTGTATTATCAAGTTTTTCCAATATACCAAGGTACACCTGTAGTAACATAGGCATAGTGTGCAGCAGACATGATGGAGATGCAATATTAATAATCTTGCCATGTTAAATACTAAAATTATAAATGCTTTCTTATTAGAGTTTTTCATACTGTAAAACATTTACTAAGTACCTAATAAAACCCACCTACTACATTATTGCATTACTGCACACAAAACACAAACAAACAACAGCACATACAAATATGAGCATATACAGGGAAAGTGAAGTAACCTAACTGATTATCTTCATGCACAGAAATGATTGCTCTGTTTCAAAGCTACTACCTCCCTATGTATAACTATCACATATTGTGACTAGGCCCTAAGGAAAGTAGTGTAAATGCAATGTGTAAAAATATGAGCATACCCAAGGAAAGTACAGTAATAAAAAACAGAACTAAGTCAGTGTTGATAACCTTACTTATCATCTTCATACATAGATAGCATTGCTGTCTTCCAAGTCTGTGTTTTCCCCTTTGTATATGTTTCATATGCTGTGAGTGGACCCTAAGTGAATTACTGTAAGAACATTTTTCAAGTATAAGTCTACAAATATAGTACTTTTTAAATTTCTAGTTCCTGACTGTACTGGCCTAGATATATCAGTAAAGGAAAAAAAGAGTGAGCCAGGCATCTGATGTCATCAGTGATGTCATCAATGACATTTGTGATGTCCTCTTTGATGTCCTGGGTGTTAGTCTTAGCAGTGCACAGTGGTGGCGCGAGTTATGGTTGTTTACCTTACCATAACTAGCAAATTTCAGGGGGTTTTCGGTTTTACTTTGAACCATAACGTCCCTTTAACAAAGTTTTTTACTGAATATACATAGGTTTTTGGTAGCGCAACTTAACCATAACGTCCCTTTAACAAAGTTTTTTTTACTGAATATACATAGGTTTTTGGTAGCGCAACTTAACCATACCGTCCCTTTAACAAAGTTTTTTTACTGAATATATATATACATACTGTGAATTTGATGTATGTTTACTAGGATTCCCTTACTTTATATACATGTAACATAGAACATGCTGAACCCCCAGCTAGTGATTTTGACATCCGCGGACTGTGCGTATGTGTGCGGCCTGATGCTGAAATGGGGGATGAAAGCCATTAGCAACCTAGGTTCCCAAAGCGGAACAGGGGGTGCTAAAAACGAGGATTTTACTTCCTACACCGGGACGCCTGTGGCGTCGCAGTATAGGAAGGAAAATCCTTTTCCAAGATGGCCACCATGGAAAAGGAAGGTGAGGGTTCCATACAGGGCCCTGTTCGCTTTCCATGGCAGCGTGCAGAAGGCAAAAAGAGAACTCTATGACCATATTACCACAAGCACATTTTTCTTCCCTTTCAGATCTATCCTAATTTCGAATAACTTTACCACAAAGCCAGTCCCAGGTGGACATGGCCACTTCATATGTTTTCTCACTTGTGGTCATAGCCAGTGGCCAGATTGTATGGATCATGACCTTATTCCATGAACCAGACAATCTGCCCATTGCCACAGGCTACCCCTCATTCACTAAAGGTATACCCTTATTTTTTTATAGACATTATGACACTTGGCAAATAATGAAATACTGGTACATTGGTAAAAGCATGCTTGTAGGTCCTTGCCAATGCTTCTTATGCAAGTTTGCTACAAATCCATCCATGTTTTATTTTTTCAAAAGTGTCAAATGAATGCACACACAATCTTCATATAACCTAGCCCCCACTTGACAAAATCCATTCAGACTGTACGAAAACATTTATATCTAGATCTATAACCTTTTTGCAAACCTTTGTGTAGATTTGTCAAATGGCACCACATTAATAAGCCATTACATTATTTTGGCACCTCCCCTCTAATTTTGCCCCCTCTTGACAAAATCCCACCAAACTTCGGAAAAACATTTATATCTAGATCGATTATCAGTTTGCCAAAATAAGTGTAGATTCATCAAATGTCACCTCATTTATAAGCCATTACATTATTTTGGGACCCTCCCTCTAATTTTCCCCCCTCATGACAGAATCCTACCAAACTTTGTAAACTCATTCGCAATCAAGTCACAAATATACAATCCCATCCTCATCTCCCCTTACCTCCTTAGAGATTATTTGATAAGTTTGACAATAGCAATGCTCAGAAAATATTATTGTTCCGAGGGTTCAGGCATGTATTTTTATACAATGTTGATCAATCGCACAAACATTTCCATTGCACCTTACCTTAGTTTTCCTCTTTTGTACACGTGCAAAATCTGGCAAGAGGGCGCGGCCATCTTGTGCTAATCTTACCCGTTGCTTCATCGACCTAAGGCAGCAGTATTCAAACTGGGGGCGCGACCCCCCAGGGGTCCGTGGGTGCATCACTGGGGGGCCCCGAGAGCTCAGCATGAAATCTAAAAAAAAAAGAAAAAAAAAAAAATATATATATATATATATATATATATATATATATTTTTTTTTTTTTTAGATTGGAAGAAATGGGCTGAGTGGCTCACATGGTCGGGCTGAAGCATGAAACTGTCTCAGGCAACAATGAAAAAGTGGACCGCAGTTGTAAATGGATATTCATTCCTTTAGTCACAGACTGGGCCTCATTACAACTATGGCGGTACGGTAACAAAGGTGCCGGTAAGCTACCGGCACCGTTGCTACCGTACCGCCATAGTAAAAGTTGTGCTTGCGGGTCAGATGCACCGGCAACGTTATTAACGGTGCCGGTGCATCCGAGCTCCCCTTTCCCATTGAGCCCTATGAGGCTCAAATGGGAATGAGGATCTACCGGTACCGGCACCCGCGAAAGGGCAATTATCAGGTCCGCCTAACTCGGCATGACCCGGGAATTGGCACTTCGCGGGTGCACAGCTACCGCCAGGGTTGTAATGAGGCCCACTGTTTCAATAGTACCCAAGGGGGTGTTTTGTGTTAAAATGTAATTAAATTGTGATGTATTCAGCAACAATGGTCAAAATTACTAACTGCATAGTTAAGTAACTCATCAAACTGGTCCACATTGGCCAAAATGGTGGCCCATTTTGACTGGCCCACACTAGCATTTTACATTTTTGGTACAGGCATTGCCCTATAGCCCAGTCCGAGCCTGGCGGCTCATCCATTATGGAGGAGCTAAGGAGCCGGCCCAGTGAAACAGTGAGCACTCCCTCAGCTGCTTTTTCCAGCTGATGGGGTGCTCCTGGGCTGGCTGAACTGTCTAAGGGAAAACTGTTTCCCTTTGACAGTTCAGTTTAGTTCCCCAGCCGCACATGTTCACTGAGCCATAAGTGCTGGGGCGTTCTGCTTCGCCAGCATTGCATAGCTCATTGAAAATGCTGGCTGGGGCACTGCATGTCTGTATATCCGAGGAGGAGCTCCTGCGCCTCCTCGCACATATGGACAGAGCAGCCTGGAGCAGGGCGTTTCAGCACCCACACGCAGGCCAATGCAGAAGGTACGTTTATGTTAATTGTTTTTATTTAAACATGTGTATGGATGCGTGTATGCTTATGTTATGAGTGAATGTATGGTGATGGATGCTCGTGTCAATGATAGAGTGATTGCTGTATAAATGTGCAGCGCCTTGCATACACACGTAATCATGTTGATTGTGTTAGGCCCAGTGAGGCCCAGGGGACAGGGATGGTATATTTTTACTGGACATCTATTATAGATGTCCAGTAAAAAATGTCATGCCTGCCCCCTGGAACCCCAGCACCAATTGCAAACTGTTTGGCTATTTACCCATTTGTTTGTTAAAAGTATGCTCTACAATACAACATTTTAACTCATTATTTAAAAAACATTCGCAGGGAGAACCCCCCCCCGAACCCCCCTTTATTGGTTCTGGCTCCCTCACTATGCTCGGTCGCTATGGCATTTTTGTTGGAAATAGTTATGCCCCTCCACTTAAAAAAATCACCTGCTGCCACTGGCCCTCAGACTGTGTTGGAAACAGGATGGGGGGATCCCACGTACTATGGTGGGATCACAATGGGAATTTGAAGACCACTGGCCTAAGATGAACTGCCCTGACGGCACTAAGCCCTGAGCCTCACATTACCAAACCTAGTGATATTGTCTGCCTTCCTCAGTGACGTTCCTGAGCAGCGTACCCAAACGCGCCCAGTCATCACATACGTGACGTGACGCAGAACCCGAATATCAACACACAACTTCTCACAACACAGCACGGCACAATTTGGAATACTAAACCGTACTTTAAAAAGAAACAACAAGACTGTACAATTTGTGAAGTACTTTTATTTCACAATAAACGCTCTGACAACATCCGACTATTGCCATATTCAATCAAATTTGAAATTTCTTTCTTCGCTTGTAATCCAAAATGTTTATCGTGAGTCACGTGTTGTTCTTTTTGCGTACACAAGGTGTTCGTTTTGGATAAAAGAAGCGCTTGGGTCGCACTGTGAATTCCAGGGCTTGTGCATCAACTTGAGGCTAGACCACCGTAAAGGATGTTATGTTGCTCCTAATCGCTAGTACAGCGTAAGGGCAAATCTGCCCTTGCCGATCATCCCAAAAAACTGTTAAACACATCCAGTTGTTCACAAGTAGCTGGAGCTGCCGATTAAAAAATCTGTCAGTTGGCATCTGGAATCTACGACAATCGCAAAATGGCAAAATGTACCTGTTTCGGAAACATAATAGAAATATGCCTCACTAGCCGATCTTTATTACAATATGCTTCCGAGAACATTGCTATGTAGTATGATCAACTCTAAACGGGATACGAAAGCTGACGCTACAATTTTATGTGCTCATACATGGCATTTTAATGAAATATTAGCTTTGAACCTGGGAGAGCTGAGTAGTGGTCTACATGCATATCAATGCTGGCCTGTCCATCTGGACGGTAAAAAGAACATTACACACAAAGGTTATACTTGCGTTTTCATTGTAATATGCCACACAGAACAAACGACTACAATGTAACCCACAAATAATGCTCAGATAATGATAAGTTGATGCTCGTTCAAGTATAAAATCATCCAAAATTAAACTTACATTACATTCACCATTTCCATTCTCTTGGCATAGCTCAGACCGTAAGGCAGACTCCGTTCACATCAACAATTTTTCATTAAACTGAATTTACATGTTCCTTTGTCCACTTTTTGAATACATAAGCTTATCATATCTTACATTATAGCAATACTCTTTCATTCAATTCCTTTTGGAATGCTCCCTTTGTCTCAAGGTCAAAAAACAATTGAACCTTATACTGTGTGTCCAATGCGTGGGCTTCCTGAGCTCGCAAACAAAAATTCAAAGCTGGTGACCTTCACTTAGAATCAAAATACATTCTTACTTTGCAACAACTTGCCACACTGCATCCATGAGAACTGTAACTCTCATGCACGTGCAGGGCGGTCTTTGCATCAGGCAGGGAAGGTGGCTGCCTGAGGTGCCGACTGTAGGGGGCGCCAGCCTAACTCCATTATTACTTTAATTACATTTTAACACAGACATGCATAGCCCTTTCTTTGCCGCGCTCTGAGTGTATGTTACGCTCACCTGATTCCCACGGGGGCGTCGATCTGGACTGGCCCGCTGTTGCTTCCACCAGAGTAACACGTAGAGCCGAGATGACAGACTGGACAGACCCACTTAGCTTTGTTTGTTGGACTCGTACGAATATCTTTCTGCAATGGAGAAAGGGAATTAACCTCCCGTAATATGAGCGTTAACCCGCCTTCCCACTCCCCTTGTCTGCCCACAGAACACTACTGAAGTTCCCTCTTAATCTCACCTGAAGATTTGGAAAGATGAGCTCTCCATCCTGCGTCGAGCGCAGCGGCGCGTAGACGACCAGTTACTTCACTGGCGTGGAGGAATTGGTGAGTTCCAGTATTGACTCTAAGTCCAATTGTTCGTAAGAGTTCAAAAGTCTGATCAAAAGTCTGAAGAGTTCCAAGTGGCTATTGGTAAGATCCTGGTAAGTCTATTGTGGTTCTCCCCTTTGGGGCCGGGGTACAGCGATGATGCAGAATTAACTGCGCCGACCCGAAATGAGGTGAGTACCCCCCTGTGGTATATCAGGTAAGTCTTTGGGGTTAGGTTGTATTGTCCTTGTTTTTTCCCCTTAGGGGCCGGGGTGCGGCGGTGATGCGGAATTGACTGCGCCGACCCGAGATGAGGTGAGTACCCGCTGTGGTAATCAGGTAAGTCTTTGGGGGTGATTTGTATTGTCCTTGTTTTTTCCCCTTAGGGGCCGGGGTGTGGTGGTGATGCGGAATTGAATGTACCGACCCGAGATGAGGTGAGTACCCCCTGTGGTAATCAAGTAAGTCTTTGGGGGTGATTTGTATTGTCCTTGTTTTTCCCCTTAGGGGCCGGGGTGCGGCAGTGATGCAGAATTGACTACGCCGACCCGAGATGAGGTGAGTACCCCCCTGTGGTAAATCAGGTAAGTCTTTGGGGGTGGTTTGTATTGCCCTTGCTCACCTATCTGTTCTTGTCTCCCCCAGGTGATGAAGAATGGCCTGGAGATGCTGGATTCGCGATGGAGTAAAGGAATGCAGCCCCGGTTTGTGAGTTCAGCGCGGCTCTGCGAGGTGCGTGGCAATGCACCTGAGAAGGCTTCTCTCTTCCAGATCGACGATGTGCTGGATCAAGGATTCAGGTAAGGGTTTTGTTCTGACCTCTTCTCCTTCTCCTTTTCTTGTTCCAGGTGTTCAAGGGCTGAAGCGGGCGTGGCTGAAGACTGGAGCTGCTGAAGACACGGTGAGCGTTACGCTGCAGCAAGCAGAATAACGCGAAGCACGTGTGGCTGTCCGGGTGTGGCTTAAATAGCCTTGGAAGAAGTCCCAGGTAAGTATTCTTCCACAGCCCCACCCGAGAGGAAAGGAGTCCCTGAGGTAAAGTAGTCCCTTTAAGCCTCATTTGGCTTGTGGCTTCGTGCAGCATGATCTGCATCAGGTAGGTGTGCAGCATGGTCTGCAACAGGTAAGATTTCTGTAAGATTTCTGTAATGAGCCTGGCGCCCAGGACTGTAGCCAAAGAGCCCCTAACTGGGGTTTTTGGGCATGCTTCAAGTGGCTTCAAGTGGCATGATGCCTGCTTCCGGGGTTGCTGGGCCTGGTCTGGCTTTCCGGGGGCAGGCATCATGACAGTGTAGCAAAACAACATCAATTTATAAACATCAAGCGTCATTGCAAAGTTTCCTTACCCCATAGCAGTGGGTACTGTATCACTTCTCTGCACAGTGCTTTTAGCCTGCAACCTTCACTAATTTTTAAGTTGATTGCATTATTTCAGTGACAACACAGATGGTGAGGCAGAAACGTAAATGGTGGATTTATAAACATAGATTGTAAGTCAATCAACCACTTCTTCGGGTCCTCCACAGGACTGTTCACAAACATCCTAACTGTTTGCACTTTGTAACAAAAAAACACCTGTTTTTTGCTTCTTACAGCCATATCCCATCCCATCCTCATCACCCCTCACCTCCCCAGAGATTATTTGATAGGTTTGACAAGTGCAATGTTGTGTTTTTCAATATGTTTATACCGCGATGTCCGCGGACACCAAACACGGATCCAAGATGACGGGCGTTTCCAAAAATCTGACACACTTCACGCTCTTCACCATCCAATCAGGTACACGTTGCATGTCCGCGGATATGACGTGAGCCGATTAGCCAATCAGAGGAAGTGTGTCCTCGGAGCGGACATAGATATTGCTAATTTTGTGTGACCTACTTTTTGGTCTTTTTAAAAAAACTACCAGACAGATTTTCACCAAATGTACAAAAGCACGCTTTTGGGACCAAGCCACTGCTCCTGCCGCAAATTTGGTGAAAATCCGTCCAGCGGTTTAGGCTGTAGGCGTGCGCAAAGTTATTTCCCCATTCAGTCTATGGGAAAAAAAATACATTTTGGGACCCCCCTATAACTTTCCCCCTCCTGGACCAAACCTCACCAAACATTGCAAAATAATTCAGAGTGGGCAATAAACTTTTTTTTCCAAAGTTTGGTGTGGATTCATCCAGGGGGAGCGAAGTTATAAGCCGCCCAAAAAGTGCTCTTCCTATGGGATTAGCAACTTAACCATAACTACATAGCCACTAACGTGGCTGTGTAATATATATAAAATTGTTACTCTGCTTTTTTATATACATTTCGTTTGTGGCTGTGTAATATATATAAAATTGTTACTCTGCTTTTTTATATACATTTCGTTTCATTTAATTATTACTCTTATTATTTCTTGTGTCTTTTCATGAACACCATTGTTTACACTATTCCACTAACATAAGGAAAGTGAGAGAGAGAGAGAGAGAGAGAGAGAGAGAGAGAGAGAGAGAAAAAAAGTCACTGTTCATCATCACTGTTATTGCAATGTTATTACTTTTTTGACACCTACAACTTCTATTTTCTTCACATTTTTTACAATACAAAGTGCACATCTAATTTCCCCATAATCCATTTATTTGTCTTTACTCTTTTGTTTCACATATCTCATCAGTTGTGTCTGTTCTCCCTTTTACGTTTGTGTCTCTCCTTCTGACCCATTTGTTTCTACATTTTGTGTTACACTGTCATATGCTTTGCGCACATCAGCCAAATGTATCCAGTGTCTCAGGCCCTTCACCTTCATGCCAGTGGGTGTGCAATAAACAACTTCATATGGGCCATGAAACCTTGGGGCATTTCACCGATGTACAAAGCTCCTTGCATACACCATCTCCCCTGGCATGAGCTTGGGCTATCTGTGGCTGGCGTTACTGTGTCATTTGCTGTTTCTTGCGTGAATGGGGTTGCTAGCTGTCTTGCAATCATACGCACTGCTTTTTTAAGTTGTTTCAGATACTTGTGGAACTCTTCCCCCAGCACCGTTGCAATTCTGTGTGCATCTGATTGTCTCCGTAGTGGGGAGTGTGCTGTGTGGATGCGTCTGCCTGTCTCTATCTCGTGGGGGGACAAGTGGTGGTCCTTACTGGGCTAGTTTCTCAACTCAAACAGTGCTACGGGTAAACAATATACCCAATTTTTCTTTAATGTGTAACATAGTTTTTACAGTCTACTTTTAAGGAGTCAGTTTATTTTCTCAACGATGCCATTTGATTGTGGGTGGTAAATTGTGTATAATTTTTGAGTAATGGCCAACATTGTCGTTACTGCTTTGAACAGATCATTGATGAAATGCGTTCCATTGTCGGAACGTATTACATCACATATCCCCCAACAGGAAAACACCTCCCGCACTAGGAACTTGGCTACGCACTCGCGTCTGGGTAGGCACAGGGCCTGCTTCCACCCACTTTCAAAAGGGACACACTACCACTTTCATGTATCGGGATCCATTACATCTTTCTCCCATATCTGCATAATCTATGTGTAGTTCTCGAAATGGTCCTATTTGCTCAGGCAATGCTCATCATAGTGTTCTCAATGTCATCCCTGGATTGTATATTTGGTATGTGGTACATTCTATCACCATTTTGGATATCTGCTCTTGTAGGCCTGGCACGAACCAATTTTCCTGAATTTCCGCTGCAATATGTTGTTTGGCATTATGGGCTGGGAAGTGAAGCTGTTGAAATGCTATTTCTAGTAGTTTCCCTGTCATCACTACTTTACTTGTGTTATTCTGCCGGGAGAAGGTCAGAGGATGATTGACTACACCCTCTCTTTTCCCATAGTTCTTTTTCCTCAGTTGACACATCCTGCTGTAACTCTAATATCTGAGAAACTGGCATGGAGTTGTATCCCTCACTCTGCTCTTCTTCCACATGTCTTTGCAATATGTACTCACCTGTTGTTTCCTTAGTTAAGTAGGATGCTGCTTTGGCGGCAGCGTCCGCTGCCGCATTCCCTAATGAGATGACATCATTCTTGTTTGTGTGGGCCTGGCATTTTACTAACGCTACAACTGTTGGCTCTTTTAGTGCTCCTATTAGTTCTGCTAGTAATTCAGCATGCTGCACTGGGGACCCATCTGCTCTTCGAAATCCTCTCCTTCCCCATCGGGCCAGTCCCCCATGCACTGTTGTGGTCATGTATGTGGAATCAGTGTATATTGTTACAGCACTTCCTTTCGCTGTATGCAGCGCTTCAATTAGTGCCACTAGTTCGGCTGCCTGTGCCGAAAAATGGGCGGGCAATATTTTTTGGACAATTACTTCATATTCTCCTTGTTCCAATCATACCACTGCCGCCCCACATGTTTTTCCCCAGTTTCACAATTTATTGATGCTGACCCATCTACAAAATATACCTCTCCTTCAGTCAGTGCATCTTCATTGGCTGTCGGTGTACCATCATCTTCCCCTCTGTATTTGGCACATGCTTCTGTGAGAAATGTGGCTGGGTTCACTGTTTTACACCTTACTATGTGTATATTTGCACTTAATATTATTTCATATGCTGTGGCTCTTTGTGTTGTTAGTGTACTTTTGAAACTTTCTAGTATGGCAAACAGTGAATGCTCCACGTACAGAGTCACGGAGCATCCCATCAGAATTGCTGCACTTTTTTCAATGGCAAACGCTGCCGCTGTGAGAGCTTGTTCGCAAGTGAAGTGTCCCTGCATTACTGTGTCTAGTGTACCACTGTAGTACGCCAGAGGCTTGCGACCCAATGATGTTTTTTGTGTCAGTAAGCCTGCCATGAGTGTTCCATCACAATGTGAAAATAAATAAAATCTGCGTTCATAATCTGGTGTGGCTAGGACAGATGCCGTTGATATCTGCTCCTTTAGTGTGTTGAAAGCAGTGTGCATTTCTTGTGTCCATTGTATTGCTATGTTTTCCCTTTGTGCTTCCTTTAGGGCCTGTAGGAGAGGTTTTGCGTATCCTGCGTATTCTGATATACAGGCGCGGCAATAATTGCACATGCTGAGACATTTCTGCATCTCCTTCACTGTTCTAGGCTCACTCACAGCTCGTACTGCAGCTGCTCTGTCGAGTATTATTCTTTTGCCATCTTTTGATATCAGCTGGCCCAAATGCAACACTTCTGTTAAACAATACTGTAATTTCTTCTTGTCCACTTCGTAGCCCTTATGTGCTAACAATGTCATAGTGTTATGGAATCCTGTCTGTACTCATCCTCATTCTTTCCACAAATCAATAGGTTGTCTATGTATTGAATGATCGTGCTCTTTGTGTCAATGTTTCCAAGATCTTCGTGTAAAATTCTGTTGAATATACTCGGGCTCTCACAATACCCCTGGGGCAACCTACAATGTTCATATCTCCCCCCACCCCAGGGTGAAGGCTGTCAAATATTGTGACTCGGGGTCTAGTGGCACTGAGAAAAATGCATTCTTCAAATCCACCACTGGGAAACATGACGCATCTTTGGGTATGCTGCACAAGAATGACACAGAATTTGGGACAAGTGGGAATTAGTTTTTTATGACATCCTTGAGGGGGCGTAGGTCCTGTATCATCCTCCAAGCCCCTCCCTTTGCCTTTTTGATGCGGTAGATACAAGTGTTACAGGGAGAATTTGAAGGTACTATGATCCCTTGCTGTAATAGGGCGTGTATTGTTTCTTTTATCCCTTCTGCTTCTCATGACAGGGGGTACTGTTTTACCGGGTTGAGTTTGATTTTTACGGGTGTCACCTCACGCAGCAATCCCACGTCATGTGGGCCTGTTGTCCATAGATCTTCTGGCACCTGTTGAATGTCATCATTGAAAATGTTGGTGGTGCGTTAACAACGGCCATAAGCGGAAGTGGCACTTGTCGATTCTGAATCATTATGTCACAGGGAATTGCTGTCTCCATTATTATTTCTATGTCATTGTCTGAGTCAGTGAAAGGTTCTCCATCAGACAAATCTCACAAGGCTATGTTGCCATTTATGCACAACACTGTTCGCCATTCACATCCATGTATGTCTAGTCCGATCACTGCTACCCTTTGTGATGATATCCCATGTAAGTCTAGGGATACCACTGACCCGGGCATTATCTCGGGGGGTGCTACGGGACAAAACACAAATTCTGTTGGCACTCTCCATTCTTGGCGCTTGAACTCAGGTACAAAACGCGCCAAGGCCTTTAACCCTTGGATAAACATATCTGAGTCTACAAGTATTCCACACACCTGCTGTGCTGTAGCTTGTGTGTTTATTACCAGCATGGCTCGCATTGCACAAAACCCAGGAGTTGAGCACACTATCCCTCTCTCTGTAAATGAAATGGTCATATTGAGCTTACTAAGGAGATCCCTCCCTAGCACATTTATGGGCGATTCTTCATAGTACAATAAAAATGCCCGCACTGTTTTTCCCCCTACTGTTATTTCCAATTCTTCTGTGTATGTAACCTCGACCACTGCCTGAGAGAACCCCTGCGTCTCCATTTTATGATTAGATAGCGGAAACCTGCCTTCACGTAGGCCCGATTTTTCAGCTCCCGAGTCATAAAAATGACCTGTTTTTGCCTATCACTCGGCTGAACTCTTTAAAATCTGCAAGGATCTGGCCAATCCCGCCGCAGTCTCTACCTCTCCTGTCCCCTCCCAGGCCCTCTGCACGGCTCTGGCTTCTCACTTCATTTTCAAAACTCAGGACATCCTGTCCTCACTCTCCTCCTATCGCCTCCCTCCCCCTATCGCCTGCTCCTCCTCTGGCCCTTCTGCTGCCACCCCCCCCTCCCTCCTTCTCTGCCTTTCCCCTTTTCTCCACAGACAATGTTTCTAGACAAGTCCGATCTATGAAAGTCTCGTCGAAACAGGTTCACCGCTGTTCATCCAAAACCATCAAGGACCACATCGACTCCCTGGCTCCTGCCCTGGCTGATTTCTGCAATCACTCCTTCGCCACAGGAATCTTCCCATCCTCTCTAAAGCACTCCCTTGTGCACCCTCTTCTTAAGAAGCCCTCTGCCGACCCCTCTTGCCCGGCTAACTATTGCCCAATCTCCATCATTCCCTTCCTGGACAAGCTCCTGGAGAAACTGGCCATCTCCCAGCTTAATCTCCACACTGAATCTGTTGGTTGCCTCCATGACCATCAGTCGGCTTCAGAGCCACCAGAAGCACGGAAACTGCTCTCCTGAACATCCGTGAAGACCTGCTCTCCAATCTCGACTCCAACACCCCTTGCGTCCTCATCTTGCTTGATCTCTCTTTTGCCTTTGACACTGTCAACCATGCCATCCTGTTCAACCGCCTCCGTGATAACCTGGGTATCACTGGTCAGGCTCTGGCATGGCTGACTTCCTTCCTCTCCGATCGACCCTCCCAGGTCCAACTTGGGTCCTTCCTCTCTGATATTTTTTTCTCTACCTGCGTTGTCCTCCAGGGATCTAACCTCTCTCCCTGGCTGTTCAACCAATACTTAGCACTCCTTACCCACCGCATCGCGGCTTTCTGACCCAATTTTCAGTGCTATGCGGATGATACCCAGCTCATTTTCAGGCTACCCTCGGCCTCCTCCTCTCCTTCTCTCATCTGTGACTGTCTGTCTGCTATCCAGGTGTGGTGTGCAGCCAATGACCTCTGCCTTAATGCCAGTAAGACTGAGATTCTACTCATCGGCACACCCACTCCCTCCTTCCCTGCAGCTCTCTGGCCTGCCTCTCTTGGCCCTCCTCCTGCTCCCACCTGCAAGGCAAAAAACCTCGGGGTCATCTTCGACTCCTCACTCTCCTTCTGTCCTCACATCTCTGACGTCTCTAAGAAGTCCCACTACCATCTGCACCTCCTCAGAGGTATTCTTCCTTTTCTCACCTTCCCCCAGAAGCTCATTGTCTCCAGAGCCCTGGTTCTCTCTATGCTGGACTATTGTAACAGCCTCTATCTAAATCTGCCTGCCTCTACTCTCCGCCCTCTGCAACTTATCCAGAACAGTACTGCGAGACTTGTCCTTGGCCTCAAGCCCAGGGATCGTATCTCTCCAGGACTGAAATCTCTGCACTGGCTCACAGTGGCTGCGAGGATTAAATTCAAAACCCTCTGCATTGTCCACAAGGCCTTCTGGGGGCTGGGGCCGGAATACCTTCAACTCTCTCTTCCTAAATATCTTCCTTCCCGAGCTCTTCGCTCATCCGCCTCCAACTCCCTCAGGGTCAGTCGCTTCTCCAAGCAACGAGTTGGTGGTAGATCTCTCTCCTCGGCAGGGGCCTCCCTCTGGAACAGCCTTCCTGCCTCCCTGAAACTTGAGGAAAACCATCTCCGGTTCCGGAAGCACCTCAAAACCTTCCTCTTTGCTTCTGATTTCTATCTTCCTCTCCCCTGCTGATTCCTGGCTGAAACTGCACTTGTTACATGGCCTCCCTCTCTGCTCACAGGCCCGGCCCTGCCAGTTGCTCACCTGCACTGCCTCCCTGGCAACCCCTCACCTGGATACTGTTTCTGTATCACTACAGTCCCCCTACCTGCACTTATGCCTGCACTTACCTTGCACTTGCCACTAGCTGGCCGTTTATTTATTCTTATACTTCTATCCCTTGTACAGCACTTCCCCTCTCCCTGCACCCTCGCACTTTTCCCTTTCCCCCCTTCCCATGCACTTGCTCAATCTGAATGACACCTGGCCTAGTAGGATCGTTATCTGTCTTCCCCTCTTCGAGCCTTGAAACACTTGTGTATAGGCATGTTACAAATGCCATATCATATCAAATCTATCTCCGCCCCACCAGTAGTTCCTCAGCTGCATCGAGGGTCGTTGATAGTACTGGACATGCAAGTGCTCCCTGTGGGCTGTCCTATGCTGAATATCTCGTGTTCTCTCCATTATCAAAAACATTGCCTGATACCACTGCCTTTCCTCTGAAAGGCGCAGGGGCACCATTTGCCGTTCTAACAATGGAATTACCGCGAATAGGGCCATGTGTTCTCAGGACTGGTATTGTTGTTGTGCGTGCTGTTGGGGTGCTCTGTGATCATCTATGTACCTCGGATCGGGTTGCCCTTCTCATCTGTCACCACCAATAGGCAGCCCATGTGGGCTTCTGGGCTGGGGGTGACCATACTGCTGTTCATTCAGGTAGTTGTTCATGGGGTGGCTTTGGCACCCCCTTAAGAAATGCCCCACCTCCCGCAGTTCTCCTCCTCCTCTTGGACTATGTCCTCCATACCCTCTGTACCCGTACCCACCCCCTCTAGACCCTATGTACCCACCTCTGCCTCCACAGGCGCTCCTTACTTGCCATTGTGGCCCCCTGTATTGTTCTTCTCCATTCCATTGCTCTTGTCCATTTCCTGCCCAGTTTGCTGCCATCCTAGCTTGTATTGCTATTGGCCCATCCTCCTCCTCTCGTTCTCTGCCTACAGGGAGGGCAGCTACTGCTGCGGTGACCTTCAACTTCTTTTGGGCTATCTCCCTTTCTCTATATTTATTTCTTTTGCAATGATGTACTATAATACTGTATTTCTGGCCAGCCTTTGACTTCTACCCCAGCTATTTTATCAAGAGCCTCCTGAACTTCCTTCAGGAACCCTCTTTTGATTATAAAGTAGAACAGGGAGGTTGATTGATCCCAAGCCATTCCCGTCTCCGAACTCCACATCTACTGCAACCATAAAATGAAGGCCATTGCATCCTCCTCCTCTCCCATTGTGCAATGCATTATAGACTGTAAATCTGGTATATCAGGAAACGTGTAGGTTAGTGTATCCCATGCTCTTGCTCTCACTGTATTAAAGGATGTCCCATCATGGCGGTCACAGTCTAGTGTTTTTCCGGGG
Source organism: Ambystoma mexicanum (assembly GCF_040938575.1). NCBI lineage: Eukaryota > Metazoa > Chordata > Amphibia > Caudata > Ambystomatidae > Ambystoma > Ambystoma mexicanum. The sequence goes on along the minus strand of NC_090934.1, from coordinate 257,358,426 downwards.
AAGCCTGCCTTTGCCCACACCCTGTTGGCTTGGCCACCTACTGAGGACACTAATACACTTTTGACATCACTTACTGCCAAGGGAACCCCGGCAGTGTTTTTCTCAAATGCATATATCCACTTACTTGCCCCTCCCGAAAGTGGGGGTAACAATTTTAGTAAGTTTGCCTTATCCATTTGAGCCCAAGGTATATAATTGGGTCTCCCCCCTTCTGTGTATCAATGGTAACTGCAACTTGTTTCTTGCTGCCTTCCCTATACTTACCTTTGCTCCCTTTTTTCCCAGCACCCCCATTCGTCCCATCCTATTCCTCAGCCTTCCATTCCATTCTTCTTCCATCACCCTCCCCAAGGGAGTCTGTTCCATTCCTGCTGGTACCCCACCTGTTGCCCCCCCCCAGTCTCCTCTCATCTTCTTCTTGCTCTTCTATGTCGCACCAATATTCTTCCTTTCTATCTGATGTAATGCCCCCTCCTTCAGCACCCCCCTCACTTGCTGCTTGATCTATTTCTATTATTCTTGTTGGTGTATTATTAATTCGGAACAATATTTCTCCCTTCTTCCACCCCTCCTCCGTTGACCTCTCATGTGGTTGAGACATCTGTGTTTGTTCTACCCTGGTGGTACCGGAGCCTCCTTGTTCACATATAGCTCCGAATCGTGATAGTTCTGTCTGAGCCATTGTTAATCGTGAGTCTAAATCTTGTGTGAATTTTTCGATATCTATTGCTGGGGTACTCACTTGTCCACCTGCTCTTGGACACTTGCATGGGGGAGGTGCTGTGGGTTGGGGTGTGGAAGGGGATGTAGGCTTTGACACGTACACTGGGTCACTATACCCTTCAGCTGGTACTGGCTTTGGCAAGAGGGGATATAATCGGCCATTTCTATTTTGCCCTCCTTCACTTCCCCCTCCTTCCCACTACCATTTGCTGCCAGGGGAGATGTGATCTGTTCCTTGCTCTGTTCTTTTCCCTTGCTTGGAGGTACTTCCTAGAAGAGCCTCCATAAATCTAATATTTCTTGTCTATTGTGCAATTGTTTGCCATTGTACTTTACAAACAAGCAAGTGGCTACCATGTCTAGGACGTTCTTGTTGAACGATCCCCCTTTGGGCCATACCTGGGGTAGGCTTTCCCCTTTTAACTCTGTGATCCATTGATCATGGTATTTTGTGATCCTATCTGCGTATCCTGGCAAACTTTGACAGATGTGTGCCAACAGTGTTTCTGCACCCATTCTGTCTTAACAATTCCTTCCCATCTTGTGAGTCTGTACAACAATAATGCAATTCACAATACTTCAATACTTTACTTCTTCGTATGTCACTTCTGTGACACTGTATTTGATACTTTCCACCTGACAAAATATGTTAACACAATCCTGTAACACTGCCTTTTGTCATGGCTTGTCCGTGTACACTATGCGCAACAAACACAACAAAACAATTACATACCAACGACCATTAAACATTTCACATTTAACATAAATCCTACCTATCTGTCCCCTTTACTCTTGCAATGTATCCCCTTGATTCCCTATCTTGATCCCTCACCCATTACCCCGCCCCTACCCAAAGAAGAAAAGAATGAAGCATTTCTAAATTCTACTCTGAGTCTTCTCTTTAAACAAGACTCCTACTGATTCTACTTTGTTTGTTTGTTTATTTGTTTGTTTGTTTATTTGTATAGCGCTCCTGACCCAGGGGCATATGGGCGCTTAAACATCAAGTTACAGGCAATGGTGAGGAACATTTGTACATTAGAGCAACATATGTATAGTTACAAGAAAGCAGATAGTACCAAGCAGACATAGTACAGGATACATTCGTACATTAGGCATGCATACATAATTGGTTATTTATTGAGTAACCAAGTGATGACCTTAGTTCTGAAAGGTTGGAAGGTGGGGGTGTTTTCATATCCTGTGGGATAGTGTTCCACAGTTGTGAGGCTAGAACTGGGAAGCTGGATCCACCGGCTCTTTTGAGGGAGTATTTGGGCACCATCAGTTGTAGTGTATTGGAGGATCTGGTGGTTCTGGCATTCTGTCTTAGGGTGAATTTATTGGTTAAATAGGGCGGGGCTAGGTGGTTGAGAGCTTTGTAAGTGAGGCAGATGGTTTTTAGGTCTATTTTTTGTTGGATGGAGAGCCATTTGCATGAGGTTCTTGTAGCCGAGATATGTTCTCTTCTAGGGATATTGAGGGCTGCACGGAGTGCATTGTTTTGTAGAACTTGCAGTTTATTGTTTACTGTCTTGTTGGCACCTACATAAAGGCTGTTACAGTAATCCAGTTTGGATTGTATAGGTGCTCTGGCTAAAATGAGGCAGTTGTTGGGGGAGATCAGAGGTCTGCAGGTCCTAATTAGTTTACCAGTGTAAGTGGTGGCTGAGGCAGTCATATTAATTTGTTTGGCGAGGTTGGTATTCGTGTCTAAATAGAAACCAAGAGTTTTTACACTTTTGGGGATGGGAATAGTGTTACCGTCAATGGTAAAGCTGGTGTAACTAGGGCTAAGATTCCGGGTGGTGTTAGGTGAGCCGACAAGGAGCAGTTCGGTCTTGTCATCATTCAGGCAGAGGCCATGTGTGGCCATCCATGCCTGAATGATGGAGAAGACTTCACTGATCCGGTTGGCGTCCAAGTTGTAATTGCCGGACAAGGTGAGGAGTATCTGGGTGTCATCTGCGTAGTTAGTGTAGGTGACACCCAGATGGTCCAGCTTGTCAAATAGGGGCTTTGTAAATATATTATACAAAGTGGGTGAGACACAAGAACCTTGTGGGACACCGCAAGTAATGGGAATAGGGTCGGCCGCTGCTACTGGTGAGAAGACCCGCATGGTCCTGTTGTCAAGGAAGGATTGGATCCATGTGACCGCGGCGTGGGAGAAGTGTGCTGCCGATGACAATTGGTTGCACAAGATTTTGTGGTCAACCAGGTCAAAGGCAGCGAAAAGGTCAAGGAGAAGAAGGATGGCAGCCCTACCTTTATCTTTGAGTTCGTCTATCTGGCTATTGAGGTCAACAAGGGCCGTTTCCGTCCCATGTTGAGGACGAAAGCCAGATTGGCGAGTTCCTAGTAGTTGGTTTGTCTCAAGGTACTCCTGAATTTGTAAATAGGCCACTCTGTCAAGAATTTTTAATAGGAATGGGACAGTGGTGATGGGTCTATAATTCGTGTGTATATCTGGGTCAAGAGTTTGTTTTTTTAACAGTGGTAGGACCCAAGATTGTTTCAGATTACTTGGGACCGTGTTATTGGCGAATGACAAATTTATTAATTTGGTAATGAAGGGGGAAAGATCCCTAGCTGCATCTTTTATGATCTGTGCAGGGCAACTATCCCCCTTACAGTTCGAGGGTTTCAAGGATGCTATAATTTTTTGTACTACAGGTATGGTTACCTTTTTGAAGGTGAAGCTAGAGCTCGTGGCGGTGGGTGGAGGAAGGGTGGGTCTGGAGGTAGGACCATGAGTGAGTTGTTGTCGTTTGTTTTCAATTTTAGTTTGGAGCCCTGAGATTTTGTTAGCAAGGGCATTCTGGATCCCTGTGCACCATGGTTTGTCCTTAGTGCAGGTATCTGCAGGAGGAATGGGGTTTTCTAGTTCCTTTAGGATGTTAAAGAGCTCTTTTGTGCTAGAGCCTGCCTGAGTGATCCTGGAATTAAGAGATTCTTTCTTAGCGCATGTGATCTCATTTTTGTAGAGGGTGGAGATATTGGTAAGATTAGTTCTATTATCTACTGAGGGCACTGATTTCCATAGTGCTTCAATTTTTTTGTTGTCGGAGAGTTTTGAGATCCGGGGTGTACCACGCATTCAGGTGCGCTTTTGGTTTCCCTTTGCGCATTTTTAGTGGAGCAATGATGTCGATAGCTTTAGCCATGGAATCATTATAGGCGTTGACCAGCAGGTTTAAGTCAGTTGTATCTGGTAGAGCGTTCAGTATAGGGGTCACTAGGGGTATTAGGGCTTCCGCTGTGATGTTGCTCTTTTTTCTAGTTAGGCAGGCCGGTGCAATGACAGGCCTTTTATGCACTAGGTTATTGATATTAATGTCGAGTGGAAGGAAGTAGTGGTCCGTCCAGATGAGCTGTACAGGGTCTTTCAGGGTGATGTCGCAATTAAGGGCGGTTACCCAGTCAAGGATTCTACCCTTCGAGTGGGTGGGTTTGGAACAGAGTTGTAGGAGGCCATGCTTCTCTAGTGCCGTGGCCAGGGTAGTGGCTGGGGTGTCGAGAGGGTCGTTGAACCCAAGATTGAAGTCTCCAGGTATAATCATTTGTGCTGAGGGTTTGGAACTTTCGGCTACTAGTGAGGTGATATCTTCCTCAAATGAGCCAGGTGGGCCCGGGGGTCTTTTAAATAAGATGCAACGTGATAGTACTCTTAGGGGAGGTTTGTAATTTAACTGTGAGATGCTCACATCTGGAGGAGAGGAGACTGGTCTAATATCAAGCAAGGACTTCAAAATGATAGCTACACAACCTCCTCGAGCGTTAGGTCTGTCTACTGTGAGGATGGTGTAATTATCAGGGATAGCTAGGGTAAGAGATGGTCCCGCAGCATCATGCAGGCAGGTTTCAGTCACAGCGAGGAAGTCCAGGTTGTTGGTCAGGATGATGTCTGCGACTTCAATGGAATGGGCAACTAATGATCTAACATTTAGAAGAGCTCCTTTTAGTGTAGGAGGAATTGAGGGAGGTTACAGTGTGATTGTTAGTCTTGTCGGGTAGATTAGCTGGGCGTTTGCTAGTTTTGTGGTGGGTTCTGGCACCAAGTCTATTGTTACGATCGGTAGGGATGAGGGTAGTAGTTTGAAGGACAGTTAGGTCAGTTGTTATGGAGGGGCTGTCGGGATGCTCTCGTGTCGGTAGGGTTTTGCTTGGAGCTAATTGAGTTCTTATTTGTTAGGATATCAGAAAAGTGTGCATGGTCAAAGGCAGGATAGGCAGATTGTGAGACCGGGAGGAAGGCTGGTGTAGTGGGCAAGAATGGTGTGGGGCAGACGATAGGCTGATGTCTTGGGCAGGCAGGTCTCGCTAGACCATTTTTATGGGCTATGTATCTGTTACCATTGCAAGGTGGATCCCTTTGCATGACACAAAAGGGGAACATGATCACGGTAAGGCAAAGTAGCATAATGAGGATGCTAGGGCTGAGGCACCGTGCAGAGGATTGGCGAATAAGGGACATCAGTGGCCTGGGTGGAGTGTTGCCAGATAGTAACAAAGTTGGAGGGCTGGTATCAAGTTGTGGCTGAGTGTCAGGCAGGCAAGGATATTGGTATCTTTTAAATAGCTAAATACAGCTATCAAGATAGGCTAAATACAACTATCAAGGCAGGCTAAATACAGCTATCAAGGCAGGCTAAATACAACTATCAAGGCAGGCTAAATACAGCTATCAAGGCAGGCTAAATACAGCTATCAAGGCAGGCTAAATACAACTATCAAGGCAGTGTCAAGTGATATGCGACTAACAGGGCAGGCTGAGTACAGCTAACAGGCATGCTGAGTGCAACTTTCACAGTTACAGTGTACATTCAAGTAACTAAGTGCCGCTGTCCAGTGAGAAGTAGTCACAAATGAGTGCATGTGCTCGTGCAGCTGTAGGGCCATGTAGTGGGTGTCTCTGACAAGGGGTAATGCAGCAGGTATCAAGGGAAGGTCTTTATAGTGGATTGACACAGTGATTGCAAGTGTGAGCAAGAAAGAACCAATAAGAAAAGCAGTAATGGTACTAATGCATTTCAAATCTCCAATGTAGAAAAGAGGCAACACGGTTGTAAAGGCATTTGGAAGAGGTCACTCTGTACAGTTATGCAATTATATTAAGAGAAACAATCTAGTTGGAGTAGTGCTGATTTCTCATGCATACGATGTATGATAGGCAGGGCGCCTAGTTATGGGTCGGTGAGAACGAGATCCATGTCGGGAGATGCTTTGGCGTTATACCAGTGTGTCTTAAAATCTTTTGCAGACCAGTTTTCCTCATTATATCCAGCACTAGTCGAGATAGCACTAGGTGGCGCCGCCTTCCACCCCCTCACGGAGCTAGGTTCCCATATTCCTTTTTCACCTTGTAATCTCCTTAACTTGTCCTAATGGCCATATGCAGAAAGAGAAAGAAAATATATTAAGCCCACGAGTTCTCCCTTAACTATATTAACCTTTACTCTCCTTTAATCCCCCTTCACTTCGTCTGACTCCATGCACTACATCTGCATCCCTCCCCTAGCTTCTTTTAGCGTCACCGCACTTGATACTCACGTGTCTGTCTTGATCCGAGACCCTCTGGATCTGGTCTGTCAAGACGCTGCCACGCACTCAATGGTCGCACCTGGCTCCGGCGAGTGGTACGATGGGTTTTTGCAAAGCCAGGACCCGTAACCTCTTGCCCTACTGCGTGCGCACGTCTAGGTGTACCGGTTGCCATAGGTGGGCAGCTCTTTTGAGGGGTGCGCCCTCGGTCTCTGCTGTGGCCTGGGACGTCTCGTGGCAAAAGGAATGAAAAGAACGCTATTGCGTCATTGTCACCAAATGAAAGTGAGCGTCCCCCAAAAGTGCAGTAATAACTCCCCAATGAGAGTCAATAATAGACACACCCCAGGAGGGAATGAGACCAAGACCAAGTGTGGGGAAAGATAAAAAGTAAAGTTTATCCAAAACCAAATAGGGCAAGCTGAGAACTCTGCAAACTCTGAGAGCGCTCTGCCCAAACATCAGAAAATGCACATTATATTACAAAATTACGTCATCTATGACGTGTGCTATAGGAGATACATTGAAGGATGGTTATTGGACAAAGGGGACAGGACTGTATCCATGCTGTAGGGGTGGTGCTCCCAGATTGGCTGGCATAGAACTGCTTACATTGTGGAGCATGTCGGTCAGCTGGTCTCATCTGGGGGTGTGCAGGGTCAGGCGATGTCCAAATTGTGAAGATATATACTGTGTAACATTTGCCAGTGCGGCCACACATACGTTGAACATTATTTATACATTTTGGCATATAAGAATTACATCACTGGACGTTTGACCTTGACGATAAAAGTGAGACTACATGGGCCCAGGTTTCTAATCTATTCACAATATTACATTGTCACATTCATCAAACATTCCCTTAGATTCCATGAAAGAATGGTGTATTGTTGGTTATTGTGACGGGAATATATTGCCACACATAGGATAAGTGGTCTGGAGTAAGCAGGGGTGGTACACTGATGAGGGGCATGCAACCGTTACATCAAAAGGCTTTGAGGTGAGGGGCTTGTTGTTTCTTTAAACAGTGTCTAGGGGTGTGAGGTGGGTTTGTGGAGACATCATATGACAGGAGGCCGGGGGGTGGATAATTGGTGCGGGCTCAGCGGAAGGGTGAGAGGTTACATTTGTTAAATTAAGGCATCAGTAAGACAAGAGCCTTTGGCCATCAACCCAGCGTTGGGGGGAGAATGGTGGGGGCTGAGTGTGTGGCACTGCTAGAGAGGGGAGAGAAGGTCCTGAGGTTTAAGTTTGGTCCAGTTTGATTAGTGCAATTATACGTGAGTCATTAGAGGGAGGTAAAAAACGTTTATTGCCACTCCATTTACAACAAATAATAAGCAAGCTCTGATTACATTATAGGCTGTGCCTCTGCATTTACCACGATCATCCACGATCATCATGCTGCTAAATAGCTCTATTTACATTGGCCTCGTGGCCTTGCCATTTATAGTGTACACATGAGTCTTGTACCATTTGAACCTAGTTGTGAGCATACATAGTATTGAAAACCCAGTGAACATGTGGACCATACAGTTTGCATCATATCGAACGAGTCACTTAGCACGTCATATATTAGCGAGAGTCTATGATAGGGAGCGATGTGTAACCAACAATATAAGACCCAGACACATGGATCATAACTTTATGTTCAATGAAATGTGTTTTAGACATGTTAATAAATGATCGTTCTGTTACACACAACCACAGAAGTGGATTTATAGCCTTGACAGAGGGGATTAACATTGGGGGGTGAAATAGAGTGGCACACAGTCGTGGGGTACATATCTGTTAAATCAAAAGAGGTGTGAGGTTGGGGGGTTATCCACAGAATATATCTTGAATGCAGGGTCTGCAAGTGATGAGCCATGTTTGTGGAGATGAATTGTTTTTCCAGACCCAAGCTTGTGTATATCTTGAATGTAGGGTCTGCAAGTGATGAGACATGGCTGTGGAGATGAATTGTTTTTCCAGACCCAAGCTCATACCCGGTCATTCACAGGTAAGTGATGGACAGAGCAAGGCGAGAGATACAGTGTTTGACTTGTAGCTTGTTTGCGCCTAGTCTCCCGTGAGAACAGGACTGCTGCAGGGACATGGAGGGGAGGAGGTGGGGGAAATAACTGGCTCACTGTGTGCAGTTTCAAGGGAGAGCTGCAGCCCTGCAGGCTGGCTTTGCTATGAGGCCTGCTTTAGCATGTACAAATGGATCCATATGTGTTGTTCCGCGGCAGTCTGGCACCTCTAGCTACAGGCGCATGGGCAGCCGTAAGGCGAGCATCGTGTACAGGAGGGTCGGAATGGAGGGGAGGGTCCCTAGGAGACCTTTCCTCCCATACAGGAGTCAAGGAGGACAAAGGAGTTGGGACAGTACGGGAAGGCAAGGGTGCCTGTGCAGAGGAGGAGGAAGGCACAGTGGGGAAGGGAGCCTGTGCAGAGGAGGAGGAAGGCACAGTGGGCAAGGAAGCCAGTACAGAGGAGGAAGGAACAGTGGACAAGACTGTTTGTGCAGAGGAGGAATTGGGCACAGGAGGCTGTGGGGCCTGGCCGGAAGGAGATGTAAGGTTAGAGAGACGAGGGAGACATAGGTCTCTGCAATAGGAATACCTACGTTGTTATTTGCAGTTGTCCAGGAAGGTGGTAGTTGGCCCATTATTACCATTGTGATATTATTTAGATATCATTTTGGCTCATGCGTCCGGTTCCTTTTATGTATATTATTTGTGAGGCCACTGGTCCCGCAGCATTGGGTGAGTTTAATTTTCTTATTGCAATCTCTATATCTATTTGGTCGAAGTTAATTTTCCATACTGCTTCTGGAATTTTCATAGACACAGGGGGCTTTATCTTGGGATCTATGAAAACTTTGGAAAAATGATCCACCCATTGACTTTCTGTTACTCCGCTGCATAGGATTGCCTGTTGATTAAACGTTGTTTAATTCAAGAGAGCCCATGTCACTCTGTCATTTGCTTGTACTAGTGCCTTCAACATCATCTCTCCTTGTTCTTGATATCTCAATATACGAAAGTTAATCAGCCAGTTTACATACTGTTGTTTCCTCTATTTATTTAGCTCTGTTCTTTTATCTGCAGTTAGGTTCTTCATCTTTTTGTAGGTCTTTCCTCAGGCATTTGTTTTATTCTGCTATCATGTTACTATTTTGATGTTTGTGTTTCATGTGGATATATTAAGCCAGTTTCAACTATCTTATAACTTTCCAATAGCGGTTGGTAGCATAGATCACTGCTTCCATTCTTTAGGTGATCTGTGAAAGCATTGTTTAACTGCGCAATGTCATTCGCCTTAAACTTTAGCCGATTCCTTCCTTGGTTTAGTGTTGTATTTATTGCGAGAAGGGACTGAGGTTTCTTTGTCCATATGTTCCAAGAGAGACGCAATGCGCCATGATTGCTTTTTGGCCATTGCTAGAATCTCTAATTGTTTGATGTTAGTGTGAAGTTACATAAACTCCAAATATATTCCATGGTCGAAGCAGAACTCTCACACTGCCATGTCACTTTTCCTGGGATATCGCCTCTTGTTTGGCCATTCAGCATATAGCAGTTACGTTTTCAGTTCTTGGTACCACATTTGGTTTCTTTGTTTGTCATTCTGAGTTGCTGTGTGTTTAAACGACAGTGGGATACCTCTCTGATGCAATCATTTATTATTTAAATTGTCACAGATTGGCAAGTGTGGGTTTCTCAAAGTAGCAGTTCTCTATTATTGCAGTAGCTGTTTGCATAAATGTCCTGTTTGTGATCATAGCTGGATTCCAATAGATATTTAAGATCACTGAATATCTTGGATAATCATCATCATTGTGTATATGCTGTAAGGTTGTGACCTGCATAAAGGGGTTTGGGTTTTCATTCTTGAGGACCCAGACACTGGGATTATTATTAATCATTGTCAGTAATCCTGAGAATGGTCTACCATGTTCCCCTTTAACACAGGATTTAAGAATAATACATATCCATCTCTATTTGGTAACTCACGCAACCAAGTCTCTTGAAAACATATGATATCATGGTCCCCACTATGCTGAATTGGGTCCAAATAGGTGTTTAAAACACTTGTGTGTTCCATGAGAATAGGGTTCCTGTTTTTTTGGACCATTTTCCTTTTAGCTAATTGTCACGAATCGTGGCATCAAGCATGGCAACAAACACAGTAATACTCACGGCGTAAGGTCCTCTTATCGCTTATTCGGAGCGAAAAAGATGAACGGCAACCTTTGCTCTCTGAACTCATGCAAAGGTCATATTCTGCGCTCCAGACCGCGCCTTGCAAATGCCCCGCAGTGGGTCTTCGTTACTGGACGTTCCCGTATGCTAGAGCATTGGAGGTTGCCTTGGAGACGATGGCGTACTCTCCACGCAACACGTCACACGGTGCGACACGATTGGGTCACATGACATGTAGCATTTAAACCCCTTTCATTTTTGCTGCGATGCTTCTGATTCGTACTACGGTAGCTAACCCTTGCGTTACTTTTTTGAATTGTGCTTTTGTTGTATAATTCTCACAAGAAATGATAGGAGGCAGAGTAGTTGCAAGTTGTGTCCTTTTATTCTTCTGCACCACTCAAGTAAATCTGCAACATATATATATATATGAGTCAATGATGGGCAACAGGCCCCGGTTCTGCGACACAACTCGTGTAAATGTCGGGAGTCTCTCTTGCGACTTGGAGTCCTCTTCTCGGGAGGAGCGCCCGGGAGCGCGTCCTGCTCCATGGCTTTCCCCCACCTGAATGCCGGCTGGGCACGCAAAGCCCGCACTTCCGGCCGCGCACGAGACCAGGAGGTCTCGTGATATCTCTACACACCTCCCTCTGATAATGCAAAGGCAGTTCATTTCAATACATAGTCATTGTATCTCACCGGTCTTCTGTGTTCCCTTCGCGGACGATCGCCTCTCTCACTGCACACGTCCTGCTGGTCATTTTCTCGCTCGACTGTGGGGCATCCACTTGAAACTCATTTTCTTCAACTTCTCTTCTGTCTGTCTCCGGTTCCCGTTCTTCCCCCCTCTCATTGTCCATTACTCCTTCAGCTTCAGACCTTTCAAAAGTCTTTTCTCTCTCTTGCCTCTTTTCAAACATGGCTACTCTTTCCATGTTCCATGTGCGCCCATATTCGGTGCGGACATGGTTTGCGCCTCGGTGAATCACCTTCACAGGTCTGCTGAACTCTGAGCCCGTGATTTGATCCTTGGTCGGTAACCGTATTTTGATCCAATCTCCTTCTTTAACTTCTGACTCTTGTTTGGTCCTTCTTCTTCTGTCACTCCACCTTTTCATGCGTGCCTCGCTGTTCTCTATTCTCCACACCCCTTCCGACATGTCTACTTCTTCGTCTTCTCTTACTCTGGCCAACCATGGCGGCACTAGCGTGGATGCTGCTCTCCTCCCTCTCAGCATGCGAAAAGGAGAGATTTGGGTGATCCCGTTGGGGGTCAGTCTGTGAGCTGCGATGGCCTCTTTTGTTGTTTTGAGGGGATCCATTCCTGAAGCGGTTGCTAATTGGATGGCTCCCTTAATAAACCTGTTGGCTCTCTCGACGAGCCCATTTGCTTGGGGATGGTAGAGTGCTGCTTTCTTCTGGTGTATGTTGTGCCTCAGAAACAGTTCCATGTCTCTGGATATAAGTTGTACTCCGTTGTCTGTTACTAACTCGTTGGGGAGCCCTTCCCTCTGAAAAATTGCCGTGAGGACCTCTATTACGGTTGCGGTCGTGATGTTAGGAACAAACTCGGCCTCGACCCATTTCGATAAATAGTCCACTAGCACTATGCTGTACCGATGCTCAGGCGCCATCGCCTCCAATGGTCCTATAAAGTCTAGACCCACTTTTGACCACACCGCTTCTGGGGTCTCTGTGGGAATCATGGGCGCCTGTCTGATCTTCAGGCGCTTGTCACTGTTGAGACACTCATGGCATCTCTCAATCATGGTGCGGATCTCTTGGTCCATGGCCGGCCACCAGTAGGCTTCTCTCACTCTGCGACGTGTCATGGTGTTCCCTAGACGGCCCGCCTGGGCCCTGCACAGAATGATTTTCCTCATGCCTGTGGGCGGGATTACCTGGTCGGTTTTCATAATTATACCGTCGGCTTCTGAGATCTCATCTGCCACTTTCCAATAAGGTCTCATACCTTCTGGCACTGCCCTTTCATCTGGCCATCCATTTTTGATCCATTCTCTGATTCTGACCATGGTAGGATCCTTTCCGTCTTCTTCCATCCAGTGTTTTTCGCTGAGTTCCAGGTAGTCGGGCGCCTTGAGATCTGTAATGGATGCTACAATGCATTCTTCTTGTAAGAAAGTGGTGGCATTGTCCTTGCCCTCTAGCAATCTTGACATGCAGTCTGCCTGCAAATTCTTCCATCCTGAGATGTGTTGCACCTCAAAGGTGTATTCCTGCAGTTTTGCTGCTATACGAGCCAATCTGGGCGTTGACACTTTGGTGCCACCTCGGCTGAGCCTGTGGATGAGGGGCTTATGGTCGGTAACCAACTTGAACTTTGTGTTCCACACATATGTCCTGAAATGTTCTATGGCCCATGCACACGCTAGCATCTCCTTCTCTATGGTGGAGTAGTTTTGTTCAACTGACGATAGGGCTTTCGAGGCAAACGCTACCACATGTTCCGTGTCGCCCTTCTTCTGAGTGAGAACCGCCCCTAGTCCATATGCACTGGCGTCTGTAGTGATGACTGTACTCCACTCTTGGTTGAACGGTTGCAGGCATGGCGCTTCAACTATGTGTCATTTTATGCTTTCCAATGCTTTCTTCTGATCTTCCTGCCACGTGTACTCTGACCCTTTTTTGAGGAGCTCTCGGAGCGGCGCTGAGGTTTCCGAGAATTTGGGGATGAATTTTGCATAGTACTCCGCCAACCCAAGGAATGACCTCACTTCGTCTTTGTTGGTGGGTTCTGGAGCTTTAATTATGGCCTGCAGTAAGTTTTGCTTGGGATTTATACCCATCTCTGATATTTTGTACCCCAAATACTCAACTTCTTTTGCTTTGAACATACATTTTTCGTACCTTAATCTCACTCCCGCTTCTTGCAGTTTGGTGAGGACTGTTCTCAATGTGACATCATGCATCTGTTCGTCCCTTGCGTAGATAAGGATGTCATCCTGGAAATAGGCCACGTTCCTGACGTTCCGCAGCAGAGCATCCATCATGCGTTGAAACGCCGAGGCTGCAGATGATAAACCAAATGCCATTTTGGTGAACTGGTACGTGCCAAACGGGGTGATGAAAGCAGTGAGTGGCTTGGACTCCTTGCGCAGTTGAATTTGATGGTAGGCGTTCCAGTTTCGAGAATACTTTGGCGTCCTTCATCATGAGGATTAACTCATTGATGCTCGGCAGTTGGTAGCTATCCGCAATAACTTCCAGGTTAAGGCTGCGGAGATCAATGCATACTCTTAGCTCTTGTGAGTTCTGTTTCTTTATGAGTACCACTGGGCTCAGCCACTCAGAAGCTTCAATTTCTTCGATGACGCCATCTTTCTTCATTCTGTCCAGTTGGCTTCTGAGTGTCCATCTTGCAGTTGCTGGTACTGGCCTTACTCTGTGCTTGACCGGGACTGCGTTCGTTTTGAGTAATATGTTGTGGACAAAGCCCTTGATGTGTCCAGGTTCTTCTGAAAATAGTTTGGGGTAATCACTTTTTGCTACTGGTGCGCTCCTCCAACTGACTGACAGTACCTGATCCTCTGTGCTGGGGTCCAGCTTGATTTTCAGTTTCGCCTGATCATCCCACCCTAATACCGCTGGGCCTTCTTGACTAAAGTAAACTTTGGTGGTGGTCTCTCTTCCTTTGAACTCTACTTTCCCTTTGATGTAGCCCAACAAGTCTACAGACGCACCACCAAAAACTGTAGGCTTGTGCCGTGTGCTGAGTACTTGGACCGTCTCTGTACCCATCATCCCTTTGTATGTGCGTAGGGGTATTATGGTGAGATCAGAACCCGAATCAGCCATGACCCTTGTTTCCAGTCCATTGATTTTGATTGCACAATGGGGCTTTTCTCTTCTGGCCCGTGAGCACTGTCGGTCTCCCTTCATCTTCCGAGGACGAATCCCTCTCCGTGTTGTGTTCAGCGTTGACACTCATGATCTTCTTGTTGCGCCACCGACACATGATTGAGAAGTGACCAATCTTTTTGCATACTGAGCACTCCTTGTCTCTTGCTGGGCACTCTCTATCGAAGGCTAGGTGCTTCGTGCTGGTGCACCTGTGGCATTTCAACGGTTCTTTCTTCCCCCGTTTTCCTTCTCTCGCATTGAGGACCGGCCTCTCCTTCTTTGGGCGGAATGCCACAGATTGTACTTCGGTAGGGCCGTGGCCGCTTCCTTCTGCCTACCGTTTCCTCAACTGCTCTCGCTATTTCAATAGCTTTTTCCAGCTGCAATTCCTTCTCTAAAATGAACTTATCTTGTACTTTTCTGCTGTTGGTGTGGACCACCAGCATGTCGCAGATGAGACTCTCAGCGTTATTACCAAAGCTGCAGAGCGCCGCCAGTTTGCGCAGTTTAGTGACATAATCATCAACATGTTCAGACGCCTCCTGTTTGCGGCTGTAGAACCGAATCCTGTGCAGGACGGTATTCTCCTTACTGGCAAACCTTTTAACAATCCTTCGTACAGCCTCCTTGAATACATCATCGTTATCACCAGCTACCGGCTCCGGGGTGAGACTCTCAAACACCCTCTGTCCTTTGACGCCTAGGGCATTTAGTAACATCGCCCTGCGTCTCGCCGCCGAGTAGCCCGCACCGCCCATGGCCTCTACATACTTTGTGAATAAGGGTTGCCATTGTGGCCACGGAATGGCAGGCCTACCTGGAGTTTGCAGGAAGGGCGGTGGTGGTGTCGCTCCTTGCATGGCTCCACGCGGGTTTTAGTGGTGATCCTCGTCGCCAATTATGTTGTATAATTCTCACAATACATGATAGGAGGCAGTGTAGTTGCAAGTTGTGTCCTTTTATTCTTCGGCACCACTCAAGTAAATCTGCAACATATATATGAGTCAATGATGGGCAACAGGCCCCGGTGCTGCGACACAACTCGTGTAAATGTCGGGAGTCTCTCTTGCGACTTGGAGTCCTCTTCTCGGGAGGAGCGCCCGGGAGCGCGTCCTGCTCTGTGGCTTTCTCCCGCCTGAATGCCGGCTGGGCGCGCAAAGCCCACACTTCCGGCAGCGCACGAGATCCTGGTCTCGCGATATCTCTACAGCTTTGTTCCTGAAACATTGCTTCGACCCTGGATTTCCCTCACATCTGACCCTCATTGCACTCTGAAACCGCTATTTGCCGACACTGCATTGTACCTTGACTCTTCTTGCCTTACGATTCTACTTTGCCTTCTCATGTGCATGACCCGGACTGTACCAAGGATACTCTTTGCCTCACGTTTTGGAATTACTTTGTCTGCCAGTTGCCACGTTCTGTTTGGACTTTTGAAACCTTGCTACTTTTGAACTATTACACGCACGGACTAGAGACTTCCGATTGTGCATTTTGATTGCTGACTCTAGGCGTCGGGTGCCGATGGCGCATGGGGCTAGAGACTGGTGCCACCTTAGACCTAGGCGTCCTCGTGCCGGCAGGGTAGGGGGTCTTGTTCTGGACTATGGTAATGGACCCTTTTTGCTTCTGAGGAAAAAGAACATTCAGACTTGTGCTCTTTTACATCCTTGAATCATGGTGATCTGTGTTCATTGTTATTCTTTTCCTTGTATTCTGCTTCCTTTGCCATTCGTAATCCCAGCCTTATAATACTACGTTTATTTCTAGGGCTGACCTTGTCTCTATCTGAAGACCTTAGTCATAGTACGCTGTATAATGGAGACTACCTTCAGGTTAGTTCCGTTTGACATTGCTTCACAGGCATTGATTGTGTTTATTAAGTGTACTTGCATTGTTCTTCTTTGTTTACCTGCAGCCTGCGGTCGTCGTCTGCTGTTCCATCTTCCAGTTAATAGACCCATTTGTGTGTATGTAAATTGCTCACTCATAGGGGTATATTATCGGGAAGAATAATTAGTCGGCTACTCTACGTGCTCAACGGCCAAGAGTGGACAGATTCTAACACTAATTTAGATCTTTTTTGCTAGGACAATGGGTAGCCAACTCCAACTATGGAGATCATTTTGAGACTGTTTTAAGGCTACTTACCTATTTTGAGCCACTTTATTTGTAAAGTGATTTGCATTGGTTGTTGGGGTCCATCCACACTAAGAGCTGCATTTACCATTTGTTTTTCTGTTCGTAAAATGTGGCACCATTTCATGAAATTCTCCCGCTTTACATCACTTCATGTCTTGGTGGTAGCCTATAGTCTCTCATCTCAAAACCGAATGGCAACAATGTCTCTTTTGCATCTAGTAGTTGTTCTTTGGCCAGCTCTGATTTTATGTGCAAAATTACCCAATCCAACCATGACTCTTTTGCATATTCAATAATGGCAATGTTGTTGGATGCAATTGATTTTAGGACAGGAACACAGTGTAATAGCTGAATCACATTTCTTCTGTTTAAATTGATCTCGTTCTTCACTGTCAGAATATTCTGTAGGTGTACTTTGCATATATCTGTGTTCCTTCTTCCTTGCCTCTCATGCCACTTAGAACCAAACGCCTCCAGGGGCTTCATATTCTTCTATCTCCAAATTGGCCTGTATTGTAGCACTTCTTTTGGAGATTGTCGTGATTTTTGGTTTCGACTGTTCGAGTCTTATGCCTTTGCACTTAGCGTTCTGTATTGGTGGGTTAGGAATGTTTCTCAGAAATGCTTGCGACCCATTTGATTTTGGTTTTGGTCCACCTCTCTCATTTTTTAAATTTAATTTCTTTGTTTTTGTTTCCCATTCGATTGGTGTGGAGTGGTATTTTCACATTAACTGTCTTTCCTTGTTTTTTAAAGATATCAGACTTCCCTATATACATTAGGTAAATCGGCTCGACAGTCCTAGGGTTTTCTTTGGAAGACCTCTCGCTTGTCATTATCAGCACCCCTTTTGGTAAGCAAATCACTTCTTTTGAGACCGGGAGGACTTTATCACCGCTGTCATTCTTTTGCTGTGTTCCTTCCATTGGTTCTCAGGCTTTCTCTCCTTTTTCATGTATTACGCCTTCAACCTGAGACTGCATCTCTACATTATTGACCTCTGACAAATTTGGGGGCACTAGAGGAGGTCTTACCTGTGTGCTTGCATGCTTTTTGTTTGTTTTATTACTTGAGGTTACTTTCGTTTGTCCAGTCCGTTTAGGACTCCCTTGCTGACTCAAGTGAATATGCTGCAATTTTTCTACTTATAGGGGGTTGGAGCTTGTTAGCATTGCGTTCTCATTGCTTACATTATGTTGTTTTTATCAGTGTATTCTCCTGGTGCAATATCACTCAGTCTTGCTTGCTTTCTGGCAGATACTTCCGCTTCCGTGTCCAGTCTATATTGCACCGATGTAGTAAAAGTTTCCAAGTGCAGGAGTTTTGTATGTATCATGGCAAGCAGGGTGTCATGGTCTTTCATGCTACTGTTTATCTTCATATCATTTTTAAAATGGTGCAATTGAAATTGATAATGCGGCCACAACATTGTTGTGTATTTGTGTCAACGCTACATTTGAAAGCTGTGACTTATGCTCATTCAAGTCGGTATCCGCTGATTGCTCCGATATTGTTGAGGTGTGTTAGGGAGAATTCTCAAAAATGTGCTAATTCCCTTCACCTTACAGACCCCCAGCAACTTTGCTGGATTTTGAAGACTTGATTTTTTTTACCTAGAGAGAGTGTGAGCCTTTATTCCCACTCTCTCATGCATTTTCATGTGTGTTTTACTCTTGTGTTCTTTGATTATGGAGTTTTAGACAATTCCATAAGCATCATCTGTTCATGGGTGTCACAAAGCACCCTCAGTGCAGTGACACAGGGAAGCCTTTTAGGCTGTCACATGGTTTAAATACCTTATCTGGAATAAACTACTGTTTCCCAGAGAATGTAAAGTTAAATTGACTTTACTAGTCTTTTTAAATTCCTAAACCCAGCACGCACTATCTTCCAATAGAGTGCTGGAGGGGTTACCTAGTATCCCCTATGTCTAGAAACTCATGTAGCAGTCAAATGCTACCCTTTCCTGTCGAAATGGCTAGTGGCAGTGGTTTTACAACGAACTACCATGATTTTTCCCAACCGCAAACACTGGTAGTTAAAAATCGCAGGGCCATGTTTTTCAAGAAGGCGTCTGAGCCCCCTTTGTTTAAACAGGTCCCGGTCTTTTTTTTTCGTCACTTCTTTTTGGAAAGGTCCTTCTAGAGTTTTTCTGCGTGCTAAACCATCTTTGGTCCCTTTGGCCCTACGCCTTTGCCGGGCTTCAGGACTGAAGACCGCCTGTGGTGCCCGAGTGTCTGGGGTGGGCAGGAAGTGAGGGAGGTGCCCGAAACTCCCTGTGCTTAGTCTCCTAGGAGACCCAAATGCACTCTGGCGCCATTGGCTGGCTGACTGTCCGGCAAGGACAGCCACCCTGCTGGGTGAGTGGCAGCTAGGCTGGAATGAATGGGAGAAAACTGAATAAAAGGCACGTCTCTTGGCTTGGAAGGCAGTGTCGACCACTGGAACGAAATAACTGAAGACTAGCTGGAAGAGGACGGCTGCTGCAACTCCTGGACCGTTGGTTTGCCCGGTGAAACCCTCCTGCAGGGCCGAATCGCCAAGTTCATCTCGACAGAGAAGCCCTTCAAGGACAACTTCTCCCTTTGAGTTGGTGGGACCAATCAACTCGTAAGCCACCTGGACACCATTCTCGGAGCTGGTTGTATTTTCCTCAGAGTGCTGCAGGAAACCGAATAACCAGGGAGAAGGACACCAGTTTGTGTGCTTGAAGACAGCTACCGGAATCGAAGATTTGCTAGTTTGCCAGCTTTGTGACCAGTCCCAGTGCAGTGCAGGAGTCCCCCGGCATCCTCCCTCTTGTCCCCACGACTGAGGCTCAGGAACAGCGAGATCTGCAGGAACTGCCAGGAACAGAAGTCATCAGCTGCATCTTTTTCTTCAATACAAGGTACTGTGAAAACCCGACCGAGAAAACTTACCTCTCACTGTGAAATTGCGTGAAACTTTGGCCACTTGAAGGCCTAGTCAGCTTGTGACCCGATATATGAACCTTTCTTCTATGAACTACTTCTGAGAACCGTGGCAAAGACATTTCCGTTTAAACTACCAGAACCGCTTTTACCTGTCCAATAATCTAGTCCATTGACTTTGGCCTACCTATTGCATTGAATCAACTCCTCTGGTGAACTCAAACTATTTGCAATGTTTAAGAGTAACTGAAATATTTGTTTTATTATCTTATGCCTTTTTGCTCCCACTTCAAATGCTCTGAATGCCATTTTGCTCCTCCTTCAAAGTAGTTTAAATACCTCAGAACCTGATAGTGTGAAGTATTGTAGTATATGTGTGTGTGATATTGATTGCCTCCTTTTATTGAATTTTTTCTAACTGAGTGTGTAATAAATTGAGAAGTGTTTTACCAAGAAACATTGAGTATAAGTGTCTATCTGAATACTTGTGATTGTAGACCCCTCTATAACACCCTTACAAGCTCACATTCCCTCTTGAGATAAGCCTGGCTGCTCAGCTCGCTACCAAAAACTGTGTGGTACAGACTTATACCAAAGGTTGGTTTTGCTTACACCTGTAGTCATAGTTGTGTGTAGTGGTCCCACAGGGTAGTGCATGCAACCTTTGCCTAACAAGATGGCTGGAGAGCACTGCACATTCGAGGAGCGATTCTCAGTTAGTTGGAGGTCCTCCTTGTGCCTTTGACTGTTGAATACTGTGGAATCTCTCAAAGTCTTAGCAGTTTCCGCCTCATCACCTAAATCAATGATCTCACCGTTTAAGTCACACAATGTTTCCGGGGGATTTGTATGTTGACTTTTCCCTCTGTGTGGTACGCTGGACGTAGAGACATAATTATTTACTTCATTATTAATGTCTTTCATTGAAGTAGAAGCGTAGGGACCGTGTACAAAGTCGTTCCTGAATTTCTGCCATGTCTTGTTTTAATCTGTTGTCCAGTCGTATGTCATGCTTCTCAACTTCATTTGTTAAAAATCTGGCAGCTATCGTCTTTCTTTTGGGCTCTTCATATATCTTGTGAGCCCTGTGTGTCTGTGTCGCATCGCTATTTTTTTATTCCATCACCGGCGCATTATTAGCATTATGGGTAGACTTATTTCTCTCAAGTCTCTGTGCCTTTAAATCTTTACATAAAGTGTTGTCACTCCAGCGCTATAGAAATCTGTGATTCATTGTTCGTTATGTGCCTCAATAATATTTTATTACCTTGCTTAGGTCGTGTTAGTTGTTTCGTCAAACTGCCGAGAACCTGGACCCGCTCCTCACATTCCCCTTTTACTTCGTCGTAATCATCCTGTTGTATTTGCTTTGTCGCGTCTCTCTCTGTGAGCTCGCCTCGGGCGACTTCATTTCCAGGTTGTCAATTTCCTCCCTCCTGTCGAGCACAGTGGCCTTTTCTATCTCTGACAATTCAGTGTCTGTTATATCATGAGTTATTGTCATACTTGAATCTTTCAAATGTACGGCTACTTCCGCCACCACTGCAACTACATTGATGACATGCTCCACCTCCAATGCCAATGTCAAATTCAGTGCTGTCTTTACAGATGCTGTATTCATATTACTCTGAAGTTTTCCACTCACCTTCGGAGTAGCAGAGAGCAAACTCTCCAATGGTGTAGTTGCCATCAGCCTTTGTTGTTGTTGCCGAGTCCAGGGACCGGAATGTTTCATCTAGCTCGGGTTTGCTGAATGCGCTCGCTGCTCGTAGGTGCCTGCAGCGTGATTGCAGAGAGACTGGACTCTCTGCCGGACTCTCTGCCGGACTCACGCACCCTCTTCTGTTTAAATAGGTGGAGCCAAATAATTAAAGTGGTAGTAGTCAGTTCTTCACACTCCAGCAGATGAAACAGCAGGATGCAGCTCACACAAAAAACAGAGGACTGGAGAGAGACTGGACTCTCTGCCGGTTTCACGACGTTTTGCTAGTATGCAAGCCAGATCGCTCATCCTGGTGAGATGAGCACTTCCCCCATCTGCGTGGGAGCAGTGCCAACAAGCAGGGCTCAGGGGGGTCATGAATGCATATCTATTCCCCACCGCTAACCATCCTTTCAGCTATCCTTGACCAGAACCTCTGAATAACTCGGCAAGTCCAAAACATAAGAAACATGCCCGCAACATTGTCTGCACATCTGGGGCAACTCTGCCTGGCTGCTCCTGGAAACTGAGAAATCCTATGGGAACTCATGTTATGTTATGTTAAAGGAACTTCTTAAGTGCACATTCACCCGGAGGTATCTTGGTGCTAGAGGGCAAGGCACACACCCGGATAAGACCCACTAAAACAAGTATTGACGGCCTTTCTAAAGGCGCGATGATTTGACATTCTCTTTATACCTACAGGGAGCTTATTCCAGGGCTGAGCAGCTGCTTCGCACATGACGAAAGGAGGGTACACAAATCTGCCCGGACGAAGCAGAACGCAAACATCACCCAGGACAGTAGCGTGTAAACCTGACGCTGAGGAATTCCGCGCCCTTTTCATGTAGTGCCCGATGCACAATACACAATGCCTTAAAGCTAATGCGTTGGGTGACCATGAGCCAATGAAGAGAGCGGAGAACTGGTGAAATATGAGCCCTGTAGGGACGTATTAGTAGCAACACGGGCTGACAGACTTTATAAGTGCTGCAACTGCCGGATCAGCCCCTTAGGTTGTGCCAGATACAGGGAGTTACAGTAATCCAACCTGGACAGCACCATAGCCGCTACCATCGGTGGATGAAGAGTGGCAAGAATCATGGAGAGCACTTTTTTTTAACACTTTCAGATGAAAATGGCCCATCTGGAAAACAGCCCCAACCTGATTGTTCATAGATAAGGATACATATAAAACTACACCCAGATTTTTTACCTTCTCCACTGGAACCAGGAGAGAATCAAGAGAGGAAGGCCAGAAAGAGGACACCCAAAGTGAAGGATTGGGGGGGACAGCCCACCACCAAGACCTCGCTCTTGTCTCTGTTCAATTTCAGCCAGTTGTGGCTCATCCACTCCCCTACGGCCGACAGGCATCTCCACAAGCACAATGACATCTCGGCCTGATCAAGATCTAAACCGATCAGGATCTGGGTGTCGTCGGCATAGGAGTAACACCTGATGCCAAAGGAGCGGATGAGACACACAAGTGCCCAAATATAGATGTTAAAGAGAATCGGGGACAAGGAGGAGCCCTGGGGACCCCACAACTGAGGTGGCAAGGAGCAGAAAGAAAAGGAGGCATGGCATGAGTCTGGGTGCGGTCCGCGAGGAACAAAGTGAACCAGGCCATTACTTGACCAGATATACCCATCTGGGCAAGGCGAGACAGCAGGATGGGGTGGTTGATGTAAAGACTGGAGGGGGGGTATGTACTTCTGCTCCCTATATGGTAGAGGAGATGCACAGAGGACCCCAGCCAAGATTCTCTATTATTGGTACGTGGTCGAGCAATCAAGGCCTAGCTTCTCAGGAAGTGATGCAGGCTGGTTCTTTAGTACAGTGTAGTCCCCAAGCACCCACAAAGGAATGTCCGCACACTGTATCGGTTAAAACGCAGTCTTTATATAATTAATATTGAAGGTTATGAACACTATCACAATAACTCACTTTGTGCTCAGAAAATCAACAATGGTGAATATATACAGTTCTACAGTGGTACCACAAATATTATCAGATCGTGTTAAGGTGCATCAACTATACTGTCAAAAAGGCACACAGATCAATGAAGAGGAAACCAGCAGTAGAGAGAGGAAGGAAAGCAAGACGGTTGAACAATTGGCAGAATACTGGTCGCTACCGTTAAACACAGCTCTGTGTGGAGATCATCCCACCTGGGCAACCGGTAGAATAAAGCTACAAGCCCAGTCTATATATTGTTCACAATAGACTTCCCAATAGTTCTGCAACCCCAAAGTACCTGGCGTTGTAGTGTTCCTCGGCGCGGAATCGACGGCCCTTCTTGATTGCCCTCCCTTTAAGGCAGGAGTCACGGGTCGTCGGACATCCGACAGAGAACAGGGTGAGCTACGACGGTGAAGTGGTAGCTTCGCTCCTAGCGGTGCTCGTTGACGGGGAAGCGTTAACGTCCTGCAAGGAAGAAGCGTGCGGGGCACCTCGGTGTCAATAGTTCTGGACCGCAAAGAGTTTCAAGAACTGTGGCCCAGCAAGGGCGTCGAGTCGTCGGCGTCTCTGTGGTCTTTGGGTGGCGGGAAACCCACCGGCGGATGCTCCTCAGCGCGTCGACTGTCAGGCCTTCTCCAGCAGGATACAGCGGCGACGATGTGGACGAGAGCGTCCTTGGATCAAATGAAGTTCTTAGGCAGAAGGGAGCACGGCGGCTCCGGTCGGCGACGGCGGTCGTCGAAAGTGGCAGATAACAGTCCGGGCGCTTCTCCGTGGGATTCCGCAGCAGTCCCCGTCTCGGGTCGGCAGCCTGTCAAAGGTCTGTCTGCCAGGGAGCTTTGGCAAAGATCAGCTGGTGCACAATGGTTCCTCATAGCTCGGGAAGAGGGCGCCTTACCAGGTCCTCTCTGGGTCAGTCCTTGGAGACACAGCAGCTTTCAGATTGTGAAGGAGAGCAAAGCAATTCTTCTCGTCCAGCAGGGTTTCAAGGTCAAGGTTCAGTTACTCCATTTACTCGTCGTAGTGGACTTCAGCTTCTGAACATGATTCCTAGAAGCGAGAGGTCCCCAGATATACTGTTGATCTCCCATTCATTCTGCTGGGTCATACTCAATCATCCAATCACGGCAAAGGGCATTCATGCAGGCAGGCAGCCAATCAGGCACACAGTGCATTCAGGCCATTCACTTCTCTCCAGACAGTCACAACAAGTTATGTGTATTGGGACAAGTACCCAGCCATTCAACACTCCACACTGCATTCATACCGGTTTCAGGCAGGGCTGTCTCAGTCATTGTGTCAAACACCAGATACTAGACACCCACAACACAGAATGCATATTTGTGTCACACTCCATTCACCCAGGTCCCACCCACAGGCGTACCCACAACACACGGTCGTTGGGAAGGCTCCAGCCAGTCTGGTCAGCACTTCCCCACACTACCATATATGGAACTTCCACCCAACAGCCAGTCAGGGGGAAGGGACAGAGTCAGTGCTTCCCGGGACTTTGGGAAGATCAAGGTAACAGATGATGGAAGGCAAGAGGCCACGGGGGCCATTTTATCTCCATCAGGAATCTACCGATTCCAATGACAAGGCCTGGGCATCCCAAAATGGAGGACGCTCAGGGCACCAGTCAATTCAGCACAGAGCTGCCACCAGCCCGTACCTTGCTCTGTGGGGCACCCAAAGGTGCCCAAAAACATATACTAGGGGCACAGGGTTCCACTCCTACCCATGGGTGCCATAAGGGTATCCCATGGGTCTGTTCACCAAAACCAAAGGAGAGAGCTGCACCGCCACGAGTCCCACATGAACACCTGCGCAGAAAACACGACAGAACACATGATAAAAAGCAGTAAAGGACAAGGATACGGAGGCCCTGTCCCTCCGAGGCATTTCCAGCATCACAGTCGACAGTGTCAATTGCAGCTTAAAGATCGAGTAAAATAAGGGCACCCCACCCCACATCTGCCTGCCTGGCCATGTCGTCCTGGATGGAAACTAGGACACTCTCAGTACCCCTGCCAGGCCTGAAACCAGACTGAGCGGAGTCAAGAAGATGAGAAGATTCAAGCATTCATCCGTGGGCCTCAGGATGCAGGAGCCCCCTGCACCAGCTGCTCAGCTGCCGCATCCTGTGAGCTCGAATCACTGCCCGACACTGATTGACTTTGAACCTAACATCTAAGGATAAGCGCGTTAACTTCCCTTGGATGTAACCCCTGCCAGAGGGATTATTGCTCCTTTTGCCTGTTTTTCATCCTGTAGTGGCCGTTGCACTAAGATTCCCTGCCCTGACCCAAGAGGAGAAATTATAAAATGGCGTCAACCGTATTGTTTACTAATGTTGCCTGGCAACGTGATGAGAAGCTGTTAGACCGCCCGCAAGCTCTTCCATGACGTAGGGTCACCGGAAGGCGAAAGCCGGCCGATCCACTAAGGGCGTCCAACAAGGGCACTGCCTGTCCGTGCCTGTCGTTTGCCGGAGGGGCCGTGGCCATACACTATAGTCCACCAACATGCAACCACCAAGTAAGCAATCGCCCAATAATCTGTTCATTGCCCCATACTCCATGTGAAGTGACACTATTTTTTACTGCGTAAACTCCCCCACGCTACCTAGATACTACTATTGACCCGACACCAGGCGACCAGTGCTGCCTCATCATTCCATCATTCTGTAAAACACCATTTACCTACTGCGCTACCTACTCATCATTCTTCTAAAACCTGTTGTCTTCCGACACTTACCCTGTCGAAAAGTAGCTGGATACTGGATTTGCGCCGGCAAACACTCATGATGAACTGTATTATTGCTTAGGGGCTTCCGTCTTGGCTAAATTACCGGTTCATGCCACTCAGGTCCACCACGAACACTCAACTATGCGTACGTGCTAGTGTGGACATCAACATCAGCCCGCTTGCTCTTTCATGCAGCACCTGTATTATGATATATATAATGAACCAACCTACCTGTAAATGCTAGCCCAGTATCCTGTGCACCTGTCTGCCCAGACTAGCTTACCTCATTCAGCCTCCCAGCTAATGTGGGACTAGCCTATTTTTGATTTGCAACTGACCCAGTGATCTAGACTATTTTGCATTTAACTGCTTTGCCTATGTGGGACTAGCCTATTCTTGATTTGCAACTGTCCCAGTGATCTAGACTATTTTGCATTTAACTGCTTTGCCTATGTGGCACTAGCCTATTCTTGATTTGCAACTGTCCCAGTGATCTAGACTATTTTGCATTTAACTGTTTTGCCTATGTGGGACTAGACTATTCTTGATTTGCAACTGTCCCAGTGATCTAGACTATTTTGCATTTAACTGCTTTGCCTATGTGGGACTAGCCAATTTTGATGTATCCACCCTGTATGGGCGGGACCAGCCTATTTGCCTGCAACCGCCTCACTAATGTGGAACTAGCCTATTTACTTAGCATCTGCCTTGCCCATGTCGTACTAGCCTCTCTGATTATCACCACACACCTCCCAGCTAAATACCAAAAGACAGCAGCCAGACAGACCTATGCACACCAGAAAGTCCCTGTTGTCCAACATACGACTGTCACTTCCATGCACCCTCACGATAATGGCTTGCATCAACCTCATACCCTGCCCTCTACAGGACAGAAACCACAGACTACGAGCAAGACTACCCCGTCTTCATGAGCCTAAGACAAATAGAATCAGGGTCCAAAATCCCCTCCTTAATTATAACACCACCGCCACAAATCAGGAACCTTTCATACCAGATCTAGAATCCATGCAAAAAACACAGAACTGCGCCATCCTCCCCTCTCTTCACACCCATATGAGAACCAATGATCCCAAACGCAGACGCCCCCCCTCCTCAAGGGCAGAACAACATAACAACAATCTCAGGAGCTCTGATTAACGCCAAGATCTCTCATGGCACATACTACTGAGATTGCAGACATATTATCCACTGACGGCTTAGACATCATGGCAGTAACGGAATCCTGGCCTCATGATGCAGCACGCCCTGCCATCATGCTAGCTATCCCAGACAACTACCAAATACTGAGAATAGACAGACCCAATGCCAGAGGAGGTGGCTTAGCCATTATACAGTGGCCGAAGTGAGCGGGAGCGGTCGGGAGCGGTGCTCCTCTACTTATTAATTAAGTTTTACTGTTCCTATACTTTTATTTTAAAAAGAAATCATTCTGGAATGGTTCCTACACTTTTATTTTAAAATGGAAGAAGTTGAAACTTGCATTTTCAGTGCAATGCACTGAACGTTCTCTTAAACATCAGGTGCATGTGTTTGGGGGTTTGTATTGTGTGTGGGTGGGGGCGTGGTGATGGGTTTTGTGGGGAGTGGGTGCAGGCCTGTCGGAACATAGTTCCACTACTTCTTTTCGTACACTTCGACCACTGCCATTATATCCAAAACAAATTTGGCAGTAAGACTAACCACAACACCCCAAATCAAATCTTGCAAAATACTCTCAGCCAAATTACCTATATTCAACAACCGTGCGCTAACTATTTTCTTGTTGTACAGACCTCCAGGACCAATAGGCACCTTTGAGGAGGACTTATCGAGTCTCCTTACTAACAACACTAAGGACTCTACACAGCTACTACTCCTAGGAGAATTTAACTTGGGCTTCAACGACCCTCAGGACAAACACGCCCAATCAGTTGAAGCTATCCTGGCTGAACATGGCCTTACCCAAAAGGTTCCTGCTCCCACTCACATCAAAGGGAGAACACTAAACTGAGTCGCCAATTTAAATCGCACTATCACTATCACCAAAATAAAACTGCAACCATGGACGTACCACCACTTAATTGGCTTCTCCTCAACAATAGACCCCCAAAAGCCAAAAATGATAGATATGGTACCCCCTTCAAACCAGAAGTAGAAGAGTAGAAGACATTACAGCTGAAAAATGACTTCCTCACCTACTCCCCATCCTCATATCTCTCACTAATAATCCGAATCCCAACGCACTAGTTGAGACCTTCAACAACACTATGACCAAGGCCCTTGACATCATTGCACCAGTCAAACTACGTAAAAGTAAAAAAAAGACCCACCTTAATACCTGGTTCACCCCCCAGCTTAAAGATCTAGGACTTCAAAAAAGAAAACTCCAAGCCATATGGCGACACTCCCCTACGGACGAGAACAAAGTCCAATTAACTAACTTCGCTAACATGTACAAAAAAGAAATAATCCTCACAAGAAGGAATACGTTTAATGACAGAATCTCCAAGGCCAACTCCAACACTAAGGAGTTATTCACCATCCTCCATGAAATGGAAACTCCCATTCCACCCACAGACAATGTCCCTAAACACAAGCAATGGTGCGCTAGCATCCAGAATGCTCTCTCTAACAAAATAGCAAATCTCCAAACTAAAATTGCCAATAAAAACGCATCCCTGCTCTCCATTGAGACGCAACCTACCCTACCCACTGTTATACCTAGTACCGACACACCTTTCAGATTCACTAAAATCTCTATACTAGAAACTGAAAAAGTCATACTATCCCTGAAGCCTTCAAATTGTCAGGGTGACAGCTGTCCAGCACAAACAATTAAGGACGCAGCTAGAGATTTAGCGCTGTTTATCTCTAAACTAATGAATGCCTTCTTCAAGACCAGTACTGTCCCAAACAATCTCAAAGAATCCTGGGTTCTACCGTTACTGAAGAAACAGACCCTAGACCCCTCTATCCCGACGAGCTACAGACCGATTACCACCGTCCCTTTCCTCCTTAAAATAATTGACCGAGTAGCCTACCTCCAAATCCAGAACCATCTTGAAGCTAACCATTTACTAGGCACCTGCCAACCTGGATTCAGACCACAACACGGTACGGAAACAGCACTAATTGATTTAAAGACTCAGATTGATGAGCTTAAAGACAAAGGTAAAACAGCTATGCTACTCCTCCTCGACCTATCAGCGGCCTTTGACCTGGTGGATCACGCAGTGTTATGCAAACACCTGGCGTCAGCTGCCCATTTCTCGAGTGATGCTATAGCCTGGGTCCAATCCTTCCTAGTCAACCGTACGATGAGTGTTCTCCCCCTCAGCAGCCGCAGACCCAATCCAAATCACCTGTGGCGTTCCACAGGGATCTTGCGTCTCACCGACAATGTATAACATCTATACAAAGCCACTTTTTGACAAATTGGATAGACTGGGTGTCACCTACACTAATTATGCAGATGATACCCAGATCCTCATACCACTTTTGGACAATTTTGGCAAAGACTCAGCTCTGATAAATAAGATATACCTCCTCATTCAGGCATGGATGACATCACATGGCCTCTGCCTGAATGACAACAAAACTGAGATCTTGATATTGGGTTCCGATGCTAGCCTATAAAACTCAGCCCCAGCTATGTTGCATTTAACATTGATGGCAACACAATTAAAGTAGTAACTGAGGTCAAAACACTAGGATTCTACCTAGACTCTGTCCTAACATTAAAAAAACAAGTTAGCGCCATGGCATCATCAACAGCCTATACCTGCAAACTAATCAGGGCTTGCAGACCCTTCCTTTCCAAAGGCAGTTGCATCACGCTTGCCAATGCACTAATAATGTCTAAATTAGACTGCTGCAACGCCTTTTACATAGGAGCCAATAAATACATCTTAGATAAAATACAGACACTTCAAAATAACGCCCTAAGAGCAGCTCTGAACATACCCAGTAGAGAGCACATCTCCAACATCAGAAGAGACCAGCACTGGCTTAAAATCAACAACAGAATCCTTCTCAAAACTGTATCCCTGACCTTCAAACGCCTGAACAATGCTGCCCCCCCATATCTCTGACAGAATGATTAGAAGAACCTCGACCCGCCCTACCAGATCATCTAACTCCCAGTCTTTAGAAATTCCCAGATTTAAACTTACTAAATCTGGCAGAGCCAGTTTCCCAGTTAAAGCCTGGAATGCACTCCCCCAAGCCCTCAGAGCTGAGCAGCCATACCCTAGATTCAGACACAATATGCTAAACTGGTTCAGAGCAAATGGCAACTAATTCCTGCTTGACTTGCTGCACCACCCATACGTGCACCTGACTACTTGTTTATCCTTTTTATCTAATGCATCATTCTGTTGAATTGACCACTGCACTTGTTTTGTATGTTATTCCTTACCCACTGCACTCCCAGATTTGTATTACTGTCCTTTTGTTCATGTTGTAACCAAGCTTCAAGTATCCTTGTATCTGTTGCGCGCAGCTACCTAAGGGTTTGGTGCGCATTACCAAATAAACAAACAAGAAAAGTTGAAAGTAAAGGTAGCACCAGGGACTCAAGGAGCTTTGTGAGAAAGGGGAGAAGACAAATGGGGCAGAAATTAGGTAGAACAGAGGCATCCAGAGTAGGCTTTTTCAGGATAGGAATGACCCTAGCAGCTTTGCGTTCTGGCGGCACTAGTCCAGACTGACATGAGTCATTAATAGCTGATGTAATTTCCATAAAGATGTCAGGGGCGATTTTTTTCATAATAGTAAGAGGAACAGCATCAGACGGAGAGCATGACTTAAGCTTAGGGATAGCTGCCAATACCGTCTCTTCTGAGAACATCGGAAAAGATTACCATCTCACCAAGTCGTCAGAGTCAATAATCTCAGGAAAGTTGTTCCCAGTAATCAGCAGAGTGCTCAGTGATAAAGATATGTTGGTGCAAATTGTCTCAATCTTATCCGAGAAGTAATGAGAGAGAGCATTACACACATCCTGAGTAGGAATAATGCTAGGCGTCACTTTGACATAAGAAGAGAGGGCATTAACTACAGAAAAGTGGGCTTTGGATTGGCATAAAGAAGATTCAATCTTCTTAGTCAGATGTATTGTTTTGACTGATTTAATAGCCAGCATATATGTTGTACAGCAGGCTTTATACTGTCCATTAAATATGGATTATAGGCCTAGCACCATTTGCGCTTGGCCTGCCTTAACCTCAGCCATGCCGCCTTCAATGTGTCCAAAAACCAAGTCTCAGATGGTAATCTACGAGGTTGGCTAAGGTGCAGGGGGAGGCACTGCATCGGCGGCCTCAAGCAGTGTCTGAGAAAGCAGGGAAAGAGTAACATTAGGAGCTGCCCTGCACTTAGCAATGACCGCGGTAGTCGTAGCGCAAGTGTCAGTAGTGCGCCATGAGCGTTGCTATATTTTTACTGTAGGGATCAATAGATAGAAGAGTTAGTAGATTGTTTCTGGCCCAGATCAGATCAAGAGTGTTACCCAACTTATGTGTGGACCCTGTCACATGTTGGTCTAATTCTAGATCAGATATACTGTCAAGAAATGTATTAAGAACCGGGGACCGAGGCTGATTAAACTTTAAATTGAAAACGCCTAATACCACCAAATGAGAGTATTGTAGCTGGAAACCAGCTAAGAAGTCAGGAAAAAGTTCCAGAAAGTCCCCATGCGGGTTAGGTGGGCGGTAAACAAGCAAAAGATGGTATGTAAAACAAGATGAGATCACCCATCTGAAGAGTAGGGACTCCATACCCAAGCTATGGGAGCAGTCAAGCTGGGTTATGCTAAGATCTGACTTAAAGATATCTGCAATCCCTCCCCCATGCTGAGGTGACTGCCGATCCACTTGAATAATATAATAATCAGGAGGAATGGTTTAGATAAAAGCAGGTGCAGAGCTGGCTGTATGCCCTGTCCGTTACATACAACTGCGCAAGTTTAATTCTCCCATTCCTGGAGTCTTTCATTTTGTAGAGCAGTGCACATGCCCACTTCCCATCTGCAAACGTCTTGCCCAGGACGGCCTCCCATTTCCCATGCACCGCTAGGTGTGTAGTGCCTGCCAAGCTTACTCAGTAGCGATTCATAAAGTCTGGAGACAACGCAGCCCCCCTCGGACATGTAATACATTGGTCCCAATGTTGGATTGCCCTCCATTCCAGTCTCGGAATCCCAGTCATTTGCGTTCAGTTTCCCTGGCCATACCCATGTATTGCAGGACGTGTCCCCTATGTATACCAAAGTTGGCCTCTAGCTCTGCAAATCCCATCATAGTGCCCTCTCGGAGCAAATCCCCCAACGTAACCAGGCCCAATGCTTCCTGACCATGCAAGTCAGGATTAACTCCTGATATCATGACTAGGAGAATATTCAAGGAGTAGGGATCTTCCACTCCTAGGAGCTTCCAGGAGCTGCACCACAGTCCCCGGCCGAGTGCTTACAAATGCGGCATATGAGCAATCCCACCATCCTGCTCCCATAGCACCTCCTTCAAATAATATTGTCATATCAACGGCTGCAGGAGTATCGCATCCAGCGAGGCCTCATCAGGCAGCCAGCTCATCATAAATTGCAACGGCCCAGCCAAGTAATACAACTCCATTAGGCAGCCTGATCTTGCTGTTTTTATAGTCTCCTTGTAGGGTATTTAAAGCAATCCTTCCCGGTTTGCCCCTACCCCTCGCCTCTAAAAATTCTCTCAATAGAGAATCCAGCTTGACAAAAACTGGGTAGGTCATAGGGGACATTTATAAAGTAATACATCAGTCGCTGCAGCACTACCATTTTCAGGATGGCCACTTCTTCTGTTATCGACAGGGGGACTTCCTTCCAGAAGTCAATGGATTTGGTGACCCTTTCAAAGGCCTCTAGCTTATTGCGTTCATATGAAGTCTTAAAATCATGACAAACATTAACTCAAAGCTAACTAAAAGTATCTGTGGTCCACCTTAGTCCTAAATCAGGCAATTGTTCCGACCTGTACCTCTCAGGCCAACTAGCGGGAACTAACTTTCACGGCTGACTGTTATAACTGACACTTCCACAAAATTGTCTATCACATCTAGCATTTACTCCAAATTAATCTCTGGATGCCGGACATAAAGTAGCATATCAGTGTACATGGAGATCACATGCATCACTCCATCAATGGGGATACCAGCGTCTGCATATTCCAACCTGAGGTACACTACACTGTGAGTGGATCCAGGGCTAGTATAAATAGCATTGGGGACAACAAGCATCCCTGTTTGGTACCCTTCTTCAGCACCCAACTTTCTGAAATGTGTTTACCAGTTGTGACCCATTCAGCCGGCTTGGTGTAAGCCAACTCCACCCATCTCCTGAATCTTGCTCCGAACCCAAACTTCCTCAGGGTGAGATGCAGTCAATCCCATCTAACAGAATCAAAGACTTTTATGGCGTCCAAAGATGCCACGGCACAATGCTCTTTATGATGCGAGACTCTGTCTATGACATGATGCAGTGTTTCAGGTTCCAGGAGGTGTTCCTACCTGGCACATAGCATGTCTGGTCAGGATTTATCAGAGTGACAACCACTTGTTTTAGTCTATTTGCGAGTAGGGCACCAATAATCTTGCAGTCCTGATTGATCATTGATCGCGACCTGTAGGATCCATACTCCAGCGTGGGTTTGTTCGGCTTGGGGATTGGCACAATAATCGACTCTCTCAGGCAACCAGGTTCAGAACCCTGCTCATATGCCTCTTCAAACATCTCCAGGAGCTGGGGTGTCAATTCCTCTGCAAATTCTTTGTAGAACTCACTCGGTAGCCCATCTGCTCCAGGTGTCTTCTCCGTTGGTAGCACCATAATGGTGCTTTGCAATTCATCAACAGCGAGAGGGCCATCCGATATATATCTACTCTTTCACTGTCTAAGGTAGGCAGGTTAATCTGAGACAGAGCCTCCTATGTCAGTGGTGCAACCGCGCGCTCTTGCGGAGTACAAGTTGTAGTATCTGGAGAATGTGTTATTGATCTCTCTTTGGGCCCTCAACGTGACTCCACATTCATCCATTATGGAACTAATCATTTGTCTTCTTTTTTGCACAACCATACTAGAAGCCTACCTGGTTTATCTCCCTCCATGCAACCTCTCGGTGTACATGGCGTAATCTAATTTACCCAGCCTATCCCAGTCCACCATACATTTGTGCCATTTGGGTGATTAAGCCACTCTGCACCCTCAAGTGCAAACACACGCTCTGTTTCTATTTCAGTCTCTGTACTGGTTAGGGTGTCCATCAGGTATTTTCTGATACCGCCTATGTTGCCAATCATCTCTCCCCTCATCACCACCTTAAAGGTATCCCATCGGATACTAGCACTCCTCATGCTACACTTCTCCTCAAAAGTAACCTATAATTCTATCCCACATGTATTCTCTAAAGGTTTCATTTAATAATGCTTCCGCCCGTGGTCTCCATGTGGGCAGCAGGGGATTCTAACATTCTTTTTTTTCCAAGTTACCATCAACGGGGCGAGATCCAAGAGAACCCTGGCTTTGTAGTCCGCCTTTGTGAATTCACCCAAAGCTTCCCTTACAGTAATTATACAATTTTTGCGAGTGTGTTCTGGTAATAAACATACTAATATGAGTAACCCCTGGTATCCCCACAGAGTGCTCGCCACATGTCAAAAAGTTCAAAGTGTTGCAATAGGGATCCCAAGGTCTTAGCCGGTGGGGCAGGCCTTCGATACCTTGTCTGACCTATCTATGGTTGGGTCAAGAGTGCATTTGAAATCCCCACCCCACATCCACAGAGTATGTCTATAGGGAGCTAATCTAGAATAGAGCGACTTGAAAAGGACGTCATGGTTTGGGGCATATGTAGTGATAATGCAAACCTCCCTGCTTTCTAAGAATCTGTAGACCAGAACTGTTCTACTCTCATCAGCCTTGATCTCCAATACCTTCAATGGCACTAATGGCACTATCCATATAAGGACCCCTCTTGCATACGCTGAGTAGGGAGAACCATAGATTTTTCACCCCACTTCTTCGCAAGCACATTTTGTCTGTCGGTAGCGAGATGCGCTTCTTGCAATGATGCAACTGCAATTCCCTTTCTGCATAAATAGGAGTGCACTCTTATCCGATTAATATAACTATTAAGGTCACAGACATTCCAGTTAACCACCCTCATTGTGCTGGCCATCCCCATTGACTCCTAGGTCGACTTGTTCCCACAGACCTTCATATTGTGTTGTGTCGCAGTGATGACCCAAACGACCACCAAAGGGCTTATGGCATAGATCAAGCCTGGTAACTTTAGAATGTGAAAGAGGACCCAAAAGGGACCGCCCCAAGGCTCTATGCTCGGCACTAATGATCCCAGCATGTCAGATCTTACTTGGTGATGACTGTGACCCTCGGAAATCTTGGACACTGTGCTCCACCTCCCCAAAGAAACCAGCCCAACAGTCTAATAGACTGCCTGTGTGACTGGGTCCCCCAGGAAGCAGTGCTATTGGACACACCCCCTCTGGAATTTTAGTTTCACAGGCGTCAAGAACCTAGATGCTGTTCTTGACGCCTGCCAGGTGCAATGGGACAAGTAGCATCCCCTATCTGATGGCCCAATGCCACAAATTCTGAGCTTCCTTGGAGAGTGCTGGGGATCGGGCGCCATCCCTGCTTCCTGATGTAGAACTTGGTGGTGGTGGCGTTGTCCGTGAAGATCCTTACCACCTTGCCTCTGAGAGAAAGTAGGAAGGACTTGAGGGCCCACAACACTGCCCGTAACTCCAGAATGTTGATGTGCAGATCCTTCTCCGGAAGCCACAGACCTCTGGCGTGTAGACGTCCGTTGTGAGCTCCCCAACCTTCCAGAGTAGCGTCCGTGGTGACTGTCTCCTGGTAGGGCGGGGTTTGAAATCCCGTCCCATGGACGATGTGGGAGCGTACCCCCAACCACTCTAGCGTCCACAGGAACTCCTCATTGAGGGGGATTTTGTCTGCAAAATTCCTGGACACTTGTATCCAACGTGCATCCAAGAATTCCTGTAGGCGTCGCATCTGCAACCTGCAGAGATGGGCGAGGTAGATGCAGGAGGATCCCATGTCAAGCAAAGACTTGATGGCCCGAACCATGGCCGTCTTCGCTGACGACAGCCACTGTACCTTCCCTTGATTGGCCGCTTGTCTTTCATCCGATTGGGATGCCAGGCAAGCCACTGTGTTGAATCTGGCACTGAGGAACAGCACGTTCTGCGATGGCGTTAAGCAGGACTTTGGATAGTTCACAAAGGAATGAGAATACCAGTGGTTGCCTCCCTTACCTATTTGGGAGTATGTTTAAACACTAGCTCCATTGAAGCACCGAGCTACAAGTCTCTCTTATAAGGAAAGCACGGAATCTAGCAGGACAAGGCAAGGTGTTACTTAAAAAATATGGTGGCTATTCAATGATCCCTTTAATCAGATTCCACCAGTTAAAAGTGTCAGCAATTCTAACTTAGGAGCAGAAGGCTCCCTTCAATGCAATCCTGGGAATAGAGCAAAAATAGAAGTAGCCTTTTGGAAAAGGGCACTGAACCTTCCGTGAAGTACTCCATTACAAGACGTGAGGATGGAACTAGGCCTTACCTCCCTAAGGGCAATAGCTGAATGGAAAGTATTGGCCTTTTTCAGGAAATGCATTCAGGAGGAGAGGAGGGGTCTCATGCTTAAAAAAACCCTAATTAATCAAAAAGAGCTAGCTTTGATAAAATGGGAGGGAAAATGCCAAACACTGTTAGCCATAGCCAGTATGGAGGAATCGCCCCAATACCTCACCAATAACCCAGATAAAAGAAACTGTTTAACCAGGATTGGATTCAAACACAAGCTGAAAGACAGAAATACAGAATGTATGGGAAATCA
Organism: Ambystoma mexicanum; assembly: GCF_040938575.1. Lineage (NCBI taxonomy): Eukaryota > Metazoa > Chordata > Amphibia > Caudata > Ambystomatidae > Ambystoma > Ambystoma mexicanum. The sequence continues at coordinate 257,321,724 of NC_090934.1, read as the reverse complement.
CTGGAGGAAAGCCGCAAACTAAACACCTTTCCAAGGTACCTGCACGTTTTCCCAAATTGGTTTTTCAGGGACCCATTTTTTCGTTTCCGGCTGAATTTATTTCAAACCAAAGAGTCAAGGAATTGGGGAAAATCAGACGGTAATACATTGATCTGCAGATTGTGCCTTGCCGAAGACTCACAAGAATCGATAAAATATCTGGTGATGGACTGTCAAGCCTTGGAACAGCAAAGAAGAAAGTCAATGTGGGAAGTGATAATTAAATACGGCCAGAGAACTGGAGAGGACTGGTGGAAAATTCTGCTTTCAGGAGAAAAGACTTGAATAACCTCTGGTCACATTTGTAACGGTGATCCAAAATAAGCTGGAAGAGTGATTGAAGATGCTGCCAGCTACTCTATTCTTAAACTGTGGAATGTTTTATGTACATGATGCTAGATGTTTTGTTTTTGTTTTTCTCTTTTAGCTCTCATACATAACAGACCAGAGTGGTTAAAGGTTGTCAATATGTATAACCAACATGAACCACTTTAAATAATAAAAAAATAAAAAAGATAGTTCACAAAGAACCGCAGCTCCGTCAGTCGCTGGACGGTCTCCCTCATGTGCTCATCGGCCAGCTCCAGAAGCGGGTTCATATCAGCCAATCGTCCAGGTACAGGAATATGTGGACTCCCTGCAGAAGCAGGTGGGCTGTGACCAGGGCCAGGCATTTCGTGTACACCCTTGTGGCTGACTTTCAGCCGAAAGGAAGGGCCTTGAACTGGTTGTGTTGTCCTTGTATCACGAACCGTGGGAACTTCCGATCTGTGGATGGGAACATGGAAGTACGCATCCTCTAGGTTCAACGATGTCAAGAAATCCCCTTTCTCCAGTTGGCAGAGCACGGGACCATCCGGAATTTTGGGGATTTCATGTACATGTTTAGATGGCGAAAGTCCAGGATGGGTCCCCAACCCCTCTTCCCCCCCCAACCCCCACATCTTCTCTCTGACCAGAAAGTATCTGGAATACATTCCAGAGGCCTGGAGCCATTGGGGATCAAGCGCTATTGCCCCTTTCCGTGACATGGCTCGCACTTCTTCCAGAAGCTGAGGGATGTGCTGCTCCTGACTGGGAACTGGTGGAATAAGAGGACATATATGTTGGATCTCCAAGGTGTTTCCCTGGGTGAGAGTGTCAAGCACCCATCTGTCAGTGGTGATCTTCTTCCACTCGCTGATGAACCTCGTCAGCTGGTCTAACACTGGAGTGCACAAATGGGGGCCCGACGTCTTGGCCGGTTCAGGCTTGCTTGGGTGCAGGGGCCCTGCCCTGTGGGTGACAGGGACGCTGACCTTCACTGCTGTAGTCCTGGGAGTGACCCTTGTAGACTTACTGCATGGAGGATCGGGGAGGTTGCCTGTATGATGTGGGGTATCCCTTGGATGATCTGCTCGATTTGCCACTGGAGGAGCGAAAAGATGACGAGCAATGCTGTTGCAGAGTGCCAAGGAACGTGCTGTCTCCATGTCGTCTTTATGGCTTGAAGGGATTTGTCGACTGCCTTTCCGGACAGATTTTTGGTAGTAAAAGGCAAGGCATATCCAGCACCTTCGCATTAACGTCCGGGCGAAAGTTTGTGGCCTTCAACCATCCCTGCCGACAAAAGCAAACTCGGTCTTCCATCTGTCGGAAGCCTGTGTCAGTGATGTCCACTGCCACCATAATGGCATGGTCTGACGCCACCTCCCCTTCCTGAAAAGAGTGTGAGAGCCTCTGTTTTCTTGTCATTGGGGAGGAATTCCAGGATAGGGCCCAGCTTGTACCAAAGCTCCCAGTTGTATCGGGACAAGATCGCCAGAACATTAATTGCCTTGATCGTGGATGCTGCCGTATAGATGACTCTCTTCCACATGGCGTCCATCTTCTTCCCCTCGTTGTCCGGGGGGACTTATGATGTGGAGGCCGGGTTGACCGAACGTTTTCTTAGGGCGACCGACACTACCGAGTTTGGCGACGGTTGTGACCTCAGTCAGCACCCTGTATTTCTTCTCCAACCTGTCCCGTTTGGTTGAGCCGTGCATGGGTTTTTCATGAGGGCTAGGCCTTTCTCCCAAATGTCATCCAAGAAGGGTAACGTCATGATAGTCTTCCTCTTGGACTCCAGTTGTTGATATAAGAAGCCCTCCTTCTTGGTTTCCTTGTGCACCAGCTGAAACAGCTTGGAGACCCTGGTGACGGAATGATCAGTGGTCGAAGTATACAAAAAGAAGTAGTGGAACTATGTTCCCTGCTGGCCTGCCCCTGCTGCCCACAAACCCCATTGTCACGGCACCTCACATACACAATACAAACCCCCAAACACATGTGCCTGCTGTTTAAGGGGACGTTCAGTGCAGTGCACTGAAAGTGCAAGTTCTAACTTCTTCCTACACTTATTTTAAAACGAAATCATTCTGAAACCGTTTCTTTTTTAAATAAAAGTATAGGAACAGTAAAGCTTCATTTCAAAAGTAGAGGAGCACCGCTTCTGCCTGCTCCCACCCACTTCGACCACTGGGAATAATCCCACCTCGTCTGGTGGAGAGCCTCTGAGGGGCGTCCAGGTGCAGAGATTCGTCGTCTGCCGGGACAAAGTCCACTTCTTCATCTCCATGGCCATCTCCGTACCAGTGTCCGTGTGTGTATCCTGACTACTGGTGGGGTTGGGTCCCGACACAGTGGAGGAGGCTGATGCACTGGCGTCGAATGACTCTTCCTCTTCTTACGAGGAAGCTGGTCAGGGGCCTATGGTACAAAAGGTGCTGGTGCTGGAGGCAGCCTCTGCTGGATCTCAGTCACTAGGTTGTGGAGAGTTGACAGGATATCCATGGATATGTCCCTCGGCCGTGGAGGGAATGGTGAAGCGCTAGGCCCTGCACCGCCATCTTCCTCAGAAGCAGTGTCATGCCTGGGAGGCAGAGATACTCTCTGCGCTGTAGCCACCACTCTTGTCCGGTCAGTACCATCCGCTGTAGCGGATACTCTAGAGGATGTCGACAAAGTGGTCGCCGGAGACTCTGGCTGCTCCTGATCAGCCTACTGTGAGGCCTTCTTCTCTTCCTCCGGCCTCTGTTTCTCTGATTTGTCCCGTAACTTGGCCAGGGTGGAGGACTTCCTATTTCAGGAGGAACTGATGGCAGGCTGGCCGAGGCGGACGGCGATCGTGGTCTATCCGACCTGGGACCTGCATCAGCGGCAAACCAGGCAGAATCGGCCTTGCGGTTCTTGGCCTTATCCTGGACTCCCACGGATGCGGCGTCCTCCAAGGACTTTGACCTCCTTTTGGAGAGAGGCCGCTCCTCGTACTGACCCATCCTGGGTGAGGTATGACCCTGCTTGGAGCATGGGTCAGAGGCCTTGCTTGACTTGAGCCTTGCCATCAGCCTGCTAGACCTTGTTGTGGTCCGGGTGAAAGCAGTACAGACACTTCTGCTTTTTGTCCTCCACGAAGATGTACCTTACCCCGCATTGGGTGCAGGGCGTGAAGTGTCCTCCCCTCCTTTTTCTCCTCCATCAGGGTCATAGGACATGAAGTAGGCCAAGATGGCCTTCCAGAAACTTCAACGAAAAACCACCTTTGAGGGGCACGTAACTTCGCCAACAACGGATCCCCGTTTCCGGCCGATGAAGATAGGAGCACACAGGCTGCGATGGAACAAAAATACAACTTTTCTGTGACATTTTTGGAAAAAAAGTAAAAAATAGCTCGGAGAGCAACTCGAGGACTCCCAACACTGAAGCGTGCAGTAAAAATCTGAACATGGCTAACAGAGGCAGGGCATAGGGAGAGAACTGAGGGCAGTATGACCCAGAGGACTGTGATTGGTTTAGAGGAGAAATACAGTTTTAAAGTGAAAGTGAGACTGTTTTTCTTTTACTGATGATTCCCAGCCTGGCAACAGGGAATATTCATGAGCCTGTGAATCCATGCCAGACCCATGCTGGAGAACAATAGTTACAGGTAAGTAACTTAAACCTTCCTTATGCTCTCACTGAGACTCCTGGCATCATGGAACGTCTGTGAGTGATCCTGGTGCCTCACCTAACCTAGTAACAATGCATGAGGTATCCAGATGCACAGGGTCCGTGACAATGTAGTAAAACACTGTTGCGAGACAGAAAGCCCAAACATAAAGGGCTTTTATAATGAATGAGGTGAGGGAAGCGTGCAAAGGCTGTGATGCAAGGAAAGGGCCTAGCGCATTGTGACATCACGCTCTGAATTCATGCCGAGGATCAATGAATACCGTGGCGTCGGGCATCATCCAAGCACCACGGTAATCTGTATTGTGTCCTGAAGGGACGGGTAGCACCCCAGGCGTGTTGGACCTGTAGGGGAGGCATGGTATCATAAGCATGACACTTACACAAAAGGTACAGTTTGTAAAACCTTTGTTAAAGTTTCTGGGTTTGGAAAAACTCCTACTTTGCCCTATAACTAGGATGGGAGTAGTCTTGACCATCAAATAATAAATAAAACAGTCCTAGTTGAGTCTGTCAAATCAAAATGGCCTATACTAACAAAACCTAATGCCTGCCTGTCATGACCTTAACCCCCAAACCCTGGGACTCGGACACCATGGCCCCCGCCACAGTACTTAAACAAGTCCAGAAAGGGCCACTTCGGCCCGTTGCGGGTGCCTTGGATGCAATTCTGGCGCCGCTGGCACCAGGCTCACTTGGCAAGCATGAATTCCAATGGACAATGGGTGAACATGGCTGCCCCCACAAGGATTATCGGGGAACTGCAACAAGTAGTCTAGCATCAGGGCGGGACCCGCCCCAAAGGCACCTTGGATACCTGCCGGGTATTTAAACCACACCCGACCCGGGTTCGCGTTATTCTGCTCTTGCAGCGTGAAGTTCACCGGGTCCTGCTCAGCATCCTGCCCTACAAGGGCGAGAGACTCCAAGAACACTGCCACCCTTACCTGTTCAGCTCCAGCTTTACCATACAGTCGGAGCCTTCGGGGACTTCTCCATTGTCTTCCTGCTACCTTCCTATGAAAATAGAGACAAGAATCAGAAGCTACTTACTCAACTCTCCTGGAGTGCCTCTGCCATTCCGAACATCGCTGCTTCCAGGAATCCTCTGCGACCTGTAAAGAACAACAGCACAGGTTAGACCACTTGCAAGGACGCTTTCAGCTCCGCATCTAGCGCATCCTTACCTTCTCGAACTCAGCCGTCAGCCTCGGCTCGCTCCATCAGCCCCTGCAAGACAAGAGAAGAAGGTTTTTGGAACATTCAGCCATACAGACATTATCCTAAAATCTCTAAAAAGACTTACCTGAAAGGTGGAGTCACAGCCGGTCTGGACTCCGGCCAATCGCCAGTGAAGTAACTCGGCGACCAAGCCAACAACGACGCACCCCTGCCCAGCACGGCAGGATGGAGAGCGCAACATTTTGAAAATCAAGATGAGAGAAGTTCCCAGGGGAAGCGCAAGGGGAACACGGGGAGGTGGGTCTCTCGAGGGAAGGAGAAGTCGCTAAAATCCACCTCCTGTCTCCTAGAACTGATTCCTGGCAGAACAAACCCCGGGGAAGCTGCAGTGTACCCAGAAGCATCCCAGACCAGTCGAGGGGCACCCCTGTGGATACAAGGTGAGCGAAACACTGCCCTATCTCTTATACAAAAAGTGTGGAAAGGAGAAAATGTATACAAAGGAAAATCAGTGTTCAAATGTAAAGAATACATGTGGCTGAGTCAGCTCTCCTCCCCACATTAGATATCACGGAGTAAGGCAGTCCCTGTAGGCAGGATGACACACTCTGGCTCAGGTTCTTAATACAAAGGCAGTTCAAAATGTGGATCGAAGCCCGCCTGGCCTTTCATGTTAAAGTCTCTCGTTTCAGCTTTCAAAACACAGTTCAATAAAAAAAGTTCACGCCGGTCCCCCTCTGTCGGGCTCAGACCTTTTAAACACAAAACTTGCAGGGGTTCCCTTCCCCTACCTTATTACACTTCCGGTCTGCCTCAGTTGAGCTTCCTGATATCGAAGACTTTTGAAATGTGCATGGCTTTTACTACAGAGGTCCGCAGGACCACTTCGACTTTCCCCTTGCCTCACACTCTTGTGTTCTTTGCCCCAGTGCTTCTTGGTCTGGCTAGTTCAATGTCATAAGTACCAAAGTTCAACGTTCACCTTTTACTCTCCCCTTTCCTCTGGGTTAATTTTGATCACTTCGCTTTTACAGTTCATTCATTTTATCGCTACAAACATTTTACCTGTCACAGAGATTTTCGAGTGGCCTACTTCCTTTTGCCAGACCACTCTGTTACTCAGTATCGCCGGTTTCAATGGCTATCCTTACTTCAAAGTACATTCATAGGTCTGCCTTTCTTTGTGTCTCATCCACACGCATGCAGCCTTCAATTGTGCAATATAATGTTGCTACTTCAACCTTCCCTAACACACACCGGTCTTTCATGTCACTTGACAACTCACTAGCTGTGTACATCTCTTTCTTGTCTTTATAGTTTTCAATTTACGAGTCAAGGTTAGTACCACAGGCTTGACCTCACCTCCCCAACTCTGCCGTTCACCCGGGAGGGTCACTGGTGTCCTTCAAACTCGGCCTGCGGCCTTCTCCACGTGTCTTTCACGGCCGTTTGGAGGGAACAACCTTCGGCATGGAACTCATGCAGTCCTCATCACGTTGCTCTCGTCCCTCGGTCCGTCGCTCTGCTCCAGTAGGTTTGCCTTCACCTTGGAAGTTCTGCTCTTGCTCGTGTTCCACCTTGCTCAGTGTGTGTCTCTATTTCGTCTTTCATCCGTGTGGTATCAAATGTGTGCAATTAAAGTCAAGTTCCTGACTTTGCCTGACCCAATAAGCGGGACATTGTCCAATGCGATATGTAAGGTTTAGCCTCTTTAGTCTTAGACACCCTCTTTCTTGGCCCAGTGTTTGTGCGAAAGGGGTTGGGGGAAGTTGGCACATCAGAGAATCCTAAAAAATAGGATGGGTTAGGTGTATGGGAAAGGGGAAAATACTGTTTCTCACCATCGGTCGCCTCACTCCCACTCCCTGAAGGACCCTCACCCAGGTGATCCTCACGCGCTGGTCCACCTCCAGGATCTGGATCCAAAGGCAGTGGCTGTGCCCTGGCCACCTGTGAGAGAGATCCCCGGGGACTAGTAGGTGAGACACCCTTTGGTTTCTCACAGACCCGCCCCGGCAATGACAGCAGTGATTTAATTATTTGCCCAATCCCACCCAGTGTGAGCTGCGTCCACGGAAGACGCTACTGCGTCTTAATACAGCTCTGTTCTCCTGCCACTCTTACCCAGGCTCCCAGACACCAGCAGAGCAGTAGGTAGTGTGAAGGTATCATGAAGTAAGGCACAGACAACAGATTCAAAGTTCAAACCGAATTCCTTTATTACCACAAATGTCAGAATGGAAGAAGGCCTAACTTGCCCTATGCTAAGCTGGGATTTCCCCACCTGAATGAAACTAATGAAAGTCAGAGTCAGAAAGGTCAACTAAAATCTGCCTGTGTCCAAAACCTATCCTTGCCCTCACAACTAAAGCTAAACAATGTGTAGGGATGGCAGCAATGAAAGAAATGGTGATTGAAATAATGTTCTGAGCTTCTTCCAGCCCCTACCTTTCTTTTCAGCTTCTCGACGTTCCCTTCCCCAAGTTCAAGATAGCACAGTTCCAACAAAAAGGGTCTTGAGGTTCCCGTCGTCAAGACGGCACCAAAGTTCAGTAAGTCTCAGATTTCCCTTCCCCAAGACGACAGCTTGCCAATTTATACTTGGTCTCAGTCTCTCAATGTTCAAAAGTACTCTAGTTCAACGTGGCACTCCTTCTGGATTGGATTAACAGTTGATTCAAATTAATTCAGCTTGATTTGCTTCAACAATGGGGGTCATTCCGAGCATGGAGGTAAGGACCAAACCATGCCGGTAATGATTTACTGGCATGGTTTTCCGCTCCATGCCATTCCAACCCCGCAGACCGTAAATTACGGCACCGTAAATTACAATGCCGTAATTTACGTTCCTGGGTCGCGCACGCGCCCCACCATGGCGAAATTAACGGCATGGCGTAAACCGGGGCTGATTCCAAGTAAGGAGCACACGTAAATTACGGCCTCCTCAAGGCCCTAAAGTACCTTACCGGCATGGAGTACATACAGGCATCTCAGAGAAGGAGTAAAGAACCCTGAGCAGTGGGACCCAGAGCCACAGGTGCACACATGCAACAGACAGAGGCCAGGAGTCTGCCACAGCAGAAAAGGAACACACCCACACACCACCCCCCTCCCACTCCAAGACGACACCAACCGAACAAGCAAGGGCACAACCACACAAACCCCTACAACAACACCACGCCCCCCCACTGAGGAGACACAGGGAATAGAAGGAGGGGGGAGACAGGCCCTGCATGCAGCACCAGTGCAGCCTCTGTTACCACCCCAGCAGCCCCCATGCACACGCAGCATGTCCGGCCCCTCTAGGAGAAGTCCTACCAGATAGACACCCCTGACCACCTAGACTGTGACACCGTCACCACCATATTGCGCCACAGACACAAGAAAAGCGAGCACTATACAAATGTACAGTGCCAACCCGGCACAAGTGATGGTGTTGCCTGTGCCCCACACCCATGCCAAAGGCACCCACCAGCACACAGTGGCATGTCACAACCGTCCTTCATGCAGCCACATATACAAGTGACGTTACACCGCCCCAAGCACACAAGGGTCCACCAATCCCCAACATGGACCACCCATGAGATACACAACAGTAAAGCTGGACCTAATGCAAATGGAGGCATGCCAAATGACAATGGTGCCCCTGACAGCACCCATAGGTCGTATGTGGACCAGCTTGGCATGCACGTTGCGGACAGCAACTGCAAACAATACCACTCCCCCTACGTGCAGATGGAATGCATCGATACCAAGAACCGCACACATGGGTGGGCCCGACACCAAACAACTACACATGACTCAAAGGGCCAGCTGATCACCACGGCACCGCGCAACATGGCCCAACATACAGGACGACCTGTCTGGCTGGCTGTTGAGTCGTCTGACTGTGTCATGCAAGTGCACTGGTGCCACGGGGTGGGTGCCCGCATGAACCGACTGCGTTGAAACGATGAAGCCATTGTACGGTGTTCACCCCGACAACAAACCTGTCACAGAACCAGTGCAACGGCACATGTGAACAGATTCCCACTTTGCCAGAACAAGGCACCCACATCACACTACATCTCCACCAACTGACAAGGGCTAAGCACACTACACCAGCACCACTCATTGGCGGACACCACAACCGTAAGCGCATATCGGAGGACACAGTGCACATGCACAATGTGGCATCCCCCTGCCTTGCACCACATTGGAGACCCATCCCTGGGAGTGGAATTCACGGAGGGCAGCAGGGGTACGATAACACGTCACCAGCATGGCACCCCCATAGGAGTGTTGGGAATCACCATAGAATGGATCAGAGCAGGATGAATACCATGCTCCACAGACTACAGCCTTCACACCAAAATAAGAATAAACACAGTACACAGCACCACAATGATCCAACGCCAGGACAGCAGCATGCTGTCATGTCCGCGCCGCTGGCGCACACATTGACAACCATCATGGACTACTTGGTACTCATTTATCCTCCTAATACTCCTTGAACAACTCCTTTTCACACCTTTGTCTTTTATTTCCATTTGCTCAACTTTGGTTCTTTCTTATTTTAATCAATTAACTACATTTACCATAATGCACCTGGCTGCAGTCCTCAATTCCTGGCTATTCTCATTCATCGTTATTGGGACCACAATCCCCAGAAGTCCTAGCGGCCAGTGCTGCTTCCACCTGCTCAGGACCAGAGAAGGAGGAGGCAGATTGTCTTCAGGTGTGCTGCTACAGGTGCTGTCAATTAGCCTGCCTCCGAACAGGGCAGGGCTGTATATAAGCAGTTGCCTGCAGGAGCACAGTGTCTTGCTTCTTGAGTTCTCCCCACTCCTGTTTGCCTTGACCCTTTACCTTGTATGCTGTTCCTGTTGCTGTTTATCCTGTTTTGTTCCAGTGCCCTTTCAGGGCTCCCTGCCTTGCAGCCGATCACGCTCCGCTGCCTTCTACCTACAGCCCTTGTCCTCTGGGCTTCCTGCCTTGCAGCCTGCACCTCTTCGCTGCCTACATCCCTGCTCCTCTGGGCTCCCTACCTAGTGGCCCTATTCTTTTGGGCTCTCTGTCTGTTACCTACTACTAATCTCTCTCTGTCCTGTTCTTCTGGACTCCCTGCCTTTCAGCCTACTACAGTCCTTGGCAGTCCAATACAGTTTGCCTGCACCTAGTGCCACTCTTGACTGCAGACCTGCTTCCTACTTTGCAGCCTTCTGTTTACCTGACTGCTGCTCCTTGTTCTCTTCCTGAGTCCGCTGTACTCCACCTTAGGTTATCTATTTCAGTCTAACTGCCTTACCTTCATTTCCTTCTGCTAGATTGCTCATTGATTTCCTTTTCGCTGGATATATCTGTTCTTGTCTTCTCATGTGTCTTATGTAATCCCTTTGTACAGAGCTTGCCTGTTAGTTTCCGGCAGGCAACCTCTGCCCCTTCCCTTGTCCCGTTTTCAGTGTTACAGACACCCACGCAACCAGACTATGGCCATACACGTGCATCCTCGTAGATGAAGCAGTCACCAGGCTTGCGTGATGCACATATGTGCCGGCGAACCAGGACTGGTGGCTGACCCCTCAAATGATATTTGGTGTCAAATGGGCCCATGCCATATGTGCAGATGGACAAAAAGTGCATCCCTACGTGAGCGGCTATCACCCCTGACATGGTACTGCTACAACCACTGCGGGGAAGGCGGAGGGTGAAGTGCCAACAAAGGTCCATTGAGGCTGTGCACTTGAGGGCCATGTAATGCTCTGTACTTACAGTGGACAAGGTCTCCAGGACACAAGTCAGTAGGGGGTGTCATGACATGGGCACACAGGGCAACGGATTTGTGCATACTTGTACACCATGCACTGGCAGTAGTCAATGAACAAAAATGCAATGATGAATATCCACAACGGTTGAACTTTGCAACACCAATTGTGTATTGTGATAAAAAAAGGTAAACAAAATAGTGCTTCCATCAGCAACTGTCCATGCCCCCTCCCCCCAACTCCAGAACAAACCATCACCCACCTCCCCCCTCTCCCCCAACTCCAGAACAGACCATCACCCACCTCCCCCCTCCCCCCCAACTCCAGAACAGACCATCACCCACCTCCCCCCTCCCCCCAACTCCAGAACAAACCATCACCCACCCCCCCCCACTCCAGAACAAACCATCACCCACCTCCCCGCTCCCCCCCAACTCCAGTGCAGTCGTCCCATGTAGGGTGTGGGGCCCACATGTGGCAGGATTGGCAAATGGCTAATGTCTCTTGCCCCCCTTGTCTGGGGGAGGCAAGTCCCGGTGACGCAAGGAACGCTGAGTGCGTCTCTCCGGGCTGCATTGCGTGGCCTCACTTGTCGCGGATGTGCCCTCCTCGGTATTGTTTTGGCCTGCCTCAAGGGCATTTGCAATGCGATTCAGGACATGGCATAGCCGGGTCGTGTTGTCCGTCAGGGAGTCGCACAATCTGGTGATGCAGTCATTGAGGGACTGCCGCATTTGATTTAGTTCCTCATGTAGTTCAGCCCGGGCCTGGCGATTGTCCTCAATATAGTTATCAATGAGATCGCTCAACTGGCGCACTTGGTGCTGGTCATGGGAAGGGGGACCATCTGAGGATCCACTGGCACCAGCATGCCCTGCAGGGGGTGGTATGGGTGGACTTGGGGGAACGACGTCATATCCCTGCGGGTCAAGTTCAACACTGTTCACAGGTGATTGTGCATCCCCGGACTCACTGCATGACGCAAGGGTCACGGGGCATGGCTCCGGCATGTGCATGCTGTCCTGGTCGTCCTCCAACATGGGCCCCTGGATGGGTGGCGGGCTGGGCTCCCACTCATCCGGTGCGGTAGCAGCAGCCTCCCCTGAGACGCTCGACTGTGCTGAGCTAGGGGTTTGCACAGTTTCTGCCGCCGATGCTGGGTGGGTTGCTGGTCTGCCAGCTTCAAGTGGCCTTTCCGTAGGCTGGGGGGTGGTTTGTCTGGCTGCTGGCTTCGGCCTGGCCCAGCCAGTACCCGTGGAGGTGCTTGGGCGGCTTCCTTGGGGCTCTGTGCTGTCATGGTCTGTGCCTGTGGGAATAGGAGAGAGGGACAACATTAGTGTATGTGCAATGTCCTATTTGCATACATGGTTGCATGGACATTTCGGTCATTTACGGTTTGTTCTGTTTGGGGGGTATAGCTATAGCAGTGGTACAAGTGCATGGTGATGACATATACACATGTCTGGGAGTGATTCATTGTGCCCTGTTCATGTACATTTTGGCTGCTACTATGCCTACCACGTTGGACAATGTGCAAGTCAATGCACTATGGTAGATGTGCGTTATGTACTCGCACTTGGCCCAGCATTAGGCGGCACTTGCCTCAGCATTTGTTGGATGGGAGGAGGGCAACACGAGAGGGTGCCTTCGATGGCCCCTGGGTCAGTTTACATCATGCAATGGACATTGGCAGTGTACACTGTCGACACTCACCTCCTTCTCCAGAAGTCGTTCCCCCGCAATCCATGGTCCCCACGCCCTCAATGGATTCCGTGCCAATGAGCTCCGCACAGGTCTCCACCCAGGGCTCGAGTTGTACTGCGGTGCTTGGCCCACCTCCCGTCTGCAGGGCCTGGCTGCGGTTGCTGGATAGGAGGCCCCGCACCCGCAGGTCGTCCCACCGCTTGCGGCAGTCCTAGAGGTGCGGGGGGTGTTGCCAACAGCGCTCACCCTCTGTGCCAGTTCCGCCCAGATGGTCTTCTTGCGGAGGGTCGATTCCCTCTGCATGTCGCCTCTGAAGACTACATCAGCATGCTCTGCCAGGTGGTTACCATGGCCTGGAGTTCGTCTGGGCAGAATCTCTGCTTCCGGATGCGATCCGCCGCCCTTTTTGGTGCTTTCGGCATGTCCTGCGGTGCCTGATCCGGTTCCCAACTTTGTTTCCCTCACAGGGCTGCTGGCGGCTGCGGATGGCAATGGATTGTGTTTTTAAAGATGGCCGCCGCTCTCCTTCCCGTTCCTGTGCAATGTCGTAATTTCCGGTTCCTTTTTTTTTCAGTTACCGTAAGTAAATTACGGTCAACTTAATTTACAGTCACCGTTATACTTGCTTACAGGGCGGTGTTGTACTTTACGTGTCGCTGCATGCCGGTAGGGGTTTTTCGGGGGGGTTTTGCGGCAGGTCGCGCGGTCCTTTTCCGGCATGGCGGAAAGCGCGTGTCCGAGAGCTCGGAATGGGTCGTAATTTTCGACCTACAACCAGCACGGTGTTGGACTTTACGCCATGCCGGAAAATTCCGATACTTACCGGCATGACTCGGAATGAGGCCCAATGTCTTTGGATTTCACAATTGAGGGTTCCCTGGTCTAGGCGCAGTTGTTAGAACACACAGTCCGCCCATTACAGGTTGCGCAACTATGAATCCTAGGCTCTTTAGCCCACACAGGTCTTTCTGTATCTGTCCCTGTGTGAATGTTCACACTCTCTAGGCTTGTCCTTGTCAGCCTCTTGGCTTTATGTGAATGTTTCACGCTCATTTGACTTCTCCTTGTCAGCCTCTTGGCTTTATGTGAATGTTTCACATCTCCTTTGCCAGTCTTTGGCCTTGCCACACTGCATTCATCTATAAAGTTCACTTTGCAGAGGTTTTGTTTCTTCCACACCTTTTTGTCATGCTCTTTAGGCTCTTCCACACTTGCTCTATTATTTCATACGTTGCTTTCAAAGGGGCAATTTCACATTCATCTGCCATCAAGTTGTGGCTCTGGCCATAAAGTGTTCATTCAGTTCGGTATTGAATATTCATGATCATTCACTGTTGCCACTTCATTTTTCTCCCAACCCATGGCTTTGGGTTTGTTTCATTGTGCGCATATTACTCTGTGCATTTGATATTCGCCTCTCTTCCACACAGCCCCACCAGGAGCAACCAGTTTCGAGTGACTTTCCTCTTCACTTACCGGTCCTTGTCGTTCCTTCAAGGCAGCTGTGCTGTTCCGTTTCTGCTCTGCCTGCTGGCTTTCCATCCTCTTTTCTTCTGCGGACACTGGTGGCTAATTTGTTTCCTTTTTTATGCCTGCACCTCCAGCTGCGTATCTCTGACCACAGAGGCTCCCACACCTGTGGATTTCATACGGCCTACCTTGTCCTGGGCAGCACAGTTCCTTGGGGTCATCTGCCGGTGCCCTGGCTCTCCTGCAGGACCCACAATGGCTGACTCCTCGCAAACAGGATCCCCTGCTGGTCTCTTTGCTGCTTGTCTCCTCCCTTCTTCTACACCTGCAACCATGTGGCAGGTGTGAGTTCCCAATTGAAATTGCCTGACTACAATTATAGTAAAACTTGGGACATGCCTGACCTTTACAATACTCTGCAGGCCTCTTCCTTGTCTCAGTACCAGAGTGGTGAAATTACTTACTAGTGTTCACTACTCCTAGTTGCATCTTCCTTGTCCCAGTACTATAGTAGGTGGAATGAGGGGAGTTGTTTTACAATAGTCAATAAAGGCCAGAGGAAGGTTTGGTTGGTTCTCATAAGGGAAAGAGGGATCCCATGTCTCACCCTTAAACCGTCTCTTCTTCATCATCCTCTTCCTGGTCCTGCTATACCGATACTCCCTAGTGTTTCCTCTGTCAGTTTGACAGGTGTAGCAATATCCCATAGCTGCGTCTGGGATTGAAGGTTCCTCCTGAAATGGGAATGACGGATCCTGTGTTTTTTTTCCAACATTGTTTTTATTGTTTTGGCATAACAAATGATACATAGTGCAGTTTTGCATGAGGCTACGTTTGTTATAATGTTATAAAAGAAAAGAAGACAACAAAAGAAAAGAACAAGAAACATAACTGAGATGTCAACAATCGTGTGAGTTTGTTGGCAAGAAAGTCCAGAACAACAACCAGGGAAGGGAGGGGGAGAGACAGAGCCCTCCAGGAGTAACGGGGGGGGGGGGGAGACTGCTTTATACTTCAATGGCGGAGAATCAAAATTACAAAGGAATCTAAGTATCTGGGTGTGGGATGGGTTCAATCAGTGGCGGCTCTACTGGGTTAGTGATTCTAGGCTATGTAGTCTGTGTTGACTTGGGAGAGTTCGGGGGACTGTTCCACATCACAGCCCAAGATTCGGTTCCCCACTTTTCAGTCCTGGGATTCCATCCAACGAAGCGTCGGGGGCTGTCTCGCCAGGCCGTGGAACTGCTGCACAAAGTCTAGGAAGGGGGCCCAGGTGCGTTCAAATTTAGGCTTATTGCCGAGTCTAACAGCCGTGACTTTCTCGGCTGCCACAATGTCCCAGCATTTGGACAACCACATTTGCCGGGACGGGCCCTCCGGGTTTTTCCAGAGTCTGGCGATAGAAATTTTTGCGGCTGTGAGGAGGTGAGAGCAGAGATCCGCTAGGGCGCCTATCAGGGGGAATTGGCCATCTCCGGTCCCCCCGAGCAACACGATTCCTGGGTCCCAGGGTATGGAGAGTCCGGTGATTCCTTTGATCTGATCCAGGACCTGTTCCCAGAACTGGGAGGCTTTCGGACAAGTCCAAAGCAGATGGAACAGGGTCCCGCGGTCCGGACATCCTCTCCAGCACTGGGCGGGGATGGCTGCGTTGCATTTGTTTAGAATTTCGGGAGTGCGGTACCATCTGTAGCAAACTTTAAATGCGCTTTCTTTGTTGGTCACGCACTTAGAGCTCTTTTGTGCGCGGGACCAGATGTGCTTCCAATCTTCGGGTTCGATCAGTCTGCCAATATCTTCTTCCCATTTAAGCATATAGGGCTCTTTTGTCGAGGGGTCAGACCTGTCCAGAATTTTGTACAGGGTAGAGATTTTCCCTTTCGGGAGGCTTTCTGACAGAGTCTGCTCTAATGCCGAAAGTTCTCTGCTGCCATGCTTCCTGACTAGCTCGTTCGACATCCAGTGCGTATATCTGAACCTTTCGGTTTCCGGGATTTTGAACTTTGCTTTACACTCCTCGAAGTTTAATGGGCGGCCCTTCTCGTAGAAGTTTGCTAAGGTCTCCAGACCCCCGGCTCTCCACTCCCCGATTGGTTTGGACTGATTCCTGGGGAGAAGTCAGGATTGTCCCAGATCGGGGTAAGGGGGCCCATTGTGCGCCTGCATTTCCACCGGCGGGCTGCCTTCTTCCAGCAGGTTACTGTGTTTCTGGTTGATGGTAGCGGGCCCTCATTTGGGGACCCCTTAGGATCCTTGCTGTGGGGCAGCCATTCAATCGGGATTTTACTCCAATCTTCTTCGAGTTGCAGCCACTGGGGGCGGTTGGACTGGAGCTTCCAGGAGAAGGCTGGGGCCAGCTGGGCCGCCAAGCAGTACCTCGCCACATCCGGGACCCCCAGCCCTCCCAGGGCAGCACTCCGGAGCATGATGCATTTTGGGATTCTGGATTTCTTTCCCTCCCAGACGAAGCTCAGCACCTCCCCTTGCAGCTGCAGCAAGGCCTTTTCCCGAATCGCCACTGGCAGTGCCTGAGCGAAGTATAATAGTCGTGGGGTTAAGTTTATTTTTATCGCCGTGATCCGCCCGAACCGCGAGATCTCCTGGGCTCTCCAGCGTCGGATGTCTTTTTTCAGTTCTCTGAAGAGAGCCGGAAAATTCGCCTTATATAGCTTCTCGGAATTGTTGGAGAGAAGAACCCCCAAGTAGTTGATGTTGCTTTTGGCCCAGGGAATCTGGAGCTCTGCTTCCAGGAGCGTTTTGTTCTTCCTTGGGATGTTGATGCCCATAGCAACAGATTTGTGGATGTTCACTGTGAACCCCGAAGCTGCCCGGAATTCCTCAAGGGACTCCCAGAGTGCTCTTACGGATTCCGTAGTTCTGGTGAGCGTGAGCAGCACATCGTCTGCATACAGTGCTATTTTATATGACTCCTCTTTGACCTTAAGACCATGTATTGCTGGGTTCAGGCGGATCTTGTCCGCGAAAGGCTCCATTGAGAGGGCAAAGATGAGGGGGGAAAGAGGACATCCTTGCCTTGTGCCTCTGGTTATCTTGATTTTGGTGGATTTGACTCCGTTTAGCCGCAGCCTCGTGTGGGGATTTTGGTAGATGGCAAGAACCCACTTTGCAAAGTTGGGGCCAAAGCCGAAATGACCTAGGACTTCCTTCAGGTACCCCCAGTCCACCATGTCGAAAGCCTTGTGCGCATCCAGGGAGAGGACAGACAACTTCGAGCCCATCCTATTTGCAGAGTCTATGATGTTGACGGTTCTGCGGATGTTATCTAGGGTTCCCCGCCCTGGGATGAAGCCTGCTTGATCCGGGTGGTTGAGCTCTGGGAGGAGCGGGGCCAGTCTGTTCGCCAGGATCTTGGCAAAAATCTTTGCATCGTTATTTAGGAGAGTTATAGGTCTATACGATGCGCACTGCGTGCAGTCTTTCCCAGGCTTCAGGATAAGCACTGTTATAGATTTGTTCATGGATGTGGTCGTGGAGCCAGTGGAGAGAAACGAGTTGTATAGATTTGCCAGGTGGGGGGCCAGCAAGTGAGCGAACTTCTTATAGAATTTAGTAGTCAGCCCGTTAGGTCCAGGTGTGGTGTTCGTCAGCTGGCGAATTGTTTCACTGACCTCTTCAGCTGAGATTGGACTCTCCAGATCAGACACCAGGGGGAAGGGCGAGGCTTTGGGATTAGGGCCAGGAACTGAGCAATGGAGTGTTTCGAAGTCGGAGGTCCCGCCATAATTTCCTGGTGTTGTTGGACCATTATCTCGAGCTTTTCGGCGTCTAGGTAGTGTAGAGAGCCGTTTTTATCTAGCAAGGCTTGGATAAAGTTCCTGGTATGTAGCTTTCTCAGTTTGTGAGCTAGGAGCCGGTTCGCTTTGTTGCTATTGAGGTAGTAAAATTGTTTCGTATAGGTCAAGGTTCTGGCGACCCGGTCAGCCAGGTGCATCTCCAGTAACCTTTTTGCTTTTATTAGTTCACGATTCATTATTTTCGTGTAGCGATGTTTGAGCTTTGTTTCCAGTTCGACTAGCCGTTCCTCCAACTTTCGCTGTTTCAACAGGTTTTGCCGCCTGAGCCTGCCCGAGGCATCCATTGCCACCCCTCGGATCACTGGTTTCATGGCGTCCCACACTGTTGCCGTTGAAGAGCCTGGGGTTGTATTCTCAGCAAAGTAGTTTTGGATCGCTTCGGCAAGGTCGGAGCTAGCCGCTATGTCGGACAGGATGTGGTCCTGTAATTTCCATTGCCGTTGAGTGGGTTCTGGGGCTCAGTGAAGGAGCAAGGTCATCGTGACCGGTGCGTGATCCGAGATAGCAATGTGCCCGATTTGGATTTCTTCCACACAGGGGGCGATAGGGCTAGCGACTAATAAGAGATCAGTCCGCGAATAGCCGTTGTGGACATGTGAAAAGAAGGTATAGTCTCTATCTCCCTGGTTGCGCAGCCTCCAGATATCAATCGTTTCGGTTTCCCGGAGGAATTCGGCCATGGCTAGGGATCTGCTGAAGTCTTCCCTAGAGGCTGGGAGCGTTTTATCCATGCTGAGGTCTGGGAGGAGGTTAAAGTCTCCTCCGATTAGTAAGTGCCCAAAGGAGAAGGCGGTGATAGTCGGAAGGAGGTCACGGAGATATTGGCCTTGGTCTTTGTTTGGAGCGTAGAGTGCCACCAAGGTGATTGGCTGTTCGACTAAGAGGCCTTTTAGGAGCAGGAATCTCCCTTCAGGGTCTTTTTTGACGGTGATCCGGGTTAGTGGCAGTCTTGGCTCAACAGGATTGCGACTCCTCTTTTTTTCTGTTTGGCTGAGGCAAAGTAGCGTTTCGGATATCGTCGGAAGCGAATCCGAATTTCATCTTCTCCAATAAGGTGGATTTCCTGGAGGAAGACAACGTCGGCCGCAAGTTGGTCCAGCCTGTGTTCCACTGCCTTCTGTTTTCTTGGCACGTTGAGACCCTGAACATTCCAAGTCGTGATGAGAAGTGACTTATTTAAGGAACCCATCCCTTGAGTCCCCTGTAGTTCAGCTCATAGTCTTCCCCAGCGGTTGAATGATTCGATATTTTTGGTGTCTTTATACAGCAGACACCCTCCACCCCGAGGACCCCCCCCCACGATCCCAAAACAATAACAAGACTTCCGGGCCAGCCTACGACCAACGGGGCACGAGGCCGGACCGGTGCAACAGCTTCAATGGAGGCATGGCAAGCCTCGACCTTTAGCTGGTAAAATCCAGGTTGAAAATGTTCGGCCGTCCTCCGAAGGAGGGGATGGGGCTTTAACTTTGGCTGCTTGAGAGTGGTTACCTATAGTGTAGGAAGTAAGAGCACAGCCTGGTGGAATGAACTCAAGGGGCCCGAGCCAATGGTTAGTTCGTTCGGAGGAGCCACTTGGGTGCATTCGAGATTATTACCCCTTAGGTCAGTAATCAGATCCAGTGGGGAGTGCCGGGCCTCCACCTTATATCGCGGCCATGACCGGAGGGAGTTCTTCCTTATAGGTTATTGGCCCTTTTTGTTTCATTGGCGGATCGCGGGGTCTGCGGCGGCCCGATACTCTGGCCTATGACCCAGGGGGTCTCTGTGGGGACTCCCTGAGGACTCCTCAACCCTCTCAGCAGTCTCCCCCCCCGGCATCCGGGTTCATGAAGCGTTCGGCCTCCTTGGGGGAGGGGATTAGTCTCGGTTTCCCCTCCCAGGTGAAGATTAGGGCTGTGGGGAACCCCCAGCGGTATGGTGTTTTCCTATCCCGTAGCCATTCGGTAAGTGGTTTGAGGGCTTTTCTTTTGGCCAGTGTGGCGGCTGCCAGGTCCTGGTACAAGGATATCTCGGCGTCTCTGAAGCTGATGCGGGCTGAGCCCCTGGCTTCCCTCATAATTTCTTCCTTGACCTTATAAAAATGAACTCTTACTAGGACGTCTGGCGGGGAGGTTGTGTTTTGCCTGGCCCTGACCCTGTGAACCCTGTCCAGTTCCAGAGGGGAACCATCTGGGAGCGTGAATATGAAGCGGAATAAGTCATTGACATAGTGGTCGAGACCTTCCTCGGGGACGGAGCGCGGGATACCTCTCAGACAGATGTTGTTGCGTCTGGACCTATTTTCAGCTTCTTCTTGCTTGTTCTCCAAGACTTCGCACCTGGCCTCCAATGCAGCTAGTCTGTCCGCCCCCTCTCCGATCTCGAAGTTTTGTTCAAATAGGGTCGTTTCTATTTCTTCTGTTCTACTTTTGACTTCCCCTACTCTCTTGTCTAGGGACGAAATTTTGCCTTTCAGTTCTTCCGTCCCTTTTTGGTATTCCTTGGTTATGGCCGATAGGAGTTCCTGGAGGTCTGCTTTGGTGACAGTTTGGGCTGGCATTTCCGTATTGGAGTCAGAGGGGGCTCCCGCCGAGTCAGGATTCTCTCCTTTCTTTACCTTCTCGCCCGCGGGCACAGCTAGCAGGGTCGCAATGTCAGCGTGTTTAGGAGTCTTCGGGTTCCTTGACATTGTGCCTTGTTTGTGCCACCTGGGCCCTCCCCCCCAAAGGCTGAATAGATTGTACCCCAAGGGGGACTGTGGGCATTTTGCCGGCTCGGCCTGTGGATCTGCTATTGGGAGCCTAAGGGGGCGAACAGAGGCACAGGACACAGGACCGCGGAGTGCTGCGGTTCGTGGCACCTGATGAAGGAGGAGGGTCGCACCCCCTAGGAGACACCAGACAGGGGGCCACTTCTGTAGCAGGGCGCTGAGGCAGGGGCTCGGGGTGCGCACTCTTGGCAGTCGGGGGTGAGACCAGGGGGCCCCCGACCAGCTCCGGGGAATGTTGCAGCTGGAGCCACCCTACCTTGCCCCAACCTGGGCCCCGGCCCGTCTGGAGTCCGTAGTTGACTACCCCAAGGTTCCAGGCTCTGCCGACCGCGGATCTAGTGAGGGATAGCAGTTCCCCCGCCTCCCTGGCCCACTAACAGGGGCACGCCGGGAGGGAGGTCGGAGGTCGGGGAGGCCCGCACTGTTGCTCTTTGTGGAGGAACCCCCTCCGTAGTCGATGGAGAGCCGACTCCGCTTTCAGCCTCTCCGTGCCGCCGCCACTCCCCCCGTCGGAAGCGGCTCCCAAGCCTCACCCGATGCCAGCAGTCCGGAGGCCGAGGGAGTCGGCGGGGGGCCGCTAGAGGAGGCATGCTGCTGGGCTGCTGGGCGCCGTGCTGGCTCTCCCCGTAGAGGGAGATCCCTCCCCGGCTGATGTCTGGGTCCACTCCCAGGCTCCGGGAGCCGCACCGCCTCCGTGGGACCTTTCGGAGGGCGGGCCACCACCACGCCAGTCATTGTCGGAGGGAGGTCGAAGAGGCCCCAATGCTCTGCGCTCTGGAGGAGTTACACTCGGCAGGCTCCAGGGCGCGCTCCCCCGGCACCTTCTCCGCACTAGATCGCCTGCCGGGGGAGGGACGAGCCGCGTATCATTGTGGGCCGCGTAGCATCGTGGGCCGCCATCTTGGGGTCGCTTCGCCGCCGCAGTTCCCCGCTGGGCCGCTCTGACAAAGCTCGGTCCGCTGCCGGTTCAGGGCATAGAATTTCAGAGCTCCAGCTGGAGCAGCCCCCAATCTTCGTCGGACGCCGATTCTCCTTGATGAAGGATGGATTTTACCGGGGCATGACGGATCCTGTGTTTTACCCTAGGACATCTCATCTCCAATCCCCAAGGAACCTCCACCCAGGTAATTTCCCCTCGCTTCTCAACCCCCAGGGCCAGGATCCAAAAGTGATGGCCTTTCCCTGGCCACATGAGAAGAGGAGTCAAGGGGAGTAGATGTGAGGATGCCCTCCGGTTTCTCACAGTTATACCAAACAAAAACCCAACCAAAGCAGATGAAAGAAAAACAAAAAGTGAAAGAAAAGGGAACGTTCTCTCAAACACCCAAACAATAGTCCAACAGCATATTCCGGCTCAGATGCTTCTCCAGCCCACCCCTCCTCCAGTCCATCCCGGTGATGTGCAGCAGCAGGATACCACAAAACGGGTATCGTAAAAGACAAAATGTGCACAGGGATGCTAGCTGCGGTTGCAATGAACCAGCCATGATCATGCATCTAGTCATGACCTATAAACCTATTCCCGCTATATGCTGTTATTTCATTGCCCTCTTGCACATAATCAACTAGCTTCTGTTGTTTCTTTTTTCTGGGAGTGGGACAACTCCTATCGTGTGCATCCAAGTGTGCACCTTTGCAGTGTCTTCAAAGAAGTATGACCTGTCATTATGCAGCATCTTTAGCTTTGCACGGTAAGTTAGCATATACTGAAGGTGCGCTAGGTGCAGCCACTCCTTAGTCGGGCCAAATTCAGCACCTTTGAACCAATATGGAGTAATCTGGATATATGGCTAGCTTCGAGGATGCTCTTTCTATGGTCGCACCCTCTATAGAGAAGGCTAATACACGTTACCTATCCCTGTAATTCATGATTCTTGCTATTAGAGACCTGGGCAGAGCTCCAGGAGGTGGTCTTCTGGCTAAAGATCTATGTGTCTGCTCTACAGTGAAGCCCTGTGTAACTTCCTTCAGTAGCAGGTTTTCTGCATATGCTGTAGCATCGTTCCCTTCCTGTCCTTCCGGCAAACCGTGGATGCGAATGTTAGTTCTTCTGGCCCTGCATTCTGCATCTTACGCTCGCTGCTCTAGAGTCTTCACATTGTTCAAGAGCTCCATTACCTCAGACTGCAAGTTTACAATATTGGTCTTGTTCTCTTGCACCTGTGTTTCTGCAGTGTTCAATCTTTCTGCTATGGAACGCACATACTGTCTGTGCAGGCCGATGTCCACAATAACCTAATCTATTTTGCGTTCCAGGTTCATTTGTAGTACTGCTATAGCAGCAAGGATCTGGTTCTCCCCTTGGTAACTCTGGGGGTGAGGACGACCCAGGCGCAGAATCCGTAATTGTGGGCGCATTATTCACACCATCTTTCTTTGTATACGCCTCCATTACAGTCTGTTTGGCTTTGCCCTTACTGAGCTTATCTGGCATGTGTGTGACAAATGAGGGGGCACACGGCACTTGGGTGGGTTTTATATACCCATGAGCACCGTTTTGCTAGAGTGCACAAGCACCATCTCAAGGTCTCTGTAGTGCCACAGATCTAGTATGTGCTGTTAGTGTGAAGGCAGGTCAGACACTCAATACTGCTGTGGTGGAGTTGCAAATCCTTTTGCTCGTATCTGTACAGAGCATGTGTAATCAGAAGCAAGCACTCCTGGGAAGGGCATCCAACATATGCCTACCTTAAACTATGGCGCCAGATCACCACAACAACGCAAGCCTCTCCCTCTGTTCCCGGCTATTCTCCATGGGTACTGACAATGTCCTACACGTCCTATAGAGGACAACGCACACCGGGCCTCATTACGACCCTGGCGGTACGGAGTGAACGGCACCGTAAAAGGTGGCAGCGCCGTTTACCCCGTACCACCTCATTACGAGGTCCCCTCGCGGGACCCAGGAAGCAACGACTGGTCAAACCAGGCGTGCTTACCGGGTCCCGCAAGGGGAAGAGGGAGCAAACAGCGGGCCAACTCGTAATGGCCCGTTGTTTGCTCCCTCTCCCATTCCCATTCAGCCCTATGGGGGCTGAAATGGGAATGGGGAAGGACCGTGGCTGGGTCCTTGGAGGGAGGAATTACCGGGCCTTCCGAACTCGGAATGGCCCGGTAAGTCCTCATTCCGAGGACCCGGGCCCCGATGCGATTTCGGCAGCAGCCATTCCGCCAATAGCGGCATGGTTACCGCCAAACGAATGAGGGCCACTGTGTCTCCTCTCGCAACGTTGAAACTGCTCGATCAGGGAACCAACAGGGAACCAACAGCCACCGCTTAGGTCGGCGCGTGCTCCCCACTGTGAACACCCAGCTTTCGACCCTCCTTCTTCAGAGCAAAGCTCTGATCACTCTGGGTGCCATTTTCCTTTCGGCTCACCTCGCTACTGGGTATCTGCTGTGCCGGGCCGTTTCCACCGCTTTAGTGTGCAGCAAATGTTCTGCTTACAGGATTAGGGTGTGGAATCCTTAGAAGTGCGAGCTAGGGCATATCAATTGACATACCCAGCAGGAGCACAAAAAGGCTGCGACTTCCCTTCATGGCTGCCAGCCACGCCCCCCTGGCAAGGGGTGAATTCCTAGTTATCCTGATGGCACCATTATTATGTGTGGGGCTGCCAGCACCATTGCGGGACTGTTAGATACATAAATTGCTTGCCACACTTGTTATGCTTATATTTAATATGAGATTTATTCACGATTAAGGAGTCCCCAGGTGGTTGGGACCTCCGTTAGCAGACTCGCCTTCCATTTGACTCTCAAACGCAACATTTGAGAATCATACAGAACGTGAGCATGCACACGGAACATAATTACATAATATGGAACGTAAATATATCATAACATCTCCCCTTCTACTTTTTTCAGAAAAGAAAATGAAGATGAGAGGGGGCATGGGGGAAAGAAGGAAAAATATATATGTAAAACCTGGTGAATAACAAAACAAACATGACCAATTTATCACTGAACATATTTGAACACAAATCAAACTAATTTAAAAGTTCCATAACATGAATATACCAATTGGTTATTCTAAATATTTTGCAAAGGATATAATAATTGTTGTTGCACTCCTTGAGTCAATTAGTTCTCAGCAGTTCTGACTCTATAACATCTTCTCGTAGTAAATGAAATCATCTTTAAACTTTCGCATGATTTTCCTGTTCCTTGATGACATAAGCTTACTTCCCATCATCTCCCCGGAACACTCTTGCACAACTTCTTCTTGCACGTCATCCACCTTTCCCGCAGGTATGATGTCATCACAAGACCACATCTTGCCATCCTCTAAGAACACAGATTTGTCCAAACATTTCACCACTTTTTGAGGAGGTTGATACTTGGATTCCCCTTTCATCACCTTTTTTGGCTCTTTTACTCTGATCCAATCTCCTTCCCTGACTTTGTTCTCTGACACATGTTTCTTGGTATTATACTATCTCTTATATTCTGTTTGCCTTTTCCTTACTTTCTTCGCAATCTCCTCCAAATTGATTATCTTATTTTTTTCCGATACAAGCCATGCAGGCCTACGTCTGTTGGTGGCTGTTCTTCCTCTCATTAGTGTAAAAGGTTCTTCCTTAGTAACTGAATGTGGAATGACTCTATACGTGTTTAATGCCTCCTTGAGTGTTTCCTTCCAAGGCAATTTGTTGACTACCGCTAATTGAATGATACCTTTTATAAAACCATTCATCCTTTCGACCAAACCATTGGCCATAGGATGATAAAGTGCTGTCGTTTTATGAGTGATGGTTCTTTCCCTCAAGAAATTCTGCACCTCAGAAGACATGAATTGAGCTCCGTTGTCTGATATCAATTCTTGTGGGTCGCCTTCCCTATTGAAAACTTCCACTAAGAATTTCACCACTTTCCATGCTGTAACTGTTTCTTCTGCCACACCCCACTCTACCCATTTTGACGTGTAGTCTACTAATACTATGAAGTAGATTTTCTGAGGCTCTAGAACCTCAAATGGGCCCGTTATATCAATGGCCAATTTAGACCATACAGCACCCGGCACTTCCACAGGTTGTAAAGGTGTGTTTTGTGTTCTCTTTCCTTTATCACTCACCGCACAGGTGGTGCAATCTTTGACTAATGTCTCTAACTCGTTCCACATGTTGGGCCACCAGTATGCTTCTCTCACTCTTCTCTTGGTTAAGCTTCTACCCACATGGCCTTCATGGGCAATTCCCATTATCCTTTCCCTCAATGTTGATGGTGGGATTATGCGATCATCTCTGTAAACGCATGTGTTGTCACTGGAAATCTCATCTTTTATCTTCTCCCACGACATAATGCACACGTCAACATCTTTCCAATTGCTCGCAATGGCCTTTCATAGAATCCTCGTTCTGCATCGTTTTTCGTAGCAGTGATCCACTCTTCCTTAAAAAAACCTGGATTTATGTGTGTAATGATACATTCCGCACCTTCTTCTGTCAGCTCATCATCATTCAAGTGGTTACTACCCTCACAATCCCACTGTAGTCTAAAAAAACAATCTGCATCTACATTGGTCTTTCCTGGTGTGTGTCTCACCCTAATATTATAATGTATAATATCTAATGTCCACCTCCTTATTCGTGGTGATGTTAGGTGTGGATTTTTTTTTTTTTCAATACATGAATGAGTGGTTTGTGATCAGTCTTCAGATCAACAGGAATACCCCAAATGAGTCCTCTGAAATGTTCCAATATCCATTTAACTCCCAGTGCTTCTCTCTCAATGGTTGAATAATTTTTTTGAGCACCTCTCAAGATTCTAGACGCGTAAGCAATTGGGACCCCTGCACTTTCCTGTACTTGCTCAAGGACACCCCCTAAACCGATGTTGCTGACATCTACTAAGATCATGGTCTTGGCATTGCGATCAAACATCTTCAGGGTTGGGGCTTTGTTTATCCGTTTTTTTATTTGGTCGAACTGCATTTTACATCCATCTGACCATGTAAACCTTATTCCTTTGGACATTACTCTCTCAATTGGGGGGCGTGGCTTGGCAGCCATGGAATAGGCTGGAAACCCTGCGAGCTCTGTGATCCGACAACTTGATCCGACCAAGAAACGCATATTTTTTGGATTAGTGGCGGCCCAAAAGTATGTGCAGGCGTGGGAAGGTACAGAGTATGAGCAGGTTGACTGCAAATTTAGAGCGGAGGAACGGCCGCATCGTTACTTTGTCCTGAGAAGTTGGCTGCAGAGAGGGCACCAAAATGGCCGCGGATGAGAACAAAGAGATCCCGAGGGGTGCACCCCTGAGACGGAGGAGCTGTCTCCGTTCGACAACAGCAGAGGAAGATTGCTAGGGATACGAAATAACTATCACATTGCCCAGTCCGGGTGGCCACGGAGAAGTAAAGCAAAAGGAAAAACGCTGGCGGAGTGCTCCGAACGGAGCGTGGACGATTGAAGGAACTAGCAGATACCACCGGCCCTTTGAGGACAGTGAGAACCCACCCTTGCTGGGACTGAGGACCACGGGTGAAGGGGCTGATTCATGATTCATAGGCACAGCGCCATGTCTAATAAACCCCCAAGACTGAAGAGTAAGCAGCCCACATTAGAGGAATACACAAAGACGCCACCAGGCCCGGAAGGAGCCAGGAGCAAAGACAAAGCCCAAGCTGGGAGCAGCGTCACCATGGGCGCGAATCAGGAGGTCCTCGAAGCGATCACCGATCTGAAGGCGGCTTGGGAGACCAATCTCGAACTGGCGGTGGCAGAACTAAAAACAGCACTGGAGCTCCAGGTCGGGGCAGTGCAGGAGGATGTGAATCTGCTACGACAAGACGTACGGTCTCTGGCGGAGCGCACGGCGAACCTCGAGAAGGAGATGGGCCCTAACACGGTGGACTGTGCTTCTAACCGGTCGGAGCTTCACGCCCTGGTACAGCGAGTGGGTAATCAGAAGAGCAGAGCGGAGGAGGCAGAAGGGCGGGCCCGGAGGAATAATATCCGTATTGTGGGACTACCAGAAGGAGCGGAAGGCCATAACTCCACGGATTTCGTTGAAACAATGTTGCTACAAGAAATCACTGGGGGAGTGCTGTCTCAGGGGTTTGCGGTGGAAAGGGCGCACAGGGCCCTAACGAGGAGACCGCCGCCAGGAGGCCCACCTAGGCCGGTGATCGCTAAAATACTTACTTACAGGGATCGAGAAAGGATCCTGGAACACTTCCGCAAAGGTGGGACAATACAGAGAGGTTCGGCAATCATAACGGCTTACCCGGATTATACCCTGACGGTGCAGCAGAGCAGAATGAACTTTGGGGCAGTCAAAAGGAGATTGCGAGAAGCGGGTCATAAATACATGCTGCTCTACCCCGCCAAACTGAAGGTTTTTCATAAGCACATAACTTTGTTTTTTGAAACTCCAGAAGAAGCCATGGGATGGCTCGACACCCAGGGATGCCCCCAGGAGTCGGACGTTCGGACAGGAGAAGGAGGTGACGTGGATAAGTAATGAACGAGAGGGGCACCAGGCAGTCTCCGAACTTAAGACTATGGGACTTGAATATAGTCACTAAAGTAGCCAGCGGAATGGTGTTGTCGGGATGAGATACATTCATGATCCGCGAATATTGCGATTTAGGCTTTAACTAGGAGCCTTGCAGGACCAACCTGTACATCCCCCATTTAGAGTTTAGTTAGGTTACCCTGCTGGGGTCTTGCCCGGGGTACCAGGGTAGGCCCAAACGCGGGGGAGCCTGACATCCAGGGATGGAGCTGGGCAACTGTTGGGGTTGGGGTAGGGTGGGGAGGCGGGAGGGAATGGGTTGTGTGCTGTGGTTTGTTATAGTTTGGGTAGAGTTATGGGGTAAGCCTACACTTCACGGGAAACAAAATGAACCATGGGAGACCTTAAGATAGTCACTTGGAACGTTAGGGGGCTTTATAGTTATCTGAAGCGGAACAAGGTAATGATGTACCTACGCAGACAGAAAGTGGATATAGCCCTGTTACAAGAAACTCATTTAACGAAAGACAAACTAGAAGTGATACGGAAAAAATGGAGAAGGACAATGGTGGGGGCAACATACTCCGCCTATGCAAGAGGGGTAATCACATGGGTGGCCCCGCGTGTTCCATTTCAGTTGCTGAGCTCGTAGGTAGAGGTGGATAGTAGGATGGTGATTATGAAAGAGATGGTGGAAAACAGAGAAATCTGCATTGTGAATACTTATGCTCCGAACCAAGATACAACTGCGTATTTTAGGACCCTGTATAGTAAGCTCAGTGGCAGCGTGGAGGGGGCCATATTGTGGGGGGGTGACTTCAATTGTGTGATGAACCCCACCATTGATAGATCAGACACTAAAATAGTTAGACCCACCCCGGCTGCAAAAGCACTACATGCTCTATTGGTGGAGTTTGGGTTTACAGATGCATGGAGAACATGCCATCCGCAGGATAGACACTAGTCACATTTGCAGCCCCACAGGGCCTACATACAAGATTGGACTATATATTTGTCACGCAGGAGTTGCTGACCGAAATACCGCAGGCGGAATACAAAGCTAGAGTCCTCTCAGACCACTCGCCACTGTTGCTAACATGGCAATACCGACCCCCTAGGGGAAGGATACCCACATGGCAATTGCGTGCAGAAGCTCTTAAAGACAGCGTATTTAGGGAGGATATGCGAGAGTAAATAATAAGTTATTTCGAGATAAATACTGGCAGTGTAAAGACAGCGGGCACACTCTGGGAAGCTTTTAAAGTGGTGGTGAGAAGAATCACTATAGCCAAGTCTAAAGGACTGCAGGATGGGATTCTGACCGAATTACAGGACTCTGAGAAGGAATTGGAGAGGGTATTAGAACGAGGCAGTAACACTAAGGCAGATATAGAAAAGTCTCTGGGCCTGCAGCAGAAATGTGCAGGATGTTGGGAGAGATTATGTAACCTGAATTATAAAAAATACATAGAAAGACAACATGCTGGATGCGACAAACCAGGAAGACTCCTGGCATGGCTTTACAAAAACGAGACTCCTAGGCCCCCAATTAGAACAATGGTGAGAGATAATGGCGATGTAGTGGATACGCAGGAGGGGGTTAACCAAGAATTTGTAGACTACTATAGACGCTTGTACGGAGACGAGACGGGAAGCGAGAGGGGGGAAATAAGAGACATGTTGGAAGATATTGGGCTACCCCAAATTAGTGTAGAAGAGAGGGAGGTGCTAGATGCCCCGATCACTCTAGAAGAGTTAGAAGAAGTGGTGAGGCAGCTGCCCACGTGTAAAACCCTGGGAACTGACGGACTTCCGAGTGAATTTTATAAGGCATATAAAGCAGAGATTCTCCCCCCACTGCTGGAATAACATGTCAGACGACATGTTATTGGAAATGCTTAACGAAGCATATGAAGTTGGGAGACTACCGGAATCACTGCGCAAAGCAGTTATTATAGCACTCCCCAGGCCTGACAGACCTGGTAGTGACTGAGTTTCCTATAGACCCCTATCAATGTTAAACCAAGATAGTAAGATTTTAACAGCGGTGTTAGCAAACGGATTGAAAAAGGTCATAACCAAATTAATCCACCCTGATCAAACAGGATATGTCCCAAATAGGAATATCTTCGAATCATTTGAGGCGACTCCATCGAGTGATTGAACATACTGAAAGGAACACTAGTGAAATGGCGATAGTGTCGCTTGATGCGATCAAGGCATTTAACTCGGTCAAGTGGCCCTGGCTGAAGGCGGCCCTAGCCAGCTATGGTATGGGACTAGGATATCTTCATTGGGTAGAACTTCTATATAGCGAACCATTAGCGAGAGTGAAGACAGGAACTGTGATTTCTGAAAGGTGGCAACTTGGTAGGGGGACCAGACAGGGATGCCCCTGGTCCCCCATGTTGTATATTCTGGCTTTAGAATCCCTGGCGATTTATCTGAGGCAGCAATATGACGCAATAGGCATTGTTGTTGGGGAAACATCGAATTTAATTTCTCTATACGCAGACGACATGTTATTGTATTTGCGCTACCCAGAGGAAAATCTGCAGTATGTATTAGAAGTGATAGATAGGTTTGCTGAACTCTCGGGTATAGCCGTGAACCCAAGTAAATCCTGTGTGTTTCCGCTGGGCAGATATAGAGGGCTCTTGACAGAGAATTTGCTGGTACTCCAGATACCGTGGGAGACCACAACCTTTAGGTATCTTGGGGTAGATATACATCATACAGTAGAAGCCGAACATAGGCATAATACAGAAAGAACGGTTCAGAAACTGGAAAACAGCATTAAGTTCTGGGCAAAACTCCCCTTAGCAATGATGGGATGGGGGGCGATGCTCAAGATGGTGGCATTGCCCAGACTGTTGCATTGCTTTGTGAACATCCCATACTCCATACCCCGGCAATTCTTTACTAAGCTGGACAGTATATGCAGGGAATTCCTATGGTACGGGATGAGGAACAGGGTAGCCCTATGGAAACTCCAAAACCCACATGAGAAAGGAGGCATCAAATTACCTAACTGGGAAGTATATTATGTAGCGAGCCAGTTGCAACATGTAGCCAAATGGCTCTCTGCGGAGTCCACCTTAGAGCATAAGCTGCATCAAGGAGATTGCACCCCATATTTTTTGAGGGAAATGATATGGTTACCCAAGCGGGAGCTAAGAGCTCGCCCGGGGATGTTGGGTCTTGGGTGGGGCATGTGGCAGAGGGCGTGCCGGTTGATGGATAAGCCGGCCCTTTGCTCTCTGCAAATCCCACTGGTTACAATGATGGGAACAGAAGAGCAACTTAGGTTAATGATTAGGAAGTATTGGGAACCGGTAGGAATAGCAACACTGGGGGGTGTGTGGCAAGAGGGGAAAATACTGGAATTTGAGGATCTGGTGGAACAAACGGGGTTGAGCACTGGGCAATATATCACATATCATAGGATGGTGCAACAAATTAAAGATACCTGGTCCGAAGTGGAACTTGCAGAGGAACCGGACACCACACTAGATGTGATATATGCTATAGCAGAAGGTGGGCATGAAACGTCTAGAGTGTATGAGATGATGATGACTCAAGTGGGCAAGGAAGTGGTGCAACTTAGACTGGCCTGGAAGGAGGAAGTAGGAGATGTGATGAGTGACGGGATGTGGGAAAGGGCTCAGGGGTATCATAAGAAAGTGTCGAGAAATGCTAGGCTGCAACAAATACAGTTGTATATAACGGACAGAGCATATCTGACGCCATTAAAGGTAGCTAAATTTAAGAATGCTGGAAGCCAGGTGTGTCCCAAATGCAATGAGGAAAACGCAGGAATGGTGCATATGTTCTGGGCATGTCTACAGATAGCGAAATATTGGAGAGATATAGCACAGAAAATGGAAGACAAGGGAATCCGCATGAAGGTGGATACGGCATGGGCTTGTTTGTTGGGAGGGTTCCCCAAGCTTAAACATGTGAGCAAATTGAAAGATCTGGCATATTTATTGGCGAAGCGAAGGATTGCAATGGGATGGAAAGCGTGCCACAAGCCCAAAGTGGAGACGTGGTGGAGGGACTTGCAGAAATGGGCAGAGGCAGAAACAGTGGCATGGTAGGAAGCGTGCAAAGGAGACATAGAGGGTGAAGCCGGAGCCCTAGAGGGTTGGAGACAGCTAATAGCAGAGCTATTTGGGCCCACGTATGATGGACCAAGTGATGATGATTCAATAAATGTGGCGGGAGAGGTCTCCCCAACACAGGAGGTGGAGACTAACAATGGGAGACAGTAGGCTTGGGAGGGGGGTGGGACGGGAAAAACAGTGGGCGAAAAAAATTAACAATGTATGTGTATTTACGAACAAGATATGTAACCACTGTATGTTGAGTTGGGTTTGTTATTTGTCGTTTGAATAAAATCAATAAAATTGTTTAAAAAAAAAAAACTCTCAATTGCCTTGTCCTTTCAGAATGGTGATCAATGAACTTCGAGTAATATTCAGTTAAACCAAAAAAACTCCAAAGCTGATCTTTATTGTTAGGCTCTGGAATGTTCAAAATGGTGTTCACTAATGCTTCCTTGGGCTTTATCCCATCAGCATTTATGCAATGCCTCAAGTATGTCACTTCACTTTTTTTTATCTTACACTTTTATATCTTGAGAGTAAGGCCTTTTTCTTGGATGACTTGCAAAACACCCAACAATTTCGCATTATGTTCATCTTCTGACATTGCTGATACAAGTATGTCATCCTGAAAAAAATGCACTCCTTGGAGGCCACTAAACAGTTGATGCATCAACCTCTGAAAGACAGCAGCGGCTGATGCCAGCCCAGACGGCATCCTCTTATACCGAAATGCACCCAACGGGGTGATGAAAGAGGTTAGGTGTCTTGATTGTTCATCCAATACCACTTGATGGTAAGCTGAAGACAGGTCTAGTGTCGTGAAAAATTTTGCTGGCTTCATCGTAGTGAGCATTTCTCCTATGTTCAAGCAATGGGTGTCGATCTACCCATATGTTACTATTAAGATCTCTCAAGATAAACACACATCCTAATTGATCCATCTGGTTTTTGAACGATGACAATCGGGGACAACTATTCTGAATTTTCAATTGGTTCTATTATGTCTTGTTCACATAATCTTGTCAACTCCTTCTGTAAAGCCTCAACTGTCTTCTGTGATGCTCAGGATGGGTATGTCCTCGCCTGTATCTATCCTAATTTGTAAGGCGGCTTATTCCCACCATCCCACTATGGAGAACCCATTTTCAGCTACATATAATTTGCAGTAAGTCTTTCTCCCTTTGAAATTCAAATGCACCCATGTGTACCCTATGATGTTAATTGGTGTCTTGCCGTAACCAGTTGCTCTCACTCTCGTCATGTGCAAATCTTCCATCTTTCCTTCCAAGTCTTTGAGAAACTTTTGTACATCCACTATGGCGTATGGAGAACCAGTGTTAACTGTCACTTGAAGTGACACTCCATTTATCAACATGGGCACCCACAGGTCTACTGCTCCTTTGGTTGGTGTAAAAGCTAAAATCTGCACTTCCTCTTCAATTCCATCTGTAACTGACAATAAGATACTGGGACCACCTATTTCTTATAGAGCCTTTATACTGGCCATGTTGCCTCTTCCAAAGCGATAATTATCTCTTTGTAATCCGCCATTGAAACGTGGGTTTGCTCTGCCTCTTCCTCTGATATTTCAGCACACCTTACCAAAATGACCAATTTGTCCACATCTGTAGCACTCTGCCGAGAATGCTGGACAATCTTTCTCATTGTTCATATGTCTGTCCCAGCCACACTTGTAGCATCTGCCTTGCATTCTGTTCATGGTTTCTTTTTCTTTTCTGGAATTCATACCAAAATCGGCTCTGGCCATTTTCGTCACTATGGCAATCAATGCCTCTTCATTTTTTTTTTAAAACATATTTTTATTGTTTTCAAATGCAAAAATAAACATTAACACAAATAATTTCTCCCAACTCCCCCCCCCCCTGGCCGGAAGAGTGGGTCCTCATCAGTTTTCAGTTCTGGAACATTTACGTACTGAACATGTCTGATATTTTAATATTATGTGGGCACCATTGGGCCATGTAGTCTGATTTCAAATACTCTAGGACTTGTCCCCATTCCTTCATGAACGTGTTGTTTTGATCCTGGAGATGGTGCGTGATCTTTTCCATGGTCATTTGGGACCACACCTTTTGCAGCCAGGTGAATACCAACGGCGGGTCTCGTTTCTTCCAACTTTGGGCTATCGTTGCCCAGGCTGCAATGACTAAACCCATGAAGCTCCTCCATCGTGCTTTGTGGAGTCTCTTGGCCTGTGGGTCTTTAAATCCGCACAACCACACTCTATCCCCCATTTGGTCTGCCTCTGGGAACATTTTCTGGATTTCCAGACGCACTTCCTTCCAGAATCCCTGTACCCCCTGGCAGTCCCACCAGATATGCCTCCAAGTTCCTGCGTCAGGGCACCACCTCCAGCAGCGATCCGACATTGCCGGGTACATTGATTTGAGCCTCTCTGGGGTGTAGTGCCATTGTGTGGTTATTTTCACCCACATTTCTCTGGTTTGGACTGCCCTGGTGAGTTTTGGGATGCCCGCCCAGAGTTCTTCCCATTGCTGCCTGGTTATTTCTTCTCCCAGCGTGGCTTCCCATCTCCTCATATATGCCCATTTTATTTCCTCTCCTTGTGTGTTAATGTGGGTATAGAGGGTTGACACCAGCTTTTTGTCTCCTGGGTTGGAGATTATGTACTGTTCAAATGGTGTGAGGTCCCTTGAGGCCGCCTGGAAGATCTCTGGTGTACTTAGCCAGTCTTTTAATTGCTCGTATCTAAAGCGGTCGGTCTCAGTTAGTTTCCACAGGTTTTTGCATTCCTCGAACGATCGTATTTCATTATCCTGGATCATTTCGCCTAATTTCCTGCATCCAGCTGTTTCCCAGTTCTCAAAGGTGCCGGATTCCTGTCCCGGGGGGAACTGAGGGTTACGGCAGATTGGCGTGAAGGGGGCCAGTGGGGTGGTCATGATTCCCTTCCTGGTTTGGTCGTCCCATGCGTTGAGGGTGGCTTTCATGACCTCACTAACTCTGAGGTTTTGGTGTCTGTGTTGTTTTTGTTTCCATAGTAGGTCTTCTAGGGGGGTCCTGGCCACTGCCCTGTCTTGTGTTGCCCAGATCGTCTGTTGGTCCCCCCCAGCCATTCCTTGAGGATCCAGAGTTGGGCTGCCTGATAATATTTTTTGAAGTGGGGGAGGGACATGCCGCCTGCCTTGGTAGGTGCCGTGAGAATGGCTCTAGAGATCCTCGGTGGTTTCCCATTCCACACGTATTGGGATATGGCTTTGGATGGTGCTTTGAAGAAGGAGTTGGGGACTGTCACTGGGAGGGCATGGAAGTGGTATAGCACCCTGGGGAGTATATTCATTTTTACTGCTTGGATTCTGCCCCACCACGAAACCCTAAGCAGGGACCATCTTTCTAGATCCTGTCTGACTTTAGCCAGGAGATGTGTGTAGTTGTTCTTATAGATCATGTCTACTCTGTGTGTTAGCGTTACCCCCAGGTATTTGATACCCTCTTCCACCATTTTTAGACTTAGCATACCTGCAACTGTTTCTGTTGTCTCTTTGTCTCCGGCCAGGAGCATAATCTCTGATTTATTCTTGTTAATCTTCAGGCCTGAGATCACCCCAAATTCCTCCAATATTTCTATGGATCTAGTCAGGGAGTTCACCGGGTCTTCCAGGGCCAATAGCATGTCGTCTGCATATGCAATAACTTTATGTTGCCTGCCCGCCATCTCGATCCCTCTTACCCCCACCGTTTCCCTTATCTTAATTAGGAGAGGCTCCAAAAATATGGCATATAGCAGTGGTGATAGGGGGCATCCCTGTTTCGTACCCCTCGTGATCTCCACCCTCCCCGTGACCTCTCCGTTTATTGCTATTCTTATCGATGGGGAGTTGTAGTTGGCCTTAACCATATTTATAAACTGCTCTCCGAACCCCATGTGCTTCAACGTTTTAAGGAGGAAGGACCATTCAACCGGGTCAAAGGCCTTCTCGGCGTCTAGTGAAAGTAGGATTGCTGGTGTGTGGGTAATGCCTATTTTTTCTAT
The DNA here is from genome assembly GCF_040938575.1 of Ambystoma mexicanum. Classification (NCBI taxonomy): domain Eukaryota; kingdom Metazoa; phylum Chordata; class Amphibia; order Caudata; family Ambystomatidae; genus Ambystoma; species Ambystoma mexicanum. Next base: position 257,285,464 of record NC_090934.1, on the reverse strand, counting down.
AAGGTGGATGACTCTTCTTAGATTGTCGTGTGTTTGTCTACCTGGGATGAAGCCTGATTGATCTGTGTTTATAAGGGTCGGGAGGAGTGGTCATAGTCTGGCCGCCAGTACTCTAGTGTAGATTTTGGCGTCTAGGTTTATTAAGGCTATCGGGCGGTATGAGGCCGGGAGAGTGGGATCTTTACCTTTTTTGTGGAACACAAGGACTTTTGCCTCATTCATGGAGAGGGTGACGTTCCCGCTGTCCTTGAATGTGTTTAGCAGCCTCGTCAAGAATGGAACTAAAGTGTCCGCATATTTTTTGTAAAATTGGGCCGTGAAGCCATCCGGGCCTGGTGCCTTTGACTTGGGGAGGCCCGCTATTGCCCTTTGGACCTCTTCCTCTGTAATCCTTGAGTCTAAGGTCTGTTTGCCTTCGTCTAGAATTGTCCGGATGGGAATAGATTGCAGGAACTTGTCTTGTTTCTTTTCGTCCGGGTGTTCCGTGGCATATAGTTCTTGGTAGAACGCCTTGAAGACTCCCCCTATGTCCTTTGAGTTAGTATGTGGTACACCTTGCGCATCCTTGATGTTCAGGATCGTCATCGCTTTCTGTTTTTCTGTAAGTTGTCTTGCAAGATATTTGTCTGCTTTATTGGCCTTGATATAGTGTCGCTGTTTTAAGTAAAGTAGGGATCTCTCTGCTTTTTTGTTGCGGAGCATCTCTAATTGACCATGCACGTGTTTCATTGCTTTCTTGAGAGTTCTGGTGGGATGGAGTGTTAACTCCTCCTGTATGTCTGTTAGTTTCTTTTCGAGCGTTCTTTCCCATTCTTGATGTTGTTTGTCTTTGGCTGCCTTTTGTGCTATGACATGTCCCCGTGTTACTGCCTTGAAGGCTTCCCAGACTGTTCCCAGTGGAACTTCTCCATTGTCGTTTAGATCGAAGTATTCCTTGATTGTGTCCCTTAGATCCTCTCCCTGCATCTGGTCCGTTAGAATGTCGGACGGCATTCTCCATCTCCAGACACCTCTTTCCCTTCCGGGGGCCTGTACGTCGAGCCATAGGGGGGCGTGATCTGACCGCGCTATCGCTCCCTTTTCGATATCCTGGATTCTACCCATCAGTCCCACCGACACCCAGATATAGTCAATCCTCGACATCGTGTTGTGCAAGTGCGAGTAGTAGGTGAATCCTGCATCTTGTCCCCTTATTTCCCTCCAGGCGTCTCGTAGTGCCATCTGTTCCATCCTTTGCTTTAATCGTTTGGAAGGGGTCCCATGTGCCTGCGTTCCCCCGCACTCCTATCTAGGTGAGGTTGCCAGGCCAAGTTCAAGTCTCCTCCCAGGATTATCTCTCCCTTCGCAAATTCCTCCAGTTTCCCCAGGGTATCCCGGAGAAATCCGTCCTGCCCAGTGTTCGGCGAGTATATTGCCGCTAGGGTGAGTCTATAGCCTTCTAAGGAGATATTAACAAATGCAAACCTCCCTTCCCTGTCTACTCGAGTGTCTATGAGGTTTGCCGTCAGACCCCCTTTCGCAGCAATCAGGACTCCTGCTCTTTTTTCCCCAGCGTTCGCCTGCGCCCATATCGTATATCCTCTGAGATGTACTTTCTTTTTGTCCTGTGCCTTAATGTGTGTCTCCTGGAGGAGCAAAATGTCCGCCTTTTCCCTTCTCAGCTGGGCCTCCATTTTTTTCCTTTTCACCGGTGAGTTCAGCCCCCTTATATTCTGTGAGAAAATTCTGAGCTTCCCCATCTCTTCTATTCTGCTTGTACATTTAACGTTCCCGTATGCTGTGATCCCTTCCCTCTTCCGGATTGTCCACCACCCTGGTCCCCCCCCCAACTTCCCATCTCTCCCCCAACTATTAACATGAATTCAACTTCGATCCCAAGGAGGGCCCTGGTACCTAAGGTTGCTAGGGCGTTGCGCCTATCGCTCCCTGCCCTCTCATAGCTCAGGATTAACTGTGCGGGGGGTCCTAAACCCCGCTTCATCCTCTACCTAGGGTACTTCCTTCCCATTCCCCCGCCGGGCCTGTTCTAATTGGTAATCCGAGGTTTTCTAGTTAATCTTCTTCCGTCCTCTCCCTTCAAGGGGGGACGAGCCGGTGGCCCTGTTGGTCATCTCTGGTGGTCTCCTGCTGGTTTCCCTGTTTTCCCCCAGCCATTTGGTTTCTTCATTTGTCTCACTACCTCCCATCCTCTCAGCCTTTTGTGGGTCTCTCTTTTCGTCCTGCTATCCCCTGTGTCCGTCTCTTCCATCTGCTTGTCCATTTCCATGGGAACGTCCATTTGTATCTGATTTCTTTCGCCACCAATTCCTGCACCAATGGGGCCATTTCCCTTCTTTTTAGGAGTGTTGCTGAGGCGAGATCTTGGTACAACAGTATTTCCACTCCATTCATCCTAATGTGGTCAAGGTGCCTCGCTTTCCTTAGGATCAGTTCCTTTTGTGGGTAGGAAGCGAGTGCTGCTAATACGTCCCTGGGTCTCTCCCCTGGGGCGCCGGTTCTTCTCGGACCCACCCTGTGAATTCTGTCTATCCCAATGTTCTCTGAATCTTGTTCTTCAATTATATCTCTGAACACCTCTTGTATCGCTGTTTTGAGGTCTTTGTCCGTTACCGATTCGGGCACATTCTTCATCCGGATGTTGGATCTGCGGGAACGGTTCTCGAGACCTTCACACTGGATTTCCAGGTTATAGGTCAGCCGGATCAAGTGCTCTTGTGTTTCGCTGTTCTGTTTCGTTTCCTCCTCTAAATTTTGTACGATTCTCTCTACTGTGTCTGTCCTTTCCTCCAGCTTGGCCACGTCTATTTTCAAGTCCTGTACCGCCTGCTTCATCTCGTTTTTCATGGGGGCGAATTGGTCCTGGACTGTGGACATAAACTTGCCCTGGAGCTCCGCAAACCAGGCCTTCATATCATCCCTTGTCGGGGGGAGAGCGCTCTGGTTTGGGAGATACGTGTCGGAAGGGAGTTCTTCTCCAGACCTGTCTCTTGGGACTGCCTGGGCTTCTGAGGACCACATTTGTAGCAGACTTGTGTCCTGTTTGTGGGATTGCGATGTGGGTTGAGAGGGGGCCCCTTTCCCCTTTGCTCGAGACATCCTCCTTGGTTGTGTGGGGGGGGTGGCTGGTGGTGGTGTGTTCCCCCCCGAGGCTGCCGGAGTTTTCTTATCGGGGGGGTTGTGCCGCCTCACCTGCTTCCTCCTTGAGTGCCCTGAGGCCGACGTCTTGTGTATGTACTCCCCCCTGATCGTAGCCTTATGTGCCGGGGATAGTGAAGGAAGGGGGGGCGCTTGAGCGGGCGCGCTCACCTCTCTATCTCCTCTCTTATGTCCGCAATGCCCTCGGTGCCGTGTCCGTGAGTGCCCGAATGGTGCCTCCTCCTCCTCTCGTTCCTCGCCGCCGGAGTGTCGATCCCTGTGTGCCTGCGTGCCTCGCTGCTGTCGATCCGGCTGCTGTGCCGCCCACCGCACCCGGCGGTGATGGGGGGGGTTCTTCTTGGTGCCGGGGTGGGTCCCGTTCCTCTTTTCTGTGTCGGGATAGTGGGCGGCCCTCACCCCGGGACTCTGTTCGTTCGCGGGTCCGCCGCTGCGCGGCCTTCTCTGCTAGGCCACCGAGAACACCCTCGATGGGGGAGGGGCGGTTGGTTCTTTCAGCGGCGGGATCGCCGGGGGCTGTGTTGCCGGGGTTGCCTCCGATCGCCACCGAGTCCACTGTCTCTTGGGTGTTGCGGCTCCGATTCCGGTGCGGGAACCGTCGGAAAAGCTCATTTGAAGTGCTTTTTTGTTTAGGCCCTGCGGGAGCGCGATCTTGACGCGACCTCCTCTGCCGGCGGCCATCTTGGAACTCGCCTCTTCATTTTTATCATGGTTTTCATCATGTGCTTCCGGGACACATTTCACTTCATTTCCCTCCATCTTATTTTGTATTTCTCTCATGCATTTTTCCCCCAACTCCATTGACCTGGCTATTTCAATGGCCTGTTCCAGTGTGGGATCTTTCGCTTGCGACAACCATTGTTAGATACGTGGATCTGCAACATGTAGGACCAACTGGTCTCGGAAATATTCATCAATTATGCCAGCAAATTTGCACGTAGATATGAGACCTCTTAATGTAGCCATGTAGGAGTCAACACTCTCTCCTTTATTTTGTCTCCTGGAGAAAAATCTGTAACGTTCCAGTACAATGTTGGTTTTATTGCCAAAGTGTCTGGACAGCTTCGCTAAAGCAGTCTCAGACCTCCTGCTGCTGGCTGTGTAAGTTGAAATCACCCAAACCTTCTCCATCATTTGGCGATTCAGGCAATGATCTGAATATCCTCAGAGCTTCTGCACCCACACAATTTAGTAAGGTGGCTTCCTTAAGATCATTGTTGTATTTTGCCCCTCCTATGGCTCTCAAATACACCTAGAAACTGTCTTGCCATTGTTCCCATGTGCATACTGGGTTGCCAGGTTGTGCCAACAATTGTATAGGGGCTGCTATGCTCTGCATAGTGTTCTTATGAAGATGTACTTGTAGTGGAAAGTAATGTCACTATAGAATGGTGTTTTTAGTAAACCATGTCATTTGTTTAAATCAGCAGTCTTGATTATTTCACTATCAGATCCCCTTTGCTTTCTTATATTTTCTCCATTTATTTATTTTTTCCTTATCTTTTTGTTGTCTTTGATATTAATGTTTATATAGTAAGTAAACCAGATGCAGACATCAATCGCAATATATTGTATAAACTTTGCTGCTTTCAAACTGGATAGTTTTCATTTCTCATTTTAATCCGCTCCGTAATGTTCGTATATGGCATGGCAACTCACACTTATTTCCAAAATGACGGCACGTTTCTCACGTTATTTTAGGTCCTTCCCTCTAGTATAATTTTGTTATGTGCTCACGCACAAGTTCGTATGATGTAGCTCATACCAACGTCTGTACGTTCAGGTATTTTCACTGTCTTTTAATATTTATAAAGATCCCCTTCTTGACAGCTGTCATTGCACTTATTGCAAGGTTTCTTCTTTTTCCATAATCCTTATTCAATGGAGAACCATCTATCGTGCTAAGCTTCTAGGCGCTTGCAGTAACCTGCATTTGCACTAACCTATTGAGATATCTTGTGTGTATTAGAGCTTATTCGAAGCGTGGAAGAAAATGCTGAAATTAGCCAGGCCTCTCGAACTGGGTGAGCCCGCATGCTTGTAAGGGTTAACTGCGAAGGCCTTTCTTGAAGAAATATACATCTAGCCTTTGCAAGAGGCTCTACGCAGCCCTTGGGAGCCAGGCACAGCTTTGCACGGCCTTGCTCGTCTTCGCTCTGCGAGTCAGGTGCACTGATAACACAGAAATGCCAGGCCTTCCCCAAAACGACGTGCACGAAGCCTGGGAGCCAAGACAGGCTGTTTCCAGTCTTGTAACTTTCCAGACGAAAACATGTTTACTGCCCGGAAGGATGAGCCCAGAAGCTTCTCGAAGAGCTGGTACATCATAGTGATTGACGTGCAGCCCCTAATAAGAGAACTATACCTGGGCAAGTGAGGGAGGGACTCATCCTGGACTGTTAAACGCGCGCACGAAGAGGAACAGTGCCTGGACGACCAGCCGTGCACTATCTGGGCCGAGACTCTTAGCATCATATCCCCGCTCTGGTGTAGGACTGTGGGGGGCTTGGCCAGTCCTCCCCTCCTCTCTCAAGGAGTGCCGGGCACCTGTAGCGGCGAGGGTCCCGGGTGTGATCTAATCATCTACATTTTCTAGGAGAGTAAGATAAATAATTGCATATTCATCTATGACTGACAATTGGTATTATTCAGCTTGCACTTTTATTCCCATATTATTGTAAATTGCTGCTTAGTTCTCACTAGACATTATAGAAATAAATGCACGCATCGTATATTCTGTGTGATTGGCTTTCTTCTAGACTGAGTTCATCGTGCTTCGTACAAACTTACTTGTGTGGGAAGGTGATTAGGAGTGATTATAGCACCAAGGGCTGGCCCCAAAAGAGGGTGCAGGATTCCCCTGTTCACTACACCATCCTTCAGGTAGTGTTGCAGCACCCAGCTTTCTTTTATATGCGCCTCAGCTGGGGACTCCTCTAACACAAGCGATCCTTGTCGCCATTTATGTTAGATGCATAAATCGCTTGCCACACTTGTTATGTTTATATTTAATAAGAGATTTATTCGCGATTAAGGAGTCCCCAGGTGTTTGGGACCTCCTTTAGCAGACTCGCCTTCCGTATGACTCTCAAATGCAACATTCGAGAATCACACGAAACACGAACATGCACTCGGAACATAATTACATAATATGGAACGTAAATATATCATAACAGGGACCTGTGTGGTCCGTTCCCTCCACGGGGCTACACAGGGAGGGCGGCGCAGGACTTGGCGGTTTGGGTTCCAGGTTATATTGCATGAACTGGGGTTCTGTAGCAGTTCCTTGCAAGCTCCGCCCACATGGGTGGGGCATGGCTGGAGCATGCCCATTTGAAGCATTGTCGCAGAGGAAAGCATCTCTACCCATGTGGGCGGGGCCTGGGTGGAGCTTCACGCAGGGGACACGCTGGATTTAATTTCAAACAGCATCACAGTGGAAATAAAGGTCTTCACAAGCCCAAGTTATAACAGTACCTCCATGGAGGAATAAAATGGATTTACAAGACCCAGTCGGGACAACACCGCTACAAAGGATAGGAGGGCTCTGACCGCCATCCATGAACACTTCACTGCCACAGAGGAAATTGGGTTGTCCATCCAGCCCTGCACCGAACAGAGTGTTTAAACCTGTGGCAGTCACCCACTGCAGAGCTGTGATGTTCAAAACCGGAAGTTAACAGAAGACTACACTGCACAAGTAGGGAAGGACAGCACAAAAAGGTTTTGTACTTGGGAGATTACTATATTTATAAAGTGACTGACAAATAGGGAACTTGAATTGGCAAACAAGGGTAGACTGCAGCTGCCAAGGTTATTGAAATGAATACAACAGAAAGTGTGCATTGGGAGAAAGAGGAAGTATTTGTTTGAGGGGTTGGGATCCCAGGGGAAGTGTGCGCAGGAACTTGGTCAAAGATCAAATTGGTGGCATTTGCTACAGAGGGTATTGCTCACTCTTGTAAAGCAAATAACAAATAAGACACTCAGAAAATGGGAGAGAATGCCTAAGGGCAGTGATATGGTGTTTAAATATAAACGCCTGCAAGGCAATAATGTCGTCAGATCTGCCTCTTTTCCTCTGCACTGGCAGGGCTGGATGCTTCTGTAAATAGTGGCACAAAATTATCCGGTAGTAGTTAGGTTTATGAGCATCCAGAATGCACATGCCCTTGGTTCAGTAAAGAAAAGGAGGCACATGTTCATACCAAAATGATACTTGGAACCAAGTGATGCATTTTGGTCCTTTTCGCCAGGCTTCTAAAACAGAACACTATGCATGCATAACGTAAATGAATTTTATCACCGTACAGCATACTTGCCAACTTGTAATTCGTTAAGCTCTCCCTGAGGTCCTCTACACACCAACATTGGAGCAAATAAACTGTGCGTTACATGGTCTTGGGCGTTGCTTTTCTGCTTCTCCAGCATTAGACATTTCATAGATTCACATGCTGTTTGAATATTTCACATAGTCTGGCAGGGAATCCCTGGTAACATTAGTTTACTTTTAAATTTAAAACTGCAGTCACCCTAGAGCTCTTTTAGAAACGTTTTATGGTTCTACCGGCCCACAGCCATTAAACCGGTCTCCCTTTGCTTCATCCATGGAGGCCATGTTCAGATTATTTACCACACGTTCAGTGTTTTGGAGTCCTCATTCAACATTCTACAATTATTATTCCACAATTTTACAATAATTATTTGCGATTTTGGATCCCGTCTTTCCACCTATTGCGGTCTGTGCAAGAGACCTTTCCCTTGCAAGTGTTCCACAGTTATGGCAGATTCCATGGCTAAGAAAAGCCTTTTTAAGGCATGCTCCACCTGCCATTTTTTTTACATGTATTTATTGATTTTATAAGACAAACTTGCAAAAAACTAAAATCTCAACAATGGAGTGTCTAGTAGGAAAAAAACGAAATGCAATAACCACAAAGAAAATAGCGCATGAACTGGCGTTGTGTACACTCGAACCAATAGAGTGACGACTCTTCACGTCTGAGACCGTATCTGGCGCATACAACACACATTGTGAATGAAGACCCCAAATATCCGGGGGGATGAGCATGTAAAGGCATGGTTCGTATAAATGCAACATCGAGGTCATAACAATAGGCTATATCTACCATGCAAGTTGCAACTTTAGGTAGCGGTCCTTTCCACCAGGCGATAGCTACTCTTCGCTCGTGCCAACACCAATAGAAGCCCTGCAGGTTTTCGCATATGCCTGGTAAGTGTAACGGTCAACCCCAATAATTCTAGCAATAGATCTATTGTAAACTGTCCTTTCACAACAAGGGATATTTTCTCAAATACCCCATTCCAAAATGCAACTATTGGGTGGGCGGGGCACTGGTCGATGCTAAATGGGCTATATTGGCAGATATTGTTGCACATCTCGTGCAATCTTGGGGGGTGTTTGGGAAATATTTATGTAACCTCAACAGTGTGTAATAAGTCTGGTGCATGAAGTTAAAGTGAATCATTTTGTACCTAGAGTTAAGGGAGACTGCCTTGGTCCGACCCATTATGTACTTTCATTCCTCTTCTTGTATCTCAATGCTCAGGCTATTCTCCCAACGCCATCTAGAGATGTCGCCTTCCTGAGGAATGTTGGACATTAGATTGTTATATATCAGAGAGACCAGGCGGCCCTCACCATGGGCTGTGATCGAGATGGCGCCATGTAGGAGCGAAAAATGGAGGGGTTGCGAAGGAAAGAAGGGGATCACAACCCTGATGGCATTCAGAATCCTATAGTATAGGAATATATCCAGTGGAGTGGACCCACTTCTTTGCTTAAATGCTTCCAAGGCCAGGAATGGTCCCTCCATGTAAAAATCATCCATCTTAGTTATGCCCAGTTTAGTTACCAGTTGAATATAGACCCTCTCGTGTGGTATTGCTAATCAAAGGACTTAGTTTAACGGCAGAGTCGGGGAGTATACATTTTCTGTCCACAACTGTCTTGCTTGTTTGTACTTGGAACAGGAAGGGCCTTCTCAGCATCTAAGAGCACCGACCCTGCCGAAACTTGTAGGTCCAGGGCAGTTAGCAGCACAAGGAATCTTCTCAACCTAAACGAGGTGTTTTTCCCCGGGACAAAGCCAGATGGATCAGCGAGAACCAATCCCAGCATGAGGGGCAACAGCCTGTTAGCCAGTAGTTTTGCATAAATGTTATTGTCCACATTAATAAGGGAAAACGGGCGATACAAAACAACCTCATCCGCCAGCTTCCCCTGTGATTGTCACCTCCCAGAGGTTCAGGGGAGAATGTCTCCAGAGCTAGATTCTAAGTACATCCTAAGCAAATAGGGAGCCAGTATCTGAATGTAGGTCTTATAGAACTCTGTCGAAATACAGTCCGGCCGTGGGGCCTTTGAGCCTGGAAGATCGCTCACTACTTCTACAATCCCTGCTAGCGTGACCTCCTGACAGAGGATGTCTCGCTTTTCCTGTGATAACCAGTGCAGTTGCACATTTTCCAGATACACGTGAATTATCACTTTGAACTGATGATTTTTCGACGCATCGCATGCAATTCTCCATAAAATTTTCTAAACGTTTCTGCAATGTCAGATGTCTTATATTTATAATCCCCCTACGCAATCCTTAACAAGGTCAATATTATGTGGTCTCTTATCAAAAGCTAGCATCCTGGCTAATAAGGTTCCTGGCTTTTGACCTTGCCCATATTGCCATATAATATGGGATCAGTTCAGGAACTTGACTTCCTGTAATGCATTCATGTGATATTATCCAATTCGCCACCAATATCTGGCAGTATTCGACAGTCTCTGGTTGCCAAATAATGGTTTTCTAGTTCTTTAAGTTTGGCATTAGAGGAATCCAAGTCTATACAGACCCCCAAATGTAGCATTTAAATGATTCTCATAGAGCCCCATTTGACTCCACTGATCCCTCATTCCTCTGAGAGAAAGAAACAATCTCGTCATGTAATTCACATTGAAATACTACATCCTTCTAAGGCTTCTGCTTTTCAGCGCCAGGTACCCTTCCTAATTGCGAGTTCAGCCCAGGACCATTCCATCGTGACCAGAGAATGATCTGGTGGGGTCCTCAGAAGAATCTCAGTTTCCCGATAGTACAGATGTTGATTTATAAATCAATATAAACTCTATTTGGGAGGCTGTGTTATGGACCCAGGAGTGAGAAGTATAGTCCCTCAGTAATGTATGTTGCAACCGCCAAATATCTAACAAATCATACATGGAACATATGTCAATGCTTTTCTGGCTGGCTTTAGTGTGTCAGTTAATCATTGGGTTTGATTTACTCAGTACAGTATTTAATATCGTATTAAAGTCACCACCCGAAATCACTGTGTAGAGTTAGATGTGGGGAGTAAGTTCGAGAGAATCCAGTAAAAAATAAATTGGCATTGTTCACATTTGGGGCGTATGTGTTCACCATAGTAACTAATGTATCCTCCAAAAACCTGGTCAGTCTCGGGGCCCTGCCCTCCTGGTGCCTCCTAATCTCCATTAAGAGAAATCAAAGGGAACTGTGGATAAGAATTGCCACCCCTCGAGAATACGTGGAGTATGATGAATAGTACCTATGGTACCCCCGTAAGGCAAAGTCCATTCATTTTCAGTTGACAATATAAGATGTTTCTTGAATGAATGCAATATTGACATTATGGCTTACCCGCATGATTACTCCACGAATATTCCACGTGATCATCTTAAATCTCATTGAATACACATCAGGGTTACAGCCCCCACAGGACTATAATTGAAGAACCATCTTGCACTTGTACATATTATTAACATATAATAACCTTCCATTAGGGGTAGCCCGCCCCCAAACCGTGTCGGCTAACTTGTTGGCCCATGCGGATTTCCCACCATTCAGACACTCCAAACAAAAATCAAGACAAAACCCCTTATTGTAACCCCCGCCCCCTCTTCAGCACCCTCCCACTGGGACAACTCCAATTGGCCCATTTCACAAATTCCCTCCCCACCCACAATTGTATTCAGACAATTAACGCATGAGGCACTCATGTGTAAGTGACCCTTCAGTCTCAACAGCCTGAAAATAGTGTCCTAGTCACCTTAGTTAAGGATGCAAGCAATGATTGGTCTGGGTAGCCACCAATTATTGGTCTGGCTGTGGGTATCCTGTGAGCACGATCCACCACAAACAATGGTAGGAAAATTCCCTCTGCCAAAAACCGTTGTGCATATTTTGTCGATACATTCTTCCATTCATCCAGTTTGTTGCGTTTCTCGTACCCCAACCAGATGGAAGTTGCGCATTGACCTTCCCTCTAGATACTCAGTTTTGCTGTTACCATTTTAATGTTGGTCTCCAACTAGGTTCACCTGGAGGAGACTGTCACTGATTAATTTTCCAGATCAGAGATCCGATTTTCTGCCTCTCCCAGTCTTGTGCCCCATTTGTCCAGGCGTACATGAGTAGCCACCTTACAGGTAGGTGCATCTAGTTTAGTATCTATCTTGCCAATAGCAGGCTTGAGGTGCAGAAAAGGTTCTTTCACCTCCACTTCGGGACAATCGGTTGAGTATTCTGCATCACTCCCCTTCAACAGAGAGCTTTTGTTGGTTCTCGTCTCCCTTGCCCATGATGATCGTAGGCCTTGGGCGAGTAGGAGGTTCTCTACAAGGATTGTGACATGACTCCTCCCCGCAACTCTGTACATTACCAATGTCAAGTCTGTACGATAGTGACCCCATGGCTCACAAACCAATGGCCCTGGTGTTCTCCTTCCCCACAATTGTCCTTCCGCCACGACGCACACCTCCTGTGACTACATGACACAGTGTATGTGCTCATATAGGGTGGAAGGGCCTTCAATATTTCTCAGATCTGCCGGGAGTATCTCAAACGGTAATAGCCACCAGGGTAAACCAATGAGCGAGCCACCTTACTGGACATTGGCATAACTGCACTTACCAGCAGTGTGCAGAGTGCTAACAGCATTCCGGGCTCCAAGCCTGGAGAGATTCTTTCCTTTCCACTCTGGAGATCTTGGATGGCCCAGCAAGGCCTTCCACCTCCCACAATTTCTTTGGGCACTGTCCCAAACAGCTCCTGCTGGCTGGCCTCCCTGCTGGTCACCACCCGGTATATCCACTGGCTGGGACGACCAAGCTGGTTTTCGGGAATTTGCCACCCCCAGGGGTGACCCGCTGACAGATCTGCAGTCCATTGTGAACCGATGGTAAGGTGGCAAGACTGTGATCATGTTATCTACCACACCACGGGAGCCCCCAGTCACATGATCTCTTCTTGGGTTGTTTCAGATCCCGTGGGTGAGGTTTTCTGAGCAGAAGCCAGATTGACACAGTATGTATAGCTGGTGTGCAGAGCTTATATGTGATCCGCCATGCTGGCATGGATTCCCAAACACCCCCCCTAAACCTGCCATTAAGGAAATGGCTACATCTAGTACCAGGATGCCGACTGCCTCTACTGTCTCCATCCATGCCACAGCCTCAGCGCATGTTCCATCTGCCACTCCTTCTAGAACAAGCCACACAAAGACTGTCACTTAAGGTAAGTCGCTTGGGTGGACCATGGTACTACAGCCACTGATTTGGCTTTGGTTTGGAGCCATGCTCCTTTCCGTCACAGCAGACCCCGGGAGCAAACTCCCTCGTCTAAGAGGCTGAGATCCCACAAGTGTTAAAGGTGGAAAGAGGGTGAAGAGGGCTAGGCCACCCACGTCCCTGCTCAACCTCCGGCAGCAGTCAATTCACATAATTCCTAACAGGTGCCTACTTCATTGAAGGCCACAATGGTACCTTTGGTGATGGCCTCAGCACCTAAGTTGTCTTCATCTACAAAACTCTACAAAACTCTTGTCCACGGCTTTGTCGACCCTGTTGATGTCTTCTTCATTGACATCCCATAAACATGGCAAACTCTCTTCTACTCTGTCTCCTACAAAGAAGTCTGACCGGCCGCGAGACCATTATGGCTCTCAATCACCACGTGGACAGACTGTTTACTTTGTCCCCTTATGTAACCCCGGCTGCTCCAGGACCTTCCAGGATACCTCCAGAAGACATTTTGGAGCATAAAATTGATGGGTATTATGAGGGACCGGAATGTGTGTTCTCGGAGGAAAAGTTAGGCAGATTTGTCAGAGGTTCATGCTCAACCTCTTCCTGTCATGCTGCTCCCACATGCCACTAGTGCAGCCACTGGGCCTCCACCACTACCAGCTCGCAATCAACTGAAACCCCGCAATCTGTCAATGGATATCCTATCTACATCACAGACTATGGTCTCAGAATTGCAGCCTAGAATACCCAGACTTCCGCCACTGCAAGATTTGCCTGCAGGCCCGCATCCTGCTCCGCAACGGAGAGGCCGCCATAAGCATGTCCCTACACTGCCCTCTCACCTCCATGACAAACCTTCTGAGATGGAATCCGAGTACGAGGCCTCTCATGGTGATACCTTTACCTATAAAGCCACCACTGATTAATTTGATGACCTGATCTCAGGGGATGGTGAAACCTGAGGTCCCTCCTGTCAGATTTTCATCCTGATGAAATTGGGTCCTTTCACACCGTTAAGTCTATGGCCCCTAAGGTGTTTGATCTGATTCCTGAAGAGCAGAAAGGAAGGTTTCCTATATCAGCGTAGGGAACAAACTAGGAGGGCTGTTCTCTCCATTTCTGTCCATTGACATCTGGGAGAATAGTCGTTTGACCATGAAGAACCCCTTCATTTATTTAATTTTTTTATTTAATGTTTTATTGGTTTTAAACATACAAAAGTAAAACCTTTAACATTACCCAGCTTCCAACAAATTAAAACATTGTCTCTTTTCCTTCATCTATAGGCATTTGAAGTCCAGTTCCCTGCCTAATATCTAGTCTATTCTTTCTTCTTCAGCACATACTTCACAAATTTCAAGGCGGCTAGAGTTAGCCCAATTTTATCACCCATCACATTTTTCTCCCACCATTCTTCCTCTGACAGCATACGGATTTGTTTTACATGGTCCCCCAGAAGCCTCGTTCTTAGTTCCGTAAGGGATTTACATGACATAATGAGATGGTAAAGGGGCTGTGCCTCATTTGGCTCCTTACAGAATCTGCAGTGAGAGTCGTGTCTTTTTATTTTTTTCTGCGCCAGCAATACATTTCTCGTCGCCAGAACATTTAGCATGCATCTCATTAACAGGTCTCTATAGTGAGCCGAATGACATTTTTGGAGGTATTTGGTAGCTATTTAATTTTTTCACTTCCCCGTTCAAAAGTTGGCCCGCATTTTGTCCTTCTTGCTTCTAGTGTTGCTATCCAATCGATATTTTGCAGTCTCCTTTTTACCTTTTCCGGGTTTGTAACCAGCCAATCTAGGGGGATATCACTGGCCTCCAGATATTCCTTGCATCTCGTCTTCCAACACGCCAAGTTTTTGTCTTGCTCCTCCGTTGCTATACTCAGGATTTCAAAATGGACCGGGCTGCTCTCCAGTGCACATTTCCTGTATAATGATATGGTCTTCCAAAACCCAATCGATGTCAAGGATTGCAGTCTTAGTTCGTATCTGAGTGCACTTCCTGGTAATGCATTTGACAATTTCAGGATCTTCCTCCAGAAGATTCCCTCTAGAACTCCCCACACTTGAAGGGCTTTGCCCTGGTTTATTAGTTTCCCTAGTTTCTCTCTTAACATCGGGTATTGGCCTTTTTTTCGTCTACATTGTTATTGATGTTTATTCCTAGATAGGTCATGGAGTTTACAATTTCCAGATTTTGGTTATCTATTCTCCATGTTAAAGATGCTTTTTGTTTGCAGAGGGCTGACATTATCAGAATTTGGGATTTTCCCACATTTGCCTTCATCCCATTTTCTTTTAGGTAGTCATTGAAGGCATCTACTCTCTGCTGTAGGCCGATCACGGCCTGGTCAATAAAGACTGATGCTCCTTTGAGACTCTTTCAGATCTGACATATATAGGCTGAACAGGAACGGGCCAAGTGTACAACCTTGTTTTATGCCAACATATGTTTTGCTTTTCTTCTACAGCGTTCTGTCTTCCAAGAATCTCGCCTGTATAGAGGTCTCTACATATAAGGCTTGTATTGCCTCTAATAGGTCCAGGGGGCATTTCCATCTCTTGAGTTTTGCCCACAAGCGTTCGCGGTCGACTCCATCGAACGCTTGCTCCCGATCGATGAAATCTAGGTATATTTTTGTCTTTGATTACAGAGCTCTCTGCTTTAAAATGTTCAGGATGAATAGATTTAGAGATGTCCCGACTCCTCTTATGAAGCCAGTTTGCCTAGGGTCTAGGTAGCCCACCTTTGTTGCCCATACCTTCAAATCTTGCAGCAAGGTGGATGCAAATAATTTCCCTACTCAATCTAATAGGGGGATTGGTCGATAGTTCCTGGGGCCGCATCGATCTCCCTTTTTGGAGATTGGCACAAAAATCACCTCTTGCCAAGATGGTGGTATTCTTTTGGTCTTCAAGATTTGTTTGAATAGTAGAGTAATAAGATCTTCCCAATTTTTCTCATTCATTTTAAGGACGTGATTTGAGAGGCCATTGGGGCCAGCCGCCCTTGATGAACACAATTTACCAATCATCCATCATATCTCTGCGCTGTCGAATTTAAAGATCCAGGGTTTGTTTCCCCTTTGTGTCCTAGTGTTACTAGGTTCTCGTTTCTTGCTAAAGAGTGCTGTGTAGTACTCTACACAACGTTCCTCCGATACCTGTTCCATCATAAATGCGGTTTGGAAATTGCTTTATTGTTGATAATATCCCACAAGTTCCTTGTATTATTCAAGCACACTGCTCTTAGCATTTTTCAGCATCCCTTTGTGCTCACTTTGCCCTGGTCGCATAGGTCCAGTTCTTATATGCTTGTTTGCATTTCCTTATCCTTTCAGGTATATCTCGCCAGTTTCCTTTCTCACCTTTCTCAACTTGGTTCTGTGTGTTTTCCTTCTCATCACCAAGTCCTAATCATACGCATGTTTCCTAATCATGGATATTTTTCCTCCAGCCTCTTTTGTTACTTCAAACTCTTTTAATAGCCAACCATATTCTACTGTCTGTGGATTCTCTTTCACATAATGTTCAAATCTTGACACCAATCTCGGAATTTCAGCTTGTTTTGTTCTTAACCTGTTTTTCCCCCAGGTTAATTCCACTGGTCCCATCCTTTTTATTTATTTCCTTATGGTGGGCATTTTTAATGTGATAGCTAAGAGGTTGTGATCACTTATTTGTTGGCTCCTTAGTTCGAATTTCGTGACTAGGTCTAACATATTTTCAGAAACGAAACAGTAGTCTAGGCATGATCAACTTGGACTTCTTCCCCAGGTGCTTGCTCCGTGTCTGTCTCCTTTTGTTTGCCCATCTAAAATTGTCAGATCTCGCTGCTCTGTCTCTCTCACCAAACTTTGCGCTCTCTCCTCTTGAAGTGTATCTGTTTTCGGTTTCCCCACTTTGTCCAATAGTCTGATGTTTAAGTCACCACAAATCATGATATGTTGATTTTTGTTTCCTACCGTCTACTCATCCACCTGATGCATTATGTATTCAATTAAATATTTAGTTTCACACATTTTAACGCTCTAGTATGTATTAAACAATGTTTTTTTAACCTTTTTTATTTGCATTTTCAACACAAAACATAACACAAAACCACCTAAGACAACCCTTGTGCCCCAAAACAATTCTACTGGCATGTTCAGGTTTGAGTCCATATTATTCTTATCTGCTCGGTTCACGGTTATGCCTCCTTTCTCCCATACTTGATGTTCATATGGTATTTTGTGCGTTGCACCCGGGTGCAACATGTATTAATCAATGTTATCTCAATTTCCTGATTCGTGACCCATTTCCTCATTTTTACTATCTGAACAAAAGAGTTAGGGTTGAAAGATTCAACTACATTCAGCCCGCTGTTCACCTTAATCATTGTCAAGAGGCAGGAAAAAGGTCTCCCTGTTCTACCTGTTCCTGACGGATTCAGGTATATCTCATACCCTCACAGACTGGTTTGGATCTAATCCAGGTTTCCTGTAGGCAGAGTACATCCTATTGTATGAGCGAACTCGCTTTTCCTGCGAGTACTGTTTTAAAGTCTCTTGTGTTCCATGATGCGATGTATAATTCCTCTGCCCTAGCCTTCCCATCAGTCTATTGGTTTTTAGGTCTCGATAGTGCTCCTGCAAGCCAAACCCAATCTTCCTCTTTCTCCACTTCTTGTTTAGATTTAATCTCTTTCCTTTGTTTCTTTGAGTTGTCAATAGTAAATCTTAGTACTTTTTGCTGTTCTGAGAAATCCTTTTTTTAATGTTTTTCCTCTATATTCCGTCTGGATTTCAGGATTTCTTTTCTGTCTGGACCTCCCCTTTATATTTTTCACCCATATTCCTTCTCATTCTTGGGCTTTCTGCTCTAGTCCCCTCAATTGTTCTCTCAAGCTCCTTTCTTCCAGTAGTTCTAGGACTAGGTTACTGCTCCTCCTCTTTATTACAGTCCGCAGTGTTTCTGTTCTGTTTGTCTAGACCACTATTTCCCTTATAATTGCTTAACTAGTATCCTAACGGTAGGAGTTTCTCTGGATTCCAATAGTGATTCTTTAATTAGGTGGGATTTCAGATGTAATATCACCCAATCCAGTCTTCTCTCATTTACAAACTCTACTACTTGAACATCACCTGTTGAGATATAGCTCATCGTTGGTATATGTTGGAGTAGTTTCATAATGCTTCTGCGATTTAGGATGGGTCTTTTGGGCTCTGTCACTATTCTCTCTAGTCTAACTTTGTTCTCTTCTTCGTCCAGACTAGTCTTCCTTTCTCTCTGGTCCTTTTTATCACTCTTCAATGGTTCAATCTCTGTTGCATTTTTAATTTCTGTCCTATTTTCCTTCTCCACTTGATAACAATTTGATCTTTTAATCATTAGTATGTTCCTTCGTTTTTCCTCTATCGTTCTAAGGTCTGAATGTTTACTAGATGTTGTAATAGGCTTTCCATTTTCATTATGACCGGTAAATTGCTCCCTTAGTGCTAAGGTGTTTTTTTCCTTCTCCTTACGATCCGTGGGCTGCTCTCTGGATGGTGCCATAGTCAGTCCCTTCACCTGATTCTCTATCTCTGCCCACTCTGAGGAGCTTAGGTTATCCCATTCCGCATCATCATTGCCCTTTTCCAATACTTCTATCAGATCAATGAGGCATGCATTTGAGGCAGAGTCATTCTCGTCCCATTCATTCTCTCTGTCTCTCAGACTATTAGATTTTTCAATTTGCTGAACATGGGCTTTATCCTTCGGCAACATCATCTCTCTTCTTGGACGTTTGGGGCTTTGCATTATTTCCATGCTAGGGGGAGTTCTTATATTTCTTAGGAAAGCTCTGGATCCATTTGATTTTCGTTTTGGGGCAGTTTTTATATTTTTTTTCCCCTTTTGGTCTGATTGAGGCTCATTTAGCAGAGTCTTTCCTGGTCTTTCCGATGGTTGAACTACTTGAAATATTGAGAAGTTGTTACTTTCATTCCCCCCTTTTTCCAGAGTGCTTAGGGTTTCTTTTACTTCCATCCCTTTCCCTCCCCCACTTTGGACCTCACATGACGCAGCTTCTATATTTTCAGTGATCATTGTTTACCCTGTCTCGGGGCCACGTCAATATTTATTACTTCTGACCTTTTTGGTGTTTGATCATCGATAGGATGAACCACTTAACCAAATCTATTCCCCAAATTTTGGCCCGTGACCTGACATTGGGTCGTATCCTTTGGTACTAGCGGCGTTTCCTCTCTCACCCCCTCGATTTTCCAGCAGCTCCTCATCCACTTACAATCTTCTACTACAGCCCCTATTACTGTGTTTTTATCAATTGCTTCTCTTCTAGCCATATCGTGTAGGCGGTTTTGCCAGTTCATTGAGGCTTCTGCCTCTTTGTCTAGTCTCTCTTCCACTTTCTTTATGAAGCATTGCATGCCGGTCATTTTCGTATGTGCCATTGCAATTAATTTGTCCTGGTCTTATATCGAAGTATCAATAGCTTCATAAAGTTTTATGAAAGTGGTGATTGAGATAGTTAAGGCTGCCATCACTGTTTTTTGAATATGGGCATGATCTTCCATTCTTCCATTTCTTTCTCTACAGTTTCCTCTGCATTCCTGGAGTGATTCTCCAAGCCAGTTCCTTGAATTTGTAGAGGGAGGGAAGCTACTGCCGATTGAGGGGTTAGATCTCTGACCTAAGCCTGCATCCTCCCTTCCTGAGATAAGGGTTTTTTTATCTGTCTGATTTCTTAGATCTTCTTGCCCCTCCTTCTCTTTTTCATCCCCAATTCTTTTTTGCAGAATTCCAGGTTAGCAGGGCTATGCCAATCCCAATTGTTACTTTCTGACATCTGTCTTCTGTCTGCAGGTCTACTAATTCCTCTACTTGCAGAGACCATTCTTTAATCGATTGCTCCCTATTTCCCCCACTCTTGACTGAGGTTATAATTTCAGAGTCAAGTGCTGTCATTTTCTCCTCTATTGCTGATAGACTTTTCCTATTTTCCAGTGCAATTTATTTCTGTTAAATCAGCTAAGTCTCGTACTAATCTGGCCGTCAATGCTGCGTTCCTTAGTCCTCTGGGCCCTGAGGGACTTATTTTTGCATTCTCTTAGCTGGCCATCAATGCGTTTGCCCACATAAAAATCAATTACCCCCCTCCCTCCCGTTGTCTGGGGCAAGGTTCTCATGTTGGATATTATGTCTTTCTACTTTCCGCTTTCCCTCCTTGTTTTGCGACCAAACCAACCCTTCCTTTTCTCCCTTTTTGGGGGATTTAAACACCTCAGGGTCTAAATCAACCAACCTTCTCAGCCCGGACTGCCAGAGTATTTCCTCTCAGTCTGCCGCCATTTCACTGACTCGTGGTGTCAGTCCTTGGGCACTTCTCTCTTTTTCCTGCTGCAGGTAGTATCTGTCTGCCATCTTGCTGTAAATTGGCCTCTCCCCCGCCTGAATTTTCAGTTCATCGTTGAATTTCATTTTCTTGTGTGAGCACTCAGATCTCGGGGGTATAATGCTTTGATAGGCCCCTCCTTTTATTGATGTAGCTTCAACCTCCTGGTTTATGCTTAGATCGCCCATGGAGGCGCCGTCCTCAGTCAGTATCGCCCACTACTCTTCTTCGATTTTGAGGGATCTCTCCCCACTGTGATACTGGCCGCACTTCCCGTAGGCTCCTCCCTCCTTTTTAGCATATTTGGGCACTTAGGGTTTACTTCCATCTCGGGCTTTGGGACTTCTCCCCAGGTGTATCCTTGGGGTTACTGCTCTGCAGTTTGGTAGCCATCCACCTAGCGGACGCCTTCTTCTGCTCGCATAACCAGATGGGGGGGGTGTTTCTTTGCTGCGTTGGAGCACCCCTGGCGGAGACGGGGTTGGGAAGGTTGATGGGAGGGCGTGCAGTCTCACCTTCTGTCTAGTCCTGGTGCCGGTCTGCTCATTGGCGATCAGGGAGCGCTCAGCCATCCTTCTCCTGGTTGAAATATAGTTCCTCACTTGGGTCCTCGCTGCCACCCACTACTAACCACTAATGCACCACTTTTGCTCCACTGTCGCAGGATCATGTGTTTATAATTGGTAGGTGTTACTCCTCCTCAGGTCAGATGGTCGCGCAGCAGCTCCTCCTCCAGCATAATTAAAGGGCCCAAGCTCATGCCATCCACTAGTCAACACCAGATTCGAGAAGAGATATAAAGCACTTGATGGTGCCTCCAAGTACTTGTGTACACAGGCAAGCCCAAATGCGGTGGTCTCTGCAGCGGCCTGCAAACGCTGTAACAACCTCTCCCCTCCGTGTACTGTCCTTCTGGATAGGGAACGGAGTCAACTAGACTCCTTTGGAAAGAGTATTGTGTCCACAGCAGCCACTACCAGCAAGGCAGCCAGCTCCATGGCAATCCTGTCCTGCTATGACAGGGAGTTGTGGTACAAGATGGGTTCTGTCATGGATTTCTTGTTGGATGACAAGACAATGTCATATCAATAGCAGTGGATGTTGTAGACACTGTCTTTTGCCAGATGAAGGACAGTGCTGTTGTATGCCAGCAGGGATTGCTGACGGTGACCAACTTCCACCCAGAGGTACAGTTCAAGATCATTGACATGTCTTTTGATGGCAAAGATGTTTTTGGGAAGTAGGTTGATCACGCCCTCCAGGCTTTCAATGCTGATACTGACACTGCTCGCTCTCTGAGCACTGTAAGAGTGTTGAAGAAGGATGCTGACACAAGGGTGGGAATTTGGTTGGCAAAAACTTTAATTGATCCAGAAAAGAAACCCTTCCTATCCCTATCTTATAAGAGGGGTTTACCTGGCTCAACAAACACTAAACGATCTGCAAGGAAAAGAGTTCCAGTTGACTGACATCCAGAACATCTTGAAGTGGTTTGCAGATTCGCTCCCGGTGGTCATACACAAACTTTGAGAGTACACTATTGTTTCATGGAACTGCAGAGGCTTTACACACTTATTCACCCCTGATGGATCCCTCTCGCATATTGTGAGCCACACCTGTTTCTGTTTACAGGAAACGTGGCTGACTGTGCCAATGATTTTGGATGGGTATAGAATCTATCAATCATTGGCAAAAAAGGGTTCACGAGGACGTCCATATGGGGGGCTGATTATTGGTGTGTCACAAACTGTTAAATCCTGCTGCAAAATTACTAACTGCGATGATAACCTGATTGACATTGAAATTGAAAGCCATATGGGTGGCGTGTTGGAGAGAATCCTGCTTAATAGCCTATACAATCCACCTGGGGATGTTCAGAGAGAGTGCTTGCAGGAGGCTATGTATAACCTTTTGGTACAATGGTCACTGCTTCCTGGGAACACTGCAATTATAATTATGGGAGATTTCAACTGCCACATGGGTGGGCATAAGGGGACTTCCACCAATCCCCATTTAAAATCAAAGAGTCTAATGACCCACTCGACAATTGACCCAGAGGGATTGTATTGGAAGAACCTCTTCCACATTTGGGATCTTGAAATGGATAACGGGAGGACATTGAGTGATCACCCAGGGAAGCATACGTGGAGAAATGGTAATTCTCAGAGTACTCTTGATTTTATCTTTATTAGCTCAGTTATTGCCTCTTGTGTAAAGGATATGAAGGTTAACTCAAACGTATGGAGTGCTCATGACTCATTAACCCTCACGTTTGAAGCTGATGAAATCTATCATAATCCTAAACATATGGGTGATATGTTAGTAAATCGCGCTGCAACCTGCGTCCGTTGGTCAGAAACAAATATAATCAAAGCGGCACTTGCTGTGTCAGTAGTTAATATGCCCAATTATGGTTAATTTGGAATTATGTCAGTGGCTGCCATTGAAAATTGGATTTCACTATTTACAAGTACACATGCCACCTCCATCGTGAGGATGATAGGAAATGAGCATTGTAAAGGCAAACCTTACGATCGATACATAAGAGATGTAAAAAGTAAAAAGAGAACGTAGAGCAGAAATTCGTATGGCAAAGAAAACATGCCCTACACTTGAGTCCTTTCATACAAACTGCAGAGTTATTAAGAACAAATATAGATCTCGAATTAAAGCAAAGAGATATTTAGACAAGATTATCAGTTGGCAGAAAACAGTCAATGTGCTGTGCACCAAAAATACTAGACATATATGGGTGCTGCTGGGGGAGGCAAGGGGTAAAGTTAAAACACAGCTGATCAATCCTATAGGAGCACTACAATGGGAGTACTTTTTGGAAAGTCGTAGCAGCTCGACTAACATTGACAATCGAGTGGAAGTCATCACAGCACCATCTAGACCTCATTTTATAGTGACCTATGATGTACCAATAACGAAGATCAAGAGGTTAAAATCCTCTCGTGCACCAGGCCCTAATGTTCTTGCAAATATAACACTTAAGAGCAGGCCGGAATGTTGGGCTGTATTGCTAAAAATCCTTTTTGATAAGGTGTTAGTTGAAGGAATAATACCCTTGTCATGGCAGACTGCCTTCTTAATACCTATATTTAAGAAAGGCAATACGATGGACCCAAGCAGCTATAGATTGCTGTCAAAGCTTGATTGTATGGGCAAATTATTTGCAACACTTTTGCTCGACGAACTTCAAGCATTGGTGCACAAGTCGGGACTCCTCTATCGCTTCTATCGCTTCCAATCCGGATTTAGATGCAGGTATTCGACTACATATCGTATAATCATGGATACACTCCGCACGAGAGCCAGGATTAAGGGAAACCAACCAATACATGCCCTCTTCGTGGACTTCAAAGCAGTGTTCAACTTGACACCCAGAGAAAAACTATGGGCAAAATTAAAGTCAGTGGGTTGCCCTGAGGGCCTGCTGTATTATCTGAGGTTATTACATCATAAAACCAGTGTATCCTTCAAATTACACTCTCAAGGGAACATGACCAAGTACATACCGCAAAACAGAGGGGTTAAGCAGGGTTGCGTCACCGCTCCTTTACTATATAACCTATTTGTTTATGACCTGCCGGTGGCTGTTGTGTCTGTCCACAATTGTCCACCAATGATTGGTTCTGCTCACTGCGTGGTGTTGGCTTTTGCCAATGATTTGGTGATCTTAGATTATACATTCAGCGGCCTCTTGAGATCTACAGAAGCATTATAGGCATATGCAGATAGTAGTGGACTAATCATTAACCGCAAAAAACACAATTGATGCTGTATACTAATAGGAAGATTGCCCGCCCTAGATTAATGATTAAAGATGTAGAGATTTATTACACTTCTCATTACAAATATCTCGGAATTGAAATAGATGATAGGGGAGACTATACATCTTATAAACAAGCGCGCATATCTAGAGCTGCGCAGATTACTGCTATGGTGCACCGATTCACCGTCAATCACGGTGGAAATACCACCTGGGGTGCTCGACAGCTTTATACCCAGGTACTTGCTCCTATGATAACCTTTGGCCTGGAATCTCTTCTATCGATAGATTTAAAATGGTTACAGGTCATAGAGGGCAAATTCTGGAGACAAATTTTAGGTCTCCCCGACTGAATACGAATGGCTATTATTAGATTAGAACTTGGCCTTATGTCATTTAAATCTATTGTGTTAAAAAAACAGGCAGAATTGTATGTTACAATGAGTAATAACCCTGCAAATTGTCTATTAATGGCCATGTATCAGGAAACGCTTAAGGAGTCTACGAATTGCCAGTTAAATAAAAGCATGGAAATATTTTTTGATGAGATATGCTGGTCACAGAGAGGAGGGAGTGATATTGCTGCAATGAAGCGAGCACTAATGAAACGTATAGAGCTGTGGGATTGGCCTGAAAATTATGCCCACTTAAACAGCTTAAAAAAGTACCAATCTAAACCATATATACTGTATACATTTAAGAAGCCGCATAAGTATCTAAACCTCTGCCCTTCCCCTAGACTCAGGCACTTTTTTCTGCTCATTAGACTTGATTACCTGCCCGTATTGGCAGTTACTGGCACTGTAAACTACATACCTTGGGCAGACCATTGGTGCCGGATATGCAGGAACAGAGAAGCAATAGAAGCTGCCAAGCATTTACTATCTGACTGTCCCAATATGATAAAGATCCATTTTATGCAGTATGGTAGTTATGTACATAACCCAGACTCAATAAGAGATATGGGGCCTCATTACAAGTGAGGCGGTAAGGGGTTAACGGCACCGGTAAAGGTGCCGGGGCCGTTAACCCCGTACCGCCTCATTATGAGGTCCCCTCGTGGGACCCGCTCTGGATGTCTGGTCAGACCAGACGTCCTTTGCAGGTCCCACGAGGGGACCAGCATGCTAACAACGGGCCCGTCATTAACGGGCCCCTTGTTAGCATGCTCCCCATTCCCATTTGAGCCCTCTTGGGGCTCGAATGGGGATGGTCCTGGACTGGGTTTGCTGAATGGGGAAGTACCGGGCCCTCCAAAGTCAGAATGGCCCGGTATTTCCCCATTCAGGGACCACGGACCCGGACCCGAGTTTGGCTGCCTCCAAACTCGTAATGAGGCCCATGGTATTTTGGTTACAATGCATCAACACAAGGAATATGAAATTACTCATCTCAATGTATAATGTCTGGCAGCAGATAGAGAGGATTGTGAGAATAACCATATAGAATCTGGAAGGTACTCTAATTACTTTCTGTTGAACAGATTGGAGTCTGTGATTTGAGAAGGATCTGTGGTCAAATGCTCCTGTGGGATGATGAGTTAAATAAGGTGATGCACAAATACATTCTTGAATGATCTGGATGAGAGCACATAGGCTTCAATAGAAAAACATAAGAGAAAGGTGGTGTTCAGACGTATCTTTTACCTACCCTGACATAACAACAGGAGCTGAAATAGCATTCATTTTGTAACAGAATTAGTTATTTTATTACGCGTGAATGTCTTTTCTATGCCCATGTAAAATTATATTGTTTAATTTGGTAAATCTATGTACTTTTTTATATTTTAATTTACGTTACATATTAAGTATTACTTTTGATTAATTAAACTGTCATAATGTCTATCAAACTACATCGTCCTCTGTCATAACCTACTTCTCTATTCCTTACACTACAACTAAAGAATAAGTCAACAAAGTTCCTTCTCCTGGAGAATGACTCCCTTCTCCTGTTATTTGGATGGTATTCCCAGAAACCTTATTTGGCAAAAGGATGCCAGGGGTAATGACTCTCTTTCCCTCGTTTGTGGTTCAAACAAACCTTTGCAGCAGTCAACTTTCAGAACCAAGAGGATGACTCTGTCCTCCTGGTATTGGTTCACACACTCCAATATAGTTCACAACAAAGCCAGGGAGAATGACTCCCTTCCCCTGGCATCTCTTGAGTGTATCAAAAGGCATTCAGACTCTCTTCTCCTGATGTTTGGAGAGTTCTTTTCTGTATATATCCAGTTGGTATATCTTTTGTCCCCTTCTTGTGCCAAGTCCCAAGTCCTTCTCAGAGCCTCAATGGACTTTTCCCTGCCACTGCAATGAGGATGCTCTCCTCGGATGCTTAGTACACTTATGTCAGGATTCCCAGACCCTTCTCTGGTGGTCAGTGGGGCTGCTGCCACCACTACGATGAGGACGTTCTCCTCGCTTGCCCTGATGCACTTGTGTTGGGATCCCAGACCCTTCTCTGGTGGTCAGTGGACTTATTGCTGCCACTTGATGCTCCGTCCAACCTGTCCAATAATTTGACTGTTACTACTGAGCAGGCGGAAAGCTGCTCAGGTCTTTCTTTCCTCCACCCTTATGTCCACACCGGGTCTCTTGTACCTCCAGTTACCTTCTTTAGTGACTGGTGTGCATCTCTTCTACTCTTTGGACTTCTCTCCCCTGTTTCCACTTTGGCTTTGCGCACTAATGGTCTACTCGGCTCTCTTCCTGCTTCATATTAGGGTTTGCTTCTGCTGGACATAGAGAGAACTCACTCAGGGATTTCTCAGCTTCCTCCGCTCTTCAGCATCCCCCGGCAGCCGACAGGATTTGAAACACCCACGCTGCTTGGTTTCCGGTGGGTTAGGGAAGGTTTGGGTGTGACGTTGGCCAATGGGCTGTACCCTAGGTAATTGTTCTTATCCCCAGAGTGGGAGTCCCTCCCCATGATGTCTTTCCACATTAAACCACCCATAGGTGGATATTGGTTTGCGGCCGCACCTCCACAGCCTCATGGGAAAGGGCTCCCCCTTGGGGATAGGTGACGATACCTAGCGAATCTTCACAGCACCCACCAGCATTTGCGCCAGTCCTTTAATTCTGAAAAATTATGTTTTTCCTGCATGTTCTGAGAGTACATACCATCCTACAGATCATTCATACCAATTTAACACATACGCATCCTCTGACAGTTACAAAGGGAAGCCACAGGCCTACATGACAGCCAGCACTGCTGTGGTTCCTCTCATGGCAAAGGTCAATCAGACCTGACCAGGAGTCTGCTTCACCCCACAACTTCCACACCCCAGTGAGCTGTTTTGTCGATGAAAGGCTCAACATCCCCACAGATGAATGGGTGCTCCCATTGATTCAGCACGGACACAAATTAGAATTCCTTCTGCAACCATCCAACATTCCTTCTTCCAGAAAAGTGGAAAAGCATCTTTTGCTACTCCATTGCAAAGTCATGTCCCTCCTTGCCAAAGGAACTGTGGAATACGTCCCTCACAGTCAACAAGCCATGGTGTTTATTCACAATACTTTCTAATAAGAAAGAAGTCTGCCAGCTGGTGACATTTATTGTCCCTTTGTCTACTCAACAAATTCATTTGGTTTCAAACTTTCTGGATGGTCATGTTACAACACATCCTAGGCCAGCTGCAGAAGGGGGATTTCCTGTACTCTCTGCACTTTGAAGACGCATATTATTATGTACTTAATCATCATTGGCACTTACGGTTCTTGAGGTTTACTCTGGCGGGATTACACTATCCGTTCAAATCCTTACCCTTCAGCCTCGGGTCTGCATCTTGGGTATTCACCAAGTGCCATGCCCCAGCAGCAGCTCCGCTCCGTTGTTCGGGGATCCATGTTTACCAATACCTCGATGACTCACTGGTTGGTTAGAACTCTATTCCAGCAGTCAGGCACATGGAGACTACCATTCAATGTTTATCCTCGCTGGGCTTCTCTGTCTATTATGCAAAGTCCTGCCTGGCTCCATCTCAACATTGTCTGTTCCTAGAAGCTCAAATAAACACATTATCCTGAATCACCACCCCATCAGCAGACGGGATCTCGTACATCCTGGCAAAATCCCACCTGCTTTGACAGAAAATGGTTTCTTCGATCCATGCCATGAAGTCCCTCTTCAGGATGCTATCTTCCTGCATTCCACTGATCTATTACTGCCGGCTTCGAATGAGGCTTCTCCAGGAATTTCACGATGCCTGCCAGGAACAAATCTACAGCGGTTGGGACAAGATTCTCCTCACATGCATGCTGCGTTGGTGGTTGGTGCATCTCAACATCACTCGAGTGGAGGAGGGATGGCCCATGGGTCAGTCGTAACTGACTGATGCTTCCCTGGAGAGTTGGGCAGCCCGCACAGGAATACCCCACCCCAGAGGCCTCTGGTCACAGGAGGAGAACCTATTTCATATCAACATTCTGGAGTTGCGAGCAGTAGTCTGGGCATAAGTCTTTCCTCCTACTGCACCAACAAAAGGTAGTTTGGGTGTTCACCGACAATATGGCCCATGTTTAACATATGGAAGCAAGGCGGTACCCATTCTCCCATTCTGTCAATAGAAGCCCAAGCCAATGAAATGTTTCATAGCCATCTGCTGGGCATACACAACATGGTGGCTGATTCCCTCAGTACGGAACTGTGTTAATGCCATGGGTGGGAACTTCAGCTCAACTTTAGTGTGTGGGGAATTCGGAGAAGGATCTCTTTGCCACTAGGAACAACAGGAAATGTGAAGCATTTGCCAGCAGGTTCCACCAACCCGGACGTCTAGGGGATGCCTTCATGTTCCCGTGGACCAACACGTTTCCCTATGCATTTCCCCAGTTTTCTCTAATCCCAAGGGTCCTCAATGTTTTCAGACAACAGCAGTGCAGACTGATCTTGCTGGCCCCAGCCTGGCCGAGGCAGTTTTGGTTCTTGAAACTCCTCAGTGTAATGATGCCTACCCCCGGGCATCCGGATCAAGCCCATCAGCCCCGGGAGCAGGCATCCAGACATTTACAAAAACCCCAGCAGCCCCAGCTAGGGGCTGTCTGGGTTCAGTCCTGGCGCCGTAGGCACCAGGCTCATAATAAAAATCAGTCCTGGCGCCATAGGCTCCAGGCTCATAGACATTACTTACCTCATGCAGACCATGCTGCAAATAAATCCAAGCCAACGTGAGGCCTGGATGGGACTATTTTACTACAGGGACTATTTTTTACTCGGGTGTGGTCCTGGGGAACTTCTTTCCTGGGACTACTTTGGAGGCTATTTAAACCACGCCCGAACAGCAGCACATGCTTCGTGTTATTCTGCATCCAGCAGCGTGACTCTCACCGTGCCTGCAGCCAGCATCCAGTCTTCTGCCACGCCCGCCTCGAATCCAGAGCTCCTAGAATAAAGAGGAAGAAAAGGACAAGGTTAGAAAATGAACTTATTTCAAATTCCTCACCTGATTCCGGATCCATTTCATCTCCCGACCTGGAAGTACATCAGTCATGCACGCGTCGCTTCGCCAGCTCCAGCACAGCGCCATAATCGCCAGTTCTCACAGCATCTTTCGATCCGGCACTGTCTCCATCATTTCTTCGCCGTACTCCGGCACCTAGGGGCAGAAGAATAACAAGGTGAGCCAAGGGAATCAACAAATACCTCTTACCACCATAGACTTACCTTATTTACCACCGGCGGTATTATTCTCCATATCTTCATATGCCGCATCTGTAAAGAGGGAGAAAAACAACACGTTAACGCATGTAATAGTTACCGGACAGCGTTGGGTAACACAGACTCTTACCTGAACGCCAGCAGCAGCTACGAGACCTTCTTCTCACAAACTCAGTTGCAACTTAAGGAAGGAAGGGGACAAGAGTGAACATCGGGCACATTGAACTCTTTGAACTTGATACTTACCAATTCCGCCTGGGACTTCAGAGTCAATGCTTACCGGAACTCTCCCAACGCCTTCAAACCAGTGAAGTAACTGGTATCTACGCACCCCTGCAAGACACGCAGGATGGAGAGCTCATCTTTTACAAACATAAGGTGAGGTTACTAAGGGAATATCGGAGGTGATTAGTGGGGGAGAGCGAGAACAGTTGGGAGGCCATCACTAAAACCCACAGGTGGCTAATCCCTGTCTCCACTTGCAGGAAAATACTTCTTCGGGTCCAGCAGACAAGACTAGGCGGGCCTGTCCAGTCATCTCTGCACTACGCATCACGTTGACGGAGACCGCAGCTGTCTGGGTCCGATCGACACCCCTGTGGGGTCCAGGTGAGCGTAACACTCAGTCTGTCGTCCACACCTCCCATCAAGATGCCTCTCCTCTTCAACCTCTTTTCCAGGGATAAAGGAGCAGTGCTACACCATGATCTGGCCTCCTTAAATGTGACAGCCTGGCTCCTGCATGTCTAGAATTTGGGATAATTATTACATTCGGGATAGTTATTATTTTAATTCGTTATTTATAACACACTTAATACCGAAGAGGTTTCTAAGCGCAGACCCAGGATTCGAGCCTGTGTTGCTCTGCGTCGTCTTGCTTCCAAGATGAGTGCATTGCCACTGATCTATACTACCCGTGCTTCTTCGCTTTGCAAGCTCAGGACGTATTGCTTTACCTTCTGTCTTTGGCCAATAGTGGGCTTGCACATTCCTCGATAAAGGTATATCTCACAGCAATAGCTAGGTTTCTTGCCTCGCTCCCCTGGTGCACCTTCATTGTGGTCTAACAGGCTCATTAAAGAATTCCTCAGGGGACTGTTCCGTACCTTCCTGCCAGTGTGAGCACTGGCTCTGGCTTTGGAGTCAGAACGTGGTCCTCTCCAGGTTGATGGGTCCACTGTTCAAACCCTTACACAAGTCCAGTCTTAAATTCTTATCATGGAAGAATGCCTTTTTGGTCGCCAGCACCTCTGCCCATAGGGTTGGGGGAAATCCAGGCTTTGTCATGCAAACTCTCCTATCTGGAATTTCATAAGTCCAAGGTGGTCCTTTGCATGAACTCTACTTTCATGCCCAAGGTTCCCTCTTCTTTCCATCTCAATGAACCTTTTGATTTTGCCTGTTGCCTTTGGTTATTCTTTTACTCCCGGCTGAGCACTCCTTACACACTTTGGATGTTATGTGGGTTTTGAGGTTTTAGGTCGCTGGCACCAAACATTTCCAATAGTCCTCTCAAATGTTTGTGGCGTTTTGGTCTGTTGGCAATGGGCAGGTGTCTCTCCAAGGCCTCCATTTCATGTTGGGTATCCACCTGCATCTTATGCCGTCATCACATGTCCAACAGACCTCTTTCTGGTAAGCTCGGAGCAGCCTCTAGGAGGGCTGTTTCTGCCACCAGCGCCTTTCATTATAACTGCAGAGCTCCTACATGGAGATCAGTTAATACCTTTACAAGACTCTACTGTATCAGCAGGATTTCCTTGGAGGAGTCCAGGGTTGGCCAAGCAGTGCTTAGTCATCTGTTTGCGTGAGGTAAGTGTTTCCTACAGGTGAGCCTTTACCTCCACTGTTGTCACATATATGTACTGCTTTGTAATCTATTCAAATAGCAGTGAATATATGAAAGCTCCAACCCCGGAGAAGGAATAAGTTACCTGTAACTCCTATTATCCAGCATTAGCATCGTTCATAGATTCACATGCAACCATAACGCCTACCCACTTCTGGCTCTTCTTGGCTCATTGCCATTGGCACTTCTTGTGCGCTATGCAAAATCCGAATATGGTCTCCAGGAGTGGTCTTTTGGCTGTGGGGGTGATATGACCAAAAAACGAGTCTAAAAGAGCACTAAAGTGACTGCAGTTTTACATTTAAAAATAAATTGCTAAACGTTAAAAAATGATTCCTAGCCTGACGACAGGAACTATTCAGTGTGTGAATTTATGAAATACACCAATGCTGAAGCACAGGACTTACCAGTAAGTTATTGAAGCTAGCCATTGAAATATAAGTATGATGTATGCTACAGCTGCTAAAAGAACAGTTCCACAACTGTGAATATTGTTGTAAAAACTAGTGTTACTATAAAAAGAATACAAGTAGTGGCATACAATTCTCACTCAATTCAAATTTGTGGGTACGGGAAGTGATGCAGGGGCTGTTCAGAGAGTGCTCTCTCGTGTGGTGGAGGGGGTGCTAGCAGTCATGAGCTGGACTCTGCATTATACTTTGTGTAAGGTGGAAATAGAACACGTGAGTAGGATGGGGCTTCCTGAACTGTTGTAATAGATGGAGATGGTGGGTTTCCCACTGTGCTTGGCTTTCTTTTTCTCCATGATGACTCTTGGTTGATGATAATTCAGGCGGTTCTGGAAGTGTCATGAGTCTGTGGTTGATGGACTAGATTGACCTGGCAGGGATTTGGCCAGCTAATAGGATTCAAAGCCCTCTCATCCATCGCAACATCACTCTTTCCCCTGTGTCTGATGCGGATGGAACATGACTGGGACACAGTGGATCGTGGTTGTCATTGGTGTGGTCTGGTCCTGCATACGGAGCGTGTGTTGAAGTCTCATATCTGTTATGGAAGAAGTAAGGCCATGAATGAATCATTGGTTCCCAGTTAAAAGTGCACCCTTGTTTGCGATGTTGTACTCTGGTGCGTCTTGGCGTCTTCAATCTGTAATGGTGTGTATGTATTGAAGTGGCCCGATTGGGTCCGATCTTTTGGTCGATTTATTTCTGTGTTAGTTTCCTTGTTGCGGACTGGAGAACTGGCTGGTTTTAAGGGGTTTTCTAAAGATTATGTGATCTTCTAATGTGCAGAGCTGTCTGGGCAGGTCCATGCTTTGGTGGCCGGGCGATGAGGGGGTGGGGATCCTAATTTACGTTTCCAGTTAAAGCACTGGCTCCCTTACTAGATCCGTGTGG
The DNA here is from genome assembly GCF_040938575.1 of Ambystoma mexicanum. NCBI lineage: Eukaryota > Metazoa > Chordata > Amphibia > Caudata > Ambystomatidae > Ambystoma > Ambystoma mexicanum. The sequence continues at coordinate 257,252,721 of NC_090934.1, read as the reverse complement.
AGGATTGAAGAATTCTATAACCAACAGATGTGATGGGTGGAAGGTTATGAATTAATCTTAGGCACGGGCATTGCTCTGGGCAGCCTTCCACACCACTGTGCCATTGGCAAAGGGGCCTAGAAATGGGTAAATCAGTCTTGGTCCTGCCACAAAAGGTAGTAGTCATGACCTCTCTGCATAGAAACACAAGCGACCCCGGAAATGTTTCGCCTTATTCGGCCTCATCAGAGAGATGCAGAATGGTTCCCTATGGCACAACGAGCAAGTGGCCCACGTCTCAGGATAAAGTTTATCACACAGGGAGACAAACTTTCATAAAAAATAAATGTGATGAGTGGAAGGTTATGAATTAGTTTCAAACAATGCATTGCTCTGGGAAACCTACCACCCCATTGGTTTTTTTAATTATTTTTTATTAAGCTTTTGGATTAACTTAAACCTTTTTGTTTTACCCACCTGTGCCATTGCACAAAGGGAACAAGAGTAAGTTCCCTGTTGGGGAACTCCCGTCCCCTGCACACTATCTATGGCTAGAATAGCCCAGTAATTTTCCAATAGCAGAAATAAGTATTTCAATTCAAGTCACTGTTTTCTCTGTGGGTCTGTTTATGCAAATAAGACAAAAAGTAGTCAATTCACAAAGTCTTTTTTTCTTTAACGGTGATTTATTCCAAATGTATGTGCCCAACGCGTTTCGAGATTCATTCTCTTCATCGGGGGCTGTGAGTTCAATCAATTTCCATTTATCTATAAATATTCAACAAAAATACGAATCAATAAGTGTATAACATCCAAAGCAATAATAGTGTAAATCATCTAAAAATTGTTCTTGTACAGAAATCAAGTTAAATCATCATATGTCAACACCTGACCAGATTTCTCATAATGTGACAATTTAAAGAAACCAGAATTTTTTACAATGTTGCCCATCCTAAATTATAATTTCTGAATATAATTCATGATTGTGAACACAATAGGGAAGTTTTTGAAAATGATAAATACCATGTCAAAAATAGAGAAAACATATGTTAAAAAATGAGCATTCTGTAAATGATGAGATATGCTAGAGATTAGCCTCAAGAATATGTCTATGCTTTGGACTAAGTGTTCTGACTACATAAGTGAAAGAGAAGTTAAAGCACTTACTCAAGTATAGGGTGTGGCCAAATTCCAGATGTAGGAAAGCGGCCAAATAAGTGTGGCTGAAGCGGGTAAACCGAGAACAAGTCTCACGGTCAAGAAGTCCATGTTCCTACGGACAACAAAACGGGGTAAAAGTAAAGAAAAATAAGGACCCGGGCTTGAAGTATGCCAAGGAATGGTGCAGAACGAATCTATGAGTACTTACAATAGGAGGAATCACGAGCTATCCAGTTCTTGCCTTGTCCAAAGCAGCAGAACATAACGGCATAAATATACGTCATGCGCGTGACGTCATCACGTCGAAAACGTGTCTGACGTCACAAAGGTAAACAAGTGGTGTTTTTTGGCTATGCTTGTGACGCGATTGCATTGTGAACACAGTTCATATTACTATTGTAATGGAAGGAACAAAGAGTAATGTACGAGATATACAACCGAATTATATGATCCTGTCTGCAGGTAAAATCGCGTGTTGTGAGTGCATGTAAAAAATCAAAAGAATCTTATAATGGGAGCGATAGCATGCGATCTGGGATACCTTTCACTGCTTAGTCCGTATCAGTAAGGGTATTTCTAGGACTCAAAGAGCAGTGAAGTGTCAGAAAGACTGTCGTCAGAATAAATAGTAAGATGCTATGGTATATATGGTGTATAGATAAGATGGTTCCTGTCTCCTAAAACTGGAGTGCACAATCTGATGCAGTACTAGACATTTCAATAAATAAGTCAAAAATACAGGTAGGTAGTGACCATTCAACATAGTGTGTACAATCTGATTTCCTATAACCATTTAAGGTATGAAGCATATACATTTTGTCAACAATCTTTGCAGTATCATTATCAACCTTGTTCAGAGGAAGGATCCTAAGTAAAAATCTTCATTGAGACCATGTGGTTGGGCTGCGTCTAATTTATATATCCACCATAATTCCCTCTGGGATAGTTTCTTAGCAAAGTCCCCACCCCTTGGTAATGAGTGTACAGTTTCCAAAATTACCCATCGTAGTTGGGTGATATTGTGACCATTTTCTTTAAAATGTCTAAAGACTGGAGATTTTTCATTTTTGGTTCTGATATTGGACTTGTGCTCAGTCCAGCGTTCTTTAGCCTTTCTAATCGATTTACCAACGTAATCTTTCCCGCACGGGCATCTGAGGGCATATATGATGTTTTTACTATCACATGTAGCAAAATCGTGAAGAAGGATTTTTTTGCCATTACTGGGATGGCGGACGTGATCTCCCTTGATGATATTGGAACAATGTTGGCACTGTAAGCATGGGTAAGTTCACGGTTTTTGTTTCGTAAGTGTAGTTTGACTCGAGGGTTTCTTCCTTTCTGCTTTGATGAGGCTGTCTTTGAAATTCCTCCCTCTTTTGTATGCCAGCATTGAGGGTTCCGGAAAAAGTCTGTTTAAATTGGAGTCTGATTTTATGAGATCCCATTTTTTGTGATTATCTTTTTGATCTGATAACTCTGACTTGAACACTTCATGGTGTGGATGGGTTGTGTTTTTTTTTGGTTTTACCACAAGTAGTTGAGCTCTAGAGAATGATTCTGTTCGAACAACTGCTTTATCCAGGATTGTATCCGGACCAGGACCTCCAAGACCTCCAAGACCATCAGGACCATCAGGACCTACAAACAATAGTTATAGTAGCGACGTGACTAGTGGAGAACAAGAGACCCCAAATCAAACTCCATCCACATCACAAACTAATCCGCTCCGGGATTCATCACAAACACATCCTCCGCATAAGGGAATAGAAACACATACTCAACCGGATACATCAGCTGCTATTACAACTGCTCCCGTTTTTTTAGGAGGAGGAAACCCCGAAGAGGGAAAAAGAAAGCCGCGACAAAAAAACAAGCAGTAGACTCCATCATTGTGAATATCTCCTCTAAACTACTTAGCATGTCACAAATGGACACCCTTAACCTAGGATTATCCTTCATTCCTACCTACCACTAATACTTCAAACTTCAAAGAAGAAGTAAACTTGTTTAAATTGATAAGAAAAATGGAACTCAAAGTTTTCTTTGATTCACTTCCGGAAACCCCAGACCGACAGAAAAAACATGATTACTTGGAATTAAAGAATAAGAGCTCTTTTCACCCCCAGATAAATCATCCGGTCATCAATTTATTCAAATTAAAGACATCGAAAGACTTGAAACGTCTCAAATACAGTTCCACCAAGAACATCAATATTAGAAAACATCAATTGAAATTGATAAAAGAACTAGCGGATGACACTACTATTATATTGAAACCAGCTGATAAGGGGGGAGCCCTTGTCTTAATGGATACTGAGTTCTACAATGAGGGTTGTTTGACTTTATTGAATGACCGAGGGACATATCTTGTCCTAGACACAGATCCGATTTTTTCTATCAAAGAAACTATTAAACAAACGATAGAAAGAGCTACAGATATGGATTGGATATCGGACAAGACATGTGACTTCCTGATTAAAAAATTCCCGGTTACTCCGGTCTTTTATGCTTTGCCAAAAATACACAAAAATAAAAACAACCCCCCTTTTAGACCGATTGTGGCGGGCACAGAAAGTGTATTTCACCCTCTAGCGGTTTATTTAGACCAGGCCTTACAACCACTGGTCCAACAAACATCAACTTACTTGAAGGACACATCCCACTTCTTGAAATTACTTGAGGAAATACAAATCACTGTTCCCGCAGTGATCCTGTTTACATTAGATGTCAACAGTCTGTATACCTCGATCCCTCACCAACAAGGAATTGATTCTCTAGAATGGTTTCTTCTTAAACATAGGCACACTACAATCCATAAGACTTTTGCTATTGAACTTATTACCATCATTCTTTTTAACAACTATTTTCGATACAACGGCAAATACTTCTTACAAACTGCAGGAACATCAATGGGATCACCGGTGGCCCCATCTTATGCAAACATATTTATGTTCCACTTTGAGGAAACACATGTACTTAACAAAGAATCCTGGAATTGGAAGAGATTCATAGACGATATCTTCGGGATATGGAATGGCACTATTGAAGAACTACATCAGTTTTTTGACTATCTCAACAACTGTAATGAAAGAATTACTTTCACCCTGGAAAGAGGGCAACTGTTACGCTCACCTGGCTCCCACAGGGGCGTCGATCGGACCCGGACAGCTGCGGTCTCCACCCACGTGATGCGTAGTGCAGCGATGACTGACTGGATCTGCCCTCCTAATCTTGTCTGCTTAACCCGTAGAAATATTCTCCTGCAAGTGGAGAGATGGATTTAGCCACTTGTGGATTCAAGTGATGGCACCCCCACAGTCCTCCCCAACTAAGCACCTCCGAAATGACCTCACAGCAATCTCACTTTATATTCTTGAAAGATGAGCTCTCCATCCTGCGTGGATTTGCAGGGGAGTGTCGATTCCAGTTACTTCACTGGTTTGAAGGCTCGGGAGAGTTCCGGAGAGTATTGACTTTGAGGTTCCTGGTGAGGACCAGTAAGTATTAAGTTCATAGAGTTCAATATGTCCGATGTTCACTCTTGTTCCCCCCTTCCTTTCTTGTCTTGCAGCTGGCTCGTGAAAAGATGCTCTTGTGGCAGCTGGTGGCGCTCAGGTAAGAGTCTGTATTACCCGGCGCTGTCCGGTAAATGTTGCACGAGGAAAACGTGTTGTTTTGTCTCTCTTTACAGATGTGGCACGTGAAAATATGTAGAGTCACAAAAGGATGCCTCCGGTGGTAAATCAGGTAAGTCTATGGTGGTAAGAATTATATTTGTTGGATCCCTCGGCTCACCTTGTGGTTTTCTTTTGTCTCTTAGGTGCCGAATTTCGGCGAAGAAATGATGGAGGCAGCGCTGACCCGAAGGATGCTGTGAAGACTGGTGAGTATGGCGCGGCGCTGCAGCTGGAGGTGCGGCGCGTGCAGAAATGATGTTCTTTACAGATCTGGAGACAAGATGGATCCAGAATCAGGTGTGGAATAGAAATAAGTTCGTTTTCTAACCTTGTCCCTTTCTTTCCTCTTTGTTTTAGGAGCTCCAGATTCGAGGCGGGCGTGGCAGAAGACGATGCAGGCTGCAGGCACGGTGAGTGTTACGCTGCTGGATGCAGAATAACGCGAAGCGTGTGTTGCTGGTCGGGTGTGGTTTAAATAGCCTCAAAAGTAGTCCCAGGTAAGAAGTCCCTAGAACCACACCCAAGTAAAAAATAGTCCCTGTAGAAATATAGTCCCTTTCAGGCTTCATGTTGGATTGGTGTCATTTGCAGCATGGTCTGCCTGAGGTAAGTAATGACTATGAGCCTGGCGCCTTAGGCGCCAGGACTTATTCCTACTATGAGCCTGGCGCCTAAGGCGCCAGGATTGAACCCAGATAGCCCCTAGACGGGGCTGCTGAGGTTTTACTAAATGTCTAGATGCCTGCTCCCGAGGCTGGTGGGCTTGGTCCGGATGCCTGGGCGTAGGCATCATGACAGCAACCTGACATACACTTCCTGGATGTTAATATTCAAAAAACTGGATTGAATCTAAATACTACAATCTATAGGAAACCTACAGACTGCAATAGCACATTGCACCTCGGAAGCTTTCATCCTTCTCACCTCAAAGAAAACCTCCCTTTTAGCCAGATGCTAAGACTCAAAAGGATAACATCTGACGTCACACGACTACAAAGTGAATACGACAAAATGAAGAAAAGATTTAAAATAAGAGGTTTTCCGGATACAATCCTGGATAAAGCAGTTGTTCGAACAGAATCATTCTCTAGAGCTCAACTACTTGAAGTAAAACCAAAAAAAACCACAACCAGACTCATCCACACCATGAAAAAGATCATCACAAAAAATTGGGATCTCATAAAATCAGACTCCAATTTAAACAGACTTTTTCTGGAACCCCCAATGCTGGCATACAAAAGAGGGGGGAATTTCAAAGACAGCCTCATCAAAGCAGAAAGGAAGAAAACCTCGAGTCAAACTACACTTACTAAACAAAAACCGGGAACTTACCCATGCTTACAGTGCCAACATTGTTCCAATATCATCAAGGGAGATCACGTCCGCCATCCCAGTAATGGCAAAAAAATCCTTCTTCACGATTTTGCTACATGTGATAGTAAAAACATCATATATGCCCTCAGATGCCCGTGCGGGAAATATTACGTTGGCAAATCGATTAGAAAGGCTTCAGAACGCTGGACGGAGCACAAGTCCAATATCAGAACCAAAAATGAAAAATCTCCAGTCTTTAGACATTTTAAATAAAATGGTCACAATATCACCCAACTACGATGGGTAATTTTGGAAACTGTACACTCATTACCAAGGGGTGGGGACTTTGCTAAGAAACTATCCCAGATGGAATTATGGTGGATATATAAATTAGACGCAGTCCAACCACATGTTCTCAATGAAGATTTTTACTTAGGATCCTTCCTCTGAACAAGGTTGATAATGATACTGCAAAGATTGTTGACAAAATGTATATGCTTCATACCTTAAATGGTTATAGGAAATTAGATTGTACATACTATGTTGAATGGCCGCTACCTACCTGTATTTTTGACTTATTTTGTGAAATGTCCAGTACTGCATCAGATTGTGCACTCCAGTTTTAGGAGACAGGAACCATTTTAGCTATACACCATATACACCATAGCACCTTACTATTTATTCTGACAACGACAGTCTTTCTGACACTGCACTGCTCTTTGAGTCCTAGAAATACCCTTACTGATACGGACTAAGCAGTGAAAGGTATCCCAGATCGCATGCTATCGCTCCCATTATAAGATTCTTTTGATTTTTTACACACACTCACAACACGCGATTTTACCTGCAGACAGGATCAGATAATTTGGTTGTATATCTTGCACATTACTCTTTGTTCCTTCCATTACAATAGTATTAAGAACTGTGTTCACAATGCAATCGCGTCACAAGCATAGCCAACAAACGCCAATTGTTTACCTTCGTGACGTCAGACACGTTTTCGACGTGATGACGTCACGCGCATGATGTATATTTATGCCGCCATGTTCTGCTGCTTTGGACAAGGCAAGAACTGGATAGCTCGTGATTCCTCCTATTGTAAGTACTCTTAGGCTCGTTCCGCACCATTCCTTGGCATACTTCAAGCCCGGGTCCTTATTTTTCTTTACTTTTACCCCGTTTTGTTGTCCGTAGGAACACGGACTTCTTGACCGTGAGACTTGTTCTCGGTTTACCCGCTTCAGCCACACTTATTTGGCCGCTTTCCTACATCTGGAATTTAGCCACACCCTATACTTGAGTAAGTGCTTTAACTTCTCTTTCCCTTATGTAGTCAGAACACTTAGTCCAAAGCATAGACATATTCTTGAGGCTAATCTCTAGCATATCTCATCATTTACAGAATGCTTATTTTTTAACATATGTTTTCTCTATTTTTGACATGGTATTTATCATTTTCCAAAACTTCCCTATTGTGTTCACAATCATGAATTATATTCAGAAATTATAATTTAGGATGGGCAACATTGTAAAAAATTCTGGTTTCTTTAAATTGTCACATTATGAGAAATCTGATCAGGTATTGACATATGATGATTGAACTTGATTTCTGTACAAGAACAATTTTTAGATGATTTACACTATGATTACTTTGTGTGTTATACACTTATTGATTCGTATTTTTGTTGAATATTTATAGATAAATGGAAATTGATTGAACTCACAGCCCCCGATGAAGAGAATGAATCTCAAAACGCGTTGGACACATACATTTGGAATAAATCACCGTTAAAGAAAAAAAGACTTTGTGAATTGACTATTTTTGGTCTTATTTGCATAAACAGACCCACAGAGAAAACAGTGACTTGAATTGAAATACTTATTTCTACTATTCGAAAATTACTGGGCTATTCTAGCCATAGATAGTGTGCAGAGGACGGGAGTTCCCCAACAGGGAACTTACAGTTGTACAGTAGAACAAGAGTTCTATTGTATTGACAACCCATATGCCAGGGCTGTTTCTTTTCTCCTCTGCACCTTAAACCTGTTTTATATTTTCTTGAATTGCTTTACTATAATAATTGTACCATACATTTGGAGTGCATTGTGTCTAATTCGCTCCATTGCACAAAGGGACCAGCGTTTTGACAGATGTGCAACAGATGGACTATTAAGGTGTGATGGGCAATTCAAAGGATTTTGAATGCGATTTTGCGTTCCACTGGGAGCCAGGGGATGTTTTCCCACATGCTCAATCTTAGGGGTGAGTTCTACTGCTGTTTTTCAGTCTTGGTAAATGTGTTAGCAGGTACTGCAGGGTGCCTGGGCAAAGGCTGTTGGCACAATTCAGTCTTGACAAAACCAATGTGGAAATTCCCAGTATGGCATTGATCGATGTATGCGGTTAGAATTGGCTTTTCACTGCAGCTTTAAACGGAGGATTTATGGAATAGTCAGTGAGGAATGTGAGGTTTTTGACTGCTGCTGTTAGCTGGCATCCCATTTCTACTGGCCAGTGAATGTTTGTGTGGAAGCAATTTTTAGAACCGCAGCTCATAAATTCTATTTTAGCTGATTTTGTCGTCATACATGAATCTACATTTTAGTTGACTTGTCGCCATGCACGAATCTACATGTGAGAGACTTTTACCAAGGTCATGCTGAATAGATTTGTAGATTTTGCACGTTGCCCATGTAGTTGTAGCAGGTAAGGTCTGAGTTGCTGGTGATTTTTGCGAGTGATAATGTAGATAATAGAAAGAAGTGGCTAGACCCCTGTGGTACTGTGGTAAAGCAGAGCAATGACGCACGTGACAGGTTATGGCAGCCCAAAATAGCTTTATTAACTATTTATTTTCAGGAATGGATTGAACCACAAACGTATAGGATCATGGAGATGATCTAAAAATGAGGAGACTGATTTTAAAGTAAAAACATGTCAATGAAGGGCCAGAGTAAAGTGGGGCTCTGTCCAGATGTCCAACACCTTTTTGGAGATCCGTATTTAAATCATTACCTTCGTAATATATTCTTAGAAGGCCTTGCCCCTCCTTGAGAGAACATTCCAAAACTTAATCTTAGTGAGTCGTTTGGCCTCCTAGCTACCCTAAGCTTTCAACACAAAACGTTCCAAAGTTCAGCCACCAAAAGAATTAATACATCCTAGCCTCAAATGTCCATCCTTTAACTAACAAAACAATACTCCTGAGAATGCTCGGTGTGTATTCTTCTCCAATCCTCCTTTTACCAGCTCTCTGAAGCACCCTCCCAGGTTGCACGTTCAATAGTTGCTTTGTAGAGCTCCTTCTTTTAGGCTTTCCTGCGTCCTCTTATTTCTTCAGTATGTACTATGCTCCTCACAATACTCTTTCAGTACCTCTGGTCACTCTCCAACCTTGGGATTTATCAATGTTTACAGTAGATCCCTCCCAGATTTGGAATTTCATCAGCATTCTCATTGGATCTCTCCCAGACATTGGGTTTCATCTGTTTTCACAATGTCTCCCTCAGACCATGGGTTCCAGGGCATCCAATGCAGGGTCCTTTTCAGTCAGAAAATATTAATGTCAACCTCCTGCCACATGTCTCCCTGATCAAAGAAGCACTTACCTTCTGGCCTCTTTACCCTTTGCACAGGGTCTTCCACAAGCCCACTTCTTTTCTAGGACTCAGCTCTTTTGTTGGTAGAGACTTTGGGTTGGCCCTCTCCAGAGTAGCTGCTATAGGATGGCCAAGACTTGGACTACCACTTCTCAGGCAGCATGGTCCCAGTGTATCCCGGCATGTTTTGGGAGTGTACTGCTTCCTTCCAAGCTCCTTTTCTTCTCTCATTTTATAGCGGAGCCATGGAATTAGTAATTGTGTTGGCCCTTGGCTACAGGCTTTGCGGTTTTGTTTCAGAGTTTTTTTAATTGGTTCCTTGCTTGTACTTCCCTTAACGGATATTTGAATCACTGTGTGGGGCTCGCTTTACATTGGTGTGAATATTTGTATAGTACCTGCAACCAATTTGGCACCCAAGCACTGTTACCAGAAGATGTTGCTCATCAAAGGTATGCATTCACGCAGATTGTTGTGAAAACAGAAAGTATTAAGTCTGCGTCTGAACAAATTGAGATTGTTCATGCTACAAAGTGCTTTGGTATTGAATTCCATAGTTGGGCTACTAAAACTTGAAAAGATCTGCGAATAGCCCATGTCTTTCTAAACCTGATCTTGAGAATGTTGCTGTCCGAGGAGTGCAATGATCGTTGAGGACAGTACCATTTAAACCTGTAAAATAGTGTGGCCCTTTTGAATGTAGTGATTTGAAAACAGTTGTTAGAGCTTTAAATTAAATATGGGACGTAAATGGCAACAAGCATAGACTTTGAAGGATAGGGGTAATATGAGGTTTTCTGGTGGTGCGGGTCAATGTCGGGGCAGCCATATTTTGTAATATCTGGAGTCAATTTATAACATCGGTGGGGCACCCAAAAATAGTGTTTCCATTATCAGTATGGAAGCCTATGATTGCTCTTGCAACATCGGCACGGTCAGACAGAAAAGGTCTAATCACCAATTGATAGTCGAGCTAATCATTTTAGTCACCCAATTCAAGATATTTAATGAGGAATCAAAACAGAGTTACAACCTAAGTTACAAACTGCATTATTTTTTTATCTTAACCCTGATGTTGTGGAGAGGAATCACAGTGAATGATGGGCTTATACTCTTAGCATCAGAGGCACTAATGGATGTACTAAGTCATTCGGTCTTGGCAGCATCTCACATTTTGGACTTAAAGGATATAAGTGCCTAAAGTGAACTGACAACAGAAAGGTCGGTCTGTAGAGCGAGAAAGGCATTGCCAGAAAGAGCTTGTTTTGTGTAGGAGATTTCTTCCTTTGCTCGCAGCCACGATAAAAAGGATTCCCATGTAAAATGCAATGTATAAATAAATGCATGCGTGCCTGAGAACTTTTGTTAAGAGTTAAAGTGAACCGTATCAGTTGCAACAATTTCGAAGGCCTGGAAATGTAATTCCAGAGATTGTCTGGTTGATGCGAAGGACAGGCCAAGAACCAAACAGGAACTTTTACATGTAGAAATTTAAAAGGATTGATTTAATGCTTTAAAGACGCAAATGGATATCACACATCTCTTCAATTATCGCCTGATTAATATGGGAGGGCATGAAGAAAAATGCACAGGAAGGTTGAAACTCTGCACATGTAAAACGAGTGTCTTTGCCAGATGTAAAAAAAAATACTAAGACCCAAGCATGTGGTTATCAGCAAAGGAACTCAGCTGGGGTGTTGGAACACTTACTTTCATAGCCTTGCAGCTTAAACAGCACCCTACCTCTCTGCATATTCCTATAATTTGTATGCCATGTCTAGAGAAAACATTATCTGCAATTTTAAAATTAGTTTCTTTGTTTTGAGCGACTGTACTTGCTATCTATTTTGTTTGCCTAAAATAATGTGAAATGTAGGGTAAAAAAATAAACCTCATTTGAAGTCATTTGGCACGCATGCACTTCACTTTGAATAAGGTTGTAGTTCATTTAATTTGAAATGAGGCTTGCTTGAACATGGTGCTGGATTTAACTTGAACTGAACAAAAATTCACCTTTCTAAAGTCCAACCCCAGTTTAGGAATTTGCATCACAAGACATGAGGCCACGCAGCACTGTCTAGATTCATCATGTTGAAACTGGTTCTGAACATTAGACAAATAAACCATGGCCAGATGTCCGGCCTAGTGTGCAGCTCCAAAGGGACTGGCCACATTTATCGAACCCAGGATTCTCATAAACCCAGGTCCCAAAAAAGAGCTGATTGATCTCTGTGATCAAGCAAAAGACACTTTGCCTTGACATGTATTCATATCAGGAAGGAGACTGAGCAGAGAGATATACCAACAATGCCATCCGCCGGCCATAGTCAGAATTTCTTCACTTTCAAACTCATTAGTAAAGCTACATATGGCATTGTAAACCCAAACCTTTAATCATTTGAAAAATGAATATTTTATAAGGGAAACTTTTAGAAACATGATATGGCATTTATAATGGGCCTGTACACAAGTGTTTCTAGGCACCAAACATGAGACTAATTGCAGCTTACCAACCTACATAAATTTGACCTGTGGTGTAATGGAAAATTGTGGAGATAAATAGGGAAATAATTACCTCTGGAAATATCTCAACATGGGAACAGTTAACGTTTCAATTGTTTCCTCAGACATGCAGGTTAGAATAATGTAGATTTTATTAATCTTACACAGAGTTATTTGAGATGAGAGAAAAGCCTCTCCATAAGTTTAGGAGGAACGTTCCCTTCCACCTTTTCAGTCATTGGACTCAGAGGGAAGGGTCCCTCCTTTCAGGTCACAAGTTTGTGGAGGAGTTGAAGATATAAAATAGCATGCACATAGGGAACGAGATGATTAGGAAAATATGAAGGAATGATATAGAATCCTATTTCTATATACAACTGGAGATGGCTTGGGAGAACCGAGACCTGGAGACTGGTTGGCGGGTAGACTGGAGAGATGAGCAGGCTTGGGTTCCAGAAGCCAGCTGAAAAGGGCCTTGCTTAATGCAGCAAATCCATATTGAGGACTGATTTCCCACTGAGCAGTCACATTTGAAATGCAAATTGTCCTTTTATTATCCATGGTAAAATCCTGGGAATTAAAGGGAAATTCTAATTTGACAAAGATACAGGTGCCGTGTTAAATATGACTGTCTCCAATTTATATTGATTATAAAGTAAAGTGTAATTTCCTTAAAACCCAATGCATTTTTATGTAGAGCTGCAGTTTAAAATGGACAGCATTTTATGCACTTGAATGCATATTGCATATGTAGAGTTATATCAGTTCAAAATAGAATCCTTGGATCATGCTGGTGTAGAATCATCTGGCCCATAGTGTGTTCGACAAACTATTCTCTGGTGTGATATGCAAATTTGCAGCCACTGTGACCCTAGTCTTAAATTAGATATTTATCAAACCAAACTTACCACAGAGAATTCATCCTATTCATGGAAAAGCATCTAGTGTGTTGAACCCCTACAGTCCCTTATCTTTGAATGAACACAGAGCTGTGTGTAATGTGAAAGGCCAGGGGTATTTTAACATAGTAGCTGTTACTGGAGAATAGTACATCTCCAGCCCAAAACCACTTGTAACTTGAAAAGTGCACAGATATGTAGATTGCAATCTGCACATACATATTCTGATGAGACTGTTCACGTGTTCAGAGAAGAGTGCAACATCCTTCAGCATTATTTTACTAATGAAAACCTGTAGGAGTTGTATGCAAGCTGGCCTTGGTCTACATGTAAAGGACTTACACATAGCCAATACATTCAGAACTCCACACACATGCAAGGGAATCAAGTGAAATGAATATGTATTAATAACTGCAGATGCTGGCCAGAAAGCAGCAATGTATCATTGAAGTACATTTTGTTGCATAGATATAAGGAATCCTAGAAGGAGTGTATTTAACATGCCTATTATCTTTTAGTGTATAATACATATGTAGAATTGAATATTGAACGTAATGCTTGCGTGAGAACCAGTAGTGAGATTTATGCAGGTACATACAATTAATTTTACTGACCAACTGTTCTTGTAACTATAGCACTGCAGTGATTTCCTTGGTGTAAATATGAAGACCCACTTTCATTTAATTAATAAAATACACTTTTAGAGTTTGGAGCAATCCCGGTCTGTTTATTGCCCAGCATTGTGGGTTGGTATTGTACATTGTGAAGATTAAACTAATAGTGTTGCCCTGGCATAATCAATAAATTAATCCATTGATAAATATTTCTACAGGCATTAAGGCTGTGTAATGTCTGGTCCATCAAATAGTCTGGTCCCTCCTTATATTTCAAGTTGGAAATATCTTCCTTATGTAGAGGAAGGATAAATTACATATCATCTGCATAATTCTGGAAGAGAATATTTTGTGACAGTAGCCAGTCATACAGGGGTTTAAAATGCACATTGAACACTAGATTAAAGAGTGGAACAACATGCTCAATGTTTAAACTTGAGCCATTGTTCTACTTAGAAATGCTGGCAGCTATTTAATAGCATGATCTGACACTCCAGATACTTCACGCAATCGAAGTATGAGGATTGAGTGGTTCAGAGTGTCGAATGCAGCTGGTAGCTTCAGTAGCATGAGCTGTGTTATTGACCCCCTGATCCGTCATGCCAAGAAGTCTTTCTTTAATACCAATCACAGCACTTTCTGTACAATAGGAGTGGAACCTGGAATAATAAATGTAGCTATCTACCTCAACTTTTCATCCCCACTTCTACAAATGCGACCTATAGCATTGCCACCATCTTGAAATGCATCCGTTTCCTGAACTGGAATACGCGCCACTCTGTATTTGTGCATAGGGTAATCGCTGGCTTTATGGCGGCAACTCTACCTGACTGCAGTGTTTTTAAGTTCAATAACTTCTTTGTTTTTGTTGCGTGGGCTTCGTACTCTAATTTGCAAACTCTATGCTGGTTAACATGTGACATTCTTTCATTGCTTGTCATGGGTCTAACAGTGGAAGAGTTTGCCACTTGATGCTCTGACTTTCTTGCAGATAGTAAAGCAGTACTAGGCAGAGTTGCCTGAGAGTTTTGTTCTGGTTCTTCTGAGGAAATCCTGGCTAGAATTCCCTTGAGGTATTTAGCAGCAGGAGTCAGTAACACCTTGGCGGTTGCAAAACTGAGCCTTATTTAGCGTGGCTACCCTAGAGGATCCTACTCTTTCCATCCTCTGAGAGGCACATTGGGTAGCAGCTGGGCAAACCAGTGCCTATCAGCTTGTGCCCCTGGGGACTTCTCACAACTCGCCATAGTACTCAACAGATGATATTGTGTAGGGGTACTTTAAAGATGGATATGTGGGTGGTCTCTGTCCTATTTGCAACAATAACATGTCACCCAACAGAGTGTGCTCTGTCCAGCCTGTTTTACAAAAGTGGAGGACTTTGGGGCTGATGCTATTGAAACCCACCGATCTATTCAGAAGCATGAGTGCACTTGGTGTGTCTGTGTCAGCATTATATTTAACTGTGCCCCATGGGGGTGATGGCATTGATTTCTGGTTCCCTTCATTAGTCTGAATCTATGTTGTGATTCATGCCTATTATTGGTGTACATGTGATCGCGAAGTTGTTGATTAACTCATCTAATATTTTTGCTGTGAAAGGAGTGTTAGAAATGGAATGGTGGCCGTCAGGGTGATCAGTGATATTCTTTCGTAAAGGTGTGACAGGATGTCATCTGCAAGAGTGTACAATCCACTGCTATTTTGATTTTTGCTGTGCAAAATGATGGTGGTTTTCTTTCTTTAAAAGTGGGCTCTGCTAAATGGGCCACACTTTCAAAATGCTACATCCTGAAAGGTTTAGTTCGCAAGTGTGCTTTGCTGGGCCCTGTCTACTGACGCATTAACAGCTTCAACGGCATTTGGCGACATGGCAGCTACAGAAACCCATGTGCCTTCCTTAAACAGCCTGATGGACACAACATAATTTCAACAGCCACTGGCTGCCTTAAAAATACTTTCAAAATACTTTAAACTTGACCTCATTTGTCTGGTGACTGAGCTTTGACTAAAGAAAAAAAAAGCAATGTCAAGGTTTGATATAGTGGCAGAAGACGAAGTGTAGTTAAGTTACAACCCAATCCGATGTCCTCTTTTTGTTTCGAGTTGGCCTGCAGCTGCAGGGCCATTTGTGTATTTCATGTTGTATAGATTTTTCATTCGCAACGTTTGGTGAGCCTTGCCCAGGATTCTCTTTGTTCTCTGCTGATAGGTGTTGACATGGCAAAGCTCCTCTAGGGGCTGGGCGTGAGTTAGACGCTTTAAGGGGCATCTGCAACACAACTGTTGTTGTAGAAATCGCAACAAGAAGAGAATTGCTTGAGTCCTTTTGATCTCAGTCAGATCAGGTGGGAGGAGGGGAGGGCAGTGTAGCTTGGAGAAGAGAACAGGGGAAGAGGCCAGCCACCTTGTATTTGCCAGGCCCACACTTCCTGCCTAATACACTTCCGAATTTCCTGCAGACAAGGCACTCTGGGAGCTGACACCCTTGTTAAGTCTAAGGCTAAGTCTGACTTTGAATTAACTCATCAACTGTGGCAAAGAGACTATGTAAGGAGGCAAGCCCCCCTTCATTGATTCTCCTTTGACACCCCTCTTGGAAAAACCATCTTGATGATGATTTCACTGGAGCCTTGCTCCAGAAATTCGCATCCACCATTGAAATGAATGAATGAATGTTTGCGTGAGAACCAGTAGTGAAATGTATGCAGGCACATAAAATTTGTTTTTACTGACCAATTGTTCTTGTATCTATAACATTGTAGTGATTTCCTTGGCAAAACAATGATTTCCAAGGCAAGTGCAGACCGTCTTCCTAATCGCGTAAGAGGAATATCTGAAGTGACCTGTTGGGGACAGCCTGACTGCAAAGTGTGTATTCTTTGTGCATCTCATTATATGTGTGGGTAATTAGTGTTTTTCATAGTTTAACGTCTTATTTTTATAGAACATTGATTGGACATATCTGGTATTTTTGTACTTGCCATGCTATTGTTTTGGATGCTTTCATGCTGCTCACAGCAATAAGAGGAGTATAGGCTGCCCTCAACCCATGCTACTTTTAAGGGGTGAAGGAGGTATACCATTCATGTTGTGCCTGTTTAACCTTTGATTGAGAATAATTATGTTCTATTAGTGGTGGGCTGAGTAGGAGTTTAGAAACCATTACATATAACTGTACTCCTGCAGGGCAGTTGTCCTTTTCCCACAAAATGCTTGCCTTATTCAGTCATGAAGGCCCCATAGTCTGTGAGGGTGCTTTGTTGGGTTCTGATTTCGTTTTTTGTGGTTGGGTGTTGCTATAGGTTTCTTGTTTTTGAACAGGTGGTCTTGAATCTGTAGAATGTGTTTCATTGAAGTGGGCAGAAATGGAGTCCCAGCCTTGTGATAGGGTCAGGGTGATGGATTTTTGAATTTATTGACTATTTTGAACATTTCTTTTTGGGCGCTTTGAGACGATACTATTTGGTGTCTAATGGGTTTGATTTGGCCAGTACGCTCTCTGTATGGCCGGAGCTGCCACTTGCACACAGTTTTGCCTGTTTCAACTAAACTGTTAACTATTCTGCTCTTTCTTGAGTTAATTATGTTACGGCTTACCTCTATGGGAGCGCTTAATGGGCTTCTTATGGGCAGGCCTTTCAAAGACTGAGATGCATTCAAGGAGGCATGGTCGTTCTTTATCAACGGTTTCATGGATTGAAAAGGAGGAGTGGAGTTTAGACGTCTCAAGTTTAGTGAGAAAATCGTTCAGCTTGATGACCTTCCATGGTCTGTTAGATTTCAATGTAGTCTTGTATATAGATTCACAATGAGTGAATATGGAGAAAGGGAATAGTGGGGTGAACACCACAGCATACCGGGAGGGGCGTTATTCCTGTAATTTTTCTGTTGCAGAGAATTCCATCCATACATAGTATGTCTGTCTTTGTGGGTAGTCTTCTCACAAATTGTTTGAAGTGGAGGGCATCCAGCTTCACTGACAGGATTTGTATGCAATGTTTTCGTTTTCCACCAGGTTGTAGTTGTGACGATCCTTCAGATAGCACCACTGCTCCCCAGAGGGGAGCCACTTTCCATGGGGTTAGGGAGGTGCAGCCCCTAACCAATAGCCCGCTTAGATGGTGGTAACATACAGGAGGATCTCATAGGGAGGTACATGAGTCTAGGACACAGCCTCTTTAACTCCAAATTCCATGAGGTAGTAAAAACACCCAAACCTTATCTACCTATGGTGCAGTCTGAAACCATGAGTTGCCAGACAATCTCGCTGTGATAAGGACCGGGACAAAGATCGCAAGCACATTGCCCTGAAGTTGAAAAAGTGCTCGACCGGCTGTTGTCAATCGATCTGATGTTACACTGGGGCTATCCCCGCTATTGAAACTAAACAGTAAAGAGGGACTTTGTTCCAAATCCTGAAGGAGAACCCAATGAGCAAGGATGCCATTGAGAAGCCTGCAAGGTTGGAATTGGTGGGTTGGGGGGCCTGAGGGGTTCAGAAGACTGCAGCGAGGCAGCTCACCAGAGTAGCAGTGGGAGGTTCGAGAAGTGTCTTATGAGTCGGCTAGGAGCCGGCACCCTTGAAGTGGGGAAAATGAGAGATGGTGGCATGACCTGTCATGGGTGGACCATGAAGTCCGAGAACCGCCCTGAGACCGCCTATTCGGGCCTACCGCGGAGCCGCATAGGTGAATGTAGGGGGAGCACGAGTAACTGGTTAAGGGTGAACTGCCCCATCCAGAAGGTGAGCCGAGACCACCTACAGTACCTGGCCATGAAGCCAAGCATGCCCATCGTGGAAGAAGGAAGAAGCAGATGGGTCGAGATATGGTCCCAGTTAGAACCATTGAAACGTTCCTCAGGAACAAGGTAACAGGAATGGTTGAAAGTCCGGGGGACGGGGGAACCGCGGGAACCGTGAGAAAGTGAAGTCAGCAGAAGAAAGCAGAGTCACTCACTTTGTACAGTAACTGCTGGAGCAGTCCTACAAAACTGTAAAGAATCAAAGAGTGCTCCGGAAGCCCCTGCCTCGCCCCAGTGGGGGCAGTCAAAAGACCAGTTATTACATGAAGCTAGAAAACAACCCTTGGAGGGAATTGCCCAAGTTAATGCACAGGCTTCGGTTACGGTAGCCTGGAGATCAGCCTAAAGAAAAGTTGTCTGGAAGTTAGGAGAATGGACACATTCTCCTGACTCTTCGACACCTCTGAATTGGAAGAAGCATTTGCTTTGTTTGGAACCCCATTTCTTTTTTTTAAAGACTTGTACCCAGAGGAAGGCAGTCTTTCTCCTGGGTCGTGAAGCGACTCTTGCCTTGGTACTTTCTGTTCTAGTGGTAGGGATAGGTGTGGAGTTTGACTTTGACAGAACTTTCATTTGGACCGTACTGACATCCTGACAGGCATGAGTTTAGTTTGTTTTGGTATGGAACTTACCTTAGTTAGGCAGAGTTAGGTTTGGTCTTTCCTTCAATAAAGATCTTTAGGCCAAATCATGTTTCCATTTGGTCAGGCTCTCATTCCTAGACCGCCACATAGTCTCTTACGGATGGAGAAATGTTAACGGTTGACCAAGAAGTTAGCTATCACATTCACAAAGTTGTCTGTAAATTAGTGATTGTAGGAAGGTGGTATGTAACTTAAATTTAAAAAAAAATGTGTGAACATGTGTGAGATGGTGCAGTATGATAGGAGGGATTTGCAGTCAATGATGTAAAGGGTGCTACTTTTGTGTCGATGGAGACTTTGCAAGATTGTGATCTGTCCTCCACATTTTCTGGGTTGGTTGATGAATTTAATTTTGAATTCTGGTGGGACGGCCTTTTCCAGCTTAGTAATTGTCCAGTAGGTAATGAAAAGAAAGTGTGTTATTCTCACAAAACAAGTTGTAGATGTCTGTGCTGTGTATTGAAGCAGGCATTGATCAGGAAGCAGGTAATTCCCCCTCTCACTTGGTTCTGGGGGGGATTCTTTGGTAGCTGGGACTATGTGATGTGATCTCATATGTGGTGGATTTATCAGTCAAGATTATGAGAAAGGTTCTCTTCAGATTTAGATTGTCTGGCTGACTTCAATAGAATAGTCAATAGTCATGGGGTACTGGTCTGTTGAAGTTTGTCTGGTGTGTTACCAGCCAGAATGGAGGGTCATCAAAGTTTATTTGCCCTCCTTTTCCAGGTCTACTGGGTAGGAGGTTGATTGAACATAATGGAATATACCTATTCCTGATTGCTGCTGGTATCTCATAAAGTATTTTGAGATGTAGGAAGTGGATGGTCTTGTAAATTGGTAGGCATCTCCCATGAGATTACCAGTCCTTGAGTAGGATTTAAGTCTACTGCGGCCATTTTAAGAAATATTTACAAAATCCCTGGAGCAGATCGGTTTTTATAGCCGCTTGCAGGAGAGGATAATACTGAGTTCCTGAAAGGGTAAGGAACGGATGCTCCAATCATGGAGGTTTTTAAACCGCACGCATTACTCTTTATTAATAATGATTGAAACTGACATATAATATCTTACACCATGGGACTGTAAGAATACTTCTAGCAGTAAACAAAACATTCAGTATCATGTAGATTAGAATGATTCTCAACCTTTTGGAAAAAATAATTTTTCTTTGGGTCAAACTGCTAAGCATTTATGCAAATAGTGATTTTTGTTCTGTGTCTTATAGATACAGACAGAAAAATAGGCAGGTAGGGGGATTCATTTTTTGTAATGGACTTTTTGTGAGGATGTAATGTAAAAATGGAAAAAGGACAGAATATCATGGTGAAATGACAATTATGTTCATCTAGATTATGATTCCCGAAGATGGTCGAAGGACTGAAATGCATTGGATATGAACATTTGCCTGTGTCTTTGGAATAAGGAATCTTTTTTATGAAAATGAGAATTTGTTAAAGCTGAACTTCATTACTTGAAAGTAACATCGAAGATTGAAATTTGTAACAGGAATATTCGCAAAGAAAGTGTTACGTTTTTTCTAAAAATTAATTTTGTGTGTGTGAGATACACAAGAGGTCCTTCCAATTTCTTGGGTTAGTATACCCAAGAACAGTTTGCAAATAGGATTAAAGTCTTTGCCTCCATCCTGCTGGTGTCTGCTGTTTTTAGATCCCTTTGCCATGGATTTGTAATCTGCCATTGGAGCGGCCTCTTCAAGTGTGTAGGGCGGTTCTGAAAGGTAATTTTAGAGGTGACTGATAAACTGTACATGCAATTGGTCTGAGCCTTGTGTGGGAGAGCAAGGATAACATATTGTAAATAGGCCTTTGGTCTGTGGTGCTTGGTGGATCAGTTTATTAATGTGGTAGTGTAGTCATTTTTTGGATGCAAACAGTTTAAGGGTGCACCAGGAATATATAGAATAACGGTTGAAAAACATGACGGATGGCTGCAGCATCCGAAGTCCCCTCATCATCTTCGAAGCAAAGGTGTGAAAGCATGAACTTGCACATAACTCCACATTCCAAATATAAAAGATAGCGCATCTAAACGATTGAAATGTTTTTATAATTCCTTTTAGGCCTTCAAACTTATGGCCAAAACGCGTTTTTGGCAAGAAGTTTTAAATCTGCCCAACATTACCCCCACGGTTGCGATAAGAAGAGGACTAAGTTTAAGTTCAATGAAAGCCCTGGTGGAACCTAATACACTGATGTTATTTAGAAAAGCCATTGATCCATCAGCAAAACCCATCTTGAAAATCATCAGAAAAGAAATGGAGAACGAAAACAACAGGATGCTACTCCACTGGAGGTCGAGGAACCGTCAACTCCTAGAGAAAATCGACAGCACAGAAGAAGATTTGTTAACCAATCCCACGAAGATCAATGTAAAACTTCTAAATATGGACTGGATTGAGACCAGTGATTTGGCAAATCAATGTGAACTGCTCACTGACCTCCCATGGAACCCAAAAAAATAGAATGAAGGGCTTCCTTATTTAGCAAAATGCCCAGACCAACGAACACTACAAGCTTTCTTCCGGATCAGATTGAATTTAGTTAACACAAAGGAAATCTTAGCAATCAGAGGAAATGTAACATCAAACAAATGCAGATTTTGTCAGTCGTCTACCCAGGTGTGGACGAGAAGACACCTTCTACTTGAATGTTTGGGCTTCGAGAAGATTAGACACACCTGGCTAGGCCAATTCTTCAGAGACCTCCACGTTTACAGTGAGGATGACTGGTGGGCGCGCCTAATGAGTGGGGAAAAAACCAGTTGGGCGATGGCTGTGGTGGGATATTTTGGCCAACATGGTTTGGAAAAGAAATGAGGGATAGTGGTGGGTATCATGGAAAACCAACAGGAATACCTTGGACTTCTGAGATCGAGCTCTGGGAAAAGCGGAAGGGTGACCGGATGGACTTTTTTTCTTTTTTCTTCCACATAGTTCTATCCCCTTCACCATTCCCTTCCTCGCACCCCCCTCATTCTCTCTCTTTCCTATCTACTCCCTTTCTACCTTTTTCTTCACCATCTCTTGGATTCTTCCCGACTTGGGTTCCTTCTTGCCTCTCTTTCCTCCTTAAATAACCTCCTCGCAGAAGAGCTTCATTTTCATTTTGTAAAAATTGTTTTGTACAATTAAATCAAATAAAAAAACAATTTAAAAAAAAAATCCTTTTATTGAAACAACCAAAACTATAATTGTCAAATGTACTATATCCCCTGCTAACCGCCCACGACTAATCATAGGGCAAGCTGGGGAACACCCAAATGTTGACAATCTCCTATCGCTTTCCTTTTTGACACACCCTGCTTTAGAATACTATATTGTACTCTCTAATCCACCGTACCCATCGGCGGAGGGTGGGAGGATGACAAATACCCTCGCAAAAAGTTTTAACTGCTCTAAGCTTGTAAACCTATCTGCATAGCAATAAAGAACGGCGAATGTGTAACCATCTCCCGATCAGGGGGATGGAGCATGAAAACATAACTTGCACTGCTTTAAGATGCCCAACATCATGTAGGAAGTGGATGGAAGCTTTTAAGAATACCGCAAAAAACTGTGCCAAGAAGTGCCCTCCTTAGTTGTTCCTCGCCTTACCTAAGGTGATGTTTTGCAGACATCTTTAGCATTTTGCAAGCTCCATAGCCCTCGGTCACAGGAATATGGCACAAATGGAAGGAGCCGAAAAAAACCTGAGTTTAGCAGATACGTCATCTACAGTCACTTCCCCGAGTTGCTTTCTTCCTAAGACCAACTCCATTTGAACATCACCCCCAGCAGGATTGTGGTCGCAGGTGTATTGAATAGCCCGAAATTGTATTAAGGCACTGGGTGATGATAAAGCACGTGGTTTGGTTGACATTTCCACCATTGTAGTTGCAAAGGATGTTGAAGCCATTAATAAAGACCCTACCTGCTGTTGACAAAACATCATAGCATGCCATTACTGCAGTTTTAAGAAACTAGTGGCGCAGCCAAATCGTCACTACTAAACATTTAAATGAGGTAACCCGTTAGACCATGAAACCATTGATGAACATGTTATTAGACTTCAAAAGAAAGTGGTATTATGTCAATTTGCAAATTTTTCTGATGAAGAGGCCATATGATTAGACCTGATCAAAGGGTGCATATCTTCCTTATTCTGGTAACACCTATTGAAAAAACACTGCTGCTTGATTAAATTGTTAACCTGGCATGTATTTATGAAAGTGTATTTCCAGGATGCTGCAATTGAAGCTCAAAGAAAACCAAATACAGTGGCAGCATTGCAAACAAGCCGTTGCGGCTCAAGACCTCCCCCCTAAACCACACCCGAGTACCAATGAAAATCTAGCACATCGACTGTTATAGATGTAGATTTGTTTTTCCCCTACAAGGGTACTTGCCTCGCGATGGGGAAATGTTGTGACAAAGGTGGCAAGAAGAACCATTTCAGTCAGTATGCCGGGAAGGAAAGGCTTTTACGCAGAAATGTTAGACAAAATATGCACCACATATACAACGCCAAGTAGTCCAGCCTCTGCAAGATTCACAACCTAACAATTCACAAAAGCAAGATAATGCGGACCATACAATTCCATCAAATAATGAGTATGTATACCTGATGATCCATTACAATCGGATATCATTGAAATAGCAAGTGGGCCTGCCCTGTGAGTTTCCCCACTAGTAGTAGTTCCTTAAGATGGAGCACACAGACTTTTCATTGATATGCTGTTACGAATTGAAGGAATTTATCCCTTCTCCCCAAGGGGTAGCAGCACCTGTGAAGCTAGGGAGGTGAGCCTGCTCTGCAACACCCTGTCTAAGGGTTGGTATGATATGGCATTCATAACGTACCAGGTACAAGGACTCCCGTTCCTGTGAGGAACTCCGTAAGCCAATTCCCTTCATGGCATACATTGGATTATCCAACATATCAAATACTTCCAAGTACAGAGACTTGACTGAATAGATAGTTAGAATGTGCTATCTTCACGAAGAAAGAGAAGTGTTCTCTTTAAATGGAAATCACCAATCCACTGCAACAAGTAGGTTAAAGGAGTACATGTCAAAGGAGGGAAGAGGAAAGAGGAACGCATACTGAAGCAGGGGTCCCCTAGGTGCGTAACACTAGCAGGCGGCAAAGCCGCAGCAGAATGCAGAGCACATGTAATTCTGAGTTGTCTGGGACCTGCAAAGCACACGCTGGAAGCAAGGTGTGTCCGAGAGGCGGAAAGCAGATGTGACTGGAGTTGGAGATTCAGTGGTGGCGGGACGATGAGATCGTCGTGGTGGGCAGACTGCCTGTACTATGACGCCAACACCACACCGGGGAAGCCACAGCAAATGGCACGGTTTCCTGTCGAAATACTGAGAAGCCAGCAGAAAGAACGGAAGTCGTTCGGCGAAGACGCCAGTCAGAATGTGAGACGGAGAACTGGAGAAGATCCCAGGCTTGTAAGAGTCCCAAAGACATTCCCAAACAGAGGGTAAGGTAGCCCGAGAGGAACGGGGCTATATGTTCCAAGAAACTCATCCCAGTACAAATTACAACAGCGGGGAACCAAAGTTAAGAAACTTGAACTGTCTTACTGAAAGAACGAGAATAATAGAAATCCCTAAAGTGGAGACCAATAAGACTGGCATACCACTAGCCTGGGAGGAGGGGAAGTTAACTCCGGGTCAAGAGTCACAGAGTGGAATATAACAAAGAAAGAATATGATGAACTGGAGGCCAAAGAAGCCTCCAGGATAAATAAAACACAAGAGAGACCAGGACATGAAAAGGTGAACTATAAATGTCAAGGAAACAAGAATCATACAGGAAGCTTTACTTCACCAGCTTATGCAAAGCCCATTAAGATTGATCCAAGGATTCAACAAGAGTCAAGGAAAGCCATTTCTAAAGAGGAAACTAAAGTCCATAATCTCTTGAATGAGCTACACAACCTGATAAAAGAAAGACTATTTAAAAATTGCATATTAACAAGAAGCCAAAAGACAAAGAAGAGAGGTGCATGAAGCACACATCATGAGAAGGAAGTAATTCTCCTGACCTTAGTTTGGTAAGTTATTGGTAGGGTCAGTTAACATTCGACAGCGGGCATATTCTTTTTGGACATTCACAGAAAACTGATGAGCCCTGTAGTTATCAGCTAGGGCATACCCCACAGAAATAGGGATAGTTAGGCCGCCTTCTTATTTAATAAATACACCTTGTTCTTATTTAATCAATACACCTTGTAAATGTCCTCGGAGAGGCTGCATCCTTCTTCTAATCCACCACAAGGCACATGCCTAACGTGGTTGGGTAAAGAAAATGCCACTAAGGACCCAATATTGAAGAAGTGATTATTCGATCAAAAAAAGTTGTGAGGTTCTCCAAACCAGACTTGAATCAACAAAACAGGGGGGGCGTTCTGGGAGTCCGTTTACTGGCACGAACACTGCCCGTTGACCTGTTCTTGGGTGGATGGCCCCTGGTAGAGTCCCAATCAAGTCTTTAGCTCAGTGTCCCTTTCACAGAGGAGAAATGTCCCCGCATATCAGTCTTTGTCCTGCCCAAGGGCAGTCCAGCACTGAAATGCTAGGCAATTCTCCACTGAACAAGAGTACCAACAGCAACCCCAGACATGTGTTTTGGCCTAGTCGGGCCTCATCAGTGAGGTGGCGCTGTGCCTCTCTAAGGCAAGTGAGCAAGGGGTCCACGTCTGGATTCCCCTGGTAATTTAGGGTGAGACCCAAAGTTACTTAATATGCAAAAAAAGGGGGATTCTTGGAGTCCCTCCACCGGCATGAACACGGCCCATTGACCTGTTCTTCGATGGCCCCCCCGCTCTCAACCAAGTCTTTAGCTCACTGTCCCTTTCACAGAGGAAAAATGTCCCCACATATCAGTCTTTCGGCCCGTTTCGTGCCGGTAGAGAGACTCCCAGAACTTCCCTTGTTTTTATAGACTTGAAACAGGGTTTGGACTGCATGCAGATCAGATTCCAAGCCAGAACTACCTTATCCACAAACTGAGGATTATACAGGTACAAGTGGCTCAACTTTGGCATCTCACTGCCAGCTAACATATTTTAAGAAACCATCAGACACATCCTCTTAACGTACAACTACGCTTTCACTTACAGTGATGACATACTCATAGTCAACAAAACACTGCAGGAACATGATGATGAACTGATAAGAGTATGCCAGACTCTTCAAGAAGTGGGCTTCACATTGAATGGTGACAAGTGCAACACAAAAGCCATCTTTGATTCTATGGGCACACCTTCTCGGATCATGGCATGATACCCGACCCTAACAAAGTGCTCACAAGTTATCTCCAGCCTGCCAACTGGTGGAGTTCAGATCCTACCTAGGGATGGCAGGATAACTGTGCTTGATACATTCCAAATTATGCGGCTTGCCAGAGCCCCTTGCCAACTTCTACAGAAGGATCTCCCTTTCCAGGGCACTTCAACCTGCCAAAGGACGTTTCAAAAGCATCAAATTAGTGTTGTTGCAGCGAAACATGACATTTTAATCTCTCATGGCACACTGAAAACGGTTGATACCAGCCCTGAGGGGCTCGGAGCCATACTGGTACATTATAAAGAGGGCACGACTATGCCAAAACGTACAGTTGCCTATGGCAGTCACGTGCTCTCCACCATAGAAACTGCCTACTCAAGACCATAAAGGCTGCAGTCTCGGCACATTGGTGATGGACCATTATGTACGATTATCATTTTTTGGCAACCCCAGAACGCCTCTTCGCACAGAGAGGTGGAGCATGTGACATTATACATCTCCTGACATCCAAAATCTACACATGATGAGAAATTGCAAAATGAAGCAGAAGAGTATATACGAAATGTAACAGCCAACACACTTTTCTTACGGGCAGGCCATATGCTGCCTCTTGCCTTGCTTCTGATAAGCATGTTGTATAGATCTGGGTGGCCCATACCGGAAGCCACCTTGGCCTCCGATAGGATACAGGGGTCGAGGTGTCCAGGGGGGCCGTAAGTCCCTGCGAAAAGCCAATAGGCAAAAACTCCTGGACACCATAGGCTGGGGCTGTGTCCTGATTACTAAAGGAATGATGGGCGTTCTCCTTCCGTAGGCTAGCAGATGAAGTAGGGAGTGGAGCGACAGGAGATGTGGATTGGACTGGAGGCTACGGGAAGAGGACGGAATAGGCAGTAAGCAAACCGAAGGAAACACAGAAGCAGGAAGAAGGGGAAAGCATGGGAAACCAATGAGACATGAAGGACTGGGGCATGGCAGCAGGGAACAGCAGAGTCGCGGTATGGAGCATTGCAACATGCTGGAAGCCTTCCAGTGATTCCTTAAATGAAAAATAAAGCTGCAGCGAAAGATGGTTCCTGCCGCGGTTCAGGATGCGACGAGTTGGCATGGTCCAAAGTGGCGCCAGGCTGAATCAGTTGTTACAGCGCCTCCATCTTGGAATGGGTGTGCGATCACTGTAAACTGTAACACATACACATTATCGCCTGCACTCTCAGAAGAGAACTTCCTCCCTGTTTTCCAAGAAGACACAGCAATAAAGCTCGCGGCCATTCTTTCTAAAGAGAACAAATGGAACGGTTATCGAGCTGTACAACACGTACACCCCGACATGAACAAGAAATAATTCGATGCTGAACTAGCTGCATCAGGAATAAAAGCTGCAACAAAGAGGGCACAGACAAAAGTCTAAGGAAAGACTTGGTCCATACTGCTCCTGATGGTCCCAGAGGCATATAATAAATATGAAGAGATTACTCAGAAATCAAGGATGGATCCAATATGTAGACAATCTAGTGGAAGCCATCAAACACTGCATGCTATATCAATCTATGGCCCGAAATTAACCCTATATCTTCTAAAATTCACTGATCTACCACAAAACCTCTGGCATAAGGTAGCCCTGGATTTGTGTGATCCTCTATCATAGGGGTCATATTTATTGGTGGCCCTCAAATGAGTATTCAATATTCCCAATAATAGAAGCAGTGAATTCCACAGCATTCACGAAAATAACATGCTTACTAGATGGATTATTCAGTAAATGGGGGATTCCACATATTATTAAAACATTGGACCACTGTTTAATGGAAACCAAGTCAAAGATTTGCTCCGCATGTGGGTTTTCATTATCAAAAGATCATGCCACTATGGGCCCACTCCCTGAGGCAAAAAAATTCAACTCAACTATTAAGAGGATAGGGGAGTGAGGGCTCATTGAAGAGATTTCGGTGCAGCAAGTTCTACGTCGTATGTTATGCAACTATCGTACAACGCCTCATGATTCAACTGGAAGGACTCCAGAAGAACTAAGGATTATATATCCTTTAAGAACAAGACAGCCAAGCATAAATCCAACCACGTGAAAGGGATGACAACATTATCATTGGAGACACCAGAAAGAAACGAGATGCAAAAATACAGGCTGATCACAGACGAGGATCCAGACGCAGGGACTTCAACAGAGGGGAAGAAGTCCTTGCCACACAAGTAGAGATAAAAATGTCTGCCTCACGATATGCAACCACAAATTTGAAGATAATCAGACAAAGGACTATGTAGAGTGGGGTATTCGAACACAAAGAACTTGCCGGGAATGCATCACATTTTAAAACGCTTAAAAACTGGGACAAGGAAAAAAGATCCCTGAACAAAGAAGACATTTTCCAAACCACAGGAACGTGGAGCCTAATTAACCTTTTTATATGACCAATGCAGAGGAGGTTGAAAGTACACATGAGGCTGAGGAAAGAGGAATACCAAAGAGGACCATAAAGAAACCGCAGATACTGGTGGAGGAAATATGAGACTACTCAATGAGAAGTATGGGGGGGAGGCTGTGTCTTTAAGAATGTGTGCCTGCCCCTGTTGACCCGTACTCGTGCTAAAGGGAACGGAAGGCAGGCAAGCAAGTAGACCCATCAATCCTGCTGGTAGCTTGACTTTCACAATGCCTGGCTCACATGCTGCACCCCACCAGCTCCCGCAGTTGAAAACTCTGATCCTGTGCCATTTCCCTTCAGAAACGGAAATTACCTATGTTACTTTCTCTTTCTTTCTAGGACGCACAGAACTGGGAATTTTCGTGCAAATCCGTGTTACGGTTCAAAAGATATAAAGGATAAAGAAATTGTGTTTTTACACTTTTTCATTAATTTTCCTTTTTTTGTTCAAGAGCACACTCTGAACCGCTGAACAGATTTGCACCAAATAAGAAACAACCTGGGCACAAAGCGCTTGAAGAAAATCCATTGTTGGTTTGGTGTAAATTCGGTGTAAATCCGTCCAGCCGTTTTTTTTTTTTTATTTGGCGTTGAGTGACGTGCCCCTGTACCGGAAATGTTGTAATCTCTCCAATAATGCATTGCGGGTGCCTAGCTTTTTAATTTATGAAAATCCACCATTACCTGATTTGAGAATCAAATTCTGGATTAGATTTTAGAAAGTTCCTGAAAATCATATAAGGTGGGGGGGGAGCGTAGAGCAGGTTGGAGGCCTGGGAGCCTGCGAGATGGGTAAGAAAGTATGATTTGTTAAGGTTTGGGGCTCGTGTAGTTTTGTTTATTTTTTTACAAGCCATTTTTCGAATTCGAGATTTGCCACAAACACAAAAAAAAGGAGTAAATACTTCTGAACTATGACATATTGAGATTTAGGACCCAGCGACAGACAATCAGATTGTTAGACGCAATCTGATTGGCTCTCGCCCGGTCCATACCCCACGCAGAATCCCTCGAATCTTTATCCCTGGCAGGGTGGTGTGTCAGCCCCTCAGCCAATGAGGAGGCTTGAAACGGGGCAATCACCGCTCTGAGCCTCCACTTGGCTGGAGGCTGCCATCCTCCCCCACCGGGGATTCAGGTGTTTTCTTTCCTCCTCCCCTGCAAACAATCCACTCCCAAACCCACTTACCTTCTTTTTTCTCCTTTTTTGGGAGCAAACGCGCTGGGAACATTTCTGTCCCCAGCGCGTCCGCTACCGGTGGCCGCCATGGAAATGGAAAACGGACTCTGTTTTCTCTTTCCCGGCGGCCATTTTGGTTGAACATTTTTTTGTTCCTGTTCCGTTACGCTGCAACAGAAAACAAATGCCATTAGTAGCTCAGTCTTGCAGGCCGGGGTACTAATAGCAAAAAGCCCCTCGCTGCGGGAGCCTTAACTATGGGCCCTGGGGCATTACCTGACTCAGTAATGCCCCGCGCAGCTCTGGGCTTATTCCTTAAGTGGCAATAACTGTGATTGCTTGTTAGGGGAAGATGAGTATTTTAAATTAATTTAGGAAGCAATCTGTTTTTTTTTATTTAAAAAAAAAAGGACAGACATTGCTCCCTAAATTAACTTAAAATGTATTGAAGGGGTATATTAGAGGGGCTGTTTGTGTTTTGGGGTGTTTAAAAGTTTTTAAAATGTTTATATTTGCTGAATTAGTTCAATGAAAATTGTGTAATGGAAGCCAATGCTTAATTACTATATGCTTTGTTTAGACTGGACAAGCTCTTCACGTGACTTAACAGTGAAGATCTCGATTCAAGCCTTATGTCAGCAGGAAAGATATCTACGGGATCGTATTCTTCATCATAGTACCTAGCTAATATTCCTACATGAACTCATGTATCCCTCTTTCTCGTCCTAGTACTTACCTAAATACCCCATATCCTTCTTCCTTGTCACAGTCCCCCCACTAACTTCACCTCACTCTTCCTCATCACAATACAACACTAACATCACCTCACTCTTTCATCAGTCCCACACTACATCCCTCTTCTGCATCACAGTGCCCCACTACCACCAACTCACTGTCCCTCATCACAGCCACCAACTACCATGTCACTCTTCCTCGTCACTATACCCCACTACGACCATCTCATTATTCCTCGTCAGTCCCCGACTGCACCAACTCACTCTTCATCACAGTACCCCAATACCACCACCTCGCTCTTCATAGTCAGCCCCACAATACTACCACTTTGTCCTCATCAGTCCCTACTACCCCACCACTCTTCCTTGTCACCGTCCCACACTACCACCCCATCACTATTCCTTGACAGTCCCCCTCTACCACCACCTCACTCTTCCCTGTCACAGTACACCTCTACCGCAACTCACTCTTGCTAGTCAGCCCTCCACTAACACCATGCTACTCTTCCTCATCAAAGTCCCATACTACCATCATCACGCTCTTCCTCGTCACAGTACCCCACTATCACGTTATTCTTCCTCGTCATAGTACACATCTACCACCAACTCACTCTTCATCACAGTACCCCACTACCACCCCCACACTCTTCCTAATCAGTCCTGCACTATCACCACCTCCTCCTCATCACAGTCCCACACTACCCCACCACATTCTTCCTCATCAGTCCCCCACTACCATCAACTCGTTCTTCCTCTTCGGAGCCCTCCACTACCACCACATCACTGCCATGATGCCTACCCCCGGGGACCCAGACCAAGTCCAGCAACCCCGGAAGCATGCATCAAGTTATCCTAAGCAAGCCCAACAACCCCTGCTAGGGGCTATTTGGGTCCAGTCCTGGCGCCTATGGCACCAGGCTCATATGGAGAGTCAGTCCTGGCGCCATAGGCGTCAGGCTCATAGATTAAAACTTACCTGATGCAGACCATGCTGCAAACTTACCTGATGCAGACCATGCTGCAAGAGCTCCAATCCAAAAGAGGCTTGGAAGGGACTACTTTACTTAGGGACTATTTTTTACTCGGGCGGGGCTGGGGAGGAATACTTACCTGGGACTACTTTGGAGGCTATTTAAACCACGCCTGAAGAGCAGCACACGCTTCGCGTTATTCTGCATCCAGCAGCGTAACGCTCACCATGCCTGCAAGTCTGCATCAAGCCTTCGGCCACGCCCGCCTCGAGTTTGGAGCTCCTAGAAAAAGGGAGAAAGAAGGAGAAAAGGTTAGAACAAGAGCAATACCTTTGATCCTTACCTGAATTCCCGATCCATCGCACCTTCGAGCTGGAAGAAAGAAGATATTTTATGCGCGTCGCCTCACCTGCTGCTGCGCCGCGCTGAACTAACCGGCCTTCGCAGCATCTTCACATTCCACCGCATCCTCCTGCATGTTCCCGCCGCACTCCGGCACCTAAGGAAAAGACAAGAACAGCAAGGTGAGCCAAGGGAATACACAGAGGAATATTAGTTACCCCCCCATAGACTTACCTAATTTTACCACCGGGGGTACAATTCCTCTTCACGGGTCGGCGCAGTTTCCACTGCATCTTCGCCGAACCCCGGCCCCTAAGGGGAAACAAAAGGACAGCAAGGTGAAACAAAGGAACTAACAAGGGGAACCCTCCACACCACAATAGACTTACCTGATTTTACTGACGGAGGTATTATTCCCCGAGACTTCATAATTTCTCTCAGCGCCTGAATAAGGTAGAAAGCAACAGGTTACATATTGACATTATTTTATGGAACTGTGTTGGAAAATGTGATGCTGGAAATGCATCGGAGGGACAGGGCCTCCTTATCCTTGTCCTTTACTGCTTTTTATCGTGTGTTCTGTTGTGTTTTCCACGCAGGAGTTCAGGTGGGACTCCTGGCGGTGCAGCTCTCTTTCTTTTGGTTTGGTGAACGGACCCGTGGGATACCCTTATGGCACCCATGGGTGGGGGTACAACCCTGTGCCCCTAGTGTATGTTTTTGGGCACCTGTGGGTGGCCCGCAGAGCAGGGTATGGGCTGGTGGCAGCTCCATGCTGAATTTGACAGGTGCGCGGAGTATCCTCCATTTTGGGATACCCCGCCCTGCCATTGGGATCAGTTGATTCCTGATGGAAAACAAGATGGCCCCTGTGGCCTCTTGCTTTCTATTACCCATTACCTTGTTTTCCCAAAGTCCTGGGAAGCCCTGACTCTGTCCCTTCCCCCTGACTGGCTGTTGGGTGGAAATGCCATGTATGGTGTTGTTGTGAAGGCCCGGCCAGACTAGCTGGAGCCTTCCCGGTGATGCATTTTGTGGGTACCTCCTGTGGGTGGGACCTGGGTGAATAGAGTGTGTGACGAATATGCATTCTGTGTTGTGGGTGTCTAGTATCTGGTGGTTGACACAATGACTGAAGCAACCCTGCCCGAAACCGGTATGAATGCAGCTTGGAGTGTTGAATGGCTCGGTACTTGTCCCAATACACATAACTTGTTGTGAGTGTCTGGAGAGAAGTGAATGGCCTGAATACCTCGTGTTCCTGATTGGCTGCCTGCCTGCATGAATGCCCGTAGTCGTGATTGGATGCTTGAGTGTGACCCAGCGGAATGAATGGGAGATCAACAGTATATCTGGGGACCTCTCACTGCTAGGAATCGTGTTCAGAAGCTGAAGTCCACTACGACGAGTAACTGGAGTAACTGACGCTTGACCTTGAAGCCCCGCTGGACGAGAAGGAGTGCTGTCGCTCTCCCTCACAATCTGAAAGCTGCTGTGTTTCCAAGGACTGACCCAGAGAGGACCTTGTAAGGCGCCCTCTTCCCGAGCTACGAGGGACCATCGTGCACAGCTGATCTTTGCCAAAGCTCCCTGGTAGACAGACCTTCGACAGGCTGCCGACCCGATACGGGGACTGCTGCGGAACTCCAAGGAGAAGCGCCCGGACTGTTGTCTGCCACTGTTGACGACCGCCGTCGGCGACCGCAGCCGCCGTGCTCCCGTTTTCCTAAGAACTTCCATTGATCATCGGACGCTCTCGTCTGCATCATCACCCGCTTGTCTCCTGCTGGAGAAGGCCCGACCGTCGACGCGCCGAGGAGCATCCACCGGTGGGTTTCCCGCCACCTAAGGACCACAGAGACGCCGACAACTCAATGCCCTTGCGGGGCCACAGTTCTTCATCATCTCTTTGCGGTCCATAACTATCGTCACCGAGGTGCCCCGCACGCCTCTTCCT
This sequence comes from Ambystoma mexicanum, assembly GCF_040938575.1. Lineage (NCBI taxonomy): Eukaryota > Metazoa > Chordata > Amphibia > Caudata > Ambystomatidae > Ambystoma > Ambystoma mexicanum. Next base: position 257,218,594 of record NC_090934.1, on the reverse strand, counting down.
TGCAGGACGCCAACGCTCTGTCGTCGATGAGCACCGCTAGGAACGAAGCTGCCACTTCACGGCCATAGTTCAACCTGTTCACCATCGGACATTCGACGACCCGTGACTCCCGCCTTAAAGGGAGGGCACTCAAGAAGGGCCGTCGATTCCCCGATACCGAACGCCGAGTTCCCCGACACCTCTCGACGATCCGTAGCTCCTGCCTTAAAGGGAGTCACTCAAGAAGGATCGGTCGACGCATCGTCGGAGACCTCTACTCCACCAGGTACATTGGGGGGGTAATACCTTATAGGAAGAAGTGAGACTATTGAACATATGGACTGGGCTGGTGCGATATATCTTTATTTACAGTTTGCCCAGGTGGGGGATCCCCACACAGAACTGTGTCTAGGGTACGGGGCCATTATTCTGCCTACTGTTTCAACCATCTTGCGTTCCTTCCTATCTCTATTGCTGGTTTCCTCGTTATTAATCTGTGTGACATTTTAACCAGACAGTTGATGCACTTTAATGAGATTTGATAACATTGGTGGTACCACTTTAGAATTGTATATATTTATCATTATTGACTTCCGAGTACAAAGTGTGTTATTGTGATCGTGTACATACCTTTGAATATTAATTATATAAAGACTGTGTTTTCAGTAATACAGTGTGTGGACAATCCTTTGTGGGGGTTCGGGGACTACACTGTACTTAAGAACCAGCCTGCATCATCTCTTGAGAAGCTAGGCCTTGATTGCTCGACTACGTTACCAATAATAGAGAATCTTGGCTGGGGTCCTCTGTGCCTCTCCTCTACCATATAGAGAGCGGAAGTACAGACACCCCCTACCAGTCCTTACAGAAAATACAAATCCTTACCAGAATACTACCGGTTGCCAGGAGGAACTCTTCATTGGGGTCAAGCTGCAACCTGCAAGGAATCGGACAAGAGTGAAAGTCAGGCATTTGAACTCTTACGAACTTTATACTTACGGCGTCTTGCCGGGAATCTCGGAGTCAATATTGTTCTGGAACTCACCAATTCCTTCGAGCCAGTGAAGCAACTGATTATCAATGGCCCCTGCGCTCAATGCAGGATGGAGAGCTCATCTTTTCAAACCATCAGGTGAGACTATAAGAGGGGACATCAAAGGTGATCTGTGGGGAGAACAGCGGGGGTGGGGGGATTTACGCTGAACTCCACGGGTGGTTAATTCCCTTTCTCCATTTGCAGAAGAATATTCCTACGGGCCAAGCAAACGAAGCTAGGTGGGCCAGTCCAGTCCGTCATCTCGGCCCTATGCGTCACATTGGTGGAGACCGCAGCTGTCCAATTCCGATCGACGCCTCTGTGTGAGCCAGGTGAGCGTAACAATCACTTCTTTGTCACAGTTCCCCACTACCGCACTCTTACTCATCAGTCCCCCATCCCACTACCACCACCTCACTCTTCCCGTCACAGTCCCCAATTACACAGCTTCAGTCTTCCTAGTCTCAGTCCTCTATTATCCCCACCTTGATCTTCCTCGTCACAGTACACCATTACTAATCCCTTCTTATCTAGTGGACAAAATAAAAGATTAAATACTTGATAAGCCCGCTGTTGTGTAGCTCAAGAACAGGTATTGATAACATAACTGAGGTCATATCGTTTATTATCAGGCAAAAGACAGAATTACAGTGCGATGTATAGCAGAAAAAACCCTTGACATTCAGTGAAACAATTTAGCTGAAGTGACATTAACGTGCTGATTTTAATGTAACAAAACCTCTGACATTCGGCATGTGCTGGAAGATATGCCACCTTAACTATGAGGCTTGCATTGCAAAGCCGTAAGCACCTTGATGACATCACCTAAGGCATCATGAGTGACATCATTGTTACAGCAGATCGCGCGTGCCAACAAGATATTTGCAACATTTATAAAGCGTGATTTTCAGGTGCATTTATAAACAATGCCTGTGATATGGCAATGTATCTGGGTAAACTTCCACTAGCCGTACCCAGCATAGGCAATGGAGAGCATAAACAGGAGTCCTAATCCAAAATATGTAGTGGAATGCCAGCTTCAAAGCCCGGCACTAAAACAATTTTAACTTTTGTCCATCCAGTGCATTAGCTACTCTAGTCCCGATTACTATGTTTTCGCACACCATGAAAGTGTTTTTTTAAATAGTTGACCGTTGCAGGCCACCTGCCGTAGCCTTTATTATTTTACATGGTTATGGCTTAGAATTCTATTTGCTATGACACTAAATTGTCTGCAATATGTAAGTATGTTGAGTTTGTTGACCCTCGTTATGTATGTTGTGCTCTTGGGTGGACAGGTGTAAAGTCATAATTGGAGTACATGAGACAGTTTTTAGAACAGAAATAAAGATACTAGAGTATCTCATTATGCCGAATACTCAATCAATACTGAGTTGTGTAAGAATACCATGGTTGTTAATGGAAAGTATTATTAAATGCTAACTCCAACCAAGCTTTGCACCTGAATCCACCTTTATATGCAGAAACATGCTTTTTAAATGTTGCATCTCTTTCTTGCACGTGTGATCTGCTGTACCAGTGATGTCCCTCATCATGCCATAAGAGCTGCTCTATGTGATAGCAATTATGTTATTTGTGATGTCATCAGGGTGCTTGGAGGCTGTGCAATGTGGGCCTCATAGTTAAGGTGGTGTAGCTTCCATAACCTGCCGAATTTCAAGGGTTTTGTTGTATTAAATCCACACCTTAACGTCACTTAAATGTACGTTTTTTTACAGAATTTCAAGGGTTTTGTTGCATAAGACTGTTACCTTAACAGTGCTTTCACTCAAGTTTTTCACTGAATATATATATGTATATATAGTAACAACTATTTGATGTTACTATTAGCCAGAATTAACTGAGTTGGCTGTGCCTTAGGCCAGTGAACTCACCAAGCAACGTGACGACTGGGTGGTTGCTGCCTTATCCGCAGAGCACAACAGGCCACGGGTGGACCCTGCCCCCAACAGTTGGGGACATCAGAGGCAGACAGGGGGGCGCCAGGTAACAGGAAAGGGGAGGAGAGAGGAGACCTGAGGTGAGAAAAGGACAGGAAATGGGTAGGGAGGGAAGGCTTGCCCAACCGACAAAAGGGGTTTATAAACTCAGCTCACACATGCAGACACCCTTTTTTCCAGGACATGCAGTGGAGGATAACAGATGTCCACCCACGCCATGGTGAATGTTATGAATGATGATTGTTAAATTATCTGTTTAATTTTACAGCGGAATTGTCGCAGTGGAGGTACATGGTGCATCCAGGCTGGAAGGGCTGTCAGAAAACACAAGGGACTGTGCAGTCACTGAAATGAATAACCTGCGAAGAGCCACAGGACAAGTGGCGGATGGTTGGTGGGGTGTTCAAAAGGACTAAAAAAAGTTACATGAAAAGCAAAGTGCAAGATACGTAAAGTGGTGGGACGGGGCGGAATGGGGTAGCAAGCATAAAGGTATAAGTGTGCAGGGGAAACAAGTTAGGTTGTAGAAGGGGTCCAAAGGCACAGCAAAAGGGTACATCAGCTTGGGAGGTAGAGGACACAGAGAGCAGAAACAAAGGAGACAGTGAAAGGGGTAAGAAAGAGAGGGGTGGAGTAGGGGAATCCCAGAGAGGCTGGAAGAGGTTCAGAAACCAATGAACCCAAGGATCAGGAGAGAGGTCCAAAGACCCAGGGACGCATAGAAGAGGACAAGGGTCCCGGGGAACGATAGGAAAGAAGATAACGCCACGGGGGGAAGCAAGCAAGTGGGAAGGTGACAAGCCACTAGGGAAACGTTAAGGGGGCAAGGGCAGGACACACATGGGGAACTTTAGAGAAGGAGTGACTGGGTATGATGACAAGAACCCTGGGGAAATGGGCACTGGGTAAGAGGTCAAGGCACCTAGGTAACTGGGAAGGGCATAAGAGGCTCAGAGACCGGGGAAATGAGTAAGAGGTTAAAGCACCAGGGGATAGGAATAAGAGGTAAGAGCTCAAGGCACCTGGAGATAGAAGTAAGAGCTGGAAGAGTTCAAGACACCTGGGCAATGGGGAATTGTGTAAGTGGACAGGAGACCTGGGAAATGAGGAACCGTGAAAGTGGTCAAAGCACCTGGGCAAGGTGTAAAGGTGTAAGAGTTTTAGTAACCTCCTGGTTGCAGGAGGAGATCATCTGGGGAAAGTTACAAATGTGTATGGGAACCAGCTCAGAGCAGAATCCTGATGCAGCGCTGCCGAAATCGGAACACCTGTAAGTTATCTCCTGCCTAATAAGCAGTAGCAGCTGTTTCCACCCACAATATGAGTCTGGGTGACATTATAGGGGGTGGGGGCAGGAGACATACGGGCACCAGCAGGGGCAAGAAGAATTGGTACTCAAACAGGGTCGAGGGGCCTAGTTTGCGCTGTTGTGGCTAAGTCGAAGTAGTAGCCTGAAGGTCACATACAGAAACGGCTCCACTGCATGCGCGTTAACCTACTGAGCTACTTCACAGATAACTTTAACCTTTGATGCACTTGCATGAGTGACAGACCACTTTACACCATAACAAAGGTTTATTGAACAAAAAAGAACGTGGATAGTTGGCAGTGAAACGAGGATGTTTCTGTAGGCTCCCTCTCTAACCCGAGGGCATTTGCTTAATAAAAGGGAGGGGCGCACAGAGGGTGTGCATGGCTTTATGTGTGGTTAGGAACACGAGACCTGCCATCTGCTTTGACCCAGTTCGAGCTCGGCGAAACTCGCCAAAGGAGGAAATGTAACACATTAACTCAGAACCGGATAACTGTGCAGCGCCTTCCATAACAGGGCCTCGCCGGCAGAACGTGCGCATGTGGGCACGGAGACTGTTTTGCTTATTCGGGGGTTGGGGAGGGGGCAGGGGGATACGGGCCGCCGGTTGACGTCAGGGTCGCGATAAACAATGCCTGTCTCTCTTTTTCGCCCCCACACACCTCTCGCGGTTTCTATAAACATGTGTCTGCCGCCGGGCCCTGACGGTTTCACAAGGCAGAAGGGAGTGCGCTGCCGGGGATGCACGTCCAAGACCTGCCCAGGCACGGTGCCGACACCCGTCCCTCTCCGGTGCAGTCCTACGGCAATCCCGCCCGCAGCCGTGTCTGCACAGGGGCCCCGACGTGTCCCGACTAGCACTCTACAGTAGACTAGAACTTCCCCCGACACTACCAACAAGTGCCGTGAGACCGACAGCCGAGCAACGAGGAGCACCCTGGCGGTGAGGCTGCTCCGGGAATTGCGTGCTTGCAACTTATTTGCGACTACTGCTCACGCCCAGGGGCCTGGGATAAAGCTAGACGCCATCTCCGGCTGTCCGTCTACCGCAGTGCCACCCCACCCACCATGGAGTCCTGGCACTACCAGTTCCGCGTCATCCTGCTGGGCGACTCCACCGTGGGCAAATCCTCGCTGCTCAAGCGCTACACCGAGGGGGTCTTCCTGGACATCATCAACCAGACGGTGGGCGTGGACTTTTACGTCCAGTTCGTGGAGGTCGAGCCGGGCAGACGGGTCAAGCTGCAGTTCTGGGACACGGCCGGGCAGGAGAGGTTCAGGTGTGTACATGGGCGTGGTGCTAACAACATGGGTGTGGTGCTAACAACATGGGTCTGGAATGTCCTTTTAGAAATTGTAAGGTACAGGTCCTAAATAATATAAGCGAGGGAACTAATTGACAATACGTGATGTGCAACAGTACGCGAAGTGATACCAAGGAACGAAGTACCGCCGCCCCCCATCCCGGCAATGCCAGACTGTTACTTAAAGTGTGTGTGCCTTGACCCCTTGGTTACATTGATTTAATTGGCAGCAGCAATGCACATGCAGAGGTCGAAATGCGGAATTGCCCGCATTTCCCACCTAACATCACTCCTGCATTTACACCCCTTTTTAAAAAAATAGGGAGAGCCTGCAAGCAATGTTTTGCAAGTCCTGGATTTCATTTCACTTTACATGTCTGTAATGCATGTGTAGATGTTTCCCCCTTTTATACCTATAGGACTGCAAGTACATCATCGATGCAAAGTGATGTGTGCTTTATAGCCAGGGCGAGCTGAGACATTTAAATGTAAGTCTCTGTAAACGTTCCTGATATATTAAAGACGTGGACACGCTCCAGGGGGTGATATGTGATAGCCTACGCTTTCTAGCCATTCTTTGGCACGGGCATGCAGCCTGCCTGTTACGCACGCTGAGATTAAATCTGCAGTTCAACAAAACACATTCATTTTTAACCTGTCAAACAGGCAGCCACCCTGGTAATGGAGTAGACGGACTTCAGAGCATCTAACTGCGGATTGTTTTCCGTTAAGATGCAGATAACCAGCTGTCTCGGACTGGCACAGGGGGCAATAGGGCAATGCTCAAACCAAAAACCCGAAATGCTAGTGTGGGCCAGTGTTTGTTTTGGTCAAAGTGGGCCACTTTTTTGCCCAATGTGGGCCAGTTTGATGAGTTACTTCATCATGCGGCTGGTAGTTTTGGCCATTGTTTCTGCATACATATTCTTTAAATTGCACAATTTGCATCAAAAACCTCCCCGTGCATAATTTTCAAACAGTCTGTCACAAAAGGAATGGATTGGCATTTGCAACTGTGGGCACTTTTTAATTGGCGCTCGAGACCATTGTATGCTCCGGTCCGACCCGGATAACAAGCAAGACTCAAAACAAGCGGAGACATGATTCGCAATGGCAGCTCAGCACGAGATTCCAGCATTGCTCTCTTCCTCGGGCACGCGCGTGTTCTTCAAAACTGAATTACGCAATGGTGCTTATAGAAAAGAATTACCATTTAATAGCAGCTTAACTTTGGGAATATTGTTTTCATGTTTAATATAGAGTTGGCCTGCTCCTGTCAAGCACCTTGAAACGCGTCGGCGTGCTGCAATTTCACAAAAGATCAGGTTGAGCCAATCTCCACAGAGCGGACCAAAGGGTCGGTGCGGTGGCCCTAACACACGCCTAGGCCCTGAAGACTCTTTCAAGTGACACTAGGTTTCAGTGTGTGAGTTCCCATCTGAATTTAGTGACCTGTGGCTGTTCTCCACCTATGGCAGTATATTTTAGTGCTCCAGTGGTGGTGTGAAGACACGCTGCCTCTTAATCCTGTTAGGTTCCTCTAGGAATCCTCTATATATACCACTACTCCCCAAACTCACTCTCTTTTCTGCAATTACATTTGTTGTGTTAAAAGGGAGCAGTGGTCTACAATAGAGTTTGGTGATCCCGGCGGGGCTTGGGCCGGCTCTGGTCACAACTGGTGCTCTGGCTGACCCTCCTTTCGGGTCAGTGCCTGACCAGAGGTGGGGCTGGCTGCAAGCTCCACTGCCTGCCCACCCCACTCCCGAAAAGACAAAAAACACATGCTCCTGTCTTGTCACAGCCAGGGGAGCCGACTTATGAATTTCCCAGGGGGTCGGGGGGCGGGGCAAATACAGGAAGTGACATCACTGGCAGTTATATGAGCGCAAATTTGCATGTAGTCGCCAACTTGGTGCAACGGCGCGCGGTGGGTGGAGGCGCGCGCAGCGCAGAACAGTGGAAACATTGGCTAACATGCACTGCATATACTAAAGTCAAGAAAGGAGATTTAAGCCTTTGAGTTGCATTCCAGTAAGACATCACTGCCCCTACTCCACCGCTCTATAATCGTCCAGCAACACAACTAGGATGGGAGAATGAAATGCTTGCTAAACAGAAGGTACAGCTGCAAGGTGGAGTACCACCACCACCAAAAAAAAAGTTCCCAATTCAAGGGAAACGAGAAGTAAAGAGGTTTCCCGATTAAAAACTACCAAGCAAGACATGTGTGGTGCCATAGTTCAGTAAAACATCAACAATTCAAACTTACAATAGTGCTGCTGTAGATTGGCCAGCCACAAGTGAAATTTGCTAAGATGTTACCTAGGGTAACCAGATAGAGTTAGGGATATAGCTTAATCTTAAACCTTTCAGTGGACACATCAGATGTGCTGCTGAAGTATAATGCAATCCTGGCTGAAGTATAATGCAATCCTGGCTGAAGTATAATGCAATCAATTGTGGTTTCAGACTTGTGGGGAAGAGTGTTAACTGCTTTTAACATTGTAGTTTACCAGAAATTCTGGTAAAGTAGTGTACAATGTTAAAAAGCAGTTACTCAGGCTCATCCTCCACCCAGGTGATGTTTGGGACTGATGGAAGCACTCGCGTCTAAATGTTGTAGCCATGGTTGTCTCCATGTTTTAAAAACTCCCACTTTCCGGGTTTTCAACATTCATTTGAAACACCCCTTATTCAAAAAATGAAGGAGTCAGTAAAAAAGCCAATGCTGAAAAGCCTATTTCGTACAAGTAGCAAGACCCAAAGGATAAGAGTGACTGTATAGCAGACCATGCCAATGTAGGGTACTCCAGAATTACCTTCAGTCAAAATTCACCCACTCCAATGTTCCTAAATTCAGATTGCAGAGTAGTGTCCGACTGAACCTCAATCAGCTCTTCCTGGGCATCAAATGGATGATGCACCACCTCCTCTGCCAGAAAAGTCTGCATCACCCAGTCATTAATGCCAGCATTTACTTCAGGGAAGTATTCATCAAAGCTGGACCTTAATGTTGCTAGGTGGCCTGCCCAGCTCCAACTGTTCTTTTGCAAAGGTCTAGCTTCCTCTTGAAGGCAAATACTTTTTTATTCATTCTTTTCTCTGTGTTCCCATGTCCACAGGAATGCCCCCAAAGGTGGGATTGGGAGTTTCTGGGGTGGTGAGTTCTAGTGGTCTTACTTTCCTTTATAAAATACACAAATCACATAGTATGTCAACCAGACAATGTATCATTGTGTACAGCTTAAAGGGGGCCACCTGACCCGAAGCAGCACACTAGGAGATGTATTTTGGAACAATCAACATTGTAAACACACCTCTAGTTTAGATTGTAAAGAGTGCTTGTGCTGCAATTACAAGCACCCAGTTAATAAAGTCCAGACTTAAAACACTTGATCAGCATTCAGTGAGTAAAATAACCTTATAAAAATAAAATGCAGCTTTGCATAAAATTATAGAGAATTTTGGGATTATCAGGCACTGGCATGCGGGCTCTGCTGTTGCTGTGGGAGAAGTGAGACTTGCAATGGCGACAAATTTAAGGTTAATAGCTGCCGTTTATCACAAGATGGCAGGCCAGCATAGATCTTAACCGCTGAATGCCCACTGAACAGCTATAAACCCTTCTATGTCAGCAAGAGGCTGATGTAGAGGAACCAGTGTTAGAAAGCAATGAGGTAATTATACTGTACCATATCCCGTGGGAGGTGAAGACCCCCCAAGACTCAGTGAAGGCCCCTCGTGTCAAAAGGTTGAAAAGTCCTGCTGTCTAAGTTCCTACAGTCCTAACTTCTCCCCCGCTTAGAGTGGAAGCAGTCTGCGGCACACAGCTTGTAATGCAAATCACACATTTTAAGCGTCAGGACAAAAAACAGAGAACTGAATACATTGCTGAGGTAAATGAGTTCTGACTGGCAACACTGGTAATACCGTATAGAGCCACATTATCGCACCGCCCAACTATGAGTTTGAGGGCAAAGGTGGAGGAAAATCCTCCAGCGAGAAGCTGGAGGTATTTCCTCCACCATACCGCCCAAAATAAAACAATTTGGGATATTACCACCAGCAAAATTACTACCAGCAGTAATACCACTGAAATCCACCATGGAGTCCTATGGACTCCAATTAATGGGGACTGACACTGCCTACCACCACTTGTAATCCGGCAGTAGAACCGCCAGACCAAGTGGCAGTAATGGTAGTACAGTTTGGTGGTATCTCGGCAGATTTACAGGCCACACAGAGACATCACCTCTCTACATGTTGTCTTTTATTGTAAAATGGATTACCAGGTTTCAGACCTGTAAGATACCCCTGTCTCCTCAGGTGACTCAGACCCCCACCATTCCATCCTACATAAACTTGATGCCCCCAGGCTGTTCTTGTAGTCTACTTTTATTCTACCCATGTAGATCCAGGAACGTCATACTCCTGTTACTTTCATGGATTATTTTACTTCCTGTTCCTTAAAGCCAGGGGTCTTAAACATGTGGCTCTCCAGATGTTTTGGACTACGACTCCTATGATCCATCACCATTGACTATGCTGGCTGGGGCTGATGAGTATTGTAGTCCAACGCACCTGCAGAGCTAAAGGTTGCAGAACCCGGCGTCCAAGCAGAGGCCTGGAACTCCATACTGCCACAAGCACCTTATCATTTGACTCTGGCTCTGAAATAGAGACTTTATGCCGGCCCTTTACCCACAAACACTGGTTGTTATTATACCTTGGAGCTGCACGCGTTAATAGCACTAGTGCAAGAAACGTTCAGGACGGGCGGTAAAAAGACTTCTGTGGGTCTTATGCGGCCTATGAGTTCACAGGGTTAGTTGACCAGGTAATAGCACACGAGGCATGGAGTTGGGACAGGATGGCAGGTTAGCTGCTGGCAACCTTTCAGGTGGCAACCGTAAACCCATGAAGAGGGAGTGGAGATGTGCAGTGCTTCTTTGCCCCCCTGATTCTCTGATTTGTCAGAGCTACATTTTCAAAGCCTCTCTCTGAATGGAGCATGAGTGCATTCATCTCTCAGTTGACTCACACAGTTATTGTTCTGTCTGCGTCTTTCATTTGTTATAAAACAGCACCCAAGGTTGGTGGCTCTCAGGGGGTAGGGAGCCTGGGACGTTCCAAGGACAATGAACTGGCAGCCAGGGGGTTTTAGCAATGCCCTACTTTTGTAAACATAAAAAGACAAAAAAAAGCACACACATTCTTTTGCCGCAATGACCATCATCAAGGCAAAAGAAGGTGTGCGCTTTTCTTTTGTCTTCATTAATAGGCTCCTAATGGAGCCTGAGACCTCACAAAGGCCCGGCCCCTGTCGCACTAAGCATGTGTGGCAGGGGCCGTGGGTCGGGCTGCTGCTTGTTAATGAAGCAACAGCCCGAGGACTCTTTGGTCATTTACCCTCTTTCTTTCTTCTTTTCAAACTGTGGATGCGCGCCCCCCCTGGGCATGAGGCTGCAGCCCACCAGAGGGGCGCGCCCCACAGTTTGAATACCCCTGCGGCCTAAGCCCTCCCCTCCAGGACCATACACCAATCCAATGAGTCCTAGAGGGCAGGGCTGCACCTTTACCCGGCTGGAGAGAAGTGATGCAGTATCGATGGAAAGGGCCTTCGATGCTGCATCACTTCTCTCCGGCCGGATGGGGGGGGGGGGGGTTCGGGCCCCGGAGCCCACCCTACTCGGCGCCCCTGGTCACAGCCAAACTGAGTGGCTGGGGACAGAAGGGAATGCGGGGGGGGGGGGGGTATAGAGGTAAACCAGTTGTCTGGGTCAAGAATTCAGGCAGCCACTTACAGGAATGCTGCTGCACGGCTTCCTGTCCCTGCCGTCTGGCCTCCTGTCCTGCTCCAGTCACTCATTGATTGGCCGGGACAGAAGCACTTCCTGTGTGAGTGTGCAGCGGCTGGTGGGGCAGGAAATTTAAAGTTGAGCGAAAGAGAGGATGCCCTTTTCTTGCCCATAGCCCCTGTTTTTGTCCCAACCACTTAGCCAATTGGGTTGCCCCGAGTCCTGTTTATCCCCTTTTCGTGACTCCTTTCATCCCCATTTCTCACCCTAGTCCCTTTTGTGGCCCCAAAACTCTTTAGCCCCTATTATTGTCCCCAATCCCTTTTCTTGCCCAGTCCCTGACACACGCCCCTCCCCCATTTTGTGCAACCATTTCCTGAGCTGGGCTCGCGTTGGTCCCTAAGTCCCAGGCCAGACCCCGTGGCTCAGTCCTACCCATGAATTCCCTGGCTCTCCCAGGTCCAGTCTACATAAGACACACAGTAAGAGCTGCTTGGCTGTAAACGGATGAATTGAGCTGGCCTGGGCTTGAACCTATACATGGATCTACAAAGATGCACACAAAACGCTGAGCTATCTCATCCAGAGCATGCTTACACCTAAAGAAGTAGTTCAATTCCAGACTGGCCAGAAGGATCCTATGAAAAGACCAGTTAATTTGTGGCTGATTCTACCCTACCATCGCCATCCTTTCAGTGGCACTGGTATGTTCCTGGCCCATCATTTAGAATCTAGGCCTTTCAGGGGTTATATGTGATATTACCGAAGCACATTTCAGAGTGGTACATTTCACTGCTACCAAAATACCGAAAAAATTCGGAATGTTCTTTTTTTTAAATATTTGGTAGGATTCCCCCTTTAGCCCCCCTTTTTCTATGCTTATAGCCCCACACGGCCCATTTTCACCTCTTACCCCACTACCCTATATATATTTATTGAATATTTTCGGTATTTCTCGGTGTTATGGTTGCAGTGAAATGTTACCACCCTGAAATTTGCTTTGCTAGATTGACTGGGTACCCTCTCAGGACTCAGAGAAAGTGTAATCTCCCTGACATGAGGCTGACTCTGTCCCTTTTAGATGTATTGTTTTTCCATGATTTGTGATTGTCAAAGCCCTTTGCCATTTCCAAAGCACCTGGATATAGGTACATTTACTGATATCTCCGTTAGCCATTCTGCATCAGGCCTGTTTATCCCGGATCAGAAAATGTAGCTGTTACCCATTAAACACAACAAAATCTCAGTTTTTTTAAATTGCAGTTGATCTGAGAGCCCATGGATGAGAAGTGACATTGTCTCCTTTACCTAAAATTAGAACTCCCAGAAAGCATCAGTAAAGAATATTGCTAATATTTGTATATATTCCAAGGATTTGGCGCAATATCCTGATCGATTTAAATTACAAATGAGCACCGGGGAGATTGCTATCCAATCAGAGAGCCATGCTTCTGAATAGCAGGATAAGAATGTGCTGACTGCAGAATTGGCTGCTTGGAGATGGATGAAAGAAACATGTTTCCAACCACCTATAGTAAAATTCTACAGATAACTATTTGCAAAGTTTTCATCACAAAAACTGCAAAGTGGAATTTGTGCAGACATAGCAGAACCAAAAAACCCAGAAGCTAAATTGCTTTTTAAAATATTTTGTAATAGGAGCATACGTTTTACTTTGTTGACCTGTGTTGTAATCCTCCTTTAAAAAAGTTAACAATGTGCAGGCTGTATGTTTATCTGGTTCATGAAAGCACATCAGGGGGCAGGAGCTTAAAATATGGCTCATGTTGGTAAAATCTAATAATAGTAAAAACCATTAATCTTGGTTTGTCAGTGGTTCAATTTTTGTAAAAGTTCTGTAAAAACCCATCCTTTCATCTGGATCCGACCACCAGGGGCATAGCCAGGATTGTTTTAACAAGTGGGCCCTGAAGCTAATTTAGTTGGGCACAAACCAAGCAGAGCCTGTAGAGGGAAGTTTGTTCTTGGCCGAATATGGGGGAGCGACTGAGTGTAGTGAGGTAGCCCAAACCCCAGGGTCAGTTCTAGGATGGGGCGTTATACTCGCGAGAACACGTTATAATTTGTTTAATAATGAGTTGAAATTACCCTCCCCATTTACAGTAACGTTGCTGCAAAAAAAGTAAATCGCTGCACAATTTATCAGTGTTGTGGTATCATTTTCATGATGCAATGCGCACTATATGCCAGTATAAAAAGGCATTTTCCCGGCTGACTGTGCCCATAAATTGCAATGCTGGCTGCACCAATATATGCCACTATTGCCACATAAGAACATACTCCTTTTGGCTTTGTTCATAATGCCAGTAAAAAGGGCATGCCACAGGAAGAAAGCATGTCCTTTCTTGTTGCGCAAATCCCATCCCCCATGCAAAAACAGTCATCATTTTGACCTTGCCCTTTACACCAGTGCAAAATGCCATGCCACAGTGAGAAAAGGTTTCCTTGCTGGCTGCACAAATGCTCCCCCCCTTTTGTAAAAACAAATATGTTGGCTTTGCCCTGAACACCCATTAAAAATCCATGTAGGAAAACATGTCCTTCCTGGTTGCACAAATGCTCCCTTTTTCCCAAATGTAGAAACATGTTGGCTTTGCCCTTAATGCAAGTAAAAAATGGCATGATAGTAAGCAAACGCACAGGCTGCCTGTCCCATTGTAGTATAAACCTCTCCACCAGAACCCCTCCTCCCGGTAATTACACTCATCAATTTGGCATTGTCAAAAAATGCCATGTCACTGTAAGAAAACATCCATGCTCCAATGCCCACCGGGTCCGATACCTTGCACACACCCACATTCACACACTAGTCACTCACCCATACAGCTTTTCTCTCTCATTCGAACGCACATCCAGAAAATTTCACAATGCATTCTCATTCACACGTGTACTCACACCCACACTGCACATTTACAGACACGCCGTTGCATGCATACATACAAATCGACACACTTGGGCCTTGCCTGCTCGTGCCCTATTCCACCTGCCACCTATTACTTCTGAAGACCCAACGCCCCGGGCATTCATCAACCCCACCTTGCCAGTGAAAGCCCTCTTCAGGCTTGGATGGGGAAGGGGAACCTGGATGGGAGGCTGGTATGTGTGGCATGGATTAAGGATGCTACAGTGCTGCCACTTGTCCAACCCTATGTCTTTCAGTAACCTCCAATTGGCAGCTGTGAAGGTTTATCGAAGGGCCTAATGCACAGGCCTTTCCATCTTTCCACTCTGTTTAAAGGTAGGAGGCAGTCTGGAACCTGTGCTGCTCCTTTATCTTGCATGCCTACTGATCTTGGACGTTATCTGAGGCATGTAAGTGTGAGCCTCATTCTAAGGCAATTCTCCCTGCAGCACTTCTCTTTGGCCTTCAGGCCAGAGTCAAGCAGGATCCACCAATGAGAAAGGGGAAGGTCTATTTCCTGCCTGTGCAAGCGTCTCCCTGGTCTATGATTTCAGCTATGAACAGACAGAACTGGGGTGTGAGGAGGACTGCATGAGTGTATAATTCCTGTCCTGCCTTCCCCGTGGAGTGGAGCAGGATGTGTGGATCCTCAGAAGCAGAAAGGGAGCCCTTTGCAGCAGGGAGCTGACCCTGCAAAGTCAATTACCTGCGACTGTAGAGCGAGTGATCAGGTGTGGGCGGTTCCATGTAATGTCCCCGCAAAAATGTCTCCTGACAAAAATATCGGCCTCTATAATGTCGCCAATGGCTTTTCCCAGAAAAATTATGTATGGGGACATTATTACCTGATACCGTTTGGGGGAGGAGTTTGTATTTGGGCATTTGCTCACTGCACTTGGGGTGACTGTCATGGGCATACATAGTTTGCACTTGGCCGTATATGGATTACCCTAGGCCTGTGAGACTGTATTAAGGTATATGGCCATTTACCCTGGAATATCATGGTTGTTCCCTGGCATTGGCCGTGCTTGGGCAAATAACGTCTTTCTTGGTATACAATGTTTCTGGGGCTTGTGAATACCTGCAACATTGACATGTTGTGCATAGTCTGCCATCTAGCGGATGGCTTGCAGTATTGCATTTTATTTAATTTTAAAAACAGTGGGCCTCATTCCGAGTAGGGCGCAAAGGGATACCGGGCACCGTTAAGGACATCGGTGCCGGTAATCCCTTTGCGCCCTACTACGAGGTCCCTTAGCGGGTCCCGCAATGGGCGCCTGGTTTTACCAGGCACCCTTAGCGGGAGCCGCTAAGGGCGCAGAGAGCTAATAACGGTATCGGAAATTGCGGTACCGTTATTAGCTACTTCCCCATTCCCATTGAGCCCTGTGGGGGCTGAAGTGGGAATTGGGAATGGTTTTTTCAATGGGGACTTTGGGGACTTACCCGTCCCTCCAAGGTCGGAATGGACCGGTAAGTCCCCATTGAACCAGGGCGGACTCGGTACCGGTATGGGAGGTAGTCATGGCGCAAATAGCGCCATGATTACCTCCATACTCGGAATGTGGCCCAGTGTTTCGAGCGGGGGTTCCTATCACACGATTGCTATCCTACATGTATAGGCAGTGGTGGACATGCAAAAAATCTGTAGGGGGATCCCACAAGGCCCAGGGTGGGGGTGGAGTTTTGGGGGTGGGCAGTGTCTGAGGAGGCGGGGTTTAGAGGGGGCGGAGCTAGGAGGTGACCTCCAATCAAAGGAAATGTCCAAAATAAGTTTAAAGCAGCGTCATTTCTTTAATCAGGCCCAGGTTATTAACAAACTCCACAGCAGTCCGTTGCAAAGAGAGATGGTTGCTTTTGCATCCCTCCGGGGTACTTAGTACGGCTTTCAGGCTCTAAGGATGCTCCACGCAAATGTACGGTTCATGCCACCTGACTGCACGGTCTATACGTCGCATAACTGTTGGACCTAATGAATGGGACAAAGTATAGAAATATTTTACTACATGTACTACAATACTGCATGTTTCACTTGTGGAGGACAGGGGAGGGTATGCAAGTACACAGCCCAAATCACAATTTTATTTGCCCAAAAAGTATGCTTATCAACAGTGAAGCCCAGTCACCGTTTAATGTCTGTCCTGCCATAACTCTGTGGGTCAGCCATGCAAGCCAACATAGTTCAAAATTTCAGGGGGCAGGGGAGGCCCCGCGCCGTTCTGAAAGTTAAGGCCTGATGGCCAACCGAGACCTGCCTTTAGGAGGCAAACCCACAGGACTCACAAGGTCTCCTTTGAACCATGTGTCAGACATGTAACCGTAATGGCCAACTGCTGACAAATTTACTCATTTGGCCAACATGAGCCCCTAAATGTTACTTGAAAAGCTATTAAATTGCTTTTTGACATCAAGATGCTAATGTACACAAACATTGTGAAAAGGAAACAAGGTGATAAGAATGTTGCTGGATACAACAAGAGGTCTGAGGGAGGTGATGGCCTAAGTGCGCCTGCAAAGGCAACCTGTAATCTGCACTCTGCAAAGCGCACATTTTATGTCCTGACTTAAAGTTGCTGTGTCATAAGACTGCCAACATGGTGCAGCGGCTCGGGGGCCCACTGAGCCTCGCAAACTCTTTCAACAAAAAGAATTAAAAGGCCCTGCCACTATACCTGTGTGAAGGCTAGCCATAGACACCACCTACCTTGACCCACTGATGCCATGTCCCGGGCTATTGGAAAAATTGGTGCCAGGCAAAAAAGTAGAGGTCCCGGGCTATTGGAAAAATTGGTGCCAGGCAAAAAAGTAGAGGCCACGGTTAGGGAGTTGACAACCTGTAATGGCGTATGGACCAGGCAGACACTGTTGCATGGGGAAAGTCTGCCCTGTCCCTGGACAATCCTAAGGGGCTGAGAGAAGGATCACTGGGGACAAACACAAGGAACCCCACTGTTGGCAATTGCTTGCCTGCACTGGTAAGCAAAGTGGCCTGTTCCCACTAACTCCAGTGGAGCCAGTGCTAAGGAGTGAACAGGAGACAATCATAAGGCTGGAATACAACACTCATCCTGCCTGCAATTACAAAAGCTTTATTTTAATTTTATTTGTGTACTGTTTGGCTAACATTGTTATTGGCAGAACTTAAAACACCCAGCAATCAGTGGTCAAAGTGTACGAAAATAAGTAGTGGAACAATGTTCCCTACTGGCCAGCACCACTCCCCACAAACCCCACTACACCCCCCCACCCCCTCCCGCGCACAATACAAACCCCAAAACCCATGTGCCTGCTGTTTAGGGAAACGTTTTCTACTGATGCCCCAAAGTCACGAAAAACAGAATTCTCCACATTTAAATCGGGGTAAAGAAAATCTCCATAGTTAAAATAGCTACCGGTGTGGCGCAGGTCACTTTAGCCAGCGTTAATTCTTTTAGACTGCCCTGTGCAAGCACACTGCACACAGAGCAGATTACCTTTGCTTTGTGCACAGTGCTCGCACAGTGCAGAGACCGTGTGAACATTGCTTTTAATGCAACATTCAGGTAGTTTAAAGATATTCAAGTTTACATTAGTAACATGAGACTACTTATGTAAACTTGAATATCTTTAAACTATCTTTAAACTACCCTGAATGTTGCATTAAAAGCAATGTTTACACAGTCTCTGACCTGTGCGAGCAGCTGAGCACTGTGCACAATCTAACCTGCTCTGTGTGCAGTGTGCTTCCCAGGGCAGATTGGATCACTGCTCTGAGCGGCCCATTTCCCACCTTCGCGGGCCCGGCAGTGTAGTCTGCGATGAGTGCCTGCAGCCTGGATGAGGCAAGCAAAACTTACCAGTGTGACGGTGACGGTGTCGGCGAAGTCGGGCTCCAGAATCCGGTGAAGGCAGCTCCAGCAGCAGGATCCAGGACGATGGCAGCTACAGCAACAGAATCCGGGATGATGGCAGCAACAGGCTTGGCAGATCCAGCCGCAGACTCCAGATGACGATGTGGGAACTCCGGCTCCTCAAGATGGCGTATGGTAAGTGCAAGCCAGCCAGCCATCCTTAAGAAGGCCTGGTGTCCTGGTGTTGTGTAAACATAGGGGGGTGGAGCCAGAAGAGCGCTCTTGGTGGCAATGAGCTGCTGGCTCGGCCCCCTACGCCATGCCATTGCGGGCACTTTTTTTTTGGTTGTTTTTTTTTGAGCGACCCAGCTGCAGAGGAGGGGTTTAGTGTTTGGGGCGGCTGACGCTGGCCGGATCCTGAGATCCGGCTTCACATCTGATGCCGGATCTCGGATCCGGGGAGAGCTGGCCCATTCACCAGCCCTGTGTACAGGGACTCACACAATCCTTCACTCGTCAACGTCCTCACATTGGTTTTTTTCTGCTATTGTTTGGCAGCAACCTCGAGATGGAGGTATCTTTTTGATGCCATTCAATGCGAAAAACTAACTTCAGAATTTGAGATCAGTGTTTTGGGCACAGGACTCTGTCGACCCCAACAGTCAAACAAAGAGCCGCCAGTAAGAAAAACATCACAGCCAATCCCCAGCTCTGACGGGTCAGCGAAACGAGTTCTACAGAAGTCCCTCGGCGTTCGAGAGGCTTCAAAGCACAAACCTAAGCATGACAGAAGTCAAGAAAAAAGCGTTGAAGTGTCAGGCTCAACACCAAAATGCAGAGACATACCTCACTGTTAAAGGTCCTGTCAGGCCTGTAGTAGCGGTAGCCCCAGGCTCCCACAGAGGACACATGAAACACTGTTGCTAGTCTGGGCTCCGCTCATGCACTTGCGTGCCGTAGCGTGAACGCCCCATTTATTCACACGACCGAGTTGCGTCACTCCATTGCGTGCCTCTTAAAGCAGCTGCACCACACACCTCCTTTTTCATAACAACAACAAACAGTGTGGAACCCTCATTAAACGTTCTTTGACATAACACAACTAGTCAAACAATAAACAGTACTGGTTAACACAGTTGAAGTGTCCTCTTCCCTTATGCATCCAGCACATAGTCATTGAGACAGGAAGGCCTACTTTGTGTAGTGCGTTGGGGGTACCGCCTGCTCCCTCCCCAGCTCGATCTCCCGTCGCCAGTCATTTCGTCCTTGCCAGGTTTGTGGTGAACACTGCCGTCACCTCCTTTGTCCAGTACCTCATCTCTCAGGGTACAGTGATTGCATGTCCACCTGAAAGGTACCCCAATTTACAGGGGTACCCCTTAAATACAGGTACCCCTAATCACGTTCACACCAGATTAATAGTTCATCCCTCTAGGGAATTAAGGCCACGAGTCTTGTCTTGCAAGGATAACAATTTAATCTGTACAAAAATGAGGATGGGGGGGCAAAGGACTCTTTCCCCCCTCCCCCCACGACCAGCATTCTGTCCTTCTTCCGTGGCCGGCTCCTCGGGACAGATGGCAAGCAGGTGCTTTTATATACTGTTCAACTTGGTTACTGGATACTGGCATGGCTCATCCAAAACTGCCTTTCCTCCTTACAAACAATGCTGCAGTCTTCCTTCTTGCATGACCGGGTTCCCATTTAGGACAAACATACTTTGCATACTGGTGCATGGGCAAGAATACATTGTAGCTCCTCTTTAGCATCATTTTCTAGATTATAAAAATGTATATATAAACACACCTTCCCGCCATGCTCTCAACACTTCACTGAATATCCTCATATTTTATCTGGTCCAGTAATTCTGCTTAAAAATCTTGTTTTTCCATAATGTTGTATGTCGTGCCTTAAGCATGTTCACTCCTATTCTTAGTATACATGGGCTTTTGATGGACGGGGAACAGCTGCTGAGTTACTTCGTGTGCTCTGCCAGAGCTAGCCTCAGTGACGCAATGCCTATAATCTATTTTTAGCACAGGCTGCATTCCTTCTGGCACAGAACTCTTTACCGTGCTCTGAGAAAAACGAACTACAATTTAACCGTTTTACAGATGTATTCAGCTAAATAGTTATTTGCACCTTATATTTAAATACTAACTAGTTTCATTTAGTGCTTGACCACATCTTTGAGAAGTCTTGCCTAATTGTAAAGCGATTGAGGGGTGCAGGAAGGCACTACCCAAAGCGCTAGCTCCTCCCCAACATTCCCCCCTTTTGTTACTTCTACAAACTCATCCCCACCCAACATATCTACAACCCCAGAAATATTAGTTTGAGTTTCGCTGTATATTGTATGGCAAGGTGTTTTATATTCCCCCAATTGATACCATCATCTTTGCACTATTAGGGATTATATGAACACAACATCGGAGACCCAACTGGCACATGAAGAAGAGAACCAAGAAGAACATGATCACATGCACCAATAGTTTTCCTGCTGCCCCAGCCATGACGGGACCCAATCAAAGGCAAGCGATAGCCAATCTGTGTTCTGAACTCCAGCTTCTTTCTTCATTTGAATACCTAGATTATGCACCGCCTTGACGATTTTGAATAGTGACCCATCCTCAGCATCCTCCGGGGGTATAAAAGTGCAGCAGCTGCTTGCACCCCAGGAGCAAATAAGATGAAAAAGAAAGCCTCTCTCAAGCTAAAAAGAGCAGTGTGGAAGAGTCTTTTGAGACAGTTTGAGCTCTCCTTTCTGCCCAGCCATTGAAATCGTCCTTTTTCTTGCAGCATACCAAATTCTTGTGTGATCTGCAAGCTTCTTTCTGCTTCTTTAGGTGCTAGAGTGGCTGTTGGCACCTCGACAGGCATTTCCTCTCCCTTCAGGTGTTCTACCAGGATTACTAGTAGCACTGAGTGCAGGGTGGCCAGTGGACGCTTGCCCCTCCATGAGAGTGGGAGGTGCAAGTAGGCTTGTTGGCCACAAACCCAGTAGTAATCCATCATTGCTGCTGTACCTTTCGTCAAATCGGGGATCACAAGAATGTGGTTGCGCCACCAGGAACTGTTCCTTCACTGCTAAAACAAAGTTCAAAGTTTTTGGCTATATGTACACCCCATTTATTCACACATTGGAGCTGCGTCACTCCATTGCATGCTTTATTAAAGCAGCCGCACCACACTCACCTACAGGTGTCAAGCGTGGCAGGCCTCAACACCGAAAAAGACAAACATACCACACAAAATCACAAACGCACCGAGAAGGGAATCCCCAAATACACATTGACTGCATCTTTACTGGGGAAACCTGCTAAAGAGGGTTTCACTGAGGGGACTAAAACACTCCCTGCAAGCATGCAGCATAAAGCATTATTTGACATTTCAGACTCCGAAGAGGACTCTGTAGAGGACTAGGAATATGAAGAAGGGGGTTGTGTCAGCATTGAAATCTAAGCCAGAAGGCACACCCGCAGGTTTCACTTTCGACAGAGTCTCAGGATACCCCTCGACATTAGAAGGCATGTCAAGGTGAGATTTTAAAAAGAATGATGTCAAATATGGTCTCCTTCATTGACAAATCATGAACAAGGCAGTAAGAGGCAGGCTGCACCACCTCACGGAGAAACTCCAACACAGGAGGCCAGACATCGGGGACAGCTGAGTTTTCAGGAGCAGGAGGACACATTCTCTGTCCATGACTATCAGGAAGATACAGGCGAGACAGACTCACACCTAGACTATGTGTAGCCTGACAATTATGTTATGGCGTCCCTAGATGAGAATGAACCACCAGTTTCATCCTCTCGTACTGAGGATCATTTTCAATAGACTGATCTACTTGTCAGACGACTCAACTGTTGGGGCTCCTTAGTGAGGCCCGAGATGAGGACGTCTGGGGGGGAAAAAACAAGTATCCCTTTACGTTCCTGTAGTGGGCTCCATTAAAAAAAAGAATACATCCTTCCTCACTCTAACCAGTCACTACTAAGGCAGTGAACCCAAGAGTAGTGAAAAAGTATAAACTGTCTGCTTCTGATCAAACTTACATGAAGGAACAGTTAATTCCAGACTCCCTAGTAACTGCCTGCAAAAGAGCGACGACTGTCACGAGTACCCGGCATACAATGAAAAAAGGCGCATATTCTAGCTTTAGTAAGCAAGCAGCAACTTCTGCAGCTTATAGGGAAAGGGTTGCCAATAATACAGCTCTCATGATCAGATGCACAGGTCACAATGGAACGACATGGAGGATCTGGGTAAACAGATCCCAGGAGAACTACAGGAAGCATTCTGAAAAATGTTTAAAGAAGGGAAACAAACAACCAACACTATTATAGCAATAGTTTAGACGCCCCATCCAGCGAAATGCATGGCTACGTGTAGCTGAATTGAAGCCTGAAACACAGGACCTGCTCCTAGACAAGCCAGTAGAGGAGACACAATTATTTGGAATGGCAGTTGATAATGCTCTAGAAATTGTTAAAAAGGACTATGGCACTTAAAAACACTGGACCACATATCATGCAGGAGTTTTCAAACAAGAGGGTTCCAAGCTAACAGATGGCCCTATCGGACCTTATGCACAGCAGTCCCAGATAGGGACTAGTTAGTATTCAGGGTCTCATCCTCAGCAAACAACATGCTGTTCAACAAGAAACATACGTAGAGGAAAGCCTAGAGGAAGAGGACAATCCTCACAAGGACCGTCCCTCGCCTCAAAGCAATGAGTCTCAGATGCAATTCCCTTCCCATGCTTCTTCAGTTGGAGGTTGCATAGGAAAGGTTCACCACACTTTGGGAAGACCTAATATCAGACCAGTGGGTGTTGCACACAGTAGCCAAGGGGTACTGCATCGAGTTACTCCAGTCTCCATGCAAGCTTCCGCTGTAGGACAGAAAAATGGCAAAGAAACACAAAGAAATGCTTTGGTCTTACTCCTAAAGAATGCCATCAAACCTGTTCCTCAGTTCCAAGTAAACAAGGGCATATACACACTGTATGTTCTAGTTCCCTCAAAAAACAGTATTGGATCTTTGACCAGCAAATAAATATTGATCTGAGACCAGCTACTTGAGGCATCCGGCCCGCAAACGTATACTGTGCCGGTCTGGTAACAACGGTGCCAGTAAGCCTACCAGCACCGTTGTTACCGGACCGGCCGGGTCGTAATGAGGCCCAATGTCTGGAAATACTGAAGGGTGGCTAGAAAACCCAACACAAGCCAACCCAACACATGGAAGCTGTTTCCTATTTGTTGTAAACAGAAAGAGGTTAACCCTATTAAATGCACACCTACAGATATTTTAATTTATTTTTTACATTTATTGGATACAGGACTAGTGTTTAACACTCTTAAAGTTCATCTGTAGCAGCCTACACCACATCACACCACATCACAAAAAACTATTTCATGCTGGGAAGTGCCAGTGGTTATGTTAAGATGATTTATACTGCGCACAACTGCCATTTTCATGGCTAAAGCATTCATGAAGGGCGTTAAATGTATCCACCCCTCAGCAGCACCCCCACTCCTGGGTGGGACATCAACACTGTTCTACAAAGGCTAATGAGGGCTCCCTTCAAACCTGTGCATTAAGCTACATAAGGAAAGCTACAAGGTGGTTTTAAGGACTGTCTGCAGAGCTCTGGCCCTCTCTAGGCTGGACTACTGTAACAGCCTCTTCCTCAATCTGCCTAAATCCTCCCTTCGCCCCTTCAACTTATCCAGAATAGGACTGCAAGACTTATCCTTGGCCTCAAGCCCAGGAACCGCATCTCTCCATCCCTAAAATCTCACCACTGGCTCCCGGTGGCTGCGAGGATCAAGTTCAAGGCCCTCTGCATCATCCACAAGGCATTCTGGGGCCCCACCACATCCAGCTCTCTCTCCCTAAATACCTCCCTGCTAGAGCCCTTCGATTTTCCAGCTAGAACTCTCTGTAGATCAGGAGCTTTTCTAATCAGAGAGTGGGGGGGAGGGGTAGATCTGTCATCCGCAGGAGCCCCCCTCTGGAATGGCCACCCTACCCCACTCAGGCTTGTGCTGGATCTCCTGAAGTTCCGGAAGCTTCTCAAGGCCCTCCTCTTCTCTTCCTTCCCTCTCCCCTCCCCTGGTAATGGCTCCCTCTGCCACTTTGACTGGCTGCCTGGTTCCTTCTGAGTCCTACAGGGCATCAGGCCCTCATTGCCCAGTCTGCTCCCCTGTCTCCCTGAACCCCCCTTAATTCCGGGCCCCCTTCCCCTGACCAGCCTGGTGGGGTGTGCCTCCCTACCTAGCCTGGTCCAACCCGTCCTTGCACTTGTGGTCCTGACCCCCCTGCCTCCCTGCCTGACCTGGCACTTGGCCACCTTGCCTCAGCTTAGCACATGCCTAGCCTTACAAGCCCTCTTCGTCCCCTCATCCTCCCCCTCTGCTTGTTTGCCTCCCCTGCTCTTCCTTCCCCCCTTAGCATTATCCCAGCTGCCCCCACTGGCACCCCCCACTGCACTCTCCCTGCACTTCTTGTTACTGCACTTTCACAATCCGAATGACACAAGGCCTAGTAGGACTGTTATTGCTACTTTTCTCCCTTGCCCGCCGTCTCCCGTTTTGTCTTGTGGCGCCTTGAAACACCATTTGCTGTATAGGCGCTTTATAAATATCCAATAAATAAACAATAAATAAGGACACATCCTCTATTCTCACTGAAATAAATGTAAAAATGTCATGTCAACCAATCCATCAACCTACTTTCTTTCTTCCCTAACTCTCAAAATGGAGGGGAAAGAGCATTCCTAGATATTGTGAGAAACCTGAAGGTGACTTCCTAGTGTTGGGAAGGAGCTAGCGTCTTCCTTCATTCCCAAGCTCTTTAGAATTAGGCAAGACTTCTTTTGACTGCTTCTAGACACTACAAGAGACCAGGGGGGGTGGGGGCACCGAGAAAGCTCTCTCATGCAAATATAATCATATACACATACATGGGTAGGCACTAAAAGAAGGCAGTTATTATTTAAATATAAGACGCAAATAACTATTAGCTGTATACATTTGTAAATGTTAAATCCTATGTAGTTCTCAAAGCACTATAGAAGCAGGCTCTGCCAAAAGGAATGTGGCCTGCTCTAAAAATGGATCGCAGGGCTCATGCAGTGTTGCGTCATTGAGGCTAGCACTGACAGAGCGCATGAAGTGACCAGCTATCTGCTGTTGTCAAAAGCCCATGCAGGCTAAGACTCAATGCACGACATCCAGAATTATGAAAACAAGGTTTAAATGAAATTACAGGACCAGATAAAACCATAGAATGAATGAAATATGGAGAGCATGACAGGAACATGTTTTTATATATAAATGTTCATAGGTAGCAAAAGTGTATTCTTGCATAGGCTAGCAATATGTTAAGTAGTATGGCCTGACAGAAATCGCTGATGATGAAGAAAGGAAGACTAGAGCATCCCTTGTATGGAAGCAGGACGGTGTGGAATGGAGCCATGCCCATATCCAGTGACCAAGCCAAGAGTATGAAAGCTCCTGCCTGGCACCAGTTTGGCAGGAGAAAGGAACAGGTGAGTGGCAGAAGAGACAGTTCAGGCAGCAGAGATCTTTGCTCCTATCCTCATTTCTGTAAAGAATACATTTGTTATCCTTGCAAAATAGACTCTTGGCCTTACTTCCCTAGAGGGGCATACTTTACTCTGGTCTGAGCGTGATTAGTGTTACTCTTATCATTAGGGATACCTCTGGAAGTTGGGCTACCCTTACACTAGCTAGTCCCCGGGATCTGTCATCCAGGTGGTCAGGACACAGCCATCACTATTGTATACAGTTTCTGCGGGTGGACCAGTGAGGGAGGATCACCTGGATGGGCGGTCCTTGGGGAGTGGGAGTGGGACACCGAAGGGTGAGACGCGGTATCCCCCTTCTTTCAACACCTTTTCCCCATCCTTTTTCCCCATCCTATTCCAAAACACTGCCCACCCCTTTTCCGACACAAACACTTTCGCACAACACGAAAGACAATGGACAAACACCAGAGCCGTTTACTTGACATGTCCCAATACAAGGGTCAAGCACAGTCAGGCAATTGACCAGAATCACACACACTTGACTGCACTTTCCCTTCCCCACTGGGATAAAAGGTGGATCACAAGAGCACAGGACTGGCAAGGCAGTCCGCACAACGTGAGAGCCAACCCAGCACGGCAGTTCAAGAGGAGGCAAAAGACGCCGCATATCAAGAGGGTGACAAGGAGAGAAGCAACCTTGCCCTTTTCAATCAAGGCCCACGAAACCTCTGCAGACGGAAGCATAAGACTGCAAACAATAGGCAGTGTGTGTTGCAGCAGGTGTCGGCGGTACACAAGACCCTCCTCTGCTGATTACTAAGCTGGGGAGAGACGCTTGTCTCGGAGGTACCAACCTTGACTCCAAAGAGAAAGAAAGCCAAACGGTGCATCACAGCCGATGAGTCGAGGGGAGAGTCGATAAGAAACCAAACTGTGTTGAATGAAAAAAAGCAAACAGGTAATTTGAAGGTTTAAAGAAACAATTCATGAAAGAGGGGGCAAACCACAGCAACAGAGGCGTCCTGCACCACGTGGGTGTTCACATAGGAAACTCTGGGCGATTACACAATGGTAGAGACTACTGTAACCAGAAGGCCTTGGAAAGAGGCGAAGAGAGGTCAAAGTGGTCATACAGGGGTCTTGTAAAATCCTCTGTACCAGCGAAAGTCTTTGACCGACAGATATTGTGAAAGCTAAGGGAAATTAATCCTGCATGGTGAAATTAGTACATGAACAGTGCTTTGCAAAGGTTGGCAAGAGTGAACCCGGCGGAGGGATGCTAACAAGAAGGCACGAAGTCTGAAGTCCCATGAACAGTGTGTTGACAGGAATTAACCCAACAGAGGGAAGTCCGCAGTGAATTGTTTGAAAAGACATTAAGGTTTGTGAGTGCAAGAAGGATTGTAAAACCAGGGGAAGTTGATTGTCCCCCTTGGCATTGGGAGCTGAGCCCGGCAGAGGGAGATACAGGGGGTGGAAAGGCATCACCCCAACGTTCATATGGAGAGGAACATTTTGTTTGTTTGTTTTATTGAATGCATCAGGCCCTCGAAGGTGAGAGACTTTTATTGAAAAGAGACTTATACATCGAAGAACCTCGACTCGTGCAGGGAAGGCTCGAGTGTGTGCTGTGCTCAGGAGATCCACCTTGTCCCTTGCTCAAAACATGGGGAAGGGAGACCCCTGGCAATCCTATCCTGACTTATTATTTGTGGACACTTTTTTTCTTTATTGAAAACCCTATCCCACACACTTTCTATCATTAGTTGTAAGGATGTGGCAGTAGTTATTTACTCGCCACAAGGATTGCCTCATTTTTCATTTCATGATCGAAGCTTGCTCCCATCTTAGATTTAGGTTTAGATTAGGCGTTTTTCCACCCTGCATTTACAGTTTAATAAACACCCTTGAACTGTGATCCCTTGTGTCTGTCTTTACTGTTGCCACCATGAGTTATTTACAATATCTGTAGAGGAGTAATGCTTTACCTTAACAAAACTAAAGAGATACAATCAAGTTAATTCTTTGTTTCCTTTGTAGTGGGCAAAGATGAGGATTCCGTAACTAAGGCCACTATTTCAAGATGGATTGTCAAGTACATCCAGTTGTGCTATTTATTAGCACATACAATATTACCATTTACACAGAGGGCACACTCCTCATGTAGCAATGGACCAACATTAGTTTTCTATTGCTAATGTCCCATTAGAGGACATATGCAAGGCTGCAACGTGGAGTTCATTCCATACATTTACATGTAACACTACTGTGCAGACACACAAGCAGAAGCAGATTCACAAGTGGGTCAAACAATTCTTAAACAGTCTCACTGCTTGTTACTGCTTGTTACAGCTTGCTAATCCATGCATAGCGTGTGAATGTGACCAGATTCACGAACCCCAGAAGACAAATATTATTTACCAAGTGATCTTTTTCAGTGACTTGTATCTTCTTAGAATCACATGCGCCCGTCCAACCTCCATGCAATGAAACATCGCAACAGTATAAAGAACAAACTAAACTCTCAGTGGCAGGCACAACAATAGCGGCCAGGGCATAAAAAACAAAAATCTGAGTATGCAACCTGTGAAGGATTGTGGGTCCCTGTACACACCAGATAGTAATAGGGTGACCAGAACGCCATTGACGATGCGCTGTTTTTCCAAAATGATTACTAGGTTAGTATTATTTGTTGTCCTTAGTTGCCTGGGCATGGGAAGTCTGTTTTTGGGCTTCAGAAGCTGCGCCTGGACAGAATATATTGTACCTGGCATTTGATGCCTGTCCCAGAGCATTTGAGGGTGTGCCAAGGCATGAGCAAGCACGACCTAATTATGGCTATAGCTGGGCCTGTGAATGATGTAACTGGACTTAGAGGGCTCCACCTGTCACATGACGAAACTACTATGGTCGTGATACAGCGCTGTACAGAAGCATAGTAACATAACATATGACTTCATGGGCATATAAATACATCTCCTTGCATATTGATGTATTTATTTAGTAGTGTCTTCTAACAAACCGAAAATGAATGCAGTAGCCGCTTCCCAGCCTTGTCTCCAACCTTGCCTCCCAAAATAGATGCTTGCCAGTGTTGTTTTATTCCATTTTAGGGAAACTATATGTGAAGCTACCGACAATGCAAAAGGGAAACTTGCGGGCCCACAGCCAACGGATGAGGGGGAGAGTCACAGAGGAGACCCAAAATCCCACGGAAGCCACAGACAGCAGAAAGAGTCCCGCCACAGGGAACAGAGGAATTGCAGAGGCCAAGATGTCCAGTGCAGAGGCCAGACTCACATGATGGAGTGAGCGAGAAGCTACATTCATATGCTGTGGTATGGGAAAGATTAGGGAGCCGCTGAGAGGTGCAAACAAGTCTGCACAGCCACATAGAAGTTGCCTAGACCACCGAGGACTAAGAAAGGGGATTGACCCACCCTATGCAAACAGGCCTACTGGGGGCCCTCTCAGGGAAGGGACCCGACTCACGAGCAGGAACATTGGTCCCACGCACACCGCCATCCACAATGTATGGAGAAAGTGGGCAGGGCTTAGCCCACTTCTTATGATTTCACATAACTTACCCTCCCTGATTGGGGAAGTATGAGGAGTCAGAAATTAAAGCCGAACACAAAGGTGTTACATTTTCAATCAGAGACATTTTTATTAAATAAAAATGGGTTGGGAAAATGCCTCTCTAGCCCTATCTAAATAAGAACTTCTCTGCCTAGAAACCAAAACTAAGGATCTGTCTGTGTCAGGATGTCAGTAACTGAAAAGCCGTCCTTGTGTCCAAAACGTCTAGCCTGACCCTACACTACAAACAAAACAACAAAGGGGTGCAAGGAAATGACTTTAACTTGATATTGGCAAAAGTGTTAAAACCTAAAAATATAACAATGATTAAAACGAAAATGTTCTCTACGGTAAAGACCCTTGGATCCAGATGGTGATCCCCTTCCCCTAGTTTCTTAAATAGGATGGCAAGGATGTCTCTTTAACAGTTCCTTCGTGTCTTCACTGGACTCACAAAGGTTTTGTTTAAACAATAAGTTCTGTAACAGTCTTTCTTTAGTATTTCTTGTAACTCTGCGGATCTCCTGGTATACTCCCCTGCCAGGAATCTTTATACAATTTCAACTGCCTGGTGTACTCGCCTGCGAGGACTTCTTATGTGTTTTAAAGTACTTTGGCTTTACCACAATAGCATATACCGTGAGGTACTTGGTATAACTGTCTATGGTAACCTTTGCTCAATCTTTTCCCCTACACTGTCAGCTCATGCATCTGTACTTGATTGGGGTTTACCTTTGTACTTTGCCTTGTCGGCATTCAAATATTCGTCTTATTGGTTGTTGAATTTGTACTTTGCCCTGACTGCATTCAGACAAATTTAGGGTATTTTCTGCATCAGCAATTTCGTACCATTCAAATATTTGTTGCCGTGCTTGTCGGAATGCCCCAGGAACCCTAGCTGCTTTGGGCAGACTCGCTGGTTCTTCCAGTTTCTCCGATTCTGCTTGCACCTCTGCAGTGTGGCTCCTTCACCCGCTTTCCACTTTGGAGTGTGCGGATGTTCTTCCAGCACCCTGCGCGGCTCCGCGATCACATGCCGGCTTTCCTTTTCGTCTTGGACTGGAGAACGCTGTCTGCTCGAGTGGTCTAACAACCAGGAGCTCCTGCACGGCTCCCAGCACCTCCATGGGCCATCTTGCTCACCTGCAGCATTTCTCCTTCTATCCTGGCAGCCTTTTCCGGGTGCCTCGAATTCATGAGCCTCAGCATGGGGTTCAACGCCTTCTCCTGCACTGTTCGGTGTAATAGTATGGTAGCCATCTTTTAATGTCCAGCGCACTGAAGGCTTTGAAAAACAACTAGCCTACATGTTGTACTTTGAGCTCCTGTCCCTTTGCACACACTCCCTCATCCTCCTCCTCGTCTCAGTACCTGGGTGGTTATGGGAGTTGGAGTTGTGATGAATCCAGTGGAGTCATCACTGATTCCCCGGTGGTGACTTCCTCCTATGTGGCCATGGGGCAGCAGCCCCTACCTCACCCTGATCCTGATCCTGGGGGTGGCAATATGAGGGAGGATCACATGGGAGGAGACAACTACCGGGGGAGGTGGTGAGTCCATCAGATGAGATGCAGTATTCCACACTTTCTCCTGAGGAAGACCCTATAATACCTAAGTCCCTAATGGCCTATTTTCATTCTAGTCAAGTCCCCATCCATGACTCAAACACTCACAACTCATACTTAACCTCTTCTGTTTCTGATGTGTCTTTATGTGAGACTTTTGAACAACACAATCCAAGAAATCCAATAACATCTATGGACTTCAACTCCCATAAATCCTCAGGTAGTGAGATGAGGAGGAAGAGGAAGGAGTTTATGCAAACCAAGAGAAGTCCGAAGCCTAATGTGCAGGCTAGTTGTTTTACTTGAACTAAAGTGCGCAGGACTTTTAAAAATGGCATCAGCACTAATGAAAAAAAAAATGTGGGAGAAAACAGAGAAAGAGAAAGCAGTACGAGAGAGGCGTGCAAATCCAAGTGTCGACTTGTGAACGAGAGACACACATACTGGTGTGCCAAGAACAGAGGAGATGCACAGCAAGCACTCCTGTAGAACCATGGAAGCACTGGGAGCCACAGAGGTGCTCCTGGAGGTACGGTCGTGCAGAGAGGCAGCGCTCTCCTTTCCAGACCACAGAGGAAAACTGGGGAGTTATCATGCAGCTGCAAGAAATGCTGGAGAAATGTTCACACAGTGTGAGAAGCCAAACCAATGAGGAAGCCTAATCGCAGAGGCATGCCAAGAATTGGAGACGCTGGGAAAGACTGGTGAGTCTGCCTAAAGGAGTTGGGGACCATGCTGACATGCATGCAACCAAGTGATTGAATGGTATGAGATTGCTAAAATGTATGCGAACCCAGCAGGTCATCCCCACTGCCCGATTCAACCCCCTTGGCTAAGGGCCCCGGGCAAAGGGTAGCTCCTACAGTTGCAGCTCCAGAGGGTGTTTGCCGGTGTTCACCATGGGAGCATGCAGTGCAGCCATCAACCAGCAGCAACTAACAAAGTAAGAAAGGTGAGGGCCGGGGGAACAGCCATTGCTGCTCACTATGGAACTGTCAGCCCTCTCTTATTACCTCTATTATCTAATTCTGCAGTCTAATGCACTTGGCAGTTGTATGTCATTCTTATCTGGCATTGGTGAATTGTCATAATTAGCCTGTGGGGCTTTATCCCTCTTTCTAGGAAAGTCGAAGCTGAGTGTTTTTGTATTTGCTGCTGTGTTTAAAAAATCAGGCTGTTCCCTCTCTTCTAGGAAAGTCGAATCTGTGTGTTCTTGCATTTGCTGCTTTGTTTAAAAAGTATGCCTTTATGTCATGATCTCTGCTTCCAAAAGGTCAGGGTTTTCCCAACTCCCTTGGAAGCAGATCCATAACCCAGGTTCCGAGTGCCAACCAGTCCCAATTGGGACCTTTTGGACCCAGTCCTGGCGCCAGTGGCACCAGGCTCATAAATATGCCCAGTCCCAGCGCTGGAAGCGCCGGGCTCATAATGCTTGGGTGGACTTACCTGCAGCAGACCATGCTGCTTACTTGCCTGCCAGTTGAGCCTCTGATCCTCTTCTGTTTGGAACTACTTTTCCTGTTGGGTGGGGCAGGAGCCACTCCCTAGATTCAGAACACTGGAACTCTTCTGGAAAGCAGGAACTCTTTTCTTACCTAGGCGTGGCTGTGGAAGGAGACACCTAAGCACTACAGGAGGCTATTTAAACCACACCCGATGGATGAATCTTGCTTTGCGTTATTCTGCATCCTCTGCAGCAGAACGCTCATCGTGTCTTCTGCATCTGATCCTGGGCCTAAGGAAAAAGGCTTACCATCCTGAATCCAGTCTTCAGCAACACCTATAAAGACAAGAAAGAACAGGTTAGCATTACGGTCTTCAGTGACAGCTCTTCACTTACCTGGTCCATCGGCTGTCACCAACGCCTCGCGCTGCATTCCGGCATCTGAAAGACAAGGGCTTACCTACTCTTCGTGCGCTCCGGAGGTCTTCACACTGCATTCCGGCATCTGAAAGACAAAAGCTTACTAACTCTTTGCACGCTCCGGAGGCCTTCGGCGCTGCATCCCACATCTGAAAGACAAAACAAGGTGCGTTTAAAGACATTGGGGAACTTTAATACTCACGTGCCATTACTCCTTTCCACATCTAACCCAGTGGGTATTCCGGCACCCTGCAGCC
Organism: Ambystoma mexicanum; assembly: GCF_040938575.1. NCBI lineage: Eukaryota > Metazoa > Chordata > Amphibia > Caudata > Ambystomatidae > Ambystoma > Ambystoma mexicanum. The sequence goes on along the minus strand of NC_090934.1, from coordinate 257,185,625 downwards.
GCTCCGAACTTGTACCTGCAAAATAAAAAGACAGTTAGAGCGCATCGTGAAGCAGGCAACAAGCGCTTACTTACGTGCTTCCAGGCGCTTCTATTCATCACACGGGCTCCATCTTCAACTCACTTCAGCCCGTCATCCGCCATCGCCGGAACCCTGCAAAACAAGAAACATCATTACTAAAGACTTTAAAGACATTAGAATTACTCGAAACTTACCGTTCGTGCAGTAAACGACGGACAGCAGTCCTCTGAAATCAAGAGGCCTGCTCCCCTTATCCAGTGAAGAAACTGGTTACAGCACCCTGCCCCGAGGCAGATGGAGAGCACGGCGTTCACTTACCTAAGGTGAGAGCGTTAACCTTTGGGGTTCTACAGGAGAAGAGAAAGGGAAGAAGAGAGAGACATTCAATAACCCAGTTCCTTAATCCCATATTTTCTATCTGCAGACATCTTACCCTTCGAGTCAGACATACAGTGCACAGAGGTCCAGCCCAAAGAGCCAGCCGTGTGTTACACATCACCTTTGAAGATACGGTATACGCCCAGTCAAGACCGGCGCCTCTACGGGAATCAGGTGAGCGTTACAGAACGCAAAGCCTACCACAAAACTCCCGTCCAGGCGCTATGGAAACCTCGGATACCTACCAGCTAGCCCAGTTACTTGGGGAACTAAGGGCAGAAGTGCATGCAGCCCGTCAGGAAACGAACGCTCTAAGAAGGGAACTGATTATTTCCAAGGAGCGAACAGATGATCTCGCTAGACAATTGCTACAGTCACAAGCCGGAAAGACCCCGTTACCCGCATCTGGGGGAAATCTTCCTTCTACATCCTCTATGAATCCAGTGCAGATCAACCTACCTGGGAATGTACCTCTGGCTCCGCCCGAACGATTTTCTGGTGACCCAAAGAGATTTGCAGTATTTATCAATCAGTGCCGGTTGCATTTCTTATGCCGGCCAGCAGCCTTTCCAACTGATCAAGCTAAAGTAGCTTTCATGCTTTCGTACCTTAGTGGCAATGCGGCAGACTGGTCGATCCCTCTAGTAAATCAAGATGATCCGGTCCTCCATGATTTTCAAGCTTTTCAGCTCAGTATGGAAAAACTGTTCGCAAGACATTCACAGGGGCAGGCCTTGGACAATGAGCTTCTTTCGTTGCGACAAGGTAATCAAGACCTTTTGGCTTATATTGCGTCTTTCAACAGACTGATAGTGGAAACTCAAAGGCCTGAGGACAAAAGGATTACGCTGTTTTATAGAGGTCTACGTGGAGAGCTCAAAGATGTGTTAGCCCAAGTAGTGAATCCCCCACAAGATTGTTCGGACTATATAGACTTAGTCGTTCAAATAGATCACAGACTGCAGAACAGGAAGGCCGATCGTTCCAAGTTTGATGCTCGAGTATTTTCCAAACCGCCAACTCCTTCCAAAGGAGTAGACTCCGGGGAACCCATGCAAATAGGGGGTCTGAAAGGTCCTCTAACACAAAAGGAGCGGGAAAGGAGAAAACAGTTGCAATTATGCCTCTATTGCGGAAACTCGGGGCACTTTCTTCGAGACTGTCCGGTGAAACCTGCCAAGAAGGCAGTAGGAGCTGCAGTTACCAAAGTTACAAACTCTGAGCAGGGAAACGACCTCGCCCGACAAGAATAGAGGTCCTCTTGCCGAGCGTGAAAACCAGTTCCGTGACCTCGCATTTCGTGATACCTATGGTCCTCATTAGCCCTGATAATCCGGATCGATTACATGCAATTGAAGCTTACGTCGACAGCGGTGCCATCGGCAATTATGTGGATCATGAAATGGTTTTGAGGATGAATCTAACTCTTTGTCCCAAGGCTGTAAAGAACGTCAGTACTACGGTGGATGGTACGGAGATAGCCTCCGGGCCAGTAACGCATACCACTCAAGAAGTGACGCTAATAAGTCAAGATGGACACCATGAGAAGATCGTGTTCGATGTGATCAAGGCCCCTCAGTTTCAGTTTATTCTAGGAATACCTTGGTTAGAGAAACACAATCCTCTGATCGATTGGCGAGCAAGAACGGTCCAGTTTCCAGAATGTGTCTCTACTCGTCACCCTCCACCTGGTGTTGCACTGGCAGCAATTTCTTCAGAGACTCCCCAGTTACCTCCCGAATACCTAGAATACCAAGATGTTTTCCGGAAGGATCAGGCTAACTCTCTACCTCCTCACAGGTCTTATGACTGCCAGATAGACCTGATACCTGGATCTACTCCTCCTTGTAGTAGAATTTATGCCCTCACCGAGCCTGAGAACCTTCATCTTCGACAATACCTGGATCAATACCTGGCAAATGGGTTTATTCGTCCTTCCAAGTCCCCTGCTTCTTCAGCTTTGTTCTTCGTTCCAAAAAAGGAAGGAGACCTTAGAACTTGTATAGATTATCGCTCCCTGAACCAGATCACCATTAAGAATAGATATCCGTTACCTTTGATCCCTGAACTCCTGGACCAAGTCAGAAAAGCATGCATATATACAAAGCTGGATCTTAGCGGAGCTTACCACTTGGTACGAGTAAAAGAGGGCGATGAATGGAAGACGGCCTTCCACACCAAGTATGGGCTATTTGAATATCAGGTCATGCCCTTCGGACTTTGCAATGCCCCGGCCGCCTTTCAATATTTTATGAACGATGTCCTCAGAGAGCTCATAGATGTGTGTGTTGTTGTTTACATTGACGACATCCTCGTTTATTCTTCATCGGAATCTGAACATCGGAAACATGTGAAAATGGTCCTCGAAAGATTGCGTCAACACAAACTTTTCGTTAAGTTGGAAAAATGTGTTTTCAACGTGACTGAAGTTGAATTCTTGGGATTCATATTATCCCCTGGCGGAGTGCGTATGGATTCAAAGAAGGTCGATGCAGTTCTCAAATGGCCATCACCATCCTCCGTAAAAGGTGTGCAAAGCATGTTAGGCTTCGCTAACTTTTACCGCAGGTTTATCCCCGAATTCTCTCGAATAGTCCAGCCCATCACTGCCTTGTTAAAGAAAAACAAACGTTTTGAATGGTCTACCGAGGCGGAACAAGCTTTCCAGGATTTGAAGACTAAATTTATCTCTGCACCAATCTTAAAACACCCTCGCCCCGAACTCCCCTACATCGTGGAAACTGATGCTTCAAGCCTTGCCATGGGGGCAGTTCTATCACAAAAGGACCCGGTAACCAATCAGTTGCATCCCGTGGCATTTTGGTCCCGCAAAATCTCGCCTCCTGAAATCAATTACACAATTACTGACAAGGAACTTCTGGCTATCAAGTCTGCCTTTAAGGCTTGGCGGCATTATCTGCTGGGGGCCCGACACACCGTTACTGTGATTACGGATCACCGAAACCTGCAATATTTGAAAACCGCAAAAGCCCAATCCTCTAGACAACTCCGTTGGGCATTATTCTTTGCCGAGTTTGACTTCATAATTACCTATCGACCTGGTACAAAGAACGGTAAAGCTGATGCCCTTTCTCGGATGGGAGTGGAAGAACACTTGATCAACCCTAAACCTGTACCAATCATTCCCGAACAAAGAATTCTGGGTGTAATCGCCACAGAATCCATAGAGGAAGTTAAGGATAAAGCCAGGCAACTTGTAACTCCAGCAGACATACAGAATTGGCATCTGCAGGGAAAGGACTTTGCAGTAAAGGACAACTTATTGTATTTCCAAGAACGATTATACCTACCCAGCACAGATTTACAGAAAAAAGTAATCTCTTGTTATCACGATTCTTTAATGGAAGGACATCCCGGTATGGCCAAGACCTCAGAAAAGATCAAGCGCTACTTCTGGTGGCCGTCTTGGAAAAAAGATATCAGAGACTTTATAATGTCCTGTGGAGTATGCGCCCAAAACAAGAGTCAAAAGGAAAGACCAGCAGGCCTCTTACGCCCTATTTACATCCCACCTCGCCCTTGGCATACGCTTTCTATGGACTTCATCACCGATCTACCTCCATGCTCCGGATACAATACGATTCTAGTAATCGTGGACTTATTCTCCAAGATGGCGCATTTCATTCCGCTCAAAGGCTTGCCAACAGCAGCAACTCTGGCCCGAGAATTTCTCGAAAACATCGTCCGACTGCACGGTTTTCCTTCGGTTCTAATTTCGGATCGAGGTAGTCAATTTATTTCTCATTTTTGGCGAAGTTGCTGTCGGTCGGCTCAAATTGATGTGAGACTATCGACCAGTCACCACCCTCAGACCGACGGACAAACCGAGAGGACCAATCAAACTCTGGAACAGTATTTACGCTGCATGCTGCAACAAACTGAAAAAACTTGGAAAGACATCCTTTGGATAGCCGAATATGCCTACAATAACTCTGTCCATTCGGGAACTGGGAAAACCCCGTTTTTTCTTTTGTACGGCAGTCACCCTCGAACCTCGGAGTTGGATCCCCTCCAAGATCTTGAAACACCAGCAGTAGACTACCTGCATTCTACAATCACCCAAGCCTTTAAGGAAGCTGTTTCTCACCTTCAAAGGGCTAAAGAACAATACAAGAAAGGAGCAGATCAACATCGGAAGGAAGCCCCTCAATATCAAGTAGGGGATCAAGTCTGGTTATCCACCAAATATCTACCTCTAAAAGGGCCACGCACATTCAACCCAAGATACCTTGGTCCCTATTCCATCACTACCATAGTAAACCCAGTAGCGGTCAAGTTGGACTTGCCCCCGCACATGAAGATACCTCCGGTCTTCCACGTCTCTCTATTAAAACCCGTGCAACCTCAAACCCGACTAACTAAATCTCCAAAACCTATCCTTGTTGATGGAGAACTCGAGTTTGAAGTCAAAAGCATTCTGGACTCCAAGATCTCCAAATCTAAACTATTTTACCTAATTGACTGGAAAGGCTACGGGCCCCCAAGAGAGATCCTGGGAACCTGCTGAATATGTCCACGCTCCTCGCCTAATCAAAAGATTTCACCGAACATTTCCTGACAAGCCAAAACCCCCGGAGAAGCCCGGTTTGGGAGGGGCCTTGAGGGGGGGTACTGTCATGATCTCTGCTTCCAAAAGGTCAGAGTTTTCCCAACTCCCTTGGAAGCAGATCCATAACCCAGGTTCCGAGTGCCAACCAGTCCCAATTGGGACCTTTTGGACCCAGTCCTGGCGCCAGTGGCACCAGGCTCATAAATATGCCCAGTCCCAGCGCTGCAAGCGCCGGGCTCATAATGCTTGGGTGGACTTACCTGCAGCAGACCATGCTGCTTACTTGCCTGCCAGTTGAGCCTCTGATCCTCTTCTGTTTGGAACTACTTTTCCTGTTGGGTGGGGCAGGAGCCACTCCCTAGATTCAGAACACTGGAACTCTTCTGGAAAGCAGGAACTCTTTTCTTACCTAGGCGTGGCTGTGGAAGGAGACACCTAAGCACTACAGGAGGCTATTTAAACCACACCCGATGGATGAATCTTGCTTTGCGTTATTCTGCATCCTCTGCAGCAGAACGCTCATCGTGTCTTCTGCATCTGATCCTGGGCCTAAGGAAAAAGGCTTACCATCCTGAATCCAGTCTTCAGCAACACCTATAAAGACAAGAAAGAACAGGTTAGCATTACGGTCTTCAGTGACAGCTCTTCACTTACCTGGTCCATCGGCTGTCACCAACGCCTCGCGCTGCATTCCGGCATCTGAAAGACAAAGGCTTACCTACTCTTCGTGCGCTCCGGAGGTCTTCACACTGCATTCCGGCATCTGAAAGACAAAAGCTTACCAACTCATTGCACGCTCCGGAGGCCTTCGGCGCTGCATCCTGCATCTGAAAGACAAAACAAGGTGCGTTTAAAGACATTGGGGAACTTTAATACTCACGTGCCATTACTCCTTTCCACATTTAACCCAGTGGGTATTCCGGCACCCTGCAGCCGCTCCGAACTTGTACCTGCAAAATAAAAAGACAGTTAGAGCACATCGTGAAGCAGGCAACAAGCGCTTACTTACGTGCTTCCAGGCGCTTCTATTCATCACACGGGCTCCATCTTCAACTCACTTCAGCCCGTCATCCGCCATCGCCGGAACCCTGCAAAACAAGAAACATCATTACTAAAGGCTTTAAAGACATTAGAATTACTCGAAACTTACCGTTCGTGCAGTAAACGACGGACAGCAGTCCTCTGAAGTCAAGAGGCCTGCTCCCCTTATCCAGTGAAGAAACTGGTTAGAGCACCCTGCCCCGAGGCAGATGGAGAGCACGGCGTTCACTTACCTAAGGTGAGAGCGTTAACCTTTGGGGTTCTACAGGAGAAGAGAAAGGGAAGAAGAGAGAGACATTCAATAACCCAGTTCCTTAATCCCATATTTTCTATCTGCAGACATCTTACCCTTCGAGTCAGACATACAGTGCACAGAGGTCCAGCCCAAAGAGCCAGCCATGTGTTACACATCACCTTTGAAGATACGGTATACGCCCAGTCAAGACCGGCGCCTCTACCGGAATCAGGTTAGCGTTACACTTTACCCTCTATCCCTCTATCTTGTTTTTTCCCTCTGTCCTGATAACTAGCTTCTAGGTGTTGTGCTTTCTGTTATATGATGTAACCTAGGCCTTTTTCCCTTCCTGAACACTTGACTCTAGGTTGTTGCATTGATGTTGGTTGTAGTTGGTGTCATGCTCTGCAGTTCCTCCCTCTCTCCTGCCTTCCTTTCTCCGCACTCCCCCAATGGAGCTCTCAATCTCCCCTATCTTCTCTAATTGCTATTCTATCATCTATCCTATTCCTCTGACAAAGTCTGGAAGGAAAACATTCAAGAAGGATCTCCTGGTCTCCAAACCAGGCCTGCCCATTGCTGACACCGCTTCTTCCAGGCAGACTTTCACTGACATCCTCTTTGTCGTTCCTTCTCCGGACCTTTGGATTCCCCTTATGGTCTCTGTGCTCTCCCCTTTCTCGCCCATTAATGGTGGCACCTACCTAAATGGCATTGTCATGGTCCAGGGCTGTCAGACCAGCATCCTCCTTCTTGACCGGTGTTTTCTGTCTCTCATCAACTTCCTCCCCTCTCCTGCCACTCCTCTTTCTGCCACTCCTCTGGCCCTCTGCCACATCCGACAGGTGTACCACACTCCTGTGCCCCTCCTCGCAAGACCTTCAAAAGTGGAATCTGCTCCACTTACCTACGATCAACTCTCGCACTGCTGTCAAACACTCCTCTGCCATGTGCCACCTCCTTGACAACCTCAGCCAAGATGTCCTTGCTCACACCGAGACGTTGTTCACTGCCAGTTCTGTCACAAGTTTTGAGACTCTCCTCCCTGAGGGTTACAAGATCCATTCCAAGCCCAGGCCTAACCATCCAGGGGGCAGAGTTGCCCTGATCTTCCCTGAGTGGGTCCCTGCTACTATCATACCCACTCAGGCCTACTCCTCTTTCGAATGCCTTGTCTGCAGGTTTGTTGTCTCTCCTGGCCTCTCTCTGACTCTGGCCACTATCTACAGGCCCCCTGGCCATGTCTCCCACTTCCTCCCAAATGGGCTGACCTTACCTCTTCCCTCCTGGCCCCCTCCCCCAAGCTCCTCTCCTCCTCAGAGACTTCAATATTCATCTCGACTCCCCTGATGCAGACTCTTCTGCAACATTTGTGACTCTGTTTCCCTCTCCATTCTTCCCTCCGGTCTGACTCACTCAGCCGGACACACCTAGGATGCTCTCATCTCTTCAGACATCCCCATCTCCAACCCTCTCATTACTCTTCTCTCCTGGTCTAATCCTGATCTCCTATCCTCTCACCTGGACCTCCTGGGTCCCCCGACTAAGCTCCCGCCTGCACTGCCAGCCTCCTTCTCCATCATTCGACCTATGAAGTGAGTGTCAGTTGCCGCTTTTGCCTCCACCTTCACTCCCCCCTCTTACTCCTACTCCTGCCATTGACTCACTCTGACACAGCCATTACTAACCTTCAACTGTCCATCTCTTAAACTCTGGACGTCCTTGCCCCTGTCATGAGAATCTGCATGAAACCTGCCTCCAAGTGCAACTCCTGGGATGACTCCGACCTGAAACACAAGTGTGTAGCAGCTGAGCGGAAGTGGCAGGCTTCGAGCACATCCTCTGACAAACTGGCCTGCCGCCCGCTCCAAAGGCAATACAGACTCTCCATCTGCAAGAAGAAGTGGGCCTATATCCAAGCCCACATCTCTGCGGCCAATAACAACACGACTGAACTTTTCAAACTCTGGAAGGAACTTACCAACCCTACTGCAGTCCCTACTTCTCCTCTGCCGTCCTGGCCCTCTGCTCTTCTCTGGCCTCTCACTTCATTCCTAAAACTCAGGACATCTTGTCCTCACTCTTCTCTATTCCTCACCCTTCTTCCTCACCTGCTCTCAGGCCTCCCTTGGCCCTCTCTGCCTCCCCTCCTACTAACCTCTTTTTCTCCCCTTACACCGGAGGAGGTTTCTAGACAAGTCCGCCCTATGAAAGTCGCATCCAAACAGGCGCTCCCCTGTTCATCCAGAATTATCGAGAACAACATTGTCTTCCTTGCTCCAGCCTTGGCCGATTTCTATCACTCCTTTGCCACTGGATCCTTCCCCTCACTCCTCAAGCACTCCCTTTTACCCTCTCCTCAAAAAGCCTTCTGTCAACCCTTCATGTCTGGAAAACTAAGGCCTTATCTCCATTCCCCCCTTCCTGGGCAACCCGTGAAGACCTGCTCTCTAATCTTGGTTCCACCTCTCCTTCCGTTCTCATCCTTCTTGACCTTTCCTCTGCCTTTGATACAGTCAATCATGGCAGCCTGATAAATCGCCCCCGTGATACCCTTGGCATCACGGATCTGGCTCAGGACTGGTTGACCTCCTTTCTCCCTGACCAACCTTCCCGGGTTCAACTGGGCCCTTTTCTCTCCACCATCTCACTCTCCACCTGCGGTGTCCCTTGGAGCTTTGTCCTCTCGCCTTGGCTTTTCAACATCTACCTGGCCCCTCTAGCCCATTTGATCTCCACCTTCTCTCCTATTCTTACAGTGTTATGCGGATGACATGCAGCTCTCCTTCAAGCTTCCCTCCTCTGCCTACTCCTCTTCCTCTCTTTCTCTCTCATTCCTGACTGCCTGTCTGCTATTCAGGCGTGGTGCACTGCTAGCAATCTCTGCCTTAATGCCACTAAAACAGAGATCCTTCTCATTGGGACCCCTGCTCCCTTTTTCTCTCCCGCTCTCTGGCTGCCCTCCATGGGCCCCCTGCCCTCACCTTCTTGTGTGGCAAAACCATTGGTGTCATCTTCGACTCCTCTTTCTCCCTCTCTCCACTCATCACAGACCTTGCAAAGAAGGCCCACTTTCAGCTGCTCCTCCTCAGAGGCATTCTCCTTTTTCTCACCTTCCCCCAGAAACTCAATGGGCCTCATTACGACCCTGGCGCTAATGGGTTAATGGTGCCGTAAAAGGCTGCGGCACCGTTAACCCATTTGCGCCTAATTAAGAGGTCCCTTTGCGGGACCCGACCTTAACGGCTGGTCTAGACCAGCCGTTAAAGCAGGGACCTGCAAAGGGACCTTCGCGGTAAGTACAGTACCGCAATTTGCGGTACCGTACTTAGCGCCTTCGCCATTCCCATTATGCCCTATGGGGCAAAAATGGGAATGGGGAAGGGCCATGGGGAAATGGGGAAATACCGCCCCGCCAACCTTGGAATGGGGGGGTATTTCCCCATTTCACCATGGCGGACACGTTACGATACCGGCACCAACCATGGTGCTAATAGCGCCATGGTTTAGCGCCAGTATCGTAATGAGGGCCAATGTCTCCAGAGCTCTGGTCCTCTCCAGGCTGGACTACTGCAACAGCCTCTTCCTCAATCTGCCTACCTCCCCCCTTCACCCTCTTCAACTAAACCAGAACAGGACTACAAGACTTATCCTTGGCCTCAAGCCCAGGGACCCCATCTTTCCAGCCATAAAATCTCTCCACTGAGTCCCGGTTGCTGCAAGGATCAGGTTCAAGACGCTCTGCATCATCCACAAGATTTTCCGGAGTCTTGGACCCCTCTACATCCAACTCTCTCTCCTCTCCCCAAATACCTCCTTCAGTCGTCTAGCTCTAACTCTCTGCAGATCAGATGCTTTTCCAAGCAGAGAGTGGGGGGTAGATCTCTCTCCTCCGCAGGTGCTTCCCCCTGGAATGGCCTCCCTGCCCCTCTCAGACTTGACCCAGATCTCCTTAAGTTCCGGAAGCTTCTCAAGACCTTCCTTTTCTCTTCTTCCTTCCCTCTCCCCTGCTATGTCCCTGTCTGTCTCTTGACTGGCTGCCTGATTCCTTCAGGGTCTTAGAGGGCACCAGCCCCCCTTAATCCAGTCTACCTGTGCACTTAGTCTCCCCTGACCGCCCCTCAACCTGCTTTTGCCCTTCCGGGTCCCTTCCCCTGCACTAGCCTGGCTGGGCCTGAACCCTTGTAGCCCTTCCAGCTCCTTATCTCGCACTCAGCTCGTGGACCTTCATTCTCCTGCACTCTCTGCTTTCCTTTGGCTCTGTCCACCTGGCCTCCCCTGGCACTCGCTTTTTCTCAAGGGCCCTTCCGTCCAGACCGGCACTTCTCTTACTGCACTTGCACGATCCGAATGTCACAAGGCCTAGTAGGATCGTTTTTGTTTTGTCCTCCTTGTTCCCTCACCCGCTTGTCTTGTTGTGCCTCGAAACACATTTTGTATAGGCACATTATAAATACCCAATAAATAAATAAAAATAACACAGACAATACTGAAAAGTGGTTTGAATGCAGACAAAACCTGATTCCAATTCAATACCTGCTAAGAAGAATATTCGAATGCAGACAATATAAAGTGCAGCAACATACCCAGTATATGCTGCTGTGGTACAGTGAAAAGAACAGTGAAACAAATAAGAAGTCCTTGCAGGCAAGTACACCAGGCAACTGACATTTTGTGAAGATACCTGGCAGGGGAGTATACCAGGATATCTATTGGTTTTTCAGAAGGATTGATGGCAGAGGAGTATACCAGACAATCTGCAAAAGTTACAAGAAACACTAAAGAAATACTGTATTGGAATGTATTGTTTGAACAAGAACTTTGTGAGTCCAGTGAAGACACAAATGAGACACTCTTGCCATCCTACCTGAAAATCCACGGGAAGGGAACCAACCTCTGGATCCAGGGATCTTTCCTTGGAGAACACTCTTTGTTAGAGTCATCCTTACATTTCTGGTTGTGAACACTTTTTTGCTAACATTAAGTCAGTTTAGGGTGTTTTGGACACAACGACGGCTTTTTAAGTTACTGACTACTTGACACAGACAGATCCTTAATTTTAGTTTTCTAGGTAGGGGAAATTCTTCTTTAGAATAGGGTTAGAGAGGTGTTTTCCCAACCCACCTTTTGTTTAATTAAATATCTGACTTTGAGAATACCATTTCCTTGTGTCCTGCTCTCATTTCTGACTCTTCACAGAGTCCATGGATGTCATTAGACTTTTTAACTCCTGGATGGTTTTTCTAAGAGATTTCTCATAAAGGCATATCCGAAACAAAAGGTGTTATGTGTGTTTTGTGGGTGTTTGGATAAAAGGTGGGATTCTGACAAGAGTAGTGTAAAGGTTTCTTAAGGTTTCTCACAAAGGCCACACTAAGGCCTGTTGGGTGCCTGTGCCTTCCGCACTCCACATCATCTGCCCAGGGAAGAGGGCAGGAGCCCTCTCCCCCGCCCCGAAGCAGCCAGCAGCACAGACGAGGCCCACAGAGACCGCCTGACTAGGTCTGAGAGGCCTGCCTGACCTCTCCATGCCGGGCGCAGCGCGGCGCCAAAACGAGGCTGAGACCGCCTCTTAGCTCGAACGAGCATCCGCCGGCAGGCGGATTCGCCGGCCCTCACAAAGGCCACACTAAGGCCTGTTGGGTGCCTGTTCGGAGCCTAAGGAGCCAGGGACCAGGAACGCTGCCCCTACCTCTCCAGAGCCATCATGAGCAGGAGCTCCTTCCATCTACTGCTGGAGCAGTAGCCAGCCCTGCCTGACACCAGGTATGTCACGAGTCCCTAGCCGCAGCACGAGCGTGCGTCTTGAAGGCAACACGCGGCGGATTATTTAATAATATCCGCGCCGCTCAAGCGTTGCCTAGTGTGGCCTTCTCCAGCCAGGATCTGCCCCATTATTGCACTCAGAGTGCATCCAGCCACCAATTGAAGCCCCTAGGTCCACACCATTTATAGATGGCTGACCGTCGCATCTTCAGCCCTCCACCCGGCCCCGCAACCCTGCAAACATCGTGATTGGCCCCTCTCCTCTACTGGGAGCCAACCACAAGCCAGCAGGCTTCGAACCGGCCCACCTCGAAGGCACTGTACACTGTGCCTATCTCTAGCTGTATACGCCATCGAGCATAGGGCTAGATCCCCTGCCCATCTCCTCTGGGGCAAGCATACTGCCCCTTACAGCAACCTTTTTTCCACTGCTCCAGCCAGCAACCTGAACTGCTTCAAGCCTTCACTGAACCCTGTTTTTGCAGTACGGTCTAACACAAACTACTTTCACATTGTGTTGTGCCTTATGGTCGCTTAGAGACCACTGTGACATTGTGTTGTGCCTTAGGGTCGCTTAGAGACCACTGTGACATAGTGTTATGCCTTAGGATCGCTTAGAGACCACTGTGACATTGTGTTGTGCCTTAGGGTCGCCTAGAGACCACTGTGACATTGTGTTATGCCTTAGGGTCGCTTAGAGACCACTGGGACATTGTGTTGTGCCTGATGGTCGCTTAGAGTACACTGTGTACTAGCACTGTGTATTAGCACTGTGTATTAGCACTGTGTACTAGCATTTCTCTGATTCTCTGCGTTAGTACCCTCACTGCAGCACCATTGTGCACTAACATTGCGTACTAGCTTCTCTCTGATGATTTTGTGCGCCAGTTCCCTCTAAATTCAGATATGATCACCTGGACCTTCCTCATTATGTTCCCATTCTGCCTGGTCCCCCATGACACCCCTTGTACAGGGCCACACTTTCGCTTACACCCCAATGGCCTCAGCAGACTAGCCTGCCCCAGACATTATCCCATACCCTGCCCCACCCCCTTCCTACCCAACATCAACCCCTTCCAGCCTACCTCCTCCATCGACTCTCATCGCACAGCAGACACCTCCAGCCCCCAAGAAGCATCACAAACTACTCCCATCGGCCAATCCACTATCACGAACCTCACTACCAGCAAATCCTATCCCTGCTCAGGCTTATCGAGACTCACCCGACTCAGATCCAGAACACACACACCCGTATCCTTCCTCAATCTAGGCAACAAAGAAAATATAACCTTAACCAAATCTGCCCCTCCCTGCACACGCCCTACACTTCCGTCGGACCAGATATCACACGTCCTGAACGCACCCTCCCCCCGCACCCACATCAAAAAATCATGCATCACCACCGAAACCATCAAAGGTGCACTCATCAATGCGAGATCTGTAGTCGCCCATGCCCTAGACATAGCCGACATTATTTCCTTCAATGATCTCGACTTCATAGCTATTACAGAGAGCTGGCTCCACCCAGCGTCTGCCCCCTCTCTATCACTTGCTATACCCAATGACTATACCATCTACCATGCAGACAGACAAACAGCTAAAGGTGGTGGAGTAGCCATCATTGCAAAAAGCTCCATCAACATAAGACACATACAAAACCAATCACTGCCATCAGCGGAACTACTCACCCTCAAACTATACACAACGCACACAAGCACCATCACCATCCACCTCATTTACAGACCGCCAGGCCCTATACTATCCTTTAATGACGACATAGCCCTTTTACTCTCTGACAATATCAAACCTAACTCTCGACTACTCATCCTAGGAGACTTTAATCTAGGTCTCAATGATGAGAAAGATGACAAAGCTCACACTGTCGCCAACACAATTTCAGAATTAGGACTCACCCACCATATCACACAACCCACACACAACAAAGGCCGCATCCTTGACTGGATAGCTGACCTCAACTGCAACACTACCATCCTTTCCAACACTCAATGCGCTTGGACTGATCACCACCTTATTACCTTCACCATCAACAAAGGCACTCAAACACCAGGGCCTTCCTCCAATGCCCCACCCACACTCACAAGAAACAACAAAAATATTACACTAGAGAAACTCCTCCCGTTACTCCAACCCATCATCGACTTCTCACCCACCATGACCAACCCTACTGAACTAGTAGAGTTATACAACACAACTATCCTTAAGGCCATAAACACCATAGCACCACTCAAGCTTCGGAAAGCCAAACCACGAGCACACCTCAATTCTTGGTTCACCCCCAAACTAAAAACACTCCGCAAATCCAAAAGACAAGCTGAATTAGCATGGAAACAGTCACCATCCACTATTAATAAGACATCTTACGCACTGGCATCGAACATCTATAAATCAGCCATCATCCAGTCTAAAAAAAACATGTACAATGAAAGAATCAGCAACGCCAAATCTAATACCAAAGAGCTCTTCAATATCCTGAGAGAACTCGAATCACCCTCCCCCACTCCAGACACTTGTAACAAAGACATCCACTGGTGCACGAGCATCCAGGAAGCACTCCTAGGCAAAATTGCCACACTACAAGCCAAAATCCTGACAAAGAAAGAAAGCCTCACCCTCACTGATAACATCACCCCCTCTACACACACCCACACCACCCCCCAAAATGATGACAATAACCTCTTTGAGTTTTCCACCATAACCATCAAAGAGGTTGAAGAAATAATCTACTCTTTTAAACCGTCCAAATGCCAGCCCCAGTCATTAAAGATGCAGCCAAACAACTTGCTCCCTTCATCACTTCCCTCATCAACTCATCTTTCACCTCCAACATAGTGCCCAACAACCTCAAGGACTCCTGGGTTCTTCCTTTACTTAAGAAGCCCACCCTTGACCCTAATGTCCCCACCAACTACAGACCCATTACGACCGTACCCTTCCTACTAAAAATCCTCGACAGAGCTGCCTATCTTCAGATACAGAACCACCTTGAGAAAAATAACTTACTAGGACTCAGACAATCAGGATTCCGCCCCAAACACGGCACTGAGACCGCCCTGATTGACCTTAAGATACAGATGGACAACATTAAAGACAATGGTAAACTAGCCATCCTTCTCCTTCTTGACTTATCGGCCGCCTTCGACCTGGTCAACGACATCCTCTGCAAACATCTATCCTCAGCAGCCAAATTTTCAGATAACGCCAACGCATGGATCCATTCCTTCCTTAACAACAGATCCATGAGAGTCTTCGCACCCACAGCCTCTTCCATCCCAGCCCCAGTCACTTGCGGTGTCCCCCAGGGCTCCTGCGTCTCCCCCACTCTATATAATGTGTTCACGAAACCCCTCTTTGACATATTGGACCGCTTGGGTGTCATCTACACCAACTACGCAGATGACACCCAAATACTGATCCCTTTAACAGGCGACTACTCCACCGACCTCACTGCTATCAACAACATTTATTCCATTATCCAAGAATGGATGGCCAAGCATGGCCTATGCCTCAAAGACGACAAGACCGAGCTTCTTCTCCTAGGTTCCCAACCCAGACTTAATAAACTCGACAAACTCTATCAAGCATTCACTATAGACGGCAATAACATCATCGTCTCTAACAGCGTCAAAACCCTAGGAATCTACCTCGACTCCTCCCTCACACTGACAAGACAGATCAATTCCATCTCATCAGCCACTGCTTACACCTGTAAACTCATCAATGCCAGCAGACCTTACCTCTCACCATCCAACTGCATCACCTTAGCCAGAGCGCTAGTCCTCTCCAAAGTTGACTACTGCAATGCGTTATACTTGGGAACCAGTCAGAAAAACATCAACAAACTACAAGTCATACAAAACAACGCCTTGCGAGCAGCCCTGAACATACCCAAACATGAACACATTTCGGACGCCAGACGCACCTGCCATTGGCTATCCATACCACAAAGAATTGAATATAAAACCATCTCACTCACACACAAATGCCTAGCTAACCAAGCACCCAGATACCTATCCGACAATCTCAATCACCACACCCCAGCGCGCCCTACCAGATCAGCTCAAACACATTGCTTAAATATCCCAAGATTTAAGCTCCAAAAAGCAGGTGGCTCCAGCTTCCCCGTGCTTGCCTCCAAACTTTGGAATTCACTCCCACTCGAGCTGAGATCAGAACCTTCCTTTCACAGATTTAGACACAACACCAAAACTTGGCTTCTATCCAAAGAAACGTAAACTGCCTAGCCCTACCTTACTAGCATGCACCAAGACTGTAAATTTGTAAATATGTAATCGGTTTGTACATTTCTGTTGTATTATTCTTGTTGTATTCATCGCTAGCGCCTGGATGCCCTAGGGCCAGGCGGCGCTATACAAATAATAAACTAAACTAAACTAAACTTTTTCTACAAGGGGTAACCATTAGCTGACAAGGGTACGGCCTAGGGGGTAAGAGGGCCTTCCTCATGGAGAAGGGGGGATACTGCGTCTTATCCAATTAAGTCAAAGCATCTCCCCGGTAGTTGTCTCCTCCCATGTGATCCTCCC
The DNA here is from genome assembly GCF_040938575.1 of Ambystoma mexicanum. Classification (NCBI taxonomy): domain Eukaryota; kingdom Metazoa; phylum Chordata; class Amphibia; order Caudata; family Ambystomatidae; genus Ambystoma; species Ambystoma mexicanum. The sequence continues at coordinate 257,169,049 of NC_090934.1, read as the reverse complement.
CCAGGATCAGCATCAGGAAGCGGCTACCGTCCCCTGCCTCATGGGAGGAGGTTTCCACCGGGGAATCTGTGATGACTCCATTGGTTTCATCACAGAAGCCAGAGCTTTATTGGCTGGGGGTGGGGAGGGTAGCCAAGGGAGAGCCAGCCAAACCCCCGAAGGAAACATGAAGTGTGGGTTATCTGGGTGAGGTCCATGGCAGATGTGGATCAAAAGGCCAGCAGGAGGAAGGAGGGATCAGCAGTTTGTGGAGGAAATATGTGCAGCAGGCGAGGTATTGGTTTAGAAGTGAAAGTGGTTCTGCAGTTTGAGTCTGCGTGTTTGGGCGGCGCATGAGTACAGTAAATTAGTATAAAGAGTGAATACAAAGCAGCTGGTACAGAGTGGAAGGAAGGGTGTTTGAGTAGTTTTGAGGGAGGAGAGTAATAGTGGTAGCAGGAGAGTAGAGAGGTTGAGTGGAGGAATGTTGAGATCAAAGGGTGGAGGTGAGAGTTGGGTGGAGGGTGAGACAGTGAGAGTAGAAGGAAGAATTAAGCGTGGGAATGAGTGAATACTTCTGAATCCAACTGAGTAAGGGCATGGTCCTTCCAAACCCTGATAGAAAATGAATATCTGGATAGAGTGGGTTGTAATTCACTGAGGGAGTTTAGCAAGCCATCATCCTGGGGAGTCATCATTGCCTAAGGCAGCAATTCGACAGCGGGGATTACCACTCTGTGGTACTAACTTATGGTTATGGAAGCCTGGGCTGGGGAGGAGATCCCAAGGGAGATGAGAAAGGGATAGCCCCAGGGGCACAAACTAGAAACCCTGAAACCTCCTTGAGTTTCAGAGTAATTTGTGTGCCATCTGTGACGGCACCCTAGTTTCAGTGTTTCTTTGTTATGTCAGCGGTATCTTTGAAGTACCAGCCCTCAAGAGCTCTCCTGGGAGGGGGTCCAGAGCCCTGGAGGAAGGTGTTACCCTTCTTCAAGGGATCAAAGAGGCAGCATCCTGGCCATTGTCCCATATGCCAGTTGGAGAGGCAGCCAGGCCAGATAGCTAATACACACTGCCACATCATAGCTGAGCTTTAGAGGCAGCCAGGTGGCTAATACACATTGCTCTTCTCATAAAGCTCATAGATGAGCTCTTCTCATAAAGCCGACAGTAGTTTGATTTAAAACTGCTGTGGCTGTATACATTTGTGACCCTAGCAGCCACCGTTTTCCAACCAGGCATGGCTTCTACCTAAAGCTTAACAGGCAACCAGGCTACACAATTATTATCCTTTGGATCAGAGGTTCAAAGGCCACCTCTGCTGCTGTCACTTCGTGTTCTAGCACCTGTCCAGAAAGTATGCAACTGTTGAACCTTCCCAGTGCCACTGCAGAGCTGGTGCTGAGGGGTCGGTAGACAATCGCAGCAAAGGCGCGCGTTTCCACATTAGTTTTGACATGAGGCATTTATAAAACAGGTAGGCGGTATATTCGGCAGTCCATCTACCCATTTTAATTATTAAAAATCAAAAAATCAAGGGCTTTTACACCCTCACAGATGTCAATCCGTAACAAAGAGACTACAAATTCAACCAAGAGACAGAACATGCATAGGTAAACCATCCAAGGGATCATGGCGAATTAAGACCTCCTAAGTGCTTGCAATGTTAGTGGTGACCACATAAGTGCATACAATGTATCTGGAGTTCCAATAGAGTACTCAGTTAAGTCCAGACAAGCCATATGAGATCAGGGCCAAATAATTACCTGAAGAGAAAGCTTTGATGTTTTTCTCTGCAATTGAAGTATGTTACCCACCAGTTTTATTTTGGTGGGAAGATCATATCCAGAGGTGAGGCAGAGGCGCAGCAACCAGATATCTTACTCCAGATTCATTTTTCTGAAATCAGCAGACACAGCTATCTAGGTGCCAGCAGATCTCAGGGGGTCTAGACTGAGGGTATTTCTTAACCCTAACCATTAACTTATCCAGAAAAGGACTGCAAGACTTGCCCTTGATCTCAAGCCCAGGGATTGTATCTCTCCAGCCCTGAAATCTCTCCACTGGCTTCCTGTGGCTGAAAGGATCAAGTTCAAGACCATCTGTATTGTCCAAAAGGCTTTCTGGGGCCGGGGACCACACTACATCCAACGTTCTCTTCCTAAACATCTTCCTTCTCGAGCCCTCCCCTCATCCACCTCCAACTCTCTGAGAGTCAGACGCTTCTCCAGGCAAAGAGTGGGGGGTAGATCTCTCTCTTCAGCTGGGGCCTCTCTCTGGAACAGCCTCCCTGCCCCTCTCAAACTTGAGCAGGACCATCTAAGGTTCCAGAAGAAACTCAAGACCTTACTTTTTTCGCTTCCGCTTTCCCTCCCCCGCTCCCTTGGTGATGTCCCTGTCTGCTGTGCACTCTGGTTACCTGGCCACCCACTGAACTTATGGGACCAGGCTCTTACACAACCAGTTACCCTTGCACTGTCTCTGGTCCTCCCAAACATTAAGGGACTGTATCTGCAACCATACAGTCCCCTGACTCTCTGCACTTATGAGTCACCACCCAAAGCACTTTACGAGCTATTTGCACTCTCCTCCCCACCCCCGGTCCTTCCCCCTTCCCCTTCTGAACGACACAAGGCCTAGTAAGATCGTTGTTTTGTCCTCCCTTGTCCCCCCTTGCTTGTCTTGTGGCGCCTAGAAACACTTGTGTACAGGCGCGTTATAAATGGCCTATTATATCATATGATATCATATCATAGCCTTGTGTTTAAGCAAAGCAGGACCCTTAATCCAATAGCCTCTGGCCATGAGGTATGGCACCTTTAAACTGATGCATGCTTTAACCAGGAGCTAGTGCAAGGAGAACCAAGATATTGTGGTGCAGCCCCATGGTTTAGGGTAAGTTTGGCTGCCTTGCCCTGTTTGATTTGAAGCTGCTAGGCAAGGTATTTGGGAAACACAGCGAGAGGTTGTAATTGCCAAAACGAGACATGGCTGTAAAGGACCGGAGGGGGGTGTCTGTACTTCTGCTCTCTATATGGTAGAGGAGAGTCACAGAGGACCCCAGCCAAGATTCTCTATTATTGGAACGTGGTCGAGCAATCAAGGCCTAGCTTCTCAGGAGGTGATGCAGGCTGGTTCCTAAGTACAGTGTAGTCCCCAAGCCACCACAAAGGTATGTCTACACACTGTATCAGTTAAAACACAGTCTTTATATAATTAATATTCAAGGTTATATACAATATCACGATAACGCACTTTGTAATCGGTTATCTAAAATGGCAAATATATACAGTTTCTACGTGGTACCACAATTACTATTAGACCTCTTTAAAGTGCATCAACAATATGGTTAAATGGCACACATGTCAAGTCCTAAAGGAAAACAACAGTAGAGAAGAGAGGGAAGCAGTTGATAAGAACAATTGGCAGAAATACTGGTCACTACCGTTAAACACAGCTCTGTGTGGAGATCCCCCCCACCTGGGCAACCTGTAGAATAAAGATACAAGCCCAGTCCATATATTGTTCACAAGAGACTTCCCAATAGTTCTGCAACCCCCAAAGTACCTGGCATTGTAGCGTTCCTCGTCGGGGAATCGACGGCCCTTCTTGAGTGTCCTCCCTTTAAGGCAGGAGTCACGGGTCGTCGAACGTCCGACGGAGAACAGGGTGAGCTACGACGGTGAAGTGGCAGCTTCTTTCCTAGCGGTGCCCATTGACTGGGAAGCGTAAACGTCCTGCAAGGAAGAGGCGCGCGGGGCACCTCAATGTCGAATGTTCTGGACCGCAAAGAGTTGGAAGAACTGTGGCCCAGCAAGGGCCTCGAGTCGTCAGCGTCTCTGTGGTCTTTAGGTGGCGGGAAACCCACCGGTGGATGCTCCTCGGCGCGTCAACGGTCAGGCCTTCTCCAGCAGGATACAGTGGCGACGATGCGGACAAGAGCGTCCTTGGATTCAAAAGTTCTTAGGCAAACGGGAGCATGGTGGCTCCGGTCGGCGACGGCAGTCCTCGACACTGGCGGACAACAGTCCGGGTGCTTCTCCTTGGAGTTCCGCAGCAGTCCCCGTCTCGGGTCAGCAGCCTGTCGTAGGTCGGTTTACCAGGGAGCTTTGACAAAGATCAGCTGGTGCACGATGGTCCCTCGTAGCTCGGGAAGAGGGCGCCTTACCAGGTCCTCTCTGGGTCAGTCCTTGGAGGCACAGCAGCTTTCAGATTGTGAAGGAGAGCAACAGCAATTCTTCTCATCCAGCAGGGCTTCAAGGTCAAGCTTCATTTACTCCAGTTACTCGTTGTAGTGGACTTCAGCTTCTGAACACGATTCCTAGCAGTGAGAGGTCACCAGATATACTGTTGATCTCCCATTCATTCCGCTGGGTCACACTCAAGCATTCAATCACAACTAAGGGCATTCATGCAGGCAGGCAGCCAATCCGGCACACAGTGCATTCAGGCCATTCACTTCTCTCCAGACACTCACAACAAGTTATGTGTATTGGGACAAGTACCCAGCCATTCAACACTCCACACTGCATTCATACCGGTTTCGAGCAGGGCTGTCTCAGTCATTGTGTCAAACACCAGATACTAGACACCCACAACATAGAATGCGTATTTGTCACACACTCCATTCACCCAGGTCCCACCCACAGGCGTACCCACAACATACGGTCGTTGAGAAGGCTCCAGCCAGTCTGGTCGGCACTTCCCCACACTACCATATATGGAACTTCCACCCAACAGCCAGTCAGGGAGAAGGGACAGAGGCAGGGCTTCCCAGGACTTCGGGAAGATCAAGGTAACAGGCGATGGAAGGCAAGAGGCTACGGGGCCATCTTGTCTCCATCAGGAATCTACCGATTCCAATGACAGGGCCTGGGCATCCCAAAATGGAGGACGCTCAGGGCACCAGTCACTTCAGCGCGGAGCTGCCACCAGCCCGTACCCTACTCTGTGGGTCACATACAGGTGCCCAAAAACATACACTCGGGGCACAGGTTTGCACCCCTACCCATGGGTGCCATAAGGGTATCCCATGGGTCTGTTCACCAAACCAAAAGAGAGAGCTGCACCGCCAGGAGTCCCACACGAAATCGTGCGCGGAAAACACGACAGAACACACTACAAAAAGCAGTAAAGGACAAGGATACAGAGGCCCTGTCACTCCGATGCATTTCCAGCATCACAATCGCCATTGCAGGTTTGACTTTACATTTCTGAGACATGCTTAGGAGAGGGAGGATATGTCTCAAGGCATTGGGTTGGAAGTGCAACTTCTTTGAGACCTTGAATCGGAGGCACAAAAGAACAGAGGTTATCAAACATAACCCTGTGGTTCTTAGCAGATAATGAACAGGTCCGAGGAACTTCAGGCAAGGAAGGGGAAGAGAAAGATGGTACTTTATTGCTTTGAGACTTTGGTGAGTACCTCCATGTCCTTCTTCCCTGACCCATCCCTTAAACATGAAGGCAACCTGCCTTCCTCTCAGATATTCTCAAATTGCTTTAAATTCTTCGTTTAACCCCAATTCCCCTCCCTAGTTAGCCACAACCATCCGAATTTGTTTTCGGTCTCCCGATACATCCTTCAGAATGTCTGCTGGGCTGAAATTCCATTGTTGCAGCAGCCCTGCTGCTGGGCTGTGGGGCAACTGATATGAATAAATGTTCCTCCTGTGGCTTGTTCCAGGTGGAGTCTACAGTGGAGAGGTGGGACTGGGACCCCTGGTGAGTAGGCACCCATGGATTGGCTGTGCCTGGCCAGATGATCAGGGGGTGTGGGACCCTGATCTTGATTTTGCTTTGGACCCATTGGAGCTAGTTGAACCAGTGGTTGGCATAAATTGCGTGTTGGTTTTGGGAACCTCCTCTCCCATTCTAGTGCAGATGGGCTTGGTTGCTTCCCGGACACTCTTGTACATGTGCTGGTTAGGATTCTGGGACACCGGTATTGCATGTGCGGGAGGCGTGCGCTACGGAAACAACCGTTTGCCAAGCAAACACACCTAGACAACAGGGTGTCAGTGCTCTGTGTATGGAGCAGTAATGTAACGGTTAGGCTTCTGTTGTTGATGCTGCGTAAAGGAAGGCCAGTCTTTTGGACAGTCTCTTGGTACAAACATGACTGAAAAAAAGCCCAGAGATGGCAGCTCGCCCTCTACAGAATCAGAGTATTCTACTGTGAAAAGATCAAAGTCTGATGAAAGGCTTGAATAGTTCAAAAAGGAGACCTCAAGGAAAAAGAACGAGGCAACATGGGGGGGAATAAGCAGGAAAGGATGCAGACATCATCCTAACTTGTCAATGTGGTCATTTACCCACTCTTCCTACATGGCCAAGAACCTTGTGGAGGAAGTTAACACTGCCTTTGATAAAATGGAAGAGAGTGCAGTTTGCCCTGAATTGATAGAGGCTATGCATCAGCAGGCAAACTTGTTGTCGGATTTGGGGTGAGAGCAGATACTTTGACAGCGGGAACATCAGTTGCAGCTGGCACCAACTACATGTAAGGGATTGGACCACCAACAATGCTAAAAGACGGTGGCCCTCCTCTTGCCATTTCAGGGAGTCGGTTGTTCAGAGATGAGAAAGTGGACATGGTCTATGAGCAGGATAAGCATGCAGGCATCTAACGGAATAAGGATGATCATTCTCGATCTGTACCAAATCATGGCATTCTTCAAAGCCAAGATATCTGGAGAACCGTTTTCAGGGAATGTCATAGAGACCCTCCTAAATCCTGGAAAGACCTTTGCCTGGGAACAAGTTGGTGGGTCCAACTATGCTCTGGACTGCCTAGCTTTGAACAGATTAGCGCTTTATCTGCAATGGCACAATTCTAGATCGGACCTCTGGTTCCTGGTGATTATCAAGGAAGGATACAAGTTCAAATTCATAGACACCCTTATCCATACAGCAGCATTGGTGACTCCGGTGCCCAAAGACAACCCCAAGGGAGGTGCTAAGAAGGAGTTACAGACCTTGTGGGAGAAGGGTTTCATTGTTCCAGTTCTGTTTAGGAACAAGGTCGAGGGTGTTACTCCATAGTGTTCAGGGTCCCTGAGGTTTCTTGGGGTGGGTTTGGGGGGGTCTATGGGGGTTAGGGGCCTCAGTGTGGTGCACAGTCATAAAAGGGTAACTTCATGAGAGACATGGCAGAGGATCAAGCCTCTTGTTTGTCAGGCAGATTGGCTGGCTTCCCTGGATTTCATGGAGGATTACCACCAAGTCCCCATAAACCAGGAGCATCATGGTTCCATCTGGTTTGCAGTGGGAAGGGAGCATTTCCATTTCACTGCACTGCCCTTTGGCCTAAGATCAGCACAGCGGGTCATCACAAACATTTTCATGCCATTAGTTGGGTTTATCAAGAGGCTGGTCAGTTTGGCAGGTATCGGAAGGAGTAGAGCTGACTTGTGACACGCTTTAGAAGCACATCTTTCTTCTGAATATAAAGAAGTCCCACCTGACACCCAACCCAGTTACTCAAGTACATGACCAGTGTGTTTCATTCCAAAAGAGGCATAAAACATCACCCAGATTACCAGAGTTTATCTCTGAGCGACAATCTGGCAGATCATTGCAGGTATTCATCAACCAGACTGATAACATGGCTCAGGTTTCAGGCACAAATGGCTGCATCTATATTTGTTACTCCATGGGCTCGTCTTCACATTCAGCACTATTATCTCTTCTCCACTGATGTTGGGATCTAGCATCCCATGCCTTCAAGAAGGGAGTGAGGATGTCGGAAGAACTCCAGACACTTCTACAGTGGAGGATAAACCTGGAAAATCTGTTGAGGGGGAGTTACCCTCGATCTCCCTCAGCCGATTGTCATCACGACTGATGCCATTGCTAATTGATGGGGAACATTTCTGGGGCTTCTTACCACTCCAGAGCTTTGGTCTCCAAAGGAGCAGTAAATGAAATCTGGTGGGAGCAATTCATGGGGTCCTTACCTTTCTTTCTTCACATAATACGGGGGAAGGCATTATTCATGAAGAGAGTCAATGTCATGACCTTAGCTTACATAACGAGTGGAAACAGGTAGATTGAGGAAGAGGCAGTTGCAATAGTCCGTAATGTGAGGGGAGAAGGAGAGAGCAGAGTCAAAGACGACTCTAAGGTTTTTTGCCTCACTAGATGGTGAGGGGAGGCGGCCCAAGAAGTGTGACCAGAGAGAGGGAGGGAATGAAACAGGGAGCTTGGGACCCTGTTCCAATGAGAAGGATCTCAGTCTTACTGATATTAAGACAGAGATCATTAGACGAGCACCATGCCTGAAGAGCAGTCAGTCAGGAATGAGAGAGGAGGAGGTGGGGAGGAGCTTGAAGTAGAGCTGAGTGTCATCAGCATAACACTTGAAATGTGAAATGAGGAGAGAAGGAGGGAATCAAGTGGGCCAAGGGGCAAGGTAGATGTTGAAGAGCCACAGAGATAGTATAGAGCCCTGAGGGATGCCACAGGTAGAGTGAGAGGTGGAGGAGAGGAAGGGGCCCAGTTGCAGTTGCACCTGGGGAGGTCGATTAGAAAGGAATGAGGTCAACCAATCCTGTGCAAGGTCTGTGATACCAAGGGTGTTGTGAAGCTGCTTTAAGAGGGTGGCATGATTGACCATGTCAAAAGCAGAGGAGAGATCAAGGAGGATGAGAACAGAGGGGGAATTAAAATCAAGGCTTGAGAGCAGGACTTCACAGGTGTTCAGAAGAGCAGTTTCCGTGCCTCTGGATGCTCTGAAGCCAGACTGGTGGTCATGGAGGCAGCCAACGGATTCAGAGTGGCGGGTCAGTTGGGAGAGGACTAACTTCTTCAAGAGTTTTCCCAAGAAGGGGGCAGTGGAGATAGGGTGCTAGTTAGCCGGGCAGGAGGGGTCTGCGGATAGCTTTTTTAGGAGAGGGTGCACTAGGGAGTGCTTGAGGGGAACGTGGGAAAGAGCCAGTGGCAAAGGAACGGTTGCAGAAATCTGACAAGGCAGAAGCGAGAGTGGAGGTGTTGTCCTTGATAGTTCTGGAGGAGCAGGGGAGCACCTGTTTGGAGGAAACTTTCATGGAGTGGACAGCTTTTGAGACTGCGTCCGGTGCTATGGGCGAGAATGAGAGTATAGCAGAGGGAGAGAGGGGGGGCCAAGGGAGACTTGAGAGCAGGTGGGGGAGAAGGGAGGAGGAGAGGAGAGGTGAGGCACAGGATGTCCTGGGGTCTGGTAGTGAAATGGGAGGCCTGTACAGTACAGAGGGCTTGGGATGGAAGAGAAGAGGTGGAGAGTGCAGTAGGATTGGCGGGTTCCTTACAGATTTTGAAAAGTCCATTGGTGGTGTTGGTGGCCCCAGAGGTGTGGGTTTGGACATGGGCCCTCTTCTTGGAGTGGATGGAGAGACGTTAGTGCCTTTGGAGCAGGCGACAGGCCAGTTTGTCAGTGGATGTGTTTGATGCCTGCCACTTCCGTTCAGCAGCTCTGTGCTATCCTTGTTTGAAGGCTGTGCCTGGACCAAGGATGATGATCTGGTCTTTGATGGTTTTGGTAGAGATTGGGTTAATCTGCAGCGAGGAGGCTCTCATGTTCTTGACAAGCAGCATGCGCTCTGATTCATGCGAGAGTCCAAAAGATGGCTTTAATCCTCTCAACGAAAAATGAGGACCCGTAACTTGCACGTACCTGAGAGAATCTTGGGGGAAATAACATTATGTGGGGGATGGGAGCACTTTGTAAATTGTGAATAAAGATCAGCAGATCAGATGAGCGACTGCGCAATGTAAAAACCTTCTGACTGCATGGGTAACCATTTTGGAATTGTAAACCTGCTTTTTAGTCTATGTGGGTGGGTTAAAAAGCACTTCCCATTTCAACTGCCAATATGTCCATAGTGTGCTAGGTTCAGAGGAAGGGGGCTGCACGGAAATACCTCTTATAGTGCTACCTCCCAGGGGGTACACAGGGTTTTAGAATACAAGCAGCAAATATAGCCCTAATTTAAAAAATGGAGCGTCAAAATGTCACTTCCCCAGAGATGGCAGAAATCATTGCACCAGTCCTGTGCGTTAGCTTGGAACACGATGAGTATGTTTTGGAATTAAATGATGAATTCATTGTCTCATGCTCTGTTAGACAAACCAGAGGTATCAAATATTCTGACGTGACGTTATGACGTGATGTTCTGACGTTCATTTGCGGATTTATATTATCTCCTGAATTTATGCCAAGACATCCATGGTGTGCATAATTGTGATGATTTGTCTGTGCAAGGTGTATATTTTTGTGTATTTTTAGATGCATAATAAAATGTAGATTTTTTAGATTTAGTTTGAATATCTATTTGTTCTCTCCTATTACCATTTTTCCTTTTTTGTTTGTTTACGGTTATATTGCCCAATTAGTAGGAATTGTTTATTCCAGTAGGAATCGCCTCCAGGATATTGGGTTATTTGTATTGTATCTATATACCAGCCCTGTGGGGACATCAATTAAACACTTTTTTTATAGGCTTGCCAATACATCGAAGACATTGTATGAGCCCACATACCCTGCAGTAACTACCTAGTTGTGAAACAAACCAGTTGTCAACAATGCTTACACTAGCGCCTCGGTTGTTTGGTGAATTGCTCCGGTGCAAATGGGAATGGAGAGCTAAGCCAAACAACAATTGGGGAAAGCCTTTTCCCCCCTTTGCATGACTGGGGACACGAAGTACACCACATACGTGGAAGGACTACTAGAGAATAGCGGGAGGCGAGTTGACTTGGAGGCAAAGTCCTGCAGAGATTCAGTGTACAGCAGTTTAAAGGTTGATGGTCAAGAAACCCGATTAAAGAAATAAAAATCCATAAGATGCATTAACGGTGAACCACTTAAGATGCTGCTTGGTGGATGACCAAAAATGAGCCAGGAGCCGGGAACATGTTATTATTTCAGCTCAGGTGCCTCTGGGAAGAGTAAAGCCTGGAACGGACCAAAAATGAAAGGAGCATGCCAGGAAGCCCAGATCTGAAAGACACAGGGGCGGACGGGTACATTGCAGATGGGCGGGATCCAGACTACAGTGAGACAGAATGAATCCACAGATGTGTGAGGGGGCGTTGACGGGGCCAGAGAGAGAGAGCATGATTCTAAGAGGCATGACCGGGGCTATAGAACCAAAGAGAGTAGACCACAAAGCAGAGATCTGCGGGAGTAGATGGAGGCAGAGAGGGGGAGGGCCCACGAACCCAAGCAGTGCAAGCTAGATGTGAGAACCGAGGCCGGGCCAACAGGCAACTGAGGAACGAATGACCTGAATGCTGATGGCGCCAAGGAACAGGAACCTGCAGTGGGGTGCTGCGATGAGTGATTAGAATCCACAGGGGAGCGACTGAGAACAAGGACCCGGAGCCGGAACTGAAGATGTGCATTCTGCGAGACAGAGCCCTCTTTCCAAGCATTTCCAAATTAAAAGATGGAATCTTGAAACACTCAACTCCGACATGGATCGAGTCCAGAAAGAGAATGATGATAATTGAGATACTGTATCTTGGGAATAGAGACCATAGTCCTAACGTGCCACAGAAACAAGAAAGAGACATTCAAAGACTATTCTGAAGGAGATAGAGAAAGGCGAGAGTACCAAGCGGAATTGCCTGTAATTGCCATTCTTGGAAACAGTTCAAACCTAATCTGAAATGTAGAGGGGAGGCGGTGGAAGGGTCTCCAAAGGACACAGAGGAATTCACAGATGCTGACCTAAGACTGATAACCCTGTAAGCCTTTGATATTTGTGCCTTCTTTGGGACACCCTGTCACACTTGTTATGTTGTCTCAATCACTCAAACATGAGTCATGGAGAGCTGCTTATCCGTTGTGCGTTTCTATCGGATATCGCCCGTGCTCATTTTTGGCTGAACCATAGTTCCTCATTCTTGTTGACTTATTTTTCCTTTGCAAGGGGATTGTGCAATCTTATCTCACATCTGGGGGTTGTCCAGGGTTTATAAACATGTTTTGACGTTCTGTCAAAATATTCTGCGACTCTCTCAGTTCAAAATCCAATTGGTTGTGTGCCTCATAAACAAACATGCAGTGGTACTTGAGACTTTGAAGAACTAGGTGTGTTTCTAAAGACACCAGCTTGCATGTAAAAATCGAACCTTCTAAAGATGTTTGTTTTTTTATTTGCAAATTTGCTCAAAAAACGCAAGTCGTTCGCAATTTTCAGGAGCAAATGGCTTGCCTTTGAGCTATGTCCACACCCACAATGCCTTGCTGGTGTATCTCTGAACTGGAGGTGTACTTCCAGCAATGGTTACTAGGTGGCGTTGTGGCGTGCGACGACTTAAATGGATTATTGCACTTTCACATTTCAGGCGGTGGGTGGGTTTTTTGAAGCCTTTTGTAACCCACCATAATGTAGCTGTTGTTCGAGATATATGAGAGAACAAGAGAGCACACTCCTTTACAGGTTCTCTGTCTGCCCCTACCCATCACTCCCCATCACATCGCTCAGAAATGTGGATCCACGAGCGCCTTGAAGACATAGATATAAGCACTATACACGAAAGATGGACAATAAGGCTACCAGGGACGTCATTTGGGGGTCGCCAGGGGTCGCAACTGCGACCTCTGTGGTGTCCCTTGCGACCTCTGTGGTGTCCCTTGCGACCTCTACTAAAAAAAAAAAATACATTTTTTTTTTTTTTTTTTAAAGTTATACAAGCTCCTGGGCTGTGGCTCTTTACTTCTGGGGTGGCTGGCTTTCTTGTTCAGGCCCCTTAAAAAAAAAGACTTGAGGCACTCCTGTTCTTATTTTTCTTCTAACACTTTCAGCACTGACCCTAAATAAGAAAGAATAGGAATACCAAATAATGTGTCTTTCTGGAATTCTATACAGTAATTGCTGGCCTCATTAAATGTTTATTTCAGGCACACTTCAGGGGGTGAGTCACTGATTTAGTCTGTTCTTAAACGCCTCACTAAGCCTAAGCCGTTCATCCTTCTGAGGTCGATAAATGAGTACCAACACAGGTTGGGTGATATTGGGTGTATATTTTTTCTATATAAAGCGCTTAATGATGTGTTATTATATAGCACTTACGCTTATCATTTGGTCATGGAAGTCTGCTTGCATACACAGTCATTTGGTAATACGGGCCAAAAAACACTGAACTTAATGATACATATGACGATCCATTTTTGTATGAATGTACATCATATAGTGATATCATAACTATATTTTTCATAGTGTACAATGCTATGTGATGCCACTTCCTGTTTTGTGAACGGGTGAAATGTCGTGTTCCATCGCTACCCGCTATATCACTTTGGGGCGGGGTCTAATGATATCACTTCCTGTGATGTCATCAGGGGGTCAAGGGTCGGGTGATGTCACTTCCGCTACCCCTGGCATTTTGGTGAAATGACGTCCCTGAATGCTACTAATATTTACGGCCAATCTACATTCCTCAGTAAGTCCTACTCTTGCTTGTCCTAGATGCATACATTTTGAGAGGGAGCTCCTTCCTCCTCCAAAGATAGAAAGTCCATGGTCTATACAACATTTTAAAATAAAAGCACCTCTCTTTCCCGATATCCGCCTGCACTGGCTATTAAACGCGGTTAAACCCTAAGTCTCTGTAAATTGGAGGGCAAGGAGGGTTGTGGCGAGGAAGAGAAGTACTGAGATACATACACAGCTTTTTTGAATTAACAAAACCACCATGAGGGTGTTGAATGCAGGAAAAAGAGCCTCATTTGGTTGGATAAATGTCACACTCTATAGCATACTTTTATCTTTAAGGAATGTACACTCCAATTACTTACTAAGCCAGGTTTATTATCTTTGCATCACATGCATATAAGGGAACCGAAGCCCCAAATGCAAATCATACTTTTATCAGAGCTCAGATTTTGCACTCGCCACTAGCCATTGACCAGCGATACTTCACTCGTGGCGAGTTAGACATCTTGTGCTGTGTGTATGTCTAGCATTAAGGTGGCAAGTAATTTTTTGTAGCTGGCTAGCAACTTGAAATGTGTACCCCTGCTCTTATTACGTACTTCAAATTGCTGTCACCCAGTCACTCACCCAGAGACACCGGTCTAAGTGGGTAGTTCTCGATGGCCAGCCACTGCATAGCAATTCTGTTTTTAATATTAAGGACCCGTACTTGAGAGACCTGATGGGGTAGAAAGTATCATACCTGTTACTCTTTTCTAACAGATTTGCAATTCTTAGTTTTTGACACATGGTGAAACTGTGACCAAAAAAAAAGGCCATGGAACCTGAAAAAAAAAGTGGACCACATTTGTCAATGACAGTTTGGGCCTTTTTTGCATCTATCTTAGATGCGTAATAGAGTACAGATGCTAGCGGTCAATGGTCCAAGTGTACCCAAAGAAGCCCCCACTGCCCACAAACATCATTACCACGCCCCCTCCTATGTGCAGTTATGTGTTTGTATTTGTATTTTTTGATTTATAAAGCGCCTTACACCATGGCGCTGTACAGTGGAACAACTTAATACATAAAAACATAAACAATATAACGGTGGAAGCAAAATTACAATATGAATCATTCAACAAAACAGTGAAAAGAACAATTAACTGAAGGGGAAAGGGGGAACAGGGGAGTGGGACTGGGTAGGGGGGGAGGGGTGGTGATGAGTTGGAGGAGGGAAAGGGAAGGGAGAGAGAGGGGAGGTGGGAGAGGGGAGAGAGATAGTCAAGGGGAAAGAATAAGTAGGGAGGGGATGCAGAGGAGGGAGGGGGTTTCAAGGAGGAGAATAGAGGAGGAGAGATTTAAGGAAAGTGCGGAATGAGGAGAAGGTCGAGGTGGAGCGGATTGCGAGAGGAAGGGAGTTCCAGTGCAGAGGCGCTAGGAGTTGGAAGGAGCGGAAACTGGAGGAGGCACAGGGGGATGGAGGTACAGTGAGAAGGAAAAGGTCAGCGGATCGAAGGGAACGGGAGGGGGGGTAGAAAGAGAGAAGGGAGGAGAGATAAGGAGACTTTTGTGTGCCACCCCAAGATTTCCTATGGCCTCACCAGGCCACCCCTATAAAAATATTCTGGGGGCGCCACTGCCCTTATTATCCAATTTACATGACCACACAGCTTCAACATGATATATAAAACATATAAAGACGCATACAACATTTCTTAATAGTGGAATCTACGATGAAGGATATATATTCAGTGTTCAGAAATCGAATCCCATTTGTTTCATGAGAAAATTATGTCTTTCAGCAATGCTATATGACTTTCAGCATGTTCAATTTCCCAATTTCATTTAATTCAACTTGTTTCAATAATAATTCATGAATAACACTTAATTGCCCTATTCTTTCAATAATTATTAACTATAGAAGCCTAAAATGACTCACGTGGGCCTCAGACAAGTGAGCTGTGGAAGGATAATGGTCGTCATGATTTTTAATAGCTCAAATATGTGCTCTGGGGAAGACCCACACTGTGTACTCGCTACCTCGTGGCTTGCATTATCAGAAAAGGAGAGCGACAAACGGACAAGGTTTCATTGTTTATTTACAATCATGCTGAATAGAATCTAAGCCAAAAAGGGTGTTTGCCAGAGACAGTCATGCCTCATGAACCGGTGAGGGAATTAGGATGGCACCAGTCTCTGTCCCTTTTACTTGGGTGTGGCTGCAACTGTCAAGTACAATTTGTTATCACCCCATACCTGCCATGCCCTATTCTGGCCTGTGTTCTTTTTCCTTTTTTTGAGGACTTCAGAGATGAGATGTCCTTGTGGCAGAGAAGGGAATGAACTTCAGAGGCATTTTAAAGCCTTGTATCTGTATGTCACGACCCTTGGGAAAGAACAAGCCAGCGATTGACCTGGGGGATGCAAGGACCAATGGGAGGGCGAGGAGGAGCATAAAAGGGGGACACATGAAGCAGGGCATTGTGGGTTGTTTGGCTGAGGTCCAAACAGGAGGCAGTGGACTGAGTGATTAAGAGGAAGAAGGATGGCAAAGGAGAGCATGGGGGAGGATTGTAAAGAGTGTATGCAAGGTGAGGTATTGGTTGGTGAGAAAAAGTGGTACTTGGTTGTTAGAGTGTGTGTATAGCGAGTGAAGAGAGTGACTAAGATTAAGAGTGGGGATGTCTGCGAGTAAGTGAACCAGGTGAGTGAGGGAGTGAAATGATGGTGACTGTGAGGATGGAGTGGAGTGGTGTGGTGTGGAGTGGACTGGAGCGGGTGAGTGTAGTAGAGCAGAGAGGGAAGAGTAGTAGAGCAGAGAGTAGCAGGAAGTGAGAGAGAGCAGCAGGAGACAGAAGAACATCAGCGGGATAAGAGGTATAGGAAGGAGAGTGGAACAAAGACAAGGGAGGAGAGCAGATGGAAGGAGAGAACTTCAGGACAAGATGTACACGGACGTGAAAGGTGAAGGCTAAGTGTGACCTGGGTGATGGAAAGGCACCCCTTCCTAAGATCTTATGTTTTTGTGGGACCCTAGTTAGGATACACAAAGGAATTCCTGCAGGGAACCAGATAGATGGATAAGGTGATTGCCCTTAGGCTCTCACAAGTTGCCCAACAGATCATAGACAGTAGAGGTTACCGTTCTCTAGTGCCCACCTTGGGATTGATTGATTTGTGTGCGCATTTATGGTAGCAAACCAATTCTTAGCAATTCTCTTAATGTAGCCACCTGGCAGGGTGACTACAAACTTGCTTCCATTTGCAGCCCCTTACATACCCTATTAACTCTTGGCAGGGCGCCTAACCTCAACAAGCCAATACTGCCAATTTCTCAAAACATCTTCAAGAGTTGGTGTGTTCTTGAGGCAATAGTGATGTTTTCCTTCGACTCTCACCTTGTTCTGTGGTAGTCTCCTGGTGCAGGTCCATGCCTCTTGGACAGAGTGTTGTTTTGGTGGTCTGCCAGACCTCTGTCATCTAGGGCTCTTTCCCTTTTTTCCAGTCAGGTTCTGACTTGCCAGGAGGTATTGCTGGCCCTGATGGGGCATGATGGAGAAGCAGAGCCCTCTTCTTAGCCATTACCTTCCTCCTTCTCCTCTTCATCCTTCTCCTCCTCCTATGTTGCCTCCAAACGCTGTCTTTCTTGCCTTTCCTCTTTCTAGTTTCTCATTCTTGACCCCTATATGATATGATATGATATGGCATTTATAACGCGCCTATACACAAGTGTTTAGTATAATTGACTCAAACCTATTCCCGCACATACACTCTCGCCTGTACCAGCATGGCTTACAGGAACCTCCCTTTTTCTGTCTCTAACCCTCTCTCAAGTTCCTTGGGGCTATGGTGCTGTGCCCTATCAATGGCATTCCACTTCCTCCTCGCTCGTCCTATTACAAATCTCACTTTTGGTCCTGAGTTCCCTTTGTATGCACAAGATCTCTCTCGGCCTCCTTGTACAACCGTACCTCTCCCTCTTGACTGTTCTCTCTCCATGGGGGTCTCTTTCCTGGCACTTGCTTCCTTCGTGTTGGGTAGATTTCCCTTTTTGAGTGAAATTCTCCCAACTTCGTGAGCCTCCCAGCCTTTTAGCTGGACTGTTGGATTTTTGAACTGATTCTCCTGAGTGAGTGGGAACCTTTTTCCACACTCACTCATTCTTTTACTCTGACCCTAGGAATCCTTTTTACCTCTTTTTGGTACTTTTTAATGGAGTTATGCTTTCCTCCAACTTTTCTGAGTAACTACCTTTATATTTTGCAGCACACAGCACCTTCTGTGCACTGTTGCTGGGAGTTCCCAGGGCTTCCATTTTGCTTGTGATAACATGTTGCCAGAGCAGGGGTACCCCTTTTTTGTCCCACCTGTATTTTATTTTGCAAGATACGCACACCCCCACCTTAAGTGGAGTGCTGAGGGGAAACCATGTCTCCCTTTTCTCACTTTTTCGTTACTGTGACAAGATAATCTGACAGGCTGGAGGCAATGTACCTTTTTACACAACCTTTTGTGGACCTTTGTCACAGCCTGTCGTCGCAGCTGCGGCAAGGGGCACGGGCCACCATTTGCCTAAAATGCTGGCTGTACTTTTTAAAGCCCTGTTCTCTATGACCTGTCCTTTCTTGAGCTTTGTTATACCTACCTACCTGGCTGGAGGGAGGTCTTAATGGGTCTTTTATCTTTGGTGGGCATCCCTTGGAAAACCCACAAAGATTCTCTGAGTGAATGAGAGGACAGGAACTGGGGGAGGTGACCGAAACTCCCCAGGTCTTTAACCTGCAGTGTGCCTGCTTGGAACCAGTTTGTACTGGGAGGCTGGCTGTCTCCATTGGACAGTCACCCCCCAAGTTTGAATGGTGATTGGTGGGCTCAGCTAGTGTTCCTAGATACATCTGAGGGTCCTGGAACTGAAACTCAGAGTCGACCACTAGAGCCAAGATTCTGACGAAGGACGTCCGCAGCCACTTCCAGCGACCAGCAGAGCTGGCTGAGTAACCCCTGCTGTCCCAACTTCAGATTCTGTGTTACAGGAAAGCTTCGAAGAGGACAACTTCCTCCCTTGGACTGGTGCGCCTAACCAGTCCCATGATGAACTGTATTTTGCGCCCTCCCTGGAAGAGCTGTGACCTCCACGGGCCGCAATTTACCAATGCCCGGGATCCTGTGCCATTTTACGGTGCAGCACCTTCTGAAGCACGGTTCCATCTGAAACATTGCAGGCATCCTCCTGGAAGTCCAGATACCGGTCCAGCTCCTGAAAGTCTCCTCCGCCATGACGAGGACTGAGAACCGGAGCAAAGTCTACCACACGACAACCACCCTCCACCTGAACCTTGAAAAAGGTGCCTACGAGACAGTGCTGCAAAGATCCTCTGCTGGGCATCTGACCACACCAGAGAAACTGCCAGATCCACTCCAAGTGTTTCCGTTCCTGTCACCAAAACCGAAAAACCCAAACTGGGGTCTGCTGTCGCCTCACTGTGGGGACCGTTCTGCTTCATCAGCTTCTTTGCTTAAAAGTTCTGTCCTGCTCCTAGTTACTTACCTGGAGCATTGCTTTGTTGATACTATGCTTCTGGGGGGTGCAGATAGCTGTATCTTGCACCCCTCCAGGGCCTACCTTGAGCTACATTGCAGTGGACAACCCATTGTGCTTTATCTTGCCTTGGAACTCTTGTCTTTGGGGCAATTCGGTGAAGGACCCTCCTAGGAGACCCTCCACACCCTTTCCCACTCCCCCATCCACAGGCCCACCCCCCATCTATACCAGAAACAAGTTACTCCGTATGCGCACATGGCCAACCCTCCACCCACATTGTCCAGCCAAAAATAAACTCACCGCCCCTACCAATACCCCTCCTCTCAAATGTGCCTTAATCAATCAACGCCAGGTCAGTCCCAGTTCATGCCCCTGGGATCTATGACCTTCAACGACCTTGACTTGCTTGCCATATCCGAAACATGGCCCCATCCCGCTGCTGGCCATGCATTATCCATTGCTATCCCCCTACGCCATCCTACAGAATGACAGAATCCTCAACAGAGGTGGCGGAGTCGCACTCATCTTCAAAAACAACTTTGCCAACAAAACCATCAACTCGAGCACTATCCCGAACTGCAAATCACTCGCCACCAAGCTCTTCATTTCACCGACACGCACCATCAATCTCCACCTCATCTCCCGACCCCCTGTCCCCATCACCTCCTTCGTGGAAGATCTCTTACAAGTCATCAATACCTCATTAATACCGAGCTCCAAACTCATCATCTTAGGTGACCTCAAACTGGGCCTCAATATCCCCTCTGGCACACACGCCAAAAGCTTAGCCATGTCTCACGATCATGCTGGCCTCCTTCAGCGAATCACTGACCCTACCCACATCCATGGCCGCACCCCTGATTGGATTGCTGATCTCAACTGCAACATCACATGCCAGACCATCTCGACCTGCCGATGGTCAGATCACCACACCATCACCTTTGACATCCCGATTGGCAAACGACACTCCTCCTGCCACCCAATGCCTCCTCCTGGCCTAGCCCGCTGCACCAAGAACCTAACCCAGGGTCACCTCCTACCATTCCTCTCCGACCTCAAGAACCCAACCACCAGAACAACCAACCCTGTAACCCTAGTCGATCAACGCCACGATTGCTCAAGCAGTTGACGTACTCGCCCCGCTCAGACAGCGCAAAGCCAAACCTGCTCTTAAGAAAAAGTAATGGTTCACCCCTGAGCTCCTTAGTTCGCGCACTCTGAAACGTGCTGCAGAATTGACTTCCTCACCTAACAAAGTCCAATTCACTTCTCTCACCAAAGAGTACAAAAAGGCCATACACACCGCCAAAGCAACAGCTACAACAAGAGAATAGAATCCGCCAAATCTAATTCTAGTGAACTCTTCACTATCTTGTGCGAACTCGAGTCTCCAGTCACCCTTCCCACCATTCACACAGTAGATGACGACTGGTGCACCAAGGTGCAAGATGCTCTCATAGGAAAAAGCTGCACACTCCTAAAAAAAAAAGGCTTTAAGCAACAAGCTATCCAAGCCAAACCACTACTCTCCTCTCATCCTGTGGCACCACTCCCCATCCTCCATGCCATTTGACTTTCACCCTGTCTCAGAATTGGAAGTAGCCAACATGAACAAAAACCTCAAGCCACCCCGATGCAAAAGCGACATTTGCCCAGCTTCCATCATCAACAAGTGCAGAGTCACTCACACCATTTACTACAGCCATATTCAATGCATCCTTCTCCGCAAAAACTGTTCCAGCATCCCTGAAAGAAGCATGGATCCTCCCGCTACTAAAAAAAAACCTCCGTCAACCCCTCCATCCCTACCAACTACCGTTCCATCACAACAGTGCCCATCATCCAAAAGATCCTCGACCGTGCAGCCTACATCCAGGTACAACCATACCTTGAAGCCAACCACAATTTAGGCACCCGCCAATAAGACTTCGGCAGAAGACATTGCACGGAAACTGCCCTGCTCGATTTGAAAAATCAACTAGACAGCAAAGACACAGGTAAACCTGCCTTGCTCCTCATGCTGAATCTCTCAGCTGTGTTTGATCTTGTTGACCATCAGTTTCTCTGTGACCATCTCACCACCACAGCAAACTTCTCTCCTGCAGCCACTGACTGGATCAAATCCTTTCTAGCAGACATATCATCTTGGGTCTTCATAGACAATCATGCCGCCTCACCCACGGCAGTTACCTGCAGCGTCCCCCAAGGTTCTTGCCTTTCCCTGACTCTGTATAACATTTATACAAACCCCTTTTCGTTCACCTGGATGTCCTCGGCATCTCCTAAACGAACTTTGCCGATGACACACAAAATCTCCTCCCCCTCTCAGGATTTTGCCACCAAGACACTGCTACCATTAACTCAGTCTACAACATCATCCAAAACTGGATGGCAACACGCATGCTATGCCTAAACGACGATAAAACTGAGATTCTCATTGTTGGGTCCCCCACCACTCTCTGCAACTTTGATCTGGCCTACAATTTCTTCAACATTGACGGCAACCTAATCCTCATCTCACCCGCTGCCAAAACTCTGGTTGTCTATCTGGACGCTTCACTCAACCTCTCACTTCAAGTTAACGCCATCTCCTCCGCTGCCACCTACACAGCCAAACTGATCAACGCCAGTACTCCTTTCCTCTCCATACCCAATTGCCTCACAACTGCCAGAGCCATCACTGCGGCCAAGCTAGACTACTGCAACGCGCTCTTTGCTAGCACTTCAGAATGCAACATGAAAAGGTTACAACTCATCCAAAACAATGCCCTCCGAGCTGCCCTCAGATTTACCAAACATGCGCACCTCTCAGAGCCAGAAAAGACACCCATTGGCTGCCGATACGAGAGCGAATCAACTTCAAGATCCTCCCCATCGTTCACAAGTGCCTATCCGAAACTGCACCTGCCTACCTTTACTCAGCACACAGAAAAATACACTGCCTCTCGTCCCCTAAAATCCTCACATGCATCCTCAAAGTGCCCAGCTTCAATTGCTAATCTGCAGGAGGCTCAAACTTCCCTGTCGTCGCTGCCAAGCTGTGGAACAATTTACCCTTGTTCTTGAGAATAGAACCCTCCTATTGGTCCTTTAGGAGGAACTTGAAAACCTGGCTTTTCGCCTAAGCTCCTCGGAGCCAAGACACTGTATTACTGCTGAACGTCTTGAATGTATACCTCCTACTTTCCCCATTTACCTTTACCTGTACACATCTTCCCCTTATGTAACTAGTGCCTAGATACCTGAGGATTCAGTGCGCTGCTACAAATGTAAAAATAAATACATCATTTCCTTGCCCTGTGAAACATGACTGCTACCAACTTGCAGACCTGAAGAGTCCCTGTTGGACCCTGCTTCTTTGATCCCTGAACTCTGTTTTCTTGCCATGTCTTCCTCAGACCTTGGTCACTGGTGCCACAGTGTCTCCTCTGGCTTTGTGAGACTCACCTAACACAGGGTTGGACTTTCTAAGCTGATGTTATCTAAAGTTATCAAAGTTTCTATAAGTTTGTATATATGTTTTAGGAGGTTTGATTATGTGATTTGTTACCATTATTGCTATTCTGAAGTATCTAACTCTGTGAATATTGCAACTGTTCTCCTATTATAATATTGTGTTATAGTTAAGTACCGCTTGCAAAGTACTGCTTGGCCCGCTCTCCCGCTCGTGCTGCTCTTTCTAATGACGGTGACGGCGCCTGCGAACGTGACTTGGACTTGATTTGTGCAGAACTTTTTTCAAAGTCCCATGCCACGCCCCCGGACGGGTTGGACTTGTGAATTTCCTATTTCCTGTTTTTGCCCGCTCACCAGCGCGCGCGCACTCGCAAGCTGAGTACCGCTTGCAAAGTACCACTTGGCCTGCTCTCCCGATCGTGCTGCTCTTTCCAGTGACGGTGACGGTGCCTGCGAACGTGACTTGGACTTGATTTGTGCAGGTGATTTTACGGCCGAGCAAAGGAACATTGCTTCGGTGACAAGACTCTGCTGGTCTGAAGTTTTATGTTCGTTTGTTCTCTTGCAGAACTTTTTTCAAAGTCCCATGCAACGCCCCCGGAGGGGTTGGACTTGTGAATTTCCTATTTCCTGTTTTTGCCCGTGCAACAGCGAGCGCGCAGTCGCAAGCTAAGTACCGCTTGCAAAGTACCGCTTGGCCCGCTTAGCCCGGCGTGCTGGCGTGCTGGCCTGCTGGCAAACAAGGGAAAATTGCCCTCTTTACAACTGAGGTAATAAGTATTTGCAGCTTTTGTTTTCGTTTATTATACAGGTTGAGTGTATGCTAAATTATTGTTACTCGCTGAAATCTTTTATGCCTGATAATATAATTATGTCTGTGTCCAATAATGTTACTAAAACGTGTTCGTCACATAAATCTATTATCTTAACTCCACGTGCACCAGACAAAATTGCCACTCTGAGCAAAAAATATCCAATATTTGGACTTACACACCCCGTCGGCAATATTAGACAAAGACCGCGATTAGCGGTGCATGACCATCCTTGTCCACGCCTGCGCATTGGTTCGGTATTTATACATCCTATGCCTCAGCTGCTATCAGATATCACTCTTCTGTCAGCAGATGTGGGGAAACTTGCCAATGCTCCTTTAAATGCAAATGCCATGATTCATCTTGATGAATTAAATTACAGCGAGAGCTCCGAAGATAATGTTTCACTTTACTCTAGCCAATGCGAATCTCCTATATCAATTCGCGGCGAGCATGTTAGCGAAACCAGGAGTGAGTCATCATTCAACTCGCAAGCTAATGTTTCCTGCTATGTCATGCCCACTCCACGGCAATGTAAGAAACGGGATAGTCCCAGCATACAAGTTTCTACACCGCTACCAACGCCATTAGTAGAACTCACATTGTCAGCAATCAATACCACAATTATGAGTTTGTTTAAATTATTTGAGACAATGAATGAAAAAGTATGTAAACAATCGAATCAATTGGACTTCATTGTGGAGTGGATACATACGTCCTCATTGAAACTGCTGAGGCAATGTCTGCAACCTTTGGGACCCAATCCGCAAACTTTGGGACCCAGCTTGTGGAGAATCCACAGCAGGCGGTGACTTTAATATGCACTTCGACTCTTCCTACCTTCACCCATGTCATACGACCAGTTGAAGATGAGGAGCCGGATACCAAGACAAGAAATGTAAACGAATCATGGACGAGTATTCCTTCTAACGAGTCCCTTAACCTAGCAAATTTGACTATAGTCGAAGAGCTGAAGATTAATCCCCCCAATATAAGTCAAAATTTGACTGAGGCTGAGAGACCTAAATCCCAAAAAATTGTCCATCGGCTGAAGCCGATTAAAAAATCGAAACATATGGCCCAGCCAAAACCGTCTGGAAATACGCTGTCCTCTTTTTTCAAAGCGATTACAGTAGCCGTAAATACAACAGCTTCCAGCAGAACTGCAATTAGTAGCTCAACACGACAAGAAAGTAAAGTCACAAATGTGGACGTATTGCTAGTTCCCGACAAAGCATCTGAGTCGAGTGAGTCTATGAATAAGCCAGTAGCTGATCGTCCTAAATCAACGCATGCACATAAACTTCTAGCTCCACCCGCAGTTTAGCCTGACATTGTTCCAATTGTACATAAGCATGTCTTAAATCACTCTCCTTTGAACAAACTATTAGATCTTTCAGAACAGCCAAATGCGCAAAATACGAGTAAGGCTTGTAGACAATATCCTCAAGTAATTGCTAGCGCTCAGTACAAAGATAAGCATATTTTGAAACCTAACACAAATGTTAAGAGTACTTTGGAAGAAATGCAAAAGGCGCTCAAAATACACTTTGAAAAACAAGACCATATCGATGATATACGAACCACATCAGCTCCTAAACAGTCTGATTCTAATGCCTCGTTGGAACAAATTAGGAAAACAGTGGATGAATATATTACTAAGAGATTAACAACTGGTGACACTCACCTTAGTATACAGACTACTGCCTCTACTGCGGATGTAATTCCACAATATGTTGCTCCAAAATCTTATGATCTGGAAGTTCAGTCCCTTCCAATATGCATGAAAAAATATCATATGCAAGCACGAAATTACTCTTCCGAACCAAACCACCTGATGAAAGGTAACCAGGGTCTGGAACGAAAGAATAATCCCAAATCACAACAACTTAGACCTTTATGCCGCACATTAATCATGAAATGTAGAGATGAGCCATTCTCTACCTATGATTTAAATAGACAAATTATCTTGAACATCTTCAATGATGTGATTGAATTGGAAGACATCACATCAGGTGATATAGATTTGGTCAAGTTCGTAGCAGGCACAAATATGACTGTGGTGAGACTCTGGATCCATTCAGGGATGGTCATGAATGCTATATGGCAATCCAAAATGACTTTATTCAAAATGGGCTTCCTAATAGCTCAAGATCCAGATTGGATCCAGAGACAGGAGTAGCAGTCACGAAATTTGCAGCAAAATTCTCCTTTAAACCATTTACATCAGGATTCAACTCACCGTACTGTAAGACAATACGAGAGGACATCATAACTAATAAATACTGAACAACAAACCCTCTTGACTATAGGATGTTGGAATACAAGGGGTCATACACATTTACAAACATCCATAAATAATTTTGTCCACCCTTTCGACATCCTAATACTACAAGAGACATGGTTTTTAACCCCACCAGTATGGGACAATTATGAGATTTCTTTGATCCCTCCTGCAAGGGGTTCCAGAGGCAGACCCTCTTCGGGCCTATTGGTGGCGACTAGACGAAATTCTGGCTTTCGGATAGAATCGTGGCTATCACATGATATTTTCTTGCAACTCACGAAATTAGCAACTCCATCAGGGAACATTGCAATAATAAATATATATTGCAACCCTGAAGGTATATCGGATAACATCTTTTACGAAGAATTTATAAAACGACTTGATATCATTGCTACTACGGTAGATATCACAGCCACGATCGTAGCTGGTGACCTGAATATAAACTGTCGAATCTTAGAACATGGAAGTACGCACCAACAGGGTCATAGATGGTCTAGTCTCATTGCTGAAAAAAAACTTTATCTACTCAATGGTGCTGTCACGAATGACATCCGAGCCCAACCCACATGGCACAGAGACGGTTTTCACAGCATCATTGATTATATATACGTTGATGTTCATTCATTCATGCAAGTGAAGTCATTTAAAATTATCCCCCAACAATTCAGTGACCATAATTTACTTGCCCTAGAACTGTGTTGGAAAAGATCTGTAATGGAACCCAAGATAAATTGGTATGGTTTTTCGCTGTCGGTGAATAACGCAAGGTCCCGTTTTTCATGGTCAATTCCTAAACTCCAAGCACTAAATGAAGCCATTGAATTGAACTCATCTGATTCTTCCAGGAAACAATATACAACACTATTGAATCAGTTCAAAGATAATATTATGGTTCCGAAACACCAAGCAGTGAAACATTCTCATGTGTTTGATCCTGAGGTTCAAGAAAGACATATAGCTTATCACAAAGGGCCTCATTCCGAGCTATGCCGGTAAGTACTGGTACTTTCCGGCATGGCGGAAAGAACGACACCGGGCTGGCGCCAGATCGCTAATTGCGGTCCATTCCGAGCTCGCGGACACACGCTTTCCGCCATGCCGGAAAAGAACCGAGCGTCCTGCCGCAAAACGACCCGAAAAACCCCTACCAGCATGCTGCGAAATGTAAACAACAACACCGCCTTTGAAGCTGTTGCGTCAGTACATAACGGTGACCGTAATTTATGGACACCGTAATTTATGGACGCCGCTAAAAAAAGGAACCGGAAATTACGTCATTGCAAAGGAACGGGAAGGAGAGCAGCAGCCATCTTTAAAAACACAATCCATTGCCATCCTCACCCGCCAGCACCCTTGTGAGTCAACTAACGTCGGGATCCGGACTACACAACGCACAACATGCCCAAGGCACCAAAGAGGGCTGCGGATCGCATCCGCAAGAGGAGATTCTGCCCCGAGGAACTCCAGGCCATGGTCGACTTCCTGGCTGAGCATGCCGATGTTGTATTCAGCAGCGACATGCAGAGGGACTCAATCCTCCGCAAGAAGAACATCTGGGCCGAACTTGCACATAGGGTGAGCGCCGTAGGCAACACCCCCCGCAGCCCCAGGGACTGCTGCAAGCGGTGGGATGACCTGCGGGTGCGGGTGCAGGGCCTCCTCTCCAGCAACCGCAGCCAGGCCCTGCAGACGGGAGGTGGAACAAGTACCGCAGTCCAACTTGAGCCATGGGAGGAGACCTGTGCGGCTCTCATTGGCACAGAATCCATCGAGGGCGTGGGCACCATGGAGTGCGGGGGAACGACTTCTGCTGAAGGAGGTGAGTGTCCACAGTGTACACTGGCAATGTCCATTGCATGATGAAAACTGACCCAAGGGCCATCAAAGGCACCCTCTCGTGTTGCCCTCCCCCATCCAACAAATGCTGAGGCAAGTGCTGCCTAACGAAGGTCCAAGTGCGAGTACCTAACGCACATCAACCATAGTGCATTGACTTGCACAGCCCATCATGCACACTCTCCAGCGTGTTTGGCATTGTAGTAGCCAAACTGTACATAACCAGGCCACAATGAGTCACTCCCAAACATGCGTAAATGTCATTACCATGCACATGTACCACTGCCATAGCTACCCCCAAAACAAAAAAAACTCAAATTACCGAAATGTCCATGCAGCCATGTATGCAAATAGGAAATTGCACATTCAATCATGTTGTCCCTCTCTTCTACCCCCACAGGCACTGACTATGACAGCACAGAGCCCCAATCAGGCCGGCCAAGCACCTCCACGGGTATTGGCAGGGTCAGGCCAAAGCCAGCCAACCCCTAACTCGGCACAGTCGAGCATCTCAGGGGAGGCTGCTGCTACCGGGCCTGATGAGTGTGAGCACAGCCCGTCACCCATCTGTGGGGCCTTGTCTGAGGAGGGCTAAGACACAGTGCACAGCCCGGAGCCATGCATTGTACCACTGGCCTCATGCAGTGACTCTGAGGATGCCCCTGCACCTGTGCACAGTCCTGAACTCGACCCGCAGGGGTATGACGCTGATCTCCCCAGTCCACCTGCACCGCCCTCTGCAGAGCATGCTGGACCAAGTGGATTCGCCGATGGTTTCCCATCTTTTGGCCGGCAGCGAGTGGATCAGTTGACAGACCTCATAGAGGATTTCATTGAGGACAACCGCCAGGCCAGGGCAGAATGGCATGAAGGACTCAGACAAATGCGGCAGTCCCTCACCGACTGCACCACCCAATTCTATGACACTTTGACAGACAGCACGACCCGTCTATGTCATGTCCTTGGCCGCATAGCGAATGCCCTTGAGGCAGGCCATTCCAATTCCGAGCCACAGCAGGCCGACACGGCCGCAACCAGTGAGCCCACACAAGGCAGCCCGGAGAGACGCACTCAGTGTTCCATGCGTCACAGGGATATGCCTCCCCCAGACAAGGGGAACAAGAAACAATAGGCATTTCTGCCACATGTGGGCTTCGCATCCTAGATGGGACGACTGCTCTGGAGTTGGGGGGGAGGGGGTGATGGGCTGTTGTGGAGTTTGGGGGGAGGAGGGAGAGGGGTGATGGGCTGTTGTGGAGTTGGGGGGGAGGTGGGTGATGGGCTGTTGGGGGGGAGGGGGGAGGGGGGTAATGGGCTGTTGTGGAGTTGGGGAGGAGAGGCTGCTGCTGATGTTTTCACTATTTAATTTTTCTCACAATACACGATTGGTGTCGCAAACTTCAACCGTTGTGGACATTCATCATTGCGCATTTGTTTATTGACGTCTGCCAGTGCATGGTGTACAAGTATACACAAGTCCAGTGCCCTGTGAGCCCATGCCATGCCACCCTCTACTGACTTGTGTCCTGGAGATCAAGTCCACTGTAAGTTTTGAGCATTACATGTCCCTCAAGTGCACTGCCGCCATGTAGCTTTGTTGCCACTTCACCCTCCACCTTCACTGCATCGTCATGTGGTTGTAGCAGTACCATGTCAGGAGTGATAGCCGCTCATGTAGGGATGCACTTTTTGTTCATCTACACATATGACATGGGCTCATTGGGCACCAGATATCAGTGGATGGGTCACCCACCAGTCCTGCTTCGCCGACTCATATGTGCTTTACGCAAGCCAGGTGACTGCTTCATCTACACGCATGCACGGGTATGGCCATTGTTTGAGTGCTCCCTGGGCCTGTTCAGAGGGTTAATGACAGGGGTCATGTAGCATGTGGTCAAGGGACAGCCACCTACAGCTGCATGTCTAGCCAAATAAGGTGAGTGTCTGGACTGTCATGGTGGAGAACAGTACTTGGCTGTCATGGCAGGCTTTCAATGATGGCCATCTGCACATGTCCATGGATGGATTCCGCACGATTATGGACGCAAATATGTGTCCAATACAATGGTATGCAGTGGGGGGTTGCGTCTACAAGATGGTCCGTGAACAATGGTATGGACATCTTGTGGTACATTTTCCGTTGTTGCATGCTGCTGTCCTGATGTTAGATCCATGTGGTGCTGTGTACTGTGTAGAATGGTATTTGGGTGTGATGGCTGTAGTCCGTGGATCATGGTCATCATCCTGCTCTGATCCATTCTATGGGGAATCCCAACACTCCTATGAGTGTGCCATGCCGGTGACGTGGTGTGGTATCGCTGCTGCCCTCCGTTCATTCCACTCCCACGGATGGGTCTCCAATGTGGTGCCATGCTGGGGGCTGCCACATTGTGCATGTGCAGTGTGTCTTCTGATATGCGCTTACGGTTGTGGTGTCCGCCAATGAGTGGTGCTAGTGTGGTGTGATGCCCTTGTCAGATGGTGGAGATGTAGTGTATTGTGAGTGCCTCATTCAATCAAAGTGGGAAGCTGTTCGTATGTGCCGTTGTACTGGTTCTGTGGAGGTTTGTTGTTGGGGTGAACACCGTACGATGACTTCATCATTTCAACCCAGTTGGTTCATGCAGGCACCCACCTCATGGCACCAGTGCACTTGCATGACACAGTCAGACGACTCAACAGCCAGCCAGGCAGGTCATCCTGCATGTTGGACCATGTGGCACGGTAGCGTGGTGAACTGCTGGCCCTTTCAG
Source organism: Ambystoma mexicanum (assembly GCF_040938575.1). Lineage (NCBI taxonomy): Eukaryota > Metazoa > Chordata > Amphibia > Caudata > Ambystomatidae > Ambystoma > Ambystoma mexicanum. The sequence goes on along the minus strand of NC_090934.1, from coordinate 257,138,981 downwards.
TCATGTGTAGTTCTTTGGTGTCGGGCCCACCCATGTGTGCGGTTCTTTGTTGCGTTGGATTTCATCTGCACGTAGGGGGAGTGGTATTGTTTGCAGTTGCTGTCCGCCGCCTGCATGCCATGCTGGTCCACATACGACCCGTGGATGCTGTCAGGGGCACCATTGTCATTTGGCATGCCTCCATTTGCATGAGGTCCAGCTTTACTCTTGTGTATCCATGGGTGGTCCATGTTGGGGATTGGTGGGCCCTAGTGTGCTTGGGGAGGTGTAACGGCACTTGTTTATGTGGCCGTCTAATGGACGGTTGTGACATGCCATGCATTGGTGCCACTGTGTGCTGGTAGGTGCCTGTGGCATGGGTGTGGGGCACAGGCAACACCGTCACTTGTGCGAGGTTGGCACTGTATATTTGTGTGGTGATCGCTTTTGTTTGTGTCTCTGGCGCAATATGGTGGTGACGGTGTCACAGTCTAGGTGGTCAGGGGTGTCTATCTGGTAAGAGTATTCCTTGTGTGGCCGGACATGCTGCGTGTGCATGGGGGCTGCTGGGGTAGTGACGGAGGCTGCACTGGTGCTGCATGCAGGGCCTGTCTCCCCCTCCTTCTACCCCTGTGTCTCCTCAGTGGGGGGGCCTGGTGTTGTTGCAGAGGTTTGTGTGGTTGTGGCCTTGCTGGATCTATTGGTGTCATCTTGGTGTGGGAGGGGGGGTGGTGTGTGGGTGTGTTCTTTTTCTGCTGTGGCAGACTCCATGGCCTCCATCTGTGATGTATGTGTGCACCTGTGGCTCTGGGAACCACTGCTCTGCGTTTTTACTCCTCCTCTGAGATGCCTGTATGTACTCCATGCCGGTAAGGTACTTAGCGGCATTGGGGAGGCCGTTATTTACGTGTGCACCTCACTTGCGATCAGCTCCCGTTTACGCCATGCCGCTAATTTTGGCATGGTCGTGCGCGCGCAAGACCCAAGACCGGTAATTACGGCATTGTAATTTACGGTGCCGTAATTTGCGGACTGAGGGGTCAGAATATCCCGTAGCGGAAAACGATGCCGGTAAGTCGATTCTGGCATGGTTTTTCCGGTTCCTCCAACCTCGGAATGACCCCCAAAGAACGAAAACAAATTTTAAAATCTGAAATGACTATGCCACAAGCTGCCCTTAGAACAGCAAAATGTAGATATTAAAAATGGATTCGAGCATGTAGATCATTGTTATTTCAACATGATAGTGAAACCATGCTCAAAGCCATAGCAGTAAAAAATACAGCTGATATCTGTACCCTACTCAATAATCGCTCTTCTATTTCTCAAGTTGAAGTTCAAGCAAACGGAGTGAAAGAAGCACTATAGATTTATCATTTCACTCAGTTATATGAGGATAAGTGCCTTGAAAACTATAGGTATACCCTGAATACTGAGTCAAGGTGGCAAGTAGAATGCTCAGCTGAGATTATAGAGGACTATATAAAACAAGCTAGTGGGTCGAGAGCTACGGGTCCCGACGGTCGGAGCAATGCAATGTTAAAAACAAACAGTCGAGTATGGGCAACCATCCTGAATAATTTGTTTCAACAAATATTGTTCACCAAAGCTCTTCCGCTATCATGGCAAACATCAATTATAGTCCCCATATTTAAAAAAGGGGATAGAGCTATACCGGGGAACTATCGACCCATAGCCCTCTTAGATACCCCGGGAAAACTGTTTGCAAAATTCATTCTGAAAGATTTTAATGCTTGGATTCTGCAGAGTAATTATCGTGATCCTTTTCAATCTGGATTCGTGGCAGGCATGGGCACGACCATTAATCCATAAATGCCCTAAAATCAAAAAAAACAACCCCTATACTTAGCTTTCGTTGATCTACATGCTGCCTTTGATTCGGTTTCACGGGTTTTACTTCTGTCAAAACTGCATAGAGATCACTGCCCCCGACACTTTCAGATGTACTTTATAGTTTTCACTGAAACACGTCCATACGTGTACGATTAGATCTAAATGGCCGACTAACAACCTCAATTATGACTGCACGAGGCCTAAAACAAGGCTGTTTGTTGCCCTCAGCAGTTTAACTACTTTATATATGACATCAAGACCACTTTTGATTCCATTATTTCTGATTCTCCTAAAATCAACAATATACAGGTTAAAGCATTGCAGGGCCTGTCTGCTGATGACTTGGTTTTGATATCACAAACTCCGATTGGCCTACAAAGATTATTGGATGATTTTGAGGTCTATATTGATCAAAATGAATTGAAAATGAACACTAAGAATACCCAAATCATTGAATATACACACAAGAAACACAAGCGCCGCTTATACCAATGATCAATCAATAAAATCAATTTGATGGTCGTCCCAATGTATACATACCTGGGGATGATATTTGAAGCCAACAGCAGCTCGAAAGGCCATATTACTCAAATGCAACAAAAATTGGCCACAGGCATCTCACAAGCCAAAATTATATTACATCGTTTTGGCAAATTTTCCATGATTCCAGCCTTAATATACTGGAAACAAAAGACCACACCGTGCTTATTATATGGTCTTGAAACACTTGCACCAATCCCTGCCCAAACGTTGAATAAGTTAAAGGCCAATTTCTGGCGTCAAATACTCGAGTTACCACAGTGCATTCCCATTTCATGGTTGCGATACGAATTGGGTATAATATTGAATGCGGCATATCAGTGGAAAATATGTGCATTTTTAGGGAAATGTATGGTGTCCACCAAGATGCATGTAATGATAAAAACTCTATCAGCTCATCTTTTTTCTTCTCAACATGAATTTGTTCAATCTTGGATAAAGGCTACATACAATATTCTTCTCAATGCGGATATATCTATTGAAATGTTACTTAATAACCCGGATAAGGCCAAGAAAAAGTTGTATACCATGGACTGGATAAATAATATAGCTACATGTGTGCAGTACAAGATTGTTTCTAGTCGAAGATTTTGGCCCAAAACGTTGGGAGTGCTGGAAAATTATCTTTTAAAGTGCCTGTCCAAATTTTATAGACAGAGTATACTTTGTTTTCACTGCAATCTCTGGCCCACCAGGAATTTGGCATACATACGTCAGCAGCTACCTTTGTCAGCTAACTTCTGCAGATTCTGCGAGAATCACAAAATCGTGGAAACTGCAGAACACTTAGTTGATAACTGTTTAGCTCTGAGAGAATTAAGAAGTATTCATTTCTCGAAATACTGTCAATATCTGAGCTTCCTGGATAACAAATTGTGTTGGGACTATATAACCGCTGCGGCAGTTGTGCCGCTTCAGATTGCAGTGATACAATTTTTAAATGCTTTAAAACTCCAGGGTGAAGAAAATTGAATTACATTTTAAATTGCTACATATGATTTGTACGAAATCTACAGATAGAAGACTGGCACACCTCATATATTTCATTTTTAGTAAGAAGGATGATAATAACCATGTCTGTTGACTCTGTTTTATATGTGAGTTTTGTATTAATTTTTGTTTTCTTTGTCTTTATATATTTAAGTTTTTTTGTTAGTAAGTTTCATAAGTAATGTTGTGTAAATTCATGAACTAATGTAGTATAATTGTATTGAAATTATAAAATGAAATTGAAAAAGTTGATTAAATTCAGCTAATTTCAATTAAAAAAAAGATGTTATGATTCATACAATAAAAAAATTTAAAAAATGATGTGATAGTACTTACCTTACTTGAATGCTCTTTAGTGTATATAAATAAATATCTATTTTTATATAAAGTTCACAGTGTATTAGTGTTTCCTTGAACTAAGTATGCTCTGAGTTCTTTGTGCCTCACTACAGCCCTCCTAGACTAAGTCTGGCTGCTCATCCACAGCTATCAAATCTTTGGGTAGCTGAAGCTGAACCTAAGGGGTGCAACCCTGTTCATCCAAGGCGGGCATTCTAAAATCTTGACACAGACAGGACTTCGGCCAAAAAAACAAACACCTATGCTTCCCTCTCTCTCTTTTTCTGCGATCTCCCACTATGTAATAAATGCAATAGATTATGTTATGACCTGCTCTGTCTATGCACAAGGGAATAATGAATGAGGAAAGTCCAAGGGCTTGCTTCAGCTTATGCCTATTAACCATAAAACATAATAAATGGTTACTATGGACTTCATCACAGACCTTCCCGAAGTAAACCAAAAAATCACCATATGGGTGGTGGTGGACACCCTTACAAAAATGGCACGTTTTGTCCCTTGTTCTGGAGTGCCTCCAGCTCCTGTGATGGCCGATCTGTATTTATGGCATGTGTCCTCTGTGTTCCCTCTATCATTGTTTCTGACTGTGGATCTCAGTTTACGTCCGGTTCTGAAAGGCCCTTACTGCCCTTACTGCTCTAATGGCCTTCGATATGCGTTTCTTCTCTGCCTATCACCCAGAAACAGTTGGAGAGACAGAACGGGTTAATTAAACCTTGGAGCAATTCCTGAGATGTTAATGCCTACAACAACAAGAGAACTGGCTGTCAGTGTTGTGCTCTGCTGAATTTGCTTACAACAATGTCCCCCCTTTTTACGTGTTGTGTGGCCAGCAAGATCCACGACAGCTGCTAATGCGTGTTTCAAGCATTTGCAGGATATTCATGTACAGGTATCTTCCAACCTGGAAGACACCCAGATATGCATGCATTTGTATGCAGATCAATATCGTCAGGCAGCCCCTGCTTACCACCCGGGTGATCTGGTATAGTTGTCCACTCTGCAGGGGGGCGTGGCTTGGACGGCCATGTAAGAGGTCGCACTCTGGAGGAGCTCCGCTGATCCTGTTTTGATCCTGATGGAGGGGTACGTCCACGGGGGCCGGCCGACGCTGGAAATCGATGTCCAGGTGTGTGAATGCCACCACTACACCCGGTGAAAGTTTGTGATGTCTAGAAGGCCTAGAAACCGGAATAAATGTGATTGACTGGGACGAGCCCTGAGCAGGCGGACAAGACAAAATGGCGGCGACACGCTGCGAACACCGAGGATCGTGAAGTCAGTGTCGCGATCACGAGTGCAGGACCCTTGGGTCCCTTTGCTTGGAGACCAAAACACGTGAGCGCCGCCTAGGACGCATGGTGGCCCAGCGAGCTGGAGAGCCGAACGGATGTAGCTGTGACGATGGGACCGTGGGACCGGCGGTTGGGGCGCTCCAGGCGTGTTGGATGCCCCAGGGTGTGGTGGGCCTGGCTTTGAACATTGTGTGGCGTGACTCCCCCTCAGTGCCCCCACCCGACTCATATAACAACATGGCCACGAGAGGTGTGAAACCCAAGGCCAAACAGCCCACGATGGAGGCTTACGCCAAGTCCCCCTCAGGGGCGGAAGGAGGCAAGAACAAAGAGACCCCTGTGACGGCCGCGGAGTCACCGGGCACGATACAGGAGGTGCTGGCGGCGATTGCGGACTTAAAAGTGTCATGGGAGACCAAGTTGGGCCTCGCCATGAAAGAGCTACAGGAAGGCTTAAACCTTAAGATCGGTGCCGTCCAGGAGGAGGTGAACCTGCTTAGACTGGATGTGAGGGCGATCTCGGAGCGCACGGGGACCATCGAGAAGGAGACGGCCACGAACACGGCAGACTGCGCTGCTCATAAAAAGGAACTACACGCCCTTGTGCAACGGGTGGGCAACCTGGAGGACAGAGCGGAGCAGGCGGAGGGACGTGCCAGGCGCAACAATATTCGCATCGTGGGCCTACCTGAAGGAACGGAAGGGCCAGACCCCACGGAATTTGTGGAATCCATGTTTTTGCAGGAGATTACCGGCGGGGTACTGACCCAGGGGTTTGCAGTCGAGAGAGCGCATAGGGCCCTAACCAGGAGGCCGCCTCCTGGGGCCCCCCCGCGGCCGGTGATCGCGAAAATTCTGAACTTCCGAGATCGCGAAAAAATCCTTGAATTCTTTCGAAAAGGGGGAACGATTGACAGAGGATCGGCCAAGATCACGGCCTACCCTGACTACACGCTACAAGTACAGCGGAGTCGGATGCACTTTGGGGCGGTGAAAAGGAGACTTCGTGAAGCTGGCCATCGCTACATGCTACTCTACCCGGCCAAATTGAAAGTTTTCTACAGAAGCAGATCCCTGTTCTTTGAAACACCAACTGAAGCGATGGACTGGCTAGACGCGCTGGGCAGTCCTCAAGAATCGGGCATCCAGGCAGAGACTTCGGAAGATAAGTAGCTTACGGCTGGGTCGCCTAGGGCAATGGGGCCGAGACATTGGGACTTGAATATAGTCATTTATACGGTATATGATGAGTATGATATGGTGCTGACTGGCTGGCCCATTGGGCGTGCCTACCCGTGGTTACTTGGTTGGGAGCTCCTAGAGGCTTCCTTTGTCCCCAGTAGTAACATATCTAGTTAGTTAGGTCGCTGTTAGGACCCCGCGGGGCGTCACCGATCTACTCCTTGAATACGGGATAAGACCAGACGCGGGTGGGCCTGAGATCCAGGGATGGAGCTGGGCTTTTGTTGGGAGGGGAGGGGTTGTTTGCTGTGGTTTGTAGTTGGGAAACAGGGAGGGGGGATGGGGATCAAGGGCGGAAGAGCCGGCGGAGTGTTAGACCAAGGGGGTATTGTGGGGAGGGCGGAGCTGAATACAGACCAAACCGATGGCATCGGATAGTCTCCGCATAGTTACCTGGAATGTCCGAGGCCTCAATAGTTACCTCAAGTGGAACAAGGTAATGCTATACCTGAAGAGGATGCGGATAGACATAGCCCTGCTACAAGAGACCCACCTCACCAGGGAGAAATTGGAGGTAGTCAAGAGGAAGTGGAAGGGCAAGGTAGTGGGTGCCACGTACTCGGCGTATGCTAGAGGGGTCATCACCTGGGTGGCGCCGCACGTGCCGTTCCGGGTGCTTGACTCGATAGTGGACCCGGAGGGTAGAATGGTGGCGATAACAGGACTCCTGGAGAACAGGGAAGTACACATCCTCAACCTGTATGCCCCCAATCATGATACTGCAGCCTACTTTAGATCCCTCTATGGCAAACTTGGCCCCTTGGTAGGGGGTGCGATGGTGTGGGGTGGGGACTTCAATTGCGTCTTAGATCCCAAAATCGACCGGTCCGCTGATACCAAAGGGAAAATGTCGCCGGCGGCCAAGGCGCTTGGGACATTGCTAGGAGACCTGGGACTGGTAGATGTGTGGAGGAAACTCCACCTAACAGAGAGGCAGTATTCGCACTATGCGGCGCCATACGATTCATATACGAGATTGGATTATGTGTTTGGAACCGCCGAGATAGCGGGCGAAATAGTGGGGGCGGAATACAAGGCTCGAGTATTGTCGGACCATTCGCCCCTGGTGGTAGAGTGGCGACACCAACCCCCTAGGCCTCGGGTCCCCACATGGAGGCTCCGGTCGGAGGCACTGCAGGATGAGGGATTCCGGGAAGACCTGAGGGTTGCCATCGGGGAATATTTTGAGATAAACACGGGTAGCGTGCGTTCTGCAGGAACTCTGTGGGAGGCCTTTAAGGTGGTGGTGCGCGGAGTGGCCATCTCTAAATCCAAGGGACTTCAAGGGGGTATCGGGAGGGAGCTTCAGGACACTGAAAGGGAACTGGAGAGCCTGGCTCGTCTCGAGAACGCCACTCAGGTAGACAAAACTAGGATGAGGGACCTTCAGGTGGCGTGCAGCGCTCTTTGGGATCGACTATGTAGATTGAACCATAGGAAATACACCGGCTGCACGCGGGGGGTGACAAGCCAGGCAGACTGCTGGCTTGGCTGTACAAGAGCGAGTCCCCCCGAGTGGTTATTCATGAGATCCGTGGTGAGGACGGTTGTCTTCGCAACACTCAGGATGGGGTGAACGAGGAATTCCTCAGGTTCTACAAACGTTTGTATGAGGACACTGGGGAGGACAGGAGCCAGGACATCCTGAACACACTGGAAGACATTGGTCTGCCCACCCTAGACGACCTGGAGCGGGAGGAACTGGACGCCCCTATCACTTCAGATGAGCTGGAGGTGGTGATCCGGGGCCTCCCCACGTGTAAGGCACCTGGAGCGGATGGACTGCCTGGTGAGTTTTACAAGGTGTACGTGCAGGAGCTGCTCCAGCCACTGCTGGCCTTGTTGAACGAGGCATACGAACAGGGTGAACTCCCGTTGTCCCTCCGTGAGGCCATTATTGTCCCATTACTGAAACCAGGAAAGCCGGCTGTTGAGTGTGGATCTTATAGACCTCTGTCCATGCTAAACCAGGACAGAAAAATACTCACGGCGGTGCTGACCAACAGGTTGAAGAAGGTGATTGGCAAGCTGATCCACCCGGATCAAACGGGATATGTCCCAGGCAGGAATATCAGTGATAACCATAGGAGGCTGCACCATGTTATCCACCATACTAAGGATGACACGGGCGAGATGGCGGTAGTGTCGCTGGATGCGGTCAAGGCCTTTGATTCGGTGAGATGGCCTTGGCTGAAAGCGGCCCTGCAGGGATACGGCGTGGGCCCTGGGTATATCAGATGGGTCCAGTTGTTATATAGCAGCCCGGTGGCGAGGGTCAAGACTGGGGCCACAGTCTCGGATGCCTGGCAACTTAGCAGGGGGACCAGGCAGGGATGCCCTTGGTCACCCATGTTATATATACTCGCGCTGGAGCCGCTGGCGATATGCCTGCGGCAACAATACGGAGAGGTGGGCATTAACACCGCCAGCGGCAGCCACTTAATATCTCTCTATGCGGACGATATGCTGCTTTACTTACGCTACCCGGAGGAGAACCTGCAGTACGTACTGGAAGTACTGGATCATTACGCTGTCCTCTCGGGCATATCAGTGAACCCCGGGAAGTCTAGCCTGTTCCCTCTGGGCGGGTACAGGGACGTCCCGCTGGTGAGGCTGCCTGTGTTGCCAATACCATGGCGGACCGACATGTTTAGGTACCTGGGGGTAAATATTTACCACCGGACTGAGGCGGTACACAAGCATAACACAGAGAGAGCCATAGAGGGGGTCAGGAACAGTATGACATTCTGGTCCAGATTGCCCCTGTCCATGATGGGGAGGGCGGCTTTGCTGAAAATGGTGGTCCTTCCCAGACTCCTGCATTTCTTCGTGAACGTCCCGTATTTGATCCCTAGGAGCCTATTTGTACGACTCCATAGTATGTGTAGAGGCTTCGTGTGGGGTAACTCCAGGAATAGGGTGGCCCTGTGGAAGCTCCAGAACCCGTACGAGAAGGGGGGTATAGGCTTGCCCAACTTCGAACTATATTATCTGGCGGGGCAGCTGTTATATGTGGCCAGGTGGTTGTCTGATGAAGATTCGGCGGAATCTAGGTTGCTGCGGGAGGATGCGGCCCCATACTTCCTGAGAGAGGTGGTGTGGCTACAAAGGAATAAACTGACGGGAAGAGGGCGGCTATTGAGGTTGGGATGGGAGGTCTGGTACAGAACATGGAAATTGATGGGGGAGTCAGAACCGCTATCTTGGCAGGTCCCGCTGGTGGCCCTGTGCGAAGACGACTCCCAACTGTTTCAGTCTGTCCGGAGGCACTGGGAGCCGGTGGGCCTGGTCACGCTCGGGGACATATGGCGGGAGGGGGAGGCGTTGGACTTCCAAAAGTTGCAGGATGAGACGGGGGTGCACAGAGGCCAGTACATCACCTATGCCAGGCTAGTAAAACGAGTAAGAGAGAGATGGCCGGAGACGGCACTGGCAGATGATCCGGATGCCACCCTTGAAACTATGTATGATGTCTCAGAGGGCGGGCATGAAATATCACGGATATACGAACTCCTCAGAACGAAGGCTGGGAAAGAGTTGCCCCAACTGAGGCATGAATGGGAGGAGGAGATGGGTGGACTCATGACGGAGGGTCAGTGGAAGAGGGTCCTGGGGTATCATAAAAAGGTGTCCCGAAATGCACGGCTCCAACAACTCCAGTTCTACATTACTCACAGGGCTTACCTGACTCCCCAGAAGATCGCACGGTTCGGAGGCTCGATCACTCAAAAATGCCCCAGGTGTGGGGAGGTGGACGCTGGGTTGCTACACATGTTTTGGGCCTGCCCGGAAGTGTATAGATTTTGGGAGGAGGTTAAGATGAAGCTCGCAGGTGGGGGAGTGGTGTTGGACGTGGGATCTGCCTGGTCGTGTATGCTTGGGATCTTCCCCAGGCCCAGACACTTTAGGCACCTGAGCAAGCTGAGGGACCTGGCATATGTTCTGGCCAAACGCAGGATTGCCATGAACTGGAAATCGGCTAGCAGGCCAAGAGTGGAACTGTGGTGGGCGGACCTTATGAGGTGGGCGGAGGCTGAATCCGTGGTATGGTTTGAAGCGGTCACTAGAGGGGGCGAGGAGGAGATAGGGCCCTTGCTGGCCTGGCGACAATTGGTGGCCTCTATGACCAACCCACAACAGGGCTTGGACGAATCTGAGAATTCGGAAGATGAGCCTACGGACAATGTTCCACCTGACAGTGCCCCGACTGAGGATACAAGGGAGCCGGCTCTGGCTTGATGGAGGGTGGGGGGAGTTTTTTTTTTTTTTTTTTTTTCTTCTTTTCTTTTTTTCTTTTTCTTTTTCGTATTTTCTTTGGTGTTTCTGTAAATAATTAACAGTTGTATTGTGTTGTGTGTCGTTTGTTTTTCTAAAATATAAAATCAATAAAATATTTTTTTAAAAAAATAGTTGTCCACTCTGCATTTACACACCCCGGGTTCTTGCAGATTGTTGCCTCGCTTCGCAGGCCCTTACACAGTACAAAGTGTTGTCAACTCTGTGGCCTACCACCTTCTCTGACCTCGATCTTGGCGTATCCATTTGGTGTTCCATACTTCCCTTTTGAAGCCTTGTAAAGCCTCGACTCATCTTCCAGCAGGCCCCCCTCTGATCCATTTAGATTTGTCAGAGGAATATGAGGTGCATGGTATCCTTGATTTCTGCCTTCAACACAAGCTACTTTACTATCTTGTCTACTGGAAGGATTCTGTGCCTGAGGAACGTACCTGGGAGCTTCTCAAGAATGTACATGCTCTCCGACTGACTGCACAGGTTCACCAGCTTCATTCTAAGCACCGGCGGGGTCCACGTGCATTGGGCGAGGGCTCTGTCGTTATCCCCGCTCTTACCATGCCGTCACTGTGACAAGTCTGCTGGAAGATACATCACTGGTATCTCATGTGTCAGCTGGGGCTGCAGCCATGGGAGAGAAAAGTACATTGCCCAGTGCTCCATCTACTAAACAGCGCTCACGTGATGAGACGGTCACATGATGTCACGTGACACAATCACAAACACGGGCACGCACTAAGGCTGGTGATTAAAGAATAGAGTTTTCACAGCATCAACGCTTCTCAACTGCATTCGTGAGTAGCATTTTGCAGTCTTCTGTGCTTTCTTCTGGATTGTTTGGACTGTGGCGAATTCTTCATGGACTTTTTTTCAGGGTTTCCCTTATTGGATTGGTGTGTAGGCGTTTTGGAACTTTTGGATCTGCTTTTCCTAATGGACTTCTCTGGATTCTGGACTTGGATTTTGTTTTGGAAAGATGATGTCTTCAATTGATTTGTGACTACACTTGACAATTACCCCGTTTCTTCCCCCTCCCTTTGTTTTCCATCCTCGTGCCGCGCAGGTTAGTTTTTCCTATTACCACCTTTCTCTGCTCTGGTATTATTGTTCCCATACACCCCTCCACCATTTGGTTTCAGGTACTCCTTGTTCTTGGGGAAAGGGTTGGGAAACATTTTGTTGCTTGATTGTTTTTCGTTTTTTCTTTTCAGCTACGCCGAGTGCCTGCAGCGCTTCCTTCCCGGTACATTTTGTGTAAACCATTGGCTAGCAGAGTATTGGCTATCCAGTGTTCCAAAAGTTCAACTTAAATCTCAAAATCCTTTGCAACATAAAACCCCAAAGTTCAACAGAACAATCTTCTAATTTCCAAATTAAAGTATTTTTCACAACGTCTCGTACTCAAGGAGATGCCTCTTTTCATCCTGTCATATGTGTGAGGATAGTGATCACTCGCCTCTTTTTTTGGTTAGTTTCCTGCTGTGGACCCACAGCTGACAGAGAGGTGTTTTGGTGGTCCGCCAGACCTTTATCGGCTGGGTCCCTTTCACTGTCTTCACTCAGAGTGTTGCTTTCCATAAGGTCTTGCTGCCCATGTCTGGGCGTGATGGAGTAGCAAGGCCCTGATCCTTTCCCTTCCTCATTCTATGTTGTCTCCCAGGGCTGTCTTTCTTCCACTTTCTCTTTATAGGCTCTACTTGTCCCCTAGCATAGGATCATCGACTCAAACCTTTTCCCACTGTGCTCTTCCCTAGACCAGGGTGGTCCTCAGAACCATTCCCACTCCCCTCTAGGGAGGGTATTGCACTATCCACTTCCTCCTCACTCTTCCAATAAAAGGTCTCACTTTCCTGGTCCTGAGTTTAATTTTGTATCCAGGTGCTCTCGCTCTGATCCCTGGTACTGCCAAACCTCTCCCTCTGAATGGTCACCCACTCTAGTGGTCTCTTTCCTATCTGTCGCTTATTTAGCCTCCCCTCTGACTTTCTCTGTTCTCTTGACACTATTCTCTCTTTCTGGCATGATCTTAAACTCTCCCATATATCCCCCCTGCTTCCCAGCTGGTACTCTTTGCTTCCTTCTCAATTGTGCTATGTTCCCTTCGCTCCCTACAAGTCATACCCTCTGAACACTTTTTTGCTCTCATTCTATAAACCTCACTCTTCCATTCTATTTCACTCACCTTTCTACTTCTGAGGTGGTATCTCTAGCATCACCATCCAAGTTGTTATCCTTCTCACTTTGTTCCCAAGTAATCTCTGGTTCCCGTGTATTTTTCATGTCTTCATTCTGTTTCACTCTCTTAGCTGCGAGATGGTACCCCTCGACTCTCCCGCCAAGTTGGTTTCCTTGTCACTCTGCTCTCAGACAAGCTCTTTCCCTCTCTGGCTCTTCTAAAGCTCACCGTTGTTTCATAGTTTCGTCCTCTTCCCCAATTATATCCCTGGTTCCCTTCACCAAATGGTACCCTGCTCATTCATTTTCCAAGCAACATTTTACTCTCCTTTTAAACCCCAGCTTCACCATTTCTCTTCCCAGATGGTACTCATTGTGTCCCTCACCAAGCTAATACCCTTCTCGCACAATAACTATCTCTTCTAAACCAATTTCCTTTCTACCCTCCCTCACATCTCCAAACGTACCTTTGACAAGCAATTCCTCTCTGTACCACTTTGCCATTGGACTGTCAAATGCCCACTCTCTGGTGCAGGCTTTCCAGAGTCTGCTGCTTTTCACTGGCCAGCACACATCTGCTCTGCAAACCTCGGGTCCCCAGGATCTGCTTCCCTTCAAGCCCTTAGAACTGATGGTCAGCTGTCAAATCCCCTGACTTATGGTCTCTTGGGTTCTTCTGTCTTTCAGGTGCTGCTTAGGCTGGCTGCTTTTTATTTGGTGACAGCTACTCCCCTTGGGTGGACTCCAAGGTGATAGGCTGCACCAGTGAATTGTGGGCTGTGCTATTCTCCATTTGGCCCATGCGACTGGGGTTAGGTGATCTCTAGGGGAGCTGGCATGAAGCTACATAAGGGTCTGCTGCCATTTTAGATTTCATGTTGGCCTCTGGTGCATTCCTCTTCCTACCGTGAGATATCTTCTGAGGTTGCCTGCTGCTCTGTGCGTGCCTCTTTATGTTCAGACTGTGTATTCCTCCTATATAAACCCTTTGGTAGGTAAACCTAGGGAAGCACTGGTTAGATGTTTCCTCTGACAGGATTTTAGGTCAGGGAAAATTGTAACATTTCCTCTTCTGTGGTGCTTATTGGTATTGGAGAAAGAGCAGAATGTGTGATACTGTGTATGTCTTGGAAGGATTTTCTTCACAGAGCTGTCTGTGTTTGTGTTCATGCCCTCGTCAGTGGAAAACACTAAAACAGTGGAATTGTGCACGCTTTCAGAATCATTTTCCTTGGCAACACTGCTGGTCAATACAAAGTAACAGGCCTATTGCCTAGGTTTCTGTGAAACTATCTCTTCAGTGGTTCAATGGGTCGCAGCCTCTTTTTTTCTATACCCAGAGACTGGATCTGCATACAGAGAGCTTGTATCCCTCTTACACATATGGGCTTTACTTCATTGTGGATTTGTAATTGCACCCTGTGACAGTCATCCACTCTCAGTAGGGTTGCCTTATCGCGGCCCCTTTATCCTCATTGCCTCCTTTCCTAATGTACTCCCCACATATAGTCCAAAAGGACATACTGGTACAGTTCAAGTCCAAAGTTATTACCACAACTTTCTTAACTTTATCCCATAGTTCCTTCTGTTTATGCAGGATGTAGGGACAAACTGAACAATTGCTGCATTGGAAAGAAGTTATGGTTCCTTTATGCAACCATGTCAATGTTATATTTTTAGCTTTCAAGTAAATAGTGACCAATACATCTCCCAAATTTGGTGATTTCTTATATATCCCAATTTCATAGTCTACAACTACCGACTGAATCTCCTTCTCTATGGTGAAACCATTCCAATGTCTCCTCTTTTTTTTATGTCTCAAGACTGGTTTGAATAGTTTGTCAAAAGTGAATTGCTATGGGCTGAGTATTCATTTTTTTCACGGTTTTACCCTTTCCTTTAAAGAACTTCTCTCTCAATCATTCTAACCTTGTACAGAGCCCTATGCAAGGCCCATTGGGGATATCTTCTGGCTCGAAACCTTTGACACATGCTGTTTGCTTCCAACTGAGTCACCCTTAAGGCTACCAGTTTCCCTTATCCCTGAGTTGTTTCTTATATGGGATAGCCCATTTCACAATGGACTGATGTGAACTACTTGCATGCAACGTGTAATTACAGAAGGTAGAGTTACAATTGATTTTGGTATCTAGTTTATTATTGACCACATTAATTTGTAGATCTAAATCATTTGTTTCATTCTGCAAAAGTTCCATTGTGAATTTCAAGCTAATGTTATTCATGGCTAGATACTCCACGCATTTCTAGGACCAGAAATGTCAGCTCTCCAAATTATAAATAGATCATCAGTGTAACATAACCACATTAGAACATTATTCCCCCACTGCTTACCATCACTAGCAAAGGCCCACACTTACTTCCACCAGCTCTCAACTAAGTTGTCATAAGGGGTAGTAAAACATGAACCTAGGGCCGTATCCTTGAGTTGAATGTAATATTTATTGTTGTGCATGAGAAAGGTATTCTGTGGGGATATTTTCACCATACAAATGAGCGGACCTATGTTTAAAGGCCGCCGACATGAGTGATGCTGTGCCAGTATGCCATTTTTGGGAGAATCATCTTAAAGCCTGCACCCGCCATCCCCACTGCACAGCACGAGCCTCCCACTTGCCTGCCCTCCTCCCCTACCTTCCAACCACTGTGTCTTTTCTGAAGCAACATGCCCTGCTCCTGCCTTTGTGCTCTGGCGGCTGCTACGGCAAAGTGCAACACTCTTTTGTGTGTTGATGTATACGATTTGTATGGTTAGTAGCCTTATAACTTCTTCCCATTAAATACATTGGGGGTCATTCCGAGGTTGGAGGTAAGGGAAAAACGATGCCGGTAAAGTATTACCGGCATCGGTTACCGCTACGGGCTATTCTGACCAACCAGACCGCTATTTACAGCACCGTAAAGTACGATGTCGTAAATAGCGGTTAGGGCGCGCGCACGCGACACACCATGCCTGCATTAGCGGCATGCCGTAAACCGGAGAAGATCACAAGTGATGCGGACATGCAAATAATGGCCTCCTGGAAGCCGGAAAAGTGCATACCGGCATGGTGTAAATACCGGCATCGCCGACCAGGCGTTAACAACCCTGAGCAGTGTTTCCAAGAGCCACAGGTGCACACAATCAGCACAGGTGGAGGCAATGGAGTCAGGGCCAGTACAAAAGGAGCACACCCACACACCACACACCCTCCCACACCAAGATGATACCAATAGTAGTAGCATTACTGGAGCTGGAGGCCCTGCTTGCAATGCCTCAATACAAACAATAACAACAGCCGCCACCACAGAGGAGACGCAAGAGGAGAAGGAGGGTGAGACAGGCCCAGCTTGCCCCACCAGTGCAGCCACCGTTACCACGCCGGCAGCCTCCAATCCCTCGCATCAGAGCCACCCCCTTCAACCTAACACCTGAGCAGATCCACACCCTGTACCGGCTTGACTGTGACACCATCACCACCATAGTGGACCTGATACACAATGACATAGTGAGCCTCATAGAAATATGCACCGCCATCCCCCCTCTACTGAAGGTAGTGTCTGTGCTTCACTTCCTTGCCACAGGCACCTACCAGCACACAGTGGGGCACATGCATGGCATATCACAACTCTTATTTTCCCAGATACTGAACCAGGTGCTGGATGCCCTCCTCAAGCACACAAGGGACTACATAGCCCTACCACGGTCTCCCCGGGAGATATTCGATACAAAAGTTGCCTTCCATGCAATGGCAGTCATGACAAAATGTGTAGGTGCCCTCGTCTGCACCCACATGGAGTTGGTGGTCCCGCATGCCATGGAGGTGGTGTATCCCAACCGCAACCAATACCACTCCATCAATGTGCAGATGGTATGCAACGCCAGCAAGATCATCACACATTGCTGTGCCCCATATCCCGACTCTTTGGTACTGCTGAACTCCACGCTACATGGAGCGACATGCTGGACGACGTGCCTAGCTGCTTGGTGAGTTGCCTGACTGGGCCATGGCAGTGCATCGGGGTTGTGAGGTGGGTGGTTGCATACTCCAACCGTGTGTGAATGGGGCGGGGGATGCATACTCCACTTGGGTGGGAATGGGGTGGGGGTGCATACTCCACCTGGGTGGGAATGGGGGGGATGCATACTCCACCTGGTTGGGAATGGGGGGATTGCATACTCCACCTGGGTGGGAATGTTGACGTCAGTGCACAATGTGCTCATCACCGAACACTGTGCCCCAAAGCAACTGAAATGGTACATGACAACCAAATCCCATAGTGATGAAGTAAGTCCGACACCTATCACTACATGACTAACAGGTAACCAGCCCACATCCCACAACACATGCACCACACATCAGCGGCCCTCACACACCGTAAGGTCATCCTGCACTATGCACTGCATATGCACTATGTTGCTGTCTCCAGCATATCACCACACAGGACAGTCATCCCTGGCCGTGCATTGAACTGAGTCAACCAGGGATACCACAGTGTGTCACTGGTTCGGCACACCCATAGGAGTGCTGCATGTCACCATGGAACTGATCAGTGCAGAATGCCAATATAGAACTGACTACAGCCAACGCTCCCTACTACCAAATTCCACAGAACACTACTCATCACTGATTTTACACCCACACTGCTATATGCATATACGATGCACGTGCAACAAGATGTCAGTGCACACCATGACCCATCATGAAGATGCAACCCACACCTTTAGTCCACTGCACAGGACACATAGCAGGGCCAGAAATGGGGTCAATGCATCCAGGGACATGTGCGTGTGGGCACAAATTACCTGCTTCCATGTGAGACTAGTACAGTTGTCCTAAATGAATTTAAGAACACTTACCTTCATTCCACTCTCATGCAGGTGATGGTGGCTATCCTCTGAAGCCGTGGCTCATGACCCCTGTCCGAAACCCACAGAACAGGCACGAGGAGGACTACAATCGTTCCCATACCCATACATGTGTGGTGATAGAGCAGACCTTTGGCCTGTTGAAGGCACGATTTCGCTGCCTCATCCGGTCGGGTGGGGCACTTCTCTACAGCCATGAGAAGGTGGCCAAGATCACCATGGCATGTGCAATGCTGCACAATATGTGTATCCGTCGGAACGTGCCCTGCCCCCTGACATGGAACTGCTACCACCTGATGATGATAAAGGGGAGGAGGAAGATGTGGCAGGACAACATCACAGTGCCGATGCACAGGAGGGACGTGCCATGCGGCAGTCATTGATTGCACAATATTTCTGACACACAAGTCAGCAGAGGGTGACATGATGTTGGGACATAGGGCACTGGGTGTAGGGATACATGTACACATGTACACTATGCACTGTGCAAGATTAAATGACACATGCGCAATGATGAATGTCCACGCTGGTTAATTTTTTGTAACACAACTGGTGTATTAAAAGTGAAAATATCAACGTGAGAAACAAACCCTACACCACCCCCCCCCACCCCCCACAACTCCCCCACATACCCTCACCCCCCTTCCCCTCCCCCCACAACTCCCCCACACACCCTCACTCCCCTCCCCCTCCCACCACAACAACCTCACACTAGTCCCACAGTGTCCACGTAGCCCACATGTGGCTGCCAGTATAGTCACTCTGCGCTCCCGGAGACAGGGGGAGGCATGTCCCGTCGGCGCTGCGCACGGAGCGACCGACGGAGCGGGCTGGTCTGGGTGGAGTTGCTCGTGTACGGTGTGTCCTCATGCTGAGGCTGTTGGCCAGGATGAGCAGCCTCCAAAGCATTGGCTATGCGGTCGAGCACCTCGCAGAGGCGGTTAGTGTTTTCCGTTAAGGACTGGCCCAGTGCCCTCAAATCAGCACGCCACTCCTCCCTGGCCTGGCGATTGTCCCCCAAGAATTCCGTTATCAGGGCAGAGAGCTGGTCAGCCCGCTGTGCACTGGTGGATGAAGCAGTGTCCCTGCTGGGGATCGGGCTGACATGTTCTGCCGGCGCTTCCTCAACGGGACTGTACACGGGACTGCCATGTCCCTGTGTCTGTCCTTGGCCAGACTGCTCCAGTGTGTCGTCCTCACCAGAGTCACTGAAGGATACCTGGGGGTTTGAGAAATATTCAGGGGTGTGCACGACTTCCACAGTTTCGTCCTCTGTTGTTCCCCAGATGTCATTGGGGCTGTCCTCAACTTCGAGGGGGGCCGTGGCTGCCACCTCCCCAGCCACACTGGACTCCTCGGACCGTGGCATTGGGCAGGAGTCTGCAGGCAGTGCAGGGAGGGGTGGGGGTGAGGCTGGGGCACCCTCCACGGGCCTTGCTGGTGGTGTACGTCCCAGTGTTGTCTTTGTCGCTGGGACACGGCGGCCCCTGCCTTGGCCCCTGGATGTGCTGGGACGGTTGCTGTCCTGCTCCTCACTGTCATGCTCACTGCCTGTGGGGGTGGAAGAGAGGGACGGCATGAGTGATGTTTGGATAGCCAGTGGTATGTGTCATGTACGTTACGGCCTTGCACCTGGCACTAGTTTGGGTATCACTTGCTTCGGCATGATTTACAGGGGGGGGTGTGGCCGACCATGGCGTGACTCTTTGGCCAGACGTTAGCAGTGACTTTCATCACATTTGCCTTAGCATTATTTACTTTGGACACTCGCCTCCATCAGCGGATGACGTGGCCCCACACTCCATTTCTCCGACCCCTTCAATGGATTCAGCCCCTATCATGCCCACACATGTCTCCTCCCACCGCATTAGTTTTATTGGCAAACTTGGTCCTCCTCCGGTCTCCAAGGCCTGGTTTCTGTTTGCAGAAAGGATGCTCCGCACCCTGAGCCGCAGGTCATCCCACCTTTTGCGGCACTCCTTTACGGTGTGGGGTGTGTTGCCCACTGCGTTCACCCTCTGGCATACTAGTGCCCAGATTTCTTTTTTTTTCTGCACCACCTCCCTCCACATGTTGCTGCTAAAAACAGTCCCAGCATGCTCGTGTAGGGTATCCACAAGCATTTGTAGCTCATCTGGGCTGAACCGCTCCTTTTGGAGGCGGGCAGCTCCCTTCTTTGGTGCTTTGGGCATTCCTGGGTGGTTGTAGTAACTTTCCGGTCGGTCACCAGTGTGCCAGGGGTCCTGTCTGGTGAGGATGGCAATGGATTGTGTTTTTAAAGATGGCTGCCGTGCTCCTACCCATTCCTGTGCGATGTCGCTATTTCCGGTTCTGCAATTTAACGGTGACCGTAAATAACAGTGACCGCTATTTACAATCACTGCTAATGCCGCGTTGGTCTATGGCGCTAGTGCTGTCTACGGTGCGATAGGTGCCGGTAGGGGGTTTTTCGGGCCCTTTTGCGGCATGCCGCTAGGTCCTTTACCGGCATGGGGCAAAGCTCGTGCCCGCGAACTCGTAATTGTGCGCTTTTAGCGGGCTTCTGCCAGCTCGGACACACTATTTGCGCCCTGCCGGTAAGGGACGGAACTTACCTCCAAACTCGGAATGAGGGCCATTATATTTGTGAAAGTTTAGTATCCTGAAAATATGTTGGCAAATATGCCATTGGCAAAGATACCACATCGGGAACTGGGAAAATGTTCATAAAAATACAGTTTTTCCCGTTGGGAACTTTATGAAAATATTGTTTTTTCTGGCGGTCTGTGAAAACGTGTATGTTTATTTGGCAAAAAGTAGATATAAGGTACACTGGCCATAATACATAGAGAAAATACATTAATCCTTCCACCTTCATGTGCATATTTAGCAATTGCATGTGTAATATCTACCTTGGTCACTAATTTACCATCTTTGTTAGTATTCCAATAATCGGTGCAATCACGTAATTGTCTAGTCATTTCTAATTGGTATAATTTAGCATCCATCTCCACATCGTTATCTTAATACTTTCTTATAATAGATGTATTCTTTTTGAAAGGTTTGACTGGCAATCACTTTGAATGAGAAATATTCTATTTCCTCTGACAATTGATTATTAAAATAAGTTCTTAAATCATTAATCACTCATTCAAAAAATACATCCAATGAATTACCTTTTTCCAAATGGGGAGTAAATAAAGAGGGTTTCAGCCCACTGTTAGTGGTCGGACTAATACATTTCCCTAGACCTTCAAAGGCAATATTTTGGTCATAATGTCCCATATTGTCATCTTCATGGGTCAATGTCCACACATCATATACAAAGTAGTTAAGTCCAATGTCTTAGCTTGTATTGATGGCTCCAAGTTCTGAATAGTACTATCCCCCACTGGTTGATGTAGAAAACGTTTATGTAACTTTAGTTTTTCTACTGAACTGAAACAGATCATTCTGGATATTTACCAAATCAGACATCTTTGCAGGAGAAGAGCACGGACCCTTACCTAACAGTTTCTTTTCAGATTTTGAAAGAGAATTGTTTGAAATGTTCACCACTAACATTTCCTCCTCAAGTTCCTCATCTTCGTCCCATGTTATGGTTGTTGTTGTTGTTGCTGACTTCTGCTGTATGTTATTTCCCGTTCCACCCCTCCCGATGTCCCCTGGATGTCTTTGGTTGGTCAGTTTGTCTCTTCTGGTTCTCTTCGACTTGTATTGTGATGTTTTTGTTTTTTCTTTAGGGTGCCCAGTCTCATTGTTGCCTAATCCTCAGCATTTGTAATTTAGCCAGAAAGGTTCTTCTGTTGAAGTGTTGGGCTTTTCTTCCCCATCCAATGACCGTATTTCTGAGGAGGATGACGTTTGCAATATATTCCTCTCTCACAGCTAGCTGATGTCACTGTAGTTATTGTATATTACAGTCTTGCTGCAAGTTCTGTTAGTTACAGCTAAATCTCAACATATATCATATTTCTTTATAAACACAAAACTCCTGTCTCCTCCATAATCATTTTTATCACGAAGCAGCGTATGTTGCTTATACATCTTTACAGCTCCTTATAAAAGATCAGGCTATTTTCCATTTTCTGAAATAGCTGAGCGGTTTCCTCTCTGGGGCTCACCCTTGAACATGTGTCTCAATTTGCTCACTTAAGAAACATGTTTCTTCTGGAATATAGCAGCCAACTTCATCAGCATAACAAGAAGTCTTCTGGAACAACCCACAGTACATTCACACCATTCTAAATCATCATATTACACAATCTGCATAATTTCAGATAATTCTGAAGCGAAGTATTTTCCCACCATTTGTGAATTTCTTTCTTTTTTAAAAGTGCTTTGATTTGTTCATATTTTTGTTTTAATGTTCTATCTTGCAATTGGTTATTTATAACATGCATAATACCCAGAGGTTTCTGAGCACGGACGTGGGGATCAAACCTGTGTAGACGAGCACTTTGCACCTGAGTGATCCTCCCGATCTTGCACAATACCACTATCTAATTCATTGCAATTTGTTTTAGGAGTTTCTGCAAAGGTGTCCTTCAGCATTCTACAGCTTACTTTCCTCCCATCTTATCATGAATCACACTTTTCGCACCACATTAATACAGTGGGCGATTGCCATATTCCATAGGGTGGTAGCCAGTGAACTAAAAGTTGCTAGTCAGTTACTTCAAAGCACAACATGCATTGCTGTTTTTGACAATCCTGTGTACACAAACATAGGCTTGACTGTAAGGGTACCAGGTCTGCAGAAAGCATACGCCAATCCCTCTTACCATCAACTATAGTCTCCCGTTCTCTACTGCACAGAGACAAGGGTTTGTAGCAGGCTTCCCTTCATAGTGGCAAAACAAGATGCTTCTTTTCAGAGCCTGTATGCTACTTAATGCTTGTCCTTAGTGAGGGCTTTATTCTCGATTGAATAGCAGCTTCAAATAGAGTAGAGTCCATACCAAAATATTAACACCAGAAACCACACTTCCGCCACACTACAATATATTACAAATTAGTTTTATTTTTATAATACAAGAGCAGAGCCCGTCTCCTGACAATGCTTCTTGTATCTCGAAAATTAGGTTTTCTCAAAGTAGCCATGTTAGAGTAGTGAGTTGTTTATTTGTATTCTGAGCAGGTACCCCATGGTACTTTATTACATACAATACAACATTAAATATTGATAACCTCTGAGTCAGTGACTATTGTAAGCTGTGCTCTTTAGCACATGGTGGCTGTTGCATCAAAAGATAAAACGCGTGAGGCCTCTTACATTGTCAGATTTATTGCTACTGTATAGTGGACTTTGCTGCTGCCTGTTATGATCATCAGCTTTATTTCTGTTTACACCATAACAACATTTGACAGACTTCATAGAATCTAGGATAAAAAACGTATATATTACCACAGTTAAAACCAGTTAACAATAGTTAACATACAGGATAAAAATAGTTATTCCAATATTACACAAAATGAATATTTAAAGTCAGTGCCCAGTATTATGATATCTTCTAAAATGTTCTCCTCACTTTGAAAGCAATAGTCAAAAATGGAGACACCGCAAAAAACACAGCATTGTAATACTAAACTTCATTAACACAATTGATTCTCTCCTAGTTCTAATTGCATGGGAATTAAGGATTGGTTTAAGCCATTTGCTTCTACAAACCTCATACAGCGGGCATGT
Organism: Ambystoma mexicanum; assembly: GCF_040938575.1. NCBI lineage: Eukaryota > Metazoa > Chordata > Amphibia > Caudata > Ambystomatidae > Ambystoma > Ambystoma mexicanum. The sequence continues at coordinate 257,115,718 of NC_090934.1, read as the reverse complement.
TAACAAAAAGTGCAATTCATATTCTTCATATATTTTGCAACACAGGCATTTTGTTACGGATTTAAGCAGTTAGCTGTAAAAGCAGCAAGTGGCAAAATGCCAAGACAGAATTACCTAATTCTAGCACAGCAGGTGTAGTAGGAGCGCTATGTGGTAGGCCCATTATCCGCTTTCAAATGTTGTTCTTCAGCACCTGTATTTTGGAGCATCATACATAGCCCCAATATGTACCCCAAAGGTTATAGCCGGAATGGCTTGGGCTCTGTATTCTTTCATGGCATGCAAGAGTGTTTTACCCCCAAAGCGAGACGAGAAATATGCTACAGCACCACCACGCATGACTGCTGCTACATTGCTCTTGTCTATTTAGATAGACCCGTTTAGATTTTAGAGATAGGGAAACTCCCAGATATTCAAACGCTGGAACAAGTTCTAAGCCTTGCTATTTAGAAGGAAATGTGGTGTGGGGCGTTGTTTTCAAGACCATGGTTGACATATCATTAGTTTTAGAGATGTTAATTGTCAAACCCTTGGCGTTACATTCATAAGAAAACACAGACAATTGATGTTGTAAGCCAGATGAAGTTTTTGAAACTAGCTGTCCCTGGCGTAACATATGCTGTTCAAGCATATCTTAAAGGTTAAGGTTATTAATTAAATATCATTGCACTTTTATTTATTTATTCATTCATATATTTCATTGTAAACACAATTAACAATCTCATTCTTCTCAGATACAACACTTAATGAGCTGAATGATCAAACTCTTGGGAGAGCAACATATAGTTGCCTGTGACTGAATACAGATTTCGGAAGGTATAGGCAGATTCTCTCAAAACACTGATTGAAAAGGTTAAACGTACAGGAAACTGTCTTCTTTTGAAGTTGAAAGCAATATTTTTATCAGATGGAATGAGAGAAATGTGTGGTATAATAACAGTATCTAAGTTCAATCCATTGATTACACAGGCCTCTGTGATGTGTCTTTATAGATGCGTAATTGTCAACCCTGTTCCGTTGCAGAGTCCCCGTGATTGCATAAGATTGCGTAGTAGCATAATCACAGCACCTACTTTCAGTTTTAGCTTGTGAGAAGGAATTCCTTTTGGTGTTAAGCTGTTGAGGAACTCTTCATAGTATGGTAGATGATCACTTGGTTCATCGCTTGCTACAGTATCTAGACTTTTGTAAACAACCCCTTCTCCTTGCATACGGTTTAACACTTTGCTGTTCAGTTCCAAAGAATGCTCATTTGTGACAGTATTGCTCTGCCTTTGAGTTGCTGAGCTGTAACAGTGTTGAAGTTAATGTCACCAGAGAGTTGTTCTACAAAGTCTTGTGTATTTCAAAAACAGGCTTGAGGAAACTTAATAGTTGCAGTGGGGTTGGAAAGAAGTAACTTAAAATTATTCAGAATGTTTGCGATAGTGGAAGGTGAAGGTGACCATGTAGAACCATGCTCATTCATTTTGTTAAAATGATAGCTGTTGTTGAAGTGCAAGGGCACACAGAGGTGCAGTTTACCATTTGGACAGGAGAGGGCAACCTAACACTAATAAATTGCATCAGCTGAGTACGGAAAATACCCAAGCGTTTTATATATATTTATAGATGGATGGGTACATAGTCATCCGCAAATAGAAGACTCCACTTGCTTTTGCCTAAGGACGGGCATCTGCCGATAGATTATTGATAGTAGTGGCAATGTCATTAAGATATATCTTTGCCTCACTCCCATGTTGATCTTTACAGGATTAGAGCATTCCCCGCTTGGACCCCATCTCAAATTCAATGGGATCTGAAGATCAGCAAGGGCCTGCCATAACGGAAATCGAGGTACAGTGTCAAAGGCCATCTGCAGATCAATAAAGGCCAGATACAAAGTTGGCCTTTCAATTTAACAAATGTCTGGAGAATAAGGAGCCACCTGAAGCGCTGATCTGTTGTTGAAACCCCTCTGTGAAATCCGGCCTGGACTGTGGATAAAATGCAATGGTTGAAAACCCATTCTTCAAGCCAAAAGAGGACGATTTTTGTGTACATAAGGAGTCGATTAAAGAAATAAGTCTTTGGTTTGAGGGAGACCCACTATCTCTGTTCTTAAAACATGGGATTACTGTTGCTCCTCTCCAGCTCGCAGGCAAATTTTGTGTTCTATAATTATTGTTAAACATTTTAAATTATGGGGTACCCCGCTTATATCTAGGTTAATCTTTAAAAAAGTCTGTAGGAAAATCATCAGTGCCAGGGGCTTTTTAGTTGTGTTGTGACAGCAAAGCCCTCTCGACTTCAACAGCAGAGAAAACCAAAGGATTAGACATGGAAGAAAACAGAATTTCAGTCAGGTGGTTTCGAGCGGGTGCAGGTCATTCGAGTTTAAAATATTTCTTGACGAGTACAAAGACTGGACATGATCTTTCCAGGCAAGGCCCGAGATGTTATTTGATATATAGTTCCGGTCTGGGGTTGTACTGTCCTAACTATATACCAGAACTCCCTGGCCTTGTGCAATCTAGAGGCATCAATAAGGGATTCCCGTAAAACCATAGGATTATCTATTTTCTGCCTTTCAATTAGGAATTTATATTTGTTCCTTTTGCACACTATGAATTAAAAAGTCGTAAAGTCACAGGATATTTAGTTCAACTCACATTATTAAACCTTAACGATACCAGTTTCTTGAATGAGTCTACATTTCAACATAAATGTACTGAAGTTTGTAAGCACATACATTCTTCTTAATGGTAAATGCGTGAATGCATAGGGGCACACCCTGGTTATTAAAGTGGCAATGTCTTGTCTTTGTAAACATAACCTTAATTAAAGCGATGTGTGCTATTTTATGCTTTCATGCATATACAGTTGTAAACAGACACACTTTATGGAATGTAAAATGTGCGCCCCTGTCCAAAAAGCAACCGTGCCTCTAGTCAACCAACTGTGAATCAGAATGGCTAAGGGAGTCTGCTAATGTTCATAGGCCTGAAAAATAATGTGTCTAACCTACTTACTAAGGGTAGCCATGGGCGATTTCTTTCTTTTTGGTTTAAATTGTAAGAGCCTCATTTCCCTCAGAAAGAGAAGTACGATTCTGATAAATTCTAACTGCCTTAGCAACATCCTGGAGATGGCAGAAGAGGATCATCAGTGGAAAAATTATGGAGGAGCAGTTCCTGATGAAGATGAAACTTAGAAATTACCTTATGCAAGAGGAAGCAGATCTCAGTAGTCCTTCAAAGAAAAAACACAGTTCGCTCTATGAGCATACTAGACCTGGAAGGTACCTCATGTGCCTTGCAGGTGTAAGTACTGCTAAAAAAATAAGACCATTTAAGACTTAAAATAAAAGGCCACCTCTTGAGGGGTTCTCAAAAGGAGGAACCTAAAGGCCACAAAGTAAATGGGAACTCTGCCTCGACCACTGAGCTAACATCCCAGAAATACTACAAACCCTTGCTATGTTATAGCTGGGCGCTTTGAATTGGCATAGCTCCATCAAAAAGCCATTCTTCGAAAATTGTGGAGGGCTGCTACTCACAACTCTAGCTCTGTGCCTCATGGAGGGGTTCTGGGGCCCTGTGTCACCCAGAAGAGCTTTGGTCTGGAGGGACACTATTGAATGTGTCCTATTTCTGCTGCGCCTGGTCTTTGCTGTCTTTCTTGTTTGCCCTCTGGTTATGGGGGGGGTTTCGGGGCCTTCCATCAGGCCTGCACTAGAACAGCGCTGCTTCTTCTCACCATTGAGTGTGCTAGGAGGCCGGATTCAGTGTGGTTTCTTGGCCCTGGAGAACCCATGGTTTCAAAAACACCTATGTGGAGGTGGCCACACCTCAGGTGGAGTGTCCCTGAATGATTGGAGGGTCTGGTGTCTGGATAACTTGTCGTGATGACAACCAGGGACATCCATAGTAGGCATCAGAGGGAAGAGGAGGATTATGTTTCACCACACACCCAACAAGCAAAATATACTGGAAAATTAGATGGCTCACTGCCTTCTGTACTGGAAAAGGCACAGGATTTAGGGACAATTGTGTTATGTAATGTACTCTGCTCATGAGGCGTCCATGAAAGAACTCTGGAACTCCTTAAGGCGAACGTTGTGAAGAACTTCTGGAGGAATGGCAATTGCTTGAGAAGGTAAGGAGGAGCATCAGAGTGAGGGGTTTTATTGTATGCATTTATGCTGAAATAAACCTAACTGTTCAACATATTGGGTGTCAGAGCTTCTGTACCTAACAATTATGTCTGCAATCTCTGCGCATCAACAGCTGTGGACATATTGGAGCGAAGCATGGCATCTCTGGAATCGACAGTGGAAGCCAGAGAGGGTGAATTAAAAGGACTCAGCAAGAGTTAAGTGGTGCTTCGGTATAATTGGAGAAGGCATTATATAACAAAACACAACAGCAGACTATGCTAGAGATTAAAGAATACATGGTGGGACCATTGTATTTACTAGCCTGAACATTTTCACGGGGTTTTCAATTGGAGGTGTGACAAATCCTTGGATATCGTTCCTTCTCCCCTAGGGGAAACCACTTGCCATGAGGCCAGGGATGTGAGGATGCTACCTGACAGTCCCTGTGGGGGCGGTACTCAGTAGGAGGATCTCATGAGGAGGGATTCCCCCTCTGGGATACAGGGAGGACATTGGGGAGCAACGCATGATTTAAAGCCCCGCCCCCACTCCACTTTTCCATCCACCACCTTACCTTCCTCTAATGTTCTGGCCTCCCCTATGTGTTTCCTTAAGACCAGTAACAACACGAGTACTGAGACGAGGAAGAGCCGGGTTGACTCCACTGGATATGTGTTACCAAGGACTGGGACGAGTCATGTTGAATGGCCTAGTCTTTTTAGTGCCTTCAACATAAAAACGAATGAAGGACTTACAGAGAGAGAGAGATCCAGGGCCGGAGAGGCAGTGCCAGGAGAAACTGCAGGTGCATGCAGCACCTGGCGCATGAGAGTGGAACGCGCTGGATGAGTAGGAGAGGAGAGAATGCTGGCAGTCAGCCGTATTTACTGCTGGAAGTACCCACGGGGGCCGTCCCATACGTCCCATACATAGAGGCTGCAAGCAGGCGAGCAGAAGGAAGAATTTATGTGAACGCTGTCCCAGCCATGCCAGGAGGCAGAGATGCTGCAGGGAATCCACACGCTGCCCGCTGTCCCAGGAATACCTGTGAAGGTAAGGGGGGGCATGAAAGATCCGGAGGGGATGCAGGGATGAGGGTGAACCATCCTCCTATTCACAGTACTGGGGCTAAAGCGATAGGCCACAAGGGAAGGGTTGAAGACTCCAACCGCCAAAGTAAGAATGAAGAAAAGAAACCAGAGAAAGGGAAGCACACCCCCTGGTTGTGGGTGACTGTGAAACCAAGTGAGCAAGGCTAGGGTATGGGAGACATTCCCCCACCATCAGTGAAGTGTCCGAGAAGCCTGCGAAAGGCCAGTGGAAGAGAGAAATTCCTCCTACGTTTTGGAACTTTGAAGAGAAGCCTGCAGAGAGCCAGGAAAGCCCCAAGAAGGGAAGCATTCTATGGGCAGTGCAAGGAGCCAAGAAAGAACCAGAGGAAGTGAGTAATTCCCCCTGGTGTGTTTGTGAACATTGTGAAAACCCAACAGAAGAGAAGCAATCTCTTGGCATTGCAAGAAGAGTGAGAAACCAATATGAAGGGGTTAAGGACTCGCACGTAAAGACCCATAGCTGGTAGGGAAGTGTACCAGTGATACTGGACCAGTATAGCTGGCAGGGAAGTATACCAGTGATACTGGAAAGAAGCCAGTTTGATGAATACAGGCAGTACCTGGCAGGGGAGTATAAAAGGCCTGCCCAACAGAGCACCAGAGAATTTCAAAATAAACCTGAGAAAGACCAGGAGAACAGAGACATTGCCCCTACATTGTGGAACTTTGAAGAGAAGCCTGGAGAGAGCCAGGAAAGCCCCAAGAAGGGAAGCATTCTATCGGCAGTGCAAGGAGCCAAGAAAGAACCAGAGGAAGTGAGTAATTCCCCTTGGTGTGTTTGTGAACATTGTGAAAACCCAACAGAAGAGAAGCAATCTCTTGGCATTGCGAGAAGAGTGAGAAACCAATGTGAAGGGGTTGAGGACTTGCACGTAAAGACCCATAGCTGGTAGGGAAGTGTACCAGTGATACTGGACCAGCATAGCTGGCAGGGAAGTATACCAGCGATACTGGAAAGAAGCCAGTTTGTTGAATACAGTCAATACCTGGCAGGGGAGCATACCAGATCTGCCTAACAGGGCCGTCAGAGACCCAGTATAGCTGGCAGGGAAGTGTACCAGCGATACTGGAAAGAAGCCAGTTTGATGAATACAGGCAGTACCTGGCAGGGGAGTATAAAAGGCCTACCCAACAGAGCACCAGAGAATTTCAAAATAAACCTGAGAAAGACCAGGAGAACGGAGACATTGCCCCTACATTGTGGAACTTTGAAGAGAAGCCTGGAGAGAGCCAGGAAAGCCACAAGAAGAGAGGCAATTAAGACTTAAAACAAAAATCCACCTCTTGACAGAAGCTGAAAAGGAGAAACCTAAAGGCATCTAAGTAAATGGGAACTATGCCTCGACCACTGAGCTAACACCCCAAGAAAGGCATTCTCTTGGCAGTGCAAGGAGCTGAGGGAGAACCAGGGAAACAGAGTCACCCCTTGTTGTGTTGTGAACATTGTGAAGATTCAAGCGAAGGAAGCCATTCTCTTGATACCAGAACTTTGAGTTGGAACCTTTGTTTCTTTCTGAATCAGAGAACTGTTGTTACTTAGGAACCTTGCTTTAACCTTTGGGCAAGGGATTGCAACCTGGGGAAGAGCACCCATCCCCTCAAGAACCCGTTTCTTAGATACATGGAACTGTGCCTGTTCAGAAGAAGGGAGTCATTCTTCTGAACCAAGAGGACAGCAAACCACTTTTGATACAGGACGGTGGACTCTTTTAGTTCTTGGACATTCTGAAAGATTCCTTAGTTTTTGTTGAGGCAGGGGAAACCCCTCTTAGAGATAGGGTAAGATAGGGGTTTCTTTTCTTTTTCTATATAAATAAAGGTTTCTGCCAACCACCATGCCACCTTTGTGTCAGAGTTGTACTTCTGAACCCTTACAGAGGGCTGTGAGTAAACCAGCAATGGTAGATTCCGCCCATCTCCCTTTAGAAGGTAATGAGACTTCTGTTGAGGAGGTTCAGCATCCGTTGGAACTCGGGCTCAGGGGGTTATGGTGATACTGGTCCAAAAGAATCCCTACCTCAGGGAACAGCTACTGTGAAAGACAGCGGATAACACAGTGTTGGGGATAGAGGAACAGAGGATTTTCCTTTTCCCAGACAGCTTTAAATAATAAAAGGTATTAATTGGTGGAGGTGAAGATGCTGCCTATGTGTGGTTTCAAGCAAAACTGCAAGTGTTGTATTAGGAAAAGTGGTTTATCTTTGTGGAACCAGAGGCTACACATGCTTTCCTTTAGCGGTTTGAGTTGGTACTTGCACATGAAAATGTAGTACCCCTCCCCTTGACTTGAAGTTAGGGAGCTTGTAATTCCTTCGTTATTTTAAGCGAGTATTGAAAGAGACCCGAATAAATTTGTGAAGACCACAGGTGAGACTTCTGGTAGTTGATGAGCCAGACGTTCTGGATTAGGAAATTGCATACCCACTTGGTATCCACAGAGGCTTTTTGGAGTGGTCCGCATTGACCAATCATTGATTAGGATAGAGATGTAAGTAAATAGCCTCTGAGCGCAGGAACATTAAGAAAAGGCAATCACTGCTATAACCCTGCAAGGAGCAGATCTTATGCCAATTTAGAGGACCTGGCACTAGTTATCAGGTCCCCAAACATTAAACATAGCAAACCTCGGTGGTCTGGGTGTATGGGAAAGCGGAATTCGGTATCCTGTAGCTCTGTGGAGGCTATGAACATCAATTTGGTCAAAAGAGCAGACAGACTGAACTTATTTCATCTTAAAGATCGCTTTTCTTTACAAAGATGTTGATACATTTGTTATCCAGTTCAGGCTACAATCTACCTGAAATCTTCAAAATTAAGAAGAGAAAGGATTTTCTGTTTATGGACCTTTCTTCTTCATTTACAGGGTTTAAATATCCTCCTGGGTCAGACTCTAAATTCCCTGGATTAGAGCATGAGTTTCATGGTCACTTTAGAAATTGGAGTTTGTAAAATAATTCGATCACTTGTAACTTGGAAACTTAATAGCGTTGTTTTGATGCAACACCCACAGAATCATCGAGGGGTCTCTAAGAGATAATACCCTCTTGCGAAACATGGCTTCCTCCAAGGGTGAGAAGGCAGACCTTAGCAGTAAATAGCAGTGGGGAACATCTCCAACCTCGACCTTCAGCCTGCGTGGGGAGTCTAGAAGACTGGAAAGTTGGAAGTCAAGAAAATATTGGTCTTCCAGAAGGCACTCGCCAGCATCCAGGGAATGTTTTTTGACAAAATGGAATTTTCAAGTTCCTGTCCTCGGATCCTTTCACCCACACAGAGGAGATAGAAGAGAGAAGCCTTCTGGGTTCCCTTCACCTATTGCCATCAAACTGTTGTCAGGCATGGATGAGGAAGCAGGCCCAGAGGATTAAAGGATGTTGCATACTGCATCCAACTAAAATGTATCTTGCTTTTGCATTATTCTCAATCTTTCTGTACTGTCGGACCCATCATCGGCTGCTACCCACAAGTCATGGAAAGCCCATGTGGACTAGCTAGTACAAGTGGAAACCCTCTCCCTGAATTTATTTTCAATGAGCCTTTCTTTGCAATCAGTGGAATCTAATAGGGCCCTATCCTTGAACCCCACTGCAGTTTGGCAGCAAGGAATTGATATTGAAGATGGGGAAATATGCTTCTTCACATTCTTGGAGCTGATGGATGCACATACGATTCAAGAAATCCAGTCGTGTCTGGTTCCTTACATTCTCTGATCAATGCATCCCTCACACGCTATAAGAAAGGGGGTCCTGCCCCCCTTGGAGCATGTGTGTGGTATAATCTCACACCTGCTGATGTTAAAGGCTGTGCTGGATCCTCAAAAAATAGGTTTAAAGGTCCGTGGCCTGAAACTCTGTCATGCTCTTCATTGCTTCCTGAGGGTCCTATTCTGAATATTCATCAGGCTCAACATCTGGAAACGTTCTCTGTGTAGCCACCGATTTCCCACACTGCCCCAATCCTTTATAAATTGCATCATCAATTGTTTTCCTAAAAAGTTCTTTATAGGGGAGGTAGAGAAAATATAGCGGGAAGTGAAGGCTCCTTTTGCGCCTCCTTTTCAGTGTGCAATTTCTTATGTTCATGTTTTTCCAAAGAGGAAGAAGAGTCTTTTGCGTGGCTCTTCTCCATGTGTCTGGCCAGGACATCCGCCATGCTTTTAACAAGCACAAATCATGGTCTTTAAACGCCCTTACCTGACCCAGTGCATTGTCTGCAAACAGTAACATTACCTGTAGTAAATCGCCACCGGTGGCTCTACTCACGCACAGGTCAACACATCCAAGTGAATTCTGGGGTTCACTGCCATATGGAAGTACATGCTGCAACAAGGTGTCTGATTTCTCCATCCATACAATTGCATGTGAGGAATGTAGAAGTGCTTCACACATTCCACTAGGTAAAGCAGAGCATCTTATTGGGGCCCCTGCCTTCAAGGGACCCACCGCAGACGTCCCTACAAAGCCTAGAAGGGGTGTGAGGAATTTGTCATACTGAATAAATAAGGTCTGATCCAAAAACAGATGTGGGGATGCAGGCAGTCTTTTTGGGTGAGTCTAGTTCGAGACCTTATGGACAACGAAGTCGCTGTCTCTGGGGCGGGCTCACCTTTACTGGTTATGAATGGGAGATGGGAAAGCAGGGCACAAAATTTGCACTCTCCACTAGCCATTCACTAGTGATACCTGGCTCTTGGTGAGTAAGAACTGGTGTGCTGAGTTTATGTGTAGAATTAAGGTGGCAAGTGACTTTATATGGCTGGCTGGTATCTTGCATCTTGAAATCTTTTCTCCTGGGTAGCCAAGTGTTGCTGCTGATCTGAGCTTTTATCACGGGGTGAATTTAGACTGAAGAGATTAGTATGTGGCTACATCTCCAATGCAAAGTGTATGAACAGCGAATAGCCTCTGGGTCAGCTCTGGAGAAACAAACGCCCTATCGATCTACAAACATACATCAGGAGTTACTGAACATTACCCACCATAAACTGCAAGAGGCTAAACTCACTCTACTAATCCTATCAAGCACATAGAAAGGACACATGGATATTTTGGAAAACTGAAAGACCAGGGCCCCCGTCTCCAAAATAGGAAACTTAGCTACCCTAAAGCAGCTCACTGACACACGGGCGTCCTGGACAGACATGGGCGTTCCAATACATCACTAATGAAAACTGATAACACATTAGGGAGTCTGGATCGGACCTAAGCACTAACTGTCGTAAGACACTACACAACTCCAAACACCTCTCGACGTATCACAAGACTCCTTGTACAGGAACTCCGGGCAAGTTCACGCACTAGGCAAACTAGGCTGCTGCCTACAGTACTGGCCAGAAGGAGGCACCAAAGAGCATGTTTTGCCACTGCTTTCATGAAGTACAAAAGAGATGCTAACAATATAGATTACCCCTGCTATCTGCGCAGGGTGTATTAATTCTATTAAAGACTAGGAGGCGAGCATTATGCTTCATCTTCATTTATTCTACTCTTGAGCAGTTCAACAAAACACATACAAAAAACATGAAAAGTGTATAACCAAACTTTTCTCCTTTGTAAAACTACAATCCCCATGAGTCTCTGTAGTCCTTAGTCCTTCCACCAGTCACAACCCACTTCCTGTGGCTGGACTCCTCCTTTACTTTTACTCGCTCTGACAGTCTCTCATGGTTCTTTAACATCTCCTCGCTAACGATGCGAAGGCTCCTCTGAACTGTAACTCAACTGCCGGAATAATTCCAACCATTTGTTCTACATTTCCTCCGAGCTGACCTCAGATATTCTTCTGGTCTTCCCCTATGAAACAAACCAAATAACATATTTTAGGGTAGTGCGTATGTATTGTACTTGCTCATACAATATTTCAACATTTCATTATACAGTACAATTCTCGGGTGGGAATTTAATGCTCGCCTCCTAGTCTTTAATAGAATTAATACTCCCTGCGCAGATAGCAGGGGTAATCTATATTCTATGACAAGACTGGAGGCGAGCATTATGCTTGTTCAAAGCTTCCCCAACACTGCACCTGCCAAACCTTCTGCTGGCTTAAAGTAGAACTCCTTAAAGGTGCGGTCACTTGAACAGTCTGCTGCTGCCATTATTTCACTCAACGACACTCCTGCTCTAGCAGCTGCTGAGGCCATTGGCCCCCTCACAGAATGAGCTCCATACACATTCACATTCACACCTGCTGCCTGCATAATCTCTTTAACCCATCTTGCGATGGTAGCTGCTGTAACTGTGTGATAGGGCTTCCTACGCGCTATTAATAACTGAGTAGTACTCGCTGCTCTATTCTCTGCAGTTCTATTTTCGTATTCTTTAATACATCGTGCCACGCACCATTTTGAATTGTTAGGGAAATACGGATAGTGTACCGACGATGTCCCTGTCTTGGTTCTCCTGGCAATGGAGAATGTAAGTCCCTCCGGTCCAAAGGACCGTCTGTTAACCTCGAGCGCTCTCACATCCGATACTCGCTTGCAGGAGATTAAACATAAGAGCATAGCTAACTTGCCTGATAATTGCTTAATCGAAAGATACTTGTTCGACGGCCAATTTGCTAAAAGGTGCAATACCGTCCTAACATCCCATGTTGTGTTATACCTAGGCTCCGGAGGGACCCTAAATCTCGCTCCTCTAACGAGCCTCACTACCGCTGGATGTTCTCCTGCTGGTACCCCTTCGATCGGCAAGTGCCCAGCTGAAATTGCTGATCTGTACACTCCTATTGTCCGGAAAGGCTTTCCCGTTCTGCAATAGACTCGCTAGGAAGTTCAAGATTTCCACTACAGGTGCTGAAACGGGATGAACACTTCTGTTCTTACACCAGCTTGACCATTTCGCCCAAGCTGCGTCGTAGCTCCTCCTAGTGGAAGGAGCCCAGGATTCAGCGATAAGCTGAGCAGCTTGCTCTGAAATTCCTGGCAGCGCCCAGCGTCTCCTGATATCCTGCACGCGAGTAGCGGGAGTGTCCCTCTCACTCTCAGAGGATGACACAACCCAGCTGGGTCCGTGAGGAGTCGTTCTCCTTCGGGCAGGATCCTGGGTACGTCCGTCACGAGTTCCATCAAAGTGGGAAACCACACTTGAGATCTCCATAAAGGCGCTACCAACACCAACTCTGCTTTCTCCCTCCGACATTTCGCTAGTACTCTGCTCAACATCACAAAGGGGGGAAACGCGTAGTGGGGACCTCCTGCCCAGTCCTGCAGAAATGCATCTGTTCCCTGTGCTCCTGGATCTAGTCTCCAGCTGTAATAGAGATTCCTCTGCGTATTGAGCCGGGAAGCGAACAGGTCTATCTGTAGAGGACCCCATTGCCAGTTCAGCTCCTGGAAGACTGCCGGATCCAGTCTCCAATCGCTGGAGTCCGTCAGATATCGGGAGTTCCAATCTGCAACCCCGTTCAGCGTCCCTGGCAGATACTCTGCTGTCACTGACGTCCCTGACTGAAGGCAGAAATGCCACAGGTCTTTCGCTAGTTCCGCTAGCATCTTGGACCTTATACCTCCTAGGTGGTTGATGTAGCGCACCGCTGAGATGTTGTCCATCTTCAGCAGGACACAGGATCTTACTCTTTCTCTTGTGAAAGCCTTGATCGCGAAGATCCTGCAAGCAACTCTAGACAGTTTATGTGTAGGCAAAGCTCCTCTTCACTCCACTTGCCTCCGGTCTGCAGAGGCCCACATCTGGCTCCCCAGCCCTTCAGGCTGGCGTCCGATTCTATTACCAGATCCGGCTTGTCTCGAATATGGCTCGCCCATTCCAGGCGTCCATATTCTTCAACCACCATTCTAGCTCTGTAATGGAGTCTTGGTCTAGAGGTACTAGTTGATGGTACTTCAAACCTTGTTGTAGATGCCGTATCTTCAAAAGTTGCAGCGCTCTGTAGTGTAAGGGCCCTGGGAAGATGGCCTGAATAGAGGCTGCTAGGAGACCCACTATTCGCGCTAGCGATCTGAGAGATACCTTCTGCTTCTCTAAGCATATCCTGATCTCTCTCTTGATGTCTCTCATCTTCCGCGCCGGTAGTTCCAGTGTCGCTTTCCTGGTGTCTAAGACAAAACCCAGGAAATCTAGCCTTTGCGCTGGCGTGGTGTCTGATTTTTCTGCATTCACTAGAAAGCCTAGCGATGATAGTAGATCCTGCACCCAATTCGTCTGGTATATCAGAACTTTCCGGTCTTCTGCCATGAGTAAGAGGTCGTCTAGGTAAATTATTAGCCTGACTCCCTTTTCCCTGATCGCTGCTGCTACTGGTTTCATCAGTTTCGTGAAAGCCCAGGGAGCAGATGCAAGGCCGAAAGGCATTGTCCTGAATTGCCAGAATTGCTTTTGCCAGCGAAACGCTAGAAACGGTCTGCACTCCTCTATCACAGGTATTGTCAGGTAAGCGTCTTTCAGATCTAGACGCGTCAACCAGTCTCCTTCTCTTAAGGAGTCTCTGAGCTGATGGACACCTTCCATCTTGAAGTGTCGATATACTAACCAGCTGTTCAGCTCCTTGAGATTTATAACTGGTCGAACTTTTTCCTTCCTGTGAACCAGGAACATATTGCTCACAAATCTCGGGTGCGTCTTGCATCTTTCTACTGCTTGTTTGGCTACTAGCTGCTCTAATTCGCTGTCTAGGCATGCTTGCTCCGCTTGCGCTAGTCTCTGACTCTGCGGCCTGCGCTGCTGCACTGGCGCTTCTATAAAATCTAGCTGCAGACCTCTGACGGTCTGCAATATCCAGGCATCGCTTGAAAGCTTGCACCAATTCTCTACAAACTTGCGCGTCCTCCCTCCTACTGGAGGATATTGTGATGCTCTCACCTGGTGTAAATCCTTGTCCTCGACCTGTCCCTCTGGATCTACGACCCCTCGGGAATCTTCCCCTGGACGGAAAGAAGGAATCTTGACTTCTGTTCTCCCAGTATTGGGCTCTGTTATTCTGGGGTCTCCTTCCTCCCTGGTTGCGACCGACAGCACGACCCCTGAAGCGGCGGGTCCCTCCAAAAACGCTACTGGGAAAGATTTTTCGGATCGAAGCTTGTGCCTTTTCTAGTGAAGCGTAAGTCCCGACAAATCGGCCCATCTCCTTCCCAAAGGTCTCTCCAAACAGGAGGCCTTGGGCTCCTTCTCCTGCTTCATATGAAGACATATCGCGAAGTTTTGAATCTATCTTGAGAAGTAGGCCATTCCTTCTCTCTGATGCAATGGCACAATTCGCGTTGCCCGGCAGGCAGACTGCTCTTTGAGCCCAACCTGCGAGGGCTTCTGGATCCACTTCTTCTCCTGTATCCTTTGCCCTTTCCGCGAGGTCCATAATCTTTGCCAGGGGACCTGCTAAATCTAGAACCTTTTCCTGGCAGCTTTTCCAGGATCTATCAATCCCTTTGCGGGGGTCCTTGCTCGTCTTTGACACAAAGATCAGCATTTTTGGGTCAAGTTCGGGTGCTTCCGCTACTTTCCCTGGCAAGTCCGGCCGCGGACACTCTGCCCGCAATCGTTGCCTCACCTCCTTATCGAGAGGCTTGCGAAGCCTTGCTGCCATGTACTGTGTCACCCGGGGGGATGGCTGCCATTCAGTGGACCTTGGATTGCATATGCTGTCCGGGTCGAACAAATCGTCCGGATCCTCCAGAAGGTGTTTTTCCTTCCTTGATCTCTTGCCTCCACTGGGTCTCGTCCAGTCCTCATTTTCCGCCTCCTCTTCCTCCTGCGAGGCCTGCTCCTCTGTCGGCTCCTCTTCCGAGCCCGGGTCTTCTCCGATATTATCATCCCCTGGAGTGGGGGTTATGAGGTTCGGCACCGCCTGCCTTTGCAAGTAAGCTTCCTTGAGCTTCGCGAAAGCGTCAGGCACCTCTGAGGCCTTATTTACTGCCTCCTCCAAAGAGCCCCGGGGGTCGTCAGAGGCTCTCCTCTTCAGGGCTATCTTACTCCCCTTCTGACCCTCCTGCGGGGGTCCTGTGGCCGTGTGATTCCAGACTGTGGTGCTGCTCTTTGGCTGAGAAAGCATGGCTTCCAACGACTCCAGCCTCTCCTGGAGGGGTCTTACCCCCTCCGCCACCGCATCAATAAGAGAGCTTCCCAGCACATGCTTGAAACTGTCTGCGAGGTCCTGGCATTTCTCTTCCTCGCTCCACTCGAATTCCGACATTCTGCGGAGTGCTGTGTGCCTAAAATACCTGAAACAGGTGTCCTGCACGCCCACTGCTCTCTCTTGATGTTACCTTAAAACCTATGTTATATATATTTATATGTATATTTTTTTTTTTGGTGGCTGCACCTGTCTTCAATCTGCCTTCTGGCTTATGCGAGTGTCTTCGCTGTCATTGCGCCGCAATCCAACTGCTATTTGCAGTAGTGGGGAAGAAAAAACCCCAAACCTTGCTCTTCCTGGTCTTGAGCTTGGAGTTTGCCTGAGCTTGTCACAAAAAGAGCCTGAGCTCAAGGTGGCGCCGCGATCTAGACGATCGCTAATATCTTTTTATAAATAATCCTGTGGTTCTGTGAACCGTGTTATGCACGAACAATTGAACGGTCGCGGCACTGAGGACCGAAAACAGGAAACGCGTCAAATGCGCGCTGTAACTCCTCCCACCCGCGGGTGGGGGCCAGCTCGCGGGAGCGGTATGCTCCGAGCTTCGCTGTTGAGGCTCCGCCCACCCGCGGGTGGGGGCTGCTTCGGAGCGGGCTCCGGAGCTCGCGTTGCCTACACGCGGGAGCTAGCTCCTCCCACTCGAAGGTGGGGGCTGCTCCTGCGCGAACGATGCGGCTCTGTCTCAGCGAGGCCCGCGAGGCCGGCGAAAAAAACCCTGACGTGCCGAATTTGCGACACGGGGCCGTCGGCCTCGAGGGCTAGATGTACCGAAACAGAAAGAAAATACAACTTGCGGCAAACACGCGATAACGTGCCTGAACGGTTCAGATCTTAAAACGATCTAGACTCTTAATCTATATATATGCTACTTAATTACAAAAAAATTTCCCATAAATCTCCCTCTCACTCTTTCTGAGTGTGAAAAAACTCCATACATGTCTACGGTATGCAATTTGCCTATCTTCCACTCGCATTCAGTCTATATAACTCACTGGCAGACGGAGATGGAAGAAAAGGTACTTATCTGCTTGAAGAGCAGTAAAAGAAGAGGGGGAGTCCAGCCACAGGAAGTGGGTTGTGACTGGCGGAAGGACTAAGGACTACAGAGGCTCATGGGGGTTGTAGTTTTACAAAGGAGAAAAGTTTGGTTATACACTTTTCATGTTTTTTGTATGTGTTTTGTTGAACTGCTGAAGAGTAGAATAAATGAAGATGAAGCATAATGCTCGCCTCCAGTCTTGTCATAGAATCTGAGTTCATAATGTCCTTCTGCAATTAGGGGGTGCCCTGCTGCAAATCACAGTACCAATTTGAGTGAGGTATGCACAGGCCATTGCAATCGGTTTCTCTGCCAATGCTGAATGCTGTCCTTGTGTATATTTGTGAGGAAATAATACACTGGCCCTGGCATGCTGTGCCACTACCTGTTTGCACGAGACTTGCAGTGACCCTGCCCATGTTGCACCTGTTTCAGAGAGAAGCTTGCAGTAAACACACGCATACATGTGCTTGTGAGGGAAGCTTGCCTGGCACAACCCATGCTGTGTCTGTGACTCTGACCATTTGTAAGGAAACATATAATAGATGTGTCCATGCTGTACATATACCCACTTGTGAGGGAATAATGCACTGACATGTCCAGTCTATACTGGTACTTGTTTGTGAACGACCCTTGCACTGATTTTCTTTTGTGAGGCAACTTTCACTTGAATATGCAGACCCGTTTGTGAGAGAGGTTTGCTCTTATGTTATAATTGCTGAATCTGTTTGCGATGGGATCTTGCACTAGCCCTGTCCATGCTGTATGCATACTTGATTGTTATGGAAGCTTAAAGTGACATTGCACACGTTTTACCTGTTTGTGGAAATCATCCACTGGTCCTGTCCATGTGGTGCCAGATGAATTTTGAGGAAAGCTTGGTCTATGTTGTACATGTTTGGGGAAAGCCTTTGCTAATCCTGCCTAGGCTGTTCCTTTACCTGTTCTGTTTGTGAGGGAACCCTGTGCTGGTCTACACATATAGGTACTGTATGTGCTGTATTTGTGAGCAGAGGTTGTACGTTTGGAAACTTCGCAGCAGTGCTGCCTAACCTGTGACTTCTGGGGCCCTGTGAGGGAATCTGGACCTGCTGCTTCCCACCATGTTGTACCTATTTGGTATATGATTGTAGCTTGCAGTGTTGCTGACCATGATGTATCTGTTCAGTGTGTCATGGAAGCTTTCGATGGTGCTCCCTATCAGGCTCCTGTTGTTTGTATGAGGGTCACTTGGACTGATACCATATATTGTACATTTCCTGCATGTCAGGGAAGTTTTAAGTTCTGCTGCATGTGTTGTCTTTTATGTGTTTTAATAAAGTTTGCACTGTTTGTGCCAGTACTGTGCATGTTTAGTGAGTTAAGGAAGCAGTGTGACCCACATTCATGAAACACAATTCATGACTTCACACAACAAACTGAATATTACCGGAATTACCTTTTCTGGCAGTTTGTGAGAAATGGGGCACTTCAAAGAACATTGGGCTAGTAAAATCGGTTCAAACTCCCAGTTGTTCAGTGCACTAAAGCCCTTATTTTGTAGATCTGATGGAAGCAGAGCTTTCACCGCATCTCCAGGCAGCATGGCCGCGAGACAGAGATACTGTCCCATTTTGGAATCTGGTCCTAATGACGGCCAACTGGTGGTCATGAGCCTGGTTAAAAAATGTTCACCAGGTGGATTTGCTGAAACACCAGATGGTGCTTTAGGTAGTGCACCACCTGCTTAGGGATGGCGGGTGCTGGCTCCCTCCTCTTCTCCACCTCTGAGATGCCAAAGGAATTCCCTCCACTTACTTGTGAATACAGTCAAGCAATGGGTATTTCTCTGCCATCCTCGACACCTGGAAAGAGGATATGAGGGGGCTACCACCATGCAGAGCTAGAGGTGGTGGCAGAAAAGATACTGACAACCACTAACACTCTCACTTTCAGTAACTCGAGCAGTGGTTTCTGCCATTTTAACGGATGCAGGAGGAGGCAGGGCAGAGATACAGCAAGCAAAGCCAATGGTAGGTCCACTCCAGTTCTGGGTGCTTGCAGAGAGCCACTGGGGTTGGCTTCATTCCAACTACTTTTAAATAGACGCCTACTGTATGTAATTAAAGTGCATTACAATTTCCCCGAAAACAGCCTTACAGAGGCACACACAGGTGTGTGTATTTGGGTGCGTGGGGGATGTGTGGGAAGGCGGAAGTCCGAGGATCATAATTAAAAATTCTACTGATAGCATAGATTTTCATGATTTTGCCTATTTGTATTGCTAATCATTCCTGATCTGGTGATAGTTTCCAAGTCAGCCTGTATGTTAGATATTGTGTGTGTAAGAGAGAGATTTAATTTGACATTGTTATGAAAAGGTATAAAACATGATGGAGAAACTGCAACTTGTGATCAAGGAAGGAAAAACATGCATGTCAAGTGGTTAGGACACTTCTGGGAAGAGGGGAGTGTATATTTGGGACGCATAGGGTTGGTAGTGGGGGTGGAAAAAATTACCTTTCGCCTAGGGTGGCAAAATCCCTGCACCGGCTCTGCAGGAACTCTGCAGTGGATTTATGGGTAGGAAGAAAGGTTACATGTGATTTCAATGAATTAAATTACAGAGAATGCTATAATAATGAAAATGTTACCGCCTGTTTCCATATTCTTTTAAACCCACCCCAACCCCACCCATTTTAACACCTTACCCCACACCCATATACATCTTAAACAAATAAATCGATATTTTTCGTTATAACATTTTCGTTATTAAAGCATTCTCTGTAATTTAATTTGTTAAAATCTCTGCATATTGGAAGAAATTAAGCATAAGTACTTCCACCCCTATAAAAAACAACCAAAACCGTTCTCTGTGTGCCACACAAGTTACACATGAATATCACCCAGACAACCAGCAAAGCTATGACCTACAAGAAGGTTGCCAAGAAAGCCAAACATCACACACTTATATGTGACCATGTACCAGCAATTCAAACTCAGGGAAGCTCTGTCAGCACACCCTAATCTGCCGAAACCTCGTCATAACACCACCCTGCCAGTCAGTCTTCCTTGCCATTTCCCAGCACAGGGCTCCAAAGTAAAACTAACATCAAAAACATGGAGTGATAGGGCAGTCCCTTATGGAGTACCCCTTGGGGGAAGCCTATTCTCAGCCAGTCTAATTTAACAAACACAAATCATACTCTGCATAACCACACAGAAAGCCATCAATGCCATGATGCATTTTGTAATTATTTTGGAAATAGGGAACAGAGCTCAACGCTGTGTTAGTACAGTTTTAAAATCACAAGAGATGCAGGTTTTGAAACCATTTATTGAAAGAACTGTAAATACTATTCAGAGATGGAATAAGGTATTCGCTATCCAAGTCCCACAGACTTCCTCATCAAGTGATGCAGTGTGAAATGATTCGCAGAGAGACAGCCACATCAATGTGCTCGTAAAATGAAGAAACAAAACATTTTAAATTATATTGGCGGAAGTAAGAGTATGCCTGGACTGTGGATCTGGAAACTACAGTCTTATCTAAAAGACCATAAAAATAGAAAAGATGCAACTGATAGAAGAATGTAGCACTCTATGAATACAGAGGTGATAGGCAAATTATTAACCACAAAAATAATGTTTGTATGGGTGAAAAAGGTGCTAAAGTGACCTAACAAGTCTCTATGGCCCATATGGACCAAGGGGTCAGTTATTGTTGACAGTACCTCGTTTCAGATCTTTGGCGGGCCGACTGTGTTGAACCCAGCTTCGAGCAGTGATGCGAGCAGATCAAGCTCAGTTCAGGCATGGTGAATTGTGTGGTCCCCAAGCAGCAAGCAGGTGTCAAGCAGGTTCAAATGTGGTAGCTCTGTGCGGTTCAAGGCGGCTATGGGCGATGTATGCCAGGACCTCTTTGAGGTCTAGCTCAGATGGGTTGTACCCGCCGGGAAGGGTCGAGGTGTGACACTCCAGTGGTTCGCGTTGGCAGCGACAGTGGTCGAAATGGGGATCCTCTGTTGCTCTAAGGTGCGGTTCAGTAAAGCAGCAGTTTTAAGAGTCGAGTCATGGCTTAACCTCTGGTGCGAGTCGGAAAAGTGACTCTCGTGGTTTGAGTCGCAGTTTATTTGAACCTAGAAGGTGACTGGCTCTGCAAGGGAACGATGCAGCGTCAAGTGGACTCAATGTACAAGCAATTGTTCAAATGTTTCGAGTATTGCCAGGAAGTAACACTAGTGGGATCGCTCAGCATCAATGGTGTCAAGTTTGCTTCGATGGCCGTCTGACCAGTTTTAAGTTGGCAGAATGGGGAGCCTTAGAAGATATGTTTCACCGGGTGCAGTGAGACCCAATTCAGGGTCTCGGGGACAGGGTGAGTCCTTTCAGGGTCTGCACTCCTAGTCCTGGGAGATTCTGATGCAGAATGGTATGGTCTGGTCCACAGCAAGTGTCACCCCCAATGTGCTCTCTGAGTGGGTAGGGAGAAGAACTCTCCTCTACCCTGGACTGCTCATTCTTCACCTCAGTGCTTGGGGGCCTTGGAAAGTACATCTCCCCCAAAAGAGGTCCAGTGAATCCTTCTCAGGTGTTGTTCCAGAGTGAATCAAAGAAGTGGTGGAGAACCCTTTCTTTCAAAGGTAAAGGCCTGCAGATGATTGGACTAAAGCTATCCTGCCGTAGTGGTCCAATCCCTGCTCTTGAAATGAGTGGACTTTGGCCTTCTGACATCACACCCAAAGTGCTTTGTGCTACAGGAAGTAGGGGGGACTGGAAGGAGAGAGAGAGTATGAGAAACCTGAAGGTGTCTCCCTGACTAGTCCCCGGGATATGTCATCCAGGTGGCCAGGACATGGCCATCGCTATTGAATCCAGTCCCTGGGGTGGACCAGTGCGGAAGGATCACCTGGATAGGGGATCCTCAGGGAGTGGCGGGACGCCGACGGGTGAGACGCGGTACCCCCTTTCTCATGACACCTTTTCCCCATCCTACCTTGTAGGCTATTCAGACGTTCTACCCCGCCCCTTTTCCAACACAAACACTTTCTTACACCGTGGCAATCAACGGACTAACACCCGAGCTGTTTATCTGACATGTCCCAAGACAAGGGTCTGCCCGAGTCAGGCAATTGACAATAACTACACACAGATGACGGCACTTTCCTTTCCCCATTGGCATAAAAGGCGGAGCACGAAAGCAAAGGCAAACCGCACAAGGAAGCAGCTGTCCTGGACCGGCAATTCAAATGGAGGAGAAAAGCGGAGGAGAAAAGCAGAGCAACCTGGAGTGGCGACAAGGAGGGAGTTACCCTTGGCCTTTTCAGCTCAGATCTGCGAAGCCTCCGAAAGGGAAATCACAAGACCAAGGAGTCCAGCTGGCGTGTGGTGTGACAGGTATCAATGGCACGCGGGGCCCTCCCACGCTGGTATTCAAAGCGAGGAGAAGTGCTTGCCACAGTGGTGCCACCCTTGACTCCTGAGACAAGAAGCTCCAACAGTTCAGCACAGCCGGTGAGTCGGAGAAGACGGATAATAAAACCGAACTGTACTGGGCCCAAAGTCGCAGGCAGCAATCTTGTTGAACAAAGAACTTGTGTAATTGAACTTTAAAGGAACCCTATCAAAAGGTTCAGAAGCAGATTGGTCAGGCGTTGCAGGAGGCGCTCATTCAAGGGACTCTGACTGTAGCTTGTTTGGGGTTATGGTGTTGGTTAAAATTACAAAGACCGAGGGTCAAGCAAAACCCCCTTGAACACTAGAAAGTCTTTGACATAGAAGATCAAACTAAGAATTGTGCAACTGGCAAATCATGAACTAACTGCGTTTGAAAATCATAAACTGTGATAATAAGGCTATGTGAACCCGACAGAGGGATGCCAAGGGGAAAGCTAACTAGAGCAAATCCTGCAGTTCGAGAAAACCAAGTGAACTGTATATGTGGCAAGAGTCAACCCGGTTGAGGGTTGTCCACAAGTGAATGGTGGTCTAAAGGTTCGGTAATTGTGGAAAGAAGGCCGTAGTGAACCCAACAGAGGAGGTCCACATTGCTGAAAGGATCAGAGCCCGGCTGAGGGGTATCCAAGGGACGAAGAGCAATCGCCCAACGTGAAAGATTATCAAAGGAACTTTTGTTTGTTTATTGTTTTGGTACAGCTGGCCTTTTCAGGCAAGAGACTTTTGCAGGAAAGGAGACTTGGCCCCAAAAGGTCCCGGGATTTTTCAAAGGAACTGTAACCGTGTGCTGGCGAGGCCCATGAGTGTGCTGTGCTCAAAGGTCCTGCCCTGTCCCGTGCTTAAACTGTGGGGAAGGGAGACCACCAAATGATAAATCAGCATGGTATGGTGGGAACACTTCTTTCTTTTCCTGAGAACATTGTCCCACTCTCTTTTTGTAACTTAGATGTAAGGATTGGCAATTGGTTTTTTAGTATATGCCCTTTTTATTTGACAAGATGCCACTAGGACTGCTTTCTTATTATTTGATGGTCGTAGCTTGCACCCATCTTTGATTTAGGTTTAGATAGGCGTTTTTCTCACCCACTATACAGTTTAATAAACACCCTTGAACTGTGATCACTTGTGTCTGTCTTTACTGGTGCCTCCATGAGTTCCTTACAAGAGGCAGAGAGACATCAGATGGCAGAATCTTCCCCAAACTATGCAGGTCTCTCTGTGGCTATACTAACCCTGCCCCTCCTTCTCAATAGAATAAAAAGCCTTTAGAAATGCAGCACCCTGGTGCGAGGCTACTCCCTTTGAATGGGTGTGCTCCTTTGATGCCTTAGCCCAGGGCAGCTGCCTGGCGTGTGTCTGGCAAAGGATGTTACCTACTCTCACAAAGAGATCAAATAAGAAGCATGGCCAAAGTGCCTGTCCTGTCATTTGGCAGGCTCAGCCCGCCTGGCCAAAATACACATCACCTTCCACAGCGGAGCTGACATGTGTGATATCAAATTGGATGTGGTTGCCTTGATCATAAGTAGTGGATTGCACCATGCTTAAACTCAGGCATAGCTTTATTGTAGAGTATATCCTGCCACCATCATGGGCTACTTATGATCATCATCGTTTTGGTACAAGGGACCTATCTTAAGTGCAGCCTAGGTGCTACAGAGACTTGGCTGTCACTTTATATGTGAAATGGGGGTCTGTGAACCCTGATCCTGCTCTGTGCCACTGGTAGAGCAGGCGCTGCAGATCAGGGTACCCTGTGCTCTGAAAGGGGAATCTCATCAGCAGATTACCATTTCGGAGATGGATTAATAAACATTTTAAAAAGCCAGGCCTTTAATACCATTGCCAGATGGCCGTTCATCACAAGTGCGATGCTGATGTTTTTTATTGGTAGTGTTCTGTCTTGTTTACATTTCCATAGAAATACATCATTCCCACCTTAACCAACTCTGTGCTTAAAACATAGCTCCAAAAGGCAACATCAATGCCGAAAACCTCCACCTTTCACCAGCCGGGCATGAGTTTAGAATGATCTTAGACTGTGTGCATGTATTTAAGGATTTCCCTCCCCACCCCTTCCCTATCGGCTATGGAGGATATCCCCATCCTGCTTATCCCATCAGCAAAACGTATTGAAATGACATTACAGGAAACATGGGTATGCAATTTACAATGCCCGAATAAAACACTGAAAATCATGATTTGCTCATTCTAACAGAGGGAGTGACTTATTTAGCGATGTGTTTGATGCAGAGATGTCTTTGAATCCCATAGGCACATAACTCAAACATACATGCTGCTAACCCATCGCAAAGCACTGGGGAATTGTTAATCCTCCGCTGACCGTATGACCTGCTGCATTGTGTTTCAGTTAGATGCCTTATGTGCACCGTGTACAAATAAATATATATATATATTTTTTTTTATGACCACCATCTGCCCCTAGGCCTCAGGGCGCACAAGTAACAGATAAAACAACAGCCGAGACAACGACAAAGCAGGGGTCAGGCAATCAGAACCGGGGTTAGGGGGCACAAGATTCTCTCAACCTGGTTTGATAAATCATGTAAAAGCTTAAATGTGGTACATATCATTTATTTGTAGAGAAAAAAGACAATTTCGTTTGTTAAATGAATAGTAAATATTATGTAGCAGAAATATTTATATGCGACATTTCATACTTTCATCTCCCTCTTTTTTACAAGGTCTGTGACCCGCTCATACTACCGGAACTCGGCTGGCGGCCTGTTGATGTTTGACCTCACCAACCGGAAGTCCTTTGAGAGCATCCTGGAGTGGCATCGAGAGGTCAACGAGCGCGTGCAACCATTCAGCCCTATCTTTGTGCTTGTGGGCCACAAAAGTGACCTGGTGGCCGAGCGGCAAGTGCAGCAGGAGGAGGCTGAGAAACTGGCCAGCTCTCTTGGATTAAAGTATCTCGAGACCTCAGCCAAGACCAATAGCAATGTAGAGGCTGCCTTTGAACTCCTTACCGGTGAGATATACCAGGCTGTACAGAACGGACAGATGGTGCCGCAAGAGGATTGGGATGGCGTGAAGAGCAGAATACCTCTAGCCGCAGCACCAAAGGTGGTATCCCTGGAAAATAAGCAGGAGAGAAGCAAGTGCCAGTGTTGGTAATAAAGCAAACCGATGTCCAATGCCCAGTGGGCAACGATCATAGGACCAGAGTCACCAGACCATCAGAAAACAAACGGCATTCTGGGCCAGGCCATCCTGCCACTAGCACGATGCTGGATCGACCGCAACTTTGCAGTGGTACGATGAATGGTGCTGTACCGAAGTTGCAGTGGTAGAAAGGATAGGCCATCCTCGCATGGTAGTGAAGTGCAGGAGTTCAACCAAACATTAAAGTGGGAGGACTGGGGGGAACTGCCAAACATTGCGCCAGTAGAATAGATGGGGAGCATCCCAACGTTGACACATGGAATGGAGGGGGCAAAGCGCACTGTTGGCGTGGTTTGAAGGGAGGGCCATCCCATTGGTGTAATTATAGGATGCTGAAGGGCCATCTTAACATTATACTGGTAAGAAGAGGTGCATATTCCAATTTTGGTGTGGGAGAATGGAGAGGGCACCCCTTAATTGTAGACCAATGGTAGGTTAGAGGGTGCATTCCATCTTTGCCATTGTTAGGTTTTAAGGCAGTGCCCCAACCTTGCATTGGCTGGAATAATGGGTCCAAGATAACAGTGCAGTGGCATGGCTATATGTGCTCCTTGGCATCTTAGCTTGGCAGACCTAGCTTACACTAGTAGCAGTAGGAGAGAATGTTATGTGGGCCCACCCACCATACAAAATGGTAATCAGATGGAAATTAGAATTAATACCTGGCACCCAAACGTTGCCATGTTCTACACAGCCTGAAGAGGAGAAATGTTAATAGTGCTTTAAATTATAGAAACACTCTGTTCTAGCTGTGATTTATACTGTGCAATCCAAGAGCGCCACCCGCTGGATTCCGATAAAGACTTCACAAGCTCTCATGCCTCATCATGAAAGAAAACAAGGGCTATGGAGAGCAGACACCAAGGAGGAAAAACACTTGCACATAGTGGACTCCAGCTTACACCAACGCTTTTCCATGTCCGGTCCCACACTTTGCATAAAATATATTCCTTCTTTCAGATATACTGAGTTGTTCCGATAGTCTTTGTGTGACGA
Source organism: Ambystoma mexicanum (assembly GCF_040938575.1). Taxonomy (NCBI): domain Eukaryota; kingdom Metazoa; phylum Chordata; class Amphibia; order Caudata; family Ambystomatidae; genus Ambystoma; species Ambystoma mexicanum. The sequence continues at coordinate 257,089,719 of NC_090934.1, read as the reverse complement.
GCAATAAAAGTGAAATGTCTATCATTTCTTCCGGTGTACTGCTGCTGTTAGTGCCTAAATGAGCTTGGGCCATAGATTGCGCTTTACAAATCTTATTTAATTCATTCATTTCAAGCACTGGACGATTGGGGTCTTTCCATGATTTGCCAACGCGTAATAAGTTCCTGGGATGCCCAACGTGGTGTGTCTGCAGGGAAGGTCAAGAGAAGCCCCGGTCTTACCAGGGCTTGTGTATGGAGCGTCCTAGGCTCATGTCTGCATGTTTTGGTAAGCTAACAGAGACTCAGAACTTTCAGGTGCAGCAGCCTGCTGTGTTGGGACTTGGCTGTCAGGCTGCTGCATCTGAAGGTCCTGAGTCACTGTTAGCTTACCAAGAACTCTTCCAACTCTGTTGGCCACTTCACGCCCATCTCTCATTCCCAGTCCTATGGCCACCGCATTTTGTTATGCAACCCAAACGCCAAGGGCAGAAGATGTTTCCCTGATTGACATTTGTAAATGCAAGCCTAAGCGTTATCATAATCCATTTTGGCAACTTTTCAATTAGGTCTGCTGAGATCATGTCCTGTTAAAAAAAAAAGACCTCTATAGGGTTGTTCTCACAGGTAGGTTAACCACCTTGCGCGCACTAGATTTGGATTTCCCCCGCCTATCGTGCTGCAAGTGCCTGCTTAAGACTCTTTGTCACTGCTAGAGCGTCATCAAAATTGTCCACCTGGAGACTGTGGCTTAGGTGTCAATAAATAAAAACATAATTTGTCCATGCTATGGTTACTCATCTATAACATTACTTTTGCAATTTGGGGTCTGTGCTGCCTATTTTGACTGGTCATACCATCTAATGGTAAGATCGAGCCCGAGCCTGGAGGAAAAAAACGAGCCAAGTGGCTGTTAAGGGAATGACTAACCGGAACCTAGAATGCCCCTCGACTACTGTTTCTGTTCAGATTACTTTTTCAAGTTCTGAAAACAACTTTGCGTTCATAATACCATTCGGTAATAACTTTTAGTGTTTCTTGTCAGTCTTGCTGAGGTAATAATACCTCATGGCCCCTTCTGGCATCTAACCGATCCCTGTCAGCTGGTGTCTTTGGGAAGAAAACTGGTAAAGGCCAGCGCCACAAGGTGATGTCCCTGGAGGAGGTGCGCTAGGCAAATCTCACAAAAACAAGGAGTAATTGACCGCCATAAAAATACAATATCATCTTTTGCATGAACTTTGGATATGGTTGCTGTATGAGTACTTTCTAGGAAACTGAGCAAAATAATAATTTACTGATTGACTTTGTAGTTCATTGACTCTTTTTGTAGATATGAGTGTAACCACAGTGGCTGGCTTTCCTGTTGTGCCACAGGTCTGCAGGAGTTCATACAGTTGTACAATATTTTTAATATGATATTTTATTCTCATAATGGTGCTGTCTGTTCACAACTGGCACTGTGAGAAGATATCTATTCTTATGGATGGATTTAAAGACCAGAAGAAATTTTAAGAGGCAGCAGTTGCAAAGAGAGGTGGCCTGGGGGAGATTGGACTGCTGAGAAGAGTTCAAATTGGGGATTTTGATAGACAAGGGGGTGGAAATGCTTTTTCCTCCCAGAAGTTAAAGCCTACAAGTGGATTTAATGAACATTTCGAGTTTGAGGTCGCTGTTGAAGAGGAACACAAGATTGCAGACTTTGCAGGATCAGGTGAGATCTGAGAGAACAGATATGGGGGAAGGGAGTGTTGGTGGCCAGGTGAATGATTACTTCGGTTTTGGGTGATTTAGGATCAGGCCACACAGCACCATCCTGTGACAGATGACCAAGAGGCAAGTCATTCATGCGGGAGGGTAGCTCTCGGATGAAGAGGGGAAGATGATTTGGTTGTTAGCTGCAAAGAGTTGATAGGAGAAGGCAAAGGAGGAGATCAGTTTGTGAAACACTGAGATGTAAACAGAGGGCCCAGGATGGACCCTTAGGGACAGCCAACCGGCAATGCGTTGGCAGAAGATGTTTTGGCATCCAGGAGATGAAGAGTAGACAGATATTTAGGAGGCAAGTCATATACAGGCAGTCCTTAAAGCATAGGTGGTATGAAGTTCTTAGGAGAGCAGGCAGTCACCCATGTCAGAGGCAGGGGACATTTCAAGGATGAGATATAGCAGGTGTGCAGAGGACTCATTAGATAATTGCGGATATATGTAAGTGATTATTGGCAAAATCCAGATTGAAAAGGATTGTGGAGTCAGTTGGTCTCCATGGAATCTGATAATGCATTTGAAGATCACTTATTTTGAGGCCTTGGAGAAGGGAGACACGCCGCTAGTTAGCAAGGTTTTTGGGGTCAGCTGTAGTGTGTTTTTTTTAAGGAAAGAAGAGTAGCCACCTTGAAGCAGGCTGGGAAAATCCCTGTGGAGAGGAAAGGTAGGGGCAGTGTGGAAATGCAACTTTCCTAACTGGGATGGAAAAGGGACAGTGGGACTAGAACTGTAAACGTCGAATAGAGCCTACCAGCAGCCACTGGTGCAAATGAATAGCATAGTTGTCCTCCATTGCTGGATAGGTTGAGCGATCCATGATCAGGGCTGTGGCCGTGAATCAGTAAAGGAGAAAGCAGAGTAGAGGTGTACAATGGGCGAGGCCCTAGGGAGTGAAAGCTCTGGAAGGCTTGCTCAGGAGAGCTGGTAGAGGAGCAGAGAGGCTTAGGGTATGAATTTACATTTGGTGATGGGGCGCGGCAGTGGTCAGAGAGGGGGGGTCAATGGAAGTGGCAGAGAAACATAAAGATGAGGAGAGGAAGACTAGTTTAAACGAGTTACATTAAGTCTGAGTTGGTTGTAGGGTGAACACAGTGTGGTCAGAAAAGGTAGACCTTGGTGAGCCTGTGCCATATTTGGGAGGTTGAGCTACTCCCAACTAACCATCAACACCTGACTGCCTCCTTCGTGTGCAAGAGGCACAAACACACGGAGGAAGTGATCACCGGGCAGTGGACTAGAGCTGGGGACCAGAGTGCACCCTTCACCCCCCACGCCAAGCACACTACTTTGAAATTCCAGACTCCAGATGGCCCTGTGGGTGGACACAAAGGAGTGCCAGACTCCTGACATCCCATGCCCCCGCCACTCCTCACTGAGGTCAGATGGCAAACGCTGAACACAATATGTCTGAATGAAGTAGGCCAATGGTAACCAAAATAGTGGTAACTAGTTCAATATAGAATGTAATTCACAATCTACACAAAATATATGCCACATCTCTCGAACTAGAGGATATAAAACAGTACATCAGGCTTTTTGGAGTACAATTTTCTGGTTGTAGATCTTCATGTCTGTGAATGTTCATGTAGTCAGAGGTAGGATTAGATATGTTGTATTGTTGGTGTCGCTACTAAAGTGCACTGTCATAGCATTAGCATGATCCAGTCCCCTTATGAATGGCAAAAACATGAGGGTTGAACACTGGCAAGTTGCCCCGTAGCTTCCAAGGGTTAACCAGGAAGTGTACTTGGGTATTATGAAGGCCCGTACAGAAGATGTTGGAGCCTGCCACTAGTTAAATGGTTGGTTATTTCTGCACTGGCCTATGCTAAACATAGTACATGTCCAACTGCTATTTGACAATGGCAGCATGGTTGCACGACTTTAGAGACCTACAATAGTCTCTGTTTGTTGACAGAGAATTACAGCAGGTGCAGTACATAACCTTTTGTGCCGACCAAATATAGACTTCACTCACTGTGACCAATATTGAAATATAGATTTAAGAAACAATTGTCCAACGTAGTGGGCAATGACCAATCTTAATGACCTGAAACCCTAGGTAGCAGACGTAACCAAAGTGAGGGCCATTAATGAGGGATCCAGTTCAATTAAGCTCTGCCGTTCCCCCGCAGGACTTATCAAGTTAATAGTACTTGGGTCATGAGCAAGAGGCATGTTCAGAAACCAGGTTTTAAGTTAGGATGGCACACTGTTCACTGCAGGAACGTGAAACCTGGTATTCCACAGTGTTCACACAAAGCCAATGAAACCTGGCCTCTGTAAAAAAAGACTGCAAATGCAGTGAAAGAGCAGCTACTTTCCATGCCCAACAAGAGAAATCAGCAACTGGAGAGCAGACATGGTCCAAACAGTGTCCTTACTCAGGACAGAGGTCAAGCCACAAATTGGTAGACGCACACTTCCCCACTCTTAGATAAACGTTGGGTGCCCCGGAAGCTGTAACAAAGTTGGCAGCAACACCAAGAAGAAGCAAGGTTGGGTATAGTCACTCAGACACCAAGAATGGATGTTGTGAGATCTAGGGCCTTTCGCACCAGAGGAAGGGCGAACAGTCAATCAGGCGGCTGCTACAGCGGGCGAGAATACATTCTCTGCCCCATTTCTAGCCACCTGAGGCCCTTCTGTGAGTGGTGCCATCTTTTTTTTTTTAAATGGCTGTTTTTATTTCTGGGGAGATTGACGTCGCTTGCGCAGCCAATCTCCAGAGGGAATAAAAAAAGATGACGCCACCTGGGGAAGGGCTTCGGGTGGTTCGAAACAGTGGATGGTGAATGTGTATTCTACCCTACTGTTCCAGAAACCTGATTGGCTGAGCACCCTTCCCCAGGAGCAAATGGCTATTAGCACCCAGGGCGGGGGGGTTAACCATTCAGGTGGCTCAGATTGTGGGATGAATCGCAAGATCCAAGCCCACATTCTGAGCAACCTGACGACTGCTTCCCCCACCCTGCCATCTTCCCCCCACCCTCCCTTCACGTACTTCTTCATTTCCCCGTCCCTCCCACCTGCACTAACCTGATGGTGGCGCTGCTGCCACTCCGTCTTCCTTCAGGCTGCCCTGGAAATGGAAGAGGGGCTTGGAGCCCTGTCTTCCAGCTCTATGGTGGTCATTTTGAAACCATCTGCTCCCCGTTCATTCATCCAAAAGACATAGCTATCAGCACCCCAGGTTGGCAGGCCCGGCTGCTAATAGCAATAATCACCCCTTCCACAGGCTGTAACGGCACCAGGACCATTGCTAAAGGCCCTCGCAATGGTCGGGCATTTAAGTCAGCCCCAGGACATTACCACCCATTCCAGCCCATGGAAGGGGTGATTATTGCTAAGTTAATATCCAACATTCGAAACTACAAGATTGCCCCAAATCATTCTACTCAAGTTGCTAATACCCAAAACATCCATTAAATGCAAATGGTTATAGAAGTGTCTGCTCTTTTTGCACCACAGTTTCATATTGTTTTTCTCAATTGTTTGTTCCTGTGGTGCCCCAATGAGCTTTGTGCTGATGCCGTTTTCATAAGCATATTCCAATACAGAAAGAGATTCAAGCATCTCACTTTGACTTTTAAAGGGACCTTTTAACTTCCGGACAGCACAACCCTGGTGGAGTCCCTGATGATTCTACATTTGAAGATCCCATTTTACAATAGGATGTTGATGCAATGAACAACACCTCAGAGGAGACTATGGATCTTATTTATTTTATTTATTTCTAATGCGCCAACAGCCCGCTGGCATTGGGGTGCACACCAAGACCTCAGACAAAAACATCTAGCAGAGGACACCATAGATCTTGATAGAGATTTGGAGAGGGAGAAGAAAGGGGTACTAGCTCAGACCCCAGTTTGCTCATGTGATCTCCTTGAATCAATTGCCTCCCCTAACATAGCCACAGATGGTGGAACAGTCTTCGACACATCCAGCACTTGTCCATCTCCTTCCATGCTGTATCACAAGAAATTACAATTAATAATCTTGAGGGTTGTGGTGTTTTCTCCACCACAGTGCTGGTGAAAGACATTGAATTGATAGTCCTAGAGCACAATCTGTTGTACACTAAGAATCTCGTTATTCCCTGTATCAAGGTCCAATCTCAGACCATCTGGGAGCAAAAATGTCACCCTTCTGGGGAAATCCAGAGAAAGAAGATGAACAAATGCGTGGCTATAGCCACTCAGGAAAAGCAGCGGACAGACGAACAGCCTAGCATGACAGCTTTGCACGATTCAACTACAGGTAAAAATCAGACCTTTACTGATGGAAACATCTATTCTAATCATGCGTTGAGCTGGTTGGCTGATGGAACAGCGATGGCGCCAATCAAGAGTATGTAAACTTTGTTGTACGTTCTGATCACATGTGTAACGGAAATGATACTTTGCCTGATCGGGGCAATGCTGATTCCTGTGGCTTTTTGCATTTACAATTTTAAGACTGGAAGTTTCCCTAAAAGAACTAACCCCTTCGACTATCGCGAAAGAAATAATTCAGGATAAAAACCTGTTAGAGAAGAGTCTGGACCTAGTTAAAGGCCCTCATTACAACCTTGGCGGAGGACCATGGTGCTATTAGCACCATGGTCCATGCCGCTAAGGTTACGATTCCGCCATGGTGGATGGCGGAATTACCGCCCCATTACAAGGTGAGTGGGGCGGTACTTCCCCATTCACCAATGGCCCCTTCCCCATTCCCATTTTTGCCCCATAGGGCATAATGGGAATGGGGAAGGCGATAATTACGGCACCGTAAATTACGGTTGCCGTAATTATCGCCAAGGTCCCTTAGCGGGTTGGTTTTTAACGCCTGCAAAAAGCAGGCGTTAAAGTCACCATCCCGCTAAGGGACCTTGTAATCAGGCGGTAAGTGTTTAACGGCGCCAACGCTCTTTACGGCGCCGTTAAACACTTACCGCCTGGATTGTAATGAGGGCCAAAGACTTGTTTCACTCAATAGGGACTCAGGAATCATCTAATGAGGCATGCGGGGGGCCAAAACCGGATTCTGCTTCTTACATTAGATCCTTAAGTAAGGTGTAGATACAGTGAAGGCTGCATGTATTGTTTTGGGCATTGGGCAAACACTGGATTTGCCTTGGCTGCTTACCTCGGATGCCTGTTTGAAAGCCGATACCATTCCAGCACCTGCAGATGATCTACCGAATAACATGAAGTTGGATCATCTTGCTAGATGGAAGACATTTGCTGTCAATCCATTGCCTGATTGTGGTATCTTGGATTCTCATGAGCTAGAGCTTTCCTCTAAATTGCCTTTTGATCTTATAGTGTGCCCAAAATTACCCTCTTAATGTAAATCCATGGGAAAACAAGTCAAACCCGATCTAATGGCTGGGTGGAGGAAGAACAACTTGATCTGTACTTTTAAAGGGTGCTTCCATTGAAACAAGAATGCCTATTGAAGGGCTCTGTCAGGCAATCTAGGGATCATTGGCAGCGCTAACAAAATCTTTCCTTTAATGCGCATCCTCTCATATTGTATGTACTGTGGGGGCTGTAGCCTTAGAGTTCATTTTGCTGATTCTAGTATCTGCAACCCATTCTGAAATAAACATAAGGTTTTATCAGATGCTGGAATCAAAATCTATCTTGATAGCAGAGCTATAAAGTGACATCTCCACAAAAATTGGTATCATCCCAAAGTAGCCGAGTGTCTGAAGAATGGGCACATCTTTAAAGGGAGTTGCATTGAGGGTTTAACTGCCACAACAGGTAACGCTATATTTAATATCATGAACCAGAACCATGGGCCATGTTGTGGTTACTGTTGAAGCCACCGCAGATGGGAGCTCTCTGTTCAGGCCAAATACCTTGTTTATAAAGCTGCCGGTTATCATCTCTAAGAACAGGACAGTGCTTTGTTGACTCATCCTGGCACAGTCTTAATTGTCTCCTGCAAAACTGCTGGTTTGAACAGACAATTAAGCGTTCCCAACTTTCTTATGTATATTGATGGACTGATTGAGATATTTGTATTGAACTACTATGACAAACTGAATTGTATCTAGGTGCAGCTGTTATAAACGGCATCAGCAGGTTACCAAATCATGAAAATTCCTATACAGTCCTAGATCATGTATTCTCGACCTTATTTGAACAGATTGGTTTTAAAAAATGTTTCAAGACAGGGACAAGGATTCTGATTTCCTGATCTCTAGTGATAGACTGTTCCAAAATTTTGGTCCAAATATCGAAAATCTGCAGTCTCCTCTAGACACACAATGGGATGGGGGTATAGTCGGCAGGTACTTATCCTTTGATCTTAACGGCTGTGTTGGTTGGTAACCATTAGCTTGTCTACCAAATACATGGGAGCTAGATTATTCAAGCATTTAAATGTAATGCATCCAATCATGAACTTAATCCTGTCCTCCACAACCAGCCAATGGATTGATTGGCAGAGCCCTGAGATTGGTGTAGACGTATTAACTCCAAACATCAATCTAGCTGCTGCATTTTCTGCTTTCTGCAGCCGATATATTTGTTTGGCAGGAGCCCCGGCCAGTAAGCTGTTACAATAATCCAATTTGGAGTTTGCAAGGGCCCCTACCACTGCTGCATGATCCTTCTGAGGTACATATGGAAGAGCTTGCCGTAGCAGCCGCAGATTGTAAAAAACGGCCTGCACTTTGACTCCAATTTGACCTTTACAGCCAAGGTCACTCGGCCAAATCAGCCTAGATTTTTGATCCAGTCAACATACTTCAGTTCTGATCCCAGAAGGAAGGGGGCCGGGTGACATCTATTCTCACCTAAGAGGTGCTTCGGACCAAACAGGATGACATCTGTTTTGTTTGAATTGAGTTGGAGTCAATTGGTGTTCATCCAGCTGCTAACTTCCTTCAAGCAACTGCTCACCGATGAAAAAGACTCCTCTATATCATTTAGTTGAAGGAACACCCGAGTATCGTCTACGTATGAATGGAAGCTAACTTTATGTCTTCGCAGGATGTCCATTAAAGGGCATAGATATAGATTAAATAATAGCGGTGAGAGGGAGGACCCCTGGGGAACTTCTCAGTGCTGCAGGATGGCATCTGATAGGACCCCGCTCCCCCGACTTCATTCGTTGCCGCCCTGACAAAAAAGAAGTGTACCATTTAATAGCGCTGGCAGAGATACTCCCTATTCTCCTCAGTCACTCAATGAGAATGTTGTGGTCCATTGTATCGAAAGCAGCGGAGAGGTCTAACATAACAAGGATTGATTGTTCCCCTTGTTCTCCCACTCGCAACAGTTCATCCCACACTGCCACCAATGCTGTTTCTGTTCCAAATTGTGGCCGGAAACCAGATTACAGCAGGTCTAATAGAAGTTCTCTCCCAACATATTCCTGAAGCTGCGTCGTAGCCACTTACTCCAAAATTCTACCAGTCAAGGGAGGCCTGCAACTGGGCAGTAACTCTGCAGGTTGTCCGGGACTAAATTTGTTTTTTTCAACAGTGGGGAAATAATGGACAACTTCAAATCATCTGGAACTATCCTTTAACTCAGAGATGTGCTTACAAAGCGAGTCATGAAAGGAGTTATTCTAATGCTAAACGCTTTATGATCAGAACAGGATAGGGTAACGCACACCTTAATTATGTGAGAAAGTAATACTTTCGATGCTGTATAAAGAAATTATTTAAAAAGTTTGAAGGTGTACGGGAGAATAAATGACTCTGACACTGAAAGTCCTCAAACTAATTGAAAAGGCTAAAGTGTCCTCAATTGACGGACACTGCCGTCCCCTGCACACCCTTTGAACTGGTAATTACCAGTCAGAAATTCATTTGTAGTAATACAGACTTTATCATTAGACCAGATGCCCTCTATAAATTGCACTAATAAGTGTTACTTCAATTCATTATGGTCAATCATTTATTCCATATAGTATTTTTCAATAATCAGTATAACAGTTGAATAAATCATAATAAAAACAAAGCTCAATGCATTTCCGGAATACATATCCCTCCATCAGGAGCAAATAAACGTCTAACTCAAATACATGTTCATTTTTCAAAACTCCGAAAGAATCTACAAGGCAAATTATAGATTTGTATCAGGTAACTGTGAATCATTCTGTATATTATGTAATTAATTGTTATCCATCCATGGGTTAAAAGGAAATCACCTGTGTAGAAGAGTTTTCAACCAAGGTTGAAATACATCAGTTCCATGAATTTATCTTATGGTCGGACTAATATAACGTGTTACAGGGTCTGTCAGACAAGCAGAAGAGTAGATAAACAAAAAAATCTCATCTTGCTGACAATCAGCCACATAGAAATCATGAGTACTTGAGAGCAGGCATACCTGTGTAGTGTAGTGACTGTGCGAGTTGAATTCCCATTAAAATCATGGATGATATGCTGGTAATCAAGTGTCAAAAACGCCCCATTCCTTGACAATCTATAAAACATTCAAAGAGTATGTTGCGAATGCTATTAGTCCAGAACATATGACCCAAATCTTAACATATGAAAGAAAGAAATAGTTTCCTACCTGCTTCTGCAGAGAGGTGGATCAATTTCTGCTAAATGCTAAATGTATTGGTGTATGGTTTTATAGTCTTGTAAGTCCCTGTGGGGCGATTTCTGATTAGCAAGCATCTGAAAATGGCAAACCAAAGTTCTACTATGAGGTGTGGCCTAATTCCTCAGTATTTAGATGAACATATAGACGCAGTATTTAAATATAAGTATAGTAGTATTTAAAGTAAGTAATAACCAAGTGATTTGCTGATTTTTGATTACCACTCATGACAATCTATTACCTTTCTGACCATATTCGACGCATCTCATTTAATTGCACAATGGGACGTCGACCACCACACAAGCGGGTGAAAACATTATGTTCTGTATGTTCATCTAAATACTGAGCCCAACATATTCCTGAAGCTGCATCGTAACCACTTTCTCCAAAAATTTACCAGCCAGGGGAGGGCTGCAACTGGGTGGTAACTCTGCAGGTTGTCAGTGACTACATTTGTTTTTTTCAACAGTGGACAAATAATGGACAACTTCAAATCATCTGGAACTATCCCCTGACTTAGATACATGCTTACAAAGCGAGTCATGAAAGGAGTTATGTCTAGTGCTAAACGCTTTGTCGTCCAAGCAGGAAGATGGAATAACAAATAATTTGTAGGTTTAATGGTGGTTAGTAGAGCACAAATAGTGTCTTCCAAGACTGTATTAAAATAGAACATTGTGGTATTTAATGTATTTCCTCTCTCCATCAGAATTCCCACATCAGGATAACTCAATGACTCCCTTACCTCTGTTTCTCTCTCAAGTGTTATGTGTTTCTGGATTGTTTTTATTCTTGTCCAGAAAAAAGGTATTAAATGTATTGGCCTGCTGTACTGACGATTCTCCACCTTATAAGGCATTATTTGGACAGACCAAATTGGAAATTACCAAAAACAGCTCTTGTGTTTGATTTGCTGCTGCATTAATCATTCCGATCAGGAAATCTGACTTGGCCCCAAAAATGGCTATTTTGTACTTTTTTAAGGCTAGCTTAACCTTATTGGCCCATTCTGGTGTTCTATGTTTTCCCCACATTCTCTCCATGGCTCTATACGATTTCTTTAAATTTGTCAGATTAGGGGTGAACCAAGATTGGGAGATTTTTTTGTGAGCTTTTGGTCGCAGAGGAGCATTCAAGGTATAGATATTGTCCATAATTGCAGCACCTTGTTTAAAAAGGGCATCAAATTTAAGTGATTTATCAATAGAGTCTAGGCCTTTCCTCAATTCAGCGCCAGATATTTTCTCCAGCTCTTTCGGCTTACGAACTGCTACCAAACATTTGGAGCTGAATAGCAGCTCTCTGGGCTTGTTCTGAGTTACTGAGAAAAGCCTTAAGTAATGGTCTGTCCAGGAGATCGGTAATGTTGTAAAAATATATTTAGTTTAGTGTCCTACAAAGTATGCATATTGGCCTAAGCACATTCTCATCACACTAAAATTCTATTGCTGCAATAATGATGGTCACATTGCCATTTTGTTTTATTCACCATCTTGGATGCAATGTTCAGTTCCCTGCTTATTCCGCGTTTTTCACTCTGAACGCAGTAGCAGACCGCAGCATGAACTTTCAGACACTTACAAGACAGGAATGCACATTCTGCTGAGCGTGTTGTTTGTCTTTCACTATAGAACCTTGAAGCTCTTGCAGAAACGCAGCTAATCTTCAAGTTAGGTGCCCTCTTGTCTCGACCATGTTTTCCACGTTGAACCATTTTTTATAATAATGTGCATCTGAATCGTGCTCCTCTAGAGAAAACCCTATTCCCAAGCTTTAGAGCAGATTGACCTAAGGCTCCAGGTGCAACATAGATAAGCTGTACAGCAAATATGACCCTGTACCATAGAACACAATATGCCCCCACGCACTGCTTTGCCCTGCTCCCAGACAGTAAATTGTCAGACAGTAAATTGTCAGTAGGACGACAGGAGAAAATGCAAGAATGTTGTCTTGGTAATGCCATCTACGTGGAAAGGTCATGAACCCTATAGACCCTATCACATGAGAGGGCTGGACAAGTGTATTGTATGTTATTCCTGAATGTATATACGTGCCGCTCTTTGGTGATTCAGGGCTCTCTCTCGCCACAGTGTCTGTATGGATGCATCGTGTGGTGCTGAGACCCATTCATGACTGTATTAAACCTTGTTCTTTGACCTCGTGACTGGCTATTTCCATTTCTTTGTAGTAAGCCTCATTTTGTGGTCTTGCAATGTATCCTTCACCAGAGTTCAAGTCCCTCTTGCCAATAACACATCTAGGCAATGCCCATGCATGTGGGAGGTAGAGACTACTAATGGCGATAAATCATGCATCTCAATTACTTCCTATAATCGCTTAGAATCAGTCTCTTAGTAGCCCTCCAACCAAATGTTGAAGCCACCCAAACAGAGAATGTCATTATACTTGCTGCCGATAGTTGTAATATCTGGGTTTGATATTATACTGTTCTAGGAATGTCCTAGGAAACTTGACTGATTTCTGCAGTTTTAGTTGAAGATTTTGACAGCTTTTACTCCCCTGCAAATAAAAGTCATAATTGAAGAAACAGCACTGCCTGGTTATTCTTGGTGCAACTCAGATGTTTTCCCATTATTCTTTGCTACGTTCAAGTGATTATCTTTAGGCTGTTGTTATAAAGGTTCTTAATGGCGGCTCCCTCTGCATTTTAAACTTTTATAATTCTTTTTATGGTTATGGTTTGGGCCCAGATGTCATGGATCTTTTGAACTTGGTTATGAAATATCTGAATTGTGACCTTTCTGAAGATCACAATAAATCTGCTTTTATAGTAGGGGATGATTTTAATCTGAGGTTCAGGATGCTCCAGGGTGGGCACCTCAATGGTGGAAGATCTTATTTATAATATACCAAAACGAGTGTTAAAAGATCCAGACTGTAAACAGGAGGCTTCCCTCCGATCTGCATGGATGCGTCACTCTTTGGAACAGCGGATATGCTTCAACATTTGTTTACTTCTTGACCCTTGTGTGCAATTTGCATTATATAAGTGACTATTCTGTAGATAGCTTGAGAGCTATTTCGACCTGCTCATTTTGGTACTTCATGCTCTGTTGGGTAGGGCAGTGGGTAATAAGAAACGGTCAATGAGGCCACCACATATCACATTGCAGCCATTAAAATGGAACGGCTTCGATAAAGATCTTAGGTCAGACAGATTGATTAATGTTGCATTACTAGTGATTACAGTCCTTCTTACTACTGCTGTTTCTGGTTACCCCACTTTGGCGCTATATGTCAACTGCTAGATCTGTGCTGACCACCAGTTGCTTTGTTTCTAACTCTTCGCTTCATTCAAATGGCTGGTTTACTAAAGAGTAGCTGTGAAGAACTCTCCCAGAGACGGTTCTATGCTTTGGATGAGCAGGTATAATTATAAAAGAGCAACGAGTGAAGCAAAAAAGTGATGGCAGCGTGCGGCATGGCAAGAGCTCGAGCTTGCAGCCTGCAGAAAAAATAGCAGTGATTTCTGGAAATATGTATTCCTTGTCTTAGGCTCACAACATTCAGGCGACTCAAATTATGTTTCTGTGTACATATGGGTGAATCACTTCTTGTTGTACAGTCCTTCATCCGAGGCTGCTGACAAGTCATTCTGTAGCTCTAAAAGAACAGGCTATGACTAGAGGTGAACGAATTGTGTTTTCTTGCACTGAAGTCAACCAAACTGTACTTCTTCTAGCAAGTGGCAAAGCCCCAGGTGGCGATCTAGCCTTGATGGATAGCTTTAAATTTAACCGTGCAGTTTGGGTCCCTGTTTTCACCCAGATTATTTTATAAATCATCTTATACCGTTAACCTGGAGGCAGCCTACCATTGTGGCATTTTATTTTTTTAAGTAGGGTAATAAATCAGACCCGTGCTGCTATCACCCAATCTCTTTGATTGGCTCTTTAACCAAATGGTTTGGGAGATTAGTCTTTATTAGAATTTACGAATAGGCAAAATTCAATGACATTTTGGCAGAGGAGCAGTACTGCTTTGAAAAGGAGTCAGCACCACGGAACAAGTTCTGGATCTTAGGCTGATTATAGACAAATGTGTCCTTGGATACATGTGCCATTTATACTTGATTGCATACACTTAAGTTTAGCTTTCGACAATGTAAATCAAGGAAAACTATGGAAATCATTGTCGATTATGGATTTCCCAGCCCTCTACTTTCCATCGTGTTGGCTTTGCACGATAATCTTACTGCTAGGAATCACCTAGCTTACTCTGGTGAGCTGTCTGCTGCTTTCCCGTAGGCTCAGTTGGTAAGGCGGGGGTACGTTTTAGCACCCCTGCTGTTTAATCGTTATATTAATTGGCTACTTGGTGAGCCTCGTACCACATCTGACATGCCAAAACTTGCAGGTAGGTACATCTGCGCATTGGTATACGCTGATGATGTAGTTGTGCTAGACCGCACAACCAGAGCATTACAGTTTCTGGTCTCCGGTATTGTGGAATTTATGGCTGCTCGAGTCCTGGATCTTAATACTGTTAAATCTAAAATAATATGTGTTGATAACAATTGGAGCAAATTGCCCATAATTATAGCCGCAGCTATCAAACTTGAAGGGGGGGCATGGCTAGCAGCCAATGGAGTAGGTCGCATTCATGGACAGCTCCCGTTGGATCCGACCGTATCCTTACGAATAGCAAGCTCTATTGCAACAATCTTGCTGAAAGTTGGTGACAGCATGGGGGAACATTAGTGGAGAGCCTAGTGGTGAAGAGGCGAGCCGAGCTCTGGCGGAAGGAGGGCTATGAGGCCGCGTGGTCCGGGACCTTGAAGGTGCCTTTGATCAAAAAGAGATGTACATAAGCAACCTGGCCCCCTGGGCTAAAACAGCTGCTGCAAGGGTTCCAAGGAAGTAGCTTTGTTGCCCACCTGGTGCCTCGCGCTCAGAGGACCGGACGCGCGCCTGGGATAAGAAGACCCAGGCCAGTGGGTGAAACTGTATTTGTGTAGCACGCGGCGGCCCTAGTGTGGGGGGGACCGTGCGTGGGCCTTGTAGACTAAGACCCGGGCCGTGGGGTGAAATTTTGCAATAGCATGGACGTCAGAACCCCAGAGAGCAGTATATTGGCAGCGTGTTGTGCACGTCAAGGTCCTGGGCTGTGCAGAATAATAAGGAAAGCAGCTCTGGGGGTTCCACTGGCCATAGGGAATCCACAGGCATAAAGGGAGGGACAAAGACATTGCACACAGATCCGGTCTGAAGACAACAGGCAGGCTCTGGAGATCCCTATATAACAGAGACAGGTGAACAGGGACGCACATGAAGCCGGCCCGGGCCGAGCTGCGGTGACGTGCACATAAGCAATCAAACCCCTCGGGCTAAAGCAGCTGTTGCGGAGGTCCCACGGCTGTAACTTTCGCTGTGCGCTGGCAGCCTCACGCTCCAGGGACAGGATGCATGCCTGGGATAAGAGGACCCAGGCCACAGGATGAAATTGTATTTTTGAAGTGCGCTCAAGCCCAAATATGCAGAGGTCCATGCGCTGGTCTGGAACATAAGGACCCGGGCCACGGGGTGCAATCTTACAATACTTCTGGGACATTGGAACCCTCGTGGGCAGCAGATTGTAAGCACAAGGAAAGCAGCCCTGCGGGTCCCCATGGCCATTGGAAATCCTCAGGCTGACAGCAAAAGATGAATAAATAGCGCTCAGCACTGGACTGATGACAACTGGCTGCCTGTGAGATCCCTATACAACGAGGGATAGCATACAGGCTGTATTCATCTATGTCAAGTGCAGCTCTAGCAACAACGCCCGGCTAGCCCTTGTGGCCACGATAGCGAGCGTGGAGACAATTGCCATACTTGATGCAACGACAGGCACGACCCGGGATGATGGCCCAAGTGCGCACGCTGATGAGGCGAGCAGCCGTGGACACGGCTGTCAAGTGGCCAAGACACGGAGGACATAAATAACAACAGTGGTGGAGTACAAGCCCCTGCTCCTATCATGCACGAACATAGCCCTGGGGTGAGCTCAACCACAGCTGTTTCACAAACACCTACACCCCAGTGCCTAAAGCAGGGGCTGAGGGAGGAACGCAGACGAGACTGAGCACCAGGAATTCAGCAGGCTCGATGCCTCCTAAGTCGTCTAAGCTGAAGTCAAGCCAACCTACACTGGCCGGCTTTGCCAAGGGGAAGCAACAGACCCTTGGTAGCGAGATGGAACGTGCGCGAGAGAAAGAAGGCGAGCCTAAAGAGCTGCATAAACAGGTGATGCAGGCGATCGCAGACTTGAAAACCTCCCTGGGCACGCATATCGCAGCAGTGCAAGTAGATGTCGAACTGCTACGCCAAGACGTAAGAAATCTGGCAGAGCATATGGTTACCCTGGAGACCCAGACAAAGGAAAACACGAGAGTGCTCCGTGACACACAGGCAGATGTTCATATGCTGCAGCAGAAGGTCAGCCTCCTGGAAAATAGAGTGGAAGAAGCGGAAGGATGTGCCAGGAGAAATAACATTCATATAGTGGACTTGCCTGAAGGGGAGGAGGGCGCTGACCCTATGTCCTATATCGAGAACATGTTACTTCAGGAGATTGGGCCTGGAAACCTCACGTATGTTTCACAATGGAGAGTGCACACAGAGCACTGACCAGACACCCCCCTCTAGGAGCACCTCCGAGGCCGATCATCGCCAAGGTCCTGAACTATAAGGACAAGGAGAAAATATTAGCCTACTCCAGGCAAGGGGGAGAATTGTGAAGAGCCTCAGCAGATATGGTGGTTTACCCTGACTATACTTTCCAAGTGCAGAAGAGCAGGGCGCAATTCTCAGTGGCAAAGTTGAGGCTCCGTATGGCAGGCCTGAAGTATATGCCGATCTATCCTGCGTGACTCAAAATCATACATAAAAACAGGTCCTGAGCGCGTCATCTGGCTCTTTGACCTCCCAGATGACGTGCAGGCATGGATGGACAGAGACAAGATAGGCCCTGGCGGCAAGGAAAGAGATGCAGATGAGGAAAGACGTAATGGAAGCTCTACGCAACCAGTGGTCGGGAGCATCTAGAGTACTGGTCTGGACTGCAGCAGGAGGCAGAGCACGAGTAACACGGACATTGAGCAGACACTTGGAGGCGAGCGATCTTTCGCACGGAGCCGGAGCCTCCTTAGAACAGACTTTCTGTGCTTGCTAACTCTTTTCCTTTTTGGTGCATGACGGGATTTCGGCAAAGCATACTATGCTGAGGAAGGATGTAATTGTGGCTGCAGATGCCCCATCCCCCAACCCCCGAGTTGCCTTTTTTCCTAGGGGCACTTGTTTGTGTGCCTATCCGCTGTGCACGAACGCAAGAAGCGGACATGCCTGAGCAACGGGAATGTTGCTGGGTATTTGGTTGTGGTTGGGGATATTGGGAGTTTTTTTTGGCAGGACGGGGTTGCCTGCACGTATGTCCATTGCGATGGCTAGAGTATTACCTTTGTTTGGAACATTTAATGAGAGGAAGGCAGAGTTGGATGTGAAATGTGGTTAATTTGGTCCAGGAGCGGGAGAGAAAGGTCAATGGCTGGATCAGTGCAAGTCCTCACATGGATTGTGAGGGGTTTGAACGCTTACGTGAAAAGAAACAGGGTCTACATGTACCTTAGGAGATGCAGGGTGGACATAACTATGCTGCAAGAAACACATTTTACTGCTGTGAAGCTAACTCTGTTGCCAAAGAAATGGGGGGACAGGTCCTGGGATCTACATAGTTGGCTTATGTACGCAGAGTCCTAATATGGATTGCACCCTCAGTACCCTTTAAGGTAACCCATATTAAAACGGATAATGAGGGAAGGATGGTGGTGGTGCAGGGCCTTCTTGAACAAGTGGACACATGCCTGATCAATACGTACGCTCCCAACCATGGGGCTGCTATGTTTTTCCAGACATTGTACCCCAGGTTGGGCCCTTACAGGAGTAGTAACATAATATGGGGGGGTGACTTTAAGGGTACACTGAACCCTCTCCTGGACAGATCAGACATGAAGTATATGATGCCAGGGGGGGCGTGGCTTAAGAGCCATGAGATAGACGTGATTCCGGACGCTCCTGTTGATCCTTCATGATCCTTTGAAAATGCAGTGACCAGAAGAAGACCCCATGTACAATAATGGCTGTGCATGCAGACGAAGGAAGCAGGAACACAGTGTTCACAACTTCGCAGAGATTTGCCGTGCAGCCCGTGAGCTGCAAGCCAGAAGAAAAATGAAGTGGTCTGTCGGAGACGGAAACAAGATGGCGGCTAAGCTGTAACAAAAGATTCGGCAGTCGGGTCATCATAACCACAAAAGGGAAAACGAGTGCTGTGCATGGAGAGGTTAAATCATAGCTCGGTTGGTCAGAAAAGCATGCCCGTATGAAAGTTGGAGACAGTTCTGCAGAGCTGCATTGGAATATAGAGAGCAAAGACCCCTGCGAGGACCGAAGGGCAGACCCCGGGGAGTAGGAGTGGAGTTAGTGTGTGCCGGTGCACCAGGTACAGTGGGTGAAGAGCCTGTGGCAGGAGGACATGAACAAAGGCACTGAAGAAACGCCAAGCAGCGAAGCCCGAAGGATACATTAGTTGCGGTATTCCCGCCGGCACTATAGCACATCCAAAGGATGTAATTACAGTGTTACAAGTAGCAGGCTGGGGAAGCCGAAGTGACGTGGCGCATGAAGGTGAGACTGCACACAGCCTCAGGGGATGTGAGGAGGGTCTGATAAGTACTGGACAGCGGGGACAAGGCCAGTACAAGCAGAACACAGGTTGGGCTCCCAAGAGGAGTGACTGAACATGTGGGCATAACTGCAGCGGGTGCACACGTATATTGAAACACGGATGGGCTGTGGTGCAGTGCATGAAACAGACGATGATAAGATCAAATACAGAAAGGAGCACGTGGATGCCAGCTGACTTCCGTAGAAGCTTGGACACAGAGGCCCACATAGGTAGCCCGAGGTGCGGCAACATACATCGGTGCCCGACTCGGACGGAATCTGGGTGGCGCTGTGACAGTGTGCTATGATTGTGACCTGGCCTTGGCAGACGGAAGGGCTCAGAAAGAAACTAACGACCTAACAATAAAAGGCTGAGGGGCGTGGCCAAGAGGCCACGTGATAGGACGGGTTTCGTGTTGTCTCACAGTGGCTGACTGGACTCACGCAAGCTAAACAAGGTTGTAGCAGACGTGGAGGAATACCTAGCTCCTCCATGACAAATGGAACTGAAAGTGAGAGACACTGGTAGCATGGGGGCAGGTGCTAGTAATGACACGGATGGGAGGAGATTCCACTACTAGCCCCATACTAGGCTACATATAACCTATCCCACCTGGGGAGACACTAACACACAGCAGCTGTGGCAATGGCACCGAACCGAAGCACGGCGGATCGGACCCTGTTAGCGAGGAGTGCATGCTAAGCAAGCAGACTCTAGCCGCTAATACGTGACAGACGTGTAGGTAGATCTGCAGCGTGGGAGCCAGGACTGCAGGCTCGTCCCCGTTGGTGGGTGTGGACACCAAGTGATTATAAGGCCCCCTGGAGCGTGAGAGACCACGTGGAGTGGCCCCTGCCGGAATTGTAGTGGATAAGAGGTGGGCTGACCCACAACATACTGCTGCCGCGTCATGTCCAACAAGCCTCCAAGACTAAAAGGGAAGCAACCTACGCTGGACGAATTCGCCAGGACACCGCCGGGCCCCGAAAGCGCCAGGAGCAAAGACAAGCCCCCCGCAGGAGGCATGGCCGCCATGGGTACAAACCAGGAGGTCCTGGCTGCAATTGCAGACTTGAAAGTAGATTTGAAAGCGGCCTGGGAGGCCAAGCTTGAAATAGCTGTGTCTGAACTGAAAACAGCGTTGGACCTTAAGGTCGGCGAAGTGCAGGAAGATGTGAACCTACTCCGACAGGACGTAAGGTCCCTGGCAGAGCGCACAGAGAGCCTCGAGAAAGAAGTGAGCTCAAACACAGCGGACTGTGCCTCACACAAGTCGGAACTGCATGCCCTGGTGCAGAGAGTGGGTAATCTGGAGAATAGGGCGGAGGAAGCGGAAGGACGCGCCTGAAGGAACAACATCTGCATCGTGGGCTTGCCGGAAGGAACAGAAGCCCACAACCCCACGGAGTTTGTCGAAAACATGATGCTGCAGGAGATACCTGGAGGAGTTCTGTCTCAGGGGTTCGCGGTGGAACGAGCGCATAGGGCTCTAACGAGGAAGCCGCCGCCAGGCAACCCACCTAGGCCTGTTATCGCCAAGATCCTTAATTACCGGGACCGAGAGAGGATACTAGAACACTTCCGCAAAGGTGGAACAATCAAACGAGGGGCGGCAAACATAACGGCCTACCCGGATTATACCCTGATGGTGCAGCGGAGCCGAATGAACTTCGGAGCTATTAAGAGGAGACTGAGGGAAGCGGGCCATAAGTATATGCTACTCTACCCGGCGAAATTGAAAGTTTTTCATAAAAACAAGACCTTGTTTTTTGACACTCCGGAGGATGCCATGGGATGTCTTGACACGCAGGGTTGCCCCCAGGAGTCCGACATCCAGACGAGAGAAGGAGACGGAAGAGATAAGTAATGAGTAATGGGAGCACTGGAAGATGGTGCGGTCTAAGGTTATGGGACTTGACTATAGTCATTGATGTGGCCTGTTAGTAGATGAGACCTGATTAGAATAGATAATGTATTGTAGGCACTGTGACTGTTGCTTTGTTAAGGAGCCTTGTGGAGCTAGTCTTTACACCCCCATTTAGTATTAATAGTTAAGTGGCCATTAGGGCGACTTCACCCTACTGAGCTCTGAGCAAATCAGACAGGGCTAGATGTGGGGGTGCCTGAGTTCCAGGGATGGAGCTGGGCAACAGTTGGGGGTTGTTGGGGAATGGGGGGAGGGGGGAGTTTGATGTGTATATAGTTATAGGGAGTTTGAGTTCAAACATGAGCCTACAAGGAATAGCCCAAGAATTGTATCTGTGTCACGTGGGCGGGTGGGAGTGGCTGGGAGGAAGGGAGATGGGTACTAATGAGCTATGGGAGATCTTAAGATGATGACGTGGAATGTCAGGGGACTTAACAGTTATTTAAAAAGGAACAAGGTCATGCTGTATTTGAAAAGGCAAAAGATAGATATTGCATTGTTACAAGAGACGCATCTGACACGGGAAAAGTTGGAGCTGGTGGGAAGAAAATGGAAAGATACTGTAGTGGGGTCCTCGTACTCAGCCTATGCTAGGGGAGTACTGGTCTGGGTGGCGCCGCACGTCCCATTCCAGCTGATACAGGAAATAGTGGAAACTGAGGGGCGTTTGGTCATAGTGAGAGGGTTGGTAGAAAATAAAGAGGTGTGCATTGTAAACACGTACGCCCCCAA
The DNA here is from genome assembly GCF_040938575.1 of Ambystoma mexicanum. Lineage (NCBI taxonomy): Eukaryota > Metazoa > Chordata > Amphibia > Caudata > Ambystomatidae > Ambystoma > Ambystoma mexicanum. The sequence continues at coordinate 257,068,036 of NC_090934.1, read as the reverse complement.
TCAAAACACGGCGGCATACTTCAGGACTATGTCCACCAACCTAGGTTTGTGCGTGAGCAGCGCAGTGATCTGGGGAGGGGATTTTAATTGTGTACTGAACCCCAAAGTAGATAGATCAGATAACAAGATTGACAGGCCCGCCCCAGCAGCTAGGGCACTGCAGACGTTGTTAGATGACTTCGAATTGGTAGACGTGTGGAGAACAAAGCATCCTAATGAGAGGCAGTATCCGCATTACTCAGCCCCGCAGCAGCTGCATACAAGACTTGATTATGTTTTTGCCACACCAGACGTAATGATAGAGATCGTTCACATAGAATATAAAGCGAGGGTCCTATCGGATCACTCGCCCCTGGTCCTGGGGTGGCAATATTGCCGCCCCAGGGCGCGGATTCCGACATGGCGCCTCCGTGCGGAGGCGCTCAAAGATCCAGTTTTCAGAGAAGATATAAGAGATGAGATTATTAACTACTTCGAGGTGAACACAGGCAGTGTTGACTCGGCGGGTACACTATGGGAGGCCTTCAAGGTGGTGATGCGGGGTGTAGCCATCGCTAAATCGAAAGGCCTGCAGGGCGGGGTCCTGGCTGACTTACAAAGAGTGGAAGATGAATTAGAAAGAGAACTAACAAAAAGTGGAAGTGTAGACACGGAGCTAGTACTTAAACTACAGCAGCAGTGCGCGGAACACTGGGAAAGGCTCTGCAACCTTAATTATAAAAAGTACGTTGAGAGACAACATGCGGGTGGGGATAAAACGGGCCGCCTCTTAGCGTGGCTATACAAGAGTGAAACTCCTAGGCCCCTGATTAGGACAATAACCAGAGAAGACGGTGAGGTAGCGGACACCCAAGAGGGAGTCAATAGGGAATTTGCGGATTATTATAAGGAACTATACAAGGACAGGGGAGGGGGCAGCCAGGATGAGATACTTGAAACTTTGGAGGATATAGGATTGCCCAAGATTAGTGCATAAGAAAGAGAAGAACTTGATGCACCAATTACTTTGGAGGAGTTGGAGGAGGTTGTTAGGCAGCTGCCTACCAGTAAGACCCCAGGAGCAGATGGGTTCCCTAGTGAATTTTATAAAGCATATAGGGCAGAAGTACTCCCCCCAATGCTAGAAATGCTCAATGAGGCGTTTGAAGTGGGACGGTTGCTGGAGTCGCTCAGAGAAGCAATCATAATACCGCTCCCCAAACCCAATAAACCTGGGCATAGCTGTGGATCATACAGGCCGTTGTTGATGCTGAACCAGGACGGCAAAATATTGACGGCTGTCCTGGCGAATAGACTGCGGAAAGTAATTAGCAAATTAATACATCCAGACCAAACGTGCTATGTCCCGAACAGGAACATAACTCACAACCACAGGCGACTCCATCGGGTGATCGAATGGGGTTGTGACAATGAAGGAGAAATGGTAATCGTGTCTTTAGACGCAGTAAAAGCTTTCGATTCGGTTAGATGGCCGTGGCTGCTGGCGGTCTTGGGAGAGTATGGGATGGGGCCGGGGTACATCAGGTGGGGGGAGATGCTGTATAGTGCGCCGCTAGCCAGGGTTCGAACAGGAGCAGTGATATCTGAGAGATGGCAACTTAGCAGGGGCACTAGACAGGGGTGCCCCTGGTCCCCGATGTTGTACATTCTGGCTCTGGAGCCACTGGCACTCTACCTTTGGCAACAATATGACACGATAGGCATTGAGGTAGGAGGGGAAAGACACCTGATATCCCTATATGCGGACGATTTGTTATTATATTTGAGATACCCGGAAGAAAATCTTCAGTACATTCTGGAGGTGATGGAAAGGTATGCGAGGCTGTCCGGCATAGCAGTAAATCCCCAAAAGTGTAGCATTTTCCCGTTGGGTAGTTACAAGGGAACCCCTGTAGAAAGGTTGCCGGTGTTGCCGGTGCCATGGACTGTTAGTTCCTTCCGCTACCTTGGAATAGATGTGTATCATACGGCGGAAGAGGAACATAGGCATAATACCGAGATGGCCATTGGGAAAATCCGCAAATGTATGAGGTTTTGGGAGAAATTGCCCTTAGCAATGATGGGACGCGGAGCGATGCTTAAGATGGTGGTTCTGCCTAGGCTTCTACATTATTTTAGTAATATTCCGCATATGATTCTCGAGAGTTCTTTTTTTCAACTGAATGGTATGTGTAGAGACTTCCTGTGGCATGGTACCCGGAATAGAGTGGCGCTATGGAAGTTGCAGAATTTTCATGAGAAAGGGGGTATTAAACTACCTAATTTTGAGGTTTATTGTGTAACGGGTCAACTACAATATGTGGCCTAATGGCTCTCTGATGAAGCGACCCCTGAGTTTAGATTGTTTGGGCGGGACTGTGCCCCGTTTTACCTAAAAGAAATTGTCTGGTTGCCTGAGTCAGAAATGAAGGAGCACCCGGGGATGATGATGCTGGGGTGGAAAATGTGGCGTCGAGCATGTATGATGATGGGGGACCCGCTCCCGTGTTCCCCGCAGGTACCGCTGGTTGCATTGGCAGAAGGAGATAAGCAACTGAGGGTGATTATCAGAACCTACTGGGAGTCAGTTGGACTGGTAACGTTAGGGGATATTTGGCATGAGGGGACCATCAGGGATTTTGAAGGACTTGGGGAGGAGGCGGGATTGCATGGGGGCCAATATGTTACGTATCACTGGTTGGTGAGGAAAATTCGGAAAATGTGGCCTGAGACAGTACTGGCGGAGGAACCGGACGCCATTATGGGGATGATATATGACATAGCTGAAGGGGGGCATGAGATCTCTAGATTGTATGAGATGGTAACGACTAAGGTTGGGAAAGATTTGACACATTTGAGATTGGATTGGGAAGCAGAGGTGGGAGCCCAGATGGAGGATGGAATGTGGGAGCGTGCCCTGGGATACCACAGGAAGGTATCTAGGAATGCCAGACTGAAGCAAATACAGCTGTATGTAACGCATAGAGCGTATATGACCCCTCTGAGGATATCTAAGTTTAGAAACGCTGGGAGACAGGCGTGCCCTAAGTGCGATGAGGAGAACGCTGACATGACACATGTTTTGGTCATGCCCAGTAAAAGGGTGTTTCTGGAGAGAAGTGGCACAAAAATTAGCTGAGAAAGGGGTCACGCTCATCATAGATACAGCCTGGGCCTGCCTGTTGGGAGGGTTCCCCAGGCCACGAAAACAGAAGCATGTTGGGAAACTGAAAGACTTGGCATACGTGCTTGTAAAGCGGAGGATTGCTATGGGATGGAAAAAGTGTCACAGGCCACGGGTGGAGGTGTGGTGGAAGGAATTACAGAAATGGGCGGAGGCTGAAACGGTGGTATGGCAGGAGGCAAGTAGCATGAATTGGGAAGAAGAAGTGGGTATCCTGATGGCATGGAAATCATTAATAGCTGAACTATTTGGAACAATATTGGATCCAGAGGAATCCGATGAAAGTGACGCCCTGCCAAGTGTAACAGATACAGAGCGTGAAGGGCAAACAGGCCCGTAAAGGAGGGTGGGATCAGGGGGGCAGTGGCCAAGGACTAATTGATGTTAATGTAATGGTTGTGAATTGCACTGCGCGTTTGGTTTGTATTTTTGGTGTGTTCAAAATTAATAAAATTCTTTAAAAAAAAAAAAAAGTATATGATGCCAGCTCCGCCTGCCAGGACCCTAGAGATGCTTTTGGACTCCTTCGCTCTAGTGGACACCTGGAGAGCTTTACATAGCGATGCCAGGCACTACTCGTACTATTCTGCACAACATGCTGTGCAAACAAGGTTTCATAGGCTGCAAATCAGTTCACTTCCTCAGGAATGCACAGTACAAAGATAGAGTGTTGTCGGATCATTCACCTGTTAGTCTGCTAAGCCAGTAGAGCCCCGATCCCTACGTGGCGGCTCAGATGTGAGTCGCTGCATGATCCCCCCCTTGCCCCCTTCCGGGATCGCATCAAAGACGGCATCACTGATTATGTTTAGAATAACAAGGGAAGCGTCCCTAGTGCAGGGACCTTTTGGGAGGCGCTCAAGGTAGTGGTTAGAGGGAGGGCCATAGCAGGGGCGAACAGTGTCCAAGCGAGCATAAGTAGGGATCTGTCATCCGCGGAGGAATGCTTGAGACAGCTGGAACAATCTCAAGAGCAGCTGCAGGACAAAGACGCAAAGGTCTTTACGTTAAAACAAAAATGCATGGAATGTTGGGAGAGATTGGGGAGGCATAGTTTTGCAAGATACACTGAGAAGCAACATATAGAGGGAGACAAACATGGTCGCCTGCTGGTATGGCTGTATAAAAAGTAAGCTAAACAGGGGCCCATACACTCTATATATACGAAACAAAGCGATTTGTGTCATAGCCAGAAGGGTGTCAATGACGCGTTTCTAGCCGGACCAAACGGGCTATATACCGGGACGAAGTATGTCCTGGAACCTGAGACGACTGCATCACGTGATAGATATAACAACATTCTGGGACACCCTGTGTGCCATAGCCACGTTGGACGCAGTTAAGGCGTTTGATTCCGTTAGGTGGAACTGGCTCTATGCAAATTTGCATAGGTTTGGATTTGGGCAGCAGTACATCAGGTGGGTACAACTAGTGTAGACTATGGCTAGGGTTAAAACAGGGAAACATATCTTGGAGGCATCCAAAATTGAGAAAGGGACGAGACAAGGTTGCACGTTGTCGCCACTGCTCTATGTTCTAGCCATGGAGCCTATTGCTCAGTACCTCAGGGCGGAATACACAGACGCTGGTATTGAAGTAGAGGGGACTAGGCATTTGATATCCCGGTATACGGATGGTACGCTGTTATATATTCAGAACCCTGAGGATAATTTGGAATTGTTACTGGAAGCATTGCACTCTTCGCAGAATTGTCAGGAATTACAATTAGTATGGATAAGTCATCCTTGTTTCCTGCGCAAGTTGGAAATAGGGGCACTGCCGATTCTTGCACTGCGATGGGAAGTGAATACGTTCAGGTATCTGGGAGTTAATACATATCATGACCCTACGAAGGAGCATGCGCAGAACACACTGAGGGCTTTGGAGGGTGTTAAGAGCTCCATGAAGTTCCGGACTAGACTGCCTCTGTCAGTGATGGGGAGGGCAGCCCTGTTGAAGATTGTGGTACTGCCTAGGATGCACACTTTTTTAGTAAATGTCCCGGTCTACATACCTAAAATTTCTTTTAAAACCTTGGATAGCATTTGTAGGGGGTTCCTGTGGCAAAAATTGACGGAATCTAATAGCGCTGTCTTTATTGCATAGGCCACATGCTGAGGGCGGCATCAGGGTTCCGCAGTTCGAACTCTATTATGTAGCGGGGCAGGTACAGTTTGTGGTGGACTGGCTGGCAGATGACCCCGCCCGGACACTTTGATGCTGCAGCCCTCAGGGTCGCAGCACTACCTGAAAGAATTGGTGTGGATTAGGAAACCCCGGGGAGGCCATTGGCCACATTTAGTGGCCTTAGGAGTGAAAATGTGGGACAGAGCTTTGGCGGCTATGGGCCTCACAGATCCAATCTCGGTGCAAATCCTGCTGGTTTCGGTGGTGGCACCATCAACACATGGCAGGAGGGGAATACGCACTAAATCAAAAACTTGTGGGGTGTCCACAATAGGGGACCTGTTACAGGATTTGACCTTTGTACCCTTCTCAGAGCTGACAGAGCGCACTGGGCTACATATGAGCCAACATCTGTTATATTGCTCGCTTAAGAAGGAGATAGAGAGCAGATGGCCAGCAAACAGTGAATTGATGGGTAGACACCCGGTGGTAGATGTACTGTATGATATGGCGGAGAGAGAACACACTATATCACGGCTATATGACCTTTTATTGACTAACGGGCCTCCTTCCCCTGTAGCGACACAGGGCAAATGGGAGAAGGATCTGGGAGTGGAGTTTTACGGATGCACAATGGGGGAAGGTGCTAGGATACCACAAAAGAGTGTTGCACAACGCAAGACTGCAGCTTATACAGATGATGGTGACACATAGAGCATATATGACCCCTCAAAGGATCTCACGGTTCCAATGTGCTGTGGTGCAGGCGTGTCCCAGATGTAAGGCGGAGGATGCAGGCATGTTGCACATGTTTTGGGCATGCCCTGTGGTAGGACTATATTGGCAAGAGGTGGCAGGCAGATTGTACAAAGGGGGGCTGGACCTGGATGTGCTTTCCCCCGGGAGCATGCTTGCTGGGCTGCTTCCCACAGCCTAAGGGCACTAAGCATGGCCAGAAGATGAAGGATCTGGCTTGCATCCTCACCAAGCGTAGAATTGCTATGGCATGAACATCTTTTCAGGGCCCGAGGTTGGAGGATTGGTGGAGGGACTTGAGGCATTGGGCAATAGCTGAAACAGTGGCATGGAAAATGGCGGCATGGGGCAGTCCATACGAGGCAGCGGGGAGCATCGCAGCATGGGCGGCCTGCTGTGTGCTCTGTTGGTGGGGGGAGGCGGTGGACCAAACCTAGTAGTTGTATGTGAGGTTCTAGATGATGTGAGTCTTTAGACTTTTCTTTTTGTTTTTCCTCTCATTAGATGGAAATTATACAAGTGCTTAAGTCAGCAGTGGATGGAAACCAGGAGGGAGGGGGCAAAGGGGGGTTGTTAGTGGGTAATGTATTATGGAATGTTGATGCCACAGCTATTGATCTTGTTCTGTAATATGATGTTGTTTGTAGTTTGTTAAAACCAATAAAATAAATGTTAAAAAAAGCTATCAAACTTGAATGGATCAATAATTTTTCCTGTTTGGGCATTACGTTCAAGAATAATCTGGAGTGGGGAGCCCAGGTCTCAAACTGTGCCACAAAGTTAGCACAAATTAACAGCAAAATACTGAGATTTGGCAAGAGTCTGGGCGGCTGTACCTTGGACACAATTCGACCCATTACCTCAGCAAAAGCTTTCTTGGTGGCAAGTTATGGCGCAGAGGTCTGGAGTTACTCTCCTGCTGTCCCAATACAATGAAAATCAGTTCCTGCGACCTGCGTTATTTGTGGTGTCGGTGGTCACCCTCAAACACCCGATGCATCTGGATGCAGGTCTAGGCTATACTACAGAGCTACTTAATTTTAAACCACTGAAATTGTCGGCAGGTCTCTGGGGTAAAATGGAAAGGATTCTATGTCAAGACAGAGGCGAGCATTATGCTTCATCTTCTTATCTTATTTATTACTCTCCAGCAGTTTCAACAAATTATAACATTTTTCAATCTTTTCACTGAAACAACATTTTTTTGTTTTGTTTTTTCAGAAACTTCATTTCCCATCAGTCTTAGGTCCCTGTACTCCAGTGTCCTGGTCATGTGACCTAGTCCTTCCTCTTCCTGTAAACCTCCTCTTCTTTTCCTGCTCTCCAGAGATAAGTACCCTTTTCAATCAGCATTTGTATTAGGGTTATGGATAATGTTATCGTGATAAACAGAGATGGCACATTAATACACTGTGAGCTCAACGCTACACTAGCGCGCAGGGACCGCGCAGCGTAGAAAGGATTAGTTAATCCATAGAATGGAATCATCCGGCGGCCCTGTGCTGCATTTTCAGCACTCCGGGGGCTTGCCAGAGGCATTCCGGCTCACTCGCGGAGCGAAGAGCCCCCACCCTTGTGGGGGCGGAGCAAAGCACTCCGAGAGCCTGCCAGAGGCGTTTTGCTCACTCGCGTAAGACGCGAGTGAGCGCGGAGCCCCCACCCTTGTGGGGGCGGAGCAATCGCGCAAGCGCAAGAGAGCGGCTCACGGAGAGCCGCACGCGCAGCCCCCACCCATGCGGGTGCGGGGCTTAAAGCCGGGAAAGCCGGCGGATCGATTGGGAGAGCGCAAGGCCCCCTCCCTTGGAGACGAGGGGCCAAACGCTTCACAGGCATTGCGCTCCGGTCTCCCTTCAGTGACAGATCAAGAGAATTTAATGAGAAGCCCCAAAGACTCCGGAGAGGAGATACAGTATATACAAACATTACAGCTCGTGCCAGAGCATATTGTGAACACAGTGCCCAGCACTGAGTGAGAAGGAAGCTGACTGACAGCACAGGTGCAGCCTCAATCGATTAGAGTGAACAGTGGACGTGCCACCACCCCTGAGAGGGTATTTCTAGGCACCTACCAGCACACACTATGGCTGAGTTTGAATGGAGTGAGGAGGAGCAAGAAGCCATGTACTCAGAAGACTTGGCTCACAGCTTCAAAGAAGTGCTGGGAGAATCACTCATAGAGGCAGTGGCTCAAGGGGTCAGACCCTTTTAGGAAAGACTGGAAACAATTGAGATGTTCCTGAGCCAAAGAGACAGAAGCACCACACCACAAGCAAGCACGTCCACGAGGGCTGCGCCAGAGGGCCCACAGGGGTGTAATAAGGCCCGGAAGAGCAAGGACTCTTCTGACCCCCCGGGCCAACCAGAAAGGGCAGATTCAAAGGCCCCAGAGGCGACCGACCGTTTAATAGGCTGAGAGAAGCCTTCATGACTAAGTCGGTGGTGCCGAGCCTTACGATCCCCTACCCAGGGGAAGAGAATATGGGCAACACAGAGGAAGAGGTTCCCCCTGAAGAGGAACCCGCAGAATCCCCAACCTCCTTGCAAGAGGAAGCCGATAAGGAAGGGGACGAAGGAAGTCTGCCGCCTCCAAAAAAGAGGCTGAGGAAGCTAAACAATCTGGAGGACGAAGAGACCTCAGATATGTTTCAGCCAGAGGAGATTAGAAACCCGAAATCTTCAGAATGGGTGCCCTCCCCAAGAGTTGCAAGATACATGACTCAAAGACTGCGCAAGGCGCTTGACAAAGAGGTGAGGCAAAGGATGAGGGCGGAGTGCCCAAAACCGGAACTTCCAGGCAAAGTAGCTGAAGCGCTGGACCTAGACCCCAAGATGCTGGCTTTTGTCACCAAATCTAACAGAGACGCCAGGAAAAGGATCGACCGCTCATGGAGGAGTTGCCAGGAGAAGGTCCTGGATCTGGCAGGTCCCTTAGCCAAGATCATGGACCTAGCGGAGCGAGCGAAAGACACCAGAAAAGAAGTGGACCCAGAGGTGTTAGCAAAACTGGGCACAGAGAGCGGTGTGTTTATTGCGGAACCACAATTGCGCAATATCCTCCGAACGCAGAAGGGGACTACTACTTAAAATAGACCACAAGTTAGGGGATCTGTCGTCATACGAAGCGGGCGAAGCAGCGCAAGGGCTGCTGTTCGGTGAAAACTTTGGAAAAGAGATGGGGAGATTCGTAGGGACCTACACCTCCCTGGAAAAGGCGCAAGCCTCCATAAAAAAGATCTTCCCCGGAAGAGATTTTGGCGGGACCGGTCGGCATAGAGGCCGAGCGACCGGTCCCTATCAGACGTCCAGGAGGCCCCAATGGAACAGAGTACAATACTGGGAGCATTAGCAGCCATACGGGGCGTGGCCAAGCAGCCATGGCATAAGACTTGCTTCAGACTGTCTCCTGCCGATCCGTGATGATCCTGTGGGGTATGGACACCTAAAACTGGAGCACTTGCAACCAGCTAAACACCGGAGGCTGTGGGAACGCCTGCAGCACGGAATGAATGAATCCCAGCTGAAATCAGTAAAGTAGCTGAGCAGTTACGGCAGAAACTGTGTCAAGAGCGAGAGACAGCGCTCCCGGGGAAAGATGGCGGCTGGACCCATCTGCCGAACAAAGGAGCGAGACGGTCGTTGAGGAGGAGGGCTCGCTGAGTGCCTCGGGTGCAGGCACCCGCGACCAGCCGTGAACGCAGCGCATGCTGCAGATACAAGGTGCACGCATTTCCCGAGAACGCGGCGAGTGAAGAGAAGCGGATGCTCCAACTAGAGCCCTGGAGGCGAATATTACAAAAGGACGGGGCATTACCCATTCTTCATGGCAGCGAGCCCTGGTAAAAAGGAAGCGGGCGGACAGCAGGATCAGGAGCCTATACTTGCTCCATAGGCTCGTTGGGGCCCCCGTGGAGCGGAGTGCAAGCGGATGAACAGAGCAGGACAACAACAGGGGGAGGGTGGAGCCACCCCTGCGTGAACGGCTGCCTAATACAGAGCAGCTATACAGAAGCCACGCTACCCTAGCCGTGAAAGGAGGCACAACAAAGGCGGGCTGCACGGGGGACACAAGCCCCTACACTACGGTGCGCCTATGGGTCAAACATAAGGGAACAAGAAATCCCTGAACTAAATACGCCACGAACAAAGTAAGTGGGCGGGACAGGAGCTGCCCAATACAGCGGAGTGCAGATTGTCACCGACGAGGGACAGGGACCGGTGTGAGGTCCCGAGGCACAGCTGGCGGGGGACCGCACCAGATGCACAAACGCAGCGGCAGGGACACAAGACCCGGAAACGACCGCGAGGTAGGCCGCGGCAACCAGCCCCGGCCCGGGAGGTAGCCGGCGCCAACGAGCACCACCCCGCACACGACCCTGACACCCGGTCTGGGAAGATGGACTGGAAGGGTGCAGAGCCACAACGCCAGGTGCCTGGCGCACACAGCGTGGCACGGGGCGCACGGTAAAATCACAGATGGAAGCGCCAGTGAGCAGGCGGAGAGTGGAGCAGAAGGGCCACAGGAGCGCCCACGGGAGCGGACTGGGAGGGGAAACCACGGTGCGGCAACACAACAGGGAGGCACACATAATAGCTATCAAGGCTGACACAGCGGAACAGTGAGAACCTACAAGGCCTTCAAGAAGTGGGGCAAGTCTAAGGCGCCCATCCAGGGGGAAGCACCGCAAACGCACACAAGCATGGCTGACCCTGCCTCAGAGCCGGCACCTGAAAGTTGTAGGTACTGGGGGCATAGCCAACATAAGGCCAATACGGGCCAGCACACCAAGGACAACCAAGGCAGCGGTGGTAACAGCAGCCAGCAAAGTGGGAGGACACAACCCACTCGAAAGCCAACACACAGTGCATAAAGGGGCCAAACCACAGCCTTCCGCCGGTGCCACGGCCAGCCATAAATAGGCCTGTAACACCGGAGGTCACACTCAGGACAGCCAAACCAAAGATTTGGGGCAGCAGCGTGATGGCAGGCAGACCAAGATCAAAGCAAAACAACCCACGCTGGAGGAGTTTGCTAGGTCCTCGCTGGCGGCGGAAGGAGCCAGGAGCAAAGACAAGACCCCTCCTACAGGCTCCACCATGGCACGAAACGACCAGCAGATCCTGGAAGCGACTGCCAATCTGAAACGCACGTGGGAAACCAAGCTGGAGTCCGCCATGACGGAATTGAAAGCGGCATTGGAGCTCAAAGTCGGAGAAGTCCAGGAGGATGTGAATCTCCTAAGACAAGATGTAAGAGCACTGGCGGAGCGAACTGGCGTGCTTGAAAAAGACGTCACCCCAAACACTGCAGCATGTGCGTCCCACACATCGGAGATCCACATCCTGAAACAACAGGTGAGCAACTTGGAGAATAGAGCGGAAGAAGCGGAGAGACGCGCTCGAAGAAATAACATATGCCTTGTGGGGCTACCAGAAGGGGCAGAGGGATCTAACCCGACGGAATATGTCAAGACGATATTGCTGCTGGAAATTGAAGGAGGGGTGCTCTCACAGGGCTTTATTTATTTATTTATTTTTTATTTGTTACACGCCCAGACCCTCAGGTGTCACGGCGTGGTTATAAGACAGCTTAGCAATTAGTAAAATTCAAACATTACATTCGTTCCATTACATGATATAAATTACAGAATATTCACAACATTATACAATAGCCTAAATATTCACAGCAGTATAAGATGGACGGGGTCCTATCTTTGGGTGCTAATACTGGTTGAATAACCAGGTTTTTAACTGTTTCTGAAAGAACGTGAAGGAAGATGCTTTTTTGATGTGGATGGGTTGGGTGTTCCAGTGTTTAGGGGCTAAAGTGGTGAAGCTGCTGCCCCCTGCTCTTGTGTTTTTGAATCGGGGGGGGGTCCAGGAGGAGTTTGTCATTGGATCTAAGTAGCCTCATGTCGGATTTGGGATGCAGAGTGTTATTGAGGTAGATAGGTCCTTGAAGCGACCAAATACACGCAGGAAGACGTGATTGATTAATATGCTATTTATTTACATTAATAGCTAAGTGATAGTGATTTGGCCCCACCGACCGCGGAAAGCAACTGACATGAAGCAGGTTTGAAACTCGCATTCTAAACATACATCATTGTATCCTATTCACCCTTCCATCACGAGAGCTCGCGCAAGTTCTCGTGATGAAATGATGAAAGGATATTACACATCTCCCCTCCTTAGTCTCTTGCTGTTTATGGAACACAGTCTAGTATGCTTCTTCTGTACGTTCCGTAATATTAGACAAAATCCTTCATGTGGTTTGGTTTGTGGATTACTCTTCCTGTTCTTTGCACATGCAGAGAATCTGGTTTATATGTTGACAAGGAAATTTTTGATATTACATTTCTATTCAACCTAGATCTCACATGCTCAACATTCCTCTTCATGCTTTCATTGCCATTTCTCTTCATGCTTTCATTACTACCTCTACTGAATTGCTCCTTGTGTTCCACTTCACCAGCTTTCACATCCTTACTTGACTCCATCACACATACTCTCTCCATATTCCAGACTCTACCATCTTGCACCCTCACCGCATGTCTAAATACCTCAATCACACTCACTGGTTTGGACCATTTGCAGGGTCCATCTCTTAGTACAGGGGGTAGTTTAATTCTCACTAGACCCCCTACTCTGGGAACCTTGTTTCTTTTCCCTCAGCTCATTAAACTGTCATGAGCTGCCTTATTCCTCAACTGGATTTTCCTGATACTCTCTACTGCCTCTCCAAAATCTTTTCTTACTATAGTCTCTCTCTCCAACCAAGATGGTGTCAATTTGGTGTTTGCTCTGCGCCCTCTACTTAACTCAAAAGGTGATAGACCAGTTGTACTATGGGGAGTAAAACGGTGAGCAATTATTTTCCTTCTCACCGCTTCTTCCCAGTTGAGCCCATTTGACCAAGCCCACCGAATGGCATCCTTGAGTACTTTATTGAATCTCTCAACCACCCCATTGGTTTGTGGGTGGTATATTGCGCTAGTTTTGTGTACAATGGAATTACTGGTACAGAACCTTTCCATCTCTTTTGACCTAAATTGGACACCATTATCAGTTAATATGCTTCTTGGGAAACCCTCTCTGGTGCATATCTCTGACAAAAATTCTATCACTGTTTTAGCGTTCATATGAGGTTTGATTAAGACTTCTACCCATCTGGTCAGAAGGTCAATGACCACCAGGCAAAATTGTTGCTTACCATCACAATGAATAGGCCCTAGTATGTCCATGCCTACTTCATCCCATACTTTTCCTGGAATATTCGTTATTACCATAGGGTATTTCACACTCACACATGCCCTGTCACTCTGATTACAAAGGATACATTCTCTGATGGTTCTCTCGATTTGTAGGTCACATCCTGGCCACCAGAAATCATTGCGTATTCTCTGTTTAGTCTTGACAATTCCTTGATGACCTTCGTGGCCCAGATCGATGATTCTTTGTCTCAGACTTGTAGGCGGAATTATTCGATCTCCTCTCATAATTCTGTCATTTGCTACATTGAGTTCATCTGCAACTCTCCAGTATTCGATGAGACCGGACCTTTCAAATATAACTTTCTTTAGACTTCCATTGCTTTGTATAATTTGCTTCAACTGTTTTATATTTTCATCTTGTCTCTCTGCTTCTTCCCACTCAGTTTTGGATATGGATAGTGCTTCAACATTCAAAACAACCTCTGGATTGTTTTCACTTTCATTATCTACCTCAGAATTGTTGGTAAGTCGCGACAGACAATCAGCAGCACGATTCTTCACTCCCGGTACCTATCGTACTGTACAGTTGTACTCTTGCAGAAGTACAACCCATCTTTTAATCCTGTTAGATACATTGTCCAAACCTTTATTCATAATGACATGTATCAATGGTTTGTGGTCAGTGCGAATCTCCACCTCCACTCCCCAGATGAAATTCCTGAACTTTTCTGTTGCCCACTTGATGGCCAGTATTTCCTTTTCTATTGCAGCATACGATCTTTCTGCACCCTTTAACAATCTAGATGCAAATGCGATAAGAACTTCTTTTCCTTCGACTTCTTGTGTGACAACAGCTCCTAACCCTAGGTTGCTTGCATCTGTTGTTATTATAGTCTTCCTCCCACTCTTGAAATTCTTCAACGATTGTGCTCTGTTTAATTCTGATTTGATATTTTCAAATTCTTCTTCGCACTCCCTGTTCCATTCAAATGACTTCCTCTTTAAAAGTTCACGTAGCGGAACAGTATGTATGGCAAAATCCTTTATAAACTTAGAATAGTACTCCGCCATTCCAATGAACGTACGCACGCCTTCCTTTGACTCTGGTCTTGGCATGTTCATTATGGCATCAGCAAGTTGCTTCTTTGGTTTTATGCCGCTAGCAGATATGGTATGTCCTAAATATTCGATTTCGCTGCGATTTATATTACATTTATCTTTACTAAGGGTCATACCTGCTTCATATAACCTCTTGTAGACATGTTGTAATCTTTCATTATGCACCTTCTGGTTGACGGCGTGTACCAATATGTCATCTTGAAAACAAATAATCCCTTTGTCACCTTCAAATAGTTTGTGCATGATTCTCTGAAATACTGAAGCAGCCGACACCAACCCAAATGGCAATCTTCTGTATTGATACAGCCCATCTGGCGTGATAAAGGCTGTCATTTTCTTAGAATCTTTATGGAGTTTAACCTGGTGGTATGCTGATGTTAGATCCAGAGTGGAAAAATACTTTGAGGGTCCAATAGTGGATACAATCTCTTGAATATTGGGGAGTGGCTGTCTGTCCGGGATCACGCTCTTATTTAGTTCTCTCATGTCTACACATATTCTCAATTTTCCGGACTTTTTTCTTAATACAACTAATGGTGAAACCCATTCACTGGCATCTATTCTTTCGATGATCTTCGGATTTCCAATAATTTAATCTCCTTTCTTACTTCTTCTCTCATTGAGAGCGGAATGTTGCGTAACTTCTGTGCAACAGGAACATGTCCTGGCTTCATTTTGATCTCATGAACAAACCCACGCAGACATCCAATTTCTTTCCTGAAAATGTCTTTCATCATATCAGCTTCTATGGTGATTTCTTTGTTTCCTTGAATTCCTCCAGCGTTGCTTTCAACCGAATATACAGACTCATCCGACGCAGCATCTAACTTCACTTTGAGTTTGCATTGGTGAGTCCAACTTAACAAAGGCGTTCTCCCCTTCTTTGTTATGTATATTTTCCCATTTGCTTTCCTCTCCTTGAATTTGAGTGCTCCCCAAAACCATCCAATGACATCTATTTTAACTTCGCCATATGCCCTGGGTTTTATGTCTGGTTCATGCAGGTACTCATGTTTCTTCCTGTCCCAGAAGATTTGTGGTATCAAAGTATATTTTGCACCTGAATCAATCATCATGTGCATGTTGGTTCCATCAACACAAACTACAGCCTTGGGGCTTTCTATTTCTTGTTCATTTTCATTGTCAGTCACGACAAACACGCATTCTTCTCCATCTCCATCACTATTTTCATTGCTTCCTATCCAGTTAGTGGAAGTGTTTTGCATTCTGCAACATCGGGCGTAATGCCCCTTGCCTTTGCATTTCCCACATATAATTTTCAAAGCAGGACATTCCGGGTTATCCGCCCAGTGATCCATGCTATCACATCTAAAACATCTCCCTGTATTCTTCCTTCTAGGATCGTCTCCTCGCCTATGCGGACTTTTCTTTCTCACATCATTGTTATTAACTCTGGAACTTGGTTTTTTTTTCTATCATCATTCCAAGGTAATCTCCCGTTCCTTTCTGATTTGTATCTCCTATTGGGATTTCCTGAAATTTGAGCAATGGTTTCGTTCTCTTTACTTGTGGTAAGTGTTGCATTCTTCTCTTTGGAAATTTCATGTTTAATATCAGTAGTTTGTATCCTGCTTTCTAATTCTTTAACACATTTCTCAGTGTGCTCCACTTCCTTGGCCACACGTAAGACAGTGTCCAAGTTGGGGTCGTCCTCATCCCATAATCTTTCTCTTACTTTGCTACTCCTACACTCCAGCATGAATTGATCTCTCAACCTCTCATCCAACTGAGCATTGAAATTGCATGTCTTGGCTAGCTTTCTCAAGCTAGTGATGTATTGTTCTATGCTTTCACCCTCTCCTTGAGTTCTTTTCCCGAATTTATAACGTTCCAAAATAGTGCTCAGTTTCTTTTCATAATGTTTTCCCATCTTCTTCACTGACCGCTCATATTCATTTAAGTCATTATCTTCATCGGAAGGCAGATCTGGTAGATCTTCAAATTTTTCTTGCCCTGCCTGGCCCAAACAATGCATTAAAAGGGACTTCTTCCTCTCCACGCTGCAATTCTGACCACACACAACACCAGAGTAATGTTCAAATGATTTAATCCATCTTTTCCATGGAATAGCTGGATCACCAACGTCCGAAAGGAAGAACATTGGCGGTGGCACACTATTGAAAGACATGCTGACTAAAATGTGTATGTGTCACAAAATTGGAAAAGGATTGACCAAAATTGTGAATTCCGGTCCTTTTATTGTCTCTTTTAGATTGGAGGCTTGAAAATAGTTATTTATCAGCCCAACATATGACTTCCTGCAGATTAAACGCTTGTCAGTTCAAATTTATGTATACTTTCACTTTCCATGTGATTGCGCCTTTATACTGGGAGTTACGGCAGATGAAAAAAACTTGTAACAGGCAAAAAGCACCTCTATTCTGTGAAATACGGTAAGATTAACAGCACAGGCCAAGATGTCCGGACGACATACATTGAAAGTAAACACTAGCAGGGTTAACGGAAATCACTCACTTAATTGACCTTGACTGGCATCGCTGGAAGTCGAGTTGATTGTAAGTGGAGCGGAGCGGCCACAGCTTTTATGACAGCTGCAGGGCCTGCTCACGCACATAAATCACGGCTGACAAAACGAGCGTCGAAGATGGTAGACAGATTCAGGTAAAATGAAAGCCTGGGGCACACAAAGGGGCGGTGGGGCCTGAAGATCCTCGTTGCCACTTGAAGCGACCAAATACACGCAGGAAGACGTGATTGATTAATATGCTATTTATTTACATTAATAGCTAAGTGATAGTGATTTGGCCCCACCGACCGCGGAAAGCAAGTGACATGAAGCGGGTTTGAAACTCGCATTCCAAACATACATCATTGTATTCTATTCACCCTTCCATCACGAGAGCTCGCACAAGTTCTCGTGATGAAATGATGAAAGGATATTACAGTCCTTTTTTGGTAAGGCATTTGTGGGTGATGCATAATGTTTTGAAGATAATTCGGGCTTTGATGGGGAGCCAGTGGGCATTTTTCATAATCTTGGATATATGGTCTGATTTTTTTATGCCTAGAGCGGCCCTCAGGACTTTATTTTGCAAAAGTTGCATTTTGGCTAGGTTGGTGTTAGAGGTGCCCAGTAGTAATACATTACAGTAAGCCAATTTCGATAGGACCAGTGCTCTGGCTAGGGTGAGGCAATTTGCTAGGTTCAGAAATTGTCGGCTGAGCGCAATTAATTTAGAGGTGTAGGCCGTGGAGGAGGAAAGTACATTGATCTGTTTAGTCATGGTCAGGCTGGCATCGATGTACACGCCCAGTGTTTTTACTTGCTTTGACACTGGAATATTGGTACCGTCGATATTGATGATTGAATATTCTGGCTGAAGGGTTGCTCTTCTCATCGTTAAGACATAGGCTGTTTAATGCCATCCAGTTTTGTATGATGACGTAGATTTTATTGATTGTTAGTGTGTCCTGGTCATAGTTGCCTGTCAGTGGTATAAGGATCTGGGTGTCATCCGCAAAATGTGTGTATATGACACCCATTTCGTCAAGTGCTGAGAACAGGAGCTTGATATATGCATTGTACAGCGTGGGAGAAAGGCAAGAGCCTTGGGGTACTCCTATGGGGACTGGGATGGGGTTGGCTGCTTCTTTGCCTATGGACACTCTGGAGGTGCGGTCGGTTAAGAAGGATTTCACCCAAGCAGTGGCTGCCGTGGAGAAGTTAAACTCGCGGGCAAGTGAGTTGCAGAGTTTGTCGTGGTCCACCAGGTCGAACGCGGCTGAGAGGTCCAACAGCAGAAGAATGCAAAGTTTCCCTGAATCTCTGATGGCATCCATCTGGATTTTGAGGTCCAAGAGAGCTGTTTCAGTGCTGTGGTTAGGCCTGAAACCTGATTTTCTGGTGCCGAGGAGCTGATTGGATTGTAAATGGGTTTGAATTTGGTTGTAGGCTAGTTTGTCGATGATTTTGAGTAAAAATGGGACCGTGGTTATGGGGAGATAATTAGTTGGAATGGTGGGGACTAGATTTGGTTTTTTTAGAAGCAGGGTAACCCAGGCTTCTTTAATGCAGGTCGGAACTGTATTGGAGTTGAACGAGGCACAATTTAGTGATGAGAGGGGTCAGGGTGTGTGCACAGGCTTTGACTAATTTGGCCGGGACAGTGTCTCCTTTGCAGTTGGATGCTTTTAGTTTGGAAATTGTGTCGAGTACGAGGTCGTGGGTGACTGGTGTGAATTGAAAGGGGGGGTTGGAGTTGTCACTGGAAAGGATGCAGGGATTAGGGGAGGGGGAGTTTTTGGTTGCTAGGAGTAGTTTTTTGGAATTGATTTTATTTTGCAGCATAGTGATTTTGGAGGCAAGAGCGTCTTGTATGGTGGTACACCATTCTTTACTTGTGTTTGTGGGTGTGTCGGTTGGAAGTGGATTTTCAAGTTCTCTAAGGATAGAGAAGAGCTCTTTGGAGTCTGATGCTGCATTGCTAATGCGAGCATTGTAGGCGTTTGCTTTGTGGGTGATGATAGCTGATTTGTAGAGGGTATTTGCGTCTTTGAATGCTTTGGCTGCGTCCGGGGAGGGATGTTTATTATGGACGTGCTCGAGAGAGCGTTTTTTCCTTCTAAGGGCGATTAGTTCCTCGTTGAACCAGAAGTTGGATTTTTTATTGAGGCGTCTTAGTTTGGAGGTGACAGGTGCTATGGTGTCAATCGGTGTGGAGAGGCATTTGTGGTAGTACTCAGCGATGGTAGTTGGGTCATTTCTGAGGATTGAGTGTGTATCTAGCAATTTGTTCAAGGTGGGGTCGAAGTTCTCAGCTGTGAGCTTTTTCGGGTTTCTACTTTCAATGGTGTCCATAGTTATGTTCTTGGGTGTGCAGGGGTCGTCACTAGTGATAGTAAATTCTATGTAGTAGTGGTGTGTCCAACTAAGTGGGGTAATCGGGCCTAGAGTGATGTTGGTGTTGAGGGAGAGGATCCAATCAAGGGTTCTGCACTTGGTGTGAGTGGGGACATTGATGTGTTGACAGAAATTCATGTCATTTAGTGCCAGGAGAAGGGCGGTGGCTTTGGTATCTTGGTTGTCATTAAAACCGAGATTCAAGTCACCAATGATGATACATTTCGTTTTGGGTTTAAGGAGGGGCGCCGGTATTAGGGGGATGTCTGTTTCTGGGTGGCTGTTTGTGCTAGGGGATCTATAGATGACCACTATGTTAATTGTGGTGTTTTCATTCAAGGTGAGTTTGGCGAGCAGTAGTTCGTACCCTGCGATTATTTCAATGGAACTTGATTGTCATGATCTCTGCTTCCAAAAGGCCAGGACTTACCCAACTCCCTTGGAAGCAGACTCATAACCCAGGTTCCGAGTGCCAGCCAGTCCCAATTGGGACCTTTTGGACCCTGTCCTGGCGCCAGTGGCGCCAGGCTCATAAATATGCCCAGTCCCAGCGCTGCAAGCGCCGGGCTCATAATGCTTGGGTGGACTTACCTGCAGCAGACCATGCTGCTTACTTACCTGCCAGTTGAACCCCTGATCCTCTTCTGTTTGGGACTACTTTTCCTGTTGGGTGGGGCAGGAGCCACTCCCTAGGTTCAGAACACTGGAACTCTTCTGGAAAGCAGGAACTCTTTTCTTACCTAGGCGTGGCTGTGGAAGGAGACACCTAAGCACTACAGGAGGCTATTTAAACCACACCCGATGGATGAATCTTGCTTTGCGTTATTCTGCATCCTCTGCAGCAGAACGCTCATCGTGTCTTCTGCATCTGATCCTGGGCCTAAAGGTAAAAGGCTTACCATCCTGAATCCAGTCTTCAGCAACATCTATAAAGACAAGAAAGAACAGGTTAGCACTACGGTCTTCAGTGACAGCGCATCTCTTACCTGGTCCATCGGCTGTCATCAACGCCTCGCGCAGCATTCCTGCATCTGAAAGACAAAGACTTACCTACTCTTCACGCGCTCCGGAGGTCATCGCACTGCATTCCGGCATCTGAAAGACAAAAGCTTACCAACTCTTCGCACGCTCCGGAGGCCTTCGGCGCTGCATCCCGCATCTGTAAGACAAAAGAAGGTGCGTTTAAAGACATTGGGTAACGTTAAATACTCACGTGCCATTACTCCATCCACGCCGAACTCAGTGGGCATTCCGGCATCCTTCAGCAGCTCCGAACTGGTACCTGCAAAATAAAAGGACAGTTAGTGCGCATCGTGAAGCAAGCAACAAGCGCTTACTTACGCGCTTCCAGGCGCTTCTATTCCGCATACGGGTCCATCCTCAACTCACTTCAGCCAGTCAACCGCCATCGCCGGAACCCTGCAAAATAAGAGACAGCATTACAAAAGACTTTTAAAGACATTTGAAATATTCGGAACTCACCGTTCGTGAAGTAAACGACGGACAGCAGTCCTCTGAAGTCAAGAGGCCTGCGCTACCTATCCAGTGAAGAAACTGGTTACAGCACCCTGCCCCGAGGCAGATGGAGAGCTCGGCGTTCACTTACCTAAGGTGAGAGCGTTAACCTTTGGGGTTCTACAGGAGAGGAGAAAAGGAAAGAGATAGGGACACCCCAATAACCCCAGTTCATTAATCCCATATTTTCTATCTGCAGACATCTTACTCTTCGAGTCAGGCATACAGTGCACAGAGGTCCAGCCCAAAGTGCCAACCGGGTGCTACACATCACTTTTGAAGATACGGTAGTTGCCCAGTCAAGACCGGCGCCTCTGCGAGAATCAGGTGAGCGTTACATTGATCTAAGTTTGATGGTATTTTTAGTAATGATTGCAACACCGCCTCCTGGAGTGGTGGTTCTATCAGATCTGAGAATGGTGTAATCTGGTGGGATGGCCAGTGCTAACAGAGGACCTGAGGCTTGGTGTAGCCAGGTTTATGTGATTACTAACAGGTCTAGGTCGAGTTCAATGATGAGGTCATGAATTTCAATGGCGTGGGCTCCAAGGGAGCGGGCGTTGATGAGTGCATTTTTTAGGCTAATGAGGGGGTTGGGATCCTTAGTAAGAGTATTTTTAGTTGGTGGGCAACACGGTGGAGTAGTTTTAGTTACTGTAGGCTGAGTGTGTTTATTATTTGTTGTGTGGGCCGTAGGTTTGGGTGATCTGGGTGGCTGGGACCTGGTAATGGTGTTGTGGTGTGGTAACCTTGTGCGTGCTCTTAATCGGGGTGTTCTCTTATATCCTAGGATAGGGTATGTTTTACCATTGATTGAAGGGTTGGGAGCCGTACATGTGGATCATTGATGATGGCCGGGGTGGGATGGTGTTCCTTACTGGTTATGTAGGGGTCCTTGGGACTGGGAGTGAGAATGGAGGAAGATGGGAAAGGAGGTATGGTAGGGAGGAAGGGGGTAGGACAGGGGATGGGATGGTGTCTTGGGCAAGCTAGTTTGGTGAGCCCATTACTGAGGGTGAGGAAGTGGTTGCCAGTGCATGGGGTGTCTGCTGGGACAAGGCAGAAGGGGAACATGATGCACAATATCCAGTTTATCATAGCTAAGGATGTGGGGTGGTGTAAGATGAGGCTGGGCTCACTTTGTCTACACCAATAAGGCTAGATACCGTAGTCAATAGTAAAGTGCTAGTAGGCTGGTAGCAATAATCCTAGGAGGGGTGCAGTTTAGGCTAGATAACATTATCATACATGCAGAAGCATTAGGCTAACAACAATAATCCTAAACGGGACACGAGCTAGGCTAAATATCATTAAGGCACATGGGACAACATTGGGCTAAATGCAGTAATCCTAGGTAAGACACAAACTAGGCTAAATACCATTGATGCACGTGGGACAGCGTTAGGCTGAGAGCTGGGCTGTAAGCTACAGTATTAGAATACAGTGTAAACACAGGATCAGAGTGCCAATTGGGCAAGAGCGGCACAGGAGAGCACTGGCTGTAAGTACAATGCTGCAGTGATCTGATCAGGGCGATCATAGTCTCTGGTGGTACACAGGCAGTGCAATGGGGCACAATGAGGGATTAGCTCTAATAGGAAGTATGGTGCTGGCCGGGTGTCAGCAGATTATACAGTTGAAGCGTAAACAATAGTCATTGATCTGCAAGCACAAGTGGCATGGTTAGCAACCAGATGGGGCTCTCACCTTTTGCAGACTAGTAGTAACTGGGCGAGCGGTGGGATGTGGTGGTGGAGCTAGATGACTTAGTCCTTGGAGTCGGAATAGGCGGCTGGCGGCATCCACCGGCAAACAAGGCCTTTTCCTCTGGCCTTCGCCTCCTGGCCGGCGTTTCCGCCTGCCGGCAGATGTTTCCCACTTAGATGGCCTTCGGTTGCCTAGCAATCAGGCCACGAGGCTGGAGCCTCGTTTTCATCCCGTGCTGCGCCCGCCATTGCAAGGTCAGGCGGAAAAATGGGACAAGGTCAGGCAGGGATTTCAAGCAGGCAAGATGAGCGGTACGCTTACTGCTCAAAGGGTGCACAGGGGCTTCAAGTGCAGGGTGAACAGGGGCTTGTAGATCTCACCCTGGATGATAGTAATCCCGTGCTGGTGGATGTGGGATCTCGTGATGGGCTGCTCACAACAGCAGCTCCTGGGTGAATGGTCGGTGCGGGCAGGGGCTCCTGCCCTCTCCCTCGGATGATCGTGGCTGCACTGGGGCGACAAGGGCAAACAAGGCCTTTTCCTCTGGCCTTCACCTCCTGGCCGGCGTTTCCGCCTGCCGGCGGATGTTTCCCACTTAGATGGCCTTCGGTTGCCTAGCAATCAGGCCACGAGGCTGGAGCCTCGTTTTCATCCCGCGCTGCGTCCGCCATTGCAAGGTCTGGCGGAAAAATGGGACAAGGTCAGGCAGGGATTTCAAGCAGGCAAGATGAGCGGTACGCTTACTGCTCAAAGGGTGCACAGGGGCTTCGAATGCAGGGTGAACAGGGGCTTGTAGATCTCACCCTGGATGATAGTAATCCCGTGCTGGTGGATGTGGGATCTCGTGATGGGCTGGTCGGTGCGGGCAGGGGCTCCTGCCCTCTCCCTCGGATGATCGTGGCTGCACTGGGGCGACAAGGGCAAACAAGGCCTTTTCCTCTGGCCTTCGCCTCCTGGCCGGTGTTTCCGCCTGCCGGCGGATGTTTCCCACTTAGATGGCCTTCGGTTGCCTAGCAATCAGGCCACAAGGCTGGAGCCTCGTTTTCATCCCGGGCTGCGCCCGCCATTGCAAGGTCAGGCGGAAAAATGGGACAAGGTCAGGCAGGGATTTCAAGCAGACAAGATGAGCGGTACGCTTACTGCTCAAAGGGTGCACAGGGGCTTCGAATGCAGGGTGAACAGGGGCTTGTAGATCTCACCCTGGATGATAGTAATCCCGTGCTGGTGGATGTGGGATCTCGTGATGGGCTGCTCACAACAGCAGCTCCTGGGTGAATGG
Source organism: Ambystoma mexicanum (assembly GCF_040938575.1). Taxonomy (NCBI): domain Eukaryota; kingdom Metazoa; phylum Chordata; class Amphibia; order Caudata; family Ambystomatidae; genus Ambystoma; species Ambystoma mexicanum. Next base: position 257,044,277 of record NC_090934.1, on the reverse strand, counting down.
TCAGTGCGGGCAGGGGCTCCTGCCCTCTCCCTCGGATGATCGTGGCTACACGGTTGAGAGAGCGCACAGAGCCTTAACCAGGAGACCGCCACCAGGCTCTCCCCCCAGACCGATAATAGCCAAAATCCTGAACTATTGAGATAGGGAGAAGATCCCCGAACACTTCCGGAAAGGAGGCACGATACATAGGGCATCAGCGAACATCACAGCGTACCCAGACTACACACTCCTGGTGCAAAGACAACGTATGAACTATGGGGCCGTGAAGAGAAGATTGCGAGAGGCGGGCTACAAATACATGCTGATGTACCCGGCAAAGCTGAAGGTGTACCACAACAATAGAGCCCTGTTCTTCGACTCCCCAGGGGACGCAACGGGGTGGCTGGATGCCCAGAACTGCCCGTCGGAACCAGACCACCAGAAGGAAGCCGGAGTAGATAAGTAGAATTGAGGCGGCTGGCCATGAGGTGCCGGCCAACTTGACACTGGGACTGTAATATAAGATAGGGTGATGCCAGCTGTGATAGTTACATTCTGGGTGGCATTTGCAGAAGAGCCCCTGTTGGGCGAAATAGAGCAAATTGCAGGAGGGAGGTCTGAGGAGCTCGCTCTTATACCCCCATAACTAGTTTAGTTGGGCCGCCGTTAGAACGGCAACCCCCTGCTGGGTTCTTGAGACCAGCATTGCTGAGTTAAACAACCCAATGCGGGCAAGCCTGAGATCCAGGGATGGAGCTGGGCAACAGTTGGGAGGGGGTGGTGGGGATTGGGGGGGGTTTGGGGGGGAGTGTGCAGTGTTGTTAGTTGAGAGGACTGGGGGCAGAGGGGTAGTTGGGGAGTTTTTGTTGAAAAAGCACGGGGAACGAGCTAATACTCAGGCCAAGTTAATTGGAAAAGGGGGACGAGAGGGGCAGAGGGAAGGGGACAAATATGGATGACGATGGGAGAACTTAGAATAGTGACCTGGAACGTCAGAGGCCTCAACAGCTACTTGAGGAGGAACAAGGTTATGATGTACCTGAGAAGGCAAAAAATAGATATAGCCCTGCTGCAAGAATACCCACCTCACTAGAGAGAGACAAGAGGTGGTGAGAAGAAAGTGGAGAGGGACCACCATTGGCGCGACATATTCAGCTTACGCTAGGGGGGTGATCACCTGGGTGGCACCACATGTGCCCTTCCAACTGCTCCAAACCACGGTAGATCCAGATGGGAGGATGGTAGCAATGCGGGGGCTGTTAGAGAAGAGTGAATTGTGCATCATAAACACATATGCCCCCAACCAAGACACAGTCGCCTATTTCAAAACACTATACCACAAGATCAGCCCCCACTTAGGAGGCGCGGTCATATGGGGAGGGGACTTTAACTGTACGTTGCGCCCCAAAATGGACAGGCCGGATACCAAACTAGGCAAACCCACCACTGCGGCAAGAACATTACAGGCCTTGCTGAGAGACTTTGGATTAGTAGACATATGGAGGCAGCAACACCCAAATGATAGGCACTACTCGCACTATGCTGCCCCACACAACCTGCACACGAGACTGTCCGGGGAAATGATCGACTCAGAATACAAGGCGCGCATATTATCGGACCATTCCCCTCTGGTCCTGGCCTGGCGACACCAACCTCCCAGAGCTAGAATCCCCACGTGGAGGTTTAGGGCCGAAGCATTGAAGGACACTGCTTTCCGAGAGGACCTCAGGGAGGAAATAACCAGGTATTTTGACAACAACACGGGGAGTGTGAAGTCAGAGGGAACCCTATGGGAGGCCTTCAAGGTGGTGGTCAGAGGGGCTGACATATCTAAATCCAGAAGGCTCCAAGGGGGTATAGAGCGAGAGTTGCATGAGACTGAGAGGAAACTAGAAGGAATTATGCAGAAAGGGAGCACCTCACAGGAGGACGCTGGACGGGTGGGCCAATTACAACAGGCGTGCGGGGGACTCTGGGAGAGGCTCTGTAACCTGAACTATAAAAAATATGTTGAGAGGCAGCATGCGGGGGAGGACAAACCGGGGAGGCTGCTCGCATGGCTATATAAGAGCGAGACTCCGAGGCCAGCGATCAGAGAGATACTGGGGGAAGAGGGCCAGGTATGGAATACCCAGGAGGGAGTGAATGAAGGATTCTGTAGATTTTACAAACGTCTGTACGAGGACGCAGGAGAGCCCACAGCGCAGGAGATCCAGGAAACGCTGGAAGACATGGGTTTACCAAAATTGAGCGAGGAAGAAAGGGAGAACCTGGACGCCCCCATACCTCTAGAGGAATTGGAGATAGTGGTGTTACACCTGCCCACGTGCAAGGCCCCAGGGACGGATGGCCTCCCCAAAGAATTCTACAAAACATATAGGCAGGAAGTGCTCCCCCCACTGCTGGCAATGTTAAACGAGGCCTTTGAGAGGGGGACTCTGCCGGAGTCCCTAAGGGAGGCGATGATCATCCCGCTTATTAAACGCGGCAAGCCAAGCACGGATTGTGGGTCATACAGACCCCTGTCCATGTTAAATCAGGATAGCAAAATCCTAACAGCAGTGTTGGCTAACCGATTGATCTGGGTGTATGAGTTTGGTAATCACCTTTTTCAAACGGGTTACGTCCCAGGCAGGAGCATAATGGATAATCACAGAAGGCTGCATCATGTCATAGAACAGGCAAAGGATGACCCTGGCGAGATAGAAATAGTCTCACTAGACGCAGTAAAGGCCTTTGATTCGGTGAGGTGGCCATGGATGCTAGCAGCCCTGAAAGAGTATGGGATGGGACAAGGGTAACTGCGATGGGTAAAAATGGTGTACAGCTCCCCAATAGCCAGGGTTAAAATGGGGGTGATAATATCTGACAAATGGCAGCTCAGCAGAGGGATGAGACAGGGATGCACATGGTCTCCGATGCTGTATATGCTGGCCCTGGAACCGTTAGCAACCCGCCTAAGACAGCAATACGAGGAAATAGGGGTACAAACTAAAGGGGACCGCACTTGATATTGTTGTACACGGACGATATGTTGTTGTACCTGCGCTTCCCTGAGGAGAACTTACAATACGTCCTAGAGGTGATGGAGAACTATGCCACCCTCTCGGGCATAGCAGTTAACCCAGAAAAGTCATGTATGTTCCCCCTGGGCAGGTATACGGGAGCCCCACAGGGTAGCTTGCCCACTTTGCGGATACCATGGCAGACCAGAACATTTTGCTAATTGGGGATTAATATATATCACACGACCGCAGATGAGCACAAATGTAACACAGACAGAGCGGTGGAAGATATTAAAAACAGCATGCAGTTCTGGGCAAAACTCCCCCTTGCCATGGTGTGGAAGGCGGCGCTGCTCAAGATGGTGGTCCTACCCAGGCTGCTACATTACTTCGCAAACATCCCGTGCATGCTGCCCAAACGTTTCTTCACCAAACTCCAGAGCCTTTTTTCAAGGTTTCCTATGGCATAACTCTAGGAACAGAATAGCCTTATGGAAACTGCAGAATACGTACGATAGAGCGGGAATTAAGCTGCCGAACTTCGAGATATACCACCTGGCAGGGCTGCTACAATACGTGGCTAAATGGCTGTCGGAAGACGAGATGGCGGAATCCAGACTTCTTAGAGGCCAATGTGAACCCTACTTCCTAAAAGAACTAATATGGTTACCGAAATCAGAGCTGCGGGGGCGCCCAGGGTTACTGGTACTGGGCTGGAAGCCGTGGCGTAAGGCGTGCCGGCTGGTGGGTAACCTGACCCCTAGCTCCCCGCAGGTGCCACTTGTGACCCTATGCGGGGCAGATGAGCAACTAAGGAGAGGGATTTGTTAATACTGGGAACCAGTGGGCTTGGCGACCCTGGGAGATTTATGGCAAGAGGGGAAGGTACTGGATTTTCATGCGATAATGGAGGATACAGGGGTACACAGTGGGCAGTATATTACGTACACTAGAATAATTAAACGGGTAAAGGAGACGTGGTACGAGGCAGCACTGGCGGAGCAGCCGGACGCAGCCATAGAGACGATGTATGATATCTCGAAGGGAGGGCATGAAATATCTCAGATATATGAAGTATTGATGTCCAGAGTGGGCAAGGAGTTGCCCCAATTGAGAAAAGAGTGGGAGGAAGATGCGGGAGAACCCATGCTAGACAGACAGTGGGAAAGATCCCAGAGATACCACAAAAAAGTGTTCAGAAATGCCAAGTTGCAGCAGATGCAGTTATATGTCACACACAGGGCGTACATGACCCCCCTAAGGATTGCCAGATTTGGTGGCCCAGACGTCCAAAAATGCCCCAGGTGCGGGGAGGTGGAGGCTGGGATGAGCCATATGTTCTGGGCCTGCCCGGAGGTGGGGAGATTTTGGGGTGAAGTCAAGCTACGATTATCTGAGAAGGGGATTAAGCTGGATGTGGAATCCGTGTGGGCATGCATGTTGAGGGGATTCACCAGACCACAGAATTTAAAACACGTCAGTAAACTCAAGGACCTGGCATACATCCTGGCCAAAAGGAGAATAGCCATGGGGTGGAAAGTAGCTCACAGGCCCAGATTTGAAGTGTGGTGGAATGACCTCCTGAAATGGGCTGACGCTGAGACCACGTCGTGGTACGATGCAGTCAGTAGGGGGGGAGAGGAAGTGGGCCCACTTATAGCTTGGAGGCAAATGGTTGCCACACTGGCGGGTTCTGCCATCGTCGACTCCGACGAAAGTGATACTAGTGGACATGATGAGCGGGATTTGCCCCCGGATTAGAGAAATTTGAGGCAATGAGAGGAAGCTCGAGTTAAAGGGGTTGGAGGGGGATGACTGGAATATGTAATATAGAATGAATGCCATGTTGGAAGTAACCGTGACAGTCAGGTGTGTTGGTTATGTTTTGTATGTTGTGAAAACCAGAGGAAGGCGAAGCAGAGGCCAGGGAAGAGGACAAAACTTCCCCACAGGTGAGAGCAGTAGGGGGGAGGACAGCAAAATGCTGGGAAAACTGCTGCACGCTTTTCAACTACGCTTGGGTATTGCAGTTAGCAAGAGGCCTGCACATACAATTTACTCAGACCCCGACCCAGTGCAAAGCCCCCCGACCAATAGTATCAGGGTGAGCAGAGAAAGACTTGTTAGACGCAGAACTACAGAGTCTAGCAAAGAAACTAGCAATCGAGCGTGCAAAGCTCCAAGGTTCATAAGCAATATGTTTCTGGTTCACAGAAAAGACAAAGTGAGACCAGTTATACATTTGAAAGACATGAACAGGTGGGTAGTCTACAACCATTTCAAGATGGAAGGTACTCACCAATTAAGAGACACACTCAGACAGGGTGACTGGCTCGCAAGAATAGATCTGAAAGATGCCTATCTTACGATTCCAGTACAAAAAGAATACCGCCCCTTCCTAACGTTCGACTGGGACGGGCAATATTGGCAGTTTGCGACAATGCCATTCAGGCTAGCATCATCGCCCTGGGCGTTTACGAAACTGATGAAGCCTGTAGCAGCAGCGATCAGGGAGAAAGGAGTACGGATCATTATCTACCTAGACGATATCCTGCTAATGACAAGCAGCAAAGACATACTTCGCTACCAGACCAGCTGGGTAGCAAATCTCCTGGCCTCACTAGGCTTCCTAGTGAACCGAGAGAAGTCAGAGATGATACCAGCGAAGAGGATCGAGTTCCTAGGTTTCATCATGGATACCAGGACAGCAACCCTGGAGCTACCGAACAGGAAGATTCGGGACATAAAGAGAGAAATAAGAAACTGTCTCAGCAGAACAGTCACATCACTGCGGACGATCGCACTGATAGTAGGCCTATTAGCAGCATCAATTCAAGCGATATTCCCAGGGCCCCTGCATTATCGAGCGCTGCAGAGACTGAAGATAAGACATATGCAGCAGGGTCTCAGCTACCACCAGCTAGTGTCCCTAGACCAAGAGTCCAGAACAGAGCTGGAGTGGTGGCTTCAGAACATGGAGGCATGGAACGGCAGAGCCATTTTCGCCGACCGTCCCGACATAGTAATAGAATCAGACGCCAGCAGAGCAGGCTGGGGAGCCCGGTGCGGGGAACTCCAAACAGGAGTCAGATGGTGCTCGGAAGAACTCAGACTGCACATAAACTGCCTAGAACTATTGGCCGGCTCATTCGCGATCAAAGCTTTCACGAAAGACAGGGTGAATTCATGTATCCTACTGAAGATGGACAACATCTCAGCAGTCAGATACATAAATCACTTAGGTGGAACGAAGTCCAGATTATTAGCGGAAATAGCCAAGGACTTTTGGCACTCCTGTCTGGAGTCAGGAACTGCAGTAATAGCAGAATATTTACCAGGCACTCAGAATGTAGTGACGAACTGGAACTCCAGACATCTAACAGACTCCAGCGACTGGATGCTGGACAGAGCAATCTTTCGGCAGATAGAGGAACTCTGGGGGCCAATTCACACATATCTTTTTGCGTCCAGACTGAACGCACAGAAGAGCAGATTTTTCTGCTGGAGGCTGGACCCAGCGGCAGCAGGGACGGATGCCTTCCTGCAAGATTGGAGAGAAGAGACACTATACGCATTTCCTCCATTCGTAATGATAAACAGAGTTTTAACGAAAGTACGCAGAGAAGCAGCAAATCTGATAATAGTAGTTCCGATATGGAAGTCGCAAGTATGGTTTCCAGCACTTATAGAGCTAATATCCAACTATCTGAGAATGTTGCCTCAAAGGGAAAACCTTCTCACGGACCCAATTGGGTCGTGTCACCCTCTGAGAGTGAAGGGGACACTGCCGCTGATGGCGTGCAGGATAGCAGGAGACGCTGGAATCTCCCAGGAATTTCAGCGCAAGCTGCAAACCTTATCGCGGAGTCATGGGCTCCGTCAACTAGAAGGAGCTATGACGCAGCGTGGAACAGATGGTCAAGGTGGTGCAAAAGGAGAAGTTTTCATCCCGTTTCTGCCCCTTTAGTAGAGATACTAAATTTCTTAGCAGAACTCTTACAAGACGGCAAAGCCTACAGAACGATAGGAGTAAATAGATCCGCAATATCAGCAGGCCACATGCCCATCGAAGGAGTCCCAGTAGGGGAGAATGTGGCAGTAATTAGACTCCTAAAAGGGATAAGATTTAGGAAACCACTGCAACCACGATACGAGTCCCTATGGGACGTAACATTCGTACTACAACTTTTAGCAGACTGGCCCATTAATAAGTACCTACCTTTAGACAGACTGTCTGGGAAATTGGCGATGCTACTTTGTATGGTATCATGTAGGAGAGTAGCAGATGTCAGAGCATTAGAAATAGACAGAATGGTATATGGACCAGACGGAGTGACTTTCCATCTGGCCAGGAGAACGAAGACAGATTCCTCCACAGTAACATACCCATATATGCAAGAACACCCAAAATGGTGCATAGCTGCATGTATAAAAGAATATGCAAATAAGACAGCTGAGCTGAGACCGATGGGAATGACACAATTGCTGATAGCGCGCAGGAAGCCGCATAAAGGCGTAGTGACAGCCACCATAGCGAGATGGGTTAGAGAGGTTATGAGTCTAGCAGGAATAGGCATGACAAAATTTGGAGCACACTCAGTGCGAGGCGCAATGGCATCAAAGGCACTGAGGCAAGGGGCAACGTTGCAAGATATCCTGAAAGCAGCTGATTGGGCGAGTGATAATACATTTAGAACGTTTTATTTTAGACCAATTAACACTAGCGGAAGCTATAGTAAGAAGCTTTGAACAAGCATAATGCTCGCCTCTGTCTTGACATAGAATGAAGATTCCCCCTGCTAATAGCGCAGGGAGCTCTTGATTCTATTAAAGACAATGGAGGCGACCATTACTTTCCCGCCCTAGATACACGGGAGAGACAAAGTGATAACAAGAAAATGTACTGTGCTATGTACCAGAATAATTCACATGATTTCCTCTCAGAATAGGGTGTGTATCCGCCGCCCTAACATGTACTGTTGTTTCTGTCTTTAGGAGACGATCAGAAGAACAGCTGAAGAAGTACAAGAAGAGAACGAGATACGTTGACCAGGATCGCAAGTTAGAATGCGAAGAATCGACTCAGCAGAGCTCTACAGTTCAGAGACTTTGTGGAACAAGTTGACAGTTCAGTCATTGTTAAGATTGCAGTTGGAAGCAGTCAAAGAAGAGGAGGTTTACAGGAAGAGGAAGGACTAGGTCACATGACCAGGACACTGGAGTACAGGGACCTAAGACTGATGGGAAATGAAGTTTTTGAAAAAAAAAATATATTTATATGTTGTTTCAATGAAAAGATTGAAACATTTTATAATTTGTTGAAACTGCTGCAGAGTAATAAATAAGAAGATGAAGCATAATGGTCGCTTCCATTGTCTTTAATAGAATCAAGAGTTCCCTGCGCTATTAGCAGGGGGAATCTTCATTATTATCTCACTCATTGGATCATCAACGTCTATGGCATTGACTGTTGGTGGATGTAATCCATGCCTGCAATTTATGAAACAGGAACTTGTTAGGCTTTGGAAGTTATTTTCTGTACCATTTGCGGAGGTGCTAGTCAATCTCACTGCACTGCGCGCTGAAATTTTCCATCCAAAAACTCTGCAGTGCCATAATCTCGAGCTCGCTAAGCACTTGGTGCAACACTATTTTGAACACAGCCATTATTACTGTATTGACAACGACACCAGTTGATTTTCTGATTAACGCAAGCAGGCATTCTATTTAACTTAAGGCCGAATCATCTCCCATTGGCTATGATGCTAGTTCTAATGTTGATTTTATATTTTTTATTTTGCTGTTCCATTTTAAATGATTTAAGGCAGAAATGTCTTTTACAAACACTTAGACCTTGTAATTTAAGAACTGTAAGCACTGCCAAGAGAGTTCTGCTTTCTCTCTCTACTAAAAATGTGGCTTATGTTGTTTTTTTTCTTTTATTGGGAATGCTTTATTACTTAGGCAGAATACCATTGCTAATGATGCACTGTAATCCTGTATTTATTTACTGTGTAAAATAGTTTTGCTTTTTTTAAATAAAGCTCTTGTGAAACGAATAGTATTGTGGACTGATGTTGAGGTGGTCAGGAAAGGTCCCAATGATAAAGAGGGGTTCATGTTGCGTGCACCATATTTGTGACTGGGGGTGCGGCGAACTGGGCACAATGTTGCAATTTCCTATGTATCCAGTGTAGTTAAATGGGAATGGGATATGTTACTTTAGTGTTGTTTTTTGTTTAAAGTTGATACATATTACATTTGCCCACACATAGAAAGATAAAATGCTAAAACCGCAAAAAGAAATATAAACATGATTTAGACATAATGTGCTATGGAGTGCTGAGAAGCTGGCAACAAGGAGTTTCCTAATGCGCAATGCGGGAAAGGGGGGGCCTGTATTGAAGAACCCACTGTAAAGGAGTGATAATATTTATTAAGCAAGCATGCACACTGAGGAACATACAAAGGGAATTTATAAATCTGTGATCTTTTAGGAATTCATTTAGATTCAGCAGCCGGCAGTTCGTGCAGTGAATGTCAGGTGGCTGGGAAAATCTAGTTCTGCAGGATTGAAGGTTAAACGAGGAACAATGATTAGCCAAGCAGATGGTCAGCTGTTGAACAGGACGCAATGTTTATGGCTTGGTAGTTGCGCAGGAGGTAGATGTAAAAAGGGCATTGACGTTTTGCAGAGTGACCCGGCCATTTGTTTTGACCAGCAATAAAATGTGGGATTAAGTAACTCTTGAGGCTAAAGTGATCAATATGCAGGAATTTCAACAGTATTCTCAGATGTGACGTGCGTGTTGAAATGGTAGTCATTTAGATTAGGGTGTTCCAATGATATCATATGATGTTTTATTTAGTGCGTGCCAATACACAAGTGTTTCAAGGTGCGACGAGGCAAGGAGGGGAACAGGAGAGGACAATACAATGATCTTACTAGGCCAAGTGACATTGACATTGCGCAAGTGTGGGGAGAGGGAAGGGGATAGTGCAAAGGGAAGGGGAGGAGGAGAAGTGCAAGACATAGGATCAAGACATGGGAATATAGTGCAGCCAACAGGTGGTGGTGCAGGGGTTAAGTGCAGACAACAAGAGTTGGATAAGTGCAAGTAGGGGATCTGTAGGGGTGCAGATACAGCCCCCAAGTGCAGGGTTGCCAGGAGGCAGTGCAAGTGTGCAACTGGGAGGGCAGTGAACAGGTCGTGAATCAGAGGGTCGCCAGTGCATATTCAGGCAAGATATCAGCAGGGAAGTAGAAGACAGAAGCAAAGAGAAAAGTCTTGAGCTGCTTCTGGAACCGGAGATGGTTCTGCTCAAGTTTCAGAGAGGCAGGAAGGCTGTTCCAGAGGGAGGGACCGGCTGAGGAGAGAGATCTGCCCCCAACTCATTGCTTAGAGAAGCGAGTGACCCTCAGGGAGTTGGAGGAGGAAGAGCAAAGAGCTCGAGAAGGAAGATACTTCTGAAGAGAAAGCTGGAGGTATTTTGGTCCCAGGCCCCAGAAGGACTTGTGGACAATGCAAGGGGTCTTGAATTATATCCTTGCAGCCACTGGGAGCCAATGGAGAGATTTCAGTGCTGGAGAGATACGATCCCTGGGCTTGAGGCCAAGGACAAATCTTGCAGTCCTGTTCTGGATGTGTGTAGAGGAGGGTAGATTTAAAAAGAGGCTGTTACAGTAGTCAAGCCGTGAGAGAACCAGAGCTCTGGAGATGGTGAGCTTCTGGGGGAAGGAGAGGAAAGGAAGAATACCTCTGAGGAAGGGCAGTTGGTAGTTTGACTTCTTAGAGACGTCGGAAATGTGAGAGGAGAAGGAGAGGGTGGAATCAAAGATATCCCAGAGGCTCTTAGCCTCACAGGTGGGAGCAGGAAGAGGGCCAAGGGAGGTCAGCCAGAGAGTGGTGGGAAAGGAGGGTGCAGGTGTGCCGATGAGGAGGATCTCGGTCTTACTGGCATTCAGGCAGAGATCATTGGCAGCGCACCACTCCTGGATTTGCAGACAGACAATTGGGGGTGAGAGAAGTTGAAGTGGTGGCAGAGGGGTACCTGAAGGTGAACTGGATGCCATCTGCATAGCACTGGAAGTTGGGGAAGAGAGCAGCAATGCAGAGGGTGAGAGGTTCCAGGTATTGGTTGAACAATCAGGGAGAAAGGTTAGAGCCTTGGGGAACACCACAGGTGGAGAGAGAAAAAGAGGAGCAGAAGCACCCAAGTTGGACCTGGGAGGGTCGGTCAAAGAGGAAATAAGTCAGCCAGGCCAGAGCCTGATGGGTGATACCCAGATTATCACGGGTGCAAGTAAGCTGGGGCGGATGAGATAGTTATCACCATTTGAAAGAGAAACTGTTTATGCAGCCTTCTTCATGTTACCTGAAGTATCCATGCAAACCATGTGCAATTACAATTAAGGTTAAAGGGCTCCGGCCAGTTGTTACTAGTAATAATTTATGTTTGCATACAAATCTTTAACTGTGTGATGATGTCATGACCGGCCACGGATGAATCCCAAGAAGGGGTGTGCTATGAATATGATCTGAAGATGGTAGTTAAGATAGAAAGTGACCAATGAGACTGGAAGAGTTGGAGAAAGATAGGATTTCTTTGTAGAGCTTTTGTCCAATCACATGTGGGGGGTGGATTGTAATAAATATATGGAAGTGTTGAAAAAATGTATATAATGTGTCAACATATGTGGTTCAGGGAGACTTTGGTTAGTTTGACTCTATAGAGTCATCTAGCTGCTTCCTGGACGATTGTACAATAAACTTGCTTTAAGTACAAACGTGCGCTCGCTTCTGAAGCAGTGGATCTGGTTGGTTAAGGTGATTGGGGATCATCCATACATTTGGCGACCACAGGCTTTCCGTGATGTTGGGGTGATCCTGTACGCACAACTCGGCCGCGGTACTTACGTGCATGGTGAAAAAGAGAGGTTTGTGGGTGGCCATATTGGTTAAAGGCCCGTCTGTTCCCTGGATGCGTGGTGCCATGGTCCAGCTGTGCAGGACAACTTGACAGAGCACCACATCGCAGTGCTTTGGGTTCTCATGTGTGCTCTTTTGGGGGGTTAAAGCAAGAAGGAAAATATGGGTAAAAGAAGGTTTTTTTTTATTTAAGGGTTTTGGTAAGGGTAGAATTGGAGTGTGTGCATGGAGTTAGCTGAGGTTACGGGGACTGAAAGGGTGAATGATTTGAAGGAGTGAGTGAACTGTTTTACATTGCAAGTCCTTTGTATATATTTTTAATTAGTTTGTTATTTTAGAGGTGTGAGGTGGGATCCTACCCAGCACGTCCATTGTGAGGTTTGTCCTGATACCCTTCAGTTTGCACGTCTGGTTGGCGTGAGCCCTCAAGTAGGGGTGAGGTGGCATTTTATGGTAAGTCACCCATAGATACCTTCCTGATGTACCTGAAGTATACCTTTCACATCTTTCATTATGTATTGGTTGTGCATTGGAGCACTCACCTCGCTTTTCTTGGTTAGTCGAAATAGTAAAGGGAAACTTTCTGTTGTCAGGAACAGACGGTATTGTAGTAGAGAAGACCGTACTAGTAATGAAGAGAGCGAGAGCAGCGGTGTTGTAGTGAAAAGCATTGCGCTCCTTCGATGCCCGAGTCAAGGAGATATCTCGGATATATTGGCCGGTGTGTGTTTTTTTTATTATAAGATGCTGTGTTTTGTGTAAGAGTGAGAAGTAGAATTAAAGCAAGTAGCTGAGCGAGGTGGCTGCAGTGATAGCACATGAGTGATTGTGAGTAATGACTAAGAAACTGGGAAGGGGGTTCTTTGGCAAAAATATTTTTTGTACCACAGGTTTGGCTTCAGTGTTATTTGTTTAGAAATTGGTTTGGGTAAATTGGGTTGGAGTATGAAGACTCTGCTGAATCATTTGTGTCAGGTGCTTCCTGGTTATAAGGCAAAGATCTAAAATACCAGTGTGCCGATTATTTGTTCATATGGAGTCTGCTGGAGTCTGTTCTCAGCTGCCAATAATTTTCTGTGTAATGAAACCTGGAGGCGTGCAAGTTGCTCAAAATGTACCTTGGACGCAGAGCGTGCAGAATATGCCGAGTACTTGGTCATTTGGAGTCCTCTGGAATCTGTGCACAGCTGGCAATAATTTTCTGTGGACTCACGCCTGGACGCATGCAACTTGCTCAAAAGGTACCTCCGGCGTGGAGTGTGCCGAGTGTTTGGTGTTCGGCGTCTGCCGTTGGTGCTTCTCTGTTTCATGGCGTGTCCTGAATGGTGTCTTATAATGAATTGCCTAAACAATTAAAGAAGTGGAGCAGCAGTGCAATAAACCCTGGTGAGAGCGGCTAAACTCTGTCTGAGTGACATTGCATTTGTTCATGAGCGCAGCCTTGTTTGATTTGCCATTTACACGTGAGCTCAGCAGCAACAAGGAGAGTGAGTTGCAATCAGTTTTAATGTAACACGTGTAAACACTTTTGAAATTGGCACGAGCACGAATAACAACGTGGTGGCTAAAACTGTGGGGAGGACATGGAGACCTACTTTTAGTAAATATGAATGGTCTTGAATGCCCTTAGTTCCTACAGCAAGCGCTTGTTGTGGGTATTGACTGTCGGTGACTGCGGGGTAACTTTTGAAATCCCTTGAGCCGACTAACATTTAAATAGTAATAAAATAAGCAAAACACTTGCTGTTGTTTTTGTCAGTGACTGCTGGGTTAATATTGAATACCCTTTGAGCCGACAAATGTGTAAATGGTAAAATAGATAGATACATCATTTATAACGCGCCTGTAAACATGTATTTCTAGGTGCCACAAGACAAGTGAGGGAAGACAGAGGGAGGACAAGACAAACGATCTTACTAGGCCTTGTGTCATTCAGATTGTGCAAGTGCGACCACTTGCAGAGGAGAGAGATCTACCCCCACTCTCTACCTGGAAAGGCATCTGACCTTCAGAGAGTTTGAGGTAGCTGAGCAAAGGAATCGAGAAGGAAGGTATTTTGTAAGAGAGAGTGCAGGACCGGCCCCAGAAAGCCTTGTGGACGCAGCAGAGGGTCTTGAACTTGATCCTTGCAGCCACCAGGGACCAGATTTCAGGGCTGGAGAGATACACCCCCTGGGCTTGAGGCCAAGGACAAGTCTAGCTGTCCTGTTCTGGATTAGTTGCAGACAGCGGAGAGTAGAGGAAGACAGATTGAGAAAGAGGCTGTTGCAGTAGTCCAGCCTAGAGAGAACCAGGGCTCTGGAGACAGTGAGCTTCTGGGGGAAAGTGAGAAAAGGAAGAATACCTCTCAGGAGGTACAGCTGGGAGTGGGCCTTCTTGGCAAGGTCGGTGATGTGAGCAGAGAAGGAGAGAGTCGAAGATGACACCAAGTTTTATTGCCTCACAGGAAGGCAAAGGAAGAGGGCCCAAGGAGTGCAGTCAGAGTGAGAGAGGGAACGCGGGAGCTCGGGTCAATATTGAGCCAAAAATTGATTTAACGATAGCTCCACAAGAAAAACAGCTGTCAGTAGGGAGTGTCGGTGATCAACTACAAGTTTAGCGGCCTGGTTAAAGGAGGCCATTTATTTATTTATTTATGTTGTGACATAAGGGGAATTGCACTTGTAGAAGTACCGCACTGAGCACATATTGCCTCTGTGAGTACTTCTATGTGATACTATGCGTGATAAAACTCTGGGGTATAATTTAAGGAGTGAGGAACCTACACCCTTGAATAAGGAAATGGCAGCACATCTGGGATTACAAGAGGCAAGTGTTAATCAGACAATGCAAGACAAAATTACCACTTTCTTTCTGGTGCAAGTAAAATCTGACAGCCAAGTAGCTCAATCGCTTCCCAATACTGCAATATTGGAAATGGCAAAGGATATGGCAGAAGATATTGACATTTCGTGTCCTGTTCTTTGTGATGTGGAAAGGAGATCTAATACCTTATTGATGAATGCGTGTTTAAGCTTGATTTAAGAAATTCAAGCTTTAGACATTCCATCAACACATTTAAGCATTTCACCGAATTTGATTGCGTTCCCGTTGAATATGGGAACTACAGCTCACATTATGAGAAATAAAGCAATGATACAGGATCATATACAATTTGAAGATCACTCTTTACCTTTGCATGGTGATGATACTCCCTTGGCAGCATTGAATGTGGTTTTGCTATATGATACTTTGGTTGTATAAGTTACAACAAATACATCTATTCTAACTGAACTACGTGAGTTGATAAACAATAATACTCATTTGGAACTCACAAAAGCAATGCAAAATCAACCTCCTAAAGAGCCTATCTTGTTTAACAATATTATAAATGAGGTGGAAGATGACTCATCAGTTATGGGAAAAAATGATTTGGACAAAAAGAGGAAATCTGTCACTGATGCTCCTTTAAAGAAATCAATAAATGTAAAAGGAACTGTGAATAATGCTAGTAGAGGATCAAGGAAATTCCTCAGAACAATTTTGGGGTCAACGCAATCTCGAGAAAAAAATGACATTGGATCAGATAAATTCCGATTTACAGCATCCGGAGATCAAGGATACTCGACAATTAAATGAGATAGTTGTTACGATTAAAGAGGGTGCAAACTCTCTCTGGAGATAATATTAATCAAGGATGTTCAGCAATTAAAGGAGATTGCTGTTACGGATAAAGAGGGTGCAAACCCTCTGAAAAATAGGTCAAAGATAGAAGTACAATTTGAGGGGCTTCCTAAACAGTCAAAAAATCACGTATTAAAAGGAAAAAGAAGAGAAGAATAAAAGGTAATGGAATTAGAAAATTCTTCTCTGCAATAGAAACAGCGGTTGACTGTGTCGAGAGAAGATGATTTAGAACAAAATGTGATTGACTCTACTACTAGTTCTAATGAAGAAGAACAAGAGGCAATGAGTGTAATTGATCCTGTTAGACCAGCTGTACTTCAAAATAATAAACTGATTGACACACGAAGATTGGTGGCTGATAAAGATGGTGGTTCTAAGATTGTAACAGTTGAAACCAGAAGCAACCCTATATGTAAACATAAGTATACTACACCAAATATTACTTCTTTGACATTAATATTTGAATATCTGTCTAAAGAAAACCACAACATACCTCTAAATAGATCCAGAATATTGTCCCTTTTTAGTACGATTCCGGAAATTGGAGTTAATTTGTCAACAGATTAAAATTGTGGACATATTTGACGATGGGTGGTTGGCAAAAAGAGCTGTTCATTTTTACTCTCCTTTGATAATAAATGTTGTGTATACAAATTATGAGAATATTTTAAAAAGGCGGGTTTGTCTCTTACATATAGAAACCCGTTCAAAATTATGAAAGCCATATGTTTGATGATTGTAAGATGTCGGAATTAAGAATAAATATAAAATGTAATGTTGATGGGCAGGGACGGAAGGCAGGTCACATTTAATCAAGAACCTGCAAGTTGGGCTTGGCTTGCCTGCTCCCTTACCAGAAATATTGGAAATCATTCCGGGTAAACATGAGGTTAAGATTATGAGTTGGAACTCTTGCGGCCATAATAGCTTTCTGAATATGAATACGAGAAAGACATTCCAGGAGTTTGATACAGTGTTGATACAAGAGATCTGGTTTAATGTTATCCCAACCATTGATAGTTTCCTTTTGGACGTCAAGTTAGCTAGAAAGGGAACTGGAGGAATGTTAACAGCGGTATAAACTGGTCAAGGAACATTTATTGAGCATATTGTATCCGGATCAGAAGCTATTTTGGCAACAAGTGTTTGTACAAAAAATGGGGGGAATTTATTAAAGATGTGCATCTTTAATTTTTATTTTAATCCTATTACAGATGAAATGGATGTTATTAAGTTGGAAAATATTTAAATGGATTTTACTATGAATTTCACTAATAGTCCTGTAGTAATTGTGGGCGATTTTAATGGTATTTGTCTTGGAGTTGACCAACCCTTCAAGTAAATGAAGTGAGGGAAAGTTATTATGCATAATTTAGGACAGCAAGAAAGACATATGTCAGACTGAGGCATTTGGGCCCGTTTTCTGACCAGATGGGAGTTCATTCAGTTAAACTCCCTTTTTTGTCAAAGGCATATTTTGGACCCTACTTTGTTTGGTATTGCTTTGTCATCAGCAATTGATTACATTTTTCTTTCACAATTTGAACTAACTGACATCTCCTTGTGATAGAAAAAACTAGGGTGAGTGATCATGCTATTTTAACTGCATGTTTTTCAAGATTGGGTGATGATACTCATAGAGTCAACTCTGCATGTACAAATATAATAACGAATGACTCAGAAAATAAGCTAATTCAATTTAGTAAGAATGCGTGTAAAGTAAATCAAGATTTAGAAGCATGGTAGAATGTCTTAACACAGTTTGAGAAAGACCATTGTTCCTCCTCCAAAGAGTTTACTAGTGACATGTCCCTCCTTAAAGGGAGGTTAAAATTAGTAAGGAAGTAAAAACAAACAATGTTTGCTGTAAATAAGGGGAAGAATTGTAATGTTACCATAAAAATGAATCAGAAAAATGTTATGAAAGATCTCACAAAAGTAAAGAAAACTTTAAAGGTGGATCGGGATGAAAATAAAAGCAAAACACGTTTGCTTAAACAAAAACATAAAAATTGGTTGAACTATAAAACATTGAATTTATATTAAGGAAAATCAAGAGTTTCTTATAAATATAATTCATAATGATGCATGTGCAATATCGTGGAAGTTAAATAATAGAGGAAAAAATGAATCTAAGATGCAATCAACATGTGTTCCTGGGTCAATCACTTTGCCGCTGTCTTTATGAAGAATGGTGGTGATGAAGCAGTTGAACATGTAAGTATACTAAGGGACGAGGCATGGAAGTATGACTTTGATGTAGAAGATATCAAAAGGTCCAACACTTCACACTCCTGTGTCCTGGATGGAACATCACTTCATCTTTTTAAGAAAAATTTAGATTTATAGGCCGAGAGTCTTTTTAATCTTTTAGACAGGTAGCTGAGACTATGGTGAATCCCTTGCTCTTGGCACAATGCAATAATAATTCACATTTTTTTAAAAAGGAAGCCATGATTCACCTACAAGTTACCGTCCCATTTCCCTTATAGACTGTTCCTCAAAGATCCTCGATAATTTGATCTTGAAGAATCTTAATAAATGGGTTGAGAGAGTGCAAAGATATAACCCCTGTATAACAGGATACAGGAAAGGGATTAGAACAGTATTGAGTGGGATAGTGCTACATTCATGCATGGCTCTGGCAGGTAGAGAGACAGGTTGTACCCTATATGTGGCAAGTCTGGATCTATTCTCTGCCTTCAACAACGTGGATAGATCAATTTTGTGGAATAAGTTGCAGAGGTGGGTGAGCGATCCTGGCTTGCTACATATGTTGGAATGCTGCATTCTAAAAATTAGGTTAGGGTAAGGGTAAATGCAGAGGGGGATTTGTTGAGTATAGTAGCTAATAGAGCAGTTCGACAGGGCTGCACGATAGTTCCATCATAGTTTGTTATACATTTCAGACTTATGGGACCATACTCTAAATTGGGGAGCCTATCCTCCCAAATTAAATGGAAATAGAATACATTGCATAGCCTATGCAGATGATTTTCAGCTCTTGGATCTTACATCAGCTGGCCTGCAGCATTCGCTCAATGGGGTGGAAGAGTATCTTGGAGAGAATACATTGCTGATAAACACGGTAAGTAGTAGTCACAGTAATGACAGTGGGCTTCATTATGAGTTTGCCGGTCTGGAAATAAGGGTGCTGTTAAGTTCACCGGCACCCTTGTTTCTGGATGGACAAACTCTGAGTCTACCTGCCGTGGCCGCTGTGCCCGACAGGTCTGACCCTGGCGGGGGCTGCAGCCACAGTAGGCAGACTATTCACGGAAGCATGGGCACCGGTGCTTCTGTGTCGCCACTCCCATAGAGTCCCATAGAGAAGACTCTATGGGAATAGGGACTTACAATTTGCTGGCGCTTGACTTCCCGGGCTGGCAGACTTGTAATGAGACGATGGCACCGGGCAGTCAGGCACCAGTAAAATATTATGGGTCTGGCGGCAACCGGCCGGTACCACCGGCAGGGTTACCACCAGATGCGTAATGAGGCTCAGTAACTTGTTAAAAGCGGAAAAGGCACTTTTCTTGGCCTATTAATAAAAGAAGTAGATTCTTTTCATTATTTGGGCTTTATCTTTACCAATAAAATTATTTTAAACATGCAGAAAGACAAGATGCGAGACAAACCATAGCATAATATCCTTAATGAAGTCTATTAAATTTCTGCTTTGTGCCATTTCACTTAAACCACTGATTGACTTTTACCACATGAAAGTAACCCCAATGATACTTTATGGAACTGAAATTGTTTATTTTCCTAATAGGAAATATTTTGATATTCTGGAGCGATATATTTGGCGAGAAGTCTTTAGGCTCCCTCAACCAGTTCTGATAAGTGTTATACTCTAAGAGATGGGCCTTGTCAGAAATAAGGTTTGGGGCAAGAAACGGCATATTCCTGGGAAGAAATGAGCTGGAACTACACTTCCCAGCAGTCTGTAGGACAGTGTGTAGTTCGAGGGAATTCGCGCCTCGAGCCAGCTGCACGTCATTATGGCGTTACTAAACCGCCGGCTGCCCGTGCACTGGTGCTGATAATTACAGATTGTGCAGCACGGGTGGTCACAGCATTCGCAGAAGGAGCACATGAGTAGACATGCTGGCATGCTGATGGAAAAACCGGGCCGCGGCGAAGATCAGCGAGGACCCAGGCGGGTTTTCGTTTGCCGCACTGTTAAGCTGACTGAAGGGTCTGGGTCACGGCGGTGAGCAGTGTGGGCCCAGGCGATACTACGACGTCACTTCATGGAGTCTGGGTGATCTCATGAGTCACCCGGACACACATATAAGTGACTCAGCATTTTGTTGCATAGGGTTGGGGCAGTGTTCACGGAGCTAATGTTTGTTGACACCCGAGTATGGAAAAAGTCTAATCTTTTCATTTATGAACTATGAACTGAGCGCAGAGTCACGTGTACCGTGGCTTTAGTTAATGAGTATTCTACATTAAGGAGCTACATTGAGGACGCTCTTGGTTACGGAGTATGATGCAATACCCATAGTGAATACTGGTATCCTGATAATGGATGCAGGTTATAAGTTGTGTTAAAGAGGGACATTAAGGACAAGTATACCAGTAGATTGCCTATCAGATATAAGTAGCTATTTCACCTCAATGTGTTAAAGAGCGCTGCACCTTGGAACTACTGTTTTGTGTTGCTATTGCTAGCCCAATGGGCCATGTGTCATGTTTCTTCATGCTAGGGAAATTCCCTTGTCTGTGCCATACAGCTTGTTGCTAACCTCATGTCTGGTATTTGGGTCCATGTCAGCTTTATGTTTGTATTCTGCTAAGTCACGTTCTATGTTAAGTGAAAACAATGGTCCTTCATGTGTATGCAAGTGGAGGATGCTTATAATTTGCTGTCTGTTAGGTAGTTAGGCAGGAGTTGTGAATGAATAGCCAGTATCAAGGGTGGAGGTCAGGATTTGGAGTATAGGCTTTTCAGTGGGAAGTGAATGTGCTATAGGTATAGATATGTATGTTTCCTCTTCCCCACCTTTCCTTTGTCAGTCCACACCCTTTCCCTAACTCTGTCTTCCCCCCCATTGGCTGCCACATGGTTACCTGTGTTATTACTATTCAGGCGCCGGTGCCAACCACGGTGGGAGAGTCGAGGAGAGGCGGTCGATACCCTTTCATCCCTTCACTAGTTTTGACAGAATTATCAGCCCCCGATTTAGGGGTATTTGAACCACCCAGGCCAAATGGAGTCATATCCTCCCTCTTTAGCAGAAGTGCTAAAGGCTCTGCAAGAGATTCAGGTGGAATTAGCACATGCGAGACAGGAGTCGGGTAATCTTAAGGCCCAGGTGCAAGGGTTAGTAGCTCAGGGCACCCCTTTGGAGGGTGCTGGTTCCTCCACAGGAAGCAACGTAGGAAGAACGTCCACAGTGATTGTGCAACCTCCTAGTAGTGTACCATTGGCGGCACCAGAAAGATTTGCTGGTGACCCGAGGAAATATATGATGTTTTTAACGCAACATTTTTTGTGTAAACCTACTGCTTTCGAAACCATCCAGGCCAGGACAGCATTTGTGATTTCATACTTAACGGGGGATGCTGCAGCATGGGCGATGCCTCTGGTGCAGAAAGATGATCCCTTGTTATACAATTGGGATGGGTTTTTGAGAGAATTTGGAAGATTGTTTGACCGTAGGGAAATTTCTTTGGCACAAGACAAGGAATTGTTGACGTTAAAACAAGGAACACGTGATTTCGTATCATATGTGACTCAGTTCAACAGATTGGTAATAGAGACAGATTGGCCTGAAAATAAACAGACTGTATTGTTTTATCAGGGACTGAGCGAAGAATTGCTATGGCTCAGGTAGAACCTCAACCTAGTTCTTGCACAGCTATGATTGATCTAGCTTTGAGATTAGATCATCGTATGAATGAACGTAAGGGGGATAAGAAAAGACCAGAGGTGGTACCTTTTGCACGATTGGATAAGGGAAGGGGCATGAGAAGTGGTGATGGAGAACCTATGCAAATCGAGGGAGTAAAGGTTCGCTTGTCGGCTGCGGAAAAGGAGCAGTGTAAGGTTAATAATCTGTGTTTGTATTGTGGGCAGCCAGGACATTATATACGAACATGTCCAAACGGCAGCAAATACTGCAGCCAATAGGAATTCTCATTTGTACATTTTGGTGACGTTATTATTTGCATGCACTAAACAGATGGTGTCGGCTATGGTGGATTCAGGCGCTGCAGGAAATTTCATTGACATCAGTTTGGCGAAGAGGGTGGGTTTGCCTTTGAGGGACAAATCACAGGTGGAAGCAGTGCTTAAAGTGGGCTGGGGCCTGCCGGGGCCAGGCCCGGGCAGTCTCCAAAAAGTGGGACTGAGCCGGGGCCCTGCCGGGGCCCCCGTCCAACCGCAACATTGGCGGAATACATTATCCCGTCGTGGCCGCAGCCGCGACGGGAGATGCGCCTGCCATGAAGTCAGGCGAGCCGACAGAAGTGGCAGCCAGCCACAGCGACGCTGTGACTGGCTGCCACTTCTGTCAGTCATAGTAACTGCCTTTGGTGACCCCTCGCGCGAGAGGTCACCAGAGGCAGTTACTGTCCCTTTGTTTCCCCAGGTCGCCGAGGCGTCTTTAACCCTCGGCGAACCTGGGGATTCCTCGACGTTTATAAAAGATGGCTTTGAAAGTACACATTTCAAGCCATCTTTTATAAAGCTTTGTCGACGGACAATTTTGTCCGTAGTCAAAGCTTTATAAAAGATGGCTTGAATTGTGTACTTTCAAAGCCATCTTTTATGAACCCGAAATCTTTAAAAAAAAAGATGGCCTGAAAACTAGGCAAACCGTAGGGTATGCACACAAATATATTTTAATGTTATATATTTGTGTGCGTACCTTACTGTGGTTTGTGTACTTTGCAAGCCATATTTTATAAACGTAGAAATATGTTACATATCTCTATGTTTAGAAAAGATGGCTTGCATAGTACACAAACCATAGTAAGGTACGCACACAAATATATAACATTTATATATATTTGTGTGTATACCCAATGATTTGCGTACTTTTTAGGCCACGCCCCTCCCACAAGCCACGCCCCCAAATGAGGGCCCCCCCCTCGATTTCTTACACCACTTAAAGCCCTGGGTGGAAGGGGTACAGCCAGTGGATGGATCACCTTTGATTTCTGGGCCAGTTTGTCAACAGACGCAACCAGTTCAGATGCTGTGGATCAGGACATGTGGAGGAAATTGTGTTTGACCTGATAGCAGCAGCTCAGTTTGGACTCATTCTAGGTATGCCTTGGCTACTATTGCATAACCCTAGTATTGATTGGGGGGCATGGCTATCCAGCTATGGTGTAGAACGTGCCTTTCTGGGTAGCTCCTGCTGATCTGAAGTTGATCCGCAACAACGTGTGATAAAAATAGCCTACGGGCTCCAGAAATGAAGGCAAGTGCGTCGGAAGATGTGCTCTACATACACTGAAGGAGGCGAGCGTATCGGAACAAGGTTTTCTGAGAAAAGGAGCTTTTGAGATGCGGCCACTCATGCATATTTGAAACAAGATGGCGGACCCGGACAACAAAGGAACTGAAGGAAACGGCCGCAGATACGAATAATCTGCGCTGGGGTCTGCGCAGCAGAAACGTGGGAGAGAGGTCAGCACTCAGAGCTCATACGGAGCACTGACTTCGGACCTATCTAACCAGAATATTGCAAGCATTTGCTGCTTGCCGCATGATATCGCAGCAGAGGCACCCACAGATGTAGGAGCACAGAGCTGCAGGGTGATCGTGAGGAGCCGGCGCCCGAAACATGTGCCCGGCATGTGGGAGCCAAGAAACTATGGCCCCCGTATGCATCAGCGTGCAATAGCCAAGGCGGCATGGTGGAGAGCACCAGGACATTGAAATAAGTACAAAGGAACGAGCCGTGCAGGAGACAAGGCTGTGCAGTCGTGCATGACCGTCGCAGACCCGCCGCAGCGTGGAATACATGGAATACACGGAATACACAGTGAGATCTGCAGGAGTGTAAATGAGGCTGCGCTCCGCTAACATAATTGACTGCGACTGCGGCTAAGGAGTTTGGAGTACGAGAGGTACAAGAGGCGCGGCTGGATATATCATAACAAGCACGCAAATACAGCGAAAGAAATACTGGGCAGACATAAGGTGCAGTGGGGGCCGGCAGGACAGTAGATGTTGGAAAGTGTGAGCCACGCTCATCGTTACTGTTGCAAGTAGAAAGTAGGACCGAAACGAACAGTAACTCAGCAAGATACATTGTAGCATTACAGACGGGAGATCAGAAGCGAATGGAAGGCAAACGAGCACGTTATGCACATCGTGTTCTGGAAGGACCAGGATACAGTGCTGTAAGCGAGGGCCTGCAAAGCGAGAGGTCTCAGGGGTGTCTACTGGCACTGTGGAGATAGAGCATGAGTGTGGCCGAGGCACACCAGCAGTGAAGTATTGCTGTTGGTGAGACCATAAGCCACAAGCACCTGAGTACCCCAACATGCTGAGAGAGACCAGCTGGGTCACATGGATGCAGCACTGGATATGTACCCTGACATTTAGCCAACAAGATATACTGAACAACCGGATGAGGGGGGCCAGCTCAATGGACCCCTAGATACTGGGAGGGGACAAAGGGAGGTGGACACCGAAAAGGGGCCCTCATACAAGAGGATATGGCGACCAAATTCAGAGGGAAACAATCCACCATGGAGGAGTTTGCCAAGTCGCCGCAGGTGACCGAGGGGGCAAGTGGGAAAGGACATGGCATACGAGAAAGCGACAAAATGGTGCCCAACAATCAACAGATATTGGACGCGATAACGGAATTGAAAACATCATGGGAAAGCAAGATATCGGACTTGAAGACTGCGCTGGAGGCCAAAATTGACACAGTGAGCATAGATGTGAATTTGTTGCAGCAAGATGTACGATCACTGGCTGAACGGACGGGAACCCTAGAAAGGGAAATGAAACAGAACACGAGCACAAGCAAGGCAAATGCAAAAAACGTCCATGTGTTGCAACAGCAGATGCAGAATTTAGAGAATAGAGCTGAAGAAGCGGAAGGGCGGGCTTGTAGAAACAATGTGCGTATTCCGGAAGGGGAGGAAGGCTCTGACCATGTCGAAAGCATGCTGCTGCAGGAGATTTCAGGCGGAGCACTAAGCCAAGGATTTGCAGTGGATAGAGCGCATCGGGCCCTGACAAGGAGACCGCCTCCGGGAGCCCCACCACGGGCCTTCATCGCCAAGATTTTAAACTATAGAGACAGAGAGAAGGTCTTGGAGCACTTCCGTAAAGGGGGAACAATACGTAGGGCATCGGCCACCGTCACTGCGTATCCGGACTATAAACTCTTGGTGCAGAGGCAGCGCTTGAACTATGTGGCAGTGAAGAGGAGATTACGTGAAGCAGGACACAGGTACATGTTGTTGTACCCAGCAACAATGAAGGTGCTCCTGAAGAATAAAGCTCTGTTCTTCGAGACGCCGGAGGATGTGACAGCGTGGTAGGACTCGAGGAACTGTCGGACGGGAGAGGAAGAACAGATGGAGGGTGCAGCGGAGAAATGAACTGGAACCACACACGAGTCGCACTGATGCACCAGATAACTTTTGCGGAGATAAGTACGGCACACATAGTGCCAATGGGACTGGAATATAGCAAGTGGCATGGGAGAACGGAAGGTTAGCATATATGATCCTAAATTGAAACGGGCTGTGAGCGCATAGCAGGAGGCGCAGTACCAGGAGACACGCTACCAAACCCCTGGGGTAGTTTTAGCTGGGGTACTGTTAGGGCGGTATCCCCCTGCTGAGTACTGAGTATCGGTTATACCGAGAACAGGGCTAGATGCGGGGTAGCCTGAGATCCAGGGATGGAGCTGGGCAACAAGTTTGGGAATTTGGAGGGGGGAAGGGGGTTGGGGGAGTTTTGTTGGTTGTGTGGGGGGGGAGTTGGGGATAGGTAATGAGCTTACACCCACACGCTTCTGCGCATGGCGCGGAAGACAAGGGAGGACAGAGGTAGGACTGGGTATGGATGAGAGATGGGAGTCCTTAAAATAGCAACCTGGAATGTCAGGGGGCTCAAAAGGTATTTGAAGAGGAATAAGATCATGATGTATCTAAGGTGGCAGAGGATAGATATCGCCCTATTACAAGAAACCCACCTCACAAAAGAAAAACAGGTTGTGATAAGGAAGAAATGGAAGGGGACCATCATAGCGGCAACGTATTCTGCATACGCCAGAGGGGTGATTACATGGATAGCACCACATGTCCCCTTTCAGTTATTACAGTCCACCGTGGAATCAGATGGGAGGGTGGTGGCGATACGGGATTGATAGAAAATAGAGAGTTGTGTGTCATTAATACATATGCCCCGAACCAAGATACTGTGGCCTATTTCAAGACCTTATATAGTAAAGTTAGCCCGTACCTCAGGGGTGCAGTGATATGGGGAGGTGACTTTAATGGCATGCTGGACCCCAGGGTGGACAGATCAGACAGGAAGTTAGACAAACCTACCCCTGCAGCCAAAGCCTTGAGGACCCTGCTGGGAGACTTTCATCTGGAAGATATATGGAGGCTATACCATCCACATGAAAGACAATCTTCTCATTACTCGGTCCCACAAAACTTGTACACACGGCTAGATGGTATGTTTGCTTCCCTGGAGCTGACCGGGGAGCTAGTGCGGTCGTAATACAAAGCGAGGGTCCTCTCAGACCACTCGCCACTGATCTTAACATGGCAATACTCGCCTCCTAGAGCTAGGATCCCAACGTGGCGGCTTAGAGCCGAAGCATTGAAAGACACAGGGCCTCATTCCGAGTTGGGCGGTAAGGGTTAACGGTCACCGGTAACGAGACCGGTGCCGTTAAACCCTTACCGCCCTATTCCGAGTTCCCTTTGTGGGTCCTTCCTTAATGCCTGCTTTTAGCAGGCGTTAAGGACGGGACCCGCGAAGGGACCTCGGGGTCAATAACGGTACCGCAATTTGCGGTACCGTTATTGCCGTCTTCCCCCGTTCCCATTGAGCCCTATGGGGGCTCAAATGGGAATGGGGAATGGCCCTGGTGAATGGGGAATTACCGGTCCCTCCAACCTTGGAATGGACCGATAATTACTCCATTCACCAGGGCGGAGTCAGACCGAATTTGGAGGCAGCCATGCCGCAAATAGCGGCATGGTTACCTCCAAACTCGGAATGAGGCCCACAGTGTTCAGGGAGGACCTGAGAAAGGAAATTGTAGAATACTTTGAAAAGAACACTGGAAGCGTAGAATCGGCTGGCACTCAGTGGGGGGCATTTAAGGTGTTGGTGAGGGGAGCAGCTATATCCAAATCTAAAGGGTTGCAAGGAGGCATAACGCAGGAGTTGCAAAAGGCAGAGAAGAAATTAGAGGCAATTATGCGGAGAAGAGATAACTCCCTTGAGGATGCCGAAACCATAAGCCAATTGCAGCAAGAGTGTGGAGGGCACTGGTAGAGATTATGCAACTTAAATTACAAGAAATACATAGAGAGGCAGCACGCTGGCAGGGACAAGCCGGGGAGTTTGCTAGCATGGTCATATAAAAATGAGACACCCAGAGCAACGATCAGAGCAATAAAGGGTGAAAATGGACAGATACTTGATACCCAAGAGGGAGTGAACAGGGGGTTCATTGAGTTCTATCAACAACTGTATGAAGATGTTGAAGGAGGTGAATGGAGCGAGATGATGGAAACATTAGAGGATATTGGCCTACCTAAACTGGATACCGAGGAGAGAGAGAACCTAGAGGCCCCAATCACATTGGAAGAACTAGAAGCAGTAGTTAAGCTATTACCTACTAGAAAGGCCCTGGGAATGGACGGACTCCCCAGTGAGTTCTATAAAACGTATAAGATGGAAGTGCTCCCCCCGCTACTAACAATGTTGAATGAAGAAATAGGGATACTACCGGAATCCCTGAGAGAGGCAATTATTCTGCTTCTCAAACCTAACAAGCCGAGCACGGACTGCGGGTCATATAGACCACTATCCATGCTGAACCAGGACAGCAAGATACTCACAGCTGTGTTGGCAAGTAGACTATGACAGGTTATTAACAATCTTATACATCCTGACCAGACCGGATATGTTCCGCACAGAAGCATATCCGACAATCTCAGAAGGCTCCACCGGGTCATAGAGCAAACAGAAGGGGACATGCAAGGAGTTGCAATTGTCTCATTAGACACAGTGAAGGCCTTTGATTCTGTCAAATGGCCTTGGCTGATGGCAGCCCTATAAGAATACGGAATAGGGGCCGGGTACCTGAAGTGGGTGAAACTACTGTACAGTACGCCACTAGCCAGAGTCAAGACGGGAGCAATCATCTTGGAGAGATGGCAACTCACTAGGGGCACCAGACAGGGCTGCCCTTGTTCCCCGATGCTGTTTATCCTCGCACTAGAACCCATAGTGATATATCTGAGACAACAATACAAGGATGTGGGAATCTACACGAAAGGAGAGCCACATTTAATATCAATGAATGCCGACGATATGCTGTTATACTTGAGGTATCCGGAGGAAAACCTGTAATATATCTTAGAAGTAATGGAGCGATTTGCGTTGCTCTCTGGCATTACAGTTAACCCTAAGAAGTTGTGCATATTCCCCCTGGGGAGATATAAAGGGATTCCGCAAGAAAACCTACCAGTATTACAAATACCCTGGGAGACCAGAACCTTTAGATACCTGGGGATTGATATCTATCACACGGTGGAGGCTGAATATGAACATAACACAGAGAAGGCAGTGGCAAACATTGAGAATAGCATGAGATTCTGGGCTAAGCTCCCTTTGGCCATGGTAGGGAGGGTGGCACTGTTGAAGATGGTAGTATTGCTGAGGTTGTTACATTTTTTCAGGAATAAGCCATACATGATATCCAAGCGATTCTTTGTTAAACTTCAGAGCATATGCAGAGGGTTCATATGGCACAACACCAGGAATAGAATACCCCTGTGGAAACTGCAGAATATGTATGATAAAGGGTGCATAAAATTGCCCAACTTTGAGGTCTATTATCTGGCCAGCCAATTACAATATGCGGCTAAGTGGTTAACAGAAGACTCAACATCGGAGTCCAGATTGTTGAGGTCTGAATGTGCTCTGTTATTTTTGAAAGAATGGATATGGCTGCCAAAGCCAGAGCTAAAAGGGTGCACGAGGTTGTTAGAATTGGGATGGAAGATGTGGCGTAATGGAATTTAATGTACTGGTAGAAGAAACAGGTCTACACCTAGGGCAGTATATAACATACACCAGATTGGTAGGGCAGGTGAAAGAGACATGGTCCGAAATTGTGCTGGAAGACCAACCCGACACGGCCATAGAAAAAATGTATGATATCTCAGAGGGGGGGGGGCATGAGGTCTCTCGAATCTATGAACTGCTGATGTCCAGGGTGGGAAAGGAAGTGACCCAACTGAGACAGGACTGGGAAGAGGAAGCCGTGGAACCCATGAATGATGGGTTGTGGGAGAGGGTCCAGAGATACCATAAAAAAGTGTCTAGGACTGCGAGGCTGCAACAGATCCAGCTATATATTACCCACAGAGCGTACATGACCCCCCTATAGGATTGCTCGATTCAAGAGCGCAGAAATACAAACATGTCCCAAATGTGGGGAAGTGAACGCAGGGATGATACATATGTTCTGGGCATGTCCGGAAATTGGAACATTCTGGGGAGAAGTAGCCCACCGCTTAACCGAGAAGGGGATCACGCTGGATGTGGAATCTGTGTGGGCATGCATGGTAGGGGATTTTTCTAGACCGCGCAAACTGAAACACATAAGTAAACTCAAGGACTTGGCCTATATACTTGCCAAGCGTAGAATTGCATGGGTTGGAAAGCAAACAATTGGCCAAAGGTAGACCTATGGTGGCACGACCTCCAGAAATGGGCAGAGACGGAAACGGCAGTGTGGAACGAAGCGGCCAATGGGGGGGGGTGAGGAAATGGAAACGGAAACTCTGATGGCCTGGAGACACTTAGTGGTCACACTGTCCGGGTCCACCCAGGCCTGCCTAAGTGAACATGATTCCTCCAAGAATACAGAAGGGGAGGTACCCCTAGAGGAAACAACGGCGGAGGGCGAAGTGGAGTAGGCTCGAGTTAAGGGGGTGGGTAATGGGGAGGCAGTGGACATTTCACGATACTGTATATGATGCTTGAATTTATATGACATGCACTGCTGAGTTTGTTTTTTGTTGATTGGCTGTTGTAAAAGGTAATAAAAATTGTTTAAAGTAAAAAATAAAAAACCTAGTATTGATTGAGTTACTAGGGAAGTACTTTTTGAAAGAGCTGTGTGTGGAGGTCATTTGGAGGAAGAAATTGGACCTGCCTTGTTTTTGGCAGATCAGGCATCAGACATACAAGTGGTGGGAGCTGTGGGCTCTGGTATTCCTGATCAATATAGTGATTTTACAGGTGTGTTCGACAAAGGGGGAGCGGAAAGGCTGCCTCCTCATTGATCATATGATTATGTGATTGAGTTAGAACCTGGGGCCAAATTACCGTGCAGTCGAATCTATCCACTAACAGAAAAAGAAAATCAACATTTACGAGAGTATTTGGACGATATGTTGAAAAAGGGTTTTATTAGACATTCCACTTCTTCAGTATCATCGCCTTTGTTTTTTGTCCCTAAGAAGGAAGGAACACTTAGAACCTACATAGACTATTGAGCTTTGAACAAGGTAACCGTAAAAAATTGATATCCATTGCCTTTAATTTCGGTATTAATGGATCAGGTGAAATCAGCTGTGGTATATACTAAATTGGATTCAAGAGGAGCATATAATTTGTTTCGAGTAAAAGAAGGGGATGAATGGAAACCTGCTTTTTGAACTAAATTTGGATAGTTTGAATATTTAGTTATGCCTTTTGGATTGTGTAACGCACCTGCAAAGTTTCAGTACTTTATGCAGGAAGTGTTGAGTGAGTTTTTGGACATATTTGCCATTGTATATATTGATGACATCCTGATTTATTCTTCTTCAGAAGATCAACATATAGGTCATGTTAGAGCCGTTTTACAGAAGTTGCAAGATTATCAGTTGTATGTAAAATTGGAAAAATGTGAATTCCACACTACACAGGTAGAATTTCTTGGATTCATACTGACTCCTACTGGCATAGTAATGGACGGGAAAAAAGTACAGGCAGTCACTGAATGGCCAATGCCTCAATGTGTCAAAGACATTCAGTCTTTTTTGGGGTTTGCAAATTTTTATAGAAGGTTCATTTCAAATTTTTCACAAATTGTCACTCCACTAACTAAGTTGTTAAGGAAGTCATCTGGATCTTGTTGGAATCAGGAAACAGAAAGGGCTTTCCACGAATGGAAGGAGGCATTTACTTGCGCTCCAGTCTTGAGACATCCAGATCCTAAAAGACCTTTTCAAGCGGAAACAGATGCATCCAATGTAGCAGTGGGGGCAGTGTTGTCTCAAAAAGATGGGGAAGGAATTTGGCATCCAGTGGCTTTCTTTTCTCTTAAACTCACTAGTTGTGATCAAAATTATTCTATTACAGACATTGAGTTGTTGGCCATCAGATCAGCATTTTTGGAATGGAGGCATTACTTCCTGGGGGCTAAACATCAGGTGATGGTAGTAACTGATCATAAAAATCTTCAGTATTTTAAAACTGCACATACACTAAGTCCCAGGCAACTGCGTTGGTCTCAATACTTCAATGAATTTGATTTCTTGGTAACTTTTAGACCAGGAAAGAAAAATGGGAAGGCTGACGCGTTGTCAAGAGAGCAAAATTTAGAAAATACTGTGATGGAGGTGAAAACAATACTGCCTGTGGAAAGGGTGGTAGGAGCAGTGACCAACAGATTGTTGAGACAGGTGAAGCAAGAGATGAGGAAACAAGAAGGATTGAAATGGGGAATGAACGGACCGTTAGAAACTGTCAAGGATGGGCTGCCTTACTATGCAGGGAAGTTATACTTGCCTACTCAGGACTTACAAACAAAGGCATTGTATTGGTGCCATAACTCGCCATTGGTCACTCTGGGAGTAAAAAGACACAGGAGATGTTGGAGAGGTACTTTTGGTGGCCCAAATTGAGACAGGATACAATGAAATACATTCAAAGGCGTGAAACTTGTATACGCAGTAAGACAGATCATGTAAAAAAAAGCAGGGTTACTGCAGCCTCTGCCTACCCCGCAGAGGGTCTGGTCCCATATTTCTATGGACTTCATAACTGATTTGCCTCCTGATGACCAGTATGATACTATTTGGGTAGTAGTAGATTATTTGTCCAAACAAGCGCATTTTGTGCCGTGCAAGGGAATTCCAGGAGCAGGAAATCTGGCGGAACTATTTCTGCAACATATTGTCAGACTACATGGGTTGCCTCAAAGTATTGTGTCCGATAGGGGTCCCCAGTTTACATCTAAGTTTTGGCATGCCTTCTGTCAGATGTTAGGAATTGATTGAGCTTTATCTACAAGCTATCATCCCCAGACTGACGGACAAACTGAGCGTGTCAATCAGACTCTGGAACAGTATTTACGTTGTTATTTGCATGAGGGCATGGACTCCTGGGTACAGGCTTTGTGGCTAGCAGAGTTTACCTATAATAATACTGAGCACGCCTCATTGGGAATGGCGCCTAATGAATGTTTATATGGACAAGTGCAAAATATGTTGCCAGAACGTTTACCAGAAGTGGAACTACTTCCAGTGTTGCATGAGAAAAAACAATTGCTTCTGACCATCAGACAGAAGGCACGAGCTAACCTAGAACAAGCCAAAGAGGATTACAAGAAACAGGCAGATAAAAAAAGGTGTGAAGCTCCCCAATATAAACTGGGAGATAAAGTATTGTTATCTACACGCAATTTACCACTGGTAGGACCTCGTAAATTTGCACCAAGGTTCATTGGACCATATGAGATTGTGAAGTGTGTGTCTACAGTGGTTGTTAAATTAAGATTGCCTACCACTTTAAAGATACATCCCGTATTCCATGTGTCTTTGCTTAAACCCGCAGTTCCTGGAACGCGTGTGCAGAGACCCCCAGCCATCACCAAAGAAGGTCACACGGAATACGAGGTCAAGAGAATACTGGATTCAAGGCACAGACAACAGAGCCTATGGTATCTAATTCAATGGTCTGGTTATGGTCTTGAGGATTGCTCTTGGGAACCTGCCAGTTCGGTTCATGTACCTCGATTGGTAAGACAATTTCATTTGCGCCATCCTCAGAAGGCAGGCCCTGGGAAGAGTCCTGGGAGAGGAGGTACTGCCAGGAATAAGGTTTGGGTCAAGAAACGGCATATTCCTGGGAAGAAATGAGCTGGAACTACACTTCCCAGCAGTCTGTGGGACAGTATGTAGTTCCAGGCAATTCGCGCCTCGAGCCAGTTGCACGTCATTATGGGGCTACTAAACCGCTGGCCGCCCGTGCACTGGTGCAGATAATTACAGATTGTGCCTCAGCATTTTGTTGCATAGGGTTGGGGCAGTGTTCATGGAGCTAATGTTTGTTGACACCCGAGTATGGAAAATGTCGAATCTTTTGATTTATGAACTATGAACTGAGCACAGAGTCACCTGTACCGTGGCTTTAGTTAATGAGTATTCTACATTAAGAAGCTACATTGAGGAGGCTCTTGGTTACGGAGTATGATGCAATACCCGTAGCGAATACAGGTATCCTGATAATGGATGCAGTTTATAAGTTGTGTTAAAGAGGGACATTAAGGACAAGTATACCAATAGATTACATATCAGATATAAGTTGCTATTTCACCTCAATGTGTTAAAGAGCGCTGCACCGTGGAACTACTGTTTTGTGTTGCTATTGCTAGCCCAATGTGCCATGTGTCATGTTTCTTCATGCTAGGGAAATTCCCTTGTCTGTGCCATACAGCTTGTTGCTAACCTCATGTCTGGCAATTGGGTCCATGTCCGCTTTATGTTTGTATTCTGCTAAGTCACGTTCTATGTTAAGTGAAAACAATGTTCCTTCATGTGTATGCAAGTGGGGGATGCATGTAATATGCTGTCTATGTTAGGTAGTTAGGCAGGAGTTGTGAATGAATAGCAAGTATCAAGTGTGGAGGTCAGGATTAGGAGTATAGGCTTTTCAGTAGGAAGTGAATGTGCTATAGGTATAGATATGTATGTTTTCTCTTCCCCACCTTTCCTTTGTCAGTCCACACCCTTTCCCTAACTTCGTCTTCCCCCCACTGGCTGCCACGTGGTTATCTGTGTTATTACCATTCAGGCGCCCGTGCCAACCATGGTGGGAGGGTCGATCTATTCGGCTTCTGTGGTTTGGGACAGGGGGTCGATGCCCTTTCATCCCTTCACTAGTTTTGACAGGCCTCATATATAAACAAATGCATCTGTTTGTATTGAAAGATTACTGATGCAGAGGTGTCTAGATTAGCAAGTATATTGGGAGATATTTTAATAAATAGCTTTGAAATTTTAGAAGATGTCTTGAGTCTATACAATTGTTCAGCTTAAATAATGAAGATACATTTAGCGTCACAAAGCAAACGTTGTGAAATTGGGACAGAATAACAGACTGTGTGGTATGTAACAAAAAAATGAACTAAGGCTAGACCTACGAAATTTCCATCATCCGATTTCCGATCTCGGTATATGAAATTTGTTTTGAATTGTTTGCCTATTTTAGAAGTGGGTGGACCTAAATGAAAAATGTCCAGAGAATTAAGAACTTGTAATCCTGTCAAAGTCTGTGTACAGAAACTCTTCATCATGTAATTATTGTATACCCAGCTTTAAAATTGCAGAGATAAAATATCTTGGTCCATTTGTATCCTCCACTTCTAAGGTCCTCTCACAAATACTATGGGAAAAAACTCATGAATGGTGCACATGTATCCTTAATATTGGCATTAATTAGGTTTCTAAAGGACATTTTAAATTAGTGTATGAAGTGGTTTGATGGAGGATTCAGTATTTGTGGTAATTATGTAGAGGTATTCTTTTTAACGTTTATTATGATGAATATGTATTAGAGTGTTTTTTTATGAACATGGTGTATAATTGTTTGAAGATAATTATGGAATTGAATTTGACGTTTTTGATAAATGTTTTATTTGTGAATGGTATGTTTTATACCTAAAACACAATAAAGAAAAAAAAACACCAGGAATGGCTGCGGAAAACTAAGGGTAAAATGCTCAATCAATTC
The DNA here is from genome assembly GCF_040938575.1 of Ambystoma mexicanum. Classification (NCBI taxonomy): domain Eukaryota; kingdom Metazoa; phylum Chordata; class Amphibia; order Caudata; family Ambystomatidae; genus Ambystoma; species Ambystoma mexicanum. Next base: position 257,009,448 of record NC_090934.1, on the reverse strand, counting down.
ATGGCCTATCGAGGGGACCTATGATAAGGCGATATTGGAAAACCTGCATAGTTTTTTAACCACAAGGGCTCGAAACTAGAGAAGCAGGTAAATATCTTAGAGCTATGGAGAATGTATGAAAAAGTCGGGCAGGCTGCCATAGTGTTAAAATCATGGAGGAGGGGTCGAAGAAGGAGGGTGCAGAAATTCCTTCTGCACCTCCCCCAATTGGGTGGTATCCTTTATGGCCTGCAGAAGGGTATACAGACCCTGAGTTTGAACCTCCATTTTCCTCAGCGGCCACTCCAGTGGTTCTGAGACAGACACAGGTAACTTCTCCCACAGCAATAATTCCTAGAAAATGGGACAGAAAAGAAAGTGGAAGGGTAACTAGATCAGCAGAGAGATTAAGGGTGGAAGAAATAGAGTGAGGACGGCAGCTAGAAGAGCGGAAGAAGGATTGAGAATGAGGGAGAAGGAGGAGATTATGCCTTTTCCTGCTAGAGAGACACAGGAACGGGAAAAAATTGAATTAGTGCTGAGGCTAGCAGAGGAAGAGGTAATGCCGTTACGGCAGCAAGGAAATGAAGAGCGAGAAGAAGTGAGTAGACAGGCAAAAGATGTAGAGGAAGAAAGGTGGAGGCATGGGCAAGTAAATGTTAGGTTGGTGTTTTGCTTTTCTGGCATGTGCAGTTACCCTAAAAACCACTTACCAGACCACACAGACCAAGAGTTCTTGGACTCATGGAGGCAATAACCCACACTTAGACCAATAGTTAGAATATAATCGGCTCTTTACGGGCCCTTTATTCACATAAAATATAAACACACACACCACTCTGTAAATGAATAGGGTTGATTATACATAAACATACACATAAGATAAGTAAAGATAGATCTGTTACATCACTGTTAGTGTAGTTGAAGAAGAAAATCTAATCTCTGCCACCACGTCACTACCCAGTCCCGAGGCAGGTAGGAAGAGTGAGCACACGTGCTAACGGAGTCTGTAACGGAGCGTCCTCCCTCTCAGTGAGACTTCATTACCCGGGGTTTCAATTCTGATTCTACTACCTGGATAACCCTTTACTTATGGAGAACAGATCCCCGCCAACCGTAGGTTGCCAACCGTCCCCGGCCAAAGGACAGACAGCAAGCATGGGGGCACAGATTGGAAAAATCCAGTTAATAGTGGAAACACCCAGCTGGCCTCCTGCATGCTCGTTTCCAGCACCCCTTATCGCTGCACCTGCACAACTCCAACTCCCTTCTTGGCGCATTCCTTATTGAACAATGCACCAACTATCCTCCATAATGAGCTCATCTGCTTCCAAATATACACATCGCAACCATGACAGAACTCATGTCTGCTAATTGAGCTCACAGAAACGTAGACTTCCATTGTGGTTATGGAAGTAAATGTCCAAAATGGCAGCTCCCCGGCGCTATGTTTTTTATATCATTTTCGCACACGCATTACACTCCACCCTTTGGACAATCAATTTCCATATCCCAATGAATGAAAAGCTGGTCTTTGCCACTGACGAAACATAACTTAAACATTTGTGATACAAGCAATACAACAACAGCAAACAACGAGAACCATCAATGCAGCAAAAAAAAAAATATATATATAACGCAATGCCCATGGAATCTATGAAAATATCTGATCCCACCAGCTCCCACCGTGATCTTGAGTGACTTGTGAAATCAGGTCCTTTAAACCACCAATATGCTTTTCGATGGAATAAGAACAATCCTCTGAATTAAAACAACACATTCCTTCAACGGCATTCCAACATAAGTTGTGTTTCAAAAACAAATAATCAATAGCAGCCCTGTTCTGCAAAATAGCTTTTCTAAAGTTTTTGTTGTCTAACAGCAGCTCAGTTAAAGCTTGGGGGTTTCATTAAGCCCTATCACTACAACACAAGCCAGCTTAATTAAGGATTTATAGCCTGCAGCAGCTAACCCGAACACCCCCACCAAAGAATTGGCCAGTGCCAACACTTCAGCTTCGGAGATCAATCGCACATTAGAATCACAATCAGGAGATAAATGAATATGCTGAACAGCACGCATAGAGCGGCGAATAGCAGGTTGCAAAGACAACATCATCAAGCTAAGGCGTGTTTAGATGCAAGTGTCACCAGAAATGTTAGCAGGAATGTATGAATAGATACCATTACCACAGGAAAATAGCCAACCAGTAGGGAGCTTAACATGTCGAATGTGACTGGCTGTCAAAACAGTGAAATTGCAAAACATGTTATTAGACACATCAGTACACATAGATATAGATCGGGCACATAAACGCTTTTCAAAATCAGTGCCACTCTGATCATCAGTCAGTTCTAGTTGTTGACACTTGCCAATGCGCTGAGGATCACAAGTCATTAGATAGCACACATCAGCAGGAGCAATATTATAGGTAATAATGCAAGTCATATTTTTCCATTTGCGATCAGTGTCAGCGCAAAATCGGCGGTACTCATAGACAGAAAAATAACCCCCGACATCCGAATCCTCCATGAGGGAGTCATTATGCAGTACTCCATAAATGTGCCGCAACACAGGGGCCGGCGTGGGCACAGCCACGAGGCACGTTGAACTCAAATTTGTAGCATCGTGAACATCAGCCAAACAGAAATGTGAGATGTTTAACACATGACGGGCCAAGAAGACCCATATATTTTCAGGTTGCTCCACAATGGTGGCATAGCCATGCCGAACAAAAGACATGGAAACTGCAGAAGGGGGCAAAACATCATATCCACGACGTTTCCTCCAGGAGCCACGATACCCGGCAGCAGAACTGGCAGCGGGCGGCGTGGCAACATTAACATCGTCATTCGACATCCAGATCATTGAATTCAGCTGCAACATGGAGACACTTGCCACTGTTCCTCGCATGTTCCCGGACCCGCCTGAATGCACTCCACACACACCCACAAGCGCAAACACCACCACCAGGGTCCGAAAATAAAATGTCAAAAGAGAACAAGATATCAGTGGAGTACATCAGTCGCGTAAATAACCTTTGTCAGCCATAATATGACTCTATTTCCTCTTCCCCGGTTCCATCATAAGAACCACTTGGCCCTCTACTGCTGCAATTACATATGCCAGAACCGGCAGACAACTAAGTTTCTCGACCCAGACTTTCGCTCCCAGAACCATTTTGCCTGATGAGCCAAAACCTCTATCCCCACGTGTAGTTATCACAGTGGGTGGCTCTCCCTTTTTCACCATAGACACTTTTACAGGTACAATGATTAACTGTACTACCCTATCACCCTTATGGATAGGTAGCATTTTCTCTCCACTATTAATCAGAATTATTTTTATTTCCCCTTGATAGTCAGCATCAACAATTGCTCCCATTACCTGGATTCCTCTTAAGGCTACCACAGATCTAGGGCATATTAATCCCATATCCTCTGATGGAATTTGTACTCTGATTCCTGTGTCAATTACACCAATTGCCCTTGGTTCCAGTCTAATTTCTTCACTTGCATGTAAATCCACCCCTGCAGACTCTGGTTTAGCTCGATAAGGAGCTAGTGCTCCAGTTGACATTTCCCAATACACCAAGTTTCAACGACCCCATTTGGTTTAATTTGTAAAGCTGGCATTAACATACGCATCAAGGGAGTCTCTCCATTGGCAATTGGTCTGTTATTAAGCACTTGTACTGCATCGAAAACTCGTTCACACCACCCTTTCAGACTGCCTCCACCAGTTTTCCGCAACTGCTCTTTCAACAAGCCATTCATTCTCTCAATTAATCCCAAAGCCTCAGGATGCTAGGGGGCGTGAAAAATCCATTCAACCCCCTTCTCTTGACAATAGTCTTGAATCAGTTTTCCTTTAAAATGTGACCCATTGTCACTTTGAATTTGTAAAGGTATTCCATAGTACAATGCCACTTGATCTACCAATGTAATCGTATCCAATTGGGTAGCTCTCTTCCATGGCATCAGCATCAAATATCCAGAATATGTGTCCACAATAGTGCACTCATATTGACATCCTCTGCTAATTGGCATAGGACCGATATAATCGATCTGCCAGATTTGTCCAGGTAGTTTACCCCTTTTCAATGTACCCTGAATAATATGCGGTATAGACCTTTGTTTGTGATGTTGGCACACTGGGCATCGGACAATCACAGTTTTCACAATCCCTAACGGAAGGCTAATTCCTCGATCTTGTGCCCACCTGACAGCAGCCTTCTCTCCAAGATGCCCACTTTTCTGGTGTGCCCATTTAGCAAGCCCTTCCAGATCATCTTCCTCAGACCTCGTGTCCATGACTGAAATTTTGGCATGGTCATCTGCAACAAAATTCAACCAAGGTTCCAATGAGTCAGTTGCTCAATGGGCATCTACATGATATACACAGTCACTGTACATGCATCAACATCTCAGCAATGTCTTGCCACAGCTCTTTCCCCACACCAATTTAGCATGAATCTTCCATCAATTCTTTTGCCATGTTGGCAGCCAAACTGCTAGTCCATTCACCACTGACCAGGAGTTGGTGTATACATAACAACAACCAGGTGTCTCCTGCTTTAATGCCCGATATACTGCATATAATTCTGTGGATTGACTACTCTTCCCTTTCCCTGATGTAGTCATTATTTTCTCCATTTTGGGATTATATGCCACAACTTTCCAGTGTCGTTCGGTCCCCACATATTTGGCGGAACCATCAGTAAATCATACATGCTCAGTTTGTTCACTCATCAACTCTCCATACGGGACTCTTTCACAGGAGACTCCCTCACCTCAGTCCACTCCAAAGGTTCCAAATCAACCAGCGGAACACCAGCCACTTACTCATGTAATTTCGCAACTCCCTCTTTCCCCGTTTTGCCACGATCTTGAATGTACCATTTCCATTTAATGATACTTGCCTCTTGTACATGCCCTATTTGAAAGTGTCTTAGGAGAGCTCAGTACCCACTGCATAATCGGAATTTCCAGTGGGATCAATCATGACCCACCATCACTTGCTCTGTATCCACAAGAGGCCAATAGCATGCCAATAATTGTTTTTCAAAAGGAGAATATCGGTCACCAGCGTTGGGTAACTTACGACTCCAGAATCCCAAAGGGACACGCTTCTGGTCCTGTTTCTGCCACAAACTCCAGTTTGCATAGTTCTCTTGTACTGACACATTGAACTCCACTTCCCCTGCCCTCAATGGCCATAAATCAAGCACTCTCTGTATGGTATCCTTTGCCAATTGAAATGCTTTTTCTTGTTCCTCTCCCCACTCAAAGTGAAATTTCTTCCTCGTCACCTTACAATGGGGCGCAAGAATCTGCCTCATGTGGTATATGCTGTCTCCAGAACCCAAACAGACCTATGAACTGTTGAGCTTGTTTCTTATTCATAGGTGTGGAGAACTTAAGGATCTTTTGTTTAGCCTTTGGCACCATCTCACGATGCCCATTGTGCCACTGAATCCCCAGAAAAATCACAGTCTCTGCAGGACCTTGGGTTTTCGTCTCATTAATTTCCCACCCTTCCTTTCTCAGTCCCTCACTAATGAGGTCTAGGTGCATCCACACATCTTTTCCATGTATCAAAATATCATCGACAGTGCGAAATGTGCACACCAGGTTTGCACAGAATCTGATCTAAGTGTTCTGCCACCAGCTGGTGACAGATGGTCGGACTATGCATGTACCCCATGGGCAAATGTTGAAATGTATACTGCCTTCCATTCCAAGAGAATGCAAACTGCTCTTGGCATTCTTTTGCAATCGGTACTGTGAAAAATGCATTTGCCAGATCGATTACCACATACCTGGTTCCTTTGAACCTTTGCACATTTTCAATCAACGTAACTGCATCTGGAACTGCAGGGACTAACAGAGGAGTGTAGTTCTTCAACTCTCGATAATCCACAGTCATCCTATAGTTTCCGTCCGGCTTTTTAACCAGCCAGACCGGATTGTTCCAAGCCGTAGTCACAGGTCATAACACAGCTGCTTCAACATATCCTTTAAAAGTGTCTGAAATCTCCTTCTGCCCCCAGGAATATGATATTGTTTCACAGATACTTGTTTTGTGGCTAAGGGAACCTGTATGGGGGCATTTTCAATGTTCCTACAAGGACGGGCGTACAAGTCAATGCACTCACCCCAAATTGATAGGTTTTACCTTCCAACACGAGTGTCAACCCCTCCAGAATATCAAAGCCAATAATGTATTCTGGTATGGGAACAATCAGCACTTGATACTTGTTCCTTTTCAAATTGCCAATTTTCATGTCAACTCTGGTTTGGACTGCGGGAGTCTCTTTCCCTCCCAACCCCGTAATGGTGAAATGTTTACCATTAAGCCTTGAAGGATTCCCGTGAATCAATGAGGCCTCCGCCCCGGTATCAATTAAGGTGCAAACCTCTTGTGTATTTCTCGATTGCCAAAATAATGTAATGTTCACATGAGGCTATCTGTCTACCTTAAGTCGGGCGGCCACTATGGGAGTTTGACCACAATTCTATTCGTATTTTGAATGCACGTATTTGAACTCTGTCTCCAACATTGCACTCACAACCTTCCGTAACTCAGCATAAGTCTGCTGATATGGTAAAGGCACTCCTTGCTTGTACCGCTCATTTCCTTCTAGCCCTCTCTTTTTATAGAGCTGATACATTTCTCGGGTTTCGATCCCATCAATGCCTTCCAGCGGTACTCCCTCTTATAGTAGCACCAAAAACATATCTTTCCTGAATACTCGAGAATCTCGGCTATCGAACCTCCCTTCAGGGGTTCGTCTGTCACTGCGCCCCTCTCTTTCTCTCTCTCCGGGTCTTTCTTCTGCCTTATCCCATTCCCCTAGATCAGCCAACTGCCTGATGGCATCTACCACCTCATTCGTTATTTTACCAGTCATCCCCACCAGCAAAGTCATAATGACATTTTTGTATGCCGGAGGAGCAGTTCGAATAATGGTATTCCGGCCTGAGACCGATAATGCTACTACCCCCATATGTTCGGGCGTCTCAACATGAATGGCTTCTTTCATGGCATGTTCTCTCAACCTCTGAATCGCCTCTCGCTCGGTGTACCATTTTTCCTCCTCACTAGGCCAGTCCGACGCCATCGGATACTTGCGATTACACCCTTGTGCAGCTAACTGTAATAGCGATCATGAGGTGGTCCTGCACGCAAAGCCTCCTGAATATGTCTTTCCTGTGACAATGGTAGAAACCTTGCAGCGTCTGTCGCACCCATAAGCAAACCTGCCGCACCTCCATCAAATAATCGAACCCTCCATGTCAACAGAGCCTCACCAGCCCTCTGTTTCAATCGGTTGATTATCTTTCCAACCTCCTGCTGAGAGTAGTCCTCTAACGTTGTCATATCCACTAAACCACCTCCCAGATTATTCGGATTTGTGCCCAGCACGACTGTGCATGACTGGTTTAACAGTCACTTCTTTCCGACCAAGTTCCAGTTTGGACGGTGCTTCCCTTTCCATCCCACTCTCTGAGCTGGTACTATCGAAAACATCTCCATCCCATTGGTCGGGGTCCCAATCAACCCCTGCGGAGGCAATTACTGTTGCCACCTTTTGGATGTTCACTCCCCCTCTTCTCTTTCAATATTTATATCAAGCAACTCTCACAGCAGCTCACTCGGCTACTGCTTGGTATTTATCAGGCTTGTCATGATACAACTTCATTTGAAGCTGCTGCATTAACGCAGTCTGTTTCTCAGCAGCCAGCTCCTTTTCCAATCTTAAATCATGCGCCTGCAACTCTACATTCTGTTGGTGTATCCTTCTAAATGCATGCAACAAAATCAACCCTCGTCTACCTAGGGCGGAACACTCCTTCCCCTTTTCTACAGGCACCTGTTGCAGGCACCCCGCCACTTCATCCAGACTAGCCTCCCCTAAACTTGATTCCCAGGTCTCACTCAAACCTGCGCCACACGCCCAAGTCTGTGCCAATTTATCATATGGACTCTTTGTCCACCCTGGGATCGTCACCTCAGGACAGTCTCCACCTGCAGAGCTTCCCTTTTTCCTAAATAGGGAACTCATACTGTCAATCAATGTTTCACGCCCCTATTAACAATACCTCAAAAACACACTCACTTTCCTTCTGATCACAAAAAGAGAATTGCCTGTCTGAGTCCAAGCTCCAAGTTTGTCGGGTTCTTTCTCATCAACAACAGCACAAAGATCCTGCTCACGGTTTATAGTCATAATTTCGAAAACAAAAATGTAGAAAGTCATTTTTTCGACAAGAAAATGTCGAAAAAAAAAACGGCGACTTTTTTTTTCAATGCACTGTTTTTTCGAAATGGGGGGTTCCCCCCACCTCCCTTTTTTCATTTTTTTTTTATTTTTCCCTTTTTTTTTAACTCCCAAACCCCAAAATAAATATATAATAAAAAAAACGAAAGTCGACATTTTTTTTTCGACATTTTTTTGTCAACATTTTTGTCAGTCTACATTTTTTTTTCGAAATTATGACTGACCACCCCTGCTCACAGTGCCAAAATGTTTTGCTTTTCTGTTGTGTGCAGTTACCCTAGAAACCACTTACCAGCCCACACAGACCAAAAGTTCTTGGACTCAGGGAGGCAATAACCCACACTTAGACCAATAGTTAGAATATAATTGGCTCTTTACAGGCCCTTTATTCACATAAAATATAAACACACACACCACTCTGTAAATGAATAGGGTTGATTATACATAAACCTACACATAAGATAAGTAAGGATAGATATGTTACATCACTGTTAATGTAGTTGAAGAAGAAAACGTAATCTCGGCCACCACATCATTACCCAGTCCCGAGGCGGATAAGCAGAGAGATCACACATGCTAACGGGGTCTGGAGCGGAGTGTCCTCCCGCTCAGCGAGACTTTATCACCGGGGCTTCTAATTCTGATTCTACTACCTGGATACCCCTTCTCTTATGGGGAACAGATCCCCACCCACCGTAGATTGCCAACCGTCCCCAGCCGAAGGACAGACAGGAAGCATGGAGCACAGAGTGGAAGAATTCAGTTAATCGTGAAAAAACACAGCTCGCCTCCTGCGTGCTTGTTCCCAGCACCCCTTATCATTGCACCTGCACAACTCTAACTCCCTTCTTGGCGCGTCCTTGATTGAACAATTCACCAACTATCCGCCATAATGAGCTCATCTGCCTCCAAATATACACATCACAACCGTGGCAGAACTCATGCCTGCTAATTGAGCTCACGGAAACGTAGACTTCCATTGTGGTTATGGAAGTGAATGTCCAAAATGGCTGCGCACCATGTTTTTAGCTCATTTTCGCACACGCATTACAGTTGGATAAATCAGTTATCAAGGAGATCAATGTGGACATGGAGAACAGAAATGTTGTTATGGGTACAGGATTTGAGCAGGGGGGACGGAAGCCGGCACCCTACAGTAGTGCTGAGTATGCTTCCCTGCCTGTAGAAGTGTCAGGGGAAGGGATAACAGGAGTAGGAGACTAAGAGGATTGGGAATCGGATGTAGAGCAGGGAGAGCAGGGTTTAGCAGTCCTACTTACCGATCCAGTAGCAGAGATAGAAAATACTCCATGGGGTCTTAGGATATGCTATGGTACCCGTACGGCTGTAGTAAATAGCAGGGGAGAGATGGGTAGAGTCCCAGTGAAAGTGAGTGCAACCCAGGTTCTCTTGCTCCAGAAGGGTCTGGGAAAGGCGTGTTATGTCTAAGGTTCCCTGTTTTAGTTTATTTTTATTCTTACTTCCGGGGGTGTTTTTCCAGTGTTTTAAAAAAATGTCAGAATGTGTGTTTATCAGTGTTTCAACTGTTTCTTCCAGTGTAAACACACACATATTCTTTCCATTTGTGAAAACAACATTTCTACATTGGCACTGGACAGGGTCACATTTCAAAATGCTGTGAGGGCCCCCCTTACTATAGCTAGGAAAACCTACCTTCAAATGTCAACAGAAATGCTTCGATTTGGTGTAGTTTAAGATGTTCAAACGGCGCAGCTGCAGCCCGCAGTTCATGTTATTGCCTTTGCCTGACTTCCCAGAGTTAGCGCGGTCTTAAGAGAAAATTGATGCTTCTGAAAGGCCAGTGGGGCTGAAGAGGTACCATTCATATAGCAAGCCTGTCAACTTTCCTGTAGGCTAGTCCGTCTGCCTCTGGAGCCAGATCCTCTTATTTCCAATGGGACACACTGATCACTTTTATCAGCCTTACAATCCCACCTTTAAAATGATCCATCGCTTGCATCCGGATCTGCTTATGTTTGCACCCCTCACACGCAGCACGTAAACTTGTGCTTTCGAACCAGGAGCTACCTTGTCGGTAAATCCCTCCGTGCAGACAATCCTTCCTTTTGCATCCAGCACCAGATCACCCTCCATCTCCCCATCATGTCAGTGCTGATACCTAGTCTCATCTTTACACATCTGCATCACGAAGATATAGCAAATAATTCACTGTGCGAATAAGACACAACTCCAGTGGAAGGCAAATTACCAGAAAGCAAACTCAAAAACCTGGAATTCATCCGTGCTCCCACGGTAAATTCTAGTAATGAGAAGCCAGGCCACAGCAGATGCAGGAAGCAATCATGCCTGATGCGGGTGGCGTGTCTAAGGCTGCAAACACTCACTGTTTTGCGTCAAACAATTTAAGAAATGAGCCACTGTGTAACTTATTCTGAACACAAACCTTGCTCGATGCGAGTTACATAGAAATACATCCATGATCGGACTGGGGCATAACAGTGTCTCGGGCACCAAAACAAAAGTGTCCCGCAGTTGCAAATAGGAATTCATTCCTTTTGTGACAGACTGTTTGAGTAGTACCCGAGGGGGAGGTTTTTGATAAATGTGATGAAAATTGTACATTTTAAAGACTATTTATTCAGTAACACTGGTCAAACCTACTAGCTGCATGGTGGAGAAACTTATCAAACTGGTCTATATGGACCAAAGAAACAGGCCCACACTAGCATTTTATGTTTTTGGTTTCGGGCATTGGCCTATTGACCTATAGGCCAGTCTGAGGCCGATGACAGCCCAACTCTGTTCCATAATTCCTACCAGGTACCACACTGTTATAGAGTTGTCTGAATGTTAGCAATCGGCATACTCGAACTGAGTTGTGGACATTAGCATGTACACGGGCCGTATGAGTGGAAAAGGAAGGCAGGTAAGGTTATGAAGGAAGTTGATGGAAGTGGAGGCCAGATGTGAATGGGACTGTGAGTACCGGACAAGCCCAGATCAGGACAGAGGTGCGAAAATGCTCCCACACCCCATCTGGGGAGATTACGCAAACCCAGCGCCTCACTTCGAGACAGAAATGCCAACTAACCAATCCACTAACAATTTCCCCCTCTGCATACACCTCTCAAACTCCAAACCAAACACAACCACAAACTTACAGGACAACAAACCGCACAAAATTCACTACACTGCAACAACAAAACAAAAAAACACACATACACTCACACAACAGTACACAACGATTACCGACCGCAAACACCCCAGGCCCAGCCAACGGACCCACCAGGCTGAGGCCGCCAACAGCACATCACTGCTCTCTTGCACTTTTCCAGCTACCTCCCACTAACTCACCCTCCCTTCTCCCCTCTTTCAGAGCCGCCAGAGCGCCAGGGGTGGTGATAGTGCACGGTACAAATGTCCTTTAACATTAACATTAACATAGAGCAGCTAGTGCGCTCATGTGGCGGCATTCTGACATTTCCTAACAGATGTAAATACTAGTCACATGCGCTTAGCCAAAAATGTATTTATTATTTCTAGAGCAGTCGGTTGGACATGTCAGTAATGAGCAGCCAACACGTGTTTCGACACATCGTCTTTATCAAGGCTGCCAATTGATACAAATTATACAATAAAACGTGTATGTAGTTATCATTAGATCATTGAGTAATACATAAATCAGATCACATGAATTGATTAACATTGAAAAATATAGAAAAATGTGAATTCTATTCAATAAATAAATTACTAACACATACCAGAGAGGAGATCGGTATGCAGGTGGATTAACAGATGGAACATGAAAAAATAAAGTTCCAAATTATGGAAAATCATATCCTGTTACTATTGACACATTACACAGATCACACAATCCGTATCACCAAGTTGGTGCAGTCATTTATGCTACATAGCAATTAGAGTGATCACTGTGGCTAGAGTGCAAACAAGAGGTACCCAAATGCCAGAACATGCAAGGATTTTGATTCACCTTAGTGAATAGTTTAACCAATAAAACTAGGACTAATTCAGACCCCTACACGGAGTGTTGTATGGGTGAATTTCCGATGGCCAATGATCTTATGCATCTAAAAAAGGGGACGGGGACTGGCAATTACCAGAAACCTGAAAATGAAAAACTCACCATTGGGCGAAACATTGTCAATCTGTAATACAGATTCAGTCAATTGGAGGTTGTGTTAGTTAGTAACACGATAATTGGTCAGAAAATTCAATAAGAGACGAGGACCTACACACCTTTTTTTTAATTGTTATGTGCATTTAAGACACAGTAGGTCTTTTCTCACAATATAAAGGGGGTAATTCACAGAATCCAGCGCACAAGTGGCGCATGCGGCTGGCGCACAGTGTGCGTGTGTGCGGCAGTCTGCGCCAGCCGCGTGCGCCAAAACCCATTTCGGCGCACAGCGTATTCATGGATTTTAACATCCCTAAGCAGCTGCGGCGGCGAGTGGCGCAGCGACCCTGCAGCAGCGCCAGTTACGCCCCCAACCCCGCCCCGTGCGCCATGAACAGCGCACAAATCCAGTACATGGCGCACAGGCCAGTGGACCAGCATACAGCCCCCAACCACAAAAACACGTGTAAAACTTCCCGCGCATGCCCCAGAATACATGTACCCCGCTCGCGCTAGGCCAATCGTGTGTAAAACTCCCTGCGCACCCCTCTGAATACATGTACCCCGCTCGCGCTTGGCCAAAAAGTCCCCCCTGTGGTGTGGGCTTCCTGTGGAGTATGGGGAGGGTGGATGGGCTGCCTGTGGTGCATGCCCAGGGTGGATGGGCTGCCTGTGGGGCATTGGGAGGGTGGCTGCGTGTATTCCTGGGGTTCGCGGGGAAATTCACACGCGATAGAGTGGGGTACGTGTATTATTGGGGTTCGCGGGGAGTTTCACACGTGATAGGCCTTGTGCGAGCGTGGTACGTGTATCACTGGGGTTCGTGGGGAGTTTCACACGCGATAGGCCTTGTGCAAGCGGGGTACGTGTATTACTGGGGTTCGCGGGGAGTTTCACACGCGATAGGCCATGTGCGAGCAGGGTACGTGTATTACTGGGGTTCACGGGGAGTTTCACACGCGATAGGCCTTGTGCGAGCGGGGTACGTGTATCACTGTGGTTCGCGGGGAGTTTCAGACGCGATAGGCCTTGTGCGAGCGGGGTACGTGTATCACTGGGGTTCACGAGGAGTTTCACACGTGATAGGCCTTGTGCGAGCGGGGTACGTGTATTACTGGGGTTCGCGGGGAGTTTCACACGCGATAGGCCATGTGCGAGCGGGGTAAGTGTATTACTGGGGTGCCCCAACGACAATTGGCAGTGTGTGTCCTCCCAGGTGAGCACTCACCACCCTCCCCAGGGCCTGCAGGCAGCCCACACCACAGGGGACTACCCTGCACCCCTGGCCATGCCCCACAGGCAACCCATCCACCCTGGCCATGCCCCCCAGCCAGGCCACATGTCACCATGCACAAGTGAGCCCCGACTCTGCACCCCATCCCCCTAGCAGTGAGGGGCACCTTCCAGCAGGCCCCCACTCATGTCCCTCATCCCGCCAGCAGTGAGGGGCACCTGCCAGCATGCCCTGACTCATGTCCCCCAGCACCCCCACCCCCCAGCAGTGAGGGGCACCTGCCAGCAGGCCCCGACTCATGTCCCCAGCACCCCCACCCCCCAGCAGTGAGGGGCACCTGCCAGCAGGCCCCCACTCATGTCGCCCATCCCCCCAGCAGTGAGGGGCACCTGCCAGCAGGCCCCCACTCATGTCCCCAGCACCCCAGCAGTGAGGGGCACCTGCCAGCAGGCCCCGACTCATGTCCCCCAGCACCCCCAGCACCCCCACCCGCCAACAGTGTTGGGCACCTGCCAGCAGGCCCCCACTCATGTCCCCCAGCACCCCAGCAGTGAGGGGCACCTGCCAGCAGGCCCCGACTCATGTCCCCCAGCACCCCCAACCCCCAGCAGTGAGGGGCACCTGCCAGCAGGCCCCCACTCATGTCCCCCAGCACCCCAGCAGTGACGGGCACCTGTCAGCAGGCCCAGAATCATGTCCTCCAGCACCCCCACCCCCCAGCAGTGAGGGGCACCTGCCAGCAGGCCCCCACTCATGTCCCCCAGCACCCCCACCCCCCAGCAGTGAGGGGCACCTGCCAGCAGGCCCCCACTCATGTCCCCCAGCACCGCAGCAGTGAGGGGCACCTGCCAGCAGGCCCACACTCATGTCCCCCCCCAACATGACATGAAGATGCACAATCATGGGCCTCATGTCCACCAAAATACCACAGCACGCCACCCCAGTCTTGACACGCAATGCCTTTCCCAATCCACCCCACACTGACTTGCCCATCTCAAGACAGAAGTCAACTATGTACATCAACACATGTCCATCACACACACACACACACCGATTGCCATTGATAGTGTAAACCCACATTTTGACATGCATGAACCCAATGAGAAAATCACACACATGGAAGTAAAATATAAAAATGTATTATGACCAAAATCAACGTAATGAAATGAAAGCATAAAAAAAGTCAAACATGAAATGAAAAGCATGTCCAAAAGAGAAGAAAATGAAAAGTATAACCAATCCAAAGAAATCCAAATGATCCATTGTCCAAACTCTCTGTCCACCAAAGCAAATCCAAAGGAAACGTAAAAAGTAAAATCCATTGCTCCATGGAAAAATCAAAAAAGAAAATGCCGACAAATGCACACTCCAACTATTTACAAGGATGAAATCCTGGGTCCATGAGCCCAACTGTTCAAATGAAACCTACAAAAATACACTAACTAATGAAGAACTATATACAAAAATGTGGGGTATTGTCCAAGCGCCCCAAAAAAATGAAAACAGAAATGAAACCTAACACTAACTAACTAACTAACTATTTACAATGGCGGTGGGCTAGTCCGACGGCTCACTTTCCGATTTCCCTGGCCAGGGCATCATCGAACTCCCGCTCGATGTCCTGGAGGCGATCCTCTTCCATGGCCCCGAGGGTTCGCAGGGACGATTCCATGTTCAACTCCAAGTCCCTGCGAATTGCCTCGAGGCACTCGGCCCGCCTCAGTGCCCTCCGCATGGAGT
Source organism: Ambystoma mexicanum (assembly GCF_040938575.1). Classification (NCBI taxonomy): domain Eukaryota; kingdom Metazoa; phylum Chordata; class Amphibia; order Caudata; family Ambystomatidae; genus Ambystoma; species Ambystoma mexicanum. Next base: position 256,994,091 of record NC_090934.1, on the reverse strand, counting down.
TCTCCGCCCTGACCATTGTAAGCCGTGCCTCTTCCGCCCGCCACCGCTCCGCATCTATGGCGTGGCCCAACCGCTGCCACACGGAAGACACCCCCAATCCTGGGTCCTCCTGCCCTCTGGCCGATGCCTGCCCCTCGGATGTTGATGGCCCCGAGCCATCATTGCTCCCACCTTGTGGCTGCTGCTACCGTGCCTGTGCCCTGGCTCTTGCTGCCTGCACGTCCTCCTCCGGCTGCGGTGCAGTTGTAGTGGTGGCCACCCCTGCTGGACGTCTGACTCCCAACTGTGGCAGGGATGTGTCCTCCACCAGCCTGGCCGCTGGGTCAGAGGTAGCTCCACAGGGTACCCAGGTGATACATGGGTGGGAAGATGGCATGGAGGACGACTGGCGCATAGGGGGTTCAGGTGAGGAGGGGGTCGGAAAAAGGTCCAGCATACGGAGGAATCCAGTCCTGGTGACTCATCCCAGTAGGTCAACGCGGTCAATGAGGCATCCGAGATGACGTGCAGTGTCTTCACGAAAACACTGCAGGTCACCTCGCATGCCCCGTTGACGCAACACCATCCCACTCAGGACAAGCTCAATCCGGTCCCGGATAGCCACGTCCGCAGGGAGAGGAAGGCCAGTTGTTGTAAGCGGATCCCCTCCCTGAAAACGGGTCTGGACGTAGGCATCCCTGCTGGTGCAGGATGATGTAGTCACAGGATCGGGGACAGGATTACACACAGGCACCTCCGCAGCGGCCTGTGCTGCCTCCTGTCCCTGCCCCTGCACTGCACCACTAGCACCAGTGGAATCCCCACCTCCAGACCCCGCATGTGTCCCTTCCACGGCCTCCTCCTCCACCAAACCCCCCACCAACCTGGATGACTCCGTGCCATCTTCCTCCGTCGGACCCTGTGGGGTCTCAGCTGCCCCTTCTGCTGCCGAGGAGTCCACCTCCGACCTCGGCTTCTTGGACCTACCCTCGGCAGCTGCGGCCTGGGACACGGCACCAGACTCCTCACTCCCCGACACGATGACAACCTGGTAGGGGAGCCGGGCCTTGTGTCTCCGGCTGGCGGTGGGATCCCTGCCGCTTTGCTCCACAGCACCCTCTCCGCCCCCTTCATCAGTTGACGCTGCAGACAGGCAGAGATAGAACACAGGCATCAGGGCACGGTACAATGGACTGATACACACATGACAGTTGTACATGAGTGGCAGTGTCAAACTTCATACACGGCATAACACTCCCCAACACACATGTCATTTCAACTGACACACATGAGCAATTCAACAGCAATATTGCACCAGGCAGCACCACCCATACACAAACAACAGCACGAGCAGCCGAAGGTGAGCCTTACGTCACATGAAACACGGGGAGTGCACAACACATGCACACACGCCACCAGACTTATATGCATGTGTACATCTCCACCAAATGTCGCAGTGATGAGATCGCCATCCATGTCACATCTGGCATTCAGCCTTCTACATGTCAGTGTCACATGCATCCATGTTGCATCACAGTTACACACTTGTCAAATACACACACATGCACATGTACACAGTGCAGATACATGCAGCAGGAACCACCATCCATGTGTGACACCACAACCATGCCAACGTACATACACAAAAATTCAAACATGTGTGCTCCCACACCTGCATTTGGCCAGCATGCTTACCAACACATACACCATCGATGTGTCTCACACATGAGAGGACTCACATGTGGCAGCCTCACGTCCCTGTACATACGCATCCATGCATGGCCCTACAAAAACACATGTGCAACCTGCACACTACTGGCACACCACAACACGCACAGCGTCCAATCAGTATGCATCAACACTTACCGCTCGACTCCAGACGGGTCTGCCTCTCAAGGACCTGGACGTGGAGCGCTGGGCGTATGCGTTCCAGGACCCTCATTTGGTGGTCAGACAGGTGGCCCCGGCGCCCCTTGGCATCCGCTGCCTTCAAGAGGCGCCGGGCCTTGTCGAGGGTCCTGGACCTGAAGTCCTCCCAGCGCTTCCGGACATGTTTGATGTCGCGGACTGCCACCCCCTCCTCGTTGATGGCAGTCACGATGTCATCCAGATCCTGGTCCGTCCTTCACTGTCGGCGCGCGAACTTCCAAAGAGGGCATCATACTGCCCCAGGACACAGAAGCTAGTGTCCCTCTGCCTCTCTGGCTGGGGGTTGCCAGTGGTGCCAGATGGTGTTGTGCCTGACATGGCAACCCCAGAGGCAGGTGTGGGTGGGCAACTGGGTCCTGGGGCTGGGCTGTGGAGCGATGGTATCCCAGTCGGGAGTCTTCTGTTCCAGCAGGGGTGGTCACAGCAACTGCACCCCTGGCTGACGTGCAGGCAGCAAATATCAGGGCACGTGGGCAGCAGGCAGGCAGGCAGCAGCAGATGGCAGGTGGGAGCGTGCTCTGGGCTCTGGGGGGGGCAGGAAAATGGCCTTCTGGGCAGGAGTGTGGTCTTTGGTGTGTTGTCGCGTGGCCAGCTTGATACGGAGTGACTTGGCACGTGAAAAAAGTGCACGTCAGCTTGTAATTCGAGGAAAGGCCCTTAGCACGTAAGCGCATCTGTGACATTAGGCGCGAGGGCGTTTCCCTCAAGACGGGTGCATAGTGAATCAGCACGTGAAAAAACAGCACGTCCGCGTGTTAATGCGTGTAATCCAAGGAAAGGGCCTAAGCGCGTAAGTGACGAGACGCACGCAAGCGTTTCCCTCAGCACGGGTTAAAGGTGAGCGGGTCCGGCAGTTCGCTGTACGTGCCTTTCGTGGAGACCAACGTGTGTGTTGCTACTTCGTGCTGTTTCGCCACCATCACAACTTCACAGCTATCAAGGATGTATCTCTTCTTTTGGCGGGGGTATTGGCTGCGCATGTTTTTCTGCATCGTGCTAGTCTGACGGTGAGTCGCGCACGCTATTTTTCCCACTGTGGGTGCCCCTGTGTATCGCACCCGTTTTCGAGGTCATAGTAGCCTGCGTGTCCCATGCGTACTGCGGGAGGCTAATTCCACGCACGTAGGCTGCAGGGGTTGCGTGCACGGTTTTACTGCAGTTTTGGGGTGCCTGAGCATTGCGTGACCCGTCACTACATCACCGGGGTCACATATAGCCTTGCAGGTGCAGGGGTGCTGTTAACATCTTGCATCCCACCCCCTTCACCCCAATTGCCCAGGACAATTGTGGTGTACACCTCCCATTGGCACTACTCCATCTGTGCCGGCACCACTCCATCTGTGCCATGGTTGGGAGGCCACCAAAGGTGAGGGGCGCCTCAGCTGGGTGTACTCCTCGTGGCAGGCGTGGTCAGGGACGTGGCCGGGGTGACCAGGGAGTAGAGGGACTCCAGGGTGTCCAGGGTGGCCGCAGAGGGGAAGAGGCAGGGCTGCGCCACTTGAGCACAATGATGTGCCATGTGTTGGTGCAGTCATGCCACCACCCCCTGTGGTTCCGGGAGATGCAGCTTCTGCATCTGGCACTGGCGCCCGTGTGACCCGGCAGTCAATTTCATCGACTGCCACGGGCCCAAGGGTAGTGGTAGCTGCAGGTGCAGCTGTAGACACCACCACCCAGGCTCAGGGTCTGCCAGCGCAGGCTGCGTTGGCACTTGAAGAGTCACTGGAAGAATTCCAGCTGGTCAGGAGGAACACCGTTGGTGCATGCAGGGCTGCCCTGACCGAGAGACGTGTCCCTGGGGCAGCAATGTCATCTGCTGCCCTGACCAGACGGGTGTTGGCAACTGCAGGGGCAGATGCAACCACAACACCCCGGTTATGAGACTACCAACCAGGACAGTCACGGTCAATGACCCTGGCACAGCGGATGTTGCTGCGCAGGGTCCATTCCAGGGCACCCAGCAGCCACTGACGCGAGTCAGGCCTTCGGTCGTCCTTCAACCTGCCACTCCCTTGGTTCAATCCACCGGTCCCACTGGCCATAGTGATCAGGGCGGCATTCGCCAGCCAGGGTCTGCGCCACTATCCAAGAGGAGGAAGGTTGCATCTGCAGCACAGGCTGGGACCCCAGACACAGCCACGGCCTCCTGCACGTCAAGGAAGAAGCCTTTCTGCAAGCAGGAACTGGACTCCCTTGTGGACTATGTGCGGGCCCACAGACGTGACGTGCTAGTGGGGCCGAATTGTCAGACTACGGCTGCCCATCGTAATACCCACTGGAAGCATGTCGCGGATAATGTGAGTGCATTCGGCCATGAGGTGCGCACAGCTGCCGAGTGCAAGAAGCGTTGGGATGACCTCAAAAGCAGCACTAAGGCCAAGCGTGCCTCTAATTACACCATGACTCTGGTGACTGGCGGTGGGCCACCACCTGAGGAGGATGACCTCACTCCGCACAAGGCACTCGTTGCGGAGTTCATACCAGAACAATTGGTCGAAGGAGTGGGAGAGATGCAGGACTTTGATGCCCAGTCCAGTGAGTGTTGTTGCGTGTATGTGAAGCCCATGTATGGTTTGCCTGTGTGATGTGTTGCGCTTGACTGCCACTACATGCTATGTGTACATGGTTCTCATGTGCTCGTCCTGCAATGCTTCACAGATGTGTGCTTGCTGTGCAGGATGGTGTACATGTAGAGCAGAAGGGGACTGTCCTCATCACCACACTTGTACCCTACTCACATGCTAGTCACTCAGACGCCCCTCCGGTCCATGTTCCTGCTCTCTGACCCTTCTGCATGTAGCCCGGGGTGGATTTCCTCTCAGCACTGGGACTATGTCATTGCATGACTGACGTGCATGTGTCCTCTGCCTGCATGCAGGTACTCCACGTGGGCATGCCCCCTTGCCCCTCCACCCCCCCTGCACCCCAATTACACCATTGCACTTTTGTGCAACTTTTTGCACTACTGCAATGGCCTGTTCAAGCCTCCTGTGTACATGCTAACTTCCACCAGCCACCCTGCCAGACACATGCAGTGCGGTGCATCCTCTGCCCTTCATGCAGGGTGTCTCACTTGGACTGTGCAGATGGCAGATGCTCCGCAGGGACATGAGTACCCATTCATGCTCCATGTGCATTCCATGCATGCCCCTATGTGTCATTGCCTGGATGATCATTGTAGTATGTGTCTTGTATGAGCAACATTTCATGGGATTTCTTCAGCCATCCCATGCCCACCCTGGCCCTGTCCTGCATCACACACGTTTAGGGTGTCAGAGTCTCAGTGGGGCACAGTCCTCCCCCAGTTTCAGGCCCACTGACTCTGTCCAACTGGTGAAGTGGCTTTTGCACACTCGGGTGTACTACTGAGGGTTTGTCATGGGTCCTGCTTACTGTCCCATCATCATCTGCTGTGTTGTCAGTTGACTCAGATGATGCCATAGATGCCAGTCAACACTGTCTGCCAATACACAGGTCTCTGTTCAGCCTTTTGCTACCAAGCAAGGCATCCCTACATTTTCACGGGGAGGGGGGCTTTGCTTTTAGCCATACAACCCATTGCATGCACATTGCACATGATGCCTGAACTAGCCCTTCCACTGGCTTCCAGATTTTTGATACACATCATGAAGTACTTGCTCATGTAGATAGTGAGTAACGTACACATGTTCTGCACTGCATCAACCCGCTTCCGAGCCATGTAACACCGTTCTACATGCCTACTCACTGATGCAATATCAAATTGACCAGGCATGCATGGCAGGTTATCGTTTGTGTGTGACATGTCTGCTTCATGTGCTGGCTGTCTGTGTGATGTCTATGTGTATGTGTGTCATGTGCTTCTGACATGTGTACTAATGTATTTTTCTCTCCACTTTTCAGATGATGATGCAATGGAGCCAGAGGATGGTGTTGTCATGCCAGGCACAGGGTTGGTATCACAACCACAACCCGGCACAAGTGGGGGTCGTGGGGTGGTAGTCCACGAAAACCCACGTGTGCTTCAGAACATCTTGTCTTTGGCTGGCTATGAGTCCAGCCCAGATGACCACTCTGACAGCCATGACGAGTTGGATGAGCATCAGGTCCAGGCGTCAGGGGGGAGTGATTCTGATGTGGACACTACTCTGTCCACGACACCTGCACTGAGGGAGCCAGTCAGTGGTGGGACCTCCGCCTGTGGTGGATCGGGACACAGGGTCACCCTCCACACCAGTCGCTGATGTGCCTGGGGCATCACGTAGATGGGGGCATGTAGTCGTGCAGCCGCGGGTGGTGCCAAGCCAACGAGGACGGCCGGTCCTTGTGTCCTGCAGGTGTCAAGCCCAGCAACACGGTGGCCGCGCGCCACCGAGGTTTACTGAGTGGGAGCAAGACATGACTGCCAATTCAGAATGTCAGGGGGCAGCACTTGATAACATCGGTGCGAGCATGGAACATGTGGCCCAATCCGTGCTCCCCCCTGCTAGGCAGGTGCTTCTCCAGCGGCAGGCGGCGCAGTCCACGGCCCGCTCGCACAGGCTGGGCATGGCGGCCTCTGACAGGGCATGCCAGGCTGAAATGTTGTCTCTGCGTCAAGCAATTAATGCTCACGCAGAGGCACACATGGAGGCCCTGAGGGAGGAATATGCTTCCCTCAGATCGACTCTGGGTGTCCTCTGGATGTCCCAGAGTAAGCGGTCAGAGGAGAGGTTTGAGCACTTTGAGCATACCATCTCGGCTGAGCTACATGCTTGCCGGGAGGTGCATCGGTTGTTCAGCCAGACCACGCAGGAAGAACTCCGTGCTACATGTGTTACCTTGCAAGAGGAAGCACGTGTATCAAGGGAGGTTCTGCATGCAGACCTGCATGTCATTGCCGCACAGAACCAAGCTCACCCGTCCGGCAGACTTGCTGCCGACGAGGGACAAGCTGCGCCTAGGCGTGGTCGGCCTCCTGGCCCATGTCCTCCTTTACAGGATGAGGCATCTTCGGACGACGCATTATCTCCCACACAGGTCGAGCCGTGCAGGCGTTGAGCCCATGGAGGGTTTTTTTTCTCAACATCATCGCATGTGGGTGTTGAGGTGCACCCTGTACCTCCCCCCCTCCTGGGTGCCTTCCCCCCGGGTCGTATGTGGCCATTTTTCCTTTTAGGTTAGTTAGTTAATATTAACTATTTGATAGTTATTTTAATTAGTTTATGTAGGTTGTTCATTGTTAGTTTAATTAGTTAATATAGTTTAATATTGTTTGTCTATTGTGCATTCATGTGACGGTGTGGTGCTTTGTGGCGTTTGAAAGCATCCACTGTCTGTTCCAGCTGGGCCCTTCAAGCTTGTCTTGTGTATGTGTTTGCAGCTTGGGGTCCTGACTCACATAGGTCACTCCTGCTTCCCTTATCCATGGGCTCGCTAGGATGGTTCGGTGTAACAAAATATTATACAAGGGCATTGGACTTGCCTCATGACTGTGGCCTGTCTGCTGCTGTATTACTTGTGTTAACACCCCTAGTGGGGATTGTTTGAGTTTCATCCACCCGATGTCTGTAATGATTTTGGGTGAGTATGTGATTGATTTATCCATTAATTGATTTGGATTGTGATGTATGTCATTTTCTTGCCTGTATATGTGCTTGATGCACTTCATGCTGTAGACAGTAGCCTGCACCCTTGGCCTGTCAATGATGGTGGGAGGAGTTTGGATGTAGCTCTGTGACCTGGACCAGTGACAACCAGCATGAAGACACACACACAGGGAACTTTCATGTCTTATTGATTTCTTTAATGCACTTTCTGCAGGAAGATGAGCCTCCAGACTACCTTTGCCAGCAGACACAGGGACGACTAATCCAGAGAACTGGGCACATTCGGTGGTGCAGACGTGTGGATGTGTGCGCAAGCAGAGGCACAGGGCTTGTGCGAAGATGTCCAACAGAAGCAGACGTGTTTCCAGGATCTCCAGCCAAGGTGAGCAGCACAAGGGCCGACACCGCAGCCAACCTTCCACCAGGCCACTTGCACATGCATGCTAAGTAGCACCAGTGCTGGGGAGCTTTGCCAGGCATTGTTGGATAAGCACACAGTACAGCTGGCATGCGTTGAGGGACAAATGCAAAGTGGCTTTACAAGTTGTCAGGGGCACACTCAGGGGCCATCAAACATTTCCTGGAGTACCCCATGCTCCATTGAAGCATAGTTATTAGGGTAGTAGCATTCCTAGCCAGATACTGATACAACGCCCAGGGACACCCAGCGAGGCACAGACTCCTGTGCAGTGCATGTTATTTGCATGTGCTAATTGCCAGGTGCACTACCTATTGAAATATGCGGCTGCCAGAACACAACTTGTACTGAAGTTGCACCTTGCTATACGCGTCTAGCAGCTCACCCAGGGACCATTGTATCATGTGTGATTCTTGACCCATTGGTGTTCCATTTCCCGCACGGCCACATGCGCCTGCCTTACTGCATTGACAGTGTATGAACCATCGGTGGGCCAAGCTAACGTATGGGTACAAAGCAGCAGACAGAGGTGTTTGTTTGTGGAGAAGTCACTTACTTTGGGGCATGGATGGGGTTGTGTGTGTGTGTTGTAATCACACATTCAGATTAGTAACTCACGCTCTCTTTGCAGCATTGAAGTGCTCCTGTTACCGGACCTGAGAGGACGCAGGCAGGAGGCCAGCCCTCACCCCAGAGATAAGTGTCTCATTGGCTTGCATTTAACTGTTTTGGTACAATGCGCATGATGAACATGTTTTCTATAATTGAGTATGTGTTTTTGTGAATAGTTGTTTTTTGCCTACTTTCCCTTGCTAATCCACATCCACTCTCCTGCCCCTCTTTCCGGTTCTCCTGATTACCAATACCTGTCCCTGTGTTGTGTTTACTTTTCAGGTGTCAGGGGATTGGTGTGGTTTGACATGCTGGGGTGTTCACATGGCCAATGTTCACATGTGATGTGTACAGGACACTGAGGGTCACTTGATTTCACATGCATATATTGAGTGCATGTCCCTAATGACACACACAGTTGCACAATGATCCGCCACACGTACAACCACCCTTCCATGGCCACAGGTGCACACAGATTGCATTCTCAGGCCTGCTGTGTCCATGCAGCACATGATCTATTACCATTTGTGTATCCTGTACATGTGTCATTTGGTTGTGGATGTGATTAGTCTTTTTCATGTGATGCTCAAGGTGTATCTGCTTCACAATGGCTGCTCAAAGTGGTGTGTGCTGAGCAGTGTGTTGCAGGAGGCACACACAGTACACGGGTTCGGGATTAGGGATTTTGGGTTGCCCAATGTGCATGTGAAAAGGCATTCAGTGTAATGTTCATGGTAGGACTGTTTGATAGCATTTGTGTATGGCTTGGTATGTGGGGGAGGCTGTTGGTCAGTCATTTCATCTGATTCCATGTCAGGCGTCATTGTCTCGGGACACTTTCCATTTATCACATGTCACTTCGTATCTTGTTGGTCATGTGTTGGGCTTTTGCTATTGCATGCCATGTCATGGTGTGGCAGACAAGGGTGATGTGCGTTGGGAGGGTTTGGATGACATACCAGGGATTGTCATGGGCTGTTTTGGGGGGGGGGGTGTGATACACACCTTGCAGGATTGGATATGTTTAAATAGCTAGGGACGCACACAATGTACCACTTCCGTGGCAACATTCTCAGGGTGGTAAGGTTGTGACAGTTGACTGTCTCTTTGTCATCATCGATTGTCACCTGGTATGTGCCAGGCCTGTGTGCACTCCGCAGGGGTGGGAGTTTAGGTGAAGAATGTTGCCAAAAGCTGGGTCCGGGCTGCCTCGCCACGTGCCCTGTCCCCTCCCATGGGCAACACCTGTGCCTGTGGTTGGGGATGTGGGGGCACCACCATGTCCACTGGTACCTCCCGCCGTGTTGCAACATTGTGCAGGACACATGCTGCCACAATGATCCTGCACACTACTGGGGGTACATATAGTAGCTGCCCACCAGAGCGGTCAAGGGAGCGGAAGCGTGACTTGAGCACTCCAAATGTGTGCTCCACTATGCCCCTGGTTGCAATAGGGGCATCGTTGTATCTTACCTGTGGTGGTGTGGTGGGGTTCCGGATTGGCGTCATCATGTGGTTGCTCAGAGGGTAGGCACTGTTCCCTGGAGAGGTGATAATAGTTGTGATTATTAGGGTTTTGGTATTTGTCTGTGTGTGACATGCATGCATGTGCACAGGCATATGTACTTACCTAGGAGCCATGTGTCACCATGCTGCCCAGCTTCCAGGGCCTGGCTCAGGGCGGACATTCTGTATATGAAACGGTCATGGCTGGAGCCAGGGTAGTTTGCATAGACAGAGGTGATGATTCCTTTAGCATTGCATACAACCTGCACATTGATGGAATGCCAGTGCTTGCGGTTCTGATAGATGTGCTCAGTGGCCCTAGGTGGACGTAGGGCCACATGGGTGCAATCTATGGCACCGAGCACTTTGGGAAAGTGTGCCACCCTGTAAAAGTCCTGGACCACGGCCTGCCTTTCTGCGGGTGTTCTGGGCATGTATATGTGCCTGCGGACTCAGGGGTGTGCAGTGATGATTGCCAACACCTGGTGTAGCCAGTGTGACTGCGTGGCCTGTGAGACTCCCCCCCACTATGGCAGTTGTCCACTGAAATGACCCAGTGGCCAAAAAATGCAGGACATTGAGCACCTTCTCCAAGGGGCTCAATGCTTGGGAGCACAGGGTGGGTGATGTAAGGTCATCTTCCCACTCCCTGACGAGGTCTAGGATGATATGAGGTGGAAACCTATACCTGCCATAGACGTGGTCGTCAGGCATCCCCAAAAAGGCTGGTCTGGGGCAAAGAGATGCGGGCCCTGGCTATTCTTCTCCTCCTGCGGTGTCCCACGATCAGTGCTGCGACAAATGGGGCATTCATCGTAGCGGTATATACGTGTTTGTTGTTTGCGTGCACTTTTATGCTGTGCGCGGGGACGCTTCCGCCTGCCTTCGTGTGGCGGACGTGTTGACGCCTATGCACGTCTTTTGCCGTGCGCGGGTTTCCCGTACTCAAATCCATGAATACGGGTTGTTCGCGTGCGTGTGGGCGTTCCGTGTATTTCCCTGCAGTACTTCCCCTGTAACGCCTTCTTTTTCACGCGTTGTTCCCCATTCCGCGTGTTACGCCCCGTGTCCTGCCCCCTTTTTGGTGTGTGCGTGGACGTTGTGCGCTTTTCCTGTGTGCGTTGCGCACGGCGGTTCAAGCTGTTGCAATGACGTGTGCGCCTGTGTGTGCCACGCACGGGTTTGGCGCTCCTCCCAAGGAAAACACACGCAGGGACTTCCATGAATCGCAGGCGTGCGCCTGTTTTTTCACGCTTGCGCCTGCTTGCGCCAAGATTTTTGGCGCACGTTTGTTCCATGAATCGGCCCCAAAATATCAATATATTAAGCCTTTGACGTGGCCCTGTAATGATTATAAAAAACCAATAGAATACATCAACTACGGGTTACATTTGCTACTTGTGCATAAAAACCTTTCACTTCATAATACAATTCATGCTTATACATTTCTTTTAAAAAATACATTAGGTTGGGCAATCATTCACACAAAGTTGCCTAAAAAAGTTACTTAAAGATGTTGGGCCTCATTACGACCCTGGCGGTAAGTACCGAACATTACCGCCATGGCGTAATCAACGTTTACGCCGTGGGTCGATGGCGTAAAGTGCGGCATATTCCGACCCATCGGGCACGTGCATTACGCCATGGCGTTAATGTAAAGTACGGCATGGCGTAAATGGGCCAAAAACGGCCCTTACCGCCATCGCACGCCGCGCAAGGAGCACTACCGCCACACACACCATAGCGGCGACCGCAATTAGCGGTCACCGTAATTAGCGGTCACCGTAAATAGGCGGAACCGGAAATAGCGTCATCGCGGCGGAACGGGAAACTGCACGGCGGCCATCTTTAAAAACACAATCCATTGCCATCCTCCACAACCATACCTGATCCAACCCTGACACCTATCCACACCCATCACCCACCCAATTAGCCAAGTAAAAATGCCCAAAGTAGTTAAAAAAGCATGTGACCGGCAGCGCCAAGACCGTTTCTCAAAGGAGGAACTAACCATGCTCGCAGAGACCCTGCGAGAAAATGCTGCAGCTGTATTCTCCGCGCAGATGACAAGGCCGGCAATAGCGAAAAAGAAGGCCATATGGGCCCTAGTGGCACAGCGTGTGAGTCCAGTGGGGGCCGTACCCAGCACTGCCCAGCAGTGCAGAAAGCGCTGGGACGACTTGAGGCTCCGTGTCCGAAGTATCCTCTCAGCTAACCGGAACCTAGGCACGTCAACTGGGGGTGGATCCGAATCGCCCATAAAGCTGCAAGCATGGAAGGAAATATGTGCATCCACCATCGGGATGGAGAGCATCCAAGGTGTCGGAGGGATGGAGAGAGGAGTGCCGACCTCAGGAGATGCAGGTAGGTGGCCAGAGCAAGCCATGCTAAACTCAACAAAGTCCTATAAGTACCATGTAGCCCCATAGTGCATATGCAACACATCGGCAGGTGAATGTCCACAGACACATCCAGACTCCACCCTGTACACATGCAGCATGCACACCCTAACTGCTGGCACACACATACCACCATGCTACCTCCACACAAAAGGCACAAAACCTGTATGCCCCTGCCTGAAATGTGCTGCATGTACCCACTGTATAGATGTCATCCCTCACAATGCACGGCCAATGTCCGCGGACCCATCAATAACACTATCCCTCCTTTGCTCCACCACAGGATCTGACACAGACCTCCAGGAAGAGGACAACACTGCATCCAGATCCACCAAGAGGGCCAGGCCACAGGCATCCACCTCAGCCGTCCTAAATGAAACACACCAGCAGCCACAAACCCTGCCTGGGGAAGAGGACAGGCAAGTGCCAACCCCCACAACAGCAAACACAGACCCAGCAGCAGCACCGCACATGTCACTAGTCGTGCCCACTGAAGGGACAGGCTCTGCTGCAAGCAGCACCCTGGGTGAAATCGCTGCCATAGCGGCAACCTCTGACAGTGAGGCAGGCAGCATCGAGGTCATCGATGAGGAAAGGCCCACTGCCCAGCCACATTCCCCCTGCACATCCCTAAACCCCCTGCAGGCGGATGCCACACAGGGGCAGTCGGAGGCCGAGGATTGGCCAGCCACCCCATCCCCCCAGCCTGAGGTGAGCAGCCCAATGGACATGCAAATGCCACTGGGCATGGGCCAGCGGAACCAGCAGACACTTGAAGATATAGTTACCCGCCAGCAGCAGCTATCCGCCCTCCTCAACGAACATGTTGCACAGTGTGGGGTGGCAAGGGATGGCATGGAGAGGTTGGCAGACCGAGTCACAGCTGCCATAGAGTCCTCCACAAAGGACATATGCACGGAACTCGCGGCTGTGCGCAATGTCCTCACAGAACTTGTTCAGACCATCAGGGACATGCGTCCAGATGTGCAGGCCGGACCCTCCTCATCAACCAGCTCGGCACAGAGAAGCCCCATCCGCAGATCAGGGCGCAATCTACGCAGCACGGGCAGGGGTGCCCCGGGGGCCAGGGGAGGGGATTCACATTAGTGGCTTGACAGTCGAGCAGGACTACTGCACACCCTGCTGCACAGACACTACCGCACCTTCGTAGGGATTCCAGGGTGGAGGGGGGAGGGGGTGTGTTGGGGTGTTCAGGGGGGAGGGGGGAGGGGGTGTGTTGGGGTGTTCAGGGGGGAGGGGGGAGGGGGTGTGTTGGGGTGTTCAGGGGGGAGGGGGGAGGGGGTGTGTTGGGGTGTTCAGGGGGGAGGGGGTGTGTTCAGGGGGAGGGGGGAGGGGGTGTGTTGGGGTGTTCAGGGGGGAGGGGGTGTGTTGGGGTGTTCAGAGGGGAGGGGGGAGGGGGTGTGTCACGACGTTTCATAGTTTCAATACACTTTTTTCTTTCCCAAAATGAAATGTGTGGACATTTTCATTGCATATGTGTGCTTTATTGGTGTACAGTCCACAGTGTGCATGTCCCAGAGACACACAGTGCCCCAAGTGCAGTCTTCATGTGATTCACACCAGCCGTGTGTGCTAGAAGCAGTGGTCGATGATACTTTGGCGCATTGCACGCCCCTCCTGTGCGTCGCCTTCCCAAAATGAAATGTGTGGACATTTTCATTGCATATGTGTGCTTTATTGGTGTACAGTCCACAGTGTGCATGTCCCAGAGACACACAGTGCCCCAAGTGCAGTCTCCATGTGATTCACACCAGCCGTGTGTGCTAGAAGCAGTGGTCGATGATACTTTGGCGCATTGCACGCCCCTCCTGTGCGTCGCCTCCTCCATGGGATGCCGCCCCATCTGCACCCTCCTCATCCTCATTGTCAGGTGGTTGCAGTTCTGCGTCAGGGGGCAGGGGCACATTCCGTCTGATGCACATATTGTGTAGCATGACACATGCCATGACGATCTTTGCCACCTTCTCATGGTGGTACAGGAGTGCCCCACCAGACCTGCTGAGGCTTCGGAACCGTGCCTTCAATAGGCCGAATGTCTGCTCTATGACCACACGAGTACGTGTATGTGCACGGTTGAAGTCCTCCTCGTGCTGGTTCTGCGGGTTCCGGACTGGTGTAAGGAGCCACCTCTTCAGGGGATAGCCTGCATCACTTGTATGTAGGCGAGAATGTATGTGTCAGTCATGTCGTCTGATCAAGAACATGATGTGCCACCATGGCTTGCATCCAACTGTTACTTCGGCTCACTTCTACATGCACTAATTGATTCACACAATGCAACCAGTATATGCTCATGGCTCTCATGGCCTGTTTTGCATGCCATCACCCAATGTATGCAGAGGGGTTGAGTGCATTGTGAGTGCCCATCCTCTGTCTCCGTTCTCTGTGTTGCTCACAGCCAGGTGGAGTATGCATCATTCCCCCCCCTTTCAGCCAGGTGGAGTATGCATCATTCCCCCCCTCCCCCTTTCAGCCAGGTGAAGTATGCATCATTCCCCCCCCCCTTTCAGCCAGGTGGAGTATGCATCATTCCCCCCCCCCCCTTCAGCCAGGTGGAGTATGCATCATTTCCCCCCCCCTTTTCAGCCAGGTGGAGTATGCATTGGTACGTCATTCACCTGCCCACTTCCATGACATTGGACTCACCGAGTAGCCAGGTTCTTGGGCCTGCATGTCGCTCCATGTAGCGTGGTATTGTGGAGTTCCTCAGGACCATAGAATCATGGGTTGATCCGGGGAATTGGGCACAAAATGTGTGATGATCTTGTTGGAGTCACAGACCATTTGCACGTTGATTGAGTGGAACTGTTTCCGGTTGCGGTACGGTACCTCCATGGCACGTGGAACCACCAATTCCACATGGGTGCAGTCGATGGCACCAATGCAACCGGGTATGCCGGCTAGTGCATGGAAACCCACTTTGGTGTTTGCAATGTCCTGGGCAGTCCGTGGTAATGAGATGTGGTCGTCTGTGTGCTTGAGGAGGGCATCGAGCACTTGGATGAGTGTTCGTGAGAATAATGGTTGTGAAATGCCATGCAAGTGCCCCACTGTGTGCTGGTAGGTGCCTGTGGCCAGGAAGTGGAGTACAGACACTACCTTCAGTAAGGGGGGATGGCGGTTGGAGTTTCTATCATGCTGACGATGTCGTTGTGTATCATGTCTACGATGGCGGTGATGGTGTCCCGGTCCAAACGGTACAGGGTGTGAATCTGCTCAGCAGTGAGGTTGAATGGATAGGCTCTGATGCGTGGGATTGGGGGCTGCCTGCGTGGTGGCACTGGCTGTGCTGGTGGGGCTTGCTGGGCCTGCCTTGCCCTCCTTCTCCTCCTGCATCTCCTCTGTGCTGCCTGTTGTTGTTGTTGCTGTTGTAGCACATGCATTGCTATCAGGTCCTCCAGCCCCAACATTGCTAGTCGTATTGGTATCATTGTGGAGTGTGACTGGGTGTGGGAAGGGGTGGGGTGTGCTCTTTTTGTACTTCCTGAGTCTGTATTGCCTTCACCTGTGCTGTTTCTGTGCACCTGTGGCAGCTGCATTCACTTTACATGGCCCTTTACGGTTGGTTCACGATGGCGTAATTAGCACCATGGCGGTAAGGTACTTAACGGGCTGGGTGATGGCGTTAGGTGCATGTCCGCTTGGGTCGGCATTTGCGTACCTTTCCGCCATGGCGCTAAGTACGGTGTGGCCGGTCGCGTGCGCGCACCCTTAGCGCAGTTAGCGGTAGCGTTAACTACGATGCCGCTAATGGCATCGTAGTTAACGGTCACGGGTCATGATCGGACCTGGCGGAAAACGATGGCGGTAACCATTTACCGCCATCGTTTTTCACTTAGCGCCAGGATCGTAATGAGGCCCGTTGTGTTCTTAGTTAATTTTAAGCCACACATGGAAGGCAGAGGCAGAAATGACATGGGATTCAGCAGAGTAGAGCATGCTCCAAAACTGATCAGATTCAAAATGAACAGATTTGGCATAGCCCCTTAAATATAAAGCATACAAGGCCCTGCAATTGGTCAACATGTGGCGGGCCGTTTCCACATGTGCATGGCATAGCTGACAGAGGCGAGCGTCTCTAGTGATCCCCATCCTAGCCCTGGAGTAAGCTAGTACCGGCAATAGATCAAAGAGTAGATGGAGTATAAATCTAGTAAGTGCCGGACATCGGACCGACACCAGATATTTGCCAGGGATGTCCCCAAATAAACCCTGTTGGGTGCAGGTTGCGTACTCGCGTGTCTCCGCCAATCTGCTGAGGGATGAGATCCGGTCAGCCATGCCAGATTTGGCCGTAAGCTTACTCAAAAATAAGGGGATATAACTCTTGTTGTGGCAAAATAAATTAATATCATAACAATGCGTGCCCACCGTGGCCTCCAATTCCCTAAACCATAGGCTTTTTTGTCAGCAATCGGTGGGTTCCATTGTGGAAAAAGCAGAGAAGGCGTAGCACTCAAATGATCTTTGATCTCTGCCCATAATTTACAGGCCGCGATTTTCCAGGCAGACAAAAGTGAGTGGAAGCCCAATTCAAGTCTTACAGCCTCCACGGGGACACAACTAGGAAGGGTCAAAATAGACCGAAGAATCTTGGCTGCCAATATCGGGAGCCATGAGAGAGCCTTACCTGGGAAGACCTCAAGAGCATACAAAATAGTGGCTATAGTAGACACCCTATATGCAATAACGAGTGCTTCGATAGGATGATTCTGGGCGGCCATAAGGACAGAAGTGGGGAGCCTTTTATTCGAAGGACCATGCAGTGTCGCTTGGTGAGTGGCTCCATCCGAGAAAGTCTTTACTGCCACATATTTGCCCGTGACGATTGAAGCCACCTGACAGTTCATGAATGTATGTGTAGGAGGCTCAGCAGCTACCATAGCCTGGGTCACCCTTAGAAGTGGAGGGGACCCTCTACCGGACTTAGTCCTACGCCTCTTCCTCGGGGGGACTCCAGGGTCAGCAAGGAGGGACCACTCAACATCAATAGCCTCCAGTGCTTGTTTGTGTGATCGGGCTGTTACTCTCAGCGAGGGGCCATGCAGGACCACCGGATTAGCGGTCACTTTTCTTGTGTGGCACAAAAACTGAAGGAACACTTGGTTTGGCAGGCCTAACTGGCACTGCCTTATCCAGACCGTTCTTTTACTCCTGTAATTTATTGTAAGACGTATCACTAAAAAGAGAGGGCATAGTTCTGTTGATCTAAGGTTCTTCTTGTCCGACAGTAGCGAGCTGAGCCGCAATACATTTTATTGAGGAATTATCCTCAGCCAGCTTGGAGCAAAGTAGAAATAGGGCATCAAGTTTGGCTAAAATCAGCTCCAAAGAGGAGGAGCCTGCGATCACCTGAGTCTCCCCAAGGGTACATTTGAGACTAACCTCTTGAGCAAATTCAGAATCTTCTCCTGTCGTGTCGGCATAGTATGAACCTTTCAGGTGAGACTAAATGCTCCAAATGTTTATTTGTTTTAATTTTATTATTTGTTATTAGTGCACAAGCACCTTTACAAATATTTCATTACATAGCTGTATAAAACAATATTCAAATATGCCTAAAACATACATTTCTAAAATCGTACAAAACAAAGGTAACACATTACAACTAATATAAAAACACAATGCTAAAATCCACCTGAATAGCATAAGCCTTCGTGATCCATTATATCATAAGCCCTAAATCAGGGTGAAGAGATTAAAAAATTAAATAAAGAACAACAAAATTAGTACAAAACCAAAACAGGAAGAAGACATGCAAGAAACAGAAGGAGGTAGTCACATAAGACTAATATTACATATTATACAAAATCTCATGGATCATTGAATTCAAAATAGGACATCCCTGAAAGGAAACTTTGTCTCATAGAAATCAGACAACTGTGCTCCAAATTAGTGGTGCCAGAAAGATTAGAGATCCCAGAGTTTGTTTGACTGCAGTCATGTGGAGTTAAGGAAGTTTGTTTCAGGTTTAGACAATGCTTCTAGAGGGATTGATTGTTATCAATCAGGAAGGAGCTTTGTAATAAAAATTGACCGGGTGGACCTAACATTGCTTTTGAATTGAGTTTGGACTTAACGCAGTAGAATTTGTGACTTTCGGGAGAATTTTCTTGAAAAATGCGGTCATTTTCTTTTGTGCAGAAGACAGTGGGCCTCATTACAAGTGCGGCGGTAAGGGGTTAACAGCACCGGTAAAGGTGCCGGAGCCGTCAACCCCTTCCCGCCACATTACGAGGTCCTTTAGCGGGTCCCGCTAAGGGCGCCTGGTAAATCCAGGCGCCCTTAGCGGGACCCGCTAAAGGCACCCAGCATGCTAACAACAGGCACGGTATTAACGGGCCCGTTGTTAGCATGGTCCCCATTCCCATTGAGCCTTATGGGGGCTCGAATGGGAATGGGGATGGGTTCCCTGAATGGGGAAATACCGGGTCCTCCAAGGTTGGAATGGCCCGGTATTTCCCCATTCAGGGAACCCGGACCCGGTATGTGGTAGGGGGTAGCCATGGCGCCATGGCTACCTCCAACCTCGTAATGACCCCCAGTGTTTATTTTTTCTCCAGATTTCATTTTTGAAATAGTTTGCTTGACTGCTTTTATGTTATTTAGTGCACAGGGGCCGCGTGCCTGCTCTGCAGCCTGGGTGAATACCCTGCGTGGGACAGGTTTAGAGGGGTTAGCTTTTCCTATAATGCATTCAGCCCACGCACCCAATAATAAACAGTACGCTTGCTCGAGTGGCCCAGAGTGCGTTCTGTCAGGGAGATGTAGTCACCGGAGGCCACCACAATACAGAAGATCCCTCCAGCCTTTTCTTCAAGATGGTCTCTGCGGGTCCTCTTATGGCTCACCTGTGGGAACCACTGCAAGGAATTCTGCAGTGGCTCTAGAGTAAAGACGGCTGCTAGGAGGAGAGCGGGGCCAGGAGGAAGGGGAGAAGAAAACGAGGGCAGAGCGGGGGCCAGGCAGGGGGCGGTCTGCACTCACCGCCCCGCTCACGCTGTGCTACCCACACTTACCCCAACACCCTCCACCCCCACTCACAATGATTACCTCAACTACGCCAGACACCGGCAGCCAAGCAGCCGGTCACAGCCTCATGCTGTCTCTGTCCTCAGTCCTCAGAGATGCGGAGCCCTGTTCAGAATGAACAATGGGCAAACCTGCAGGAGCGTTTGTGAGATCTGAGGAAAGGACCCTAGAGGAACATAACAGGAACACAACAGACCGCTGCTGACGAGACAGACCAATGCGAGCAGCCACTTCCGACTTAAAATTAATAAAAAAAGGTATCTTACCCCATGCAGTGGGTGAATTCAGTCTGCCGCACTCTGTTATAGTATTTGGATGCTGTTGTGACAATTAATATTCAAGTATGTTTTAATAATGTTAAATTGGGTAAACCTAACTCTCCAGCTTATAATTAGTGATAGCATGCACTAACCTTGTGTCGCTATGCTCTGCGGTATATTGGCAAATGAGCCTTCCAGAAAATGTATTTAGGCCATAATGGTCAACACCAAAATATTGGGTTGCGAGTAGATCTCCTGAAAGTGACATATTGTTCACTAAGAATGTATCATAATGAGCTCTCAAAATTAATAAAGGTATAACTTAACAGTGTAAAGAAATAGATCACCTACTGTGTAGTAGTAAACAGATGTCCTATCAGGAATCATCCGATGTGGCATCCACGGTCAATAAGCGTGCATGCGCTTTACTGCCACCGTATTAATGCGTCGGCAACTAGACAGTTAACTTAGATAGATGTAACGTGCACTGGACCTCACTCGTGCACATTTAAACCGTTTGAAAAGAACAAACTGTCAAGAGATACTATTATACTCATGGAACCTGTTAGTTGCTGCAATCTACGTTGAATTTTTAGAGTACTATGAGACTAAATGATGCTGAGTTATCAGGTCCTTAATCATTTAGGACCTGATAACTCAGCATATTTTGAGTACCCTGAATGCACTTTCCAACATGCAAGGATAGGAAAAGTTTTTGGGGGGATATTAATTTAGTCTAATATTACTCTAAAAATTCATAGTAGATTCTCAGCTCTTATTGAATTTTCTGACCAATTATCATGTTTCTAACTAACACAACCTCCAATTGACTGAATCTGTATTACAGATTGACAAAGTTTCACCCAATGGTGAGTTTTTCATTTTCTGGTTTCTGGTTATTGCCAGTCGTCTCCCCCCCCCCCTCCTTTTTTGCACGCATTAGATCATTGGCCATGGGAAATTCATCCATACAACATTCCGGGCGGGTAGGGGTCTAAATTAGTCCTAGTTTTATTGGTTACAATATTCACTAAGGTGAATCGAAATCCTTGCATGTTCTGGTATTTGGGTACCTCTCATATGTACTCTAGCCACAGTGATCACTCTAATTGCTATGTAGCACAATGACCGCACCAACTTGGTGATACGGATTGTATGATCTGTGTAATGTGCCAATAGTAACAGGATATGATTTTACATAATTTGGAACTTTATTTTTATCATGTTCCGTCTGTTAATCCTGCATACCCATCTCCTCTCTGGTATGTTATTCATTCATTTATTTATTGAATGCAATGCACATGTTTATATATTTTTCAATGTTAATCAATTCATGTGATCTGATTTATGTATTACTCAATGTCTAATGATAACTACATACATGTTTTATGGTATAATTTGTATCAATTGGCAGCCTTGATAAAGACAATGGGCCTCATTACGACCCTGGCGGTAAGGGATTACCGGTACCGGTAAGGGCACCGGTACCGGCAATCCCTTACCGCCCTATTCCAAGTTCCCTTTGCGGGTCCTCCCTTAACGCCTGGTTTTACCAGCCATTAAGGTCGGGACCCGCAAAGGGACCTTGGAGCTAATAACGGTACCGCAATTTGCAGTACTGTTATTTGTGCCTTCCCCATTCCCATTGAGCCCTATGGGGGCTCAAATGGGAATGGGGAAGGCCCTGGTGAATGGGGAATTACCGGTCCCGCCAACCTTGAAATGGGCCGGTAATTGCTCCATTCACCAGGGCTGAGTTGGCACGAGTTTGAAGGCAGCCATGCCGCAAATAGCGGCATGGTTACCGCCAAACTCGTAATGAGGCCCAATGTGTCGAAACACATGTTGGCTGTCATAACTGACATGTCCAACGGACTGCTCTGGAAATAATAAAGACATATTTTGCTAAGCACATGTGACTAATATTTCTATCTGTTGGCTTATTTACTGTGGTGAAGGGTAGAACCACTATAATAGATGTGCAGCTGGCACATAGATTGACCTTTGGTCAGGGTTTAGGACACTGGGATTCCAGTTCACCAGAATTTGGTAGTTTGCACTTCCTTTCCTGTTTGGCATTTGTTTGAATTTTGAACCTTTCCTTGCACAATAGATGAATCTATCCTGAACGGTCCCAGGCACATTTCCCTGCTGAAAGGCGCATTGAATCCTCTGAGTGAGTGTTGATTGCTCGCAAACAACTTAGCTCTTTGCATGCATTTCGTTAAGGGAGCTATCATGTCAGTTCCATATACTGAAGATTTACGTATTAAGGTAGGTACACAAAATGTATTTGCTCCTTTGTTGTATTGTACAGATACCCCAGCAAACCTTCTGGGTAAAGACCTCTTGAGTAAGTTACAAATGTCGATTGCTTTCACGGAGGAAGGTATAGTATGCTCGACTCCAGGTTTGTATCCGGTAAGGGAAGCAGCGCGTTTGCATGCATACTGTAGCGACAGCCTGATAAGGAGGGGTTCCTTTACATTCAACTTTGTTTCTTTATGGGGTAATGGATTTGTTGAGTTGGGTCACAGGGATCAGAAATCAGACATGGCGGGTACTGTTTTAATTTTTGTTTCAGGTTGTTGTGCATCAGGAAGGAACACCAGGCACCATTGTTACGATTCTCTTCGAGGCAACAGGGTGGTTCTCTCAGGCACACATGAGGAAGGCAGAGAATGGAACACAGAGCTGTGCATCGATCCAACCTTGTCGCTAAGGGACGTGTCTGACCAGCAATTGTTCAAAAACACTGAAGACACAGGAGAGATGGTTTTTGAG
The DNA here is from genome assembly GCF_040938575.1 of Ambystoma mexicanum. Lineage (NCBI taxonomy): Eukaryota > Metazoa > Chordata > Amphibia > Caudata > Ambystomatidae > Ambystoma > Ambystoma mexicanum. The sequence goes on along the minus strand of NC_090934.1, from coordinate 256,971,584 downwards.
ATTGGGGTACCTTGTCAGATAGTGATAGAGAAAAGGGAAGTACTACCACAGACCATGCTCATCATTAGAAATACATCACCACATTGGAAGGAGGATTTGGAAATGGTGCCAGACCATTTATGGACTAGCAATCCTCATGGTGCGGGGCTGCTAAAGAGTGTTGGAGCAGTGCGTATACAATTGAAACCTGGTGCGATATTACCACAAGTAAAGCAGTACCCCATGTCTAGAGAGACAAAGGGATTTATGAGACCATTATGGCATTGTTGAAGCAAGGCATAATACAATGCGGCCATCTATCCTGTGAAGAAAGCAAAGGGGTACAGTTGGAGGATGGTCCAGGATTTGCGCCCCCTCAATAATATTGTTGAGGCAGAATTTCCGGTGGTACCGAATCCGGTCACCATTCTGTGTAATATCCCTACTGGCCCAACCCACTTCACAGTGATTGATTTAAAAAATTCATTTTTCTCTGTCCCTTTACACTCCGATTCTCAGTACCTCACAGCCTTTACGTATCGTGGACAGAGGTTTGAGCACACAAGGTTGCCCCAGGGGTACTGTGAATCTCCGAGTGTCTTTCACAGGGTGGTTCAAATGGATTTGGGGAATTTACATGTGTACAATACAGTAATCCAGTACGTGGATGATTTGCTAGTCTGTAGCACGTCAGAGGAGCAGTGTCACAGAGATTCAATAACGCTCCTCACCCGGTGTGAGGAATTCACCCATCCGCACGGTGGGTGTGCGCTTGTCTGGGCTTTTTTGAAATTTTAAATTAAATAGAATGATGGTAGACCAACCTCATGGAAATGTGCGGGGCTAATCCACACACATTTTCCTATGCTCGCAGCACGACAAACGCATAGACGTGTGTGCACAGCCATGTCATATTTAGTCGGGATATGACAGCAGGAGTACATGATGCATCTCCAGAAGGGGGAGGACCAAACCTTCCCCTGCCATGATTAACTAACAAAGGCTCCATGGATCTGCACAGCTCTTTTGTTGGGCCCTGCAGCTGGTGGCAGAGATTAGCATACCAGTTAAAGGGTACTTCAAACAGGCCCATCTGGGGCCTGGCTGCAGAGGTTAACAAAGGAGGCCAGAAAACCCAACAACTTTTTTCATATGCAACTGTGTCAACCTGAAGCCAGCTCCTGCCCTCAGTATCGATGACAGGGAACTGTCATGTCTGGGACTGCGTGTTTACAGTAGTCAACCCCGCAGGGGGAGCCCATTTATAAGTACGAGAATGTGGTTTGCAGGAGCCAGAGAGTCTGGTCTTGCCACAGCTTCAAGGGAGACCTGACGCTTTAATCAGGAACCATTGAGAGATCCATTAACCAGAGAGACTCTTTGATCCACAACAGACAGGAAGGTGGATGGGACTTAGTATCACATGTTTTCACCCCTTTAACTTTCCTGTTGCAAAGCTCTCTGGTTATGTCCTCACACATACAGGAGAGTTTATGGTGACCCCAGCATTGGTTCATTAAGGTAGGTTTAGCCAACACCAATCACTGTGGCCCATTTGGCTTTCAAAGAGGGCTGAGCACCTCTTTTGGCAGATCATCTGAAGACTTCACAAGAAGTAGCAAGAATAAATCATCATTCGACCCTGGCTGAAGGTACAGTCTGCTTTACATCTTTCGCCAGTGAAGGAAGGCCAGGACCTCCAAAGAGGGAAGCAAGATCACTCCCCTAAATATCTCCCAGGGAACAGAGGGAGATACCAAATCCAAAGGACCCTCCGTTCTCCTTCCAGAACCGTTAACCATGCCAGCAAACAGTATGCCCTGCTAGGCTCTCCAGCAAGCTTCCTAAGTAGGAAGCGCCAGAAGGTCTGTGAACCTACAACCATGGACAAGGCCGCTGCCTGCAACACACACCACGGCTGTGGGCCGTCCACCTTAAAGGACACAAGTCCATTGAAGAAGCTGGGAGAACTGCCTCGATGAGCATCTACCGAAGTCTGCCTTAAAGGACATTTTCGAGCCAGTCGTGTTCCTTGAGCTGCAACTGACTGCAACGCTGACTGTTGTCAAGCTGCTGTCGCATAAAGACATCGGAGGCATATCGACCAGTGCTTCAGATCCGCCGATCGGCAATGAGACAACAATTCCTGACCCCGAGCCGCCGTGTAGGCCAGCCTACAGCCGTTAGTCCAGCTTCGCGCTTCGAACCGCCGGATATTAGCAGCTCACTCCCATCTTTAACTCTGTCACAAAAGCCTTCAAAGCGCCCTGAAGCCGACTCGACCTTGTTGCGCACCAAGAACTCCTACAGCAAAAGATACATTGTGGTTCTGTCCTCCTAGCCCTTCCCATTGCTCCCTTTGTGCAGAAGCCAAGTAACCTTAAACTGCTGCGGTTATTACCAATACCGACTACCGTCCTGTCAGTATTGTAATAAAATGCATGGTATCAAACAGTGAAGACATACAGTTCAAGGGTGTTTATTGAACTTCAATGGGTTGGAAAAGCAGCCATCTAAACCGAAATCTAAGGATGGGAGCAAGCTATGACCCTCAAAATAAAGATAAAACAGTCCTAGTAGTTTCTTCATCAAAATAAAAGGGCTGATACTAAAAAAAAAAATATATATATTTCTAATCCCTACTTCTAAACAACAAACAGTGTGGGAAATGATGTAGATAACAAAAGGTGTACCATGAAACAATATGTCAGGAAGACAGGATAGTTGGTTCACCTTCCCCATGTTTTCACCACGGGACAAGGCGGTACACTTGGGCTTGCTACACACTTCAGTTCGGCTAATCACAAGGGCACGGTTCCAGTTCATATATCAGCTCTCCGCAACCAAAAGTCTCTTGCTCAATCAAGGAAGGCTTCTCCATTGCAACACAAAAGTTCAACAAAAAGTGTTCAAAGTTCCTTTCCTCAGGAGTTTACTTTTCAATCAACAAAAGTCTTTTACTTCCACGTTGAGTCCCCCTCGACCGGGCTCAGACTCCCTTTTCACTTTACAATTTACCACAGGCCTCTCTCTGTCTGACTCAGGCCTCTGTATGGTTCCATTCTCAATTCACACAACTTTCACCTTTCTCTTCGAGTCCCTCTCTGTCGGGCTCAGACTCAGATTTATTTCACTACAAACCAAAGACTTTCAATTGTGCAAAGGATTTGACTTAAACCCTTGCAGGACCACTTCGATTCTCTTCCTCATAAATCATATTCACATTTCATACGTTTTGTTAGCAGGATACATTCAGGCAGAGACCTTTCGATTGTGCACCCATGCAGTGCCGGAACACTCTGCTACTTCGTATTGTGCGTTCACTTCTCAAAGTTCAGAAAACAATTATCAGCTTTCCCTTTTCATTCGTGTCTTTCATCAAACGCTTTTCCAATTCGACTTCATAGGACACTTAGTTGCCGCCCGTAACCTTCGTTCATACGCAGCCCGGTTTCACACAGTTGCCTTCAACTCACCGGCTGTATACAAGGTTTGGCTTGCGGCTTTGTTCATGGAGCCAAGGGCGATACCACAGCAGATGCACTTCTCCCCCTACTCGACTAATCAGGCAGGAGGGCCAAATGGTATCTCGGATTACAGGATTCTCTGGCCTCACTTCTCCACCTCACACGTGCTGCTTCAGAGTTTTTAACAGCCTAGCGATTACTTGTCAAATGGCCCAAGGGCATCTCCCTCCTTGGTTTCATTCTGCGACTTTCCACCTGGCTTCCTCGATTCAGCTGCAGTCTAGAATAGGCTGCTCCTTCATGTGCTCTGTCTCATTCCTTGCCTTGCTCGCAGTGTGCTCCCACGCTCTGCCTTTTACCCAGGTGGGGAAGGTAAAGAGGATTCAGGTTTGAGTTGTTCCAGGCAATTGCCTGACTCTGCCTGACCACGGCACTGGGACATGATCGAGTCGGTCTTAGCCCATTGTGTAAAGGGAATGTATATGTCATCTAGGAGGTGATTCTTTAACAGAGTTTTCCCTTTTCCCTATGGTGGCCCTTGGTGAATCATAGGCTTGATTTGACTGAAGGGGCAATATCATGCCACATGACCTATTTTCCAACAAGAATAACACATTTTGGATTTGGTACTGGAGAATGTCAATTCGCCTTTATTTACTAGATGGATTTTTGAGTCATGAATTCCAGTCCCATAAGGCACCCCGGAGTTGGTCTGAGTCAGGAGGATATAGTTTCAACTAGGGGCATGAGGGGATTCTGCTGACAATATCCCATGACAACTGAGGGGATGTCAGGTAGGGGTGTATCGGTACGGGAGGAATACCATGTCTCGCTCGAGGGCACGTCTCCCATAGACCCCAAGGACTCCCTGCCCAGGTGGTCCTCCCTCGCTCGTCTCCCCCCAGAGTTGGGATCCAAGAGCGATGGCCCTACCCTGGCCACCTGAACAAAGGAATCCTGGGGATAGCCTAGGAGAAACGCCTCAGATTTCTCACAGTATGCAGAGTGCATCACTTTTCCTTCTTTGAAACAGTCTGTCCTCTGCATCTCTTTACAGAGTGGGTTGTATTTTGTAGTGTTGCCAGAACTGTCTGTAGTGATATAATTAGATATCTTTATACAACCTTGACTGGCCAGTCCCTTCTATCATTGCGATTATTTATTATACTGACCACGCTCCTGCCAGTATCCCAAGTGAATCCCTTTTCCTTCTTTGAAACGGTCTATCTTCTGCATTCCTTTACAGGGTGGGTTGTATTTCGTATTGTTGCTAGAACTGTCTGCTGTGATAATATGGTAGATATTTTTATACAACCTTGACTGGACAGTACCTTTTATAATTGGGTAATAATTGTATTTTCGCTGTGTTGCAACTAACCAACGATCCACAACCTTTCGGAGATGAGGCTGCCGTTCCCTCCACGTTACCAAAATTGGACAAGGAGGTTTATAATTTGCTTGTGTTTCCAATCTGTTCAGATTCCTTCTGGTGTACTAGAACTGTGGGGCTGATTGATGGTTTAGAAACAGATATCCATACCGGACCATTGGTGCCCCGGAAGTTGATTCATCACACCCTGCTTGCGCAGAAGGGGTACAAAGTGGACGAAGAAGAATTGCAGTACTGCCAGACATAGGTAGTATATTTGGGGCAAGTGATATGATATAATCTGCCCTTTATAACGTGCCTGTACACAAGTGTTTCTAGGCGCGACAAGACAAGGAGGGGGGAAACAAAGAGAGGACAAAATAACGATCTTACTAGGCCTTGTGTCATTCAGATTTTGCAAGTGCAGGGAAAAAGAAAGGGGAGAAGTGCCAGGGGGGAGGGGAAGGGGGAAGTGCAGTTAACTCACAAGTGCAGCCAGCAGGTGGCTCATAAGTGCAGAGTGAAGGGACTGTAGGGTTGCAGATACAGACCCTTAAGTGCTAGGGAGCCTGGAGTAAGTTCAAGGGCAACTGGACATACAGCAGCCTGGCCCCGAGTTCAGAGGGGGACCAGTGTGCGGAGCAGTCAGGTGCATCAGCAGGTGAGTGGAAGAGAGAAAGCGGAAGCAAAAAGGAAGGTCTTGAGTTGCTTCCAAAACCACAGGTGGTACTGCTCAAGTTTGAGAAAGGCAGGGAGGCTGTTCCAGAGGGAGGCCTCAGCCGAGAGGATAGATCTGCCTCCAACTCTCTGCTTGGAGAAGCGTCTGACCCTTAGAGTTGGAAGGGGATGAGCAGAGAGCTCGAGAAGGACGATGTTTTGGAAGAGAAAGCTGGAGGTATAGCAGTCCCAGGCCCCAGAAAGCCTTGTGGACGATACAGAGTGTCTTGTACTTGATCCTTGCAGCTTTGGAGAGCCAGTGAAGATATTTCAGAGCTGGAGAGATACGATCCCTGGGCTTGAGACCAAGGACAAGTCTCGCATTCCCATTCTGAATAAGTTGTAAGGGTCGAAGAGTAGATGCAGGAAGATTTAGAAAGAGGCTGTTGCAATAGTCCAGCCTAGAGAGGACCAGAGCGCTGGAGACAGTGAGCTTCTGGGGGAAACTGAGAAAAGGAAGAATACTCCTGAGGAGGACTGATAGTTTGACTTCTTAGAGACGTCAGAGATGTGAGGAGAGAAGGAGAGGGTGGAGTCAAAGATGATATCAAGGTTCTTAGAATCACCGGAAGGAGCAGGAAGAGGGCCCAGAGTGGGCGGCCAGAGAGAGAGAGGAAAGGAGGGAGCAAGTGTCCCAATGAGGAGGATCTCGGTCTTACTGGCATTAAGGCAGAGGTCTTTGGCAGCATACCATTCCTGAAATGCGGCCAGACAAGCTGGTATGAGAGAAGAAGCAGAGGTGGCTGAGGGGAGCCTGAAATAGAGCTGAGTGTCATCTGCATAACATTGAAAATTGGAGCAGAAAGTAGCAATGTGGTGTGCAAGAGGTGCCAGGTAGTGGTTGAAGAGCCAGGGAGAGAGGTCAGACCCATGGGGAACACCACAAGTAGAGAGTGAGATAGAAGAGAGGAAATACCCCAGTTGGACCCAAGAGGTTCGGTCAGTGAGAAAGGAGGTCAACCAGGCCAGGGCCTGATCAGTAATACAAAGGTTGTCATGGAGGCAATTGAGCAGGATGGTATTGTTGACCATATCACCTGCAGGAAGGATGGCAATGCCAGAGGGACCCACTGCAGTTCAGAATACGCCTCAGCCAGGCACAGTGAAACAAATGCAGCAATTTCAGGGGCTCTGTAAGTATTGTAGATCATGGATCTTTGACTACTCTAGTTACGTGAGGCCCTTACAGCAGGGTTTTAAGCAAGTTCAGAGGGTGAAGGGTCCGATAGAAGGGTCTGAAGAAATGGTAACTTGCTTTCGGGAACTCAAGGCGGTGCTCAGCAATGCTCCGGTCTTGGCATCCCCAGCAGACATCACTAAGTCACAAACATTTATCGTACTATAGCGGACTCCTAGACTCAGTGATGCAAGGACAGTTCACTTGTGAGCAAGCTTGAGCAGCAGCGGCGGCTTTTGCAATTCAAAGGTCTTCAACCATTACCATGGGTTGTCCGGTGACAATATATGTGGAGCATGCGATCTTGGAAAATTCCAAGTCGACTTTGACGACGCAAAGAGTTTTGTGATACAAGGGCATTCTATCAAACGCATCGATACATCCCGTACAATGTCACTTAGTCAATCCTGTGACATTTGTAGCTGAGCTAGTAAAACCTGATGACATTGTTCATGATTGTGCAACCTATTAGGGGGAAGAGAGGACAGATGTTAAAGAGGTTGCCTTGGAGGGAGGGGAGGTACATTTTGTCGATGGGTCTTCAACAATTAATCAGGACACTGGTGAGAGGCATATGGGTACAGTCGTTGTGGGCCTTGTGGATGGGGGATACCAGGTCAGAATGAAGAAATGGTTGCCTTTGCATTACTCTGCGCAAGCGGCAGAACTAGTGGCACTTATAAAGGTGCTAGAAATTAGTGAGGGGAAGGCAGTCACTATTAATTCTGACTCTGCGTATGTAACCTCCACTGTACATTCAGGGTTATCAAGGTGACAGAGAAGAGGGTTCAGGAGGTCTGGCATGACCCCTGTACAGCATGCTGCGCTGCTATCTAGACTAATCAAAGCGTTAGCCCTGTCCGCAGAGGTGGACATAGTTAAATGCGCTGCGCACACAAACCATACTAATCCAACATCCCTTCGGAATGATGCCGCATACAAGGTGGCGAAGGAAGACGAGTACTTACCATTTACAGATTCACGGAAAATGGGCACCATATCCCAGCAGGTATAGTTGCCAGCTCCATACATCATAGTCCTGGTACTTCAAATCATAGAGATGCAAGGAAAAGCCCCTAGAGAAGAACAGGAGCTCTGGAAAAAGAGTGGATGTGTTCTCTCACGCATGGAATTGCTGTGGAGACAAGAGTTAATGGGGAAGGTAATGATACCTGTAGAGCTGCTCCTTATGGCTCTGGAGCAACTACCTTAGCCGTTCCACACTTCTCAATGACAAATTGCAGCAGACCTCCAGTAGGAATGGTTCATACAGAGCGTCCAGGAACAGGTAAGTAGATTCATAGGAAATTGTGTAGTTTGTAAATAATTAAATCCTGAAAACACCATGAGGTCAGTAAGGGGAGTCTTGCCTAGGCCCTCAGGGCCATTTAGGGAGCTCCACATACATTTTGTGGACATGCTAACAAGATGTAACAATTATTGGTATCTCATTGTAATTGTTTGTCCATTCTCCCAGTGGCTTGAGGTTGGTCCCTGCATACATCCTGATGCTGTCTTCAGCAACATTTCTGGTGGGAGAGGTATTTCCACAGTGGGGAATTTATGAGATCCTAAAATCCGACAATGGAACCCACTTTTTTAATGCCTTGTTCGCAGAAATTACTTTGTTTTGGGAACCAAGCACAGGTTATGTTCAGTATACCACCCGCAATGGTCCTTAAGGCCCAGCTGGCCAAAATATGCAATGATTTAAGAAAGTCATTGTATTACTGCTTTCCTTTAGCACTGTTTTATTTGAGAAATCAGTCAGGAAAATAGCAGCAGGATAGTCAAAAATGTTGCAGGCATATAACTGACCAATGGCAAAAAATAAAATGTCTTGGTATTTATGTAGAGAAATCCGTTGTCGCAAGTTGCCCTTTTGTATTGTGCCTGCCCAATAATCGAGGAATTGTGTAAATGATGCTAAGGTCAACAAATTGTGCCAAAAACCCTTTATGTGTAATGTGCCCAGTAGTGCTCTGAAGGTAGTAAAGCAAATAAGATTCCACTAGTGATACATTTTTTCAATATTTTATTACTTCCTTATATTCAGATTCCATTTTTCTTTTTTATGTTCCGTTTTTAACTGTACAAATGTGGCTCCTTTGATTGTTTACAGGTTTTGTACTGCTTTCACCTTGTGGGTGTTTATTGTACTCTTCAAAGTTGAAAATGTTAAATCATTTGATAGCCTGAGCAATGTTTAAATTCCTCTTCATTTACTTTCCTCAAATTGTTCCGTTTTCTTTGTTAGCTATATATTTCCTCATATATGCTTCCTCTCATATATATTTCCTCTACACGTGTTTCACAGTCCTGTATGGAGGGCTCTTCAGGAGGAAACAATGGGTACCTATTTGTTTGATTCAATCAATTTTTGAATTGAATTTGAGATAGCCATAGGTGCATGTAGCTATGTAGCTCCTTTGGGGGTGGAGGGGATTCCCTGGTCAGGTGAAAAGAGCCCCTTCTGATTTTTATGTCAGCTGCTGCAGTCTACTGCCAGTTACTTCTGCAGATCCTGTTAGGATGAGGAAAATAGCACCACCTCAGCCCTCACGAGATCGTGACGGGGCGTAGACTACACACACCTCTCTCATCGGCACGCAATGCATCAGATGCACACAAGACCGCAGCTGTACTAGGTGAGGAGTTTAGGGAGTACCTTAGGGCTTTAACCAAGAGTGTCAAGATTATATATTGACAGGTTGTTTCTTTTCACCAACAGTTTACAGGAGAAAGCGGCAAGGAAACAGACGATCAGCACAAGCAACAACTGCTCCCGGGAGACCAAATTTACACCCGGACCTTCATACGCTGCTGGATTGAGCAGCGTTTCCATGTGACACACTGGGTTATTTATGCGACTCAAACTGCTTTGAAGGTGGAGGACAACAAGAGCTATATCCACTCCAGTGACACACAAGGGGATACTGGTACCCCTCCACCGGCACAGGGGTAGGAGCAGGCTTAAAGTTAAGTATGCCCTAAGGAGCTGCAGTTCATTCCAGTGGAAAAGAGGGGTGCGAACGGAAATCTAGGAATTTAATTTCTTTGTTTAGAAAAGTAAGAAAATATTTGAATTCATGATGTACATCAGGTTGAGTGTTCATATGTTATTTGTGTTTCTTTTGTCATCATGTTGGAAGATGGCAATAAGTGTAAATGTAAAAGGTTTACATTCATATGGTTTTCCAGAACCTGAGGATATATTGCTAAGGTCGAAGAGAAATATTGATGTGGATTTTTTGGATGATGAAATAGATCCCACAGTAGATGCACATGGCTTTGCAACAGATAATGTGTTGTACAGCCACATGAGGAAAGTTGGGAGAGAGGTTGTTAGAATTGTGCTACATTTACTCTCTGATCCCCCATGCTTCTGGTGTCCTTAGGGTGTTTATCCCAAATGAAGCTGAGTAGCAGACACAATGTGCCTAGTTTACCTAGCATTGTGAAGGGTCCAAGGGCAGGTTAAAGGGCAATCAGTCACAGCATCCATTTTACCTATCAATGAAGACTTTTCAGCCATAGATCGTAAAGAGCCGAAGAATGTTCGGTGTACACAAAGAGCCCAATTGAGAAGGGGTGGCACGGGTACATTGAGAATGTGGAAATTTGCAGCATCCGACGTGGCTCAAGGACCCAGAAAAACCTATTAAGATACAGATGCTTTCCCATTTTTCTCTGTGCTTTAAGGGCAATGGCACGGTGCACGCTTCACATCACCGATCTGGCTGGAGGTACAGCTGCCTTTTTGGACATTTTGTGGACATGTGGATTATATGCCTATAGGCAGCCTCCAGCCTGGTGAGGTGTGTGCGATCTCACTACACTCCTTGTGCCCATCTTTGTTATCCCCAAGGAACATTTGGTCCTGGCCTGCCCATACCCAAAGTCACACCTGTGTCCCGTGTGTCTCCTTCATCATCCCATATGGACAAATCAATGACTTTATTCAACGACGGGAAGCAGGAACTATTAGAACTGACTAAACATTCTAACTACCTTTCGGCTGCATCATCGAAGGCTTTAATGGATGTTCCTGAGCAGTACCGACTGTTTAATCACACACAAACATTTTTCTCCTCTCTCCTAGTGCCCAAACCACAGTGTGCCCAATTAGCCTCTCTGTGCAAGTTGAATTTAGAAGTGTACCCAATAGCCTCCCTGTGAATAGATGAATTTAGAAGAGTGCCCAATAGCCTCACTGTGGAAAGCTGAATTTAGAAGTGTGCCCAATTACATCTCTGTGAAAGTTGAATTTAGAAGTGTACCCAATAGCCTCCCTGTGAATAGATGAATTTAGAAGAGTGCCCAATAGCCTCCCTGTGAATAGATGAATTTATAAGAGTGCCCAATAGCCTCACTGTGAAAGTTGAATTTAGAAGTATGCCTAATAGCCTATCTGTGAAAGTTGAATTTAGAAGAGTGCCCAATAGCTTCACTGTGGAAAGCTGAATTTAGAAGTGTGCCCAATAGCCTCTCTGTGAAAGTTGAATTCAGAAGTGTGCCCAATAACCTCTCTGTGAAAGTTGAATTTAGAAGTGTACCCAATAGCCTCCCTGTGAATAGATGAATTTAGAAGAGTGCCCAATAGCCTCACTGTGGAAAGCTGAATTTAGAAGTGTGCCCGATAGCCTCTCTGTGAAAGTTGAATTTAGAAGTGTACTTCTCGGTGAAAATTGACTTTGAAGTGCATTTGGAAGCTGAATTCAGAAGTGTACCCAATAGCCTCTCTGTGAAAAGTTGAATTCAGAAGTACAATTAGTTGCATTTAGAAGTGTGCCAAATAGCCTCTCTGTGCAAGTTGAATTTAGAAGTGTGCCCAATAGCCTCTCTGTGAAAGTTAAATTTAGAAGTTTACTCAATAACCTCTCTGTGAATTTTAGAATCATGCCCAATAGCCTCTCTATGAATTAGAAGTCTCTGAAAGGGCATGTAAACCATCACATCTCACCAACACGCTTACTCTCTCCTTACATCACCACTCAACTAGAACACAGAGATACTATGACACCATTCGGTATAACTGTTCTCATATCAACATCCGCCGCTCACTCCACATCACTCTAAATAATCAATGCTGGTTACACACCCCCCAGCGAGGCGTTCTCCTCAGGCTTAACGCAGCCACATCCGATCTGGATAAATCCTGCCAGAACGAACACATACTCCTGACCTCTAAACCACCACACCTACCGCTAGAAAGCAGCTATTACACGATACCGCATGAGCTGAACACATACCCGGTGCTCACACGCACCTTTTGACTCTATCTACTCTCTCTACTGATATGAACTTCGGTTCCCAAGGGCGTTCCACCTACCAGCGCCTTCAGACCATACCAATGGTATATAAGGCGCTATATAAATGCAAAATAACATAACAGTAAATGCCAAGTGGCTCCAGGTGACCAGGTATGAACTTCTGTTTATTAATTCATCGGAGTCAGCGTTCATTGCCATCAAAGAAAAGCTGCAGGCCCTGAGGCTCATGACTTTACAAAATCAATACATCCTCGACTTCCTCACTACCATGGAGGGAGGGGTTTGTCAAAAGATAGGGCGCACATGCTGCACATTTGTGCCTCACAATGATTCAGAGAATGGGTCCCTGACACATACTGTCACTGCCTTAAACAAGCTCAGAGTGATTATGGAAAATGAGGCACGAATAACAAATGACCCATGGCTAGATTTGCTTTTCTCTTGGGTGCCGACTTGGATAAGCCTTATGTAAAAATTCTCCTACCTAATTTTGTCTCGTTTCGTATTATTTTTTGCTCTTGGCAAATGCTCGTACGATGTTCTGCTCAAGTACCAAAAGCAGCTGCCATGATGGCTGTGACCCTGTCAAAACCCTTTTTTGTGTCCTCTAACAAGTTGGGATGATTGTGTGGAGCAGCGGGTAGATTGCGGAAATGGTGAGGGGGAAAAGTTGGGTTTGTTCAGCGGAGGATGCCCATATTGGGACCGGTATGAAAGACGATTGTAGGGTTGTTCCACAAAATGATTTGTAAGTTAACATTTTAACTAAAGGGGGGAATGTTGCATGGTCAGGAGAGGTCTCAGTGAAGAAGACGAGTTCATGTTGTGCGTGCCATATTTGTGACTGGGGGTGTGGCGAACTGGGCGCAATATTGCAATATCATATATATCCAGTGTAGTTAAATGTGAATGGGATATGTTACTTTTTGTTTGAAGTTGATACATATTAGATTTGCATGTGCATGGAACAATAAAATGATAAAACCGCAAAATGAAATACAAACATGATTTAGACATAACGTGCTATTGAGTGCACAGAAGCTGGCCATGAGGCGTTTCCTAATGCGCATACAGGAAAGGGAAGCCTGTCCTTTAGAACCCACTGTAAAGGAGAGATATTTATTAAACATGCATGCACACTGAGGAACATACAAAGGAATGCATAAATCTGTACGTAGTGAGCTTTTATGAATTCATTTAGACTCTGCAGCCAGCAGCTCGTGCAGTGAATTTCAGCTGGCTGGGAAAATCTAAGTCTGCAGGATTGATGGTTAAAGGAGGAACAATGATTAATCAAGCAGATGGGCAGATGTTGAAAAGGACACACTGTTCATGGTTTGGTAGTCTCACAGGAGGTAGATGTAATCTCTTTAAGTAAGTGCATTGAGGTTTTGCAGAGGGACACGGCTATTTGTTTTGATCAGCAATAAAACATGGGGTGAAGTAATGCTCGAGGCAAAAGTGATCAATACGCAGGCGTTTCAATGGTATTCTGAGACGTGCTGTGTGTGTTGGAATGGCAGTCATTTAGATTACAATGTTCCAATGGCGCCAGTAAGCTCGGGCAGATGAGTTAGTGATTGCCAGCTCAAAGAGTACCTGTTTCTTCAGCCTTCCTCATGTTACCTGAAGTATTCATGCAAATCATGTGCAATTGCGATTAAGGTTAAAGGACTCAGGCCATTTGTTACTAGTAATGAATTATGTTTGCACACACATTTTTAACTGAGTGATGATGTCATGACCTATAACCAACGAATCCCAAGAAGGGGTGTGCTATGAATACGATCTGAAGATGGTAGTTAAGATAACAAGTGGCCAATGAGACTGGAAGAATTGTAGAAAGATGGGATTTCTTTCTAGAGGTGTTGTCCAATCGCATGTCAGGGGTAGATTTTAATAAAATATATGGGAGTGTTTACTGTTGCAAAAATGTATATAATGTGTCACCTTTAGTGGTTCAGGGAGACCTTGGTTAGTTTGACTCCATAGGGTCATCTAGCTGCTCCCAGGATGATTGTACATAAACTTGCTTTAAGTACAAACGTGCATTCGCTTCTTAAGTGGTGGGCCTGCTTGGGGAAAGTGATTAGGGGCCCATCCATACACTGACCAATGCCAGTTTAAGATTCCAGAAAAAAGAAGAGGGCATCAAGTTCCAGGTTACTCTCTGAAACTCGAGTTCCTCTACTTAAAATATCGTTAGATTTGTGCATAATGCTTGATCTCCTTTGAGAATGGTAAGTGACGGTTTGTCTCAATGCCTGGAGCCTGGAGGTTGTTGTCTGACTGCTACCGCAACATCCTTCAATGAAGTTAATGCTTAAAGGAGGAGTTTTGACAAATTATAAGCTCCCAATCAGCATCCAAACGACTACTTAGCAGGATAATGAAAAGCATATAAATCTATAAGAGAAACAAACTTCAAACCCATAGCTTTTAATTTGCGGGCTAAGGCACCTCTAAAAGGCCTTCATCAGATGGAGATCCATATGGACATTCTTGAACCTTCAGTGTCATCCAGCCTATACGAACCATTTCCCTTATCTGAATTACTAAGACTCAGATCGAGATTTTAAGGTAATTCACGGACAGAGCAGGAAATAAAGATTTGGTGAGGAGCTAAACACAGCTCCTTGGGGATCAGGCATTGCACAGTAAGAAGTAGCTACCTCAGGAAAAATAGATTTAGCATGCTGGAAATCTATAAATTACATGTCAACTATAACCTTTTGTCTGACCTACTGTACTTGAGAGATCTTGGAGATGTGCCTTATGCTCTTTGTGTCACCTTCTCAAAAATCCAGAGTTAAAGTCAAATAGTTGTTTGTATGGCATTAGTTGGCTCCGGCAGTCAAAAGTAGATCATGTTGGTGTCAAGATAACCAGGCACGTCCAGGACATGTTATGCTATTTTTAGTATCACTTGTAACACGCACATTCACCCGAAAGGCATCATGGAGCGAGGATATCAAGGTAAAAGGCCATGCAGAGTACTAAAAAAGGAGCATTTTCAAAATCCACCTAAATTGAAGGTGGTTCTCCATCCCTCTCATCTCGGAAGTTAGACCATTCCACTCCTTTGCAGCAGCAAAGGAAAAGGCACGTCCTCCCACTCGCACAAGCGGAATTTTAGGAATCACCAACAAATTGGCTTTGCCCGAACAGAGCAATCGACCCGGAATATAAGGATGGAATTTATCTCCAAGATATTCAGCTCCCTGGCTATAAAAGGCCTGATGAACCAAACGCATGGACGAACTTGATTCTTTGGCCCACTGGGAGCCAATGCAAAGCCCGAAGCAAAGGACTGATATGTGCTCCATAAGGGGAGTTGGTAGCCACCCGAGCTGCCAGATTCTACAACAGCTGCAGGCAGTGGATAGGGCCGACTGGTTGAGCCAAATAAAAGGGCATTGCAGTAGTCAATATGACTAGTGAGAAGCGATGCCAATACAAGCGGGTGCAGATGACATGGGAAAAAGGGAAGCCCTTTTCAGAGCACTCCCAGGAGGAAGTGCCTCGTTTTGCACAGTGCACTCAATTGCGGGGTCAGAGGTAATGAGGAGAGGAGTACTCCAAAATTTCTAACAACTGTCACAGGAATAGGAAGATCGCCAAACGTGGGGGCCAAAGAGAAGATGTCCACATACCAGAACCAGACGGGCAACACACCACCATGACTTCCGTCTTGTCCCTGTTCAGCTTAAGCCAGTTCACACTCACCGCTCCTCCACCACCGACAAACCCCCCCGCAGCCCTGACGACGACCCAGCCTGGTCCAGATCTAATCGGACCAGAATCTGGGTGTCGTCGGCATATGAGTAGCATTAGAAGCCATTGGAACAGATAAGGCGGACCAGCGGTTGTCCATAGATAACAAAGAGCATGGGAGACCAGGCTGAGCCCTGGGGAACACCGCAAGTAAGTGCCTGTGAGGATGATAAGAAAGGTGATAAAAGCAGTGATTGACTCCTATCAATTAGGAATTAGATAAACCAGGCCAGGACGTGACCAGAGAGGCCTGCTGCTGTGAGCCGGGACAGCAAGACGGGAGTGGTCGACAGTGTCGCAGCCCGCCGACACATCTAATAAAATCAGGGTGCCCCCACCTCCCCAGTCAACCAGCATGGTCAAAACATAAACCACAGACAGCAGGACACTCTCAGTGCCACGCCCCGGTCAGAACCTCGACTGAAAGGAGTAAAAAAAAAAAAAAAAAAAATTTGCACCGTTTCCAGAAAAGAAGATAGAAGAGAGGACACTAGGGATTCAGGAAGTTTCATATAACATAGAAACAATAAGAGTTTGACAGTTCCCAGCACTCCATGCATTGAAGTTATCATGACATGACAGATCATGCATGCCAAAAAGGAGATTTAGATACACAAATCTCTCATAGAAGGCTCACTAAGAGCCAAGTTCTCTCTCCAGTTGGAAACCTCAAGATCTTTCGGATTTTCTGGTGGCAACTAACTTGGAAATTAGCCTGCAAGTGACAGTGCCATCAGTCACTCAAAAAATAGCTCTTATTACTATCACCAATGTTTTCCAGTGTATAGAAGGTACGGGTTATAAATGCAAGGACACCGGGAGGAGAGGGTAATGAATATAAGTATGGAGAGGGATCTGAGGTTTGTGGAAGGAGCATGTTTACATTTCATGAAGCAGTTTCTGAGAGTTGTGTAGAGGGGTCGATTGCTGTCTCTTGATGTCTACTTGCTGAGTACCAGCAACACAAAATGAGAACTCAAAGCAACATTAGTTATTTCACTGCAGAAAATAAATCTCATGCGAACCAAATTGTGTGACTAATTATAGTCCTATATTTAATTATGTATCCAGAGTGAATGGAATGTGTAGCCTGTGAAGAATTTAATTCATTGGGAGTCATTACAAATTTCCCGCCGGTAATTCCGGCAGGATACCAGGAAACTGAGCATACAGTTACCGGCAACAGTGTTAAACCCCATTCCATAGGACTCCCTGGAGGGAAGTGGCAGTAATTCTGGCATTTATTTGCCGGTGGGGGGAACTGATTTAACTCCAGCTCTTTGATGGAGGTAAATCAGTGTCCCACCGCAAACTTGTGTTTTGCCAGTCCGGGAAAATTGCCAGTGCCAGAATTACCAGCAATCTTCCCGGACCTGCAAACAAGTAATGACCCCCATTGTGTCCAATGACATTGTGAAATCTGCACAGGTTCAATTTCGTCATGCATTGAATGAAATCAGGGATTGTTTCTCTTCAGGATGACCACATTGATAAATCCATCCTTTTGGACATCTCTGCTGCCTCCAACAAGGAAGATCCCACTGTCCTGCATAGAATAGAGCTGAAAAGAGTTCCTAATTGCACACAACTTTGGATAAGGTCCTCCTGCATGATGAAATAATCATTACACCAACTTTTTTTGTCTTCTACTAATCTAAGCAAAAATTCTATATATGCTTGTATTCCTCTCATTGGTTTGCATTATTTTTCCTTCTTTTAATATGATTGTTCTCCACTCCCCTGAAAACGCTGATCCACTTATATGGTCTTTTTTCCATGAAGATAACTTCTTCCACACCCAACTCTGAATTGCCCATTGCCACGAGGTCCTCTCTTCCTCATTCCAATTCCTACTCTATGAAGGCCATCTGCCTTCCGACAAAACCCTTTCCAAGAATCTTTTTATTTTTTTGACGCTTCCCCATCATAGCCCTGCATAGTAAACATCTGACCAGTCCCATAATCATCCTTCCTTTATGTCCTTCCGGACAGTGAACCTGGGATATGCCTGCTGGTCTCCTCCCTTCCTGAAGATTCTGACCCCACTGCTGGGCTTTGTGGGTTTGTGAATCCTGTTTGTGAGTGCCCCCTCAGTCCATCCTGGGCTTGGACTTCAAAAGGGGAGGGCAGTCTCAGGCTGGGTGAGTATTGGGCATCATTGAGTCTCTGCTGGGATGAGAATCAGGTATGCTCAGGCTTGAGGGTGGCTGCAGCCATAAATTGTCCTTTTGTTGACGAGCATTTTTTGTTGGATTTCTTGCTGAAAAATCTAATCGAAATGTATATGGGGTTGAGGGGGGAAAAGGGTATAAAGGAGGGGCGAGGGGCTAACAGCACAGGGAAATTGAGGGTTTGTGAGGCCCCCCCAAAATAATAAAATACATGTCAATGAGTTTTTTCAATTGATTGTCAGTGAAAACCCAATAAAAAAATAAAAGTCAGTAAAATGATATAGAACCAGCTGCAGCAGCAAGCCACACAGCTGGTCTCTTGCTTCCAGAAACGTGGACCCTGCTGCTGGGCTTCAGAGGTCTAAGTCTTCTGTTTGTATCCCCTCAGTCCCTGCTGGACTTGTACTTCAGGAGAGGAATGAAGCCAGAGGCCTGGTAACTAGGGGACACACCATGAGCTGGGAGGAGCTCCATGGGCGCCCAGGTTTGAGGCTGGCTGCAAAGGACTCTCCCTGGACCCCAAAAAGGCAGGGCACTCCGAGTGGTCGAAGTCAACGGAGGGTGAAGTGCTACATTATGATATGTGGACCGCAGACACCCCTCACAGGAGCCTCTATGTCACATCGAGTAGGAAAGAATTGGACTGCAGCCATGATGTTATTCTCTAGAACACGTGTAAATGGCCCCTATTCTCTTTATGTGCCCACTCAAGTTTGAAAACAAGGTTTCTTGCAGTTCTGTTGGAATTCCCAGGATCCTTGGTGGTGGTGCCCCATGTTTCAGCAGTGGCAGCTTGAAAATGGCAAAGGGGGTGAGCGACATTTTGGGGATTCACAGGACAGTAGACAGATTGCCGGTGCTGCTGGGATAACCCTGTCTCTGTCCCAGCCCCTCAATTGACGGAAGAAAGCTGCATAGGAATGTGTTGATGGCAGACACTCCTCCAAGGAGCCTTAAGCTCACAGTGAGCAGGAATACTGCTACTGTGTTCCTCTCCTCTCTAAACAGATTCGTTCTGTCTTTTTTGCTCCTTAGCGCTTGGGGACACTATTCACGAAGTAATTTTGTACACATCCTCTTGTACACTGTACCTATAGCATCACTACCTCATTTGAGAAGAATCTCTTTTTCAATTCGTTTGAGTCCCACTTCCCGGACAGAGATCCAGCCCTTTGAAGGTATGAACCCATAAGCCATATTTTTAACATCTAGTGAAATCTTAATCAATACCATTTGTTCCTAACTTTAGATATAATCTGTCTCTTTCACCTTTTGAGTGTAGGCTACAGCATGTGTTTTTAATTGCTGAGTATACCGGACCAACGGTACCATTTTCAATTCCACAGGCAGCCGTATTTATCACCCGTCGCTGAATCCACCACGGGTCAAGTAACACACCCCAGGAATTCCAATGCAGGCACTACAGGTAAACCATTAAGCCACTTACTGCCACCTAGCAGACACAGATACTTTAGTCTACATGATAAACTCTGGCTATTGATCTCTTCTTCTCTCCCATACCAGAGCGACTCCCGTAGTCCTAAACCAACATATGTAGATATCAGCACAGCCGCACCATAGGAACCCTGCGATTCCGGAAACAAGGTCACACCTCTCACACACCCCTGTCTGAATTTCATGGTGAGTATAAAGGTGACCTTTTTGTATATATATTTTGTAGCACATGTCTAGACTGTTCCTTTAGGAATAAGTAATTACAGTTGTGTCTTCCACGCAATATTGACACATCTCTGCATCTTTTTCTCTCCGTCTCTCCTTCTCTTTTGCATTTCCTAGGAGACTGTGGTCCTTCTTTTTTTCCCCAAAGAAGGCTGAATTTAGATGCCGCCAATTCCGGCCAGCCGAAACGTTCTACATCGCTTCCCAAAACCACATTTTTTCTCTTGTGCAAATAGCTTGTGGTTTATTACTTTAGGAAGGTCTGTTTATATTAGTACTTTGCAACGTTGGCAAATTTGGCAAGTTAACAAAACAAGACATGATCAGATTCTGATCATGCACATACACACAACTATTACATCCACAGCTGCAACTAGTTAGATGATCCAATTCTAACCTATGTGTATCATTGTTGATTCACCTAAGCTGTGGATATAAATGCCTAACTAAATGTGTATTTCTTTGCATTCTTTCATCACAACTTTTTTATGTGACTATCTAAATGTTTTTTGTGCAATAATTTTCCCTTTTGTAATCAATTGTTCTCTATTTATTTGCCTTCATATGTATTCATTGTTGATATGATATGTGTTGGCAATAAAATTAGGCACTTCGAAGACACACCTGTACATTTTTCTTTCTTCTTTCTGATGACTAGTTTGAGCATTCGGAACTGGTCTTTTCTAAACTACTACGACAAATGCCCCAATTTTTCGTGTACCATGTTTCAGCAGTGGCAACTTGAAAATGGCAAAGGGGGGTGAGTGAAATTTTGGGGATTCCTCCCACAGCACAGTAGACAGATTGCCAGTGCTGCTGTCTCTGTCCCAGCCCCTCAATTGACAGAAGAAAAGCTGCATAGGAATGTGTTGATGGCAGTCACTACTCCAAGGAGCCTTAAGCTCACAGTAAGCAGGACTACTGCTACTGTGTTCCTCTCTTGTATGTTGCCTCTATTCTGTCCGGATTTGATGGTTCCTCATTTTCAGGCTTGCAGCCATGGCCTCTTGCAAAGTCGCTTGGGCTTCCCTGTTGCTGTCTGGGGGTAACGATTTGGGTGCTACCCACGGTCACATCTGTGGCAGGCAGCAGTTGGCGTGAGCAATATTTCAGCTGTGAAGCAGAGCAGACTGGCTGTCAGCATGACCAGAAATCCCCTTTCTTCTGCCCCCCCCTTCAACAAAAAGGTGTCCAGACGCTGTCAACATTTTTGGTAAAAAAAAATATGACATGCATTACTCATCGTAATAGCATTTCTGATGATTGTATCTGCTTAGATTCACATGCTGTGCATATGGTCCGACATCCAGTGGTAACTGCAGAGTATTGCATCTTGTCTTTCGGGGACCAAAAGAGGATGTCGGCATAGGTATGTCTGTAACACTATCCCTATCGTGACGTATAATGTACCCAAAATCCCTCATGCGCCGAGGTTCCTCTGATTGTATTTTTTCTGCCATGAGGGAGCCCAAGGCTATTGTGAGGGAGTACATGAAGAGAGAAAGTAGAAAGAAGTCTATGTTCCTTCCACCCCGAGCAGGGAGGGTGCATGTGAATCTAAGCAGATACAATCATCAGAAATGCGATTACGGTGAGTAATGCATGTTTTCTGATGCTTGTTAATCTGCTTAGAATAACATGCTGGGCATAGACTAGTGAGCGGTAACCGGTGTTGGCGGTGGGTTGTGAGAAGGAACAGTAGAGAAAAAAGGTCTTAATACTGCTTGTTCCACCTGAGAGTCAGATCTAGAATGAGTGTCTAGGCAATAGTGTTTTGTAAAGAACTCCAGGTTGCCACTTTGCAAATGGGCTCTAGGGGAACATTTGCAATGAATGCTATGGAAGCCCCAGTGCCCCGAGTAGATGGTGCTCTTGGCTTGACGGGCAATTATCTCTTAGCAAGAGCGTAACACAGTGTGATACATTTGACAATCCACCTCGAGATAGCCAATTGAGAGACAGGATCCCCTTCTCTACCAGCTGCCACTGAAACGAAAAATTGGTTTGTTTTTCTCAGTGATTTTGTTCTCTCCAGGTAGAACATAACTGTCCAGCACACATTTAGTATGTGTAGGCTTCTTTCGGCCATGCTAGTGGGATTCTGGAAGAAAGTGGGTAGTTCGATCGATTGGTTCACATGGAACTTTGAGATGAATTTAGGCGCAAATCTGGCATGAGTGCGCAGAACTACTTTATCCCTGTGGACTGTAACAAAAGGGTCTAGAACCGAAAGGGCCTGTAGTTCGCTAACCCTTCTAATAGAAGTGATAGCCACTAAGAAGGCCATCTTGTAAGTAAGGTCTTTTATACTGGCTTTATGCATTGGCTCAAAGGAAGATCCCATGAGTCTGGTTAAAACCACATTTAGATCCGATCCAGGAGCTGGGTGAGAAATGGGGGGGATGGATCCTTTTAACCCCTTCCATAAAGGCTTTAATCACCAGTATTTTCCACCATGACACTTTCTGTTGTGACGTGGTGTAGGTTGAGATAGCAAAAGATGAACCTTTAGGGAATTGAAGACCAGTCCTGTGTCTAAAAAAAAATGGGTTAGGTACAGCACAATGTGTGTGGGTGAGCAATCGATGGGATTGACGCCCTTGGTATTACTCCAGATGACAAAACATTTGCATTTACTAGCATGACAATAGCGGGTGTTCAGTTTCCTAGCTTCCCTGAGAATGTCCATGCATCTCTGAGGGAGCTGAAGGTGTCCAAACTCTATGACCTCAGGAGCCAGGCTGCTAAATTCAGAGTTTGTGGGCATGGGTGTAGGGTCTCCCCCCCTGTCCTGAGACAACATGTTGTACGGGCAGGGTAGTTTTACTGGTGGGGAAGAGGGCCATTTCCATTAAATGAGCGAACCAGGGTTGGGGGGGCTACCAATATCATGGTGACTGGTTCCTGGTGCATCTTGTGCACTATCTTGTTGAGTAGGGGAGTCGGGGTGGGGAAAAGCTTAAACAAATTTCCCTGACCATGTTATCCAGAATCTGTTCCCCTTGGAGCGGTTCTGGGGGTACCAGGAGGCGTAGTCTTGGCATTGGGCGTTCTCCTGAGTAGCGAACAGGTCAATCTCTGGGAAGCCCCATTCTGCGAAGACGTTGGACACAATGTCTTTGTGCAGACATCATTCGTATTCTATGGGCAGTGGGAAATCTCTGCTGAGCACGTCTGCCAGAAGATTGAGTTCCCCTGGAACGTGGTGGGAAAACAGAAACATCTTGTGTTTGAGAGCCCACATCCAAATGTTTTGGGACGGCTTGGATAGCCCTGGAGAGTGTGCCCCCTTGTTTGTTCAGGTAATACATGGATGTGGTGCTGTCAGAACCAGCACTGTCTTCCCTTGTAGTAGCGCCTGAAAGGCTTTCAGTGCCTTGAACACCGCTAATAGCTCTAGCAGATTTATATGGTTGGATGCTACTTGTGGGGACCACACTCCATGCACTGTCTGCTGAATCAGGTAAGCCCGCCACCCCGTGAGAGATGCGTCTGTCGTAAGAATGACTTCCACTGCGGGGGTGGTGAAGGACTTCCCCTTCAAGAGGTTTTCCCTCGACCATCAGTGCAGAGAGAGAACAAGGGCTGGTGAGAAAACTACCAGATCTTCCCATTGTCCGCTGCCCTGACACCACTGGCTGTTGAGCCACTCTTGCATGGGACGCATGGGCAGGCGCGCGTGGGGAACCAAGTATATGTATGACGCCATCATACCTAGCAAGCGCGTGGTTTTGCATACAGTCACCTCCCGACTGGCTACATAGTGAGGGATCTGAAAAAGCATGTTCTGAACCCTCTCGTTGGAGGGGAAGACTAGGCCATCCTTCGTCCGGATTAGAGCCCCCAGAAATTGTTTTACTTGACTGGAGACTAGACTGGATTTTTTTTTCGTTGATAGAGAATCCCAGACTGAACAGAAGGTCTAAGGTCTTCTGGGTGTTCAAAAAGCATGTGTCATAAGAGTCCCCTGTTATGAGCCAGTCGTCGGGGTAAGGGTAAACCGGGATGGATAGTCCGCGCAGATGTGCTGCCACTACTGCCAGGACCTTTGTAAACACCCTTGGCGCCAAGGCAATGCCGAAGGGGAGCACCTTGAATTGGTAATGCCTGTCCTTTATCATGAACCTCAGATATTTTCTGTGCACTGGCAACATTGAAATATGAACGTATGCATCTTTCATGTCCAATGTGGCCATGGGGTCCCCCTGTTTCAACAGTGAGATCACATCCTGTAGCATTACCATACAAAACTTTTGAGATTTTATAAATTTGTTCGCTGGGCGCAGGTCTAACAGGGCACATGGTGAAGTCCTTTTTGGGTACAAGGAAGTACACTGAATAAATACCCTCGTTTACCTGAAGAATAGAGATGGCTTCTATGGCATCCTTTCCCAGCAGCGCTTCCACCTCTTGATTCAGGATCTGCAGATGGTCCGGCGAGAGTCGTCGTGAGCATGGCGGTCTGAACTGTGGTGGCCGAATTCCACGCAGTACCCATGGGCGACCATCTTTATAACCCACTGGTCTGAAGTTATCCCCTCCCATGCCACGAGGAAAGATGTTAAATGCCC
Organism: Ambystoma mexicanum; assembly: GCF_040938575.1. Classification (NCBI taxonomy): domain Eukaryota; kingdom Metazoa; phylum Chordata; class Amphibia; order Caudata; family Ambystomatidae; genus Ambystoma; species Ambystoma mexicanum. Next base: position 256,947,406 of record NC_090934.1, on the reverse strand, counting down.
CCCGACCGGGGTGACATGGGAGGGGACCTGGATCTGTTGGTCATTTCTGACCAGAGGCTGCTGCTCCTCTGGGGTTGGGGCCTCTGCCTCGTCGTTGACCCCTAGGGGGGTAGTTGGCAGGGCTTCCTGAAGTTTGCCCAGAGTTCCAGTTTCCCGTGTTGTGGTTGCTCTGACCTGCACGGGACTGCCCTCGAAAGGACTGACAAGAACCGCCTTCCCTTTGGGGGGCGGGGGGGAGGCCTCCGAGTTATTTGTTGTAATGATTTAAGAGTCTCATGTCTCATCCAGAGCATAGTCAACCGCTTTCCTGATGAGATTGGTCTCTTCTATGGGTTTATTAATAAGGGCGGCCTGTGTTTCAGGCTTGAACCCCGAGTTGCGGAGCTAAGCATGCCGCTTGAGTAGTGTGCCCTGGCCCAGGGATCTGCCAGCTGTCTCAGCAGTTTCCAGAGTGTTTTTGATTATATTCTGATCGGTCACAATGGTGAGAAGTCTGGACCTAGCGGGTTCAGGGACCTCCTGGAGACCCTCTTGTACGAGGTTCCATTGTGCGTCTGCATAACTGGCAAGCAGCGTGGTGTTAGTCGCTATGCGTGTGGTGTCTGCAGCTGCCGAGGTAACATTCTTACCTAAGGCGTACAACCTCTTACATTCTTTATCCCAAGGTGCCTCCCCCGTAGCAAGGGGTAACCCTGCTCGTTTCCGGGTGGTAGTAACTATCAAGGAGTCGGGGGTGGCGTGGCCTTTAATATATTGAGGGTCCGTAGGAGCTGGCCGAAATAGTTTTTCCACTCTTGGATTCACTGCCTCGGGTCTGAGCTGGCGTGACCAGGGAGGGGCCAACCTTCTCTTAAAGGGATGGTCTAGTAAACATTTTTATTAAAAAAATAGATAGGCAACATAAAAAAAAAAAAAATACTAGCATTCTCCGTTTTAAAACTTCCTATGTAAAATTTTGAGCTATTCAAGCTCAAAATTCGCAAAAGCAAGCACATGGGCGCATCCATTTTGTGAAATGAGGCCCTCCTGTGCTGGCTTTTGCGGCACTAATGAAGGAAAAGCCAGCCAGCTGTAGTAAACAAAGGCTACCGCTGGGTGGCTTTCCCTTCATTAGTGCTGTGGGCGGAGGACGGGGACCGGAGACCAGAGCAGGAAAGCTGCAGCTGAATCTCGGTAAGTGCTATTTATTTTTTTAAAAAAAATAAGCACTAGCTGCGTTTTTTTTTCTAAGTTTTCCGGGCTGGAGGAGCCCGGAAAACTTAGAAATAAAACCGCAGCTTTAAAAACGTTGTATTTATGTTTGCGGTCGCTTCAAAAGCGACCCCAAACATAAATACAACGTTGTGTTGGAAAACGCTGCGGTTTTTCTTTCCAAGTTTCTCAGGCTCCTCCGGCACGGGGAGCCCGAGAGCCCCAAATGGGAAAGCAGATTTAGGCAGACAACGCAGCATTTAGCATTTCCCATTTGGGTCTCTCGGGCTCCCCACGGGGAGCCCGAGAGCCCCAAATGGGAAATCAGCTGCAGGTAGAAACACTACGCGGTATGTAAACATACCTGCGTGTGTTTCTGCCTGCTGCGACTTTCACTTTGGGTCTCCGGTGCTCCCCTAGGAGCACCGGAGACCCAAAGTGATAGCCACAGCAGGCAGAAACACACGCGGTTGTGTTGGAAAACGCTGCGGTTTTCATTCCAAGTTTCTCAGGCTCCTCCGCTTCAAAAGCGACCGCAAACATAAATACAACGTTTTTAAAGCTGCGGTTTTATTTCTAAGTTTTCCGGGCTCCTCCAGCCCAGAAAACTTAGAAAAAAAAACGCAGCTAGTGCTTATTTTTTAAAAAAAAATAAATAGCACTCACCGAGATTCAGCTGCAGCTTTCCTGCTCTAGTCTCCGGTCCCCGTCCTCCGCCTACAGCACTAATGAAGGGAAAGCCACCCAGCGGTAGCCTTTGTTTACTACAGCTGGCTAGCTTTTCCTTCATTAGTGCCGCAAAAGCCAGCACAAGAGGGCCTCCATTTCACAAAATGGATGCGCCCATGTGCTTGCTTTTGCGAATTTTGAGCTTGAATAGCTCAAAATTTTACATAGGAAGTTTTAAAACGGAGAATGCTAGTATTTTTTCTTTTATGTTGCCTATCTATTTTTTAAATAAAAATTTTTACTAGACCATCCCTTTAACAGAGTTCAGGAGGGGAATGGCTTGGCTTGAGGGGGGTTTCTCTTTGAGAATGTCTTCCACAAAATCTTGTTCGGGTACCGCCTCCTGGGTGGTGATCTGAAAATGCTCTGCTGCCTTCCTTAAAATGGCATTGAAGACCATTTGATCGTCCACAGGCGAGGCCTGGCGGGCCAGAGTGGTGGGAGGAGAATCCAGGCATAGGCCATCAGTGTCCTGATCTTGCGTGGAGAGCTTCCATGGCTCAGTCTCCACTTGCTGCGTTTCTTCCCAGTTGTCCATGGCATCCGCCTGGTCATCAGGGTAGTCCTGCAGGAAGGAAGGGTCTTCTTCCTCGTCCTAGATGTCCTGGTAAGTGTCCATCTGGATCACATCTTCATGGTGTGCAGAAGCCAAAGGCTGAGTCTCAAGATTTTCCTGGAACCGTGAAGCTGACCCCAAAATAGGGTCTTCACAAGATCTCTTAGGGGAAGGCTGCTCAGAACGCGAGACAATCCTTTCTAGACGGTCCATACATCCTTCAAATCTCTCCCTGGTCCACTTAGATGAACCAGAAGGGCTCAAAGGTGGAAAAGCGTCATCTTCCTCTCTTTGGCGTCGAAATCTGTCCCCAAGGGTGTTGGACAGAGGCTCCTGACTGTGCTCGTAGGTGTCGAGAGTACTGGGGCACCAAGGCATGTCTTTAGACTTGTCTGCGGCATGCTTCATTTGTTTCGACGGTATCTTATGCATAAGCCCAACCACCGAAGTAATCCTCGCGTTACTATCCTCAATCTCCGCTGAATCGGCATGAGTCAATGGGTCAGCGGTAGATCTACCGCCAACCGCGGCATCAGCGGGCCTAGCTGTAGACTTTTCGCCTGTGGCAAGGCTAGGAGGCCTAGGAGTAGGTTTCGGGCCTACCAAGGCCTTAAGGGGCGGAGGAGCGTCGGATGACCACGCTTCGGTGTGTAAAACAGATTTAGAGGTGGCGCCCTTATTTTTGGAATGCCCAGTCGCAAGACCCTGCTGCGGATGCGGGGGAAGGCTGCTGATCTATCAGACCAGAGGATTCCGTCTAAATCTTCGGCGGTCATGTTGGCGCTTTCACCTTTTTCGACTGAACCATTGAAACCGGTGGTGGGGTTGTGTGTTTAGTGGTTTCTGTACGCCCGTCTCCGGGTGTTGTCCCCGAAGCGAGACTTAAGTCAGGCCTAGAGGGGTTGGGGACAGGCGGGGCAGACCTAGAAGCATCTGCCTCAAGGTCGATGACATCGGATACGGATGTCTGGTCATCATCAGTGCCCCCCTCACTTTCGGCGGGTGTGGCTTCGGGGGAAGAGGGTTCCGCCCACGACATACCGTACATGGCCCACCGCTTTACACAGCGCTCCTTAAGGGTCTTAGGCAGAAGGAGCTTACACACCGCACGTCGCACACCGCGTCTCGACGTGATCTTGGGGTAGACAAGAATTACACATTCTGTGCTCATCTTTCCACGGGTACCTGACCCTACACCTAATTGGAGTCCTTTCCATAGCGAAAGGTATAAACATAGATGACCAGACCTAGAAGGGGAAAGAGGAGAGACATAACAAAAGATATGGCCACCCCTGACCCCACTCTCCCTACTGTGTAGGCCGGCCTGAGGGCCAGGCCACGTGGATGGCTCAGATGCCGGATCTTAGGTGCCGAAATCCACCGCCATCGAAACTTCCTGCAGTCTCCGTCAAGGTTGCTTGAATTGCCATCAGTGACTTAAGGGGAAATAACTGACAAAGTTGGTATAAAGATAAACAATGTCTCTTATGAAGAGCTCCGCTATAGGGCAAGCAGTTATCTGGGCGGGGAAAAAACAATCTGAGGTACCTCGGTGCGTGAGGAAGTTTGGGTACACTACAGGGTTCCGACCGCATCCCAATGCAGGGGAATCTTCTCTGAACTGCACAAGCACTCACATTGGCATGAGGAGACTATGTTCAAGTTGCTGTGCGGGGGAAGCCCATATAGCATGCATTTAGGGTTGACCTGCAGTCTGTCACAAAGATATGCAAGATCAAAAGATGTTTCTGATTCAATAACTGACCACCACCCATGCTTCCTTTTTTGTGCCCTGAAGAAGGCAGTGCGAGACCTTGTTAGTTTTCACACTGCTGGCCAAAACTCAAGTTGGCATGAGTCAATTAGATACCTTTGATATGATATGGCATTTGTAACGCGCCTATACACAAGTGTTTCACAAGTGTTTTGATAGGGTTTTACAACTATATGAGTTTCATTGTATGCGATCTGTAATTTACACAGGTGTTAAAACTCACTAATTCGCCACGTGGTACAGAGAAATGGCACAGAGTGTTCCTTAATGACAGCACTTGCTGGATTTGTAAATCAGATAGGGGAGATGGTTGGACTGTTCAGCTCCTGAATTCAGTTATTAGTTTGTATCTGTTTTAACCAGTTTATTCTTTGAGTAGGTGTTTGGCACATGTGTTAGTAAGAGTGTTGATGTGTGAATGGTGGTTGGTTGCAGTACCTCTCAAAAGACATTGTATATTTGGGGGGGGGAAGTCTATGGGTAACAATCCTTTGAATGTTTCATCACAATGTGTACCCTTTTTGTCATTAATTATGCCATCTTGTGATTTGACCTTGTATACCTTTGAATACATTCTCATTTTCCATATTACTGCAGTGCTTTATGTTTTTTCAAAAGTACTTGACAAATTGATTTCTCCGAAAAATTACAGGGGTTTCCCCTCCTGGTGTAGTCCATGAAAAGGTTTTGCAGGTGGGCTGACCGGAAAGCTACCACCTCTCCCACTTTCACTCCCCTATTGTTGTACCGGCAACATTTTTCAGCCAATCACAGCTCAATCTGGATTACATAAGGAAGCTGGTGGAGGGTCGCTCCAGGGCACCATGCCTGGGGAAGCGGGGTTTCTTGGCAACTTAGAGAGACTGTTCGCTATAATTTTATTTTGAAAGAAATTCATAATTTTAGGTCACCTTACAGGCGCTGCGTTGGTAGTATTGGTATAGCAAAATGGTTCAAGCATTGGACTACGAGCCCCACAAGTGAGCAATACCCACATAGTGCTGAATCTTGCGAGTGGGCATCCCACTTCCTTGTTTGAAGAAGAACACACAGCAGAAATGTGTAGATGCACAGCAATTCTTACCCAACTATCATATGTGGAGCACAGGAATGACATTGCTAGAAGTTCACAGTTCCTCTGAAAGTGGGGAGACTTCAAGGCTCCAGCTGCTATCTGGCAGTATCTCTATTATAAGGCAGAAGGTCAGGAAATAAGTGGTCCCTGTGCATTATGACTGATGAGCACCAGAGAGGTTGGCAGGATGATCCTCTCTTGTTGGCTCCTGTATCTTGCTCTTCTATCATCACAGGGCTTGCAGACTGGTTTAGGACACTATGGCCAGGAGTAACGCTCTGGGTCCTAGAAACCACCAAGGACTGGTTGGTTGTTGTTTGAACATGCTTAAGCGAAGGGTTGGGGTGATGACTCTGGTTTGGGTGAGCTTGATAGCCCCTTGGGTAGTCTCTGGGCCCTGGTGTGGTTGGAGAATGCCACAAGGGATATGCAGAAACTCATGTAGGTGCTGGATGTCTTCCTTCATGATGTTTTGGCAGTCACCAGGTTTGCCACCTCCTGAATTGTCCTCTGGTACCTGCTCTGCCTTGTTTCTTTGGTGGCCCTAGCAAGTGGGATCCCCTTGTTTTAATGTGAGTTGCAGCAAAGTAGTTGGCATCGCCTTAAGTGCTCTCTGGGTTCTGCCCCCTGCCCATCTCCAGTTTCCGACTGCAGTATGGAGTGGACACAATTTCCTCCCTCTCAGGTTTGGTGGTGCCCAGTTTCAGCAATGGGTTGCCTCCTGTCTGAATTGCATTAGACTTCTGGCCCCATTCCTGCTAGCATGTGGGTTGTTCCTGACTGGTATGTACTGGATGAAGTCCCTGTTTAAGGCAGATCCCAGGCCCTTAAATTGGAACGAGAGGTGAATGCTCCAAGTTCTCCTGAACAACTTGCCCCTCTATGAGGAAAAACGGTGACTGTAGACCATCTTTGGGGTACTACCTTCTACCTGCAGGCTTGTGGCCTGTTCCTTGCAATGTGTCATCATTGGGACCTATGTGAATGGGTTCCCCCTCCCAGTCCGGGGGGGGGTGGGGGGGGGGGGGGGGAACTACCAGGCTTGGTGAGGGGTGATTGCCTCACCCTTCCTGGTAGTTTGACCAGTTTTGCATGGCGGATTTGGGGTGCTGCCTCCAAATTAACCTCTGATCCTTTTAGTACTCATGGTATCTCAGCAGATCCTACTTGCTAACTAATAGAACCTGTAGATACATGCCCCCTATATGGGCACATTGGTACCTGTTTCCACTTTTGGTATCTGCTTCTTCAGCCCACTCTAGAGGTGGCTCTAAGGGCTGCAGGCAACCTGTTACTCTGCCCTTGATCAGGGTACCCTTTGAGGGGGGAATCAGGGTTTTAAGAGCTTCTGCCTTATTGCCATCTTCACGTGACAAGTGCTTGCCCAGCTGCTCATTCGTCATCCCAGGACCCAGTCTGGCTTTGTTGAAGCCCTTTGGTTTCCTTTTGTTGTTCAGATTGGTGTCTTCTACACTCAGACTTTCACTGGGCAATAGTTGGTGGGGTGCTCTAGGATAGAATCTTCTTGCTCTGGGAATAGAGTTGCAGTTGTTGTCCCTTTTCTGTTGTAGGGAACGCTAGGCACCTGCCTTGCTCATTTCCTCCTCTGGACTTCTCATGTCAGAGTGGACCTAAGCGTTGCTTTCTTCCCTGGCTGTTATGTTATTTTGTGGCCATCCATGGGTGTGGATGGTGCAGGGCTAAAGCCCTAGGGCTACATGAAATAAGCATATTGACCAGTCTAGTATAGCACCTGGCTTTTTACCTCTCCCAGGCTGATCTCGGGATCTGTGAGGAGGGTTTTTTCAGGCCCCCACCCCCTGTCTTGTCTTAAAAGGAATTGCTGATGACTCACCAGGATGCACAGTAGGTAATTCCTTTTTCAGTCAAATTGTGTGCCACTCCTATCGTGGGGATGCTTCATAGAGTAAGTACTGAAACACGAAAGAGATGGTATGGGAGAAATTATCTGATTAATTACCAGAACACCTAGTCCTACTCATCCCCGTCACAGTACCAACAACCCACCTCTACCTGCCCATTGTTAAGATTGTCTCAGTTCCTAGCAGTATAGACAGGAGGATTAGGGAACTGATCAGGTGCTTTATACCCCAATCTATGAGTGGAAGGGGTCAAAGAAGAAACTTGGGAAACTCAGAGTACAAACTGTGATGAGGAAGATTAGGACTAGGCATAATGAAGATTGTCAGTAAGTGATCGGAGGATTGTATGTTAACGAGATATTTTTTTTAAAAGACGCCATTCAAGAACAGTATCCTGGTTGAGCTTTAACAGACATCTGCCCTGTTGGAATATGCCATTAAACACTTGGAGATGGAGATGTCCCTTAACCGTTCACAGGATGAGAATTCTAGGGGCATACACTTGCTGCTGTCACAGGGGCTGGTGGCCTTCACCTGCAATGCCACTTCAATTTAATTTGATTCCCAAGTTAACTAATACAATTCAGGCTGTGCTTGCACTGTTCATATCCAGAGAACAGGTCAAATGACTCTTTAGACATTCCTATACAATTCATGGTGCCCATTAAATACAGCTGAAGTAACCATATCATGTAACTCATATGCTCCATGCACCAGTGAGTTTATTTCCTGCTTCAAGGCACTTTGGTTTTTGTACCTCCCATTTCTCAGTAGAAAAACATACATCAAGCAGAAATCTTTGTGAATTGTGACCCTGTCCTTGGCTCTTCATGGGAACAGAGAAACATTTTCTTTACAGGGAGCTCTACTATGAAACAAACTATATTCGTGTTTAGAGGAATAGAGGCCTTTGGCTCCTGTTTGGAGACTACTATAAACAACTTTCCTAGCCAACCAACATTCCCATTTGTGTTAAGTCTTCAATCCAGATTGTCTGACAGCACGAAGACGCAACTATTGGCATAAAAGCACTGTAGAACTAACCTGGAGAAGATAAAAGGATGTTATATACTCAAATTAATCTCTGGAACTCGATCCATCTCCAACCCCAGAACAGGTGGATACTGCAGCATTAGTTCCATTTAAAGTGTGTACTTCACAAAGACTGCAAACATATATATTTTTTTATGTTTACCGACTGAATATTTTCTTACAATGTGGTCATTTGCCAATGTTTTATGTATATACCATAGAGTAATTTAGAAAGAAAGCGGCTTAGAGAGCTAGCTATTTGCACAGGCTCATACAATTGCAGGGGTATGGCCAGAAATAGAATTTAGATCTCCTGGCTCTATAGCCAATCACTTACCTACTGTACATAGTGATGGTCCCAAGATGAGTAGGTTGTTTAGGCGAGGAGGCCAAGGAACGTAAGCATCAGTAAGGTACATTAGTGGGATTCACCATAATAAGGGAGCTCCAACGAACATACATAAAGGGAATTTTCAAACGCAACACCATCACTTCTCTCTTGCTACAAAAGGTATGCCTTCCAAGCAGTAGTGGTGGTGGAAGGCGCGGGTGAAAGGGGCTGTGTTATACAGCATTTGAAAGAGGAAGGCTCCTCTCTAGCTTAATAACTTTGTTTTATTCATGAAAAAACAAATGCAAGTTGTATTTATATAAACACCGACAATACAAAGTACAAGGGTTGGAGGGGAGTCAAAGTGTGTGTGCGGGTTGGGGGGGGGATAGAAGAGGAGGGACCAAACAAAAAACCCTCTACTGACAATTCAAATACTCTCACCAAACAAGACCACATGGCTTGCCCCCCCCCCCAATGGGCACCCACTTAAAGAGAATAAACTACTTGGAACTTTGTACACAAGAGTCTTCGTCTCTCAAGTTACATTTCCTCTCATGGACTCCTGAACGGAGGAGGCATACAATGTTCTTTTGGCAGTTCTGCTCAGAAAGTCATCACGTGTATTGCTGTGGCGGCTGTCAAAATATATGCTCCTCTGTAAAGCATTAGAAAAAAAAATCTCCTTATGATGCCGCCGAGGTCTCTGCACCATAGTCGGATATCTCAAAACGCACCATGAGCATCTCCCAGTCATTCATCATTTCTTGGTCGTTTTGCGGATCAAAGCCATTCGCTGGAAATAAAGAGAGATGAGAATGATTAAGAGTACCCCTCCGCAAAGTGGATAATAAAAGAAGGACAACCTCTAACCTTCCAAACCACCTTGAACATGTCCTGAACACTCACTAAACAAGCCAGTGCAGGCATACATGGTAAATACAAATAAAACTCCCTCTTCGTCCCAGAAAGACAGACTATTATTCCAGGCATTGAGCTGGGAAATAGACACATGTGGGGGATAGCCTTCATTACATACTGTGATCATGGTATAGAAAAGAGCTGTCTGGGGCCCCTTCGCACACCAATTGGAACAAAATTCTACAAACACGAAGTTTCTATTTCATGCAGTGAGGTAAAAAAGTGAATAACATCTAGGAATAATTTTCTTTCATTTGAGTGCCATTGGGTTGGGCAGCAAACATCATCCCTCTCCTCCCCCAAGGTGTAAACACACTCCACAAAATACAGCTATGTTATCCTGCAGTGAGATTGGAGGATTTATAATACCCAAAAATGTTCTTTATTTTTTTTGGGTATTTTTATTGATTTTAACAACATAACCACAAACAAAACAACCAAACAATAAACTACAGTCATAGGCACGATTCTTAAATAGCAAGTACACCTCCTTTTTCAGCACCGTCCACCCTCCCGACCTTCCTCCGTTACTCCATCATTAATCATATCTCCTGTAGGGGTGTTCCTCCTGCGCTCATCGAGGAGTCATCTCCCCCCGTGTTGGTCCGAGCCGGCTCAAACATAGTGGAGACCAGGTGCCTCCAAGACATCAATGACTCTCCTGGGTCATCTCCTCCTCTACCCGCTGCTTCGCTCCACACCACCATCTCTGCCGCCACCCACTTCTGAAGGTCACGCCACCACACCTCTATCCTTGGTCTATTGGCAGCTTTCCAGCCCATGGCAATTCTGCGCTTGGCTGTTATATAGGCTAAGTCCTTCAATTTACACACATGCTTCAATTTACGTGCCCAGGGAAACCCTCCCACCATGCATGCACACACCAAACCCACTTCCAGCTTTGGCCCTCTGTCTTCTAAACTTTGGGCCACTTCACTCCAAAATCTCCTTATTTCGGGGCATGCCCAAAACATGTGCATCATTCTCACATTCACTTCTCCACATTTAGGGCATGTTTGTATCCCGGCATTCTTAAATTGTGCAATCCTTTGGGGAGTCATATACGCCGTATGTGTAATATATTTTGGATTTGCTGCAATCTCGCATTTCTGGATACTTTCTTGTGGTACCGCTGGACCCTCACCCACAACCCATCACTCAGACTCCCCCTCCTCTTCCCAGTCCCTTCTCAGCTGGAGCACCTCTTTGCCCACCCTGGACATGAAGAGTTCATAAATCTGGGAGACCTCATGGTCACCATCGGATAAGTCATAAATCGTTTCAATGGTTGTCTCAGGCTGACCTTCCAGCCCCGCCTGCGTCCATGTGTCTTTAACTATACATACCCGCCTGGAGAAAGTGATCTATTGTCCCCGGTGTAGCCCAGTGTCCTCCACTAGCGTATCAAATGCCATTGCCTCCCCTTCTTGCCATATGTCCCCTTGCGTAGCAATGCCCACCGGTTCCCAATGTCTCCTGAGCACCTTACATAATTGCGCATCCACCCTATTCAGAGCAACCAACGGTATCTGCGGGGAGCATGGTGCCGGGCTCTCCATAGCTCGGCATGCTCTATGATCTCGGACACCTTATGGGCTTTCCTCACATGTGGGGTCCAGCACTCTGTTGAGGTGGTTCAGGCTTGGTCCGTCCTGCTTCATGGTAGTCTGGTGGATCTTCCTGTATCCTGGCAATTGGTACCTGCAGCAGCAATGGAAGTACAGCCAGCTCAGAGAGGATTTCATGATGTGTTTGTCTTGGGGTCAATTGGCTCCACAAACCCAAAGTGAGAAGTCGTCCTTTGCAGGGCTTCTCGGGTTGAGGCGAATTCAGAGCTTCAGCAGGGCTTCACTGGGCAAACTAACAGTGCAGGGGTTGCAGCAAGTGCCTCTTCCAAGTTCTTCGGATTCCTTCGTCCAGTGGTCGACTCTGCCTTCCAAGCAAAAGATCTCTCCTTTTATGCAGGTATTTCCCATTCATTCGCAACCTAGCTGTCAATCACACAGCAGGGTGGCTGTCCTCCAAGGACAGCCAGCCGTCCAATCACCTTTGGGTGCATTCCTGTAACAGAGGAGACCAAGCACAGGGAGTTTCAGGCACCACCCTTGGTTCCTGCCCTGCCAGACACCTTGGAGCCAGAGGCGGGCTTCACCAGTAAATCCCAAGGACTAAACGAACAAAGGGACCAAACCTGGTTTGGTGCGCAGAGTAAATCTCAAGAAGGACCTTTCCACAAAGAAGACCGGGCCCTTTTGACAAAAATGGCACCCTTGGGTGCTTTACTGCAGCTGCGAACGCAGCCCGCAGTAAAAGCCCACCACGGTAGTTAAAAGTAAACCACTGCCACCAGCCATTCTTCGAGGAAAGGGTAACAAACATGTTACATGAGAAGCTAGACAAAGGGGATACTAAGTAACCCCTCCAGCACCCTATTGTAAGATAGTGTGTGCTGGGTCTAGAAAGTTACAAACGTAAGTGAAGTCAATTTCACTTCACTGCTCTTGGAAACAGTAGTTTATCCAAGAGAAGGTATTTACACCTTTGGGAAATCTGAAAGACTTCCCTGTGCCACTGCACTGAGGGTGCTCTGTGACACAATGTAAAGATGATGCCAATGGAGTTTGTCAGACTCCATACTTAAAGAAACACAGAAAACTCAGAATTAAAAGTACAGTCCCAAAGTTCAGCAAAAGAGCTGGGGGTCTCTAAGGTGGAAGGAATTTAGCACTAAACTGAACATTCTCCCGAACATCCCTACAAAAAGTCACATTCTATAACTTGTGTAGCTGGGAAAGTTAATTTACTTTGCAGGGGGGGGGTTCAAAAGTACTTAACTGCTTAAGAATATTTGTTAACCATTGTTTCTTCCCTCTAACCTTTTTCTTTTTACACACCAAATTCAGTATTCATCTAAATGTGCCAGTGATATATCAATGTCCACAGTGTCCTAGTTATTTAAGTCACCTCGGGGTGTAGGAAGGGTCTGTGTGCCATCCCAAATGGGTATCTACTGATTTATTGAAAATTAAGAGTGTGTGTATATGTTTGAGTATATTGTATTAACTATTTGCTCCCTTTTAAAGAAGGCTTATTCAAACTGACTTAAATAAACAATTGTTTAATCAAGAAACCTGGAGCATATGTTTTATTTGGATATTTGTCACTGTGAAAGTCTATGTTACAACCCTACAGCTCACATTGACCCCTCTTGAGATAAGCCTGGCTGCCCAGTCCCTCTACCAACTTGTGTAGTACATGCTTATACCAAATGTTCGGTTAACAATTGCTAAGAGGACAAGGCTTGTGAAGTCTCCCACAGGGTGTGCATACAATCTTGCCTAACACTAACAAACCTAAATGGCTGGTGGCAGTGGATACTTTTTCTACATTTTTGTGCAGGTTACTAGCAGACTGATTTCTCAGCTGCAGTACAGCACCAATGGGTGACCTGATTTCTCAAAATGGCCAGTCTTCTTCCCTTCACCATTTTTAAGTTTGTCAGTTCATTCTGGGCTCTCACATAATTTTATGTAGATTTGAGTCCTTTGCTAGTTTTGCCTTTGGAAGGCTTCAGCCCTGAAGCCCACCCAGGCTCCACTGTGTCTGGGAAAGCAGGAAGTGAGGGAGGGTCCCGGAACTTCACTGTCCTTTGTATGTGAGCCTGGCTGAAACCAGTTCTAACTGTGCAGCTGGCTGTCCTGCAGTACTCTTCAGGTACTGTGGGACTTGGGTTGTACTTACCCTAGGCCATTTTCGGCGGTCCTTGGCTTGGAGAGTGCTTGTTTTCTTCAATTTGGAGTTGAACCCAACTCCACTGTGCAGGCCCTACAGCCTGTGTGTGCCATCATGAAGGCTCCCCTTGAGCTCCTGTATTTTCTACAAGAACAAGCGACTGGTTACTTAACTTGCCTCTGAAGATTTACATCAGAACTGGTGCTGTCCATTTGCCTGCGGCTTTGCTGGTTTCCCAAAGGTCCATCTTCTTGATCCTACTGGCTTTGGCAATGCTGGTTTCTCCATAAACCTTTATTGTGAATACTTTTTTTTGTTGTTAGGAAATAAACTGCCTAAATACCTCTTGGAGAGTGTACATTGTTATTTAACAGTTGCTAGCTGTGTTCCATCTAACCTTTACTTTCCTTCTAAACTGAATTTTGCAAAGGTGATACATATAAGCACTTTTACTGACCTTAACTGAAGTCACTGTGTGCTGTATATGAAAGGTTACCCACCTGCATTATTGTTCCTTTTACAATCTTATTCCTGTTTTAATTAAATGTTATTAGCAGTTGCTACTGTTTAGATGTGCTTGTGTGCCTTGTGTATATATAAATACATACATTTTAATATAACTGAGTGTTTTCTTGGGTCCCTGTATGAACTGGTTTCTTTGTACTGCTCTACAGCCTGAACTACCCAAAGGTTTGGTAGCAATGGCTGAGCAGCCAGGTTTAGCCAAGTAGGGATAAGGACTGTAATGAGGAAATTGGACTTGGAGCATACAAACTGGTTCAAGGAAGCACTGACACACTACCAGTTATATCAATATATGTATTTATTTTATATACACTAAAGCTTTAGAAAAACAAAAGTCATGCAAGTACTATCCACACAGTAAAATCACAGCAGAATAAGAGGTAGCACACTATAAATCAGAAATGTAAAGCACCACAAAAGTCTTGGAGCTTTAGTTAACTCTTAAAGGAATGGTTCGGCAAACATTTTTTATTGTCCCTACGGGTCGGCCATGTGTTTTTAAGCCTAAGTCGCTCGATTTTAGAAAAGTTTCCTATGGACCTTACCCGAGTTTTCGTCCATTAAACGCATGCGAAAACAGGCATCAGGGAGCTGCCATTTTGTGATAATCCTATCACTTGCCGCATCTCCCTGGCTGACCTGCTTTTGCGGCACTAAATCATATCCCCCGCCTCTGAGCCTGTCATCAGCAGACGCGTACCGCCCATTTCACAACGCCAAAGCACGTCTCGTGTCAACATTCGCTGCGCTTCAGCTAATGATGTGTCGCCATGGAAATGGCAGGACGCCTCTTTCCTCGATAAGTATAAACAGACAGTTTCACAACACACAGCAGCAGATTTTCGATTCCATTCCTCTCACTGTATTTCTTTGAGTATTCTGTGACTCGTTTGTGTGCTCTGGTCAGCTACCTTCGTTGCTTGTAGCCCGTGTGAACAAATACCAGTACCACCGCTATGAATTATTTTAGTTTGTTTAACACACAATGGCTACAATAATGTCCTACATGTACAAGCCCGAGTATACCGAGGAGGAACTACTGGAAAGGGAAACACGCGAAAACGATGGGTCTTCTGACGACAGTTGGGAGGACGATTCAACAGCTGAAGAGCCTGGACCATGTCGCATGGACGGTGTTTCCACCTGGTGCACATGCAATCGGTGCGAGCTAATGCCAACCGAGGACGAGAACTACTGCTGCTGCTGTGAAAACTCGGGATGCGTGGCCTACATTTCGTAAGGCGAGCCAAGCAGTGCATCACAGAGCTGCCAGACTTCAGGGCTGCCTGCCTCACACGGTCCGTGTTGAGGATAATGATGGTGCTTATGCACGAACTTCGCGCAACTGTTCGTCCTCGTAATCCGAGTAACGAGTAAGTATACTGTGCTTGTCATGCCACTCCTATTTCATGGTCTTCTACTATATCCAAAATTACATATACATATCATTGTAACGCATTAAACTTGTGCAATAGTGTGCAGTGTCTAGATAGCGTTTGTCCGACCAGAATGCCATTAGTTACAGGAATTGTCATTGACAGCAAACGTTTATTAAACTTATCTTGGGCATTTAAAAACAGTTTGGTTCATTCCTTTTCACAGGTGGTACAGGCTGGTTGCCTATCGTTCCTTTACATGGTGGCTTCACGGGAGGCTTGGACACCGCATTCGAAGAGTTATACCCGCCTGTGCCGTTCGTGCCATAAGAGAAACTTTCCCAAGTGACAGCGGTCAGTACAGGGGATTTTCTCTCGCTGTGCTGCAACCTGACCTGTATAATGTGTCAAGTCTTGTATTTTTGTGTCATGAAAATAAGATACAAAATAAAACACCACATATCGATTTTTTAAATGAATCAAGTGTGTCTGCGTTCAAGGATGGACGTCAGACATCTGTGCTCCGAATGGGTGAAGGTCTGGTCGCTGTGAAGCAGGGTGGTCACTATCTATCTAAGCTAACATAAAATATACTTGTTAATGCATGCACTAAATAACACTTGTTGAAAGTCTTTCAGTAGGTTATGTCTCTATAAAAGTCACACATATCTATACTAACAATTAACATTGTATTATACAGACCTTAGGTTAAGGGTCTTGACCACTATAATACACCGGCTGAAGTGTGGGTCTGTGCTTACAAGAATCTCCGGTATGTGGCATTTGTTATTGATAGGCAACGATATACTGCAGTAGGGGTCTAATGTTAATTGGGGATCTGCTTGGTGGGCATCATGTCGTCAGTGGTCTGGCACATGAAGAGAATACCTTGCAGGGACACAGGGTCACAATGGCAGTAAGTTTCCACTGGCGAGGGTGCGTGGGCAAGGACACGTTTATGGAGACGAACCAGCTATGTGCTTAGTTCATGCAGGTTCACATGCAGGACAGTGATCTCAGAGGAAGAGTGATGTGTTACATTTATTGGCTGTTGCAAATACCTGCGGAGTTTTCCAGTCAGAGTGGGAGCGAGGGTGGGGGCCATGTGCTCTGCACGCTGTACTATCGCAGTGAGTCCTGGTCACCAAGATGGAGTCGAAAGGGGGTACAGAAACGGATGCCCCGTGTCATGCTCAGTGGTCCCATCTACGCGATTGTCAACCAAAGTTATCACATAAGGGCAAGGGGCGAACCCACTACTGGAGGCACTTGGTCCTAGTTTCTACTGAGAAGTAAAGCATGAGAGGGGCCTGATGGCCCCTCGCTCCCACACACTTATCTGCACGCCCACCGTCCCATCCATCCCACCCCCACTATCAAAGGCAGTTCGCACCCGTGGATGTGCGCAGCCATGGGGGGCTGTCTGGGGCGCAAACGGCCAAGGTCCCAAACATGTAAACTTCAAAAGGTATCTTACGCCCAGGGGCCATTGTTCACATGGCCTCCTCAGACCCCGTGTCTTTAGGCAGGCCTCCCCTGAAGCAGGCCTCCCCCCTGCAATCCACATAAGTGTGTCTCCATTCAGCAGTCTTCCTGTGCCTTGTCTGCACGCCCACCGGCCCATCCATCCCACCCCCACTATCAAAAGGCAGTTTGCACCCGTGGATGTGCGCAGCCATGGGGGGCTGTCTGGGGCGCAAACGGCCACGGTGCCAAACAACATGTACACTTCAAAAGTTATCCCACGCCAAAGGGGCATTCGCTCACATGGTCTCCTCAGACCCCGCGTCTCCAGGCAGGCCTCCCCTGAGGCAGGCCGCCCCCCTAATACCACGACATACACACGTCATTCATTCACAAACTCACCCCTGTTTCTAATACTTTATAAACCACTTGATATGTCTCAAGAGAACATCTTTGCAAGTCAACTCCTGAACGTTCTACCTGAGAAGCACTGAGATCTATGCTAACCTGCTCGCAGTCGTGCCATCTGTGACCGCTTCGAGCAAACTCGTCAGTGTGCAACTTGTGGCCATCTACCTGTTCTCCTGCAACATACTGCTAGGCCTGCTGAATCCAACGGTTTGTTGGTCAAGGTAAGGCCATGTATCCTAGCCATATTTCGGTCATTTTTAAATGTCTATTTGCGATTCGAGTACCCAATAGTGCTATGTTCATTTGGCTCATTGCTATTGACTTGAGTTTCAATTGTTATGCTATCAATAGATCTATTTATTTTCATCTGTGTCAATTGTCATCGAATTGCATCCTTTTGGGGTCCAGTCTATAATGTAAGCTTGTTTCCTTCGCGTGCAAGACATAACATCCAAGGGACGAGTCACATGTTCAGAGTTTAGTCACATTATTTTACAAATTTCTGCAACTTATGCAAATAGTAAGCTGCACATGATGAACTGGTACAGTTCCGGCGAGTAAAACAAACTTTGCATTGAACATTGTATGGATCATTTACTTTTGTATCACATTTTTATTCATCAAGATTGTTTAATAATGTCGATATTTACTTTTCAGAATTTTCAACAATTCCTGCATGTTCGATTAGCGGTTGCCCTTCGAAGACCCATGCTAAATCTGAAGGCTCCACAATGCATGTATTCCCGAAAACTGTTGATCGAATAAGAGAATGGGTCAGACATTGCGGATATCCACTGCATGACCTTGAAAGTAGAGTCCAAGAAGTCTTACAGGACAAGAGGGGTGATCGATTCTGCATCTGCAGCCGGCACTTTTCCTCCGACATGTACGCCACATCTGGGGTAACAAAGAAGAATAAACGGCAAATGACACGAAAATTCCTCGCAAACGCTATTCCCACTCTAGTCGTCCACATTCCACCACTGGTGAGTCAAGTGTCCGGATTTAGCTTTAGGCCTTGCGGTAGTGTGTAGGTAGCCGAATGGATTAATTGATATTTTAGGTGTTGTTTACAATACTTTCCACATTGATAAGAGTGTATAGCTTTTTGAATAGTGACATTTATCAATAACCCACAAACGAAATCTATATATGGGCACAGGGAACTGTGCTATATTGCGCATTTTCAATAGCATTACTCAAGTATTCTGTCTCCTTACATGGCAATTTTAAATATTGGCATTTCATTATCAAACAATAATATACCTTTACAACTGCTTGACTATCCCTTGAATCTGAAGCAAGAACATTCTACTTCCGTGACGTTCTCGCAGTTATCAACCACTTCTAGCGCGTATCAGGTAATCTTACTTGGCTATTCCGCTACAGACTTGTTTTATGCATGTCAATTAATAGTTTTTATGTATCGTGTGATTATTTTACCAATTGTTTGGTTAGTGCTTTCAAATTGATATACACCTTGTCATCCCCTGGTGTTTGTTTTCAGTTATAATTAGTGTTATCCATACTAATGCAAGTACGGTCTTTTCAGGGAGATGCTGAAGCGTCCACCACATTGACAACAGCCCTAGATGTTCTTCAGCAGCACGAGGTATGGATACTGACAGCTCCATCGACCGTGATCATCAGTACTGGAACACTTGTCGTTTGTTCTACACCATGTTTCATTCGTGGTTAGCCATTGATATGTACCTGTGCAGTTGACCCCAAGTGTGTGTTAGGTTTTCAATACTGTAATCCTTTCAGGCAGTTGTTGAAGCGTCAACCCCCGCACTTGATGCAGAGCCTGACAATCAAGTAATTCCGTGTGAAGTGGAAGCGGGACCATGCGGATACGAATCGGCGCAACAGCTTTCGGAAGTGCGCACTACATTTACAACATCCCTAGATGTTCTTCAGGAGTACTAGGTATGGATACTGACAGCTCCATCGAGCGTGATCATATAACGTGATTCCATTTGCTATACTTTCTTCCCTATTAATGCAAGTACTCTCTTTCAGGGAGTTGCTGATGCATCCTCTTCAATACAATCATTGGTGGCAGTCCATGCAGAGCCAGAGGTATGGATACTGACAGCTCCATCTAACTAGTTCATCAGTGCTCGAATACTTGTCGTTTGATTGTTCCACACAATGTTTAAATCGCGTTTGGCTATTGAGATGTACCTGTGTGTTAGTCCTCACGTGTGTTTTATGTTATCAATATTGTGATACATAGTAATGAAAGTACTATGGTTCAGGGAGTCGATGGAGCCTCATTCCGTGCTGTCTATGCGGATCCAGAAAATATAGTCGTTGCAGCGCAACAGGAAGGGAAGAGATGCGGAAACGAATCGGAGCTACAGCGTGCAGATGTTGAAGGTTGAGTCAAAAAAGTTGCAACGAAAAGAAAAAAAAAATAAGGTTACAAACAATTCATAACTTAAGAAATTTTTTTGTGCTGGGGACTATTTTATATTTTCCAAGCAATTGCACTATACTTCATCTTGTGTTTAAACTGAACATCCCTTTTCGATTCTATCATCTAGTTACCCGTGGGTGTCCGAAGTATACATACACACACAGTGAAGCGAATGAGAGATGTTGCTTGCCAGACCATTTACAGTATGGAGGAACTATTAATTCAGACGCGGCGTCTGAGACTCGAGATGCTCATGTCCAATGGCCAGAATATGAATTGATTGTGTCCGGAGAATCCAGCAAAGTTGTATTGGACCATTGCTACAGTATGACCGCACCACCACAACATGATACTGGATGTATTGAAGATAGCTCTGAAGTAGTCGAAGATCAATTCACACAATCCACACCCGCCAAAAAATTGCAGCCAAAAAAGCTGTCGACATTGTTGTTTTCTCCCATCAATGCTGAAGTAACAAATGTTGAAATGACAGAGAATGAACCAGCAGCAGCATCCACCGACGCATCAGAACTTGATACCAGCAATATTTCTTTCAAATGTGTTGGTGTCCTCCACGTCACAGGCCGAAACAACTTTGACGCCGGATGACAGTCTAATGAAAGAGGGCAAATACATCGTATTCGACAGTTGTTTGATGGATATTATAAGTATGCTGAAATGTGGGCATTCCGTTAGAGGGAAAGTATGTGGGAAGCCATTGATTCATGCGACTCGTCAAAAACAAGGCAATAACGTCAAAATAAATGCCGCCTGTAGATTAAATCATACGTTATCATGGTCTGCACAACCGATGCTGGAGAAAGTGCCAGCAGGCAATCTACTGTGTGCAGCTGCATCACTTTTTAGTGGCTCCAGTTTTAGAAAGTTAGTCTTTCTTTCAGTTTGTGGGACTCCATTTCATTTCTAAAACGCAGTACTACAAATACCAACATGATTAACTGTTTCCGGCCATTAGTGATGCTTGGAAAATTTAACAATTGTCTCTTGCAAGTACATTCGAAGGAAAACGATTCAGGCTAGCCGGCGATGGACAGTGCGACAGCCCTGGATTTTCTGCCAAGTACTGCACCTACCACTTTCAGGACATGGATAGTAAGAAAATTGTGAGTTCGGTGGTCGTGCAGGTAACACAATGTACATCCTCAATGGCCATGGAGAAACTAGGATTTATAAAATCAGTGGAATATCTACAATCGAGGGGAATGCACATCGATCTCATAGCCACGGACAGACACGTTTCAATTGCCAAGACAATGAGAGAGCAGTTCCCACATATTAAACATCAATTTGATGTATGGTATGTTGCTAAATCAATCAATAAGAAAATCTCGGCTGCAGGGAAAAAAAAAAGGTTTGGAGTATTTCACAGTGGTCCCAGTCTATCAGTAACCATCTTTGGTGGAGCTCCAAAACTTGTGAAGGGTCGGTGGAAATACTACTTGAAAAATGGCGGTCACTGATGCACCACTGTACCAACGTTCACCGCTGGTCAGAAAACCTACATTTCCACCAATGTGAACATGGCCCTTTGTCCCCAGAGGAGGCAAGGAAGAAGAAGTGGTTGATTCCATCTTCACCGACACACAAAGCCATTGAGAAGATTGTTTTCGATAAAACTCCATCAAGAGATTTGAGTGAACTGACAAAATTCTGTCACACAGGAGGTGTTCCACAATATGTGCCTAAAGTACAGGCCGAAGCGCTTGCATTTCAGCATACAGGGCATGAGACATAGGAGTCTACTTGCCGTCTTGGCCCACAACGAGAATATCGGCCGTGAACAATCTAGGACTACGGGTAATGTAAGGATGCCTCGCTACACTAAGGCCTTTTCAAAACGAACTAAGCAATGGGTGATCAAACCAGTCTATGAGGAAATGCAGTTCGAATTTGTCAAAAGCCTTACTGTTGCTATATTAGAGAAGCACCGATATGGAATTTTGAACGTTTCTGTGCAGAGCAGTGATGCATTGCCACCGAACATTGCCACTGTGCCACGTCCACCCAAAGGAGAGCTGGTTGTGAAGTACAAATCCCGGTTTAAATAATTGTAATATGATTGTCTTTTTGTAAATAAATGTTATTGTACAGTGTACGTACAAAGTATTCTAACCCTAACCCCTACCTTCACCATCATGGGTGGCGAACAACCTGGGTGTCATCTTTGAATTCTCTCTCTATTCAACTCATATTGCCGACCTTGTCTATATGTGTATGTATATATTTTTGTTGATGTAACTAATTTTCGCAATCTCATGTAAATGCTGCGCACTGTTAACCGAGGGGAGGCTTGCGTATTGCAAATAATAAAAACAAACACAATAAATCTCACTTTCAACTCAAATCCCCGGGTACTTTATACTTTCCCTGACCTTCTGCCAAAAAAGAAATGTCTCCATGGTTATGGCTCTTTGGGGCTGAAAAGCTCGCAGACGAGGACAAAATTGGGGGCCTTAGAACGCGCCAAGCGAACCGTGGCATTTGGGAGAGAAGCCAGTTCACATTTGCACATTGAGGCGCATTACATAGATGGATTCGAAACTTCAAGCTCTCACAGATGCCTTTAATACGGGATGTTGCTCATAAAGAATGTATGCTCATTTCTAGTGAAGGTCAGCGGCTTTGATTTTCTGCTCGCGGCCTGAAGTGGCCCACGACTCGCACTGGCAGTATAAGGTTCTATTGTTTTTTGACCTTGAGAGACAGGGACCATGCCGAAAGAACTTCATTTGAAGGGGGTGTGCAATAACGTAAGAGACGATAAGGCAGAAAATTCTGAAACTAGACCGTCTTTCATGTTAGTTCAGTATATGAAAAATCGTTGTCAAGAGCACAGTCGAATTTACGGACTGCATTACGCAGAGATACAATGGAAATTGCAAATATAATGTAAGTAACTCTTTTGACGCTTTTATACCGGAATGAAGAATTAATGAAAGAATGAGGAACAAGGAAAACGTTTGTGGGATCGTCCTTGTAGCGGGCACATGGGCATGCAGGTCCACATTCCACACGCATGTATACAAGCAGTCGTTTGTCATTGTGTGTTAACCTCGATTTATATCGTTACTTTTCACATTGATTTTAGAGCCGAACATACTACATTGCACTATCCTTGCAAGCAAATAGTTTGATCGGCCGTAATAAATAAAATGAATAATAATAAATATCGGTAGGCGAGACTAATTATAATTTTTATGTTTTCAAAACAGGTATATCCTACCCTTCTGCTACTGCCACCAGTTTCAGACCCCGGCAGATGGCTTCTTCAACCGCCAGCTGCAGCTTCGTGTAAACAACTGCACCACTTTGACTATTTTATGGGACAACCGCCAAGGGCCCATATGCCCTTACGCGGTACTAGCGGCTAGAAGCAACATATCGACCTTTACGCTGGCCTAATGCCTAGTTGATGGAAAAGCCTTGCGTTTCACCGTGCGACCAAACTGCTTCTTTTAACGAAAACCAACACCCTGTGTACCATCAAGGAACAGCACGTGACTCACAACAAAAAGGAACAGTTATTGCGGATAGAGATAAAAGAAAATAAATAGAATTCCGAGTTAATATGGCAATTGTTGAATATTCTATAAACATTTAATGTCAAATAAATGTACTTTACCAAATGTACCGTGTTGCTGTTTGATTTTACAGTACAGTTTCATATTCCGAATTGTGGCGCGCTGTGTTGTGAGTTGATCTGTGTTGGTTTCCGGGTTCTGTGTGAAGTCGTGTAGACGACTGGGCACGTTTGCCTACGCAGCACAGTAACGTCACGGAGAGAGGCGGGGAATAAGAATGTTTTGATAATGTCAGGCTCAAGGGCGGGCAATATGATTTAGTGCCGGAAAAGCAGGTCAGCCAGGGCAATGCGGCAAGTGATAGGATTATCACAAAATGGCAGCTCCCTGATGCCTGTTTTCGCGTGCGTTTAATGGACGAAAACTCGGGTAAGGTCCATAGGACATTTTTCTAAAATCGAGCGACTTAGGCTTAAAAACACATGGCCAACCCGTAGGGACAATAAAAAATGTTTACTGAACCATTCCTTTAAACACTCTTCAAAAGTCCAACCCTATACTAAATGAGTCACAAAGTCAAGGGGGGCACTGGGGATCCAGTGACCAAGGGCAGAGGAGGAAAGAGATACGTAAGCAGCAAACAGAACAAAGTCTATGAGGATGTCTTCAGGTTTGCAGGAAGGTAATAGTTTGTTTGAGCCATTAAGAGCCCAATGGTTTGTTTACCCCAATGGGACTCAGGGAGCCCTGGAGGAGGGTGCAATTAACAGCATAACTGCAGCCCTCCAAGAACAGCTGAGCAACGCAACAAGACCAAGGTAAGTACCTAGGCTTGGAACAGTACCTTATCCATGAAGAACTTGGTACAGCAGGTTGGTCCCCAAAGTGAGGTGACAGTTGTGCCCGGTTAAGGTTTCTTGGCCTGGATGGCTGAGGAAGGAACTTTGGAGGGAACAGATGGATGCACTCTAGCAGTGGGACGCCCAGCAGTGGATCTTCACGGCACTGGTACGTTGGAGCCCTTCACAGGCTTCAGTTCAGCGGTGGTTGTCATCCAGGAGACCTTTCTTTAGTTCTCAGTGTTAGGACCGATTTCCTATGCTCTGACCTTGTGGACATAGAAGGCCAACCTAGTTTAGTCAAATAAATATAAAGGGTACCTGGTACACTCTTGGGCCCCACCAGGCAGGAAATATATAAATACAAAAAATGGACCAAGAGCTAGAGGATTGCAGAAAAAGTATATCTAAAGCCAATTTTCAAAAAATATATCTTTAATCTCATACAATATACATATTTCGTGGTTTCAACAATAAAACAAAATACATTTTGAAAATCAATCAATAATGGTTAAAACTCACTTTTCCAACACTCTCCTCCATCATATCCACTCTTTCTCACACATTCATAATATCCCTTAACTATACAGATTGTGTATCGGTCATGTGTCATGCACAACCTTCAAACAAATTATTGAAATAATATGTTTGAAGGTCATGCATGACACATGATCCTCTAGCTCTTGGTCCATTTTTTGTATTTATATACAACCTAGTTTAGTGACAGGGACAACTTTGAGAGCTGTGGCCAAACCAGTTCAAGGTAGCTAGGCGAGGGGTCAAGGCTATGTCTCAAAGGGGGTGAGCCTGGTAAGGGATCCTCAATGAGTACACAAAGTGAAAATTCAAGGAACGCACACACAATCAGTTATAAAAATATTTATTTATGGCGACATAACACTATGAAAAATTACTACTAGCATGTAATACCACACAATACTAAATAAAAGATACATATATACAATCACTGGAGTATGGCAAAATACATAACAAGCCCCTGCAAAGGAAGGTAAGTATTAGTATCGAGCATTAAGGGTCCACAGAGATACAACACTAACTTTAAAAGTACATCAACACTGTTCCACACAGTTTTGGGAGACGGGAAAAAGTTAGTGGATGGCTTCTGGGGACCAATGAAGAGTTCCAAGGGGTAAAGGCCAAGTTGTTCTAGTGAATAAAAGGGTCCCCCATTTTTCGGAATGCTTGCACGAGCAAGCAATGGCAAAAACAAACGGTTACAAACGTTTCTAAAAGTTACGAAACTTTTAAAAGAGAGATATGGGTTTGGGTAAGTACTGCTAAAACTCACCCCCATACTCCTACTTCTTGCGACTTGGCAGGTCTTCAGAAGATGGTCCAAGGTTGCTTTTACCGCTGTTGGCTCTGGTCCTGGATGCCCAGGGGTTGCGAATGTCGGTGACAAATGTTGGTGCAAGGTCATCAGTATGCAGAGGAAGTGGATGCAGGGTCCCTCTCAAGCACAAGACTGGATGGAGGAAAGCTGTGTTGGACAACGGCCACCAATGCAGGGTGACAAACATGTCGCGGTCAGACTTTGCCAAATGTTGTAGTACCAGCATCAAGGGTACTCGAGATACGAGGCAGAGACGAGTCCTGTAGCACAAGCAGTTCCAGGCCTCAACGCAGAATGGCAACGTCTGCAGCACAGTAGCCCAAACTCTGAGCTGGGCAGCCACTGAGTGATCCAGGGGCATTTCCGAGGGCTCGTCTTCCCAACGACTCCAAACTGATGTGAAGAATGGATGTTCCCTCCACCACAAGGGTTTAAGCTCCTTTGCAGGACTTCTGAAGATCACCTACAAGACAGGGCTCTCCCAGGACAGCAGCAGAAGTTGGTCGCAGGCCTTCTTCCAACGGGTCCACAGTCTCCTTACAAGTCTTGCAGCTGGACGGGATACTGCTCTCCTTTAGGTTTCTTCTAGGATCTCTCTGAAACAGGTGCAAGGGTGGTGCCCTTATCCAAAAGGCAGGTTAGAGTTGAAACTCCCACTAGCCAATCAAAGATCTGTGCCCCCACCCCCGCCCAGAGCAGTGGTGCAATCAGGGCCAATGGTAGCACAGCTCATGCATACTATTCAGACACACCGAAATCAGTTTGTGTATTGGGACCAAACAGTTCCAACCCACTTCCTGGCATTAAACACACATGGCTCCTGAGTAGCTCGTCAAAAGCCACAGCTTTCCAGGGCACTGGAAGTCCATATAAGAATTTCCCTGTCCTCACAAGTCAGGAAGAAGGGCTAGGATTTTTTTTTTAAATGGCCAAGGTACAAACAAAAATCTTGTGGCACAGCCATGTTTGGACACTAGCCACCGTAGGTAGCCAAACACTGTAAACGCGGTAAGGTTAAATCAAAATAAACCAAATAGTAACTGCAGCCACCAGCTTGTCCCTTAGGGACACCGAAAGTAACCAAAAATTCCCTCACTGTTTACACTAGGGAAAAACAAAAAGTGTATCTCATTGTAACAAGACTAAGAGAAACAATGTTTCCCAGTACTGACAGCCTGAAGGACATGTCAGTTTCCCCATGACAGATGAGCAAAGGCAAGTGTAGTGAAGGTGAAGGCTTCACTGCACTGTAAAAAGTACAGGTCAGATTCAAAAATATAAAAGCAAAAAGTTTGAGGGTCCATAGAAATGGAGGGAAAGGTGCTGTAAAGATAATCTTTCTTAAAACTCGGTCCTCGACTCAGCTAAGGGGACATCAAGGAGTGGAAAAGTTTCACTGCAGGCCCAGAAGGATGTCCACAAGTTTCAGCCCATTCCGCGCTTCACACAATGTTGCAGCACAAAATGGCACAGGTCCTAGGGTATTGGGAGTTTGGAGCCCGGGAGGATCACAGCTCTTTTTGGGATTGTGCCACATGCAGGTATTACTCGAAGACTCCCATCACTTGCATTCCCTTCCCTCTATCCCTTCTCATCAGTCTGGTTCCTGCCTTGATTTCATTTTCTCCTCACTCCCTCCTCTCTCTCCTCTGTCTTCCTGTCCCTTTTGTGCCTCTGATCACCTACTACTTTCTTTGATTAACCTCCTTATCTACCTACTTCTTCTTTGACTATCTTTACTCATTTTTATCCTTCCATTGACTTTCTTTTCGTTCTTTGCACTCTTCTCTTCCATCAATCTCGCTTTTCTCTTCTCTCTCCCCGATAAAGCTGCTAGTACTTTACACTCTTCTGTGCTTGACTCAACTTTTCCGCTGCACCCCTTTTCTCCTACTCAAAATATGCCACAGCCCTGGCTCTCTCCCAATCTTGTTTCCCTTTTCCACAGCTTGCGCAAAGCAGCACGGCAATAGATTCTCACTCCCCCTTGTCACACTTTCAACTTTGAACTCCTCCTTTGACTCTGCCTTACTCACTGCAAAAAAATATATATATTTTTTGAAACTCGCACTTTATCCCTCCACTTTCGTCGCCTACATCAGCTTCTTCACAATATTCTGTCTCCTAAAGCGCCTGATCCATCTGCTTTTTCGTCCCTCTCTTCCACTGATATTGCAAACTACTTCACATCTAAAGTAGCAAATCTATGCTCAGCTTTAATTTCTTCTGTTACTCCTCCTTCCACTCCCTGTCCCACCTCTATATTCTTTTTCCTCATTCACTCCTCTTGCTGACTCTGGCACCTCTGCCCACTTAGCTCAACCTACTGCTTCTCCTTCTGATCCGCTTACCTCTTCTCCCTCAAATATATCCTCATCTTCCTTATCTAACCTCTTATTAACTCATCCTTTGCAAATTCTTGCTTGCACACCACTTTTGAGCATGCATTTATTCTTCCCATTTTGAAAAAAACCCACTCGACTCATCTATTCCTGCCAATTTCCATCCTCTCGGTCTCTCTTCTGCCCTTTCTTTCCAAAATTCTTGAGCAGGCTGCCTATGCTCAGATAACCCGCTATATGAATCTTCACTCTTCCCCTCCAGTCTGGCTTTCGTCCTTGTCAATCTACAGAGACCGCTCTTCCTGTCTCAGATTCTTTCCTCTCTGCTCGTCACTCTAAGCTCCCCTCTATTCTTATTCTTCTCAACTTGTCCGCGGCATTTGACACTATTGATCATTTCCTCTCCTTCTACCTTGAGCATCTCAGGGTCTGTTCTTGAATTGTTCCATTCCTAGCTCTCCCTTTGGTCCTGCTCTGTAACCTGGGCTGGGTACTCTTCTCCTTCACTCGCTCACTTATATGTTTGTTTGTTTGTTTTATTATTTATAATGCGCCTCATACCCGGGGGTAACAGGGTGCAGCAGTCACAAGTATATGCAAGGCTTAGTTACAACAGAGAAGGTATAAAATGTACATATAAGTCATTAATTACAAGAGGGTATATACAGAAGGTGCCCATTTACAGGCGTAGGATACAAGAGGGGTATATACAAATGATAGACATTTTACAGAAGCAATATATACAAGGTTTAGGGTGTTTATAGATAAAGCCAGGTGGGCGGAGATAAATACAAGTATACAGGCAGTGAATGGGGCAGTTTTAGTTACCACAAGGGTAGCAGGTCGAGAGAAGCAAGGGAGGATACGCTCCATACAGGCATAGAGTACCGTAGCAGTGAGTCCTAGCTGCTTGCTGAGCAGGAGTTATCATTTACTGGTCATTAGATTTCAGCCACATAATGATGTTGGATCTGAAGTTTTGGTAGGATTGGTCTATTCTCAATATGGGAGGCAGGGAGTTCCACAATTTGGCTGCTTTCACGGGGAAGCTGTTGCCTCCGATTGTGGAGCATGTGAAGCTAGGTATGGAAAGGCGATCTCTGTTAGCCGATCTAGGTGGTCTCAGGGAGGTCTGTTTATGGAATCTCTCGGCCTGGTAGATGGGGCAGCATTGTTAAGAGCTTTGTGGGTGAGCAATAAGGTTTTTGTATGTATATGGTGTCCCTCAAGGCTCAGCACTTGGTCCTTCTCTTCTCTCTTTATACTGCTCCTCTTTCTACTCTCATCTCCTCTTTCCATCTTTCTTTTCATCTATACGCCAACGATACTCTGATCATTTTCTCCTTTTCTTCCTTTGATTCTGCTCTTCACTCTGTTTCAAATTGTCTTTATGCTGTTCAAAACTGGATGTCCTGATTTTCTACATCGCAACCTTCTATTTTTTAGGCATCCTGGTGTCTGGGGTACAGTTCTTGCCGCTACTCTCCTGGTGTCACTGACGGCCATTGTCAATTGGGCGCCGGGGGATGGCTATATAGACGTGGGGCGGGTGTGTCTCGCATTGCATGGTTCTTTCAGGGGGGTTCATCGTCAGAAGGGTGAAACATGTCCCACACCAGTGCTTTCCATGCGGCCCATTTGTCGTTGCCATGCGGCTCCGATCTATTGACCCCTTCCATCCACGCCTTGGTTTCAGCCTCTGCCCACCTCTCAAATCCCCTGTGCCATTTTTTGTATTGTGGCCCCCCGCCTTTTTCCAGGACATGGCGATGGTTCTCTTGTGCTCAAATTCATGGACCTGGCATGCATCTTAACCATGTTTGTATTTGCTAACCCTGTAGTAAGCTCCGAGCAGGCACTCCCTCGGCGACCATTCATACCTTACTACGCCAGCCGCTCTGCAGGCTTGTTCTATCCGTGTCCAAAATCCCCTCACACGCCCACACCCCCAAAACATGTGTATCATGTCTGCTCCTTCGCACCACGGCCATCTTGAACTAGCCCTCTTATTGAATGTGGCTACCCTTTGCTGAGTCATGTAGGTGCGGTATAGCACATTAAAAACGTTATCAATTTAAAGCGGGGGTTCCGCAATACTGCTTTAGGGTAACCCAATATCCTCTCCCATTTCTTTTAAGTTATTGTTGTGCCCAAATCTAACTCCCATTGCTCTTTTAATGTTGTGCTCTTGGGGTTGGGCGCGTCTATTAGCATGCTGTACAGCCTTGAAACTGGCCGCCAGTCGTCGCTCAGGGTGTACATCAGCGTGAGTATTGGTTTCGCTTGCGGTTCTTCCGAACAGCCCTCCCATCTATCTTTAGCCACCTTTCAGACTCGTTGGTACCAGAGGAACTGCCCGCTCAGGACTCCTCCTCTCTCTTGTATTGTGTTGAACTCCCTGAATGCCCCCTCTTCATATACATCTCCCCATGCACATATCCCTTTCCATCTCCTCAACACCGCCATGTCTGTGCTGTCTCGGCATGAGTCCGCCGCTATTGGCACTTCTGGGGAGTAAGGGTGTGCAAGTTTCAGTAGGGCTTGTGTCCTCTTCCATATTTTCCTTCCTAATGTTACCATCATTGGGGTGCGTTCTGCATCCCTGTGTGTTACCCCACAGTATTTCTTTCAGCTTAATGGGAGCCACCAGGTGTTGTAGCAGGCCCGTTTCTGAGGTGGACTCGTCCGCCAGCCATTTGACCACATGGCTGAGTTGGGCTGCTAGGTAATATCTCTCCAGGTTTGGCAGTTTCACGCCCCCCCTGTCATACAGTTGGTGTAGTGTTGTTAGTGAGAGTCTGTGGCGAGAAGTGCCCCACAGAAACTCCCGGATCAGTGTTTCCAGCGTTCAGAAAAAGGACGCTTTGATGTAGTAGTTCATGTTGTTAAAGAAGTATAAAAATCTCGGTAAGATGATCATTTTGGTGATGGCTACCCTGCCTAGTAGCCAATATTCAAACAATAGTCATGTCAAGCGGAACAATGCTGAATAGGCAAGGAGAAACCGACAAAAATGACAAAAAGAAACCCAGAACATACACTGTAGATCAACCCAGAAAAAACATAGTAGACTTAAAAAACTATAATCATTTTATTGTCATTTGAACATTAAAAAATACATATTAAATCTACAAAATAGAAAGTATGCTTGTTTTTTTTATATAAGAATAAAGAGCATCACAATAAAGTGCTTGTCTGAGTACTGGACAGTCTAACCGGTCCTTGCTGCAAGAACGCGACTGGGATGTCCGAAACCCCGAGTGAGTGAAGGAGATCACTCAAAGGGGGGGGGGGGGCATCCCCCATTGTTAGTCCTTGTATGTATTTCTATTGTTTGACTGCATATTTCTGATTTCTTAGTCAGTAATCCGCAGACGCATCTGCGATTGCCAGCCCCCCCTTTGAGTGATCTCCTTCACTCACTCGGGGTTTCGGACATCCCAGTCGCGTTCTAGCAGCACGGATCGGTTAGACTGTCTGGTACTCAGACAAGCACTTTATTATGATGCTCTTTATTCTCATATAAAAAAACAAGCCTACATTCTATTTTGCAGATTTAATATGTAATTTGTAATGTTCAAATGACAATAAAATGATTATAGTTTTTTAAGTCTACTATGTTTTTTCTGGGTTGATCTGCAGTGTATGTTCTGGGTTTCTTATTGTCATTTTTGTCGGTTTCTCTTTGCCTATTCAGCATTGTTCCGCTTGACAGGACTATTGTTTCAATATGGTTTATTGCTTCCCCTCCGTCAGCGATGAAGGGGGTACCCATCTTCTGTGTTATCACCCTGCCTAGTAGCGACAGCAGTAACTTAGACCAGAACTTCATGGACTTCCCCAGGCCTTGCACCACCTTTGCCGTGTTATGTTCGTGCATCTGTTCTGGCGTTTGCTTTATGTTGACCCCATGGTATTTGAACGAGTCCACCTCCCAGTTGAGTCCCACTGCTGGTAGTGTGCTGGTGTCCCTCCCTCTTAGCCCCGCTATTGGGAATATGCAGGATTTGGATCTGCTAAAACTGATTCCGGACACCTTGGCATAATTGTCTAGTATGTCTAGGATAACTGGGACGTTTAGATGTGGGTCCCTTACGTATAGCAGCAGATCATCCGCATAGAGTGACAGTAGGTGCCCCACTCCCCCAACCCAGATACCGGCATCTAGATACTGTTTCCTGAGGTATATCGCTGTTGGCTCAAGGCCCAAGACGTATAGCATTGGGAACAGCGGGCAGCCTTGTCTGGTCCCCCTCTTTATATCCCAGATTGCCGACACAAACCTCCCAGTTTTTACCCTGTCCTTGGGGTTCGTATATAGGATCCGAACCCAGCGAATGAAGACCTCCCCGAATCCAAACTCCCTTAGTGCCGCTAGCAGCCACTCCCAGTAAATTGAGTCGAAGGCTTTTATAGCATTTCTCTTTGGGATCCCTCTGTCTGCGCCAGGATGTGTTGAAGTCTGCGTAGGTTTAACGCAGTACTGCGCCCTGGTATGAAACCTGTCTGATCGCTATGTATTAGGCCCCCTATTATTCTGTTCAGGCGTTTAGCTAGTATCGTGGTGAGGATTTTAACATAGGTCAGCATCGCCAATGGGTGATCAGAATCACATTCTTCCGTTGGTTTGCCAGGCTTGGGTATCGGGACAATTAGCGTTTCTCTCATGGACCACGGCAGTTCCCCATTGGTGTATGCTTCTCGGTAGACCTCAAGCAACACCGGCGTGATGACTGTCTCATACGTTTTGTAGAACTCCAGAGGGAGTCCATCACTATCAGGTGTTTTGCTGGAGGCAAGGGACCTTATTGCCTCAGCAATGTCATCCCCCGTTATTTCCGCATCTAGGGCCTCTCGTTGTGCCGGTTCTATTTTGGGGAGACCTATTTCCTCCAGTGTGTCCAGTATGTCTGGTTGCGCCACTTGATGATCGTGGCTATAGAGGCTGGAGTAAAAGTCCAGGAATGTGTAGTTTATTTCCTGTTGTGTTTTGTGTACTGTGCCTGTTGGGTCTTTAATCTCTGTGACTTGGTGTTGTGGGTGTTCCCTTCTGCACAGCCACGACAATAGCCTGCTCGGTCTATCTCCCTCAGCGTGTGCCCTGGTGGTTTTCACTGTGTAATCAAATTTGGAGAGCCTCCCCCATGCTTCCTGGCAATCCCCTCGCAGCTGCGTTAGTTCACCCTCCCCCTCCCGTGTCCCCTGCAGGTTAGCTTCTTTGTGTTTTATCTCCTCCTCCATTTTTTCCAGTTCCGCTCTTAGTGTTTTCCGCTTCTCTGATGGCCTCGCCCCTCACCACTAATTTCATTGCTTCCCAAACTGTGCCCCATCGTTCAACGCTGCCAACATTCACCTCTATGTACTCCTCCAGTTTGTCTCGTAGCCCTTCTGCAAAAGCCTGGTCGGTCAGGGCGTCTGATGACATGCGCCATAGCGGTATGGGTTGCCTAGGGCCCCTTGCCTTCCATGTCACCAGCAGTGGCGAGTGGTCTAAGATTGACCTGCCCAAGTACTGTGCCAAGTCTATTTGTGGCTAGTGGTGCTTGGGCACGAATAGGTAGTCATTTCTGGTGTATAGGGTGTGTGGCGAGGAGAAGTGCGAGTAGCCTCTGTCCGTTGGGTGGAGCTCACACCACACGTCGACCTGGTCTAGGGCTTCTACCAGTGCGTTTAATGCACCTGTCACTGCATCGCTTCTGGTTGCTGTCGATTTAATCTGTCCAGCTCCCAGTCCCTGACACAGTTGAGGTCCCTTCCCCAGATACAGAAGCTGTCCTGATGGTGAGCTAGTTTGACCCCCAGTGCATCTAGGTGTTTTTGGATCCCGTAGTTGGGGAAATACGAATTTATTATGCAGACTTCTACCTGTTCAATCCATCCCCCAACTACCAGGTATCGACCCTCCGGGTCTGCCTCCCAGCCTATTACTTTGAATGGAACCGCTGGACTTCTCCAAATGAATACCGCCCGGGGATACTTGGAGTAGGGAGCCCCATAACACTGCCCATCCCAATGGTCTTTCACCGCCCCCATGGTTTGCTGCGTCAGGTGGGTCTCCTGGGGCAGTGCAATGGACACCCTCTTCCTATTAAGAAAGAACTTCACTCAGTTCCTGCGCATATAAGTTCCCAGGCCCCGGACGTTCCATGTTAGAATTTTAATTTCGTTGGCCATGCCAGTGTGTAGATCCCCACCCCCAGCCTTTTGACCCCTCTAGTCTCAGACCCCCTCCCAAAAGCCCTTTTTGTCTCTCGCTCATGTGGCCCCGCCTTCCGGTCACGCACATCAACACACCCGCACTTCATGGTGCACACCTCATTTTGTGTAGGAATCAAACCGTTTACAATTCCAGAAAAAAATCAAAACCAAACAAACTCTTAACCAGACCAAAACTAGGTAACTGCTCAGCAGCTACCTTTCGCCCGTGGCGCTCGAGTGCGCCCGCAACTGCCGGACCTTCCTGGGTCATGGTGTGCGGGCTGTGGTGCGTCAGCAACTGGCTGACGGCGAACGATTCGTAGGGCGTGTTCATTCGCTCCGTCAGAGGTGCTTGCCTCGCTCCTGCCTTCTAACAGAATGTAGTGCTATTCTTAGTCCTTGTCTCGCACCCGCGGGATCTTTCATGACTATGTTCTGCCCTCCCCCACTTTCATCTTTTGGGTCCGCTGCTCTTCATGTGACCGCCTCTTTGCCATCGTCTAAGTTATTATGCTCCAGCCACATGTTGGCCGCAGCCAGCGTTTCCAGGAAAACGTCTCGTCCTTTGTAGAGTACCTTGAGCCAAGACGGGTACATCAGCATGTACTTGAGATTCAGTTTCCCGAGTTCCAGCTTGATCGGGACAAAAGAGTTCCGGGCCCTTTGCACCGCCGGGGTGTAATCCGGGTATATAGCTATGTTGGCATTATCTCGGCGGATCATGTCTCCTTCTCTGGAGAATTTCAGTATTGTTTCTCTGTCGCAGTAGTTCAGTATTTTTGCTATCATGGGGCCAGGGTGTGAGCCCGGTGGCAGCCTTTTTTGTAAGGATCTGTGGGCCCTTTCCACTGCAAACCCCTGTGATAATGCTCCTGCTCCAATTTCCTGAAGTATCATGTTTTCGACAAAATCCATTGAGTTGGATCCTTCCATCCCCGCCGGGACTCCCAGGACGCGTATGTTGCACCGGGCGCGTCCTTCCGCGTCCTCTGCTCGAGCTTCCAGGGTAGTGTTCCTCCTTTCTAGCTCAGTCAGCCTTTTCCCCAGGTCACTAGTGGTTTCTGTCATCTCCTTTAGCGCTGTCTCGGCCGTTGTGACTCTCTCCGTGAGGTTTCTCATATCTTGTCTCATCAGTTGTACATCCGATTTGGCCTCCTCGATCTTTAGATCTATGAAGGATCGTAGGGCTGCGATTGCTTCGAGCACCTGGTCCTCTTTAGTAGCAGTGTCCTTTTCAGGCTGCTCGGCTTGTGTTTCTGAGGCGGTTTGTGGTTGCCCCTTTTGTTTAGCGGCGTTGAAGGAGTCCATGATTGTTGAGTCCTTATGTTTTGTGGAGGGCCTGTCCTCAGCAGTGTCAGATCGTGCGATGAGTGTAGACTTTCTTTTTTGGTGTGCGCTTTGCTGCTTGTGCACTATTGTCCTTCCCGTGAGGGGGTCCCTCAGATTAACTCAGCCAGACGCCTTTCCTTGTCGTAGTTTGTGTTCTGTGGTTTATAGCTCTTCGAGCTACCCTTAGCCTGTGGGGGTATGGCACTGTTTAGTGCCCCAGTGTTTTGTTGGTGGCGCCCTGTCCCCGGGCCCGAGTTGTGTAGCGTTCGCCCCGGTGCAGCAAGCTGGTAGTTCCTTCACTTTGGCCAGTGCGGCGTTCCAGGTTTGCCCAGCGTTGTTTGTGCGCCGTTATCCCTTCCTTGCGGGGGTCCCCCAGGTCAGCCCAGCCGTGCACCTCTCCGATTTGTGGTTTGGTCTCGTGTGCTTATGATTCCTTGTGCCAACTGCGGCATGTGGGGGTTTGGCGCTGTTGTGTGGTGCCCTAGCGCTTCGTTGATGGCGCCCCGGCACCAGGCCTGAGTTGTGTTGTGCTCTCCATAGTGCGGTGGCCCGTGTTTCCCTTTGCTTTGGCCAGTATGGCGTGCTTGGATTGCCCAGCGCTGTTTGTGCGCAGCTGTCCCTCCTGTGAGGGGGTCCCTCAGATAATTCTGCTGGACGCCTCTGTCGTAGTTGGTGCTCTTTTGGTTTATAGTTCCTCAAACCATCCGCAGCCTATGGGGGTTTTGGCACTGTTGGCACAGCGTTTCAGTAATGGCGCCCCAACACCAGGCCTGGATTATGTTATGCTCACCGCTGTGTGATGGGCCGTGCCTCCCTTTACCAGCGCTGCGTTCTTGGTTCGCCCAGCTCTTCTCCCATGTATGCAGGGCCCCAGGGGTGGTAACTCGGCTGTAGATCGTTTACTGTGGTGTCCCCCTGCCCTCGCTAGGGCCTACTCCTGAGCCTTCCACTATTGCCTTCTTGGGGGGGCATGACGGGAATATTGTGCCCTGGTTTTACAGTCTGGTTCCATTCTCCCAGGCCAGCTCGCTATGGCTTTGCCAAAATGGTCCCCCTGCTCTCAGAGTGTCCCAGCGTACCTTTCCGCCGCTCATGCGGTCCTCACGAGGCTCCTTTTCTTCGCTTCCGATATTGCCGGGCGCGCGCATTTTTCTTCAGCCTGCGTCAGTCTCTCCTCCTCCTGGGCGATACTCTCCTCAGTCGCTCGCTGCCTGGTTCTCCTTACTGTCAGCCTCCTACTGCGGGTCTGCCGCCTTGGTGCGCCTTATACCTTTCTCAGATTTCTTCTCCGAGCCCGCCCTAGTGTGTGAGGGGAGGAAGGGGGGAAATCGGGTAGCCGCGGCAACAAACGAATGTGCTTCCTTACGTTCATCTCAGGCTCCGTCTGTTGTGCCGGAGCTGGAGCATGCAGCACCGGCTTGCGCTGTCGTCTGCCTTGGCCGCTCCGCCCCCTCACCGCCAGGCCGTGGCTGCGCTGGCCATCTTGGTTTCTGGGGGGCCTCCTCTTTCCCACCGTCTTTCTCCACCTCCGCTCTCCATTTTTTAGATCCGTTCAGCCCGGGGGTTGGGGAATCGATTGTTGTACCCACCGGTGCGAGTGTAGTGACTCGAAATAGTTTATTTGCAGGTCAGCGTCGGATCGTTTCACGATCTAGGCAGGAGCTCGGAGCAAACCCGGCCTCACAGCATGAGCTTAGGACATGCCCCCATCTCAACATTTCTATAACCGAGGTTCTATTCTTTCCTGCTTCTACTATTTCTCCTAGTCTTCCGCCTCCGTCTCTCTCATTTCCATCTCCTCTTTCTTTCTCACTAGCTGCACGTAACCTAGGCGTAATCTTTAATCCTTCCCTCTCATTTTCTCTTCACATTTCCTCTATTGCCTGCTCTTGTCGTTACATACTTTTTAACCTCTGTCGTGCTCGTCCCCATTCCTCTTTTCATGCCACGAAACGTATCATTTCTCTTGTCTTTTCTCGTATTGATTGCTGCTCATCTCTATTACTTGGTCTTCGTGCCTCCCATCGTCTTCCTCTTTGCTCAGTCTATATTCCTCGATTTGTCTCGCCTTTTCTTTACCCATTCGGTCTTCTATTACACCCTCCCTACCTTCCATTTCTTGACTCTTTTGAATCTCATCTTCTTTACCACTTTCTCTAAAATGTTTTCAAATGTGCCCATGGCCTGCCGCCCATACCCCCTTATCTCTTTGCCTTACTCTCATTTTACATGCCATCTTGCCCTCTAAGATCACAATGTATTTCTTTTAACTGTTCCTAAACCTCCCTGTGTTTCTCCTCATTTCCTTTCTTTTGCTCTTCTGGCTCCCAAACATTGGAACTCCCTTCCCCTCACTTCATTCTGCTTCATCTCCCCGTATCTTCCAATCAAACCTCAAAACTAATATGTTATCGTCCCTCGTCTCTTAATCCTCTGGCTTTCCCCTCTTCTGTTTTTACCTAGGTTTACATTTTATCATGGATGTACTGTTTTTTTGATCTACTTTGTTCAGCGCCTTTGGAGAAAGGCGCTCTATAAATCCAATAAAATGAAACACCAAATTCCTACTGCTAACCAACACCATCAACCTCACATTTCTCTTCTTCCTTTAAACGTGCAGTGGTTCTCCCCATTCTTAAGAAACCTTCCCTTGGCCAAGCGTCTCCTGCTAATTTTCATCCCCCCTCTCCAAAATTCTCCATCGTATCATGTACTCCCAGCTGTCTGCTTTCTCTGCTTCAATCTGGGTTTTATCCTATCCACTCTACTGAAACTGCACTTATTAGGGTCTGTAACAATAATACAGTCAGTTAAAGATTGCAGAATTTGGTGAGGTTAAAGAGTATATGTAGGGCAACTGCTGAGATGTGGGGGCGCTTCTTGAATAGGGTGTTACAGGAATCATCCGGTCCTGGAGCCCTAGAGGTTTTAGCACTTTTTATGATTTTTTTTTAAATTTGTTGGATGGTGTGCAAATATTTCCATCTATTGCTAATGATGATCAAAGAATATTTACCCTCTGGTTGAAGCCCAATTGTATTAGTGCCATGTGTTGTCCAATCTGCATTAGAGACACCATTAACTAGTGCAGGCGTACACTTGGGAGTTATTTATGATATTCTAAAAGGATCTCGGATCTCCTGTATTGGCACAATTTGCCACCGAGAGCCAAAGATCTCTATCCTTGAGCCTAAAATTATCTCTTAACCATTTCTGGTAGACTGATGTTCTGTTCTTAACTAGTGTTGAGATAGGTCACCTTGTCTTAGTTGGATTACCCTTTTGAGATGAGTTTTCTCTTAACTATTTATCCAGCTCAGTCATATCCACATCTATGGTTTCTGCTTAGAACAGCTGAGCTATTGATTGTCGGATTCTTCACACGTCATGATATTCAAGTCATGATTCGTGAGACAATTGTCTCGTAGTTATCTATACTGCTTTGTACCTGAAAAGAGTCTGCTAATTGTGGCTCCATCAGTGTGTTGGATTCTATAAATTCTCCTAGCAGCCTGCTCACTGAGGCACTGGCTTTAGTGAGGTTAGAAGTATTCCAACAAATGCCATTAAGACCATTATTCATGGAGACAATACTGGTAGAGACTAATGTAGGAAAACATTTTTTTCAAGGTTCACAATGGTACATAAGGAAAGTGATCGCTTTCCTCTCTAACTACTTGCATATCTAAAACTAAAGGAAGAAGCAGGTGATTGAGTGTCTGTAATTTGCTCATCACACTAAACAACCCGCCATTTCGATTCTACTTGATCTATTAGCTCCTTTGAATCGGTGCATCGATATCTTTCATCTGCTTTTCTTCTTGGTTCGCTTTATGTATTTCTGGATCTGCTCCTAGCCAGTTTCAATCCCATCTCTAAGCATTCCTTTTCTATCCCCCAATTTACACTTCTCTTGCTGATATTATTAAAGCATTTTGTCTGTCCTGTCATTTTTATGCTGACTATTCTCAGTTCTGTCTTTTCCTTCTTTCTCGGATGCTATCCATACTAAGATTACTGCTTGCTTACTCATACAATCCTGTATGCACTCTTGCGTTCTCCATTTTAAACCCTCCAAAACTGAAATCCTATTCTTCCCCCATCCTCTCTCAATGTGTGTAGCCTTTGTGCCACCTTTGCCTCTTCACTCCCCTTCTCCAGTCACATCAACATCTCATCATACTTGATCTCTCCTCTGCCTTTGACACTGTCAACCATGCCATCCTGCTCAATCGGCTTCACGATAACCTGGTTATCACCGATCAGGCTCTGTCCTGGCCGACTTCTTTCCTCTCTGACCAACCCTCCCAGGTCAAACTTGGGACCTTCCTCTCTATCTCTCTCTCTCCACCTGTGGGGTTCCCCAGGGTTCTAACCTTTCTCCCCAGTTGTTCAAAAATACTTGGCACCTTTCACCCACTGCATTGCTGCTCTCTGCTCCAACTCCCAGTGCTATGTGGATGACAGCCAGCTCACTTTCAGGCTCCCCTCTGCCTCATTCTCTCATCCCAGTAGGTCTGTCTGCAATCCAGGAGTGGTGCGCCATCAATGATCTCTGCCTGAATGGCAGCTATACGGAGATCCTCCTCATCGGCACACCGGCAGCTCTCTTTCCCTGCACTCTCTGGCCGACCTCCCTTGGGCCTCTTCCTGCTCCCACCTGTGAAGCTATTGACCTCAGCATTATCTTCAACTCCACACTCGCCTCACTTCTCTGACGTCTCTAAGAAGTCAAACTACCAGCTGCACCACTTCAGAGGTATTCTTCATTTCCTCTCCTTTCCCCAGAAGCTCACTGTCTCTAGAGCTCTGGTTCTCGCTAGGCTTGACTACCGTAACAGCCTCTTTCTAAATCTGCCTGCCTCTACTCTCCGTCCTCTCCAACTCATCCAGAATAGGGCCGCGAGACTTGTCCTTGGCCTCAAGTCCAGGGATCATTTCTCTACAGCACTGAAATCTCTCAATTGGCTCCCAGTGGCTGCAAGAATAAAATTCAAGACCCGTTGCATTGTCCACAAGGCCTTCTGGGGCCTGGGACCAAAATATATCCAGCTCTCTCTTCTGAAGTATCTTCCTACTGAACTCTGCGCTCCTCCAACTCCTTGAGGGTCAATCGCTTTTGCAAGCAACAAGCTAGGGTCAGATCTCCCTCTTTCTGCTGGCGCCTCCCTCTGGAACAGCCTCCCTGCCTCTCGGAAACTTGAGCAAATCCATCTCCAGTTCCAGAAGTAGCTCAAGACTTTCCTCTTTTCTTCTGTCTTCTCTCTTCCTCTCCCCTGCTAATCTCCTGCCTGATACTACACTGGATACCTGGCCACCCTCTGAACCTCGGGACCAGGTCCCTGCCCTCACAGTTGCACACCTGCACTGCTGCCTGGCCACCTGGCACTTGGGGGCTGTATCTGTAACCCTACAGTCCCCCAACCTGCACTAACACTTGCTGTCTGCACTTAACCCCTGCACTGCCACCTGCTGGCCGCACTTCTTTTTTTTTGTTGTTGATCTCATGTCCTGCACTTGCGCCTTCCCCCGGCACTTCTCCCCTTTCCTCTGTCCTGCACTTGCACAATCTCAATGTCACTAGGACTAGTAAGATTGTTGTCTTGCCCCCCCCCACTTTCCATCCCATGCCTCGAAACACTTGTGTATAGGCGTGCTATGAATAAAATATAATAGTCCACTCTTGCAACTACAGCTTCTCAATACATGCAAAGTCCTCCCTTTCTGTCTTGTCAAGCCACCAAACTTAACTCTACTCGGATATTTTTGACTGGATTAATGTTCTGCTCTTTTGATTGGCCTTCCTGCCAACCTTTCATCTTCCACAATTCTATCTGCACTCTATTTACTCTCTCTGCTCATATTTCTAGTTCCTGTCATTATTTCCTGACTACCTTTTGAATCAAACTTATCCTTCAATTCCTGTACATTGTTTAATGCATACATGGTGTTGCTCTCCCAACTCCAAACCCCATCTTTCTTCTCTTGTTTTTTTTATGTTCCTGTTGATCATTACACCCTCAAACTTTCTTCCAACAAACCCTAAACCACCCCACGCCGCCCCCAATGAGTCAATCTGTTTTCGCTTTTTCTCTTTACTGGCTCCTAAACATTGGAACACTTTACCTCTCACTAGAAGCTCTTCTTTGGACTAATTTCGAACTTCCCTGAACACTCCTTTGCTGTCCTTAGAATGCTCTTTGTTTTTCATTAAATCTCTCATATTGTACCATTTTATATTTCTTGTTCAGTGCTTTGGTGAAAGCACTCTACGAATTCAATAAATACAAATACACTTAACATCCAGAATTGGCTCTCTGCTATGAACCTCAAGGGTTTCACACCCCAGCTGAACAGCTGGACCAGGTCCCTTGGATTCTATATGGGCAGACACCTCTCCATCAAGTAACACAGTAAAAGAAAATAAAGACAAACGGCTTGGCACCAACTTTCCTTTCCTCTGGAAAATCGACTCTCATACAACAAACAACTTGGTGCTCCCATCTGCATGGTGGCAATGCCCTCCTAGAAGGTACTCCAGCAGCCGCCCTGGCACCCCTGGGATCAGTCCTACATGCTGCAGCATGACTACAAGCACTCCTTTCCTCAGGTCATTGGGATGAACTCAGAAGTTTGAAGTGCCAAGTACAGCTTATGATTCCAAGGCTGGTGGTTGACTTGGGCGAGTATATTCTATTTGATGGTGACATTCTCAAAGTTGAAGTAAGATGCTAGATCGTGAACCAGTTTTTGTGCAGGTAAGCATTTCTTGATCAGTATATTAAATTCCTTATAGATTTTTAATATTTCAGCAATTTTATTTTGGGCCACATTGACTCTCTGCTGGTGATATTGCATAGGATAACTCAAAGGTAGCCTATAGAGAGGATATTGGGACAAAATTCATTCTTGTCATTTGTTTGTCCCATTTTATTGGATCTCAGAATGATTACCTCTTCTCCCTCCCCACCCCCAATTCCCCCATTTCCCTTCTGGTTTTCTTGATCTGACAATTTTTCTGTTCAGGACGACACTTTACTGAATTCCCTCTGCCACTGCAATTTTTTTTTCCTATACGGTCCTCAGGTAGCCCATATGGCTCCTAAAGAAAGCATGTTTTTAAGCACCCCATTATGGTCCTTAAGTGTTTTTATCACCCTACACTTGAGTTGTGAAGTAGGCAGGTGGCAGCTGCACCTTTAGTTTTTGCTTTCCCAAGTGTGCAGCCAGTTTTGACTCATTAGTAGCCCAATGTACTCGCAGGTAGGTACTCGCATCAGAGGTTTCAGCGAAACAGGAGTATGAAATAACACCGCGAGAAGTCTCTTTCCCACAGGTGCCTTTTGCAGGAACTTGAACCCTAGGCCATTGAAAGGCCCCAGC
Organism: Ambystoma mexicanum; assembly: GCF_040938575.1. Lineage (NCBI taxonomy): Eukaryota > Metazoa > Chordata > Amphibia > Caudata > Ambystomatidae > Ambystoma > Ambystoma mexicanum. Next base: position 256,904,997 of record NC_090934.1, on the reverse strand, counting down.
ATCCCAGGAAAGAAACAAAGGCTCCTCCTAGGCGCTTTACATTTAAGACAGGGGAGAAAATTCCGGCAAGGAAGAAGAGCAAACCAGAAGAAAGGTCTCTCAGCAGCAGGGTGGGCAATGAACGAAAAGATCGAATCTAAAATGCTGAATGCACATTATTAGATTTTTTGTCCATAATTCCAAACAGGGGAGCAAAGGTTGCGGTGGTACAGTGCGGGGGACAAACGGGTGGAATTCAAAAGATCAAATGACAAAATACGGGCAAATGTAATTCGATCTTTTGGGATACGTTTTTTAATCTACATCCGCAGGGTGCACAAAAGAAGGCAGCAGCAAACGTTCCTAGGATGGAGACAATGGTTGGTGGCTCCCTTAGAAGTCCCAAGCTAAAGATCTGGTGAAAAGTTAAGACTTCAACCACCTTCTAGACTTTTGCAGCAACCGAGAGCCAACCAGAGGATTCTGGCAGTAAAAAGAGCAGCGACACAGCCTAGAAACTGGTCTGCCGTGGAGGCCTTGGCGCAGAAGTTGTGGGGAGCCTCGACCTAAAGAGAAACCAAAATCAAAATAAAACACCTGGGCTATGCCCAAACCACCGTACCTACCCAGTATGGCCAGGTAAGGGTTCAAAAATGGCAGACATCTTGCAGACCCGCTTCCAACTCATTTCAGAACAAGAAACCATGAGAGTGCATCAGGGACAGAACAAAGCCTAAATACCCTTGCACGAAGGGGCTCATGGTCCAATGAGTAGGAGTGTCACTCAGCCTTTGCCATCCCCACAAGAGGTGAGAGGCATAGTCCAGGGACCTATACTGGCCTAAAACAGATAGGACCAATATTTTGGCTGTTATTGTGGGTTCACAGAGAGCACATGATCAGAACAGCCATTTTAAGCCTACCTTGTGTTAAGGAGATTTATCAGTTGTATGCTTAATCCCTCTCCTAGTGACACCCACCACACTTTTTGCTGGACTTCTGGATCTTTTTCTTGTTCTCCTGAATGAGGGCAGCTTCCCCCCGCCACCCCCTCATTCATTCTTTTCTGCTCCAGTCATGTGAACCCTGTTCTATAGGTTTTACTTTAAAAAGGAGGAAGTAAAGCAAGATTCCATAAAACAATGGCATCTGTGTTTCACTTTTGCAGCACACAGCACCCTAGCTGCAGTGTTGCTGGGAGCTCTTTGGGCTCTCCTTTTTATATTCTTTTATTTTCTTCAATAACTACTGTTCTAAAGGATTGAGGGATACTTTTTATACTTTCTAGCTTTTACATTTGAGAGATCAGCACTGTTAGGCAAGCTTGTATGCAGTACCCTTTGGGTGCACTACAATAACCCAGACCTCCTGGCAATAGGGACCCAGCCTTTGGTATAAGTCTGAACTACACAGGTTGGTAGTGTGGCTGAGCAGCCAGGCTTATCTCAAGAGGGGTAAATGTGAGCAGTAATGTTGTGACAGAGTTTCACAGTAGCAGTTATTCAAATAAACTCTTACCCTCAAGGTTTCTTGATCAAACAATTACTAATTTATTTCACAGTTAGTTGTATAAGCCTACTTCAGAAGGAAGCAATATACATGTAACACTTATAATACACTTCAGAACACACTTATTTTCTCTAAATCAGATAATACCCATTGGGGATGGCACAGACACTTTGTTAACCCTCAGGTGACTTAAATAGCTAGGACACTGTGGACATTGATTTATCACTGGTACATTTAGAGCAATACCGAGTTAGGTGCAAAGGTTCGACGGGGGAATAAAACAAAGGTTAACTAATAATTCATGAACTGAAGTACTTTTGAAACCTTCTAATGTTCAGTTGGAAGGTTCCTGGGGAAAAGATAAAGCACTAAGTAAAAAGGTAAAGAAGAGTCACTTAGGGAGCCAAGACAGCCAATTTATATTGCACAATGTCTAAGGGAACTGAAGATCTTCTTTGCAGGTAGGTAAAAAGTCTTGCAAAGTTTTTAGAAAGGTTTGTTGAAAATAAATAATTTGAAGGGCCACAAGCTGGGAGGCTTGTGAGGGGCAACGCTATAGCAACTCTGCAAGGCAACCAAGACAGGTCTCAACAGAGCAAGCAGGGCTACAAAACAAGAGGCAAGTTCTCTTAAACATTACAGTACCTCTGGTTAGAAGAAATAGTTCCAGCTGGCTTCTGTTCCTGGACAGCTCTGCAGATCCTGGTGTTCCTGAGCCTCAGTCGTGGGGACAAGGGGGAGGACGTCTGGTCTCCTGCTCTGCAATGTGAAGGTCAGCGGCAGCAATGGGCAAACTTCGATTCAGCGGTCCTTTGATGTTTCAGCTCCTCGCATCGACAGCAAATTGCAACACTGAGGTTCTTGGATACCACTCTGGACTTACCTCGCATCTGGGGTCCAGCACTCTGTTGAGGTGGCTCAGGCTTCGTCAGTCCTGCTTCAGGAAGTCCGGAGGATCTTCCTGGCGCTCGGGACAGACTTAAAAGCAACGCACACACAATCTGGTGTTCCTCTCCCTGGCACTTCGGTTCCAGCAGCAGAAGTACAGCCAGCTCCGAGAGGACGTCCAGACGGGCTTACTTTGGAGTGGATTGGTCCCACCAACTCAAGGGGATAAGTCGTCCTTGCAGGGCTTCTCTAGTCATGGTGAATTCTGAGCTTCAGCACAACAGCAGGGCTTCACCGGGCAAACCAGCAGTCCAGGAGTTGCAGCAGGCGTCTCTTCCAAGTTCTTCTTCAGATTCCTTCATCCAGTGGTCGACTCTGCCTTCCAAGCCAAAAAGCCTGACCTTTTATGCAGGTTTCTCCCATTCATTCCAGCCTAGCTGTCATTCACACAGCAGGGTGGCTCTCCTTGTCAGACAGCCAGCTGTCCAATCACCTTTGGGTGCATTCCTGTAACCAAGGGGATTAAGCACAGGGAGTGTCAGGTACCTCCCTCACTTCCTGCCCCTGCGAGACATATTGGGAGCCAGAAGCAGGCTTCACTCGTGAATCCCGCCAAAGACAAAGCTAACAAAGGGACCAAACTTGGTTTAGCACACAGAGTAAATCTCAAGAAAGACCTTTCCAACAAGAAATGGCGAAAAAAGAAGGACATGGCCATTTTGACGAAATGGGCACCCATGGGTGCTTTACTGCAGCTGCGACCGCAGCCTGTGGTAAAAAACACACAATGGTAGTAGAAAGTAAACCACTGCCACCAGCCATTAATTGTAGGAAGGGTAACATAAAAATGTTACATGAGAAACTAGACAAAGGGTATACTAAGTAACCCCTCCAGCACCCTATGGTAAAATATGTGTGCTGGGTCTAGAAAGTTAGAAAATGTAAGTAAAGTCAATTTCACTTAACTGCTCTTGGAAACAGTTTCACCAACAGAAGGTATTTAAACCTTTGGGAAATCTAAGAGACTTCCCTGTCCCACTGCACTGAAGGTGCTGTGTGTCAATGTAAAAATGATACCTATGGAGTTTGTCCAAATCACAATAAAAAATACGTGAGGGTGAGAAAAAGGGTTCACTCTCTCCAGGTTAGAAATTAAGTCCTAAAGTCCAGCAAAAGAGCTGGGGGTCTCTAAGGTAGAAGGGAATTAGCACATTTCTGAGAATTCTCCCTAACAAGCGCACATCACCTTATGTCGAGTACTGAGGGGATACCCAGTATCCCCCTTCTCTCTACTCCTGTAAATCTATGTTCCAACATGGTGGCTCCTTTCGTTTATCACCATTTCTTGTGTGGTTTTTCTTTCTTTGCCTTTCTTTGCCCTTATTCTGCAATCCTGGGAGGGGGAGGTCTTGATGCGAGTTTGGTCTAAAACGCAAAACTGGGTGAGAGCAGAATAAAAAAAATAAAAAAACAACGGCCACCAAAAAGTTATACTGAGCTTCTAAAGCAGTAAATTGGCTTACGCCCCTTGTGAATATGTATAGCTGCCAGCAACCCACTCCGTAAAACCTGTGTAGGGTGATAGAATTACCATAGAGCAAATATGGTGAGCCTCACCTAACAGCACCTTAGGCACGACCCAATACCATACACCTTTCATAAGGTAAATAAAAAGGGACATAAAGGTAGAAGGTCTTCAGGAGAAGGTCCTGTGGCCACCACAAAAATACAAGGGGGTTGGCGCGGTTATGAAGCAAAGATGTTGAGGGCCGTAGAAGCGAAAAAAAATAGGAATTCTGGCTTAACAGGTTGTAATCATAACTCATTTCCATAATGGATGGTTCTGTTCAGGAATTGCAGAATGAACATTAAAACATGGAATGTTACCCAAAGGCAAAGTAGTGTAGGTAATAGCCTTTCAGGTTTTGGTTTTCTCATGTTCTTTCCCCCAGGCTCCACACATAGTTTTTGCTTCATGTGTTTGTGATGCTGGCCGATTAGCAGTGCAAATGCTCCATGGCTAATTATGTGTTACATTGTGCAGTATTCCAGCAATAGACACCCCATGTTCTTTTTGACAAACACCAGGGATTCCAAAGTTCACCAACTCCTGGAGCGAAGCATCAATCCCCAGTAAGAAATCCAAGGGGGTTGTTTCTGCCACTTGAAGCTTGGTGGCACACTTTCAAGTCCAAGAGGCCCACAGGTTTTGACAGGTACTTACTCATATGCCAATCCTATTCCTAACCCCCTCACCCCCCGCCCACCCCCGTCAAAAGCTTGGTTACGAGTGGGATACTGCATCATTCAATTGAGGCACCTACCCTTCACTTCAAGTTGGACTGTCCATGAATAGCTGGGGCACTGAAATCATAAACACCCTTTCCCTGAAGAGCTACTCTCCTAAGGATATGCAGCCATGAGTTCACAAATAGCACAGAAATGAGAATTCTCACTAAAAACTGGCTAATTCCCTTCAACCTTAAAAGACGTTCCCCCCCCACTCCCCACTCTTTTGCTGGTCTTTGACTTTTTAGTTTTTACCCTGCAGTGAGTGAGCTCTTTTTCCTCACTCTCTCATGTGTTTTGACCTGATTTGGATTATGTGTTTCCTTTGTTTTTGGAGTCTGCCAAACTCCATAGGCATCTACTTTTTGTATGGTGACACTGCACCTTCAGTGCAGTGTCACAGAGAAATCCTTTAGATTTCTCATAAGGTTTGAATACCTTTTCTTGTGTGAACTACTGTTCGGAAGAATATTAAAGTGAAATTAACTTTACTTACCTTCTCTTTGTAGGTCCAGCACACCCCATCTTATTTATTTAGACAGTTATATAGCGCATAAAGCCCAGAGGCATCTAGGCGCTTTTAGCTTAAGAATATGGTTACAGTAAGTGCTGAAAGCATTGAGCAACGGTAGTTACAGGCCAGATAAAACAATATACCTGGGTAGTGCAGCTTATACGTACATGGAAAACTCGCATCTTGTTGCGGGGAGCTACGTCATAGGTATATATACGGGACATGATAGGTTGGAGTGCTGGGGGGTTAGTAGCCCCTTTTCCTACCTACTTATGTACAAATGTTGATGTTACCCTCACTACTTTAAATGGCTGGTGGCAGTGGTTGAATTTTCCTACCGCAAGCTGAATCCTCAAGCTGCAGTATAGCACCCACGGGTGACCATTTTGTGAAAATGGTCCTGGTCGTCTTTTTTCACCCCTTTCCAGTTGTGAGGTCGTTCTTGGGTTTTACTCTGCGCGCCAAACAAGGTTTGAGCCCTTTGTTCGTTTTGCCTTTGGCGGGCTTCAGTACTGAAACGCCTCTGGCTCCAGTGTGTCTGGAGGGGCAGGAAGTGAGGAAGGTTCCCGAAACTCCCCTGTTCTGTGTTTTTAGGAATGCCTGAATGCCCACAGTCCCGATTGGCTGGCGGTTCTTGCAGGACAGCCACCCTGCTGTTTGAGTGACAGCTAACCTGTGCATGAATGTGAGAAACCTGCTTAGAAGGAGAGGGTTTTGGGACTGAAGACTGAGTCGACCACTGGAAGAACAACCCGACGAAGAAACCGTGAACCAAGCTTGTTGCATCCTCCTGTACCGTTGAACTGCCCGGTGAAGCCCTGCTGCTGTGCTGAAACTCCTTTTTCTGATCAACAATAGATGCTCCGGAAGGGAAGACTTCTTCCCTTGGGTTAGTGGTACAAACTAACCCCGAGACGACCTCCACTGGACGACCTTCCCCAACTGGCTGTAAATTTTTGCTGCGGCAGGAACAGAGTGGCAGGGGTCAATAAATCTATAGTAGAGTGCAACGTCTGTGTTCCGGCCAGAAGCTCCAGGAGTCACCCCAGGACCCTCCAGAAGCAGGACGACCAGAGCTCAAGTCCCCTCACCAGAGTGCAGGACTCAAGGAGTGAAGGAAGCCCAACCGGTATCCAAAGATCCGCAGTGGTGCTGTTTAGCGAGCGTTGAAACCGCAAAGTGCCGCTGATCCGAAAAGAGCCCGTAGCTGCCGCCGACCTTCGAATTGCTGCTGCAGAAGTCCCCAGGCGTCCTCCCTCTTGTCCCCACGACTGAGGTCCAGGAACACAGAATCTGGATCGCTGCAACCAGACAGAAGCCAGCTGGACCACTCTTCTAACCAAAGGTACTGTTCTGACTTGGGGTACTTACCTCTGTGTCTGTAGCTTGCTCTTCTCAGTTGAGACTTGCAGTAGCTGCTTTGCTAGAGTTTATTTCAGCTCTAACTTTCACAAGTATAACAGCTCGTGACCCTACAGTGACTTATCTTCAACAAACTCTCTAACTTTGTGCAAGACTGTTACTATCTAAGAAGTGCCTCAGCTCCATAGACTTCGCTCCAATTGACTGGCTGTCCCGACTCCCTGCAGACTCTATTCCATTTGACTGATTCTTACTGTCCCTCATAGGCGATGCATTGGTTTTAAACTAATATTACTGGGAAAGGTTTTTATCTAGACTTCATTGGAAGATTTAAAGCGCTCACATGCTCTGAGAACACGTTTAACCTTTTTCCTTCCTTTAACCTTTTTCCTTCCTTTAACCTTTTTCCTTCCTTTAACCTTTTCTTTCTACCAACCTCAGAATCTACAAAGTGTACCAGTGATCTATAAATGCAATTACTGTCCTAGTTAGTGAAGTCAACTCAGGGTGTAGGAGGTGTGTAAGAAGCATCTCTAAGGAGTATCTACTAGCTTTGTGTTGATTCTGGAAAAGTAATTTGAACTGTATTTTTTTGCTGCATATATTGCCCTTTTTAAAGAATGCTCATTTAAAAATGACCGTTAAATAAAGAATTATTTTAACTAAAAACCTTGAGTGCAAGTGTTACTTGGCTACTTGTATTTGTGCATTTCATTGCTACAGCTCACATTTACCCCTCTTGAGATAAGCCTGGCTGCTCAGTCAAACAACCAACTTGTGTAGTACAGGCCTATACCAATAAGTGGGTTACCAGATACCAAGAGGACAAGGGTTGTGTAATCTCCCACAGGTTTACTACATCAATTCTTGCCTAACACCCGTGTCCAGTAAAGCAGCCTAAGTACTCAAAAGCTGGGTAACTACAGCACAGCACTACAAAGCCATTGCTACATTGTATTGTATTTGTCATTTATATAGCGCCCTTTCCCCATTTCCCCATTTGTATGGCTTCAATGCGCTTTGTGGTAGGAACGCCCTTGGTGACCGCAGTCCATTTGTAGGAGGTTCCAAGAGTTTAAATTAGAAATGCAGGTGTGCATTTTGCCATGTTAGGATTTAGGTGGGCTGGCTAAGCTCCCGTAAGCAACCCAGAGATAAGGCATGTGGGTGGGTGCTCTTGGTGGTTTAGAATAGAGTGTTAGTGCTGAAGATTCGATGGGTGTCCAGCTAGACCGAATTTTTGTGCTGTATACTAATGGCAGAGGTGTTGAGGTGCGTCAGGGGTTTCAGTGTGGACAGCTATGTGAGCTGCTAGACCACAATAGTATAGCCATAGCTGCATTCTAGGGTGGCCATGCCTGCGTCCACAGACATGGTGTAAGGTATATGTACCGTGCGCTTGGATGGATTTCGACTACAATGTTTATTTTCATGATCTACTGGGAGTTTGGTTTCGCTATTCGTGGTCTCCCTGGAACAAAGTGCTGAGCAGTGGGAGAGGGGCCCGGAGGAGGAGTAATGGGAGGACGATAGTCTGTCATGATACAGCTGCAAACATATGTGACTGAGTAGAGGGGAGCACATCCAACTGGGGTACAACAGTAGGTGTGAGCAGGATTTGAGAAACCTGGATAGAGGGGTGGGGGAGGCAGGTACCACAGTAGACAGTAAAACCCAGCAACACCTAGACTTGGGACACCAGTTTAGGAGGGAGAGACCCCTAAATGGGGATACAGCAGTAATGAGGAAAATGCAATAGCACCTAGATTTGGGACACCTGGCTAGAGGGAGACACCTAAATGGGGATACAGCAGAAGACGGTAAACTGCAGTAGCAACCAACCTAGATTTGGGACACCTGTGTAGAGGGAGATGCGCCTAAAAGATATCAAATTGAATGTGGCTGCAAATATCAAAAGTAGTGCCATGCAACAAGCCTGTTAGGGAGATTTTTGTGCAACCCTCTGGTGATGGCTGTGTAATCATCTAACCTAAGGGCGGAGCAGTGCGTCACCCAAAAGGAAACACCAGACTCTCCAATTGCAGCTGTAGCAGAGCAGTCAGCTTAACTTTAGGAGGGAGGAAGGTTGGAAGTGAGGTACAGTTAGTACCAACAGACCACACAAGGACACCTCACACTGGTATACAGTAGGAATATACACTAATAGAACGTCACACAAAATATGTATGATGTTGGGGGGTGGGGAGGAAGTACTCCGGTTACACAGAACATAGTGTAGTTTAAAAAACAGTAAATGGCCAGTAATGGCCTAACTCAATTCTTTAACTAAAATGTAGGCAACATACCTGGTGGTAGGTCCCATACAAATAAGCTTTCAGATGTAAGTTAAGAGAAAGACCCCTAGACAATATTACAAACGATAATGAGAATAGGGTTCAGGTTCAGAATTCAAAAGGTACCAAACAGAACTTGGTACAAGCTTTGTATTACCTTCTACATGAAGTATTATACTTAACACATTCATCTAACACAGTATAGCACTTAGATGTTGACCACAGGGAAACACAATGTCCAACACAGCCAGGAAGGCTACTAAAGTCAAGGATACATTTTAGATAGACAGGACCTAGGCCCAGAATGGCATACTACACATCAAGGAGGGAATCCATATTAATACACAAGGATACAAGGTATAAACTATGAATGAATAATGTACAGATTTAAAAGTCCCTAGTACATGAGGGGAAGTCTCTTAAGATCCAGGGCTTGTTGAGGGACTCCTGGCACCCTAGAAGAACATCACACGTCAGGTGAGTAACTTGCAGTGTCACTTGAAAGAGTTCCAGTATTGCGAACAGAGCCCACAAAGGAAACAATAGGAAAATTACGTTAAGTCGTTCTTTCAATAGGCAAAGAAGAAAGCAAATCAACCCCACTGGAGAGCCAGAAGAAGAGATCCAGCAAACCCAGGAACAGAAAATTAGTGCAGTATTCTTCAGGCTTCCCGCTACAATGTGAAGAGCTTAACCCTAATTGCATCTCTGTCTGACCTCCCTAAAGAATTTAATCCTTCCTCCTGAATCCAGTTTTGCACACCCCAAGATCTGGGATATACTAATTGTGCATATTTAAGGATTTGTCGATGTAGTCATTGAGAGCTGCAAAAACAAACTCATATGCCCTAGTAGAGTCAGTGGCCACATCCACAAAGCAGTCTGTGTTGGGCACATGCAGGCTGAATTGGACACTGCATTCACTGTGCCATTCTGAGCTCATCTGCTGAGTACTCAGTGAGCGCCATAAATCATAACTTCAAGTTGTACCAAATTGATATAGGCTCTTGTTCGGACAGCTTTTCTAAAGTCTAACTAAGGGCTTCATAAAAACCATACATCCAAGGCAGTACATAAATCAACTCATTTATTGGGTATGTATAATGCACCTATACAGCAAAAGGTGGTTCACGGCGCACCTTAGTAGAAGGCTGTCCCACCTGAGAACATTTGGTAGGCTAGACAGAGCAGCCAGGTGTATCTCGGGGTGGAAAGGGAGAGAAAGAGAAAGAAAAAGAGAAGCGAAAGAGGGAAAGAATGCAATAGAAAAAGATAAGCGAAAGAGAGGGAAAGAAAGCAAAAGAAAAAGATAAGCGAAAGAGAGGGAAAGAAAGAAAAAGAAAAAGATGAGGGAAAGATGGAAAGCGAGATGTAGCTTGGTACAAAGAAATTGTAGCATACATATGGTCTAAAGAAACACTGAAACACTATGTATTGTAAAAATAAAGGGTTCATTTAAAAACAAGTAGGCCAAGATAAATCTTGCGAAAAGTACTATCAACATCATATATACCCAATTATAAAAAACAATTAAATACTTATAAGATACAACCCGAAGTATAACCTTATTAAGAATACTATCATTAGTCAAGGTTAGTCAAACCTACAACACATTCAGAATGGCAGTCAGCTATTCTTGGCAAGTAAAACCAGGTTATATATGCTTTTATAATACAATCAGTAGACCCCATCCGTCATGCAGTGCCACTCAGTTATTGAGGTCACATAATAAACTAACCCTGTTACAAGTATACACCTTGCAACATTACTTTTTAGAATTCAGTTCAGAGCTAGTAAAATAACTCATACTTTCTAGAATAGCATCAAGCTACGACATTTTAAGTACTAACACTATTTTAGAATGAACTAAGCAAATGAGGGAATGCAAAACCCAACTATGGTTTAAGAAAGGCAATGGGCCTCATTACACGGTAGGCGGTAACCACGGTGCTATTAGCGCCATAGCTACCCCCTTACCGCATTCCGGGTCCGTGTTCCCGGAATAGGGATTTACCGGTCTATTCCGACCTTTGCGGGACCTGTAAACCCCCATTCCGGGAACCATTCCCCATTCCCATTTGAGCCCCCATAGGGCTCAATGGGGATGGAACTAATAACGGTACCGCAAATTGCGGTACCGTTATTAGCTCTGGAGTCCCTTAGCGGGTCCTCTTAGTAGGCCGTTAAGGGAACTCTTAGTAGGCCGTTAAGGGATTACCGGCACCGGTGCCCTTACCGGTGCCGGTAATCCCTTACCGCCTACCGTGTAATGAGGCCCAATGCATGTTAAGGTAAGTAATTGACCTGTTCGTACATAACTATCCTTAATCTAAAAGCTAGTTATACTCTGTATACTTGTGAATAATACAGTTTCTAGGGTACGTAAGAACTGTAGGAAACTTTCAGAATAGCACCAAAGCAATTCAGGGAAGGATAACCCAGGGTTATAAGTGTAGAAGAGCAGCAGCTAATCAAGGCAAGACCTAGATACTTATCAGAGGTGCTATCAGCAACTCAAAGCTAAGTATTAACTCAGAGACTGTTTTAGATCTGTATAAAGCAGACCAGGGAAAGCAAAACCCAATGTTACACTTTAAGAAGACACAATGTATTTCAAGGTATGTAAACCCTATTGGTGAGCTTTTACACTCATTCAGTAAAGAATACTAAAACAGTACCAACACTTATTACTTTTTAGAAGGGTGGCACCATTTAAAGTTAGTAAAGCAACTATTTTTAGGGGGGCAGAATGCAACTCAAAATGTTAAGCAGAAACTTAATGACACTTTTTTCAACAACTTTATTGAAAACCGGTTGCAGCAGGTTACATGCATAACTTTGTGCAGTAAAGGTAGCCAATGTCAACCCTGCTCCCCCCCGTCCCACCGTTACAGGTTGTATATTCTTGTCCCCTCTCTCTCTCTGGTGCCCCCCTCTCTCTTGTGGGATCACGTGGGTGTTCTTAGGGCTGTAGGATGAGACTCTTGTCTTGGCTGGAAGGTCAGTCCCGGGAAAGCCTTCTCATATTCCAGGACCGGTCAATCAGTGAAGCGTTCCTTCTTTGGCCGCTGTGACCTTCTCAGCTACCAAGATGTCCCAGACCTTAGTCCATCATAGTGGGAGATGAGGGCCTTCCCGGAATTTCTATTTCAGAGCGAGTTACATTTCACAGAGATGAAGTTAACACACTAACATCTTTAGCAAGTAAGTACGTTCACACGTGCTATACTTTCAAGGCAGAATCCTTTTCTTATCCAGCCCTTCCCTAGTCTATTGCAGTTCTCAGAGGCAGATGAGGGAACCTAGCAGTCTAGGTGCCAGCTGCAGGCAGGGTGAGATGGGGTTTAGTTGCAGGAAAGTCAAGGTTCCATAGGAGAGCTTCTTAAACATAAGTATTCACTTTCAGAGTTCAAGTGTTCAGGGACTTCACAGAAGGCTCCCTATATGTGTTCCAGCATTAGGCATGGGGAAGTGGTATAGGCAAACTACCAACCACGCAAACACCCCTTCAGCCTCACAGGATGCACAACAGACTTAAGGTAACTATTACCCAAGTCCACACAGTGCCTTAGGAGAAAGGAAGAGCTTCAGATCAGAGTGGCTGCCTTCAGGATGAAGCAGCACAGGACCCTGTCCCTGGATTCTTGGTCTGGAGACGAAAGAACTGGACACTGGATGGGAACTAGCAGCAGCAGTCAAGAGGAGGCTTCCAGCAAAGGTTTCTTCATGGATTCTCGTGGCTCTATGGATTTGGTACCTTTTTAAAGCAGCCAGATGAAGAACAAATATTGCTAGTTGGATTCTCTTCACTCTCTCGGTCCTGCACTCTGGTGGGGTGGACTTCAGGTATTCTAATCGTGTCTCTGGAGGTCCAGAAGGAGTCTGCCAAAGTTTCAGACGGATTCAGACTTCGGAAAACCATGAACTGCACTCCGGTGCGAGGTCCAAGGGTATTGGCAGTTTGCAGCCCAGCAAGGTTGCAGCACGTTGTGGGATGGCTCGAAATGCAGGTCTTCTTGAGGCTAGTGGGTCTCACCAGCCTCTGGGTAGGAGTCGCTGCATTCGGGACCGTCAGGTCGATTGGAAGGAAGGGTTGCGTCAGGCTCCGTTTACACAGCAAGCTCTCCCTTCACTGGAAATCGCCCCATATGTCTGTCTTTTCTACATCTTCCTCTTCGGATTCAGGTCCAGTGGTCGACTTTTCAGCAGCTACCAGGTTCAGAGGTTTTATCAGAAACTACAGCACAACTTCTACAAACTCTCCCTTCAGTTTACAAAAAGGGGCAGTTGTTAGGCAAGAATTGATGTAGTAACCCTGTGGGAGACCACACTTGTTGTCCTGGTAATAGGTAACCCACCTTTTGGTATAGGCCTGTACTACACAAGTTGGTAGTGTAACTGAACAGCCAGGCTTATCTCAAGAGGGGTAAATGTGAGCCGTAGAGCTGTAGCAATTAAGTCCACAAATACAAGTAGCCAAGTAACACTTACACTCAAGGTTTTAGTTAAAATAGTTATTTATTTAACAGTAGTTTTTAAATAAGCATTCTTTAAAAAAGGGCAATATAGGTAACAATCAAATATACTTTAAAATACTTTCCCAGAATCAACACAAAGCTTGTAGATTCTCTTTAGAGATTTGTTTACGCACTTCCTACACCCTGAGATGACTTCACCAACTAGGACAGTAATGGCATTCATATATCACTAGTACACTTTGTAGATTCTGAGGTTTGTAGAAAGAAAAGGTTAAGTAAAGGAAAAAGGTTAAACAGGTTCTCGGAGCATGTGAGCACTTAAATCTTCCAATGAAATCTAGATAAAAACCTTTCCCAGCAAAAATAGTTTAAAACCAATGTATCACCCATGAGCTACAGTAAATATCAAAGTCAAGTGGACTAGAAGAGTCTGCAGGGAGCCAGGAAAGTCCAAGTCCATTGGAGCAGTCTATGGAGCGGAGGCACTTCTTAGATAGTACAGTCTTGCACAAAGTTAGAGAGTTTGTTGACTCACTGCCCATCAGTCTATGTAACCTTCTGCAGGCCTCTACGCGCCTCCGTTACCACAATTAACTGTTATGAGTGCTTGACCACGTGCATATAGACTTATCTATCTCACGTCCATCTTACATATCACAATGTGTAGGCCTACCTGGTCTTACTTTACGCTCATCCAGTTATTTTACATACCACTCGACACTTGGCTTACTCTCACCATTACTATAGACAGACTGGGTGCTAGCAACATTGCTCAGCTGCAATGCACACAACAGAACCTTGTTAGTTGGCGTCTCTATCAACCCCCTATCCTCTCACCACTTACTACCATCTCCAACCACGCCCAGTCTGCGCTTGCACAACTTAGTGCTCACTACCACAATTACTATGCCAGACCTCAATCCATACTTGAACTCACCAGGCCTCTGGTTACAACATTTTGCAGCCAAACAAACGCCTAACCAACCATGCACCACTCCCCTCAGAAATCAGAGACTAGGCTTTAGATTCTGCCACAAAGTCTACCATTCCCACTTACGCACTAATAGCAAACCAGCATCCAACCAGAATCTCCCTACTAATGCGACCCTTGCTATCGACACCACGACTCCGGCTCAAAACATCATCCCAATCATTCATGACAGTAGCCATACCAGTGCCAAAACTCTAACAATCAAAGGTGCCCTAATCAATGCCAGGTCTCTCCCAGCACACGCTCTTGACAATGCCGACTTCATCACAACGGAAAACCTTGACATCCTTGCCATTACGGAAACATGGCTTCATGCTGCCTCTGGCCCTGCCTTGTCCTTGGCTATACCAGACAACTATGCCATTATCAGATGTGACAGGAGTACCAACCAATCCAAAGGTGGCGGCATCGCCATCATTTTCAAAAGCTCCCTTGGGCTTAGACCTATTCCGTACTCGCAAATCCCCTCTGCTGAATGGTTATCAGTCAAACTACCTATTTCGCCTAACCACACGGCTTCTATGCACCTCATTTGCAGGCCATAAGGACCTATCTCCTCCTTCACTGAGATATTTCCACTATCCTTGCTGCTAACACAAAGCCAAATTCACAAATTATATTACTTGGCGATTTCAACCTCGGCCTCCAAGACCCGAATGACACCATACTCCTTGACGTAGCCAACTCCCTAACGGATCTAGGCTTCACTCATCACATCCAGGAACCTACTCATATCAAGGGTAGAACCCTCGACTGGCTAACAGACCTGAACTGCACAATCAAGCCATCGGCAATAACACCATGCTCATGGTCTGACCACCACAAAATAACCTTCACCATCAAAGCCGCCCGCTAAGTACTAAAACAAATATAGCACCTGCCATTCCTACCCGTAACAAGAAGGACATCACTAAGGAGAAACTGCTCCCTTTAATCATGCCCCTTCTTAATAATAGGTCATCTAATTCTGACCCTACAGTACTTGTGGCCACCTACAACCTTACCATCCTGAAAGCGCTAAACACCATTGCCCCACTAAAACTGCGTAAAGTAAAACCACGTCCTCATCTGAACTTGTGGTTCACACCTCATCTCAGAGACCTCCGCAAAGCAAAAAGAAATGCAGAGGCACATTGGGAAAGTATCCCATCCTGTGCTAACAAAAGTTCCCTGATCACTGCATCATCCAACTACAAAGAAGCGATATTCCTCGCAAAAAAAAAAAGATGTCTACAACAATCGCATCCTGCTGCCCGAATCTAATACTAAAGAGCTCTTTAAGATTCTTAAAGAGTTTCATTCGCCCATAGCCCCATTAGACCAGTGCAACACAGATTCTTCCTGGTGCACTAGCATCCAGAAAGCTCTTCTTGATAATGTCTCATCACTACAAACAAAAATCAATATTAAAAAAAATGGAGCTTAGTCCCAGATCCTGCACTCAACTCTGCATTTAACACCACAACTTCATCATATCCTGCCAAACCATTTTGCTTCTCAACACTTTCCACATGGGAAGTCGAGAACATTATTGTTTGTTTATTTATTTGTTTATTTATTTATTTATAATGCGCTCCAGACCCACAGGTTACCGGGCGCAGCAGAAAGTATATGCAAGGCTTACAATGTTACATGAATAAAAATTACAATCGATAAAATTTACAATATTACATAAATGTACACTTACAAGCTTACAAATAAGTGATTACCAGGATAAACTAAGGAGTGCGCAGGAGTATACATGCAATATTAACAGTTCTAGAATAATGAAGGGTAGCTAATAGTACCTATGTACAATAGAGTAGGGCTAAGCCTAGAGTGGAGTCATATTCAGGTGTCTAGACATTGTTAGCATTCATGTGTTTGATGAAGTTCCTTCTGAAGTGTGAGAAAGATTGGTCTGTTGCCGCCGAATAGAGGAGATGTGTTCCCTTTTCTTTATGCCAAGTGCAGCTCTAAGAGCATTATTTTGTAACGTTTGGAGTCTTTGGGTGGTGGCTTTGTTAGCACCGCTGTAGAGGGCATTGCAATAGTCGAGTCGGGAAAGTATTAAGGCTCTCGCTAGGATCAGGCAGCTATTATTGGATAAGGAACAAGTTACTTACCTGTAACTGTTGTTCTCCAGCATGGGTCTGGCATGGATTCACATGCTCATGAATATTCCCCGTCGTCAGGCTGGGAATCCTCGGTAAAGAAAAAACCAGTATCAGTTTCGTTTCTGATCTGTCTTTTGTAGTAATAACCAATCACTGATCTCTGTCTCATGCTGACCACAGCCAATGACTGCCCTCTCCCTAAGCCCCGACTCTGGCAGCCATCCTCAGATTTGGTAGCACGTAAAGTGGCAGTATGACCAAGTGAAGAGCCGCAGAGGGGAAGGCGGGAGGGTTCGCATGTGAATCCATGCCAGACCCATGCTGGAGAACAACAGTTAAAGGTAAATAACTTGTTCCTTCTCCAGCATGGGGTCTGGCATGGATTCACATGCTCATGAATATAAGAATACATAGAAGTACACACATGCACAACTACGGGAGGTGGCAACAGGCTCAACATTAAGCAATACAACAACTCAACATTAAGCATCTCTTACCTCCTCACCAGGCTCACCTTAAGCAAACAGGTTGCGCAACACTGCTTGACCGACCCTGGACTCCTCCCTGGAATCCCGGTCGATGCAGTAGAATTTCGTGAAGGTGTGCGTCGACCTCCACGTAGCCGCCCTGCAGATGTCCAGCAGGGGCACACCAGATAGGAACGCCGTGGTAGCTGCGATCGCTCTGGTGGAATGGGTTCTCGGACGGCCGGGCAGCGGTCGGTTTGCCAACCGGTGACAGTGCATGATGCAGCCGGAGAGCCATCTGGATATGGAAGCCTTCGAGAGAGCCTTCCCCTGATTCACATGTCCAAAATTTACAAAAAGCTGTGATGTCTTCCGGAAGCCTTTCGTGCGGTCCACGTAGAACTTCAGCGCTCTAGCCACATCCAGCGAGTGCAAAGTCCTCTCTGCCGGCGACGAGGGAGACGGGAAGAATATTGGTAGCACCAAGGGCTTGTTAAGGTGAAAATCTGACGGTACCTTGGGCATGAAGGAGGGGTGCGTCCTAAGCACCACCCTCGTGGCATGGAAAGACAAATACGGGGCTTTGCAGGATAGGGCCTGGATCTCTCCCACTCGTCGTGCGGAGGTGATGGCCACCAAGAATGCAGTTTTCCACGACACAAACTTCATCGGTGCAGAGTGCATCGGCTCGAATGGGGCCCCCATGAGCCTGGTCAGCACAACATTAAGTTCCCACGCCGGGGCCTTCACCGGCGGGAACGACCGGAACAGTCCTTTCATAAATTCTTTCACCAGTCAATGGGACCATAGGGACGTCCGTCCAGTGGTCCTGGTATATCTTGAAATCGCCGCTAGATGAATCTTAATAGATGCGTGGGCCAGCCCAGCCTTCGCCAGTGACAGCAGGTACGGCAGCACCCGAGGGGCCGTAATCCGTAGAGGGTTAATCTGCTGCGTCCGGCACCAGACAGAGAACCTCTTCCAATTGTGTCCGTAGCATTTGAGAGTCGAGGACGCCCTGGCCTTTGCAAGAACCTCTCTGCAGTCAGCCGGGATATCATATCCACCAAACTCTAGTGCTGCAGGAGCCAGGCCTGTAAGTTCAGCGACTTCGGGTCGTGGTGAAGAATGGAGCCTCCTTCCCTGGCGAGAAGATCTGCATCCGCCGACAGCTTGACTGGTGGGGACGCTGATAAGTCCAGAAGGTCCGGGAACCAGATCTGCCTCGGCCACGACGGCGCGATGAGGATCATCCTGCACCGGGACCTCTTGAGCTGGTTGATGAGTCGAAGCAGCAACGGCAGCGGAGGGAACGCATACAGGTATAGGCCGTCCCAGGGGAACGAGAACGGATCGCCCATGCTTCTCGGCTGGGGGAACCTGCTGGCGAACCTCTGACACCGAGTTTGTCGCCATCGCAAACAGGTCGATTTGGGGTCTGCCTCATCGTCGGAAGAGTCGATCCACCTGATCCTGGCGCAGTTCCCACTCGTGACACGCGCGCAGCTCCCTGCTGAGCGAGTCGGCGATGGTGTTTCTTTCTCCTGCCAGGTGGAAGGGAACCAGGAACATCCCCTCAGCGACCGCCCAGTGCCACAGATCCTTTGCCTCCTTGGAAAGGGCTGGGGATCTGGTGCCTCCCTGCTTCCGTATGTAAAACATCGTCGTGGTGTTGTCCGTGAAGATCCTTACCACCTTGCCCTTGAGGGACGGGAGGAACCATTTGAGAGCCCAGAACACGGCTCGGAGCTCCAGGATGTTGATGTGCAGGAGCCTCTCCTCTGGGAGCCAGAGGCCTCTTGCATGGAGATCTCCAGTGTGGGCGCCCCAGCCTTCCAGGGAGGCGTCCGTCGTCACCGTCTCCTGGTACGCCGGCGTCTGGAAGACCGTGCCCGCCGAGAGGTGTGCTCGAGTGCCCCACCACTGAATCGCTCGCCGGAACACCTCGTTGAGGGGGATCCTGTCTTCGAAGGAGCCCGTCGCTTGCATCCAACGGGCGTCGAGAAATTCTTGAAGGGGGCGCATCTGTAGTCTGCATAGGTGCACCAGGTTGATGCAGGAGGACATCATCCCTAGGAGGGACTTGATGGACCTCACCCTGGCCACGTCCGTGGCTAACAGGCGCTGCACCTTGCCTAGATGCGACTTCAGGTAATTTATGGCGAAACCCAGGTCTGAGTAGCCGGACGGTGCTCGCAGTGTGTTCGACGGCCAGTTCTCTTGTCCTTGCGCGGATGAGCCAGTCATCCAGGTAGGGGTAGACGTGAATCCCCTGCAGGCGCGGTGCCAGACACTTGGTAAAGACCCGGGGTGCCGACTTCAATCCGAACGGCAGAGCTTTGAATTGGTAGTGGCGTCCCTGGACGACGAACCTGAGAAACTTCCAGTGACTTTTTAGGATGGGAACGTGGAAGTACGCATCCTCTAGGTCCAGCGACGATAGGAAGTCGCCTTCCTCCAGCTGTCCCAACACGTGTTGAAGAGTGACCATCCTGAACTTTTGTGACCTGATGTATTTGTTCAAACGACGAAGGTCCAGGATGGGGCGCCAGCCGCCTGTCTTCTTTCTGACGAGGAAGTACCTTGAGTACACTCCGGAGCCCCGGAGTCTCTTGAGGACGAGCTCGATGGCGCCTTTTCTGAGCATCGCCCGTACTTCCAACACAAGTTGCGGAACAGGATTTTCCTTCCTGGCCACAGGTGGGAAGTGAGGGCACTTCTTCAGGAATTCGATGCTTGGCGGTGTTGGCCTTGCCGCCCTGGCCTCCCCGTCGACGGAGGTGAGATCCTCCCTGCTTGCCGCGGCCTCTGTAGGCCTCCTGAGACGATGAACGTGCCGCTTGGCGGTAGGACGACGAGACACCGCTGGATCCTTTGCAGGCCCCTTGTTTGCCTCCATATCTCCGAAAGGGCCGTTGTTGGGGGGTTCATAGGGCTCGGGCCGTCTCCGTTTTAATGGCTTGGAGTGATTCGTCCACTGTTTTCCCGAACAAATTGTTGCCGTCGAATGGCATGTCCAAAACCCTGGTCTGGACGTCCTGACGAAAATCAGTTGCTCTGAGCCAACCTCGTCGTCGCAGGCAGACTTCGTTGCCCAGTTGGCGAAAACCGGTATCGGCAATGTCCATTGCCACCGTAATGGCGTGGTCCGACGCCATCTCGCCTTCCTGTAGTATTTCCAAGGCCTCAGACCTCTTGTCGTCCGGCAGGAAGTCTAAAATGGGGGCCAGTTTAAACCAAAGCTCCCTGTCGTAACGAGCCACTATAGCAAGGGCGTTGGCCGCTTTGATCGTTGTCGCCGCCGACGATATGACCCGTCGCCCCATGGTGTCCAATTTCTTTCCCTCGCCGTCCGGTGGGGAATTGGATGTTGAAGCTCCTGAGCCTGCCGCCTTCTTCTTCGCCGCCGCCGCCGAGACGACCGAGTCCGGTGTTGGCTGGGCCCTGAGGCACAGGGGGGCTGTGTCGGGGACCCGGTACTTTTTCTCGTACCTGTCCCGTTTGGCCGGTGCTGTGGAAGGGTTCTTCAGTACTGATAGACCCTCGTCCCAGATGTCATCGATTAGGGGTACCGCGATGACAGTCTTCCTCTTGGCCTCCCGGCGCGGATATAGGAAACCTTCCTTCTTCCGTTCTTCTGGGCAGAGCTGGAATAACTCAGATGCCCTGGCGACCATAGCGTGGAACGAGCCAATCTCGTCGGGCGGGGAGGCCCGTGCGACGGGAGATCTATTACGTCGTCGTGCCCACCGCCTCGTCGTCTGCCGGTTCGGGGGAGGAGGAGGCGGGAACCGTAGGTCTTGCATGGGCGAAGGGAGGAGAGGGGTGGATCCTCTGTCGTTTGTTCAGCGGGCTTCCCGACGGACCGTTTCCGAGTCCTCCGGCCTGGGTCGTGGTTATCTCAGAGCATAAGGACTGGATCGCAGACAAGATGGCCGCCGAGCTATCCTGGGGGCCGGGTACCGGTTGAGCCGGAAGAGAGGGCCGCTCTTCCTCGCTCTCGTCGTCCTCCTCGACTATATCCCGGGAATCCTCCTCGCGGGATCGAATCTTCTTGGGGCGTACCCCAAGGTTTCCCACGACCTCAGTCAGTTCTTCCTCCGAAGCCGAGTCCGAGCTCGAGATGGCTACTGCGCCCCCGCCTTTTTTCCATCATGGGGGTCTTGACGATGGGCTGAAAAGATGATTCCCTTCTAGGTAGGGAAACTCTAGTCCCGGAGAAAGCCTCCTTCAGCGGGGTCTCTGCCGGCTTGGCCAGAGTCGCTGCGATCGCCTCGATAGAGGTCTTAGCCTGATGGGAAGTGGTCGTCACTACCTTAGGCGTGCCTTGGGCCTTCTCCTTGTGGGGAGGGTCAACGCCTCGCTCCCCTGCATCCGAGATCTGACGGGGCGTCTCGGCCTCCCTCTTCCCCGCACCAGAGCGTTGGCTCGCGGTTGATGGTGTCGGGGAGGTTGCGCCCTGCCTGGCAACCGAAGAGCCCAACCTTTCGGCGCTCCGGAGCCCGCGGACTCGCTGTGCTTGGCCTGCTTTTGGGACCCCGTCGCCGGGGCGCCCGCACAGGGCTTAAAAGCCCGCTCGGACCCTTTCTTCTCCCCAGCTGAGCCCTTCTCCAACCAGCTGGCGAGACGGGATCGACGGTCCCTCATGGTCCGCTCCGACAGGTTCTTGCAGAACTCACAGTCCTTCTCTACATGCGTCTTATCCCCGTGGAGGCAGTAGAGGCATCTCGAATGTTCGTCTTCCTTAAAAACATTCAGTTTCGAAAAAGCTTGGATCCGGGCGACGAACTCTTGTCCTGGGCCATGTCCAAGTAGGCCGCAAATCTTCTGGAATCCTCCAAGAAGTTGTTTGACGAAATCTTCACCCTTGAGGGGCGTAGGAAAAAATTCCGAAACGGGTCCCCGTTAACGGAATTAGGAACGGTGGAGCTTGAGGCTCGAAACCAAAAAAAGAGAAATCTGAAAAAGCGCGAAACACGCAGAAAAAGCTCGAGAGCTAAGCACGAGGACTCCCAACACTTGAACGTGCGGTAAAAATCGGAGGATGGCTGCCAGAGGCGGGGCTTAGGGAGAGGGCAGTCATTGGCTGTGGTCAGCATGACACAGAGATCAGTGATTGGTTATTACTACGAAAGACAGATCAGAAACGAAACTGATACTGGTTTTTTCTTTACCGAGGATTCCCAGCCTGACGACGGGGAATATTCATGAGCATGTGAATCCATGCCAGACCCCATGCTGGAGAAGAAGGGCTTACCTGCTCTTATCAATTTGCAGGTGTAGGCTGTGGTAGAAGCTGGGGAGTTGACCTGTTTAGTAAAAGACAAGGTAGAATCAAGGTAAAAACTTCCCTCGAGACTTTGATCACATTTCCATCTATGCTGAAAGCAGAGTAGTCCGAGCCCAATTTGTTGATGTTGGCTTGTGTGCCCAAAATTATCAACTCTGTCTTATCATTCAGGCAGAGACCATGGGTTGCCATCCATGCCTGAATGATGAGATACACTCTGTTCACCAATTCTCTGTCCTTACTGTGATCCCCAGAAAGCGGGAGGAGAATCTGTGTATCATCTGCATAGTTAGTGTAGGTGATACCTAGATTATCCAGATCATCGAACAGAGGTTTGGTGAAAATGTTGTATAGAGTAGGGGAGACGCAGGATCCCTGGGGGACACCACATATGATGGGTATGGGGTTTGCTGCTGCCGATGGGGAAAAAACTCTCATAGTTCTCTCACTAAGGAAGGATTCTATCCATCTAATGGCTTGTGTGGAGAAGTGAGCGGCAAAGTCCAAATGTCTGCAGAGGACCTTGTGGTCCACGAGATCGAAGGCCGCTGAGAGGTCAAGTAGGAGGAGGAGGAGAGCTGTCTTACCTTGATCTCTCAGTTCGTCTATTTGGGTCTTTAAATCGATACGGGCAGTTTCCATTCCATGTACTGGGCGGAAGCCAGATTGTCTTAGCTCCTAGTAGCTTATGCAATTCAAGGTGTTTTTGAATCTGCATATAGGCCACTTTGTCCAAGATCTTCAGAAGAAATGGAACTGTGGTAATTGGACGGTAATTAGTGGGGATAAGAGGGTCTAGTGTGTTTTTTGAGCAGCGGGAGCACCCAAGATTGTTTTAGGTTGGCAGGGATGGTGCCTGTGGAAAAGGACGCGTTAACAAGTTTGGATATAAAAGGTGATAAATCTCTGGCAGCGTCTTTTATTAACTGTGCTGGGCAAATGTCACCTTTGCAGTTAGATGGTTTAAGGGTAAGGATGATTTTCTCTAGTCTAGTACTTTTGGTGAAGGAGAATTTACTGGTTTGGGGATTGTGGGTAGCATTAGGTGGTGGCATAGGCAGGTTAGCGAGGTTGAGCGAGTCTTTTTTTTGTTGAATTTTGTTTTGGAGGGTATTTATTTTGTTAGCTAGAGCATGTTGGATATCTGTGCACCAGGTCTGGTCCTTAGTGCAGGTGTCTGGTATGGCAATGGGTGATTCAAGTTCCTTCAGTACAGAGAAGAGTTCCTTCATACTTGAATTGGAGTTGGCAATGCGATTATTGTAGGAGTTCCTCTTTGCCAGGCAAACTTCATTTTTATAATGGCGGGAGATAGATGTTAGGTTAGGCTTATTCTCATCCGTTGGGCATAGTTTCCAATTAGATTCACATTTTCTCTTAGTAAGGCGTAGGGCCTTAAGTTAAGGTGTAAACCATTAATTTAAGTGGGCTTTAGGTTTACTTGTACGCATTTTAAGTGGGGCAATTTTGTCCATAGTCTCAGTCATTATTTTATTATACTTGTGAACTAGAGTACTAGGGTCTAGGTTGTCAGGTAGTGCGTTTAATGTAGGGAGGATGGCCGGTATGACATTGTCTATTGTCATGTTCTTCTTGTTTCTAGTCAGGCACGGTGGTGCCGTGGGAACAACTGTGGGGGATGGTCGGGTGGTGGTTGAAGGACACTAGTGAGTGGTCAGTCCATGGTAAAGGCGAGATAGAAGAGATGGCTGCTGTACAGTTAGAGTCAGCGACCCAATCTAATATTCTACCCCTCGTGTGGGTTGGATTGTTGACTTTTTGGGAGAGTCCTAGGGAATTGATGCCATTGGCAATGGTCAAGGCGTGCACGTCCGCTTGGTCGTTAAATCCTAGGTTAAAGTCACCTAGTACCAGCAGTTGTGAATTGGTTTTAGCATTATTGGTTCGAAGCTTGTGCAGATCCTCTTCAAAGGTCCCAAGCGGGCCTGGAGGTCTGTAGATTAGGTGGATGGTTAAGGATCGAGTATTGTTTGAGGAGTTTGGCAGTGAGGGCTTCACAAGATTGTAAGGTTTGTGTAGGGGCTAGCCTTCACGATAGGTTCGATTTGGAAATAATGGCAATTCCACCTCCGCGGGTACCCTCTCGGTCTTGCCTGCATATGGTGTAGCCGTTAGGGATGGCCAACATGAGTGATGGGCCTGCTGCCTTATGTAGACAGGTCTCAGTTATTGCAATAAAGTGCACATTTTCCTCAGTAATTAGATCCGCTATATCAAGGACATGGGCAACTAATGACCTAGAATTGAGGAGCGCTCCTTTATAAGAGTGATCCTTGGTTTCCGCTTTAAGTTTTGTAAGATTTGGAGTACTTTTAGCACTGGATTTTGTCTTGGCTTTAGATATTTGTGGGTTCATTGAGGCTAGTGTGATGTTGGAGGCATTACATTCCTTATCATTATAGGGTTTCGTCTCTCGTTTTGTAAGAGGGAGGAGTCGTCTAGGTATCTCGTGAAGTTTGTTAAGTCTAGCTCGTAGTTTATGGTTTCTATCGTAGGTGGATCTGGGCTGGGAGGCATAGGCTGATGGTCCTGACATAGGCTGGTGTTTTAGGTTAGTGTCGACAAAAGTGTTGGTAGCTATGTCTGTCGATATGAGTGAGGAGGGTAGTGGTCCACATGGGGGGACCCCTGTATGGCCTATCTGATTACTAGTGACAGGGAGTGTGACAGTGGCCATGATACAGTAGATACTAAGTAGGCTTGACATTATACAGGGCTATCACTTAATTCGGAATGTAGGCGTCGTACAAGGTAGTTGTTTCTGTGGTAGGGTGAGATGACCTAGCTGGTAAGTTAGGCTGTGTGGGCAGCTAGTGAGATTGACAGATAAAACTTTATGTACTAATTCCTATCTGATGAGCGCATTGGGTGGTCACACGACAAGTTCTGGACATGTGCAGGTCTTTATACTATCCACAGTGACATACACAGCGCGATTGCACGTATTCGTGATCAGACTATAATCTATAGTGCTTGCAAACATTCATGATCAGGCGATAATCTGTAGTAGACAGTGGTTGCAGGAGATTTTCAGGTAGTTGAGAGCAGCCTTAAGCTGGACAGCAAACTAGATGGCAAGTAATAACTGGATAGGTCGGCAGTATAGTCACACGGCACACAGGTTAGATACAGTTATCCAACAGCAGGTGAGTAGCAGGCTAATGCAACAACAGGCTAGATGCAGCTATCAGGCAAAGGTAAGTAACAGGCTAATGCAGGATTCAATTAGCAATTGGGTAAATGCAGGTGACTGGCAATAGGCAGTTTCAATAAGCAACACAATTTTATAGCTGTACACAATAATAACTTTGTACAATAGGTGGAGGGCTAGCTAGGCTGCTTCTACGTATCACACATGTGATGGGTTCATTATGCAATCACATATACAAGTCGGGTCAGAATAAGGCATTTGTTAGTTACTGTATATATTTGACTACCGAACTGGTGAGGTAAGGAGCCATGAGACAGGGTAGAGCATACAAGCTAAGTAAGAGCAATTTATGTAACGCTCACATGACAGGTCAGAGATTTAGCAGTGACATTGTTGGCGATACTCACGCATGATAGTGTTAACCTTTGCTGCGACAATGCTGAAAGGTTAAGGGTCGGCGTAGGCATAAGTTCATGATGGTCTGTTATATGCTCACATGAGCAAACAGGGAGCAAACAGGGGCCTTAGTATGGGCCTTTGTGTGGCCGCCGGCGCTTCCGCCTACTGGCGGATGTAGGCAATTGAAAAGGCCGCCAGTTGCCTGGATACGAGGCAACAGCCTCGGTTTGGTGCCGTACTGCGCCTGGCATTAGGAGGTCAGGCAAGATGGGTCAGGCACTGCAGGAACGATGATGCCTGCCCGATGGCATCTGATTTTTAAATTATTCTTGATGCCGGCAAGGTGAAGATGGGGTATCTGTCTCTTACCGCAGGGATGGCTCGGCGGGGGCTTTCATACGGCTGGGTGCCGTGGATGGCGGTGACCGAAGCACGTGGAGTGCTCCTGCAGCTGGTTGGGAGCTGCTGCAGGGGAGGAAGGACTCCCCTCAAACCTTCTAATTGTCAAGGTGACTCTTGCCCAGCACCTATCATTAAAGAGGCGGCCCACGAGCTTGCCCCCTTTAACACTGCCCTCATGAACGCTTCCTTCAAACCTGGGATTGTACCAGACAACCTCAAGGATGCTTGGGTTATCCCTCTAATCAAAAAACCTACCCTTGATCCAAGTAACCCGGCCAATTATAGACCCATTAACACGGTGCCCTTCCTCCTAAACATTTTGGACAGGGCAGCACATCTACAAATTTAGGCTTACCTTGAATCCAACAAACTTCTTTGTCTCCGTCAATCGGGCTTTCGCCCTAGACACGGAACAGAAACTGCCCTTATTGACTTAAAAACACAAATTGAGGATAAAAACACAAATTGAGGATTTAAAAAGATAAAAAGGTAAGCTGGCCCTACTTCTACTGCTTGACCTATTGGCAGCTTTGGATTTGGTCAACCACCAAATCTTATGCCAACATCTTAAAACTGCTGCCCACTTCTCAGATGCAGCCACCTCCTGGATCGGATCATTCTTGGCAAACAGAACTATGCGTGTCTTCTCACCGACCGCTTCTGCTGAACCATCACCAGTCCTGTGTGGGGTCCCAAAAGGCTCTTGTGTCTCCCCAACACTATACAATGTATTTACAAAGCCCCTTTTTGATATTCTTGACTATCTGGGTGTCACCTATACCAATTATGCGGATGACACCCAGATACTCATCCCTATCACGGGCAACCATGCTATTGACTCCAAAGCACTTAATGTTTAGTCGGTCATCCAGGCTTGGATTGCACATCATGGACTGTGTCTAAATGATGAAAAGACAGAGCCGCTCATTTTAGGCTCACACACTAGACTCAGTAAACTGGAACTCTCCTTCAAATCCTTCATTATTCATGGGAATACCATTAACATTTGTAATGACACCAAAATATTAGGTATCTACCTTGATTCCACCCTGTCACTCACAAGACAAGCAAATGCTGTGGTATCAGCATCGGCCTACACATGTAAGCTTATAACAGCTTGTAGCCTGTTCTTAACGGCCCCCAACTGTATCATCCTTGCCAGAACACTTGTCATGGCAAAAATCGACTATTGGAATGCCCTATATCTAGGTACCAGCCAAAGAAACATCAACAAGCTCCAAGTCACCCAGAACAATGCTATAAGGGCGGCCCTTAACATCCCTAGGAAATCTCTCATTTCTGACACGCGGCAAAGTCTACACTGGCTCCCTGTTGCCTCAAGAATATCACTCGAAACTCTTGCGTTGACGCATAAAATCCCAAGCTAACCAGGCACCTATCTATCTTGCCAACCGCTTCACTGCACACATTCCTAACAGACCTTTAAGATCTGCACAAGCCCACTTACTGGTAATACCTAGATTCAAGCTCCAAAAGGCTGGTGGATCCAGCTTCCCTGTCCTTGCCGCCAAACTCTGGAACACATTACCTCTTACACTCAGAGCCGAACCATCCTACTTCGCATTTAAGAATAAAGTCAAATCCTGGCTCATCGAGCAGGACCACACTACGTCGCTTATGTAAACTTGCTGCACCTTCATAATCACCTCTCCTTACTTCTTGGTAAATACACTTGCCCACATTAGCAACTGAGCCTCCTTAGCTTATATGTTACCCACTTCAGCTATACTGTCTTGTTGTAAATTTGTTTTCACTGTTGCATTTTGCGTTTCTTGTAAATTCACGGCTATTGTATGTACCTTTCCTTTGATACCCTCCCTGTAACTACTGTGCCTTTCCTAAGAAATGCGCCCAGATGCCCGCGGGCCAGGTGCGCAATACAAAATAAATAAATACAAATACAAGAAAAATCACTGTAGGGTCATAAGCTGTTACACTCCTGAAGGGTAGAGCTGAAATCAACTCTAGAAAAGTAGCTACTGCAAGTCTCAACTGAGAAGAGCAAAGCTAAAGACACTGAGGTAAGTACCCCAAGTCGGAACAGTACCTTTAGTTAGAAGAGTGGTCCTGCTGGCTTCTGTCTGGTTGCAATGATGCAGATCCTGGGTTCCTGGGCCTCAGTCGTGGGAACAAGAGGGAGGATGTCTGCAGGTCTCCTGCGGCAGCAATTCGGAGGTTGGCTGCAACTATGGGCTCTTTTAAGATCAGCAGCACTTCGTGGTTTCAGCGCTCGGTAAACAGCACCACTGCGGATCTTGGACACTGGTTGGGCTTCCTTCACTCTAGCTCTGGTCGTCCTGCTTCTGAAGGGTCCTTCGGAGACTCCTGGAGCTTCTGGCCGGCTTACAGACGTTGCACTAGACTACGGATTTCTCCACCCCTGGCACTCTGTCCCTACAGCAGCAAAGAAGTACAGACAGTCAGGGAAGGTGGTCCAGTGGAGTTCGTCTCTGGGTTAGTTGGTCCCACTAACCCAAGGGAAGTTGTTGTACATTCCGGAGCTTCTCTTGTCGATTAGAAAAATGAGTTTCAGCACAGCAGCAGGGCTTTCACGGTTTCTTCGTTGGGTGCTCTTCCCAGTGGTCGACTCAGTCTTCAGTCCCAAAACCCTCACCTTTTAAGCAGGTTTCTCCCATTCATGCACAGCCTATGACAGCCAGCCAGCCAGCCAGCCAATCTGGGCTGGGTGCATTCAGGCATTCTTTTTTTTTTTTTTTAATTATTTATTTTCAACAGGCAGGATAAAACATTACAACGTATGATCAATCACGACAAATGGCATAAAGGAGCTACAGAAGGTTGCTCTTCCCTCCCCTCCACCGGGTCCTAGTATTCTTCTTCCTGTCCCCGCTGGGAGTTATCGTTCCGTAAAGTTCTCCTGGCTAGTTGGGGCTTGTATGTTAGGGCTGGATACTTCTGATCAAAGTCTAGGATTGGGCCCCAGATGTTCTCAAAGCGATGTAGGTGGCCTGCCCCGGCAGCCGTCACCTTCTCTGCGATTAAGATGTCCCAGATTTTTGCCCACCAAAAAGGCATTAGCGGTCCCTCTGCGGTTTTCCAAGTGCGAGCTATTACGTTTCTGCCCGCCAGTAGGCATTGGGATAGTAGTTTGGCCATAGGGCCAGATCTAGGGTAGATCCCGGGGACTGGGGCTCCCAGGAGGATGGGTTCGGGTTCCAGGGGAAGTCGTACCTGAGTGATGTCTGTGATTGTTGCTAGGCATTGTTTCCAAAAGGTTTGGGCCCCCGGGCAGGACCACCACATATGAAAGAAAGTCCCTACTTGGCCGCATTGCCTCCAACAGTTCGGGTTGAGTGTGGGGTTCATATGGTGTAGTCTTAGGGGAGAATAATACCATCGAAGGAGGATTTTGTAGGCGCCTTCTCTGTTCGTAATGCAAGATGAAGAAGTGTGAGCCCGCGACCAAATGTCAACCCATAGCTGGTCTTCGATTGGGCGGCCTAGGTCTGCCTCCCATTGGGCCATGTACCGGGTTTTGGAGATTAAGAAGTCATTTTGGAGGCGTTTGTATAGGGTGGAGATGCTCCCTCTGGTTGGGAGGTCATTTAGGGTCAGTTCAATGGCCGTGGGAGGGCGGGTGGCGGCTTGGCGGGTCTGTGGATGGGAGCACCAGTGGCGCAGCTGAATGTACGTGAATCTGTCCTGTTCCTGCAGTTGGAAGAGTTCTTTACATCGTCTAAAGGTGCAGGGCTGCCCCCCTTCAAAAAGTTGTCCCAGGGTCTCCAGGCCTCCCGCTATCCAGGATCTGAAGTTCCTAGTGGACCAGCCAGGTGAAAAGGCCGGGTTCAGGAACACCGGTGAGGAGGGGCTAAGTCCCACTGGGGTTTTCTTTTGTTTCAGCGCTTTATCCCAGGTAGCAATAGTATGTTTGGTGGACCTCAGGAGGTTCTGCCATTGGCGGCGCTCGGAGGGATTGATATGTGGGAGAAAACGTAGCGGGAGCTGCAGTTGTGCCTGTTCGAGGTCCACCCATCTTGGGCGGTTGGTAAGTGTCTGCCATGTTCTGATGCAGGCGAGTTGGGCCGCCATCTGATATTTTTGTAGGTCTGGAACTCCGAGGCCCCCTAGTCTAGCATTGCCCAGCATCGTGGTCTTAGGGATCCTGGGTTTCCTCCCTTTCCAAATAAATCGTGACATTTTCTTTTGTAGATTTTGAAGGGCCGGTGCCGGGATTGGTACTGGAAGCGAAGAGCAGGCATACAGGAACCTTGGTAGCAAGTTCATTTTACAGGCCGTGATACGACCCATCAGTGAGATTTCTTGCGCTGCCCACCGTTTTAAGTCCGTCTCGAGGTCCGTGAACAGTGGGAGAAAGTTTGCCCGATAGACTTCTCCCGGGTCAGCTGGAATCTGGACACCCAGATAACTGATGCTCTTAGTTGTCCATTGTATCGGACATAGTGGGGCCAGAGCCTCCCGGACCTCTTGGGGAAGGGCCACCCCCATGGCAGCTGACTTCCGGAAGTTGATGGCAAAGCCGGTGACCTTTCCATAGCTCTCAATCTCAGCTAGGGCCTGAGGGAGGGAGGTGCGAGGTTCTGTGATGGTTAGTAAGACGTCGTCTGCATATAGGGCTAGTTTATGGTGTGTTGTGTTTGATTGGAAGCCCTTGATCTCCGGGTTTCGCCTGATCCGTTGGGCGAATGGTTCCATGATTAATGCAAAGAGCAGTGGCGATAGCGGGCAGCCCTGTCTGGTTCCGCAGGTCAGGTCAATGGGGGGAGAGAGAATGCCATTGACCCTGAGAGAAGTCTTGGGCGCAGAATAGTTAGCCAAAGTCATGGCGCAAAACTCCGGGCCAAAGCCAAAGGCCTCGAGAGTAAGCCTCATGAAGTTCCAGTCCACTTTGTCAAAGGCCTTAATTGCATCCAGGGCCAGAAGCACCAGCTCTCGGGAGTCTCGGGAGGCAAGTTCCACCAGGTTCAAAGCTCTACGAATATTATCCGCGGTAGAGCGGTGTGTGATGAAGCCACTCTGGTCGGCGTCAATTATCTCTGGCAGGATCCGGGACAGGCGGGTTGCTAGAATTTTGGAGTATATGTTGGCATCTATATTGAGCAGAGCAATCGGTCTGTAGGACGCCGGATTTTTCGGGTCGCCGCCAGGTTTGGGCAGCAAGACTGTGATTGATTCTTGCATTGACGGGGTTATAGTGCCTGTGGTTCTGAATGAGTTGAAGAGCTGTACCAGGGGTGGGAGGAGTTGGGGTTTGAAGACTTTATAGAACTTTGCCGTGTAGCCATCCGGGCCAGGGGCTCGAGACTTAAGGGATTTTATTGCCTCATCGACTTCTTCGCCGGTGATTGGGGCTTCCAGTGAGTCCCGGGCTGCGTTCTCCAGTCGGGGGAGCGCCGCCCTTTGCAAGTATTCCCTTTGTTCTTTGACGTTCCGAGGCGGGGCGGTCATTACCTGGGTCAGGTGGGTCGATGCGATTTGAAGCTTGTCGTGATCTGAATATTGAGTCTTGCCCTGCTGATCTCGTAGGCCCACGATTGTGTTATTTCTTCTTATCTTGGCAAGTTTAGCCACCAGTAGTTTGTTTGCTTTATTATTTTTGGCATAATAGAACTGTTTGGCTTTCGTCATTTGATGGGCGGTGTATTCAGCATAGTGGGCTTCAATTTTCTTTCTTGCTATTCGAAGAGCCCGCTGCGTTTTAGGGGTCCAGCCCTTCTCCTTATGGGTCTTTTCTGCCTTCTCCAGTTCTTCTTCGAGGCCCTGACAAATTTGTTGTTTGTGTCTATGATAGGCTGCCCCTTTGGCAATCAGTTCTCCCCGCACCACTGCCTTCATTGCATCCCAGGTGTTGGCTAGGGAGGTATCTCCGCTAGGGTTTTCCTTAAAAAAAGTTGTCGATCGTGGTTGCGATTGCGTCTCTGAGTGGCATCTCGTTAAGGATGGGGTCATATAGGGTCCATCTGCGCCGCTGGGGATCAGGAGGTCCCTGGACTTGGATTTCCAAGGTTACCGGGGCGTGGTCGGATAGGATTCTGGAGCCTATGGTCACCTCCTCAGTGAAGGCGAAGATTTGCGGGGATATTAAAAGAAGATCTATCCTGGAGAATGTCCGGTGAACATAAGAATAGAAGGAGAAGTCTTTTTCAGACGGATGGAGCGCCCTCCATGAGTCCACCACCTCTAGAGTCCTGAATAATCGCAGGAGAGCTAAGGCCGTGGTGTAGTCTCCGGCGGAGGGTGGGTGCGATTTGTCCTTTACGGGGTCCGGGACCCCATTAAAGTCCCCACCGATCACTATCCGGCCCTCCAGAAAGGGGGAAAGAGTAGTGGTTAGTGAATCATAGAAGGGCGCTTGGCCCGAGTTCGGCGCGTATACGGAGACCAGGGAGAATAGCTGTCCCGCTAGCAGGCATTTCACTGCAATGTAACGTCCTTCCGGGCAGCTTATGGTGTCCAGAATCTGGGGACTCAGCCCCCTCCGGAACAGGATTGCTGTGCCACCTCGCCTGGAGTTGCCGGATGCGAAGAGTTGCTTTGGAAAGTCGCGAGAGTGTAGGCGGCTGAAGTCTGCCGGTAGGAGGTGAGTTTCCTGTAGCATGGCCACAGCGGCGGTATCATTCTGGAGTTTTTGTAGAATTGATTTGCGTTTAGCCGGTGAGTTCAGTCCCTTGACGTTTAGAGAGACAAACTTCCAGGTTTGCTGTTCCGGAGCGGGACCTGGGGTCGCAGCTGAGGCTTGTGGGAGGGGGGGAGCTACTGAGGAATCAGCCATTATGTCGTGGAAGATATGACCATCTGTTATCCTGCTTCTGGGGTTTTTGCTCGGACCGCCAACGGGAAGTCCGAGATTTAACTGGGGATGGGGGACCCATTAAGGGGTTGGGCCCTCCCCTGGCCAACGGGGCCGTGTAACGGAGAATAGCCAACATGGCTGAAAGTATGAGTGAGATGCTCCAAGGACTCATAGATGGAATGTACCTTGAAGCTGGGCATGGGCCGTGGGAGGGGCCCGCTGCATCGGGGATGGAATTTATCTGCGTTTTCAAGAGTGGTGGTCGGCTCCGCCGAGCTGGGTCATAGGGGTCGGAAGAGTCCCTTGTGGGGTCGTTCCAGGTTATCTTCTCTTCCTAAATCTCGGAACCCTCGACCATGTATTTTGTTTGGACCTAGGGGAGGCTATGAGGTCCGAGTCAGTCACCGCTTCGGTGGCCTGTGGGGGCGAGGAGTTAGCCGGGACCGGGTGCAGTATACTTCCAGCGTCGTCTAGATGATTGATCCTGCGTATGGTACCCTTATAGGAGAATTGCAAGGCTGTAGGAAAAAGCCATTTGTAGCGAATTTTTTGGGCTTGAAGGAAGGTGGTTAGTGGGCGAAGGGCTCGCCTTTTCTGGAGGGTCAGCGGAGATAGGTCTTGATAGATCTGAAGAGGAATCCCTTGGAAGGTGATTTCGTTCTCGGAGCGACTTATTGCTGATATGGCTTCCTTCGTTGTAAAGAAATGCACCCTGGTGATCACATCAGGAGGGCCGTCTGACTCCACTCCACGGCGGGGGTTCAGTCTGTGAGTGCGATCCAGTAGCAGTAGTGAGTCCTCCATATCTGGGAGGAGAGATTGAAAGAAGAGGCCCACGTATCCGGCAAGCTCTTGGTCTGGGACTGACATAGGAACCCCCCTGATGCGGAGGTTGTTGCGCCGGGCTCTGTTCTCCAAGTTTTCCTGCTTATACTCCAGGATTTCGCATTTGTCCTGCAAAAGCCCCACGGCGCGCTGGATCTCAGTCAGGGAGGAGGCGTGGTCCTGGGCTCGATCCTCAATCTCTCCCACTCTCTGTTCCATCTCTGAGACCCTTTTATCAGTATTCTCCAGCTTGGCGGTAAGCTCAGACATACATGATCGAAATTCGGTTTTAATGTCAGCCATGAACTCACGGATGTCCTCCTTAGTTGCTAACGGTCCCTTGTTGTCCAGGGATTCTCGTGAGGCGGAGGGAAGAGAGTCCAGTTTCTTTGCTTTGTCGGAAGACATTAGCATTGTTGCTATGTCTGAGGATTTGGTGGATTTCGGTTGCCTGGACATAGTGTGGCCCAGCAAGAGTGGGTCAAAGGCCACTGGCGATTCAGGCGTAATAATGGCGATGGCTTGAGAGTAGCCTGAGTCACTCAGGGGCTGGGATGCGTGTTCCGATGTTTTGGTTGCACGCGGGAGATTTCAGTGCGAAGGGGAGGAGAGTTGCAGTGTTGTCCCGGACTCTCTGGTACCAAGTTGGGTAGAGGGGATGGCGAACGTGGGCCGGGGCGCCCCAGGAAGCAACAGGGGAACAGGCGGGGGCAGTTTGGGTGCCGGAGCACGCCAGTCCAAGGTGGGCTCTCGGAGTGGAGGGCGCGGATCCAGATCGCCAGGGGTGCCAGCAAGATTCCTGGTGATAGTGGTGGCAGTAGAGGGGTTTAATTCTCAGAGTGCAGCAGAACGTGGCGCCGCTGACCAGAACCATGAGCCAGGAGGTCCGCTTTCGCAGGGGGTGCAGAGACTGGAGGCGATGTAGTGTCGCAGTCACCCCACAGTTGGAGGGAGAGTTGAAGTGCTTGATCCGTGCTGCCCCCTCGAGGACTCTCCGGTCTCAGCCCCCTCCTCTGGAGTGGAGGCGGGGGGGTGTAGCGGAGGCCGAGAACGGTGGGGGACCGCCGCTGCGTGTTGAGGCGTGCCCCCGGTGCGTTTGGGGCGGATGCAGGGACCTCTCTTCCTGGGGTCGTCCGGGACAGGGGCGAAAGCAGAGAAGGCCCGGGGCCCGAGGCACCTACCTCGCCCTCCGCCGCCCGGAATATCAGCTGGATCGCCGGAGTGCGGTCTGGGTCCCTCCGGTCATGTGGGGCGGGAGGTTTCTGGGTCCAGAACAGCTCGGGAGTTCATAGGAGGAGCTCCGAGTTCCCGGGTCCCGTCCGCCATCTTGGATTATGTGGCGGAGGGGCCGCGAGGTAAAAGCGGTCCGATTATCTCCATGTCGGCAAATCTGGGTCCTAGCAGCTCAGCGGCGGGGCTCTGGACCTTCGCACGTCCCCTCACCGAGTCGGGTCCGAAAACGCTGCCTGGGAGCCTTCGAAAGCTGAGATGCAGCGGGCGTCCCACGGAGGCCATCAAGGAGGCGACTGCATAGTCCGCGCTCCAGGCCACGCCCCCGCATTCAGGCATTCTTAAAGACAAAGGACAGGGGAGTTTCGGGAACCTCCCTCACTTCCTGCCCTTCCAGACACACTGGGGCCAGAGCCGGGTTTCAGTACTGAAGCCTGCCAAAGGCAAAACGAACAAAGGGCTCAAACCTGGCTTGGCGCGCAGAATAAAACCCAAGAAAGACCTCACAAACAGAAAATGGTGAAAAAAGAAGAGGATTCAGCCTGCGGTAGAAAAGCACAATGGTAGGAAAATTCAATCACTGCCACGAGCGATTTAAAGTAGTGAGGGTAACATAAAAAATGTTACATGAGTAAGTAGAAAAAGAGGCTACTAAGTAACCCCCCAGCATTCCACATAAGATGTGTGTGCTGGACCTACAAAGAGAAAAGGTAAGTAAAGTCAATTTCACTTTACTATTCTTGGGAACAATAGTAAACGCAAGAGAAGGTATTTAAACCTTATGAGAAAGCTAAAGGATTTCTCTGCGACACTGTACGGAAGGTGCAGTGTGTCACCATACAAAAAGTAGATGCCTATGGAGTTTGCGAGACTCCAAAAACAAAGGAAACACACAAACTAAATCAGGTCAAAAAACACATGAGAGTGAGAAAAAGGGCTCACTCACTCCAGGGTTAAAGTTAAAAAGTCCTAAAGTCCAGCAAAAGAGCTGGGGGGTCTCGAAGGTCAAAGGGAATTAGCACAGAAATGAGAATTCTCCCTAACCGCTGTCTGGCTGGCCATTTAGGACAGCCCGCCTCCCCGCAACCCATCAAGCCCCACCCCCACCCCATTGGTGCTTGGTTCCCTTCAGGCTAGGTGAAAGACAAAAGGCTGCAGAGTTTTGGACTCCTCCCTCACTTCCTGCCTTCTCAGACACTCTGGAGACTTGGCAGGGAATACAAAGGAAACCCGCCGAAGACAACACTTCCACTGAGGCTGTTCCTGCCTGGAATGGCAGGGGAAGACCGCTGAAACAAGCAAACGAGAAAGTGCAAAAAAAAAGGAGCCCACCATTCTTGCAGAAAGGTGGCCCTTCTGTGAATTACCAAGGCCGATTTACCAGCATGTGAGTAAGGAGACTAAAAAGTCACTAAGATAAAACCACTGCCACCAGCCATTCAGGCAAACTTACAATTGTAACAGTAATGTTACCAGGTAACTAAGAAAGGGGAAACATTGTATGCCCCACCCAGCTCTCCACATAAGGTTGGGTGTGCTGGCTCACTATAATTAATGTAAAAGGGGTGAGGGATCCCACTTTAATTCTTGGGAACAGTAGTTCACCCAAGAAATAAGAATGAAAAGGAAGCCACTGCATTTAAAATGCAGTGTCGTCCCATAGTGGATTACAGTCAGTCCAAAGTTCTAGGAAACTAACTCCAAACATACACTATGGAGAGCCATAAAAAGGTCACCCATAAAAAGAGTTAGACTAGGTGAGAAGGGGAAAAAGATTCCCACTCACCCAGGGAAAAGGGAAAATAATTACCAAGTCCAAGCTAAAGGTTCGGGGGTTGACAGAGGTCAGGATGATTTATCATAATTATGAAAATCTTACCCAACAGCTCTTGCAGTCTTTCACAAACATACCTCAATGTGGAGA
The DNA here is from genome assembly GCF_040938575.1 of Ambystoma mexicanum. NCBI lineage: Eukaryota > Metazoa > Chordata > Amphibia > Caudata > Ambystomatidae > Ambystoma > Ambystoma mexicanum. The sequence goes on along the minus strand of NC_090934.1, from coordinate 256,868,095 downwards.
GGAAAGTGTAACCAATGGTGTAGATGCCAACTCCGAAGCGCTCTACCAAAAGATCAAGATACATTGAAGCCCCGATAATGTTGGGCATTACGGCATTAAACACACCCCAAATTACCAGGGACCACACAAAGAAGTGGATGCTTAGTGCAATGTCTGTCAAATACAATACTTCACCTGTTTGTGAGCCTCTGTTGTGCACGCTTTCTTGTAGGGTCGGATTTCTTCTGACCCAAACCCTGGGATCCACATATTCCACTGTCGCTCTAGGTTTCCAAACAACAAATAAATAAGTGAGGCCATCACAGATTAACCTGATAAACAACAAATGAATATGACATTCGTAACCACACAAGGGGTGTAAAAATACAAAAATTAAATAAAAAAAATAAAAACATTAACCCGTTGTCTGGTTGTGATTACAATCAGAAATATACTTTCTGGTGAAAATAACCCAAATCCCTGCCCTTAGCTGCCTACCTACTCCCTTTTGTATTATTTATGGAGGGTACAGAGCTCTGAATATAAATAGATGAAAACAAACCGTATACCGTCATTTCATCGCCGCACTTTTCATCGCGGGGTTTTTTGCCGTTTTTTTCCCCCGAAGAAAAATAGTCGCATTTTTTTGGGGGGTTAAAAATAATAAATAATTTTTGTGTGGGTGTAAGGGGATATAAAAATAAAGGGGAGGCGGGTATTTGGTGGGGTAACCCCCCCCAAAAAAAAAACATTTTTTCAAAAAAAATTCCGCGCCAAAAAACCATGCGATGAAAAGTCTGGCGATGAAATCACATAGAACCAAAACAAACAGTATCCAAGGCAGTGCCTTATAAAAGAACTTGTGAAACAGACTTAACCGAGTGTTGTATAAGTTGGAACATAAATCGAAGGTGGTGACTATTTACAGCTGGAATTCAAAGGGTAGAGGGTGCTAGGATAGTTTGAAATCCTTTCAATGTGAAGGAATTGGAGCCTAAGTGTTTTCTTGAAGTCATGGATGTTAAAAAGGTACTTACCTGTAAATACCAGTTTTACTTTCATAGATTGACATGTTGCTCCTCAGTACTACTACAAAGCAGTTTACACACACCTATAAACAAAAGACTTCTTCCACACCAGTGTTTTTCAGTATCATGTCATGCCTTTTGGCCCCCAGCCAATAGGCTAAAAGTCTGTTTAGCTCCACCAATCCGAGGCCATCTTCACTTTCTGGTACGTACGAAACTCAATTACATATAGCTTCAAGTGAGGTTGCTGCTATGTGATTCTATGAAAGATACAAATGCTGAAGAACTGTAGTTTACAGGCAAGTAGATTGTTCTCCAAGATTGAATCCTTCATAGATGCACATGAATCGATTACAAAGCAGTAAAACATTCAATCACATATAGGTTGGAGGCAAGAAGTGAATCTCACTGTCTACAAATACGCTGTGCAGGAACGCTGTGCAGGATCGCCTGTCTGGCTAGGCGCCACTTTCTTATCAATCCAGTACTACTTTGTAAGGTGTACATGCCCCTGCATGTCATGGCTCCGCAAATATCTTCTAGTGAAATTCCCATCAGCATAGCCATAGTTGACAACATTGCCCTTATTGAAAGAGCTGTAGGCTTCCTAGGAATGGGGTTGCCAGACTTCCTGTGGCAGAAGGCAGCAGGCAGACAGCCACCTGGCGATGTCAATATACCAGGGCCCAGGAATTTGGGGCCAAAAGCCCTAAAAGCTGATACTTTCTAATATGCCTCACTCGTTAAATGTAGTACCGTAGCACCTATCTGATGTCAAGAGAATGACAATGCATTACTTACCGTAAAAGCATTTCTGATGGTTGTATCTGCTTAGATTCACATGCTGTGCATAGTCCGACATCCAGTGGTCACTGCGGAGTATTGCATTTTATTTTTCGTCGTCGACAAGGCGTGTCTGTAACACTATCCCTATAGTGACGTGCAGTGTACCCACAATCCCTCACGCGTCGAGGTCCCTCTGTTTGTATTTTTTTTGCCCTGAGGTAGCCTATTAGACGCGAGTGAGTACAGAAAAGAGATATAGAAGAAGTCTATGTTCCTTCCATCCAAGCGGGGAGGAAGGGTGGGCGCATGTGAATCTAAGCAGATACAACCATCAGAAATGCTTTTACGGTAAGTAAATGCATTGTCTTCTGATGTTTGTTAATCTGCTTAGAATCACATGCTGTGCATAGACTAGCGAGCAGTACCCGGAATTGGAGGTGGGTTGTGAGAAGGAACAGTAGAGAAAAGATGTCGTAATACTGCTTGTCCCACCTGGGAATCAGATCTAGAGTGGGCATCTAGACAGTAGCGTTTTGTAAAGGTGTGAACAGAACTCCAGGTTGCCGCTTTGCAAATGGACTCAAGGGGGACATTTGCAATGAAAGCTATGGAAGCCCCGGTGCCTCGAGTGGAGTGTGCTCTGGGCTTGAAGGGTAGTTCTCTCTTAGCAAGAGAGACCAGAGAGTGATGCACTGTACAATCCATCTAGAAATAGTGGATTTTGAAACTGCATTTCCTTCTCTTCCTGCTGCCACCGAGACAAAGAACTGATTAGTCTTTCTCAATGGTCTAGTTCTTTCCATATAAAACATAACGGCTCTGCGAACATCCAGTGTATGCAGGCTCTTTTCCCCTAAGTTTGAAGGGTTTTGGAAGAACGTTGGCAGTTCTATAGATTGGTTGACGTTTAGAGATACATTTTGGTGCAAACCTAGGATGCATGCGCAGAACTACCTTATCCTTGTGAACTGTTTCAAAGGGATCTAGTACAGAGAGCGCTTGTAGTTCACTCACTCTCCTAATGGAGGTGATATCTATTAGAAAAGCAGTCTTAAGAGTGAGGTGTTTAAGAATAGCTTTGTGCATGGGTTCAAAGGGGGGGCCCCATGAGCCTAGTCAGTACCACATTAAGTTCCCATCCGGGAGCAGGGTTAGCTATGGGAGGGTGGATCCTCTTTACCCCTTCCATGAAGGCTTTAATAACCGGGACTTTCCACCATGACACTGAGTTGGGAAGTGGTGTATGCGGAAAGTGCAGCTAAATGGACTTTAATAGAGTTAAACACTAAGCCTGAATCTAGTAGGTGAGTCAGGTACAAAACAATTTGAGTGGGAGAGCAGTCAACAGGGTTGATGCTCTTCCCTCTACACCAGATGACAAATCTCTTCCATTTGCTAGAATAACAGTGACGAGTGTTAGGCTTTCTAGCCTCCCTGAGAATGTCCATGCATCTCTGCGGGAGCTGCAGGTGTCCAAACTCTATGACCTCAGGATCCAGGCTGCTAAATTCATGTTCTGAGGGCAAGGATGCAGAGTCTTGCCCTTGTTTTGTGACAGCATGTTGTACGGGCATGGAAGTTTCACTGGAGGGGATAGGGACATCTCCATCAAGTGAGCGAACCATGGCTGTCGGGCCCACATAGGGGCCACTAGTATCATGATAACGTGTTCCTGGTGCATTTTGTGTACTATTTTGTTGAGAAGGAGAGTCGGGGGGGAAAAGCGTAAACAAATTTCCTTGACCATGGTATCGATAGACCGTTCCCCTTGGACTGGTTCTGGGGGTACCTGGAGGTGTAATCTTGGCATTGTGAGTTCTCCAGAGTTGCGAACAGATCTAATTCTGGAAAACCCCATTGTGTGAAGACGTTGAAGACGATGTCTTCGTGTAACCGCCATTCGTACTCCAATGGCAGAGGGAAGTCTCTGCTGAGTTCGTCTGCTAGCAGATTGAGTTCCCCATGTACATGTTGTGACAGTAGGACAGTAGTGTTTGAGAGCCCACTTCCAGATGTTCTGGGACAGCTTGGACAGTCCTGGAGTGCGAGTGCCCCCCTGCTTGTTGAGGTAGTACATGGCTGTGGTGCTGTCCGTGAGGACCAACACCGTCTTCCCTTGCAGGTGTGCCTGGAAGGCCTTTAGTGCCTTGAACACAGCTAGTAGCTCCAGTAAGTTTATGTGCTTGGATGCTACGCTCGGAGTCCAGACTCCGTGAGCAGTCTGATGGGATAGGTGAGCCCCCCATCCTGTGAGGGATGCGTCTGTGGTTAGAGTGGCTTCCATTGAGACGGTGGCAAATGGTTTCCCTATTACCATGTTTTCCTTCGACCACCACTGTAGCGAGAGAACCAAGGCTTGCAAGACCACCACCAGATCGTCCCATTGTCTGCTGGCCTGACACCACTGGCTGTTGAGCCACTCTCTCATTGGGCGCATGCGCAGGCACGCGTGAGGTACCAAATAAATACACGACGCCATCATTCCCAGTAAGCGCATTGCTTTGCGTACCGTCACCTCTCGACCGGCTACATATTGAGGGATCTGAAACAGCATGTTTTGGACCCTCTCGTTGGAGGGGAAGACGAGGCCGTCCCCTGTTTGAATTTGCGCCCCTAAGAATTGTTTGATTTGGCTGGGGTCTAAGCTGGACTTCTTCTCGTTGATGGAAAAACCCAGTTGAAACAAAAGGTCTACAGTCTTTTGGGTATTTGCGTAGCATGTTTCGTAAGAATCCCCCGTTATGAGCCAATCGTCGAGGTAAGGGTATACTGGGATGGACAATCTGCGCAGGTAGGCCGCTGCCACTTCCAGTACTTTTGTGAATACCCTTGGCGCTGATGCTATGCCGAAGGGTAGCACTCTGAACTGGTAGTGTTTGCCCTCTATCATGAACCTGAGTTATTTCCTGTGCGCTGGCAACATTAAAATATGAAAGTATGCATCTTTCATGTCCAGTGTTGTCATGTTATCTCCCTGAGAAAGCAGGGGGATTACCTCCTGTGGAGTGACCATACGAAACTTTTGAGGTTTGACAAATTTGTTTGCTGGCCGCAAATCTAGTACAGGGTGCATGGTTAAGTCCTTTTTGGGTACAAGGAAGTACACTGAATAATACCCTCCGTTACCAGGGATAGAGGCACGACCTCTATGGCTCCTTTTTCTAGTAGTTGGTCCACTTCTCGAAGAAGGATGGCGAGGTGTTCCGGTGACATGTGTCATCCCCGCGGGGGTCTATACGTAGGGGATCCGTTGAACTCTATACAATAACCGCGGGCTATAGTTGATAGTACCCAGCGGTCTGATGTTATACCCTCCCATGCTGGAAGAAAGGATGTTAACCGGCCCCCGACCAGCGTAGCATGGGAGGGGACCCGAATCTTTGAGTCATTTAGTATTGGTGGCTTGGGAACCTCTAGGGGTGGGACCCCGACCTCTTCCCTTGCCACGACGTTGTCCTCTTTGGTTATATTGTCCACTGGTGGCTTGGTTAGAGGACCAGTTACCTGCAGCCTATACCTGCTGTTGCTGTTGTTGCTGTCGTTGGCCTCGAAAAAAACACTTGTTGCCATAACCACGTCTGTTGGGAGGCCTTGACATTTGATCTAGTGTCTTGATGGTGTCAAATTCTTTCTTTGCGGTTTCTAACGCCTCATCCACCGCTTTACCAAAGAGGATTGCATCTTCTATAGGTTTGTTAATAAGAGATGCCTGCGTCTCAGGTTTAAAGCCTGAATTACATAGCCATACATGGCGTTTCAGTAGGATTTCTTGTACTAGGGAATGCCCGGCCGTTTCTGCAGCATCCAGGGTATTCTTGATGATGCTTTGTTTGACTAAGGACCCTTCAGTCACCGTGGCTAGAAGGCGAGTACGCAGGGGTTCCGGTACCTCCTCAATGTCCTTAAGTAGCTTGCTCCATTGTGCATTTGCGTAACTTGCTAGCAAGGAGTTGTTGTTAGCAATTCTTGCCGAAAAGGCAGCTGAGGATGTGATCCTCTTTCCTAGGACATATAATTTTTTACCCTCTTTATCTGGTGGTGCGTCGCTAGTTGACAGCGGCACCCCTGCTCTCTTCCTGGTATTAGTCACCACTAAGGAGTCTGGTACTGAGTGGCCCCTGATGTATAAAGGGTCCGATGGAGAAGGACTGAACAATTTCTCTATCCTCGGGTTGACCCCTCTGATCAACACAGGAGTGGATAGTGAGGGAATAATTTGCCTCCTCACAGAGGCGAGGAGGGGAATAGTCTGGCTGATGGGGGGTTTCTCCTTAATGATCTTCTCGACAAAGTCGATGTCAGGAGAAGTTTCGCCTGTCTCTATCTCAAAATGGGCTGCTGCCTTACGTAGAAGTGCATTAAAGGTTGTTTGATCATCTATAGGCGATGTAATTCTAATGGGCAAATCTTTAGGAGGGGAGAGGTGTATTGCTTCAGTGTCTGAATACACTGACGGGGACTGCCAGGGTTGTGAAGCCCCTTCTTCTGGGTCTTCACCGAAGTCCCTATCACCCCTATCAGGATTGCGTTCAAAACCTTCCTCCTGTAGGTTTTCGTCCCCCTCATTGTCTATGAATTCATCTATCTTCCTCCTGAAAGTGGGTATCTTCTTCAGTGAGGTCGTATAAATCCACATTATCTTGTGGTGTATCCAACAGCCTGGGGTACTTGGCCCTGGGATCCTCCTGATGTCCCTCTCTTGATCTTTTAGGTGTTGGAAGGTTTTGAGTCTCCATAAACCATTCCATCCTGTCCATACAGAGCTGGAGTCTCTCCAGGGTTTTGTGAGGTACTCCAGAACGATCAGGGGGAGGAAAGGGAGGGCCTTCCGTTAGGAAACGCTTCGACCTATCCCCTAACATCGAAGCAAGGTTTCCTTTGCCTTCAAAAAAGCCTCCCGGTAGGCTAGGAGTCCCCCTCGACGAAGGGGGAGGTTCCTGCCTTCCTTCTGGTCTTCTCGGCGTCTCCCGGGCCTTGTGAGCGGTAACAGACGTAGCCTTCGCCGTCCGTCTTAGGCTATCGGCAGAAACGATCCTTGCTAGGCTCTCGACGACTAAGTTGTCTGTCGAGGGTACCTCTGGCATAGCCGTTGCAGGCGATGTTTGCTCTACACCGACGGGTGCTCTCCGGGGGTGCGCGTCGTTTGGCGGTTTAGTGGTAGCGCCCTTATCTGGGGTTGGCCCAGTCGCACATGCGGTTGCGAGGGGGGCTTCAGGCTTGTACGGTCTGAGGAGGCCGCCGGTAGAACCTGCGTCTCCGTTGGCGCTGACGCCCTCTTCGTCTTCGACGATGAAGAGCCATGGGTTGTGTGCTTATGGGAGTGCTTTCTATGAGCGTCCTTGTCGCCGGGGTGTTCATCCCCATAAGCAGGGCGTGAGCCGAGCTTGTCGGGGCCGGGGACGGACGATGACGAGGAGCGTGAACGCTCCCTTAGAGAGGTCTACGACTTCCGAAACGGAAGTCGTGTTGTCACATTCCTCGTCACTTTCTGCGGCGGGGGATGAGTCCCACCTGGACATAGCGTAGGCCGCCCACCTTTTGACCCTACGGTCTTTCAAAGTCTTAGGCTTAAGTAGCTGACAGGCCGCATAGCCGTCTTCCTTGTGGTCGAGGGGCAAACAACGGTTGCACCGTTTACGTTTGTCTTGCCAGGTAAACTTGCCCTTACAACTTGGGCAAAACCTAAAGGGTGTCCTCTCCGTAGCTGAGGAACCGATTGCATGTGACAACAACCCCGAGGGAAAAGGAGGGGAAAGGGAAAGGCATTCTCAAAGAGAAACAATAATGTCCCACAACCCCACTCTCCCTACTGTATTTGGCTGTCAAGGCCAGGCCACGTGTTCGGCGAACACCGAACAACCTCTTCCGTCGAAGGCACCGCCGTCGAAGATCTTGATCGGCGGTGAATAGCTTTGCAGCTACGATGACGAAGGGGTGGTGAAGAAGGATATAATTAAAGGTGACCAAAAGGTCTAATAAAGATTTGCAATGTCTCTCGAGGAGCTCCGCGTATAGGCGACCAATATCTGGGCGGAAAAAAACAATCTGAGGGTCCTCGACGCGTGAGGGATAGTGGGTACACTGCACGTCACTATAGGGATAGTGTTACAGACACGCCTTGTCGACGTCCCCTTTTCGACTACGAAAAACAAACTGCAATACTCCGCAGTGACCACTGGATGTCGGACTATGCACAGCATGTGATTCTAAGCAAAACAAGGGGGGGGGGTCTGGGAGACTCTCTACCAGCACAAACACAGCCCATTGACTTGTTCTTGGGTGGATGGCCCCTGGGAGAGTCTCAACCAAGTCTTTAGCTCACTGTTCTTTTCACAGAGAAGAAATTTCCCCGCATATCAGTCTTTGTCCTGCCCAGGGGCAGTCCAGCACCGAAATGCTAGGCAATTCTCCTCTGAACAAGAGTACCACAGCAACCCCATACACTTGTTTCAGCCTTGTTGGGCATCATCAGTGAGGTGAAGCTGCGCCTCTCTAAGAACAGTGAGCAAGCAGATTAACAAACATCAGAAATTAGTTTGTCAAAGAAAGCTGGGAGCCAAATGGGCTTGTTCAAAATGGTGAGAAAAAGGGAAATGTAGGTATGCATCTTGGATTGGTTTCTCAGGATGACCATCTTGAGCAAATCTCTCAAATATGCATCATTTACAGCCAGTGCCGGAATCTCACAGCTGTGTTAGCTGATGCAATGAAGACAGGAAAAGTAATTTGCCAGGATACATACTGGATATCCTGTGCAATGGTTCAAAAGGATGCCTCCATTAGTTTTGCAAGCACTGTATGCAACGCCCATACTTTCTTGGAGGGAGAAAAAAACTTTGCACCAGAATTATCCTGAATTGTTTAAGAAGCCTTGAGTGAATCACAATATCAGTGCAAATGTACTCTTCTGGAAAAAAAACACGCCAAAAGGTCCACAACCAGCTGGCACAGATATTGAAGAGGTCTGAAGGAGCTACAGTAAAAAGAAGAGATTGTGATGGTGTCACCATATGCCGACACTTTCCCACTTCTTGTAATTAAAAAGCGTGGTGGAAAGAGCGGTCGCGCTGCCAAGATACCCTTGCATTCCTGATATTGGCGATATGGAACAAGTTACTTACCTATAACTGTTGTTCTCCAGCATGGGACTGGCATGGATTCACATGCTCATGAATAAAAAATACATAGCAGTACACATGCACAACCACGGGAGGTGGCAAGGCTAAACAAAAGCAATCTCTTACCTCCTCGCCAGGCTCAACTTCAAGCTAACAGGTTGCGCAGCACTGCTTGGCTGACCCTGGACTCCTCCCTGGAATCCCTGTCGATGCAGTAGAATTTTGTGAAGGTGTGCGTCAACCTCCACCTAGCAGCCATGCAGATGTCCAGCAGGGGCACACCAGACACGAACGCCGTTGTAGCAGCGATCGCTCCAGTGGAATGGGCTCTCGGACGGCCAGGCAGCAATCATTTGGCCAACTGGTGACAGTGGGTGATACAGCCGGAGAGCAACCTGGAAATGGAAGCCTTGGACACGGCCTTCCTATGGTTCACAGGATCAAAGTTCACAAAAAGTTGAGAAGTTTTGCGGAAACTCTGTGTGGGCCACGTAAAACTTCAGCGCTCGAGCCACATCCAGCGAGTACAAAGTCCTTTGAGCCGGCGACAAAGGTGTCGGAAAAAACACAGGTAACACCACCAAGGGTTTGTTGAGGTGGAATTCCGACAGAACCTTGGGCATGAAGGAGGGGTGCACCCGCAGCACTACCCTTGTCTCTTGAAAAGTCAAGTAAAGCTGCTTGCATGACATGGCTTGGATCTCACCTACTCGTCTTGCAGAGCTGATGGCCACGATGAAAGCTGTCTTCCACGACAGAAACTTGAGCCAAGCTGAATGCATAGGTTCGAATGGGGGCCCCCCCATGAGCCTAGTCAGCACCACATTGAGTACCCGCGCTGGGGCCTGGGCCTTCACCAGTGGGAATGAGCAGAACAGCCCTTTGACGAACTCCTTAACTAGACGTTGCAACCCCAGAGAAGATTGTCCCAGAGATCTGGTGTAGCGGGAGATAGCCACCAGATGAACCTTAATGGAGGCATGAGCAAGGCCGATTTAGCCAATGACAGTAAATACGAGTACTTGAGGGGCCGTGACCCGCAGAGGGTTGATCTTTTGAGAACGGCACCAAATTGCAAAGCGCTTCTGTTTCTTGATTTGTAATGTGCGCCAGACCCTAGGGTATCAGGGCGCAAGGTACAAGAATATTTTCATTTTATGGTTCCAGAGTTACAAGGTTACACAATTATAATACAAATACACAGTTATGATACATTCAGATACAGCAGCAGAGTATATACACACAGTAAACATAGTCAGAGGGCATTACATGGCAAAGATGGGATCAATATGCTGTATGCCTAGTGGTGTCTATTTACATTGTAGGGGAATAGGGATATTAGGATGGTGGCAGAAGTGCCTTTAGTGGTCGTTTTCTTTAAACCAGTTGATGTTTTGTCTGAAGTTCAAGTACGTTTGGTCTGCTCTTAAAGCGGGGGGCAGGGCGTTCCAGAGCTGTGCGGCTTTAAATGGGAAGCTGCCTCCCCCAGCTTTTGTCAGTTTGAATCTTGGTACGACCAAGCAGTTGGTATTAGCAGTTCTGGTAGGTGGGTTGGAAGATTTTCTGTTAAATCTTTCTATGAGATAATGAGGTGCAGCGTTGTTTAGGCACTTGTGAGTTAGTGAGGCAGTTTTTAGCTGATTTTGTCGCTCGTGGAAAGCCAATTGTTCCGTCGATATACTTATTGGCTCCTAAGTCTATTTTTCCGACGATATACTCATTGGCTCCTATGTATAGGGCGTTACAGTAGTCCAATTTGGACAAGATTAGAGCTCTGGCCAAAGTAATACAGCTGGTTGTGGAAAGAAATAGTTTGCCAGCTCTGATCAGTTTGCACGTATAAGCTGAAGCAGAGGCAATGAAGTTAACCTGTTTGGTAAATATTAGGGTGGAATCTATGTAAAACCATAATGTTCTTACCTCTTTGGCGACCTTGATAGTGTTGCCATCAATAATAAAGGAGGTATATTTGTGACCAAGTTTGTTGAGATTGGATGTGGATCCCAATAGGAGTAGTTCAATTTTGTCATCATTCAGGCATAGACCACGGACCGCCATCCATGCCTGGATGATGAGGTACATTTTATTTACCAAGGCCAAATCCATATCATAATCCCCAGTAAGTGGTATGAGAATCTGGGTATCGTATGCATAGTTAGTGTAGGTGATACCAAGATAATCCAGATCATCAAAAAGGGGCTTAGTGAATATGTTATACATTGTGGGTGAAACACATGAACCCTGAGGCACTCCACAAGTGATGGGAATAGGGTCTGCTGCTGCTGATGGTGAGAAGACTCCTAGTCCTGTTGCTCAAAAAGGATTGGATCCAGACTATGGCCTTCTGGGAGAAGTGTGCTGCTGAGTCAAGTCGATTACATAGGACCTTGTGATCTACCAGGTCAAATGCTGCCGAGAGATCAAGGAGCAGCAGTAAGGCTGATTTCCCTCTATCTCTCAGCTCATCGACCTGGGCCTTGAGGTCAATCAGCGCAGTCTCCGTGCCATGTTTGGGCATGCATCCTGATTGCTGGGCTCCTAGTAATTGGTTATTCTCCAGGTAATCCTGTATTTGGAGATTATGCCACCCTATCTAAGATTTTTAGAAGGAATGGCACTGTTATGGGCCTATAGTTGGTGGTTATAGTAGGATCTAATTACTTTTTTTTTTTTTTTTTTTTTTTTTTAAGGAGTGGGCGTGCCCAGGACTCCTTTAGATTACTTGGGATGGTGCTGGTAGTGAATGAAGCATTGATTAACTTTGAGATGAATGGCGCCATGTCTCTGGCCGCATCTTTAATGATTTGGGCTGGGCATATATCTCCCTGGCAGTAAGACGGTTTGAGGGAGAGGAGGATTTAACAACCTCTAAGATTGAGACTTTAGTTAAGCTAAAGCGTTGTGCTAGTTTAGGTGGTGGCGATGAGGTGTTAACATGTGTGGTCCTGATAGGTAGGTTAAGTTTTTTATTGGCAATTTTGTCCTGAAGAGTGGAGATTTTGTTGGTAAGGGCCTTCTGTATGTCAGAACACCGTGTTTTGTCCTTTACACAGTTGTCAGACACAGGGATCGGGGCTACAAGTTCTTTTAGGATGATGAAAAGTTCCTTTGTACTTAATTTGACTTGCAGGATCCGGTTCTTTTATGTTTCCTGCTTGGTACGGAGTATTTCATTTTTGTACGTAGATGAGATGTTGATAAGATTCGCTTTATTTGCATCAGTAGGCGTCTGCCTCCAGATGCCTTCACATTTTCTTTTGTCCTTTCTTAGGGTTTTGAGGTGTGGGGTGAACCAAGAGTTCAGATGTGCTCTGGGTTTAATTTTTCTCATTTTTAGAGGGGGCAATTCTGTCTAAGGCTTCTGTCATAGTTTTAATGTATTCATTAACTAGGGTGGTGGGATCAGAGGTATCTGGTAGAGAATTGGTAGTATTAGGGGTAGGAGTTTGTGGTAATGTTCTTTTTATTCCTCGTTAAGGTGGGGGAGCGATAGTGTTATTTTTGGTTGAGAGAATTTTAGCATCTAATGTAAATGCTATCAGATGGTGGTCTGTCCAAATTAGTGGGGTTATAGCAGTGACAGCGGCATTACAATTGTAATCAGCCACCCAATCAAGTGTTCTGCCTTTGTCATGGGTTGGTAGTGTCACTTTCTGGGTTTGGCCAAGTTCAGAAAGGACATTGGCTATTACTACTGCTTGCTGGTCTTTAGGGTCGTTGAATCCCAGATTGAGATCCCAGAGCAAGAGTACTTGCAAGGTATTTTTCTGTCTGCTCTAAGAATGGTATAGTTGGCGGCTACTGCGAGCATGAGGGCAGGGCCTCCTGCTGCATGTAGCCAAGATTCAGTAATGGCTAGAAAGTCGTGGTTTTCTGCCTGGATTAAGTCAGTTATCTCTGTAGCAGGAGCAACTAAGGACCTGGAATTTATTAAGGCCCCCTTAAGGTTTGGAACATGATTCCCTGACAACGGTACAGTTGAGGTGTAGTTGTTGACTTCATCCGTCGTAGTCGGGAGATGGGGTTTGTTCTGCTTGTGCTTTCTATAGGTGGGATTGTCAATCTTGGGCATAGAGAGAGTGTTGGGATTTGTATTATTGGTTATGGTAATTTGCTTTTTGCAATTTCTCATAAGGCCAATGTTAGTTATAGAGCTGGCAGGTGGTTCGAATCATTTTGTTAGTCTGGAGCGGAGTCTAGTATTTCTGGACAGGAAGTGGCAGGGTATATTAGTTCTAGGTGGGCTTTGGGTGGGATTGGCAGTGAATGGCAGTTGTCGTTGGCACAGGTTACTAGATGCCAATGGGGTGCAGGTATCATCTGATATAGCTGTCATGGTATTCATAGTGATGAACTCTGGAACAGGAATGCTGTTTAGGTCTATGGAGTCTAGTACTAGTGCCAGTAAGATCCACTGTACATAGTGCACTGAAAGTTAGTTAGGATGTGGTGTTTTCACAAATAGGAGTTCAATGTTAAAACATGGACGGTAAGTAGGGTAGGTAATTTACGTTCTAGTAGCATAGGTTGCTTCTCTTGGCCAGTCGTATAGTAGTTTGCACTTGGGTAGAATAGGCTTGTTAGGAGAGCAGGCAATAGCTTAGTTGTCTTATGGACGGCTATTTCTATATTAGCTGTGTGGGTATTAGCATACAATCTATTTGCTAGCGTTGACTCAAGTACACCAGGAGTGCAATAGGCTAGTGAAGGTAGATTCCAAACGCATGAGGTGCCGTAGGCTAGTTTGGATCAATTCAAGAACACTGGAGATGCCCGTGCAATGCAGTAGGCTAGTTCAAATCAATTTAGGAGCACCGAGAATGCACATGAAGTGCAGTAGGCTCGTTAAAGTCAGTTTAGAACACTGGAAATGCTCAGGATGTGCAGTAGGCTAGTTCAAGTCGGTTTGAAAAACTGGAAATGCCCTAAAATGCCATAGGCTACTTCCAATTAGTTTAAAAGCACTGAAAATGCACATGAAATGCAGTAGGCTGCTTAGGGTAGACTCACAAGCACACAAAGCACAGTAAAATAGTTAAACTAGACTCAGATACGTATAAAATACAGTAGGCTAGTTAGAATACGATCCCATGGCAGGTTCGGCATAAATGCAGAACAAGTTGGGAGCAAGGAGGTGAGGAACATAGATGCATCCTTTAGTTTGTTAGATCAGATAATCCAAACAGGAGCCGTGAATGCTTTGGCACTAAACCCTTAGCAGAGGCATATATGGGCATGTGGGATACTTTTGCATGCAGCAGACCATCAATGCGAGGGCACAACAACTGCACTGCACCGCGGTATAGTGCGTCAGGAGATGGAAACTCAGTTGAAGCAATTCGGCAATGTTCAGGCAGGCGTATTCATCTGCTAGGCATTTTGTGGTGACACGTGGCAATCAACGTGTCAGACATACAGCGGTGAGGTTAGATAGAGACAATAGCAGTGTGTATAGTGCGCTGATGGTAATGCTGGTACACAATTACAGGAAACGTTCGATAAGGCTCGTCATTGAGGTCGTGCAAGTTGTCGGACGAAGTGAATAAACAGTTTCAATGATGGCTACGTAATAAATGTTAGAGCTCAGGTGACAAGGCAGTGTGGCAGTGTAGAAAGCTTACCATTGTAAGTCATGGATCATGAGGGAATGGGGCCACCACACACCAGTGTGCAAACATGTGCAAAACAGGGCCTTTGCATCGCAGGCCTTCACAGTGGTGGGCCGGCTTCTGCTTCGCCGGCGGATGTGCGTCGGATGAAATTCAGATGGCGTTGCTTAGCAACGCAACGCTGGCTCTGCCGTAGATGCGGCGGCCATTTCGAGAGCGGCAACCATTCTGTAAACAGGCGAACGGTACAGATAGCAGATAAAAGGTGAATCTGGCAGATTGGGGAACAGAGCCTTTCAATGGCACCAATGTGCTCACCTTCGCCTCGCAATGTGCGAGTGCTCTGCTGCTCCTGTAGGCGGTGTGGGGATCACAGCAAGTGCGTCAGGGCTGCGAGGAGGGACATGGCTCCTGCTTTGTGTCTGTAGCATTTTAAAGTAGATGACGCCCTGGCCTTGGCAAGAATCTCTTTGCAGTCCGCCGGAAGATCGTAGCCACCAAACTCTAATGCTGCAGGAGCCAGGCCTTCAGGTTCAGAGACCCTGGTCATGGTGAAGAATGGCACCTCCTTCCCTGGCTAGAAGATCCGCGACCACTGGCAGCTTGACTAGCAGTGACGCTGAAATGCTGAGAAGGTCCGGATACCAGATCTGTCTCGGCCACGCTGGTGCGAAGAGGACCACCCTCACCGGCACCGTCTGAGTTGATTAAAGACTCGAAGAAACAACGGAAGGAACGCATACAGAAACAGGCCTTCCCAAGGGAATGAGAATGCATCTCCCATGCTGGAACCTGCTGGCGAACCTCTGGCACTTGGTGTTCATTGCGGTCGCAAACAGATCGATCTGGGGATTGCCCCATTTGAGGAAAAGGTAGTCCACTTGATCATGTTGAAGCTCCCACTCGTGGCAAGAGCTTAGCTCTCTTCCGAGGGAGTCAGCAACAGTGTTTTTTACTCCTGCAAGGTCTAATGGAACGAGCAACAACCCCTGGGCGATGGCCCAGTGCCACAAGTCCTGCACCTCTTTGGAGAGAGCTGGGGATCTGGTGGCCCCTGCTTCTGGATGTAAAACATTGTGGTGGTATTATCTGCGAAAACCCTCACCTCCTTGCCCTTGAGGGACGGCAGAAATGACCTGAGGGCCCAAAATACTGCCCATGGTTCCAGGACGTTGATATGCAACATCTTCTCCTTCGGTAACCACAGGCCTCTGGCATGAAGATGGCCGGTGTGGGCTCCCCATCTTTCCATGGAAGCATCCGTCATGACCGTCTCCTAGTACAGGGCGGCAGGGGTTTGGAAATCCGTACCTCCGGATAGATTGGAGCGCACGCCCCACCACCTTATCGCTCGACGGAACTCCTCATCGAGCGCAATCTTGTCCTGGAAGCCTCAGGACACCTGGACTCAACGCGCGCCGAGGAACTCCTGTAGCGGGCACATCCGCAACCTGTAAAGACGAATGAGGTAAATGCATGACATCATGCAGAGAAGAGACTTAAGGGCCCTCACCGTGGCGATCTTCAGTGCCAACAGCTGTTGCACCTTGCCCAAGATGGCCGCTATCCTCTCCTCCGACGGGGACGATAGGCATGACACCGTGTTGAGCCGTGATCCCTGGAACAGAGCATCCTGCAATGGAGTCTAGCAGGATCTGGCTTAATTCACTGAGAACCCCAGATCTGCCAGTAGGCAGACGGTCCTCGCTGTGTGGTCGTCGGCGATGTCTCTTGTCCTGGCCCGGATGAGCCAGTCGTCGAATTAAGGGTAGACGTGGATCCCTTGCAGTCGTAGATGGGCTGCCACCAGCGCCAGGCACTTGTTGAGGACCCTGGGCGCCGACTTCAGTCCAAAAGGAAGGGCCTTGAATTCCCCTGCACAACGAAGCATAGAAATTTGCAGTGTCTATTGTGGATGGGGGAAGTATGCATTCTCAGGTCCAACAATGACAAAGTCTCCCTTTTCCAGCTGTCTGAGCATGTGTTGAAGAGTGACCATTCTGAACTTCTGGGACCTATTGCATTTGTTCAGTCGTCATAGGCCGAGGATGGGCCTCCAGCACCCGGTCTTCCATCGTACACCTTGAGTACACTCCGGAGTCGCTTTGGAATTAGCTCCATCGCCCCTTTCCTTAACATGGCCCGCACCTCCAGCAGCAGCTGAGGAACGTGGTTTTCCTACCGGGCCACCGGTGGTATTCGGGGACACTTTCGCTGGACTCTAGTGTGTGTCCGTGGATGAGGGCGCCCTGCACCCAACGGTCGGTGGAGATCCACATGCTGACGAAGTTCGCCAGCTGGCCTCCCACCGGGGTGCATGGGTGGGGGCCCGACGTCCTGACCGGTTCAATCTTGCTTGATAACGGACCGCTCTGTGGTCCCCGACAGCGGCGACCGCCCCCCGAAGGCCTTGGAGCAGACCCTGTTGGCTTCCTGGGTTGAGGAGCGAGAGGGCTGGCGGTAAGAGGTGGAGCCCCTGCCGGAACCACTCGGAGATCGGCTAGACTTCCCTCCTGAAGAATGAAAGGACGGCCGTCGTCGTAGAGTGCACGTGCCGTCTCAGTGTCCGCTTTGATGGTCTGATGGCTTATCGTTGGGGAGGATGTCCAGAAGAGGAGCTAGCTTAAACCACAGCTCCCAGTCGTATCTGGCCACGATGGCAAGGGCGTTGGCAGCCTTGACCATGGTCGCTGCAGAGTAGATAACCCTCCTACCCATTGAGTCCAATTTCTTCCCCTCGCTGTCTGGAGGGGTGGATGAAGCAGAAGACATTGAGCCAGACGACTTCTTCCTGGTGGCCGCCAAGACCACCGAGTCTGGCGATAGTTGATACCGCAAGCACCTGGGCGCAGAGTCCAGCACTCTGTACTTCTTCTCCAGCCGGTCTCTTTGCTGGAGCTGTAGAGGGGTTCTTCATCAGAGCCAGTCCTTCTTCCCAAACATCGCCCAGTAGAGGGACCAAGAGGATGGTTTTCCTCTTCGCTTCCCGGCGCTGATACAAGAAACCTTCCTTCTTTTACTCCGGCGTGAGCTGGAAAAGCTCTTAAGCTCGGGCGATCATTGCGTGGAAAGATCCTATCTCGTCCGGAGGAGAGGCTCTGGGCAGAGGCGATGGGAGGTCTCCCATCTAGCCGTCGTCATCCGTGCCAGTCGTTGCTGTGTCCGGTTCCGTTTCCCTTTGGGGGGAGAGGGGCTGTGTAGAGGATGGGGAAGGGTGGCATTGAGGCATCGGGTGTCTCCTCCTCTTCTTGGTTGGTGGTTCCCCAGGTGGCAATGGTGTGACCAGCACTGGTGCCGCAGGAGGGGCCGACGGCGGGATCGCCGGTATCATCCTCTGTAACTAACGAGTTGAGGGCTGAGAGGATATTCCTTGCAAAGTCTCTAGGCAGCCTCTAGAGCATAGGGGAAGGGCCGGGGCTGGGCCTCCCCGTCGTCGTGGGGCCCTTCATCAGAGTCTTAGTAGTTGCCCTCGTGGGCACGTCCACCAGCAGTTCAGTCGTCATCGCCCCCCTGGATGGTATGGATGAAATGACCTCTTCCTCAGCCGAAGAAATGTCAGTTGCCTGCAGACCTTCCAGAGTCGGTCTCGGGCTGAGGTCCGGCATCCTCTTCTCCGGAGTCTTATCAGCGGGCATGTTCGAAGCCTCCCTCCTGGGAGGCAGGGTCACACTTGCTGTTGCCGACGCACTCTGCGGGTCCGCCCCTATGGCTTTTGAAAGCTACGCCACCACCACCTCGAGGGAGGGTGAAGGTTTCTTTCGCCGGGTGCACCTGGGTCTTCACAGCGAGACCGGGCCCCTTGTCTTGCTTGGCCTTGCCCTTCACGGCCGAGTCGGAGGTCTTGTCCTGCCTGGCCTTCTCCTTCAGGGCCGGATCAGACTGTCTCCTTTGGCCTTCTCTGCTGCGGGTAGGCAGGACACCGTACCCTCCTTGGCCTTCTCCAGCCTGGCCTTCTCCGGGTTCTCCCGTGGCTTAACTGGGTTATTCGACTTTCTCTTGGATAAGGAACCAGAGTGTTGGCTGGAGATCGACGTAGATGGAGATGATGGGCGCGCTGTGCCCGTCGCGGGAGCCGCAGCAGCAGCGATCCCGTCGGTAGTGGACTCTCAGTGCTTGGCCTTGTGTTGGGCCCCCACAGGTGGGGTGCCCTCAAAGGACTTAGCAGCCCGCTCAGCTTTCCCTGATCCTGGAGAGGCATGCCTCTGGGTACCACCTGGTGCAGAATTCTTGGCCTGCAGCCACGCTTCCAACCGTTGTCGGTCCCTCAACGTGCGCTTCGAGAAGCCACAGCAAAACGCACAATCTTCCTCCTTGTGC
Organism: Ambystoma mexicanum; assembly: GCF_040938575.1. NCBI lineage: Eukaryota > Metazoa > Chordata > Amphibia > Caudata > Ambystomatidae > Ambystoma > Ambystoma mexicanum. Next base: position 256,849,258 of record NC_090934.1, on the reverse strand, counting down.
GTCGGGTGCAGGCAATACAGGCACTAGGAATGCTTGTCGTCCATGTATACATCTCGCAAACTGCAGTCGCAGCAAATCTTGAAGAAAGAAGGGTTGTCCTTTTCGTCCTACATGATCCACGCGGTGTAGCCTGAAGAATCTTCTGGAAGCCTCCAAGAAGAAAACTCGATGAAAACAGCCCTTGAGGGGCGTTGAAAAATCAAAAACAACTGGTCCCTGTTAGTCGGAAGGATGATCAATGGAGCACACAGGCTCGATTGACCGAAAAACTCTCAAAAAGCGAAAAACGCAGCAAACGCTTGTGAGAGCACAGGACGAGGACTCCCAACACTTCAACGTGCGGTGAAAATCTGAAGATGGCTGCCTGAGGCGGGGCTTGGGTAGAGGGCGGTCATTGGCTGGGGCAGTATGCCCCAGTGCTCAGTGATTGGTTGTTAGGAGAAAGACAGTTCAGAAATGAAACAAACTCATTTTTTCTCTTACCGCAGATTCATGAGCCTGTGAATCAATGCCAGACCACATGCTGGAGAAGGTCAAATCTCCCAAGCATCTGAGAGCAGGTCCTGAGTTGGGTGAAGGTGAGCTCCGTTTGATCTAACTGAAGGAGGTCTGAGAACCAATACTGGTGGTGCCAAGTAGAGCAACTTGCATCATTCTGAATTATTCAGTTTCAATCTGTTAAGGGCTCTTGAGATTATTGACAGAGTGGGGTGACAGAACCAGCGTTAGGCATATAGAAACTAGTTGTTGGGTAAGATTTGCATAGTAATGATAAATCTTCCTGACCTGGGTCAACCCCAGAACTTTGTTTTTGCTGGTAGATTACTTTTCCTTATACCTCTGTGGGAAACTTTTTCCATACTCAGAATCTTACTCTTTTTATGGGTGTTATTTTTAGGACTCTCCATAATGTCTTTTAAAAGTTATCCTCTTTGACACCTTTTTGGCAAGAAGTGCCTATTGTTGCTGGGTTGCCGTAGGGGCTCCCCTTTTAACTTTCTCTGGCTAACCTTGTGAGAACTACAGTTCCCAGGGGTAGAAAGGATCTTTGGATCCATTTTATTCGGTGAGACCAGCACCCCCACATTATGTGGATTGCTGGGGAGATACTGAGTTTCCCCTTTCATTTTAAATGTAACATTTATGTTATAAGGACAAACGTAACTTTAATGGCTGGTGGCAGTGAACCTTTTTATTAATTCGGTGTACCTCTACCACGGGTTGTTTGCACAGCCACGGGTGCTCATTTTACCAAAATGGCCCGGTCTTATTTTTTCGTCATTTTAGCGTTTCTTGTCCATTCTTGTTCTTTCCCCCGACCTCCATGGTGGGAAATTCCTTTGTGTGATTTGTATATTCGGCGGGAAGCCTCTGCACTCTGCGGCCAGGCTCCAGAGTCTGAAGGCAGGAAGCAAGGGATGAGTCCAAAATTCCAGAGCCCTTTGTCTTCCAGCCTGCCTGTGAGAATCCAGTTCAAACTGGGTGCTGGCTGTCCTGACAGGACTGCCAATCCCCCCCAGATCCCCCTCTCCAGTTTGAATGTTGCATGCCGTTTGATTGGCTGGGTTCCTGCATAAAAGTCGGATCCTGGAAGCTGAAGAGGTAGTCGACGAATGCAACCAAAACCAAAGAGGAACATGAAGAATTCACGGCTAAAATGATTTTCCGCGACCGGAGAGCTTGCTGTGTAACCGGAGTCTGCTGTTACCCTTCCTTCCAATCGACATGGGGACTCCGAAAACGACTACCCCAACCCAAAGCCTGGTGAGACCCGGTAAATTCAAGAAGACCAACATTTTGAGCCATCACAGACCGTGCTGCGATCTTGCAGAGTTGCAATACCCCAATACCCTGGACCTTGAGCCATTGTGCAGTGCAGTCTTCTGAATTGCAAATCTTGCTGAAATTTTGTGGGCATCCCTCTGGACACCCAGAAATGTGAATAGAGTCCAAGAAGTCTCCTAATCAGAATGTCGGGACTTGCCAACGACGAAAATACGACTGGCGTTATTCGGTCTTCTTACGGGCTCCTGAAAAAGGCACCAAATCCACAGAGCCGCATCCAGCCGCGAGGAAAAACGTGCCTGAAGCCTTCTGACATGGTCCCTGCTGCAAATGTCCTTTCAAAGTCCTGTCTTCAGTCTTCTAGACAAAGGAATCCATTGACCAGGTTTTTGGCTGCATTTCCTGAAGTCTTCCTGCTGCAACACTTCTTCTATGCCGAAGTGCTGTGTTGGCTGGGGTATTTAGTTACCTTGAGTCTCTTGTGATTCCTGTGTAGTTTTGGGGTGTTTGATTGGGAGGTCTTTCGTCCAGTTCACCTAGGCCCATGCTGGAACCCTCCTAGGGTGTCTTCTCCGTCCCTGACCCTCAACTAACTCTAAAGTGAAATACTTATTTGTTTGAACAGTGTTCCTTTGGAACTCTGAACTTTGCCTGCAACTGAGCCCCATCTAACCCTGCCTACAGCTGGCTGCTAGGCCACTAGGGCCACTCTTCTGCTTCAGAGAACGCATGTACTGGAACTGGGAAGGGCTGGATACTTTAAGGGGTCTGCCTTGAAAAGTAAAACAAGTGTTGAAGTGTACTTACTTGTGGATGAGTTAGTTGGTAACTTTAAACTCAGAGTGAATAGTTATTACTTAACTTAGATATGTTTTGCTATTCTGTAAAGTATATATAGGATTTGCTTATCTTGAATAAGCTGTGTGCCTTCTTAAATAATAATTCTCCAAGTCTAACTTTTCTTAGAAACGGTCTTGTCATTCTAACAGAAAGCAGATAGAAGGTTAACGTACTCACCCGTGAATTGGGTTCCCCTCTTCCCAAAAGTAATGCTGTTGGGATAATTGTATGAGTGTCCCCAATTGGGTCTTGCTTCCCCTGACTTGCTGTTACCCTGTCCAGAATAAGTCTGCCTAGGTCATACTTAACTTCTAGGTTGCTGGTAGCTCCTTACAAACGTTTATAGAGGTTGTACTTACCTTGACTATAACTGTTATCCTAAAATAAGTGAAGAGTAATTGCTTCCCTTTGTCTGTGAACTGAAACAAACTAATTGAAAACTACACCTCAAGGTCCAACTCACCTAGAATAACTTATCCTGAAACAGAGTTATAGGTTGTTACTGTTCCTAGAATAAGTGTTGCACTATTCAGAAAGGTATATTGTCCCGTTGAATTACTATGCAATTTGTTGCTGAGCGTCACTGTACAACTGTTAGCGTCTTCTACCCATGTATTACTGAAGGTAATCCAAAAGTAACTACTGGTTTTTACTCCCCAAGAATAGGTGTGACCTATACTGAATATGTATGAAAAGGTTGGACTTACCTAGACTATTAGTTCTCTAAATAAGGTCTATGCTTTGGTCTGTGAACTTTAAAGCATAGTGTTGTTTTATAATTGTGCTTACATATAATGTGATGGTACTTATTTCCCCTCAAGATTTATCTGGGCCTACTTGTATTTAAATGAACCATTTATTTTTTTACAATTATTTGGTTTTTATTGTGTTATAGTTCAAAAGAACTTTTCACAAATCAGATATCAAAAACAATTACAAAGGAAAAAACAGATAAAACAGGTTATCATCAATGATAGTTTCACACTTAGAAAATTAAAAGAGATTACAAAGAATATAAGGTAACAATATCAGATATATAAAATAAAATATTCTTTGTAGTTTGATTGCATCAGAAAAAGAAATAAGGCATAGCATACACTTAAAAGATAACACAAAAGATCAAAACAATGGAAGACAGACACAACACAGCATGCTAATAAAGCATGACGCACTTATAACGCAGCTAATAATTTCTTATTTTCTTCAAATTCCCTGAGGCGAGTATTCGCCACCTTCCATATTTGGGTGATAGCAATAATAAGGCTCCTATTCCACCCTGCTAGGCATCTGAACCAAAAATGTTCACTTGCAATACAGTCCAAATCATATTCATATTTTGCAAAGTATTTCTCATAGATGGAGCTCATACTTTTGCAGCAAGTGAGCACGTGTCTGACTGTTTCAACCTCCGTTTCGTCACAGCACAATCTACAGAGCCTACTTTCCATAGGAATTCCTGACCAGGCTCCTCGTACCCCCAGAACATTAAGTCGGTTGAGTCTCATGTCTAGAAATATTTTCCGGTTATCCTTAGAGGGCATCAGCTTATAGTATTGGGGCTTTTTGTAGAGGAATGGTAGTTTAGCAAATGCACACAAGGAGCTTAATTCGGCCAACCTGTCATTACTAATGGCCAATCCCACTTTTCCAAAGAGTTCTTCAGGGATTTTAGAACCACCCCCTCTCAGTGTTCCCATTTAGGGGAGAACGCAATTCTTTCAAAGATAGATTTTCTTCTGAAAAGAATTCAATACCTCCATAGTTCCTAACTCCAATCCTTCACGAATATGTAGCAGCGTGCCTTCATGCGCATATTTTATTTTAACATATAACTTTGCCCTGTTATATTCAAACTGCGCAGATAAGGAAATGAGCCCCATTTCTAACCAAATGGCCTGTATCGGTGTATAATTAGAAAGACCAAGCAATCTTCTCCAGATCAGACCCTCAGTCACATCAGCCCAATCAGAGAACGGCTTCCAGAGCATACAGAAAAACTGCAACCAACTTTTGCTTGTATATATTGACAATTCCCAGCAGACTGAACCCAGCTGTTTTCTTAGAGAATGACATAACAGCTGTTAGTGCTGCCATTACTTTAGTTCTTTTACCAAGTTGGACTAAGGGATTCATTTCCCTTCTTTTTCGACATATCTCCTGGTCCAGATATTTATAGCTCTCAACTTTCCTGATCATTCCAAAGGAGCACGGTTTGGTCATTTCTTTTGCAGCAATGATGTCCCACCGCCATAAATTACGTTTTTTTCAGATTTATAGAAAGACCATTAGTTTTTGCATACTCACACAGGGCCAAGGTACGATTACATATACCCACATAGGTGTTGTCTAGGATAATGATGTCATCTGCATAGCAGATCCAGCCAACCTTATTTGGGGCAATTTTAGGAAAGGCACTCATTTTGTCTTTAAAGATACCCCCAAAATCAGACAAACAAATTGTACAGCGAGGGGGGCGTGGCTAGCTGGCCATGTAGGAGGTTGGGGAACTTCGGAGCTCCTGTCGATCCGAAATATATCCTACCAAATCCTGCGTTCCCAGCGGCAAAAACGTGGCCCCAAACACAGGATGGCGGATGGGATGACAAGCGGTGCGTAATGCGGGCATCGATCACTTAAAAGGCAGATTACCGAGGAAGATATCTGAAGTTCTTTTTTCGGCAGACCTGAGCAGCGCCACTCAAAATGGCCGCTGTGCCCCAGGACAAAGGCTTTGGAAGCGGGGCGCAGCAGTGAGGAGGCAGTGGCATCCCGTGGCCACCGATTGTGGACCCGACGCGAGGGGAAACTCCTGCAAGGAGATTGCATGGTGCTGCAGAGCAGTGCGCACGGAAGAGTGCGAGCGGGTGCCGGTGTTGTGCCCGGAGCGTCCCTGGAGGAGAAGGAGGGACGGAGATGGGCGAGGCGAGGGCGGTAGGAGCTGCCGACCCTCCCCTGCCGCTGGAGCTTCGGGGCGTGCGGGGCTCGTGGTCGCCGTCGGGTCTCTGCTGCACAAGTCCCCTCACTTAAGACGCGCGGCGTCCGGGAGGCTGGTTGTCGTGCCCGGCAGGGCGCGCGAACACTGAAGCCCGTGGGGAGGGGAGCAGCGCGGGGCAGTGCCAGCGGCCCTCCCAAGCACAGGTGGGTCGCGGGCCGCCTGCGCGACACGAGAGCCGGGGCCCCAGATTGTGGCTTGGTGCGGGGCCCAGAGGAGACCCCCCTCGCCCCCAGCTGGAAGTGGGGGAGAGTTAAAGCACCTCGGGTGCAGCCCTGGGCGCCCCTGCGAGGTGGGCATCCACGTGATCACCTGGAAAGGAGCCGACTCTCCTGGTTCACCATTGTTAAAGCCACATAAGGGTCTAGCGCAGCTACGCCCTGGCCCATAAAGGAGTACCCAGCCCCCACGGGAGGCAGCTACTACGAGCCGAGGGACGCTGATGCACCGGCCACGAGCACGCATGAGTTGGGACTGTGAGGCCCATCAGGATATGAGAGCTGGGAAGCTACAATAGTCTGAGAGGCCACAAGGTGGTAGGAACTGCGGCTCTGAAGCACGTCCAAGGGGCAGAATCCGGGCCTGCTGTGCCGGGACCAGTGGACAGATCCTGCGCCTTACATGGGTCAGAGCCCCCCCCAACCCCCCCCATGCAGACACGGAGGGGTGAGGCCCCAACATAAGCAGAAGAGAATTGCACGGGATTGTCCCACAAAGTAACCCTGCTGGAGATAATAGCAATTGGAGAGGATCTCTGCCCTGGGGACGGGTTACTTGGTCACCCACGCTCACGAAGCTAAGCCCCTGACGGTGGCACTGCATCGCAACGCCCGAAGCAGGCAGCCGGCTTGCCTAGTGGAGCGATAGACATGGCGACCAAACTCAACAAAACCAAAGTGAAACAGCCCACGATGGAAGATTACACCAAGACCCCGCAACCTACGGAGGGCGCTAGAAGCAAGGACAGCAGCGCCCGTCAAGCAGTCTCCCCAGCAAGGGAAGACCGGCATATCCTGGAGGCTATTGCAGACCTGAAAGCTTCGTGGGAGACAAAATTGGAGGCCGCCATGACCACATTGAAGGTGGCGCTAGAATCAAAAATAGACGCAGTGCAAATAGACCTTCGACAAGATGTAAGGTTGATAGCTGATCGCACAGGAGAACTGGAAAAGGGAGTTGAGGCCAACTCTGCGGCTTGTGCTTCGCATGCCCTGGAGAGCCATGCGTTGCGGCAGCAGAAGAGCTGAGAAAGCGGAGGGAAGAGCGCGAAGGAACAACATGCGCATCGTGGGGCTTCACGAAGGAGAGGGAGCGAACCGTGGAATCCTTGCTCCTTCAAGAGATCGAAGGAGGCACACATTCTCAGGGATTTGCGGTGGAGAGGGCGCACAGAGCCCTGGCAAGGAGACCCTCCCCGGCCCCCCCCCCCCCCCCCCGAGACCCATCATCACTAAAATATTAAACTACCGCGACAGGAAACGCATACTGGAATACTTCCACAAGGGACACAATCCAGAGGGTATCCGCCTCAATCACAGCATACCCTGAACTACACTCTTCAGGTGCAATTAAGAGGAGGCTACGGGACTCGGGCCACAAGTATATGCCGATGTACCCAGCGAGACTGAAGATATTTCACAAGAACAGAACACTGTTTTTCGACACCCCAGAGGAGGCGTCGGACTGGCTGGACGCACAAAACTGCCCAGAAGGAAGGGAAGATCAGAAGGGAAGCAGCGCAGAGAAATGATGCAGCTATTCAATGAGTGAGGTGCTGTATAAAGATGCGCCAATGGGACGTGATTATAGTTGTACTAAATAATGGGAAGGCAGAGTATGATGATGCATGACCGGGAGCAGAAGAACACCCGACCTCAAACCCCCTTAGATAGGTTAGTTCGGTTGCCAGTAGTGTGGTAACCTCCTGCTGGGTGTCCGGTACCGGAGTAGCTGGACGGAACCAAATGAGGGATCGCCTGAGATCCAGGGATGGAGCTGGGCAAATGTTGGGGTGGGGAAGGGGGGGGGGAGGGAGTTGGGGTGTGTGTGTGTGTGTGTGTGTGTGTGTGTGTGTGTGTGGGGAGTGTAGTGGTTAGAGAACGAGCATGTACCCGCGCGCCTTTGCGCGTAATCCAAGATGAGCATCTCCGGGCTGGGAACCCCGGAGCAAAGGGAAAAGAGGAAAGACCGAAAGGGGGATGGTGACCTTAGAATGATAACCTGGAATGTCAGGGGGCTCAATACTTATCTGAAGAGGAATAAAGTGATGATGTACTTGAGGCAAAAAATAGATGTAGCCCTGTTGCAAGAGACCCACCTTACGAAGGAGAAACAGGAGGTAATTAAGAAAAAGTGGAAGGGCACCACTGTGGGTGCCACTTACTCAGCATATGCCACGGTGGTGATTATATGGGTTGCACCTCAGGTGCCTCTTCAGATATTACAGACTGTGGTGGAGCCTGATGGCACCTCGGGGACTCCTGGAAAACAGGGAAATAAGCATCATAAATACATACATTCCTAATCAGGATACTGTGTCATACTATAAATCGCTATTATAGGAAGATTAGCCCCCTCGTAAACGAGTTGGTCATTTGGGGGGTGGTGGGGATTTTAACTGCACATTAGACCCTACACTAGACAGATCAGACACGAAATATGATAAACCCACACCCGCAGCGAGAGCACTACGGGCCCTCCCGGGGGATTTTGGGCTCGAAGACACATGGAGGCAGCAGCACCCGACAGCGAGACACTATTCCCACTACTCGGCCCCACATAATCTATACACAAGGTTGGATTACATGCTCACCACCCCCGGAGTATCTAGGGAGGTGGTGGGCTCAGAATACAAAGCCAGGATTCTGTCGGACCACTCCCCGATGGTCCTAGAGTGGAGACATCAGCCCCCAAGAGCCATAGTACCCACATGGAGACTTAGAGCTGAGGCCGAGAGATGCTACATTCCGTGAGGACCTTCGGGAGGAGATAATTAACTATTTTGAACTCAACACGGGAAGTGTGAAGTCTGGAGGGACCCTGTGGGAGGCCTTCAAGGTGGTAATCAGAGGGCCGGCCATTGCCAAATCTAAAGGGCTCCAAAGAGACATGGAGCGGGAGTTGCAGGATGTCGAAAAGAGATTGGAAACAATAATGGAGAGGGAGGGGTCCTCGCAGGAACACTGAAGGGGCGAGCCAGTTGCAATTGGCGGGAGGAGAGCTATGGGACAGGCTCAGCAACCTAAATTATAAGAAATATATTGAACGGTAACATGCGGGCGGGTTCAAACCAGGGCGGCTGCTAGCGTGGCTATATAAAAACGAGGAACAAAGGCCTGTGATTTTAGATCTGCAATACCCAGGAAACGGTGAACGAGAGGTCTCTCGAATTTTACAAACACCTCTACGCAGAAGTGGGGGGAGGACATGGAAAGTGAAGCTCGCGAGGTCCTAGAGGACATAGGATTGCCCCAACTAAGCACAGAAGATAGAGAACTTAGAAGCCCCGATCACGCTGGAGGAACTAGAGGCAGTGGTGACGCATCTACCCACGTGCAAAGCCCCTGGCATGGACGGGCTCCCCAGTGAGTTTTACAAAACATACAGACAAGAGTCTTAAGCAGTCCTACCCCCACTGTTGGCCATGTTGAATGAGGCATATGAGACTGAAAGACTGCCGGCGTCCCTGAGAGAGGCAATGATCATCCCCCTTCTCAAGCCAGGAAAGCCCAGTGTGGACTGCGGGTCGTACAGACCACTGTCCAAGCTGAACCAAGACAGTAAGATCCTTACCACAGTACTCGCTAATAGACTTAAGCCAATGATAAATAAACTAATACACCCTGACCAAACAGGATATGTTCCGGGTAGGAGCATATCCGACAACCACAGGAGGCTCCATCACATCATAGAGCAGGCAGAGGGCGACCCAGATGAAATGGCAGTAGTCTCACTGGATGCAGTCAAGGCATTTGACTTGGTCCGATGGTCATGGCTGATGGCGGCCTTAAAGGGATTCGGGATGGGACCTGGGTACTTGCGGTGGGTGAAAATGCTTTATAGCTCCCCCACAGCCAGAGTAAGAACGGGCAAGATCATATCGGAGAGCTGGCAGTTGGGCAGGGGCACAAGGCAGGGCTGTCCATGGTCACCAATGTTGTATATACTAGCATTTGAGCTCCTGGCCATCTACCTTAGACAACAATACGGCGAGATAGGGGTGCGCACCAAAGGGGGACCACACCCAATATGGGTATATGCAGACAATGAACAAGTTACTTCTTACCTTGTAACGTTCTTTCAACGGGATGTTCCTCCGACGTATTCCTCATCTTAGATATATCCTTCCAGCTCTGCTGGCCTCGGAAAATTTTTTCTCTAGAGGGCGCTACGCGTCGACGTCCCTCGAGTCGATGTCCCTCGACAGCCGCCGTATCGACGTCATCCTGCCTACAAAGGCCGCACGCAGCGTCCGTTGCTCAGTTCCGTTTTGTAGCCCACAGTATTACTGTCTGGACTAGACTAATCACCCTGAAGGAGCGTAAGCTGCAACAACAAGGGAAGTAGAACTGCGGGGATGGATGGGAGGGTCGATGAGGAATACGTCGGAGGAACATCCCGTCGAAAGAACGTTACAAGGTAAGAAGTAACTTGTTCTTCGAAGGGATTGTGTCCTCCGACGTATTCCTCATCTTAGATAGGCTCCCATAGCAGTATTCTATATTCGGAGGAGGGAGTACTGACTTCACGCTGTCTTCTATTGATGAATAGAATGCAGTACAGCCCTTCCAAACCTAGTCTCTTGACTGGAGGAGGAATCCAGATTGTAAAAACGTGTAAAGGTATGGACAGACGACCATGTAGCGGCCGCACATATGTCTTTAACCGGCACGCCTCTTTTGAGGGCCGATGAAGCTGCAATACCTCTAGTCGAATGAGCCCTAAGGTTTTGAGGGGGCTCTTTCCCTGCCAGTTTATAACATTCCAGAATGGCTAGAATGATCCATCTGGAAATGGTCTGCTTAGATATTGGTAACCCCAGCTTGTGACCTGCGTAACCTACAAACAGCTGGTCTGCCTGTCTTATCCTGGCTAGTCTACTAATGCAAAAACTTAAAACCCTCCTAGGGTCTAGTCTGTGTAACCTCTCTTCCTCTTTCCCCGGGTGAGGAGGAGGATAGAAAGATGGTAGGGTAATCTTCTGAGTGATGGAATTCAGAAACCACCTTTGGGAGGAAATTAGGCTTCACTTGCAGGACAACTTTGTCTTTGTGAAAGATTGTATGAGGGGGTTTACAAGAAAGAGCTTGTAATTCGCTCACCCTTCTAGCAGATGTAAGTGCTATTAATAAAACAGTTTTAAGGGTAAGGAATCTTAACGAACAAGAATGGAGAGATTCAAAAGGTGTACCCATCAGGAAAGTTAGTAATAAGTTTAAATCCCATAGGGGAACTTGGAATGGTCTTGGGGGATAAACATTGGTTAACCCCTTTAGAAACTGTATTACTAAGGGTAATTTGAAATAGGATGGTTCTTCCGCAGTACGCTTAAAGATAGATAGCGCTGCGAGATAGCCCTTAATGGTGCCAACTTGAAGGCCTGAATTTGCCAAATATAGTAGGAAGGACAAAACCATTGGTGTACCACATGAAAATGGGTCGATATTCTGTTTTCTACACCAGCTGCAAAATCTGTTCCAACGGCAGCGGTATAAAGACTTTGTTGCTGGCCTCCTTGCCGAAAGCAACACCTCCATATCATCAGGGAGGTCCCAATCCTTGTACCTCAGCCGTTCAGAAGCCAAGCATGAAGGTTGAGGGTTTTGATGTCTGGATGGAGAACCTGACCTCCCTTCTGTGAGAGTAGGTTCTCTCTCAGAGGAAGTCGAATTGGAGGGCAGATGGACAAGTCTAGAAGGTCCGGGTACCACGTTCTCCTGGCCCAATCCGGGGCAATTAGGATCATGGTTCGCTGGAATCTTCTCAACCTCCTGATCATTTGAGGAATGACAGGGACCGGTGGGAACGCGTACAGAAGCGGAAACTCCCAGTCCACTATGAACGCGTCTCCCAGAGCTCCTCTCGGAGGAAATTCCCTTGAGCAGAACAGGTCGCATTTCCTGTTTAGGCTGGTGGCGAACAGATCTACCTGAGGGGTTCCCCAAAGGGCGAAAATCTCTTGAAGGACTTCCTGAGCTAGCTCCCACTCGTGGGAGACTGTGTTCTGCCTGCTCAGAGCGTCCGCTGTCAAGTTCTTCTCTCCAGCTAGGTGAACTGCCGATAGAGAGATTCCTTCTTGGATTGCCCAAAACCAGAGCTGCATCGCCTCTCTGCATAGGGGTAGTGATCCTACGCCTCCTCTTTTGTTGAGGTAATGCATGGCCACCGTGTTGTCCGTCATTATCAGGACGTTCTTCCCTTGTACAGCTGGCAGGAAAGCCTTCAACGCAAGTCCGATGGCTCTCAGCTCTAACAGGTTGATGTGTAGTCTGGACTCCGATGGAGACCAACGACCGCTGATGGTCAAGTCGTTGGCGTGGGCTCCCCACCCCGTGAGTGAGGCATCTGTGACTACTGTTATCTCCGGCCAGGGTTGCCAAAACTGTTCTCCTTTCAGAATGTTCTCCTGACAGGCCCACCACTGAAGGTCTCGAGCCACCCTGCCGGGAACCTGAAGAAGATCTGTCATTCTCCCTGAGAATTGTGACCACCGAGTCCTCATTGCCCACTGGAGGGATCTCATTCTCAGGCGAGCCTCTGGCACAAGGAAAATGCAGGATGCCATGAGGCCTAGCAACCTCAAAAAGTCGAAGGCTGGGAGACGTTGGGCATGCTGGAACTTGGTAACCATCTGTAGAATATCTTGAGCCCTCACCTCTGGTGGCGAGGCTTTTCCCAGGGAAGTATCCAGGATCGCTCCTATGAACTGGAGTCTCTGCGATGGTATCATTTGTGACTTCTTTAAATTGAGGGAGAAGCCCAGTCTGTGAAGGAAATGGCACACGTGATTTAGCTGGATCTGAGCTTGCTCCGGAGAAACAGCCCTGATCAGCCAATCGTCCAGGTAGGGGTAGACGTGAATCCCTTCCCTCCTTAGACTTGCAGCCACTACCGACATTAACTTGGTGAAGACCCTCGGGGCGGAGGTCAGCCCAAATGGCAGTACTCGAAATTGATAGTGAGAGTTGCCAATTGCGAACCTCAGGTATTTCCTGTGTTTGAGATGGATAGGCACATGGAAATAAGCGTCCTGAAGGTCCAGAGATACCAACCAGTCCTGAAACTGAAGGGCCTGGAGGATCTGAGAAAGAGTGACCATCTTGAATTTGTCTTGAATGAGGAATTTGTTCAATTCTCGCAAGTCCAAGATGGGTCTCAGTCCTCTGTCTTTCTTCGGAATGAGAAAGTAAGGGGAGTACCAGCCCTTGTCCCTCTCCGCTACAGGTACCGGTTCTATGGCACCTTTCTCTAGCAGGTCCAAAATTTCCTGCAAGAGGAGCGGATCTGGAGCTTTCTGAGAGCTGATCCCCGGTGGATGACTCTGAGGTATACGTAGGAAAGGCAGGCAGTAACCTTGGGCGACTGTTTCCAATGCCCAAGCATCTGACGTGATAGCCTGCCATACCGTCAGATGTTGAGTCAACCTGCCTCCTACAGGTGTCCTGTGAGGGGAGTCCTCAGAGTGGTTTTGGGGCGGCTGATGCAGATGCCAATGGTAAAGAGGCACCTGTTGCTGCGGCTTTAGAATATCTACCCCGTCCACCTCGGGTAGTTCTTCTTTGACCCCTTTGAGCCGGTCGTCCTCTACCTCTTCCGAATGCGGAGTAGAAGCGAAAGGACTTGCCCCTCGCAGAGGTTCCTGTGGGACGAAAAGGAGTCTGCAGCTCCTAGGGATTTTGCTGCAGCTTTTGAAGTTTGCAGTTTCTCTAAACTGTCATCCACCTTTTTCCCGAACAAAGAAGAGCCATCGAATGGCATGTTCAAGAGCCTGGCTTGCACATCTGGGGCAAAACCCGACTTTCTCAACCAAGCGAATCTCCTGGTTGATGTACTTGCCGCCATCGCTCTGCTGATACTGTCAGCCGAATCAATGCCCGTCTGGAGGGATTCGCACATAGCGTCTTTACCGTCCTGTATAATATTCAAGAACGCATCCCTTTCTTCTCCCTCCGGGATGCAGTCAGCCGCTGTAGAAGCACACTCCCAAAGTGTATGGCTGAACCTAGCAAGGGTGCAAGTAGCATTAACAGACTTTAACGCCATGCTACATGCTGAAAAGACTTTCTTTGCCATAGACATCGGTAGAGGATGCTGCTTGTACCACCAGACTTTCTGGGGATGGATGTTAGACAAAAACTCTGGGTCTGTGGAAGATACCCTGTACTTTGCAGACGGTTTTTTATTTACTGCTGGTATTACATCTGGGGTTTCCCAGTTTGTCATGATCTTTCTCTGAAGAGCTTTATGAAAGGGCACCAGAGGATCCTCTTGTGGGCCTTTGTCAAGAATATCCGTGAGGTCATCTTGCTGGAAAGATTGTGAAGGTGCAGACCACCCCATGAACTCTGTAATCCTGGCCATTAAGGCTCTGTAGGGGGGTTTCAGCATGCTCCCCCGGGTCTGGCTTAGCAAAATCCACCTCAGGGGAAGTGTAACCCACTTGCCTCATGTAAAGTATCATGAAGATCCTTTAATCTGCGCTCTTCAGAGGAAAATTCCTCTCTAACTGGGGTTACAGGTCCCTGTAACTCAAATGTGTCTTGTTCAGACAAATCACCCTCTTCTAAAATTGAGGATATAGTTCTCAATTGTTCTGAACTCAAAGGGAGTAAATCCCATTTCCAAGGCAGAGGGTGCCGAACTTGTCATTATTGGCCTCAAAAACGTCGATGTCGTCGACGTCGAAGGCTTCGAGCGTGGCGTCGAAAACAGAGGTGGAGGCCTCGAGGACCTCGACAGAATTGGAATTCTACTCGACAATATCGACGTCGAGGGCCTGGGGATAGTCACTGGATGTGTGGTCACCGTTACTTTTCTTGGCGTCGACGCCGGTGTCGAGGCCGGCGTCGAGTCGACAGACCCGTGTGTCGAAGGTCCCCTCGACAACGGCGCCGAAGACATCGACCTCGATGTCGACGGGACCTTCGTCGACGGAACCGTCGAGGAAGGTTTGGAGGTCATAGTCCTGCTCGAGGGTTCGAAACGCACTCGAGAGGTTTCTTTCGCCGGGTACTGCGACTCGCGGCGTTTTGACCTTCGGGTCTTTCGACCAGAGCATCGCTCTCGGCAGTCTTCGAGGGGGTCGAGGCCGCTTTCTCGAAGACGCTCATCATATTCTTTCGGAATTCCTCCCATTCAGCCCGGGAACTATGTTTCGTGGGGCAAGGGATTCTTTTTGGCGAAACAGAGGAAGAGGAAGACGGAGAAGGGGATCTTCGACGCCTCCTCTTCGAGTGCTTCGATCTCGAGGAGTGATGAGACCCACTCCGAGACCTGGAGCGCGAATGGTGACGAGGAGACGAATGTCTCGACTTCGTCGACGAAGAAGCTTTAAAAGTCTTACCTTTCTCCAGCTTCCCCCTACGCTCCTTCAGGGCCTTAGCTGTCATGGACATACAGTCCTCGCATTCCGAACAATGGTGTTCAGATCCCAAGCACCACAGACAATTTCTGTGAGGATCGGTCAACAACATCTTTTTCCCACAATCTCGACATTTTTTGAAGCCGGATCGAGGAGTTGTCGGTTCCGACGAGGAAGCCATCGAGTATGGATCGAATAACTCGAGGTAAATAGGATTAATCTGACTAAGAACTGAGCAACGGTATTCCGAGGCACCGAGTAAGCGCGGAAAAACGGAACTAAGCAACGGACGCTGCGCGCGGCCTTTATAGGCAGGAGGACGTCTAGCGTCGATACGCCGGCTGTCGAGGGACATCGACTCGAGGGACGTCGACGCGCAGCGCCCTCTAGAGAAAAAATTTTCCGAGGCCAGCAGAGCTGGAAGGATATATCTAAGATGAGGAATACGTCGGAGGACACAACGTCGGAGGACACAATCCCTTCGAAATGCATTTATACCTGCTCTACCCAGAGAACCTGCAATATATCTTAGAAGTGATGGAACGCTATGCGGCCTTCTCCGGGATTAAGGTCAACCCCAATAAATCAACCATGTTTCCCCTGGGCAGATATAGAGACACTCCACAGACAAACCTGCCCACCCTGCAAATAGCATGGCAGACAGAAACGTTTAGATACCTGGGGATTAACATCTATCATACGGCAGCGGCGGAGCACAAACACAATACAGAGAAAGCGGTGGAAGGTGTTAAACAGCATGGAATTTTGGGCCAAGCTTCCCCTGGCCATGGTAGGACGGGCGGCCCTGCTAAAGATGGTGGTTCTGCCCAGGCTACTGCACTACTTTACAAACATCCCATACATGGTGCCCAGGCGCTTTTTTACTAAACTACACAGCTTGTGCAGGGGCTTCCTGTGGCATAACACGAGAAACAGAGTGGCCCATGTGGAAGCTCCAGAACGCATATGATAAAGGGGGGATTAAGTTACCAAACTTTGAGATATACTACTTAGCGGCGCAATTACAATATGTAGCCAGGTGGCTAGCGGAAAACGAGACTGCTGAATCCAGGCTGCTGAAGGAGGAAAGTGCCCCTTATTTTTTACGAGAACTAATATGGCTTCTCAAACCAGAGATGCGAGGGAGACCAGGATTGCTCAGATTGGGCTGGGAGATCTGGCACAAAGCGTGCCGGTCCATGGGGGGCTTGGCCCTGTGCTCCTCGCAGGCGCCACTGGTGGCGCTGTGCGGAGCAATGTCCAACTCAGAAGAATGATCCGAAGATACTGGGAGCCTGGCCACCCTGGGGGATATCTGGCAGGAGGGAGAGGTTATAGAGTTCCAAACAGCCAGGACAGTAAGTCACATATAACAGAATTGTCAAAAAAGTGAAAGAAACATGGTCTGAGCTGGAGTTGGCGGAGCTCCCGGTTACGGCCATCGAAACAATGTATGACATCTCAGAGGGGGGGGCACGAAATATCCAGGATTTATGAATTAGTATGCTGAGAGTGGGGAAAGAGCTCACCGAACTAAGGAGGGATTGGGAGGAGAAGGCAGGAGAAGCCATGCAAGACGGGCAATGGGAGAGGGCCCAAAAATATCACAAGAAGGTGTCCAGAAATGCCAGGTTACAACAAATACAACTATATGTCACTCATAGAGCACATATGACCCCCCCCTGTATGATAGCAAAATTTGGAAACGCAGAGGCACAAAGATGCCCCAAGTGTGGCGAAGAGAAAGCCGGGATGATCCATATGTTCTGGGCATGCCCGGAGGTTGGGAAATTCTGGGGGGGAGGGAGGGTTAAACTCAAGCTATCCGAGAAGGGGATCAAGTTAGATGTAGAATCCATCTGGGCATGCATGCTAGGGGGATTTACCAGGCCACATAAACTGAAACATGTATGCAAACTCAAAGATTTAGCATACATCCTGGGCAAGAGGAGAATCGCCATGAGCTGGAAAGCCGCTCACAGACCTAGAGTGGAGAGAGGTGGTGGGAGGACCTCCTCAAGTGGGTAGATTCGGAGACAATGGCATGGTATGAGGCGGCTAGCAAAGGAGAGGGAGAGGAAGTGGGACCACTGATGGAATGGAGACAAATGATAGCCTCGCTACATGGGTGCACCCGTAGGGACCCCAGTGACGAGGACTTGCTTGAGAACCCTGAGGAGGACTTACCCTGAGCAACAGATACCGGAGGTACAAGGAGTAGTGCTCGAGTTTTTGGGGGAGGGAGGGGGAAAGACATTGTAGAGACAAACATGTAATGCATACTGTGAAACACATGTAATTGGAAATGTCGGGAGTGTTATATGTTGTGTGTGGAATTAATAAAAAAATAATGAATAAAAAAAACTATCAAAAAAAACAAATTGTACAGCGTGGGGGCTAGTTCACAACCCTGTCTTACCCCTTTTTGAATAAGGATAGGATCAGATAGTGTGCCCCGATTATTTTAGTGAATCCTAGCCCTACTATCATCATAGATCATCATACAAAAGTAGAGCAGGTGAGCGGGCATACCAAAAGATTTAAGTTTCATCCACAACCTGCCCTGCGCAACAAAATCAAATGCGGAGGAGAAGTCGACAAAAAGTACATCTAAAATGGTAGCCTTTTATCACAATTAGCCTGCTCAATTAATGCATTCAGAATGAAGATATTATCCACCGTTGCACAACCTTTTCCTAAAGCCAGTCTGGGCCTTATCAAGATGTTATCCTTCTCAATCCACTTATTTATTTCCTGTAGGATGATAGTACAGAAGATCTTGCTGGGTACGTCAGTAAGGGATAAGTAAGCTCTCTGGGAGATTACGGGGGCCACTCTTAAAGACCAGTATATTATGAGCATCTTCCAGGAGTCAGGCACCCTCCCCGTATTAATGACCTTTTGAAATAATATTACCAGGATATCGGCCCAGATTTCAGGATTTTCTTTAATGATTTTACAAAGGCCATCCGGGCCCGAGGCCCTGGAGCACTTTAGGTTCTTAATTGCTAACAAAATATCATCACTATGGCCATATTGAATATCGGTTGTATATCAAGCTTTAGGGATTCACCTTTAAATTTGTTAGTTAAGAAATTAGCCCATGTATGGCTGTCAATGGGAATCAGGAGCTCCGGGCTGCCAGCATTGTTAATGGTTCTAAAGCTAGCCCAGAACTTCCTGGCATCACCTTCAATAAGCAGGCGAACCATACGTTGCCATCTAATGTTCCTATCAGAGGCCAGATAGCATTTATTTTGTACAATACATAGTGTTTCAGTGTTTCTTTGGACCATTTGTATTACAATTTCTTTGTACTGATTCTACAGCCCTCCCTCCCATTCCAAGATAATCCTAGCTGCTCTCTCTACCCTACCATCAACTCCGGTGGTACAGCCTTATACCAAGTGTGGAGTCTTGTACTCTCTCAGTTGAATGGTTTTACTAAGTCCTTCGTTGGACTTCAGAAAAACGGTCCCAACACTAGTTACTCCACGGTATGGCATATTCGACCCCCCCCCCCCTACCCCCAAGCTGGCCTCCTGCCACAACTTGCTGGTGAAAGCTAAGCCCATAGATCTTTGCAACTTGAGAAAGCATGTTGAGTGGTGTCCCCCCCGCACTACTTCAAGATAAAAGCTACTTTGATTTTTGTTCCCCATTTGCGATATAGGGCAAGGTCTCTGCTGGATAAGTGTGCCGATGTGTTTTGAACACCAGGGAGATGACATGAAATTAGACATCTTTGCTGGAGAGCCGTTAGGGAGAATTTTCATTTCTGTGCCAATTCCCTTTAACCTTAGAGACCCTCAGTTCTTTTGCTGAACTCGGGGCTTTTTAATTTAAACTCCTGAGTGAGTGGGACCTTTTTTTATTTACTCTCTCATCTCATGTGTTTTTCTGACTATGATTTTCTATGTTCTTAACTTTTTTATGAAGTCTGGTAAACTCCATAGGCATCTGCTTTTGCATTGTGACACACATCACCTTTTGTTAAACTATATTTTCTTGGGTGAAGTAATGTTCCCAAGAATAGTAAGATGACTCCTGTCTTACTTTCCTTCAATTTATGGGTTCAGCACAGAACACCCTATGTGGAGTGCTGGGGGATTACATAGTAATACCTTCAACCGATTCCTCATGTAACATTTTGTTACACTAACTCACCTGAATGGCTGGCGGCAGTGGTTTCTTTTTTACTACCTAGTGACCTGTATCTGCAGGCTGATAGCTCAGCTGCAGTGCTGCATGCACCCAAGGGTGACCATTTGCTTGAAATGCCCACCATCTTTTTTCGCCATTTCTTGTTAGTTTCTTCTTGGCTTTTACTCTGTTTGCATCAGGTTTGAGTCCTTCGTGTGTTTTGCCTTTGGCAGGCTTCAGTCCTGAAGCCCGCCCAGGCTCCAGTCCTGAAGCCCGCCCAGGCTCCAGTGTATCTGGAAAGGCAGGAAGTGAGGGAGGGTCCCGAAACCTGCCTGTCCTTTGTCTCTAGGTGTGCCTGAGTGAAACCAGTTCCAATTGGCTAGCTGTCCTCGAGGACAGCCACCCTGCTGTGTGATTGACAGCCTAGGGCTGTGAATGAATGGGAATGTTAGATAAGCATTGGTGCAGTCACAGTGGGTAAGACTACACAACACTTATCTGCTTGGTATTGGGTAACCCACCTTTTGGTATAGGTCTGTACTACACAAGTTGGTAGTGTGACTGAACAGCCAGGCCTATCTCAAGAGGGGTAAATGTGAGTTGTAGAGCTGTACAAGTGAAATCCGTCAATACAAGTAACCAAGTTACACTTACACTCAAGGTTTCAGTTATAAATAGTTCTTTATTTAACATCAGTTTTTAGTAAAGCATTCTTTAAAAAGGCAATTTTTGTAATAGTCAAGCAAACTTTGGAATTACTTTTCAAAAATCAATAAAGCTGGTGAATACTCTTTGGAGATTCCAATACTTTGCTCCAACACACTGAAGTGACTTCAATAACAAGGATAGTTTGCATTAATATATAACACCAGCATACTCTTTAGACTCATTTTCAGAAAGTAAGGGTTAAGGAAAAATAGAAAGGTTGGAACATTTACTTATAAAGTGGGGACAATGGGAATCCTCCAACGAAGCCTAGGTAAGCCTTTTCCAGCAGAAAAAGTTTTCAACAAATTTCAACCTGTGAGGGACAAGCAATGCCAAAGTACATGAATTCAGAGAGCTGCCTTTGGAGAGCCAGGACAGCCAAAGTCATTTGGACAAACTCAATAGTTCTGATGCACTTCTTGGATAAAAGTATTTCACAAAAGTCAGATAGTTCAGGAAATCAATGTAGGCACACACACTGTTATGCCTGTGCAAAAGGGAGTTGGAATCAACTCAAAGTTAAGCAAGTGCAAATCTCAAGTGAGACCGCACAACTTAAGGTAAGTACCCCCAAACCTAAACAGTACCTCTGGTTAGAAGAAAAGTGGTCCAGCTGGATTCTGCCTTGCTACAGCCAAGCAGACCCTGGATCCTGAGCCTCAGTCGTTCGGACAAGAGGGACGACGTATGGCGGGCTCCTACTGCAGTACTCTGGAGGTCCTCGGCAGCTACAGGCTCTTTTTGGTTCAGCAGCACTTTGCGGTTTCATCGCTTCACAAACAGGCCCGATGCAGAACAAATCTCTGGTTGGACTTTCCTTGCTCCCGGACTCTGGTGAGGGGACACTGGTGAGGGAGTTCCTGCCTCTGGGGTGTCCTTAGGAGGCTCCTGGAGCTTATGGCCAGGTTTGTTGTTAGGCAAGATTGTATGCAGTAACCCTACACCAGTCTTGTGCTCTTGGTATTAGGTAACCTACCAATTGGTATAGGTTCAAACTACACAAGTTGGTAGAGTGACTGAGAAGCCAGACTTATCTCAATAGGGGTAAATGCGAGCTGTAGAGCTGTAGCATCGAAATCAACAAATACATGTATCCAAATAAAAGGTTTTCTAGTAAAATAATTATTTATTTAACAATCAGTTTTAAATAAGCCTTATTTAAAAAAGGGCATTGTGCAACAATATATACTTCCCAACACTTTCTCAGAATCAAGATAAGCAGGTAGATATTCTTTAGAGGTGCTTCATACACTCTTCCTACACCCTGAGGTGACTTCAATTGCCAGGACAGTATTGATATATATCTATCACTTTTGCACTTGGTAAAATTATGAGATTGTGGAAAAGGTTAGGGAAGGAAAAAGGTTAACAGGTTCTCAGAGCATGTGAGTTTAGTTTAGTTGTTTATTTATAAAGCACGTCCGAACCCTCAGGTAGCTGGGCGCATAATCATGTGCACAGCAGAGTTACATATCGTTACATAAACACCTTAATACACCAGTCAGAGCATACATTAGTCCAGGCTCTGAGTAGTTACATGCAAGAATAGAGTATACAGAGAGCAGCGTACAAGATAGTTACAATGGGGAATGAGGACCGGTTTACAGGGTGGTCCTGAGTCGGATAAAGCCAGGGTGAACATTACTACATGGTGGCGAACGGCGGCTGGCCGAACGTGTCATTGAGAAGATTGGATGTTTAGGCTAGTAACCATGATTTCACCATGGCTCTGAATGGCCAGAATGCGGCTTCCGATCTAATTGCAAGAGGGAGGGTATTCTAGCATTGTGCTGCGAGCACTGGGAAGCTTGAACCTCCTGCTGTTTTTAGGTTATAGTTGGGGATCTTTAGTTGGTGCAGGTAAGGGGTTCTGGTAGGTCTAGTGGAGCAATGTCTGGCGAATTTGTCTGAGAGGTAGCGAGGGGCGGTGCGTGACAGGCACTTATGGGTGATGACCAGGGTTCTTAGCTTGATTCTGTCGCGGATCGGGAGCCAGTGGACTTCTTTGCTGGCCGTAGAAATGTAAGCCTTGCGCGGGAGGTTAAGGGCACAGCTTAGTGCATTATTTTGCAGGATCTGGAGCCTGTTCAAGTTTTTTGTGGTAGTGCCTAGGTAGAGTGTGTTGCAATAGTCTAATTTAGACAGTATCAACGCTCTTGATAAGGTGAGGCAACTAGAGGTGGAGAGAAAAGGCCTACAGGCATTGATCAATTTATTGGTGTAGGTGGTGGCTGAGATGGTGGAGTTTATTTGCTTTTTTAGTGACAAGGTGGAGTCGAGGTACACACCTAGTGTTTTGACCTCTTTGGAGACTTTTATGATGTTGCCGTCAATGGTAAAGGATTGATACCTTTGGTCTAGTTTGTTGAGGCGAGCCTGGGAGCCTACGATAAGCAGTTCTGTCTCATCGTCGTTCAAAGACTGTGTGGCCATCCAGGCTTGGATTTCTAAGTAGATTTCATTAAGCTTTGCAACATCCTCTTCATAGCTGCCAGTGAGGGTGATGAGGACCTGGGTGTCGTCTGCATAATTAGAGTAGCTGACATTCAGATTGTCAAGACGGTCAAAGAGGAGCTTCGTGAAGATATTGTAAAGTGTGGGGGAAATGCAGGAGCCTTGGGGCACTCCACATGTGATTGGGATAGGGTCCGCAGCCGCGGTGGGGGCGAAGACCCTAGTCGACCTGGATCCACTTAGTGGCATTCTGAGAGAATGCAGCAGCCGAGGAGAGGTGTTGAGTGAGGATCTGGTGGTCAACCAGATCGAAGGCAGCAGATAGATCCAACAAGAGCAAGATGGCCAGTTTGCCCTTATCTTTGGCATCATCCATTTGGATTTTTAGATCCAAGAGGGCAGTTTCAGTCCCGTGCCTTGGTCTAAAGCCGGATTGTCACAGGCCTAGGAGGTTGTTGTCTTCCAAATGTTGTTGTATTTGGAGGTAGGCTACCCTGTCTAAGATTTTGAGGAGAAATGGGACTGTGGTGATAGGCCTGTAATTAGTGGGGTTGTTGGGGTCTAGGTTGGGTTTTTTGAGCAGGGGTAGGACCCACGCTTCTTTAAGGTTATTGGGGACCACTGAGTTTTTGAAGGAAGCATTGATCAAAGGTGATGAGAGGGGCTAACTCATTAGCCCAGTCTTTGATGACGGAGGCGGGACAAATGTCACCTTTGCAGTTGGATGGTTTGAGACTGGCGATTATCTTGATTACTTCCTCTTCTGAGACTGGTGAGAAGTGGAAGGAAGGGCATTTAGGGGTGGTGTGGTTTATTATGCTGTTGGGATTCTGTTTGGAGTCAAGGTTGGCTTTTTTTGCTTCTATCTTAGTTTGTAGGAGAGCAATTTTATTAGCGAGGGCCAGCTGAATATTATTGCACCAAGCTTCGTCTTTAATGCAGTCGTCTGAAGGAGGCAGTGGTGATTCGAGTTCCCTTAGTATAGAGAATAGTTCTTTAGTGCCAGATTTGGCATTTTGTATTCTCATGTTATAGATCTCTTTTTTAGCATTTAAGATGGCGGATTTGTAGGTGGAGGCTGCTGAGGCAAACTTATCTTTAGTGGAAAGAGAATGGGCTTTTCTCCAGCTAGTTTCTGCAGTTCTTTTGATATTGCGGAGAGCCTTTAATTCTGCTGAGAACCATTTGTTGGAGTGGGCAATGGGTTTTGCTTTTCATTGTTTAAGAGGAGCTATCTGGTTGAGAGCTAGTTCTAGGGTATTGTTGTATAGGTCTACAATGGCTGATGGGTTGTCATTTTGCATAGGTAGATTAGTTTTACTGATAGGCACGAGAAGAGGTCTAAGGTTCTCTATAGTGATGTTGCGGTTATTCCTTGAGATTATTTGAGGTAACCTATTAGGTAGTGTGGTAGAAGGTATGGATCCGGGTAGAGAGAAGGTAATAAGGTGGTGGTCAGTCCAAGCACAAGGAGTGATGTCGGTCAGTGAGAGGTTGCAGTTGGCGTCTGCAAGCCAGTCCAAAGATCTTCCTTTTGTGTGTGTAGGTTTATTAATGTGTTGGGTGAGGCCTAGATGAGTAATGGTGTCATTAATGGAGGTAGCCTGATTGTCATTGGGGTCATTAAGTCCCAAGTTGAAGTCACCCATAATGATGATTTGTGATTTAGGTTTCAGATTGGTAGTGAGTAAGAGAGATATCTTCTTCAAAGGTAGAGGGTGGTCCTGGAGGTCTGTATATAATGTGGAGAAGGATAGTTTGGGTGTCAGATAGTGGGAGTTTGACGGATAGGAGTTCGGCTGAAGGTAGGGTTGTGCTAGTTACTTCTCTGATGTTTAGGGTGGATTTCGCAATAATTGCTATTCCTCCTCCTATTCCATTTTTTCTATCAGCTCGGATGATGGTGTAGTTATCCGGCGTGGCTAGAGCTATTGTGGGACCGGCTGCTGGGTGGAGCCATGTCTCCGTGATAGCGATAAAGTCTAGGTGGTTGGTGGAGATAATGTCGGCGACATCAGTAGCGTGGGCTACCAATGAGCGTGCGTTGATGAGAGCTCCCTTGATGGAGGTCAGTGGAAGGTTGACTTTCGTGTGTGGTGGTGGGTGAGGTGTTGCAGGCTTGTGACTCGGTGGAGGGTCAGTAAGTGAGGTGGTCTGCGCGAGATTCCTCGCCCGATTAGTGAGCATTCTGGTGAGTTTTACATCAGGATTAGTGCGATGGCTGAGTCTAGCGTTTCTAATCCTGGTCGGTGGGGCTGCGTTCAAGAAGGTGGTAGAGGGTACAACAAGACGAGAAGCTAATCTTGTATTTCTAAGAGGTGGGGGACAGGGTATTAAAGGTGTAGGTGGGCTGGCAAATCGGTTTATCCAGTCCGCTGGAGATAGTAAGTCTGGGTAAAGTGGTGTGGTTGTGTAGGCACAGTTCCGAAGTGAGATATTCTGGAGCAGAGGGAGGAGAGTAGCCATAGTTCGAGTGGCACCTCTAAGTGAGGCCATCATGGGTGACTTGGAGAGGCAGTGAGGTTCATAAATTATTAGCAAGAATAGTTTGTACGTTCAGTTGACGTGTGTGTGGACACTAGTTAGGCGTTTCAATGGCAATGAATGGCATAGGCATCAACTCAAATTGCAGTCAACTCAGATTTCAGTGTGCAGAGGGCCGTGTGCAATTCAATTCAGGGCACCTCTAGGCTAGTCAATGCAATTACAAGTGGGCTAAATGCAAATCAGGGCGCAGGGCACCTCTAGGCTAGTCAATGCAATTACAAATGGGCTTTGTACTTTTCAATCTCCCAAAGAAGTCTAGATCAAACCTTTCCCAGTAAACCAATGTACCATCTATGAGGGACAGTTAGAATAAAGTCAATGGGTCAGTAGAGTCTTCATGAAGCCAGGACACCCAAAGTCAAGTTGAACAATGTCTATGGAGCTGAGGCACTTCTTAGATAGGATAAGTCTTGCACAAAGTTAGAGAGTTTGTAGAAAATCACTGTTGGGCCACAAGCGGTCAGGCTTGTGAGGGGGTAGAGCGGAGATCAGCTCTGCAAGAAGTAGCTACTGAAAGTCTCCAGTGAGATAATGCATGCTAAAGACAAAAGAGGCAAGTACTCCTTAGTCACCACTGTACCTTACGTTAGAAGAGGATCCACCTGGCTTCTGTTCTGGTTGCAGTGTTGCAGATCCTGGGTTCCTGGGCCTCAGCTGTGGGGACACGAGGGAGGATGCCTGGAGGACTCCTGCACTGCAGTTCAAAGGTTGTCGGCAGCTACAGGCTCTTTCCAGATCAGTGGCACTCCGCGGTTTGAGCTACCAGCAAATAGCACCACCGCAGCTCTGGGACACTTTAAGGGCTTCCTTCACTCCTTCAGTCCAGCACTCTGGTGAGGTGACTCGAGCTTGTGTTGTCCTGCTTCGGGAGGGTCCTCAGGATCTTTGGTTCGATTTAATGACGATGCACTCTACCACGGATTTCTCAACCTCTGGCTCTCGGTTCCACCAGCAGCAAAGAAGTACAGCCAGTTGGGGAAGGCACTGCAGCAGAGTTCGTTGAGGGGTTAAGTTGGACCCACTAACTCAAGGGAAGAAGTCGTCCATTCTGGGCTTCTATAGTCGATTCGGAATTGGCGCTTCAACACAGCAGCAAGGCTTCACGTGGCAGTTCAGCGGTCCAGGAGGATGCAGCAAGCTTTGCTTCAAGATTCCTTCGTCAGACGCTTCGTCCAGTGGTCGACTTTCTTCAGTTCAAGAAGCCTCGCCTTTTATGCAGGTTTCTCCCATTCATGCACAACCTGGCTGTCACTCACACAGTAGGGTGCCTGTACTGCAAGGCCAGCCAGTTTGCACTGGGTGCATTCAGGTAACCAAGGAGATTTAAGGACAGGGAGTTTCGGGCACCTCCCTCGCTTCTTGCCCTGCCAGACACACTGGAGCCAGAGGCGGGTTTCAGTACTGAAGCCCGCCAAAGGCAAAACGAACAAAGGGCTTAAACCTGGTTTGCTTCGCAGAGTAAAACCCAAGAAAGACCCCACTAACAAGAAATGGCGAAAAAATAAGACTGGGGACATTTTGACACAATGGGTGCTATACTGCAGCTGAGAATTCAGCCTGAGGTAGAAAAGCACAATGGTCGGAAAATTAAACCACTGCCACCAGCTATTTAAAGTAGTGAGGGTAACAAAAAATGTTACATGAGTAAGTAGGAAAAGGGGCTACTAAGTAACCCGCCAGCACTCCACATAGATTGGGTGTGCTGGACCTACAAAGAGAAAAAGTAAAGTCGATTTTACTTTACTATTCTTGGGAACAGTAGTTCTCACAAGAAAAGGCATTTCAACCTTATGAGAAATCTAAAGGATTTCTCTGTGACACTGCACTGAAGGTTCATTGCCACCATACAAAAAGTAGATGCCTATGGAGTTTGTCAGACTGCAAAAAACAAAGGAAACACAGAATCCAAATCAGATCAAAATACATGAGAGAGTGAGAAAAAGGGCTCACTCTATCCACGGTTAAAGTTAAAAAGTCCTAAAGTCCAGCAAAAGAGCTGGGGGTCTCTAAGGTTGAAGGGAAGTAGCACAGAAATGAGAATTCTCTCCAACAGGGGGTCACTTAGTAGACCTGTATCCTACTTTCCCCATGTAACATTTACTGGTTACCCTCATTACTTTAAATTGCTGGTGGCAGTGGTTTCAATTTTCCTTTTCTACCGCAGGCTGAACCCTCAGCTGCAGTACAGCACCCATGGGTGACAGATTTTGTCAAAATGTTCCCGGTCTTTTTGTGCCTTTTTCTGTTTGTTCTGCCTTTGGCGGGCTTCAGCCCTGAAGCCCGCCCCTGGCTCAAGTATGTCTGGAAGGACAGTATGTGAGGGAGGGTCACAAAACTCTGCCTGTCCTTTGTCTCTAGGAATGCCTGAATGAAACTAGTCCCGATTGGCTGGCTGGCTGTCCTTTTAGGACAGCCACCCTGCTCTGTGATTGACAGCCTAGGCTGTGCATGTGTTAGGCAAGATTGTATGCAGTACCCTTTGGGTGCACTACAACAACCCTGACCTCCTGGCAATAGGAACCCAACCTTTGGTATAAGTCTGTACTACACAGGTTGGTAGTGTGTTGAGCAGCCAGGCTTATCTCAAGAGGGGCCAATGAGAGCAGTAGGGGAGTTATAGAGGTTCACAGTGACAAGTATTCAAATTCACAGTGACACGTATTCAAATTAACTCTTACACACAAGGTTTCTTGATTAAACAATTATTAATTTATTTAACAGTCAGTTTGAGTAAGTCTTCTTCAGAAGGGGCAATATAATAGTAACACATAAATACACTCCAAAATACACACTTAGTTTCTCTAAAAACACCAAGTACCCATTTGGGATGGCCCACAGACACTTCCTACACCCTCAGGCGACTTAAATAGCTAGGACACTGTGGGCATTAATATATCACCGTTGCATTTAGGGCAATACTTAGGAGGATGTCAAAGAAAAAGATTATTAGAATAAAATAAGAACTCACAAATATTCTGAAGCAGGTAAGTACTTTTGGTAACCCCCAATGCAAAGTAAGTTAACTCCTTCCTGCAAGGAAGGAAAAACACACATAGGGAAGAAGAGTCATTCAGGGAGCCAGGCCAGGCCAAAGTCAATTGGACAAAAGTCTAGGTGAGCTGAAGCACTTCTTGCAGGTAGGTAAAAGTCTTGCACAAAGTTTTAGAAGTCTTTGTAGAAAAGAAGAAATCAAAGTATGGCCACAAGCCGATTAGGCTTGTGACGTAAAGAAGCTGTTAGCAACTCTACAGAAGCAACCAAGACAAGTCTCCACTGAGAAGAAGTGAGGTTACACAACAAGAGGCAAGTTCTTAGACTTTACAGTACCTTTGGGTTAGAAGAAAAACAGCTCCAGCTGGCTTCTGTTCCTGTGCAGCTCTGTCGTGGGGACAAGAGGGAGGACGTCTGGAGGACTCCTGCACTGCAACGGGGCGGTCGGCGACAGAAAAGGACCATCTTCTATTCAGTGGCACTTCGCGGTTTCAGCTCCTCGCATCTCAGAAAATAGCACCACTGCGGACTCTTGGCTGTTGAGATGAACTTTCCTTGTATCTGGGGTCCAGCACTCTGTTGAGGTGGCTCAGGCTCCGTCACTCCTGCTTCATGGGAGTCCGGAGGATCTTCCTGGAGCTCTTGGTCACCTTAAAAGCAACGCACACGATCGGGTGTTCCTCTCCCTGACTCTTCGGTTCCAGCAGCAACTGCAGTGGAAATACAACCAGCTTCAAGAGGATGTCCAGGTGGCTTACTTTGGAGTTGATTGGTTCCATCAACTAAAAAGGGGAGAAGTCGTCCTTGAAGGGTTTCTCTAGTCGAGACGAATTCGGAGCTTCAGTACAGCAGCAGGGCTTCACCGGGCAAACCAACGGTCCAGGAGTTGCAGCAGGCGTCTCTTCCAAGTTTTTCTTTGGATTCCTTCTTCCAGTGGTCGACTCTGCCTTCCAAGCCAAAAAGCCTTGCCTTTTATGCAGGTTTATCCCATTCATTCCAGCCTAGCTGTCGGTCAACCAACAGGGTGGCTGTCCTTTGCCTGACAGCCAGCTGGCCAATCACCTAGGAGTGCATTCCTGTCTCCTAGGAGACAAAGCACAGGGAGTTTCGGGCACCTCCCTTGCTTCCTGCCCCCGCCAGACACCATGGAGCCACAGGTGGGCTTCACTCGTGAATCCCACCAAAGACAAAATGAACAAAGGACCAAACCTGGTTTGGCGCACAGAGTAAATCTCAAGAAGGACCTTTCCACAAAGAAATGCTGAAAAAAGAAGACTGGGGCCATTTTGACAAAAATGGCACCCTTGGGTGCTTTGCTGCAGCTGCAAGCGCAGCCCGCGGTAAAGCACACCACGGTAGTTAACAGTAAACCACTGCCACCAGCCATTCATCGAGGAAAGGGTAACATAAAAATGTTGCATGAGAAACTAGACAAAGGGGATACTAAGTAACCCCTCCCGCAGCCTATTGTAAGATAATGTGTGCTGGGTCTAGAAAGTTACAAATGTAAGTAAAGTCAATTTCACTTCACTGCTCCTGGAAACAGTAGTTTATCCAAGAGAAGATATTTAAACCTTTGGGAAATCTGAGACTTCCGGGTGCAGTGTGACACAATGTAAAGATGATGTCTATGGAGTTTGTCAGACTCCATACTTAAAGAAACACAGAGTTCAAATCACAGTAAAAACACATGAGAGTGTGGGAAAAAGGGCCTCACTCTCTCCAGGTTAAAAATTAAAAGTCCTAAAATCCAGCAAAGTTGCTGGGGGTCTCTAAGGTTGGGAGGAATAAACACATTTCTGAGAATTCTCCCTAACAGCATGAATGGGAGAAACCTGCTTAAAAAGGCGAGGGTTTTGGGACTACAGGTCGACCACTGGAAGAAACATCCAACGAAGAAACTGAGAAGAGAAGCTGCTGCAGCCTCCTGGACATTGAATTGCCCGGTGAAGCCCTGCTGCTGTGCTGACCTCCTTTTAAACCTCGACAGAGAAGCTCCGGACAGGAAGACTTCTCCCCTTGGGTTAGTGAGACCAAATAACCCCGAGACAAACTCCTCTTGTGCACCACCCCAGACTTGCTGTGCCTCTCCGTTGCTGCAGAAGCCCAATGCCAGGGGTCGAGTGTGCATAGTCTAGTGCAACGTCTGCCACAGAAAGAATCCGGCTAAAAGCCCCAGGAGCCTCCTAAGGACCCTCAAGAAGCAAGACCTCCAGATCCAGAGCCCCCTCACCAGAGTGCAGAACCGGGGGAGTACAGAAAGTCCACCCGGTGTGCATTGTTCCGCATCAGTGTGGTTTGCCAAGTGCTGAAACTGCGAAGTGCCGCTGAACCGAAGAAAACCCATAGCTGCTGCAGACGATCCCGAGTACTCCGCAGGAACCATCCAGACGTCCTCCCATTTGTCCGCACGACTGAGGCTCAGGAACCAGGGCCTGTTTGGATGTAGCAAGACGAAATCTAGCTTGACTACTTTATTCTAACCAAAGGTACTTTTTCAGGCTTGGGGGTATTTACCTTCCCGCCTTAGGTCGCGTGGTCTCACTTGAGACTTTCACCTGCTTAACTTTGAGTTGATTTCAACTCCTTTTGCACAGGCTTAACAGCTTGTGTTCCTACAAGTGATTTTTCTGAACACTCAACTTTGTGCAAGACTTTTATCCAAGAAGTGCATTAGAATCATAGACTTTGCCCGAACAAGTTTGGCTGTCCTGTCTATCTGCAGAAGCTTCTAGTCGACTTGACTGATATTTACTGTCCCTCATAGGTGATGCATTGGTTTTAAACTATTATTGCTGGGAAAGGTTTTTATCTAGACTTCGTTGGAAGATTTAAGTGCTCACATGATCCGAGAACCTGTTTAACCTTTTCCTTCCTTCTACCAACCTCAGGATCTACAAAGTGTACTAGTGGTATATAAATGCCATTACTGTCCTAGTTAGTGAAGTCACCTCAGGGTGTAGGAAGTGTGTAAAAAACATCTCTTAAGAGTATCTACTAGCTTTGTGTTGATTCTGGAAAAGGATTTTAAAGTATATATGATTTTTTTTTTTTTTTTCAATTTTGTTTTATTGGCATTTTCATAATATAACAAAAGGGCGCAGAACATTTTCACAAATTGTGCAAGTAACAGGCCCAAACCCCCCCCCCCCCCTCGCCCACCCCAAACACCCCCACCCCCCCCAAAAAAGGAAAAAACCAAAAAACTTAGTCCTCATAGCGCCGTTCTGCTGGGGAGCCACTATGTAAGCTCCGAGAGTCTGGAGCTCCTGGAAGAGCGAGAGCATTAACTATTAGAAATGGCTGAAGAACTACGCTCCTTGTCCCCCTTGAGGATCAGTGCACATCCCAACCCCATGTCTGCTGTGCCTCGTACCAGTTTGCGTGGAAAGAGCCCAAATTATTGTTCATCATTGCCGTCAGTTTATCCATCAGGTACATTGCCCCGTTTAAAGAACGCTTATTTAAAAACTACTGTTAAATAAAAACACCAATTTAACTAAAACCTTGAGTGTGTTACTTGGCTACTTGTATTTGTGGATTTCATTGCTACAGCTGTACAGCTCACATTTACCACTCTTGAGATAAGGCTGGCTGCTCAGTCACACTACCAACTTGTGTAGTACAGGCCTATACCAAAAGGTGGGTTACCTAATACCAAGAGGACAAGTGTGGTGTAGTCTCCCACAGGGTTAGTAGATCAATTCTTGCCTAACAGTGGTCGACTACCTCTTCAGCTTCCAGTTACGGACTTTTATGCAGGGACCCAGCCATTCAAACAGCCTTACGACATTCAAACCTGGGGGTTTGGCAATCTTTTCAGGACAGCCAGCCTCCCAGTTTGAACTTCAATCTTGCACTCAGGTTGGAAGACAAAGGACTGTAGGTTGTGGACTCCTCCTTCGCTTCCTGCCTTCACAGATACTCTGGAGCCTGGGCAGTGAGTCAGAGAGGACTCCTGCCAAAGATAAAAATCACACAAAGGAATTTCCCGCCCTGGATGTCAGGACAAGGAGCAAGAAAGGACAAGGAAACCTAAAATGGCAAAAAAACAAGGCAGGGCCATTTTGGTAAACAGCCAGCGGTAAAGGTGCACCGAATTAAAAAAAAAAGGTATCCCTGCCACCAGCCATTAAAAGGTAAGCTTGTCCCTGTAACAGAATTATTACAGTTTTTGTGTGAATGGAGATACATACATTGCATCTCCCAAGCACTCCACATAAGGTGGAGTGTGCTGGTTTCACAAAACATGACAAAGGGATCCAAAGATCCTTTCTACCCTTGGGGAACTGTAGTTCTCACAAGGTTAGCCAGAGAAAGTTAAAAGGGGAGCCCCTAGGGCAACCCAGCAACAATGGGCACTTATTGGCAAAAAGTTGTCGGAGGATAACTTTTGAAAGACACTATAGATAGCCTTTTACTCTTTATGGGGGTCATTTTTTTAGACAGTGTGGAAAAAGATTCCCACTCACTGTGGTATAGGGAAAAATAATCTACCAGTACAGCAAAATGTTCTGGGGTTGACACAGGTCAGGAAGATTTATCATTACAGAATAAGACTGTGTAAGATTTTCATAGTAAAGGACATCAGCAAGTCGGGGGAAGCAAGACCCAATTTGGGACACTTATCCTAAAAGGAAAATAAAGTGACACCAACAGCATTACTTTTCGGAAGAGAGGAACCCAATTACAGGTAAACTTAACCATCACTCTACTTTCAGTTAGAATGGCGAGACAGTTTAAGGAAAGCAAGATTTGAAGATTACTTATTTAAGAAGGCACACAGCTTACTCAAGTTAGGTAACTCCTATATATACTTTTCAGCGTGGCAGAACATAGCTAAGGTAAGTAATAACTTTCAGTAACTATTCACTCAGAGTTTAAAGTTACCGACTAACTCTGTACACTCAACACTTTAAAAGGCAGCGCCCTTAAATTATCCACCCCTTCCCAATTCTAGTACATTAGTTCTCTCAGAGGCAGAAGAGGGACCCTAGTTGTCTAGGAGCCAGCATTAGGAAGGGTGAGCTAAGGCTCAGTTGCAGGTAAAGTCAGAGTTCCAGAGGAAGCCTGGGCAAACAAGTAAGTAGTTCACTTTAAAAGTTAGCAGAGGGTCCAGGGGCTTCACAGAAGACACCCTAAGAGGATTCCAGCAATGGGCCTCGGTGAACTGGATGGGTAAGCCTCCCCAGCACAGCAGCACCCCAAGGATACACAAGAATCACTCAGACTTAAGGTAAGTAAATACCCAAGCCAGCGCAGTACCTGATCAGTGAAGAAGAAGAGTTCCAGCAAGAAGACTTCAGGAGCTGCAGCCAAAAACCCAGAAGGACTTTTTCAAAAGGAATCATGGGGAAGACTCTAAACAAAATGTTCCTCACATGGACTACTCAGCACAGAAGAGGCGGATGCCAAAGGAGGGACTTCAGGATCTGCAGCCAAAAACCCAGGCACTGCATTCCTTGTCAGGATGACAGAAGACACGACCCTGGATGGGCTTTTTCAGCAGAGATCGACATAGAAGGCTTCAGGCAAGGGTTTATTTGCGGCTGGATGCGGCTCTGTGGTTTTGGCGCCTTTTCAGGAGCACAGAAGAATATTGCTGGTCGGATTCTCGTTTGCAAGGTCCAGCACTCTGGTCAGGGGACTTTTTGGACTGGAACCGTCCGGGAGATCCAGCAGGATTCCCACGAAGTTTCAGGGAGAATTCGGAATTCAGAAGACCGTGCACCACACAATGGCTCGAGGTCCCAGGATATTGCAGCCCCTCAAGGTCGCAGCATGGCGTGGGATGGCTCAAAATGCAGGTCTTATGTCAGGTCTCACCAGGCTCAGGGTCGTCGTTTCCCGAGTCCCCAGGTTGATTGGCAGGAAGGGTTACAGCAGGCTCTGGTTACACAGCAGGCTCTCCTGTCGCTGGAAATCGTCTCAGCTGCGGTTTCTTCATCTTCCCCTACGGTTCCAGTGGTCGACTACGTCTTCAGCTTCCAGGATCTGACTTATTGTATTTGATTATTTATACAGCACTCGTTCCCCATTTGTATTTGTGGTTGGAACGCCCTGGGTGACCGTAGTCAATGTGCTGGAAAATTGTGTAAAAGTTTAGATTAGGAGATGCGTGTGTTCATTTTTGCAGGTCTAGGACTTTGGTAGCTGGCTAGGCTAGTCTAGTCTAGTCTAAGCAGCCCAAAAGAGGTCAGGCACGTGGGTGGGCGCTGTTGGTGGTTTGCGATAGAGTGCCACTGTTGGGAGAATCGATGTGTGGCCAGCTGTACCAAATTTCTTTCGTTGGTAGTCGCTGTATGATCGTGGCAGAGGTGTTCAAGTATGTCAGGTGTTTCAGTGTGGACAGCTATGTGCGCTGCTAGACCAGAAAGCATAGCCATAGATGCATTCTACGGTGCATGGATGGTTGGCCGTGCCTGCGGCCTGTGGCCACAGGTGTGGTGCAAGATATACGTACCATAGTCTACAAAGTTTTACGTACCGTAGTCTTCAGAGTTGTTCGGCTTGAGAGATCTTTGTCCAGTGTGGATGGCGTGGTCTTGTTGTTCACAGTCTGGTGAGCGTGGGTGAGATTGTTGCGGTGTGCCTAGCCTAGCGAGGGCTGCTGGCTTCCCAGGTCCATTTGTCTCATTATTCCTGGTCTCTCTTGTGCGAGGGTCCGGGGGGATGGGAGGGGGTGGGAGGAGCGCGGGTACTGTGTGGTTTATTGCGGTGTGCCACAGCAAAGGCTGCTGGCTTCACTGGTGTATTTGGCAGGTAGGAACTTTGTTGCGCATGTGGTGAAAGTGTGTCAGGTGAGCCGCTGTGAAAGCTGCCAGCCACTGTGTTGTAATTGGTGTAAGGGGATATCGGCAGTGCATTGTCAAGGAACGAGGGTTCAGGGGGATATTGGGAAGAGCCAGGATGTTTAGGGCGTTTCTGAGTTTCAGATGGTTTTCAGTGTTGCAAATGTGTAGGTCTATGGAGTCCCAGATGATTGGCAGTCTGTCTGAGAAGGTTTAGCAGGTTAGAGGGCATGGGCGGAGAGGTGGGCGAGTTTTTTGCAGTGTGCCCCAGCGAAGGCTGCTGGCTTCCCTGGTGTATTTGTTAGGTAATGAATGTTGTAGTGTAAGGGTGGGGTGGGGGGGGGGTGGAGGGGAGACAGTATGTCAGGTGAGCCGATGCAAATTCTGCCGGCCTCTGTGTTGTAATTGGTGTAAGGGTGTCCTGTCCTGTCCTGTCCTAATTGGCAGGCCTGATTGGGTTCGGCGGTGCGGGTTCGACTGGGGAATTCAGGGGAAACATGGGAAGAGCCAGGATTTTAGGGCCTTTCCGAATTATGCCCAGCCTCGAGGAGTTGCAAGTTGGGACCACCACGTGGAATGCTGTGTGAGATCTGAGATTCCTTGAGGGCTGGTAGGGCATGATTATGTCTCGAAGGAAATCCGGTCCGGAGTTGTGGACAGCTCAGTGGGTAATGAACATGGCTTTAAAAGGGTAGTGCGTCGACCAATCGGGAGCTAGTGGAGGACTTTTAGTGTGGGGCTGATTTGTTCTCCGACGGGAAGGTTAATGAGCATTTTGGATCTTTGGCGTTTCCTTAGTTGAGATGCTGGAGTGCCTAGGTAGAGGCGGTTTGCGTAATCTAGGCGTGATAGGATGATTGAGTTGATGGCCGAGAAGCGGTGGGGATAGGTGAGGTAAGGGAAGATACGTCTGAGGATCCGTAGATGGAAGAAGCAGGTTTTAGATCTTGCAGTGGTGTGTTGTTTGAAGGATAGGTCCAAGTCCAATGTGTATCCCATGTTTCCTAACACGTTGGAGATTGCCGGTGCTTGTCCTAGGGATTGAGGTGAATCAGTTGGGGGAGGAGGGCAGTTTTCCTGCAGACTAGGATTTCAGTTTTCCCCGGGTTGAGGATGAGGTGGGTTGGTTGTCATCCAGTGGTCAATATCCGAAAGGCATGGTGACAGGTCCGGACTGCCAGAGCCTTGGGCTTTTGAGGATGATCTGGGTGTCATCTGCGTAATTGTCGCAGGTAAGGTTGTATGAGCGAATGATTGCGGGCAGGGGTTTTAGGTAGAAGTTGAAAATTAGGGGCGATAAGGATGCTCCTTGTGGACACCTTTCCTTACTGGTCGAGATGTGGAGGTGAACTGGTGGAGGTGCATGATTTGTGATCGGTTTGAGATAAAAGAGGAGATCCAGGAGAG
Source organism: Ambystoma mexicanum (assembly GCF_040938575.1). Taxonomy (NCBI): domain Eukaryota; kingdom Metazoa; phylum Chordata; class Amphibia; order Caudata; family Ambystomatidae; genus Ambystoma; species Ambystoma mexicanum. Next base: position 256,813,020 of record NC_090934.1, on the reverse strand, counting down.
GGCTGTGTTTTTGATTCCTAGTGTGTTTAGCCTGTCTAGTAAAATACAGTGATCAATGGTATCGAATGCTGCAGAGAGGTCCACCAGGAGGAGTACTGCGCAGCCTCTCTTTGTCGGCTGTTCTTTTTAGGTTGTCCCAGATGGAGACTAGGGAACAGTCTGTTCCCCTGAGTGGCCTGAAGCCTGATTGTGCAGGGTCTAGGAGTTTGTTGGCTTCAGCAAAGTGGCCAAGCTGTTTGTATGCCACGCGGTCCATGAGTTTGGCGTTGAAGCGTGTGTTGGAGATAGAGCGGTAGTTCTGGGGAAGGAGTGGGTAGAGTGTTGGTTTTTTGAGAATGGGTTTGACGTAGGAGGTTTTTAGTGCTTTCGGCAAAGATCCTGATGCGAGTGGTTGAGGATTGTGTTTGCAATACTACCGGCACAGGTGGAGGCTACGATATTTTTGAGGAATGAGGGTGGGCAGGAGTCATCAGGGGTACCTGAAAGGCGGCTATCTGGTACGAGCAAGAGGAACTATTGGTGTGGGATGGGAGAGCAAGTCGAGGATTTGTATCATGGGAAGGGTTTTTCCAGTCGGTGGGTGGGTGGATGGCGGGGACAATTGTTTTAATTTGGAGATGATGGCGGAGTGTCTGCCATTAGCGACATTGTGGAAGTGCAGTGATAAGGTGTCACAGAGGGCTTGGGAGATTGGTGGTGACTGGCTCGTGCATGCATGGGATTTGAATTCCGCTATGATTCTATGAAGTTCCTTGCTTGGGTTAACGAGCATTTAGGATTCTGTTCCCATAGAATGTTTTCTTGCTTTTTTTGATTTCCAGTCTGTATGTTCTGGTTGTTTTTGCTAGGGAAATTTTTTTCTGGGCTGAAGGGTCAGCTCTCCAGGTCCGTTTAAGACGGTGCTTGAGAGCTTTTAGTGATTTGAGATTGGCCGAGAACCACCTGGGTGTTGGTCCTGATCTCTGTGAGGTCCGTTTTGTTGGAGTGAGGGGTGTGAGGGCATTTGTAAGCCAGCGGTCGAAGGATTCGATCGCTGGAGGTCCTTCTTGGAGGCAGAGTATGGAGAGAGTTGAGGAGAGAGTGTGCTAGAACTGGGGTGATTACGACTTTGTTCCATAGTGGAAAGGTAGGGGTGGTGGTTGGCAGTGGTCGTGAGTGGCCTGGGCCGCCGGCCGCTGTGTTCAGCGGTATGCTTAAGTAAATTGCTGAGTGATCAGTCCATGATAAGGGGCGGGTGGGCTGGGTAGATATATTTGTGGTGCTGGAAATTGCATTGAGGGTGTGGGTAGGTGTGGAGATGTATTGTGTCAGGTTGAGTGATTCTAGATTGTCTGAGTGATTGGGTCATAGGGTTTGAGGGCGAGTCGAAACATATGTTGAAATCCCCCAAGACGATAAGTGTTGGATGTAGGATGATGTCAGTGGCTAGTGCTTCAACAAGTGTCTCTGCAAAGTTTTTGTTGTAGCCGGGGGGTCTGTAGATGAGCAGGAAACTGTGGGAGGTGGAGGGTGAGAGTTGCAGTTTTACCGAGAGAGATTCATAGTCTGTGGTGTTGGTGGAGGTGTCCTTGATTATTAACTGGAGTTGGTGTTTGGGTAATAGTGCGAGCCCCCTCCAATTCGTGATCTGTTCCGCAGTGAGGTTGTAGCCAGGAGGGAAGGTCTTGTGTGCGATGGGCTCGTAGTCGGAAAACCAGGTCTCAGTGATGAAAAGGATGTCTGGGTTTTCATCTCTGATGAGGTCATAGATGTAGAATTTGTTTTTGGAAGCCGACCTGGCGTTGATGGGGTGCAGGATATTTGGTGGGTTGCCCTTGTGAGTGCTGGGTGGGTGGGGGCGGGGGGTTAAAGGGGTTAGCGGGGCCGAAAGGAGGCTGTGCAATGAGTGGAGTGGGGCACGGTAAGGGGAGATGGCATAGTGTGGAGAAGGGACAAGGGAAGTGGAGGAGAGGGAAATGGGGCTAGGACTGGGTTGGGTGCGGGAGGGGAGGATTGGGTGCTATAGTATGGTGGCAGGGTTTGCAAGCTGGGTTGGAGGAAAGGTGATGCTAGGAGGGGTATATGGTGCCTTTGGTCTCAGCCTTTCCTTGACTTTTGGGTGGTCCTGGGGGTGTGGGTGAGTGGCAGGGGCTGCGGAGCTTGGGGTTTTGGCCAGAGCTGCTCTTGCTGCACTAAGGCTGGGGAAATGCGAGTTTGAGGTGCTGTGTTGTAGCAAGGGCATGGTGTGTGCAGATGTTGTGAGTGGTTGGTGCGTGATGGGTGTTTTATGTGGCTCGCTGTGCCTTCAGGTATGTTTGAGAACCATGTTCTCCATTCCCTGTCTCCATCTTGCTGTTCTGAGTTGCGCAGAGCAGGTTCTACGTGGGGGCGGGTCGAGGTGGGGTGGGTTGGCGAGGAGCGGGAATAGGAGAGGTGTGAGGGTTGCCAGTTGATGGAGTGCAGTGGTGGGGTAGTGGGATGTGTGTTGGCGGAGGTAGAGTTCACCTGCAGTGGATGACATCGGGCCTACTCGTGCACCAGCGTGCTGCTCTGCTTTGACCAGTGTGTGGCATGGTGTCTGCCTGGTCTATGGTACTTGGTCGGGCAGTTGGGCGATATTGGTGGGAAAGGCTAGGTTTCACAGAGCAATTTGGGTTTGAGAGATCAGGCCTAGATTTGAGAGTGCAGTACCATGGGAGAGGGGTCTGGTTACAGATACAGTGGAGGAATTGAATTTGGGAACCCAGTATCGTGGGAGAGAGGCCTAAGTTTCACAATTAAAATTGGGTGGGGTTGGGGGGGGGGAGGGAGAGGGAAACACCCAGAATTGAGATTCCTATATAGTGGGAGAGAAAAACCACCTAGATTCGAGAGTCCTGTATAGTGGGAGAGAGGGCTAGATTTCACGGTACAGTAGGTTTCACAATATAATGGCAGATATGGGGGAAATACACCTAGCTTTGGGAACCCTGCATAGTAGGCGAGGCCCAGGTTTCACAGTACAGTAGGGGTATGGGAGACACAGTTAGATTTGAGAGTCCTGTATAGTGGGGGAGAGGCCTAGATTTCACAGTACAGTAGGTTTCACAATATAGTAGGCAGATATAGGGATACACCAAGGTTTGAGAGTTCTGTATAGTGGGAGAGAGGCTTAGATTTCACAGTACAGTAGGTTTCACAATATAATAACAGATATGGGGGAAATACACCTAGCTTTGGGAACCCTGCATAGTAGGCGAGAGGCCCAGGTTTCACAGTACAATAGGGGTATGGGAGACACGGTTAGATTTGAGAGTCCTGTATAGTGGGAGCGGGCCTAGGTTTCACAACTCAGTAGGTCACAGTATAGAAGCGAGATATAATCCGTGAATATCAATGACCCTATCTCAGTGCGGCGCAGGCTAATGTTCAGTTCTATTTCAAAGTGGCGCAGGCCAATAATCACAGGTCTATTTCAATGTGGCACAGGCCAATATTCACAGTTTTCTCCTACTGCGACGCAGGCTAGTGACCACAGTATTATTTCAAAGTGGCGCAGGCTGATGGTCACCGCCAATACCCACATCCCGTGGTCCGACCACCACTATATCCAATTCAACCTCATCACTAAAAAAGGCTCTATACCCACTCTGACACCCTGCCCAGCCGCACTCGCCAGGAGTTCACGTAAACTTACAGTAGATAATCTTGCGCCCTTCCTAATGGTCCCCGCTCTACAAAAGCCCACTTCCAACAACCCAGAAACTCTCGCAAGCACCTTCAAAAGCATCACCAAAGCTATAGACGCAATTGCTCCCCTAACCCTCAAGAAAGCCAAGAAAGTAAAGCACTCCAATTCTTGGTTCTCCAATGAGCTACTGAAACAACGCTTAGAAAAAAGATCCGCCCTCTCCACTTGGAAAGCCAACCCCACAGAAACAAATAGGGAGGCTTTCAAAATCATCTCCAGATCATATAAAAACAACGTTGTCAAAGCCAAAGCCCTTTCATTTAACACTAGAATCAATGATGCCAAATCCAACTCCAAGGAAATCTTCACCATCTTCAGAGAATTGGAAAAACCCTCTACTCCTCCCCTCACGCTCATCAAGGATGCCAAATGGTGTAACAGCATTCAATCTGCAATGCTAGACATACTAGACACCATGCAAGCCAAAATCATTGGTCACCAAAAAATGCGTTAAAAAGTTAATAGCCAGCCAGCATAGTAAAGTGCCTGTCTCGCCAGACACAAAATCCTCTCCTCCATTTGAATTCAGAGACATCACTGAATCAGAGCCCATCACCTTGCTTAAATCTATTAAACCCTCCAATTGTAAAGGTGATGCCTGCCCTGCCCAATTTATCAAAGATTCCTCTCACGCCCTGGCTCCCTTTATCACTGCCTTCATCAATGCCTCCTTCAGATCAGGCCTTGTCCCTAAAGATCTCAAAGAAGCCTGGGTACACTCGACCCCACTGTCCCCAGTAACTACCGGCCTATCACCACAGTCCCATTCCTGCTAAAAATTCTCGACAAAGCAGCCTATCTGCAAGTCCAAAAACACCTCGAGGAGAACCAACTTTTAGGCCTGCGCCAATCAGGCTTCCGCCCAAGACATGGTACGGAATCAGCCCTCCTCGATCTGAAAAACCAAATGGACGACATGAGGGACGTAGGCAAACCTGCACTTCTCCTACTCCTCGACTTATCCGCTGCATTCGACTTGGTCGACCACAACACGCTGTGCCATCACCTTGCTTCTGCTGCTAACTTCTCTCACAAAGCACGCGACTGGATCACCTCCTTTCTCCAAGGCAGGGCTATGAAAGTCTTCTCTGACTCAGCCACTGCCGACCCGAGCCTTCTTACATGTGGTCTCCCTCAAGGGTCCTGCATAGCACCTACACTTTATAACCTGTTCACCAGGCCACTGTTTAGCATCTTGGATGCCATGGGCATATACACCAATTATGCGGATGATACGCAGGTGTTAATCCCTCTCACAGGTGACTACAAGACTAACATGGCCAATCTTACTGACATATTCAACTATCCAATCCTGGATGGCGGACAACTGGCTCTGTTTAAACAGCGATAAAACAGAACTCCTACTCATTAGCTCACTTACCACCCTGGGTAACCTTAGTCAGGACTACTCCTCCTTCACCTTCGACAATACACCCATTAAAGTTTCTGACCATGTAAAAACACTGGGCGTATACTTAGACTCAAACCTCACTATGGACAGACAATTAAATGCCATCTCCACCTCATCAGCATACTACGCCAAAATCATTAATGCAGCCAGACCATTCCTCTAATAACAAAACTGCCTTTCCATAGCCAGAGCCATCATTGGCTCTAGACTAGATCACTGCAACGCCCTACTATCCGGGACGTCATGCAAAAACATTTCTAAACTACAAATAGCGCAAAACAATGCGCTGAGTGCAGCCACTGGGACCTCAAGGAAAGAACACATGTCAGAAATCAGGAGACAAGTCCATTGGCTCCCAGTCAAACAAAGAATTACGTTCAAAACTCTCTCTCTGGCACACAAATGCCTCCATGACACGGCCCCTCCATACCTTGTACAGAGGATTGTCAAACACACTGTCGTAAGACCCCTTAGGGAGGGTTACTCTAACCTTATACAGATGCCCAAAACCAAAAAAGCCAGCGCAGGAGGATCCAGCTTCCCTACGATAGCTGCCTCTCAGTGGAATGCCCTCCCTCCTAGCCTCAGAATGATTCAGTCCCACCTTGCGTTCCACAAAGCTCTCAAAACCCTACTCTTCATTTAACCAACACAACATGCTGTGTTTCTGTGTTCTCTGTCTGTTAAATGAAAACTGTGATGAATACTGTATACTGTAACTAAGAGACCTTTGGTCAGATGTAACCTCCCCAATGAAAATTCTTGCAAACTCATGTAACAAGCGCCACAATGCCTCTGGGCTGCACGTGCGCTTTACAAATGCGGATAAATAAACAATCACAGGTCTATTTCAAAGTGGCACAGGCTAATATTCACAGTTCTCGCAGAGTGTGACGCAGGCTAATACTCAGTTCTAGCTAGTTGTTAAGCTGGTTGGTATTAACAACTTAGCGTGCTGTATTCTTAGGGTAGGTAGAGTGACAGGGTTTCTGGAGTACAGTGACTGCTCTACTCCCCACCCGGGCCACACCTACCTTGGTGGTTGTTGCTGGTTGACTGCTGGCCGCTGGCCTCACCTGCAGAGACAGACTGGAGCTGCCTATGTAGGAGCCGCCCTTTGCCTTGGCTACCCTGAGGGTGTGTGATATGAAGGACAGATGGATTGATCGGGGGGGACGGCGTTGGGGTGCTAGGCGGGAGCAGGCATGGTATCAGAAAATAGGTGGGTGGGAAGCTACTGGGCCGCGCACAGAGCGCAATGTTATTTAAAATATTAAATTGGAAGTAAAAAAGTCAGGCTTCAATGGGGAGCTGGCTTACCTTTGTAGAATTGCGCAGAGTGCCTGGCCTGCAGCTACACAGGGCCTCGAGCCTCGTTTCTTTTTTCCGGGTGGAAGATGGGCCAATCGGATGGGGTGGGGGGGAGGGGCAGGGAGGCTGGAGCAGGCCGGGTATCAGAAAATGGGTGGGTGGGAAGCTACTGGGCCGTGCACAGAGGGCAATGCAATTTAAAAAATAAAGTTGGAAGTAAAAGTCAGGTTTCAATGGGGAACTGACTTACCTTTGGAGGATTGCGCAGAGTCTATGCAGGAACCCAGCCAATCAAACAGCCATGCAAGAATCAAACTTGGGGCGGGAGAGGGGGTGGTTGGCAGTTGGGGGAAATTTTAATTTTTGTGCTAAACTCCTCCCACCTTAGAGACCCAGCTCTTTTGCTGGCCTATGACTTTAATTTTAACCCCTGAGTGGGACTTTTTTTCTCCCTTTCTCATGTGTTTTACCCGATTTGGATTTTGTGTTTTCACTGTTTTTGGAGTCTGACAAACTCCATAGGCACCTGCTTTTTGTATGGGGACACCTTCAGTGCAGTGTTTGGATTTCTCATAAGGTTTGAATACCTTTTTCTTGTGTGAACTACAGTTCCCAAGAATAGTAAAGTGAAAGTGATTTTACTTACCTTTTCCGTTTGTAGGTCCAGCACACACCACCTTATGTGGAGTGCTGAGGGGTTACTTAGTAGCCCCTTATCCTACTTTCCCATGTAACAATGTTATGTTACCCTCACTACTTTAAATGGCTGGTGGCAGTGGTTTATTTTTCCTACCATTGTGCTTTTCTACCGCAGGCTGAACCCTCAGCTGCAGTACAGCACCCATGGGTGACAGATTATCAAAATAGCGGTCTGTTTTCACCATTTCCTAATGAGAGGTCTTTCTTGGGTTTAACAGTGCGTTGAGACCGGTTTGAGCCCTTTGTCTTGCCTTTGGCGGGCTTCAGCCCTGATGCCCGCCCCTTGCTCCAGGGTGTCTGGAAGGCCAGGATGTGAGGCAGGGCCCCGGAACGCCCCTGTCCTTTGTCTCTAGGAGTGCCTGAACGAAACTTCCGATTGGATGGCTGGCTGGCGCGAAAGGACAGCCACCCTGCTGTGTGATTGACAGCCTAGGCTGTGCATGAATGGGAGAAACCTGCTTAAGAAGGCAAGGTTTTGGGACTACAGGCAGAGTCGGCCACTGGAAGAAATATCTGAAGAAGAAGCCGTGAACGAAGCCTGCTACAACCTCCTGGACCTTCACAATTGCCTGGTGAAGCCCAGCTGCTGTGCCGACCTCCTTTATCACCTCGACAGAGAAGCACCGGAGAAACGACTTCTCCACTTGGGTTAGTGGTACCAACTAACCCTGACACAAACTCCATTGCCGCCTTCCCCGACTTGATGCGTCTCTCCATTGCTGCAGAAGCCCAATGCCTGGTGCTGAGTTTCCATAATAGAGTGCAGTGTCTACCGCGAATGAATCCGGCAAAAGCTCCAGGAGCCTCCTAAGGACCCTCCAGAGGCAGGATATCCCTCACCAGAGTGCAGGACCGAGGAGCACAGAAAGTCCAACCAGTGTCCAGCGTTCTGCATCAGTGCTGATTACAAAGCGCTGAAACGAAAAGAGCCCATAGCTGCGGACGACATTCCCAATGGACTGCCGCAGGAGCCCTCCAGACATCCTCCCTCTTGTCCCCATGACTTAGGCTCAGGAACCAGGGCCAGCTTGGCTGTAGCAAGACCGAATCCAGCTGGACCACCTTTTCTTCTAACCAGATGTACTGTTTGGGCTTGGGGGTACTTGCCTTCTCACCTTAAGTCGTGCTGTCTCACTTGAGCCTTGCACCTACTTAGTTTCCGAGTTGATTTCAACTCCCTTTTCACAGGCTTAACAGCTTGTGGCACTACAAGTGATTTTTATGAACTCTCTAACTTTGTGCAAGACTTTTATCCAAGAAGTGCATCAGAACTGTAGACTGTGTCCAAATGACTTTGGCTGTCCTGGCATTCTTCTAAATCCATTGACTTTGGTATTGCTTCTCCGCCATAGGTTGTGGCTTGTTAAACACGGTTACTGCTGGGAAAGACTCATCTAGACTTCATTGGAGGATTCAGTTGTCCTCACATTATTCTGAGAAACTGTTCTAACCTTTTCACTTCCCTTAACCTTTCCTTTCTGCAGCTCTGAATCTGCAAAGCATGTTAGTGTAATATATAAATGAAATACTATCCTTATGATTGTCACCTCCGGGTGTAGGAGAAATGTATTAAGCATATCCAAAGATTATTCACTGGCTTTATTGATTCTGAAAAGTAATTTCAAAGTGTATTCGTATTGTTACAAACATTTGCCTTTTTAAAGAATGCTCATTTAAAACCGACGTTAAATAAATAAATAAATAACTATTTATAACTGAAACTTTGAGTGTAAGTGTTACTTGGCTACTTGTATTTACAGATTTTCAATTGTACAGCTGTACAGCTTCCAATTACCCCTCTTGAGATAGGCCTGGCTGCTAACTTGTGTAGTAAAGACCTATACCAAAATGTGGATTACCTAATACCAATCAGATAAGTCTTGTGTAGTCTCACACAGTGTGACTGCACCAATTCTTACCTAACAGCAGTCCTTTCAGGACAGCCAGCCGCCCAGTTTGTACTGTACTCTCACATGCAGGCTGGAAAAGGGTGGTGAAGTTTTGGACTTCTCCCTCGCACCCTGTCTTCACAGACAATCTGGAGCCTGGGCAGGGAAATCCAGAGGATTCCCGCCAAATCACACAAAAGAATTTCCTGCCCTGGCGGTCAGGGGAAGGAACAAGAAACGCTAAACTGGCAAAAAAAGACCACTGGGCCATTTTGGTAAAAAGGGCACCCATGGATGTGGAAACAGCCTGCGGAAAAGGTGCACCGAATCAGTAAAAAGGTTCACTGCCACCAGCCATTAAGGGTAAGTTTGTCTTTGTAACATAAATGTTACATTTAAAATGAGAAAGGGGATACTCCGTATCTCCCCAGCACTCCACATAAGGTAGGCAGCGGAGGGCGAGGGGTGCTGTTCCCACCTAATAATATCCAAAGATCCCTTCTACTTTTGGGAACTGTAGTTCTCACAAGGTTAGCCAGAGAAAGTTAAACCCAGCTCCAATAGGCACTTATTTAGGCATTTGTAGAGCGCATCTAACCCGAAGGCATCTGGGCGCTGATATTTTTAGGAGTTACATACATGTTATCAGTAGCAGTTGAATTAATATACTTGTTAAAGGTTGCAGACATGTTAAGCATAAGCGATTATAGGTTACAATTTTGTGGTACAATATAAATTGGCAGTGAAGTTCAGCAGAGTGTCTTTAATTTTAAGGTACAATGGATGAAGGAGCGTGCAAAAACCGGTATCAGTGAGAATTAGAGGTGGGCAGTAAGCTGGGGATCTGATATGTGGTTGGGCTAAATATATTACTCTTCAGTGAATAGTCTGGCTTTCAGCTTTTTGCAGAATGTCCAGAGGGAGGATTTGGACCTTAGTGATGTTGGTAGGGCATTCCAGTGTTTAGCAGCCAACACTGGGAAACTGATGCCTCCTGCTAGATTTGTTCGATGCAAACTAGTTGGATAGGTATTTGGGGGCGGATTGTGAGATGCATTTTTGAGTCAGGGAGAGGGTTTTGAAACGGATGCAGTCAGGTACTGGCAGCCAGTGGGCGGCGCGTCTTGCCTCGCTAACATGGTTATTTTTGGGTATGTTAAGTGCTGTTCTTAGCGCATTCTTTTGGATCAGCTGTAGTTTTATGTTGCTTTTGTTGGTTCCGATGTAGAGGGCATTACAGTAATCCAGTCTGGATAGGATGAGAGCTCTGGCTAGAGTCGTGAAGCTGGCTGAGGACAGGAAGGGTTGACAAGCTATAATGAGCTTGGCTATGTAGGCATCCGCAGTGGCTGTGGCGTTGACTTGTCTTTTTAGCGTAAGGGCAGAGTCGAGATAGATGCCCAGGGTTTTTACTTCCTTAGATACTTTAATGTATCGTAAAGGATCTGTAGGCATCGTCAAGTTTATTTAATCAGTGTTGTGAGCAGATGAGGAGAAGCTCTGTCTTTTTATCATTGATACAGAGGCTGCCTGGATAATTTGGTAGATTTGATTTAGAGATTTAGTGTCAAGGTTGTAGGAGCCTGTTAGGGGTAAGATGATTTGGGCATCATCCGCTTAGTTGGTATAGGTGACACCCAGCTTGTCAAGGAGGTCGAACAGTGGTTTTGTGAATATATTGTAGAGTGTGGGTGAGACGTAGGAACCTTGCAGCACTCAACATGAGACTGGGGCAGGCGGCACTGATGCAGTGGGTGCGAAGACCCTTGTGGTTCTATTGGTCAGGAAGGATTTTATCCAAAGTATGGCATCAGTTGAGAAGTGGGCTGCCGCGGCGAGGTGATTGCAGAGTAGGTTATGGTTGACAAGGTCGAAGGCCGCTGATAAGTAGGAGTCGTCATCCATTTGAATTTTAAGATCCAGCAGCGCTGTGTTTCGGTATCATGCCCTGGTCGGAAACCTGATTGGCAGAGGCCTAGGAGGTCGTTGGTTTCAAGGTGTTTTTGGATTTGCAGGTAGGCTGCTCGATCCAATTTTGTAAGGCGGAATGGGACCGTTGTTATAGGGCAGTAGTTAGTGGGAATGTTTGGGTCGAGGGTGGGTTTCTTTAATAGTGGAGGAACGCAGGCGTCTTTGAGGTTGGTAGGGACGGTGTTTGTTTCGAAGGAGGCGTTTATTAGTGTTGTAATGAACGGCGATAAGTTCGGATGTGCATTCTTTGATGAATGAAGCTGGGTATATATCACCTTGACATTTAGAGGGTTTGAAACTTGTGATAATATTCAGTACTTTAGTTGTAGAGACTGAAGCGAAGTCAAAGTATGATATCGCGTTCTGTGCAGGTTGGCTCTGAGCCAGGTTAAACTTTTTCAGATCCATTTTTGTTTGGAGTGAGGCTATTTTGCAGAGAAGAGCCTTTTGTATACCTGTGCACCAGACAGTATCTTTGTGGCATGCTTCTTGGGGATGCACTGGTGACTCAAGCTCACGTAGAATAGTAAATAACTCTTTGATGCCAGAGTTGGCTTTGGTAATTCTATCGCTGTGAGTGGAGCGCTTGGTTAGTACAATAGCCTTTTTCTAGTTCTTGGAAGAGCTAGTGAAAATGTCTTTGTTCATTTCAGTGGGTGCTTTTTTTCCAGTTGGTCTCTGCTATTCTCTTGTGGTGGCGTAGTGTTTTGAGGTCGGGGGTATACCTGGTGTTAAGGTGCGCTTGAGGTTTGGCTTTGCGTATGCTTAGTGGTGATACCTTGTCGATGGCAACTAGGAGGGTTTGGTTGTAAAGCTCCACCATTGTAGTTGGGTTGTTGCTAGTGTTTCTGGTAATCAGTGATGTGGAGCATTAGTGGTAGAAGATTCTTTGGCGTTATGTTGTGAGAGTTTCTGGACGGTGTGTCTTGGGTCTTGATTTTGGGTATGGTGAATGAGATAATGTCCATGGTCCGAACAACACTTTGGGTGTTAGAGAGCATCTCAGTCTGGCAGTTATGGTATGCCAGCCAGTCGAGTGTTCGACCTTTAATGTGGGTAGAGCGAATGATGCAGTGGGTAAAGCCAAGTGCTTCGATGGTGTTGGCGATAGTGGAGGCATTGTCATTTGGATCGTAGAGGCCCAGGTTGAGGTCGCCGACGAGAATAATTTGTGAGGAAGGCTTGGTGTTTGCCGATAGAAGTTGAGTCACATCTTCAAATGAGAGGACTGGTCTGGGGGTCTGTATATGATGTGGATAATCGCAGTGCTGGAGTGGGTTGGGACCAGTTTAATGTAGAGTAATTCCCCTGAGGGAAATGATTGGTTGGAAATTTCTCTTACGAGGAGGTGGTTTTTGCCAATGGTTGACACTCCTCCACCTTTGGCGTCCTGTCTGTCGGATCTGAAGACAGTCTAGTTATCAGGGATGGCCAAGGAAAGTGAGGGACCCGCTGCTGTGTGTAGTCATGGTTCAGTGATGGCTAAGAAATCCAGTTTGGTATGATGAGGTCAGCAATGTCTATAGTATGAGCTCGGAGCGATCTTAGTCTAGTTTATTAACTTGTAGTGCGCACCAGACCCGAAGGTATCAGGGCGCATTGCATAAGACAGCTTGCTTGGTTACAGAAAGTATGTTTGCATAGATAAATTTACATGGTACAGAGTATACAATCCGGATAAGATAAACTTGCGTAGAAAGGCTATAGATAGGAAACTATGTACAGTTGTGGTAACATTATTACAAAGTATACTTCTACATAGGTATATTTACATGACAGGTATGCACCTCCTAGATAAGAAGTCAGGATACAGGCAAAATACTATGTACAATATGGAACTACTTTGTTATGTACAGGGTAGACCAGAAAGTGGAGGGTCGTCATATGCCAGGATGATGGTTCTGGTTTTTCAACAGTTATGTAATTCTGTCGGAATTGTGTGTAGGATTGATCTTCTCGTAGGGGAGGGGGTTGATGAGGGTGCCTTTGAGTGTTGAATCTGCTGGGTTATCGGTAACATGTGATGTTAGCATGCTGGTCCGGATTGCTGATGTATGTGGGGGTGTGGAACGTATGGTGGTGGCAGTTGCGCAGATGTTGGCGCTGGCAGTGTGATTAATAGGGTCAGTCTGGTTAGGTGTGATGGGTATAGCTTCCCGGGTAGAAAGCTAAGTGTTTCGACGTGTGGCTATAGGATGTGGTAAGTGGGCTCTCCTAATGGTAGGGTAGGGTGTTCTAGAGTTGAGGTGTGCTTTTCTCCATGTTAGTGAAGGAGTCATGGTTTGTGGTGGTAATGGGGTTGTAGCGGAGTGCAGTGTGGGCCCGCATTTGCATGTCGGGAGTGGGTGTTGAGTGCCAGGTATGTTAGTCGTGGGCCTGAGTGTGGTGTACTGGTGGGAAAGAGGCATGAGTTGGGAGGGTTTATGATTATGGTCGCTAGGAACTAAGAGGCCATGGGGGATGGCAATATGGCTAGGTGGTAGGAAGCGGGTGGGAGAGATGGTGTAAGATTCTGGTAGGTTAGTTGCCATCCTTAGGGTTGTAGTATGTATAGGATTGGGGTTGTCATAGTGGCAGGGTATGGTTGAGCTAGTAGGGGATGTTGCGCTGACTAGGTCGTTCTTGATAAGTCTCGAATTGGTTAGCGTGCATAGCTTCATGGGAGCAGTGGTTGGTGCGGTATAGTAGATACTGACTATTGGCAAAAAGTTGTCAAAAAGGACAACTTTTAAAAGACACTATGGAGTCTTAAAATGACACCCATAAAAAGAGTAAAAGATTCTGTGAGTGTGGAAAAAGGTTCCCACTCAGGAGGTATAAGGAAAAAGAATCCGCCAGTAAAAGCAAAACGTTCTGCGATTGATACAGGTCAGAAAGATTTATCATTGCTATGAACATTTTAACTAACAGAAGGGTCAGCACAGCAGCAGTCACTCAGCAGGGCTCTTCAGTCGCTGGAAGTAGCTACAGGAGTCTTCCTCCCTTCTTCCTCATCGGATTCCGTTCGTGGTCGACTTATCTTCAGCCTCAGGATCCAAGCCATGTATCCAGGAACTGAGCCAATCAGCACTCATGCTACATTCTGGGGGGTTGGCGGTCCTTTCAAAAACAGACAGCCTCCCAGTTGGCACTGGCTCCAGGCAGGCATGCCAGAAGACAAAGCACTGCAGAGTTTCTGACTCCTCCTTCTGTTTCCTGTCTTCACAGACACTCTGGAGCCTCGGTGGGCTTCACAAATGATTCCTGCCGAAGACATATGTCAAACCAGGACATTCCCCACAAAGGACCAAGAAGGAACAAGCACACAAGAAATGGCGAAAAAAGAATCCAATCAACATTTTTGGTCAATGGTGACCCTTCTGTATATTACCGTAGCTGTGAACATAGCCTGCGAGTAAACATTACACAAAGGTCAATAGAATATGTCCACTGCCACCAGTCATTCAGGTATGCCTTTCACCAACTAACTGTTACACGAGCAGTGAGATACACAGTGCAACTCCTCAGCATTCTGTTGGGAAGGAGCCCAGTGCTTTCCTTCATTCCCAAGTTTCCCAAGCGCTTTAGAATTAGGCAAGACTTCTGTTAACTGGATTCTAAGCACTACAAGAGTTCAAGGGGGAGGAGGGTCACTAAATAAAGATAGTTAGGATTGAAATATAAGGTGCAAATAATTATTTTGCTGAATATATTTGTAAAACTGTTACATTGTATTTAGCTTATCTCAAAGCAGGCTCTCTGCCAGAAGGAATGCAGCCTGTGCTAAAAGTAGACTACAGGCATTGTATCATCGAGGCTAGCTCTCGCAGAGCACACAAAGTAAATGAGCAGCTTTTTCTGTTCATCAAAAGCCCATGCAGACTAAGAATAGCAGAATGTACGTGCTCATGCACACAATGCAACAATATGTAATACGGGTTTTTATGAGAATTACTGGACCAGATAAAATATAATTTTATTGAGTGAAGTGTTGAGAGAATGGCAGGAAGATGTGTTTATCTATGACTGTAAGAGCTACAATGTATTCCTGCAGAGGCAGCAGAGTGATAATGTAGGATTGGTCTAAATATAAACCTGGCCATGCAACACTGGAGACTGCAGCATCCCTTGTATGGCAAGAAGAAAAGTTTTGGATGAGCTCTGCCGGTATCCAGTGACCAAGTTAAAGAGTATATAAAGGCGCCTGCTTGCCATTTAGTCTGCAGGAGCCAGCCAAGGAAGACAGAATTCTGGTCAGAATGGCAGAGTCCTCTGCCATTTCCCCCAATCCTCATCTTTGTAAAGATTAAAGTTTGTTATTTATTGCAAGATCTACTCATGGCCTTAATTCCCTAGAGGGGTGCATTTACTCTGGTTTGAGCGTGATCAGGGGGTACCCCAAGGTATTTAAGGGGTACAAGTATGGCCTGCCTTCCAATTCCACATAAGTTGGTGTGTGATGAGCTCACAAAAGGAAAGGCAAGAAAGATAAAATGTATCCCCCTATCCTTGGGAAGGAACAAGTTACTTACCTGTAACTGTTGTTCTCCAGTTTGGGTCTGGCATGGATTCACATGCTCATGAATATTCCCCGTCGTCAGGCTGGGAATCCCCGGTAAAGAAAAAACCAGTATCAGTTTCGTTTCTGATCTGTCTTTCGTAGTAATAACCAATCACTGATCTCTGTGTCATGCTGACCACAGCCAATGACTGCCCTCTCCCTAAGCGCCGCCTCTGGCAGACATCCTCAGATTTGGTAGCACGTAAAGTGGCAATATGACCAAGTGAAGAGCCGCAGAGGGGAAGACGGGAGGGTTCGCATGTGAATCCATGCCAGACCCATGCTGGAGAACAACAGTTACAGGTAAGTAACTTGCTCCTTCTCCAGCATGGGGTCTGGCATGGATTCACATGCTCATGAATATAAGAATACATAGCAGTACACACATGCACAACCACGGGAGGTTGCAACAGGCTCAACATTAAGCAATACAACAACTCAACATTAAGCATCTCTTACCTCCTCACCAGGCTCACCTTAAGCGAACAGGTTACGCAGCACTGCTTGGCCGACCCTGGACTCCTCCCTGGAATCCCAGTCGACGCAGTAGAATTTAGTGAAGGTGTGCGTCGACCTCCACGTAGCCGCCCTGCAGATGTCCAGCAGGGGCACACCAGATAGGAACGCCATGGTAGCTGCGATCGCTCTGATGGAATGGACTCTCGGACGGCCGGGCAGCGGTCGGTTTGCCAACCGTTGACAGTGCATGATGCAGCCGGAGAGCCATCTGGATATGGAAGCCTTCGAGAGAGCCTTCCCCCGATTCACAGGTCCAAAATTTACAAAAAGCTGTGATGTCTTCCAGAAGCCTTTCGTGCGGTCTACGTAGAACTTCAGCGCTCTAGCCACATCCAGCGAGTGCAAAGTCCTCTCTGCCGGCAACGAGGGAGACGGGAAGAATATTGGTAGCACCAAGGGCTCGTTAAGGTGAAAATCTGACGGTATGTTGGCCATGAAGGAGGGGTGCGTCCTAAGCATCACCCTCGTGGCATGGAAAGTCAAATACGGGGCTTTGCAGGATAGGGCCTGGATCTCTCACACTCGTCGTGCAGAGGTGATGGCCACCAAGAATGCAGTTTTCCATGACACAAACTTCATCGGTGCGGAGTGCATCGGCTCAAATGGGGCCCCCCCATGAGCCTGGTCAGCACCACGTTAAGTTCCCATGCCGGGGACGGGGCCTTCACCGGCAGGAACGACCGGAACAGTCCTTTCATAAATTCTTTCACCAGTCGATGGGACTATAGGGACGTCCGTCCAGTGGTCCTGGTATATCTTGAAATCGCCGCTAGATGAATCTTAATAGATGCGTGGGCCAGCCCAGCCTTCGCCAGTGACAGCAGGTACGGCAGCACCTGAGGGGCCGTAATCCATAGAGGGTTAATCTGCTGCGTCCGGCACCAGACAGAGAACCTCTTCCACTTGTGTCCGTAGCATTTGAGAGTCGAGGACGCCCTGGCCTTTGCAAGAACCTCTCTGCAGTCAGTTGGGATATCATATCCACCAAACTCTAGTGCTGCAGGAGCCAGGCCTGCAAGTTCAGCGACTTCGGGTCGTGGTGAAGAATGGCGCCTCCTTCCCTGGCGAGAAGATCTGCCTCGGCCACGACGGCGCGATGAGGATCATCCTGCACCGAGACCTCTTGAGCTGGTTGAGTCAAAGCAGCAACGGCAGCGGAGGGAAAGCATACAGGTATAGGCCGTCCCAGGGGAACGAGAACACATCGCCCATGCTTCTCGGCTGGGGGAACCTGCTGGTGAACCTCTGACACTGAGTTTGTCACCGTCGCAAACAGGTCGATTTGGGGTCTGCCCCATCGTCGGAAGAGTCGATCCACCTGATCCTGGCACAGTTCCCACTCGTGACACGCGCGCAGCTCCCTGCTGAGCGAGTCAGCGATCGTGTTTCTTTCTCCTGCCAGGTGGAAGGGAACCAGGAACATCCGCTGAGCGACCGCCCAGTGCCACAGATCCTGTGCCTCCTTGGAAAGGGCTGGGGATCTGGTGCCTCCCTGCTTCCGTATGTAAAACATCGTCGTGGTGTTGTCCGTGAAGATCCTTACCACCTTGCCCTTGAGGGACGGGAGGAACGATTTTAAAGCCCAGAACACGGCTCAGAGCTCCAGGATGTTGATGTGCAGGAGCCTCTCCTCCAGGAGCCAGAGGCCTCTTGCGTGGAGATCTCCGGTGTGGGTGCCCCAGCCTTCCAGGGAGGCGTCCGTTGTCACTGTCTCCTGGTACGCCGGCGTCTGGAAGACCGTGCCCTCCGAGAGGTGCGCTTGAGTGCCCCACCACTGAATCGCTCGCTGGAACACCTTGTTGAGGGGGATCCTGTCTTCGAAGGAGCCCGTCGCTTGCATCCAATGGGCGTCGAGAAATTCTTGAAGGGGGCGCATCCGTAGTCTGCATAGGTGCACCAGGTAGATGCAGGAGGACATCATCCCTAGGAGGGACTTGATGGACCTCACCCTGGCCACGTCCGTGGCTAACAGGCGCTGCACCTTGCCTAGAATGGCCTTCGTCCGTTCTTCCGACGGTGCCACCAGACACCTCACTGTATCGAGCTTTGCTCCCAGAAACAGGGCCACCTGCGATGGAACCAGATGCGACTTTGGGTAATTTATGGCGAAACCCAGGTCTGTGAGTAGCCGGACGGTGCTCGCAGTGTGTTCGACGGCCAGTTCTCTTGTCCTTGCGCGGATAGGTCAGTCGTCCAGGTAGGGGTAGACGTGAATCCCCTGCAGGCGCAGCCGCGCCGCCACCGGTGCCAGACACTTGGTAAAGACCCTGGGTGCCGACTTCAATCCGAACGGCAGAGCTTTGAATTGGTAGTGGCGTCCCTAGACGACAAACCTGAGAAACTTCCGGTGACTTTTTAGGATGGGAACGTGCAAGTACGCATCCTGTAGGTCCAGCGACGATAGGAAGTCGCCTTCCTCCAGCTGTCCCAACACGTGTTAAGAGTGACCATCCTGAACTTTTGTGACCTGATGTATTTGTTCAAACAACGAAGGTACAGGATGGGGCGCCAGCCGCCTGTCTTCTTTCTGACGAGGAAGTACCTGGAGTACACTCCGGAGCCCCGGAGTCTCTTGGGGACGAGCTCGATGGCACCTTTTCTGAGCATCGCCCGTACTTCCAACACAAGTTGCGGAACATGATTTTCCTTCCTGGCCACAGGTGGGAAGTGAGGGCACTTCTTCAGGAATTTGATGGAGTGTCCGTTTGCCAGGGTATCCAGCACCCAACGGTCGGTGGAGATGTTTTCCCACACGCCGACGAACTTAGTCAGCCGGCCTCCCACCGGGGTGCTTCGGTGGGGGCCCGACGCCACGGCCGGTTCAGTCTTGCTTGGCGGTGTTGGCCTTGCCGCCCTGGCCTCCCTGTCGACGGCGGCGAGATCCTCCCTGCTTGCCGCAGCCTCTGTAGGCCTCCTGAGACGATGAACGTGCCGATTGGCGGTAGGACGACGAGACACCGCTGGATCCTTTGGAGGCCCCTTGTTTGCCTCCATATCTCCGAAAGGGCCGTCATTGTTGGAGGGTTCCTAGGGCTCGGGCTGTCTGTGTCCGTTTTAATGGCTTGGAGTGATTCGTCCACTGTTTTCCCGAACAAATTGTTGCCGTCGAACGGCATGTCCAAAACCCTGGTCTGGACGTCCTGATGAAAATCAGTTGCTCTGAGCCAACCTCGTCGTCGCAGGCAGACTCCGTTGCCCAGTTGGCGAAAACCGGTATCGGCAATGTCCGTTGCCACCGTAATGGCGTGGTCCGACGCCATCTCGCCTTCCTGTAGTATTTCTTAGGCCTCAGACCTCTTGTCGTCCGGCAGGAAGTCTAAAATGGGGCCAGTTTAAACCAAAGCTCCCTGTCGTAACGAGCCACTATAGCAAGGGCGTTGGCCGCTTTGATCGTTGTCGCCGCCGACGACGACGATATGACCCGTCGCCCCATGGTGTCCAATTTCTTTCCCTCGCCGTCCGGTGGGGAATTGGATGTTGAAGCTCCTGAGCCTGCCGCCTTCTTCTTCGCCGCCGCCGAGACGACCGAGTCCGGTGTTGGCTGGGCCCTGAGGCACAGGGGGGCTATGTCGGGGACCCGGTACTTTTTCTCGTACCTGTCCCGTTTGGCCGGTGCTGTGGAAGGGTTCTTCAGTACTGATAGACCCTCGTCCCAGATGTCATCGATTAGGGGTACCGCGATGACCGTCTTCCTCTTGGCCTCCCGGCCCTGATATAAGAAACCTTCCTTCTTCCGTTCTTCTGGGCAGAGCTGGAATAACTCAGATGCCCTGGCGATCATAGCGTGGAACGAGGCAATCTTGTCGGGCGGGGAGGCCCGTGCGACGGGAGATCTATTACGTCGTCGGCGCCATCAGACCCCGTTGTAGTGCCCACCGCCTCGTCGTCTGCCGGTTCAGGGGAGGAGGAGGCGGGAACCGTAGGTCTTGCAGGGGCGAAGGGAGAAGAGGGGTGGATCCTCCGTCGTTTGTTCGGCGGGCTTCCCGACAGACCCGGTTCCGGGTCCTCCGGCCTGGGTCGTGGTAACCTCGTCCTTATCTCAGAGCATAAGGACTGGATCGCAGACAAGATGGCCGCCGAGCTATCCTGGGGGCCCGGTACCGGTTGAGCCGGAAGAGAGGGCCGCTCTTCCTCGCTCTCGTCATCCTCCTCGACTATATCCCGGGAATCCTCCTCGCGGGATCGAATCTTCTTGGGGCGTACCCTGAGGTTTCCCACGACCTCAGTCAGTTCTTCCTCCGAAGCTGAGTCCGAGCTCGAGATGGCTACTGCGCCCCCCCCCTTTTTCCATCATGGGGGTCTTGACGATGGGCTGAAAAGATGATTCCCTTCTAGGTGGTAGGGAAACTCTAGTCCCGGAGGAAGCCTCCTTCAGCGGGGTCTCTGCCGGCTTGGCCAGAGTCGCTGCGATCGCCTCGATAGAGGTCTTAGCCTGATGGGAAGTGGTCGTCACTACCTTAGGCGTGTCTTGGGCCTTCTCCTTGTGGGGAGGGTCAACGCCTCGCTCCCCTGCATCCGAGATCTGACGGGGCTTCTCCCGAAGCTTACCCGGGGTCTCGGCCTTCCTCTTCCCCGCACCAGAGCGTTGGCTCGCGGTTGATGGTGTCGGGGAGGTTGCGCCCTGCCTGGCAACCGAAGAGCCCGACCTTTCGGCGCTCCCAGAGCCCGCGGACTCGTGGTGCTTGGCCTGCTTTTGGGCCCCCGTCGCCGGGGTGCCCGCACAGGGCTTAGACGCCCGCTCGGACCCCTTCTTCTTCTCCCCAGCTGAGCCCTTCTCCAACCAGCTGGCGAGACGGGATTGACGGTCCCTCATGGTCCGCTCCGACAGGTTCTTGCAGAACTCACAGTCCTTCTCTACATGCGTCTTAACCCCGTGGAGGCAGTAGAGGCATCTCGAATGTTCGTCTTCCTTAAAAACATTCTGTAATCCGCATCCAGGACAGTTTCGAAAAAGCTTGGATCCGGGCGACAAACTCTTGTCCTGGGCCATGTCCAAGTAGGCCGCAAATCTTCTGGAATCCTCCAAGAAGTTGTTCGACGAAATCTTCACCCTTGAGGGGCGTAGGAAAAATTCCGAAACGGGTCCCCGTTAACGGAATTAGGAACGGTGGAGCTTGAGGCTCGAAACCGAAAAAATGAGAAATCTGAAAAAAGCGCGAAACACGCAGAAAAAGCTCGAGAGCTAAGCACGAGGACTCCCAACACTTGAACGTGCGGTAAACATCTGAGGATGGCTGCCAGAGGCGGGGCTTAGGGAGAGGGCAGTCATTGGCTGTGGTCAGCATGACACAGAGATCAGTGATTGGTTATTACTACGAAAGACAGATCAGAAACGAAACCGATACTGTTTTTTTCTTTACCAAGTATTCCCAGCCTGACGACGGGGAAAATTCATGATCATGTGAATCCATGCCAGACCCCATGCTGGAGAACCATAGTTCTCACAAGGGAAATAAAAGAAAGTAGAAAGGGAAGCCCAAAGGGCTCCCAGTAACACCGCACAAAAGGTGATGTGTGCTGCAAAAGTAAATTACAGATGCCTATAATGTTGGAGGAAAGTAGGACTACAAAGGTAAGGTATGGGGAGACACAAAGGACTCCCATAGCCTGAGTAAAAGGGGTGAATGAGGGGAAAAAGTTCCTCCTTTCTCAGGAACAGATAAAAACAAAAAAAACACAAGTTCAGGATAAAGTGCTGGGGTCTCACAGGAGAAAGATTTGGCATACATTTGGCACATGGTCCATATACAAGTAAGGTATTCATCATGCCTGTTCTCCATATAAACATTAAGGTGAAATGCTGCACATCATTAAATAGGCTTTTCCTGGACTGATAATCCGATATCATGAGCAAAGAGGCATCACCACACTGTAACTTTCCCCATTGGGCATCAGCATAACTTGCCAGTAAGGTGTTATTGGCAATTCTGGTGGAAAAATCTGCCAAGGCTGTAATCCTCTTACCCAGGGCGTAGAGCTTCTTTCCTTCCCTGTCTGGGGGTGCTTCGCTAGTTGATAGCGGAACCCCTGCCCTTTTCCTTGTCGTAGTTACTACCAAGGAATCTGGTATAGAGTGACCTTTAATGTATAATGGGTCCGATGGAGAGGGACTAAACAGTTTTTCAATTCTAGAGTTGACCCCCTCTGACCAACGCAGGTGTTGACAGCGATGGAATGAGTCGTCAGCACTAGTCAAGTCAACTTAGTACTAGAGTGCAGGTAACCTTTTGTGTGACAGGTGGAGAGAAGAGGTGGCACTTTCCGATAGTAAGTAGGTTGATGTGAAGGTGGAATGGTTGGAGCTTTAGATCTCTTTCGAAGAGGATCCACGATTGAAAGCCTTTGGGAGCGTGTGTGGTGGTCAGAGGAAACGGACAGTGGCGAGGGGATGACAGGTAGATCATTTTGGGCAGCAAGGTGGATGGGGTTGGGGGATTCCCTGTGCATTTTAAAAGTATATATGTTTCTATAACATTTTCAATACAGTTTTCAAACAATTAAAATGTGCACTGCGAATCCCCAACATATACCTGTGCCTCCACAGAAAAGTACGGGGATGAGAAATGTTCTTTCAATATTAGGAAAGGTTCATGAGTAGATGTGCCATAAGAAGGGGTTGGATTCACCAAAAATTGTTTCTGCTTGAAAAACAACAAAAAAAAAACAAACAAACAAACAAATAAAACGCACAAATATGGGGATTTCTCATTTTAGTTGACTGATTTCTTGTGGTGCAAAGTATATTGTAGGGCGGGTTCCGCGAAGGATATTTCTTAAGCGTGGAAGTTACTTACTTTGGGCAAAGATCACTCGTTTTTATTTTTAAAAATCTGCTGAGGGCCAAGCAAACCTTTTTTGTATGCAAAAGGTGACTACCACAAAGTAAGAATTTCATTTCAAGGGGAAAGAATGGATGACTAAGGAAACAAAAGACATTTTGTTTTAAACTGTGCTGGAAGCAGAGGCTTTGAAGAGGCTCAATTTTACCAGGGCTGAGGCAACAACTAGAATGCTGGAGCACACTTATACGCTAATTTCTTTAACAAGTGGGTGGAGAACGAGACAAGTTGAACCATCCCAGTGTAGTTTATATTGAAGAAAGGGAAGGGAGGTCATTTCTTTTTTTTTTTTTTTTTTAATAAGAAGCAGGGCAGGGTTTGTTATTTTTACCCAAGCCGGCAACTGGTTCCACAAGGCAACAGTGGATTTATGGGACCAGAAGAGTATGGTCTTCAGAGCAAACAATGGAAAGGTGGGTCATGTGATCTGGGAAGCAGAATTTCTTGGTTCAGGAGGAGGTTCTCGTCAGTGTATTGGGTATGGACAAAAAATATAAAAACACACTGATGCTCCAGAGGGCCTCTCAACACCATAAACTGATCTGACTATTGTCCCTGGCAACCTATTCGTTCTATGAAGTGTTTGTCGTACATGCGTCTAAAAAGTGCACTTAGACTGTGGAAGAGAAGAATGTTAGAAGAGGCAGAATTAATCTCACCAAGGTGTAGCTGCACATCTTTCACCTCCAGAGTATTGGACTTGCGGTGTCGGGCTAGCTGGCAGGCGGCTGTCACTACACTTTCTATGAAATCATCAGCAATCTGTAGGAGCATCTGCGAGAAGACATGGTTAAGAATTGAAGCCTTTCAGGAAGTCACAAAAATAAAAATATATAGCAGAAGGATCTCGAACACAAACTATAAAGCCAGGGACAAACTAGAAGGCTCATCCTCCACCCCCACCCACCCACCAATCAAACAACCAGCCCAACCACATAGCAGGTATAGGTGAGACAACTGAGCAAATACTTCCTTCTATCATACACACAGCAGGTAGTTAGGCCCCAGCAGGAAAGGATTTCTTCACACATCAAGTACAGCATAGGTGGAATCTGCAATAGTTAAAGGATACCCGGACACACAAGCCAGTTACAGGATGGATCAAGGAAATGTCGCTTTGCGCACAAAGCAAGGGTGCAGTATCCACATCAGCAATACAAGATCCCATACATACACACAACGATATCACAGGGTGCAACACTAAAACATTCCCTCACAGAAGAAGTTACTTACCCCTGGTAACCATCTTTTGACTGGATTTTCCTCATCTTTAGATATCTTCCCTTCCAGCGTCAGCTGCACCGGAAAAGAAATTCGGCAGAGGGCGCTGTGTGTGTATGTGGCCAAATCGATGTCCCTTGAGGACCTCTGTCTTGAGGTCGACGTTGTGATGGTTATATCTAACGCGCGCAGCGCCCGTTACTTCAGTACAGTTTTTGCACCTTCCTCCCACAGGATTACCGGCATTAGTGTGTACAATACAGTATCAGACTAAGGAGCGCAAGGTGTAATGCATGGAAATTCTACTGCGGGGTAGGCTGGCAGGGGCGATGAGTAATACGTGGGAGGAACAACCAGTCAAAAGAACGTTACCAGGGGGATGCAACTTGTTCTTCGAATGGATTGTGTCCTCACGCGTATTCCTCATCTTTGGATAGACTCCCAAAGCAGTGTAAGGTTTGGAGGAGGGAGAAAGAATTTTGGAATCAAGAACTTCATTCTCATGTTTTGTCCTGGATAGAATACAAAACCGCCTTTCCAAATCCTCCTTCCTGGCCTGAAGACAAGTCCAGGCAGTAGTGTTTTGTGAAGGTATGAATGGTAGATCAGGTGGCTTTCGCACAAATGTCATTTATCAGCACCCCTCTTTGCAAGGCAGAAGACTTTGCCATGCCATTTGTGGAGTGAGCCCTCGGGCCTTCTGGGGTATCCTTTCGTGCAAGCCTATAGCATTCTGTGATGCATAGGATGATCCATCTGGATGTTTGTTTTGTGACCATGAAACCCAATTTGTGTCCGGTGTACCCAACAAAGAGTTGGTCATCTTGTCTTTTATTAGACATAATATTTATTATGTATATACGCGATATATAAAAACTGTGCCCTATTTGGATTTAGACCGTGTAGCCTTTCCGCCTCCTTGCTAGGATGTGGAAGTGGGTAAATGTTGGCAAAACAATCTTTTGAGAGATGTTAAAGTCTGATACAAATTTTGGAAGATATATAAAAAGTTGTAAATGGTGGTTTACTCGATAAGGCCTGTACCTCGCTCACCCTGCGGGTTGATGTCAAAGAGACTAATAAGATGGCCTTAAAAGTCAGCAGTCTCAAGGGACATGACTGAACCAGCTCAAATGGAGCACACAAGAAATTTCAGCACTAGATTTGAATCCCAAACCAGGACTAGAAATGAGATAGTAGGAACACGTTTGTGAGCCCTTTTAGAAATGCAAAAATCGGTGGCATTTTGAAATATGAAACCTCTTCTGAAGTGTGCTTAAAGATCAAAAGCGCAGACAAGTATCCTTGGATGGGTCCAATCTGGACCCCAGATTTGCCAGGTGCAGTAAGAAAGACATCACCATAGGTGTATCGCACTGAAAAGGGTCCACATTCTTTTCCCTACACCAGCTGCTGTATTTGTTCCAACGGCACAAGGACTACGTTGCCGGCCTTCTGGCTGAAAGCAAAGTCTGCATTGCGTCTTCCGGTAGGTCCCAATCCTTATATCTGAACCTCTCAGAAACCATGCTTGAAAAGTTGAGTGCGTTGGCCTCTGGATGGAGAACCAGACCATCTTCTCGCGAGAGAAGGTCCTCTCTTTGTGGAAGACGCATTGGAGGGCAGATGGACATGTCCAGTGTTGGGTAGGGATTGGTGCAGTCACACTGAGACAACACACAACTTATCTGCTTGGCATTGGGGAACCCACCTTTTGGTATAGGTCTGTACTACACAAGTTGGTAGTGTGACTGAACAGCCAGGCCTATCTCAAGAGGGGTAAATGTGAGTTGTAGAGCTGTACAGATTAAATCAGTAAAGGCAAGTAACCAAGCAACACTTAGACTCTAAAGGTTTCAGTTATAAATATATTTTTATTTATTTTACACACCAGTTTTAGGTAAGCAATCTTTAAAAAGGGCAATTGTTTGTAACAGTCATGCAAACTTTGGAATCATTTTACAAAGTCAAAGTTGGTGAACACTCTTTGGACATGCAAATACATTTCTCCTACACCCTGAAATGACTTCAATAACAAGGATAGCATTGCATTTATCTTAAACCCCAATATAAGTTTTAGACTCTGGGTTTCAGGAAGAAAGGATTAAGGAAATAGAAAGGTTAGAACACACTTTGGCATAACATGAAGAAAGTTTCACTCCTCTAATGAAATCTAGGTAAGCCTTTCCCAGCAGTAAAAGTGTTCAACAAATTACAACCTATGAAGGGACAAGCAATGCCAAAGTCAATAGATTAGAAGGGTGCTTTTAAGGAGCAAGGACAGCCAAAGTCAATTAGACGCAGTGAATAGTTCTATTACACTTCTTCTTGGATAAAGTCTTTCACAAAGTCAGATAGTTCAAGAAAATCACTGAAGGAACACATGCTGTTAAGCCTGTGCAAGGGGAGTTGAAATCAACTCAGAAAAGGTAAGCCAGTGCACTTCTCAAGTGAGAAAAACAACTTGTTAGGGAGAATTCTCAGAGATGTGCTAATTCCCTCTACCTTAGAGACCCCCAGCAACTTTGCTGGATTTTGAGGACTGGATTTTTTTAACCTGGAGAGAGCGAGACCCCTTTTCCCCACTCTCTCATGTATTTTAATGTGATTTTCAACACTATTTCTTTTGGTTGTGGAGTCTGACACTCCATAGGCATCATTTACATTGCGTCACACAGCACCTTCAGTGCAGTGGCACAGGGAAGTCCTTCAGATTTCCCAAAGGTTTAAATACCTTCTCTGGGATAAATTACTGTTTCCCAGAGCAGTAAAGTGAAATTTGACTTTACTTACATTTCTAACTTTCTAGACCCAGCTCACACTATCTTACAATAGGGTGCTGGAGGGGTTACTTAGTATCCACTTTGTCTAGCTTCTCATGTAACATTTTGATGTTACTCTTTCCTCACTGAACGGCTGGTGGCAGTGGTTTACTTTTTACTACCATTATGGGATTTTACTGCGGGCTGCGTTCGCAGCCACGGTAAAGCAGCCATCAGTGCCATTTTTGTCAAAATGGCCCTGATCGTCTTTTTTCGCCATTTCTTTGTGGAAAGGTCCTTCTTGAGATTTACTGTGCGCGCCATACCAGATTTTGTCCCTTTGTTCGTTTTGTCTTTGGCGGGCTTCACGATGAAACCCGCCTCTGGCTCCAGGGTGTCTGGCAGGGGCAGGAAGCGAGGGAGGTGCCCGAAACTCCCTGTGCTTAGTCTCCTAGGAGACAGGAATGCACTCTTAGGTGATCGGCCGGGTGGCTGTCTGGCAAGGACAGCCACCCTGCTGGGTGACTAACAGCTAGGCTGGAATGAATGGGAGCAAACTGCATAAAAGGCGAGGTCTTTTGGTTTGGAAGGCAGAGTCGACTACTGGATGACGGAATCCAAAGAAGAACTTGAAGACGCCTGCTGCAACTCCTGGACTGTTGGTTTGCCCGGTGAAGCTCTGCTTCTGTGCAGAAACTCCAAATTCGTACCGACAGAGAAGCCCCTGCAAGGACGACTTCTCCCTTTGAGTTGGTGGGACCAATCAACTCCAAAGTAAGTCACCTGGGCATCCTCTCAAAGCTGGTCGAGTATCCACTGCAGTCGTTGCTGGTACGGGATAGCCAGGGAGAGGAACACCAGTTTGTGTGCGTTGCTTTCAAGCTGGCCAAGAGCTCCAGGAAGATCCTCCGGACTCCCAGGAAGCAGGACTGACCAGGCCTCAGCCCCCTCAGAGTGCGGGATCCCAGACACAAGGGAAGCCCAACTCGACAGCCAGGAACTGCAGCGTTGCTATTTGTGGTAGACGCAAGGAGCTGAAACACCAAACAGCCACTTGTTTCAAGTTTGCCAGTTGCGAGCGGTGACCGTCCCATTGCAGGAGTCCCCACGACTGAGGCCCAGGAACAGCGAGATCTGCAGAGCTGCACAGGAACAGAAGTCAGCTGCTGCCTAAAGGTACTGTAAAGTCTAAGAGAACTTACCTCTTGTTGTGTAGCCACTTGTCCTCGTTGGAGACTTGATTGGTTAAATGTGTAGAGTTGCTTGCAGCTTCTTTACCTCACAAGCCTAATCAGCTTGTGGCCCTACTTTGATTGCTTCTATTCTACCAAGACTTTTTAAACATTGGAAAAGACTTTCTACTTACCTGCAAGAAGTGCTTCAGTTCACCTCGACTTTTGCTAACGTAACATTGGCTGGCCAAGGCTCCGTGAATGACTCTCCTCTCTTCTGCTTATGTGTTTTGCCTTCCTTCCAGGAAAGGGTTAACTGACTTTGCATTGGGGAGGTGGGTTGTATTCAAAGTACTTACCTACTTAAGGAGGACTATGAATACTTGTTTTATTCTGAATTCCCTTCTCTTTAACACTACTCCTAAGAATATTCTAAATGCAACAGTGATGTATTAATGTCAACCGTATTGAAGTCCCCTGAGGATGTAGTTAGTGCCTGTGTGTCATCCCAAATGGGTATTTGCTGATTAAAAAAAACTAACAGGGTAATTCATAGAATTTCGCAGAAAAGTGTCGCAAGCGGCTGGCGCAGAGTGTCCGCGTGCGATTGACTGCGCCAGGCACGTGCGCCAAAACCGATTTCCGCGCACAGCGTATTCATGGATTTTAGGCTCCCAAACCAGCCGTGGCGCAGAGTATCGCAGCGACCCTGCAGCAGCGCCAGTAACGCCCCCAAGAACGCCCTCGCGCAAGGAAAAGCCATCAAAATCGCTAAATCATCGCAAAGGGCTGCGCTAACCCTGGTCCAGTCTACAGGGCTGCCAAACAAGGAACGCAAAGCGGGTAACGTGCATATCAGGGGTACGCGTGAAGTTATACACGCGATTAGCCAGGGTACGTGTATTACAGGGGTACGCGTGAAGTTTTACACGCGATTAGCCAGGGCACGTGTATCACAGGGGTACACAGGAATTATCACAGCCAATTTGGCTGGGTACGCGTATTACAGGGGTACACAGGAAGTTCTACACGCGATTCGGCTGGGTACGTGTATTACAGGGGTGCGCGGGAATTATCACACGCGATTTGGCCTGGTACGTGTATTACAGGGGTGCGCGGGAATTCTCACATGCGATTTGGCCAGGTACGTGTATTACAGGGGTGTGCGGGAATTATCACACGCAATTAGGCTGGGTGGGTCCTCACAGGTGTTCCCTGTACACCCTCCACGGCCCCTGCAGGCAGCCCACAAAACAGGGGACTACCCTGCACACCTGCTCATGTCCCCCTGCACCCCCACCCCCCAGCAGTGCAGAGGCACCCTCCACCAGGCCCCCACTCATGTCCCCTATCACCCCCACCCCCCAGCAGTGCAGGGTCACCCTCCACCAGGCCCCCATCCATGTCTCCCACCACCCCCACCCCCCAGCAGTGCAGGGGCACCCTCCACCAGGCCCCCATCCATGTCTCCCACCACCCCCACCCCCCACCATCCAGGGGCACCCTCCACCAGGCCCCCACCCATGTCCCCTATCACCCCCACCCCCCAGCAGTGCAGGGGCACCCTCCACCAGGCCCCCACTCATGTCCCCCATCACCCCCACCCCCCCGCCACCAGGGGCACCCTCCACCAGGCCCCCACTCATGTCCCCTATCACCCCCACCCCCCCAGCAGTGCAGGGGCAGCCTCCACCAGGCCCCCACTCATGTACCCTATCACCCCCACCCCCCCGCCACCAGGGGCACCCTCCACCAGGCCCCCATCCATGTCTCCCACCACCCCCACCCCCCACCATCCAGGGGCACCCTCCACCAGGCCCCCACCCATGTCCCCTATCACCCCCACCCCCCAGCAGTGCAGGGGCACCCTCCACCAGGCCCCCACTCATGTCCCCCATCACCCCCACCCCCCCGCCACCAGGGGCACCCTCCACCAGGCCCCCACTCATGTCCCCTATCACCCCCACCCCCAGCAGTGCAGGGGCAGCCTCCACCAGGCCCCCACTCATGTCCCCTATCACCCCCACCCCCCCGCCACCAGGGGCACCCTCCACCAGGCCCCCATCCATGTCTCCCACCACCCCCACCCCCCAGCAGTGCAGGGGCACCCTCCACCAGGCCCCCATCCATGTCTCCCACCACCCCCACCCCCCCGCCACCAGGGGCACCCTCCACCAGGCCCCCACTCATGTCCCCTATCACCCCCACCCCCCCGCCAGCAGGGGCACCCTCCACCAGGCCCCCATCCATGTCTCCCACCACCCCCACCCCCCGCCACCAGGGGCACCCTCCACCAGGCCCCCACTCATGTCTCCCACCACCCCCACCCCCCGCCACCAGGGGCACCCTCCACCAGGCCCCCACTCATGTCCCCTATCACCCCCACCCCCCCGCCACCAGGGGCACCCTCCACCAGGCCCCCATCCATGTCTCCCACCACCCCACCCCCCCGACACCAGGGGCACCCTCCACCAGGCCCCCACTCATGTCTCCCACCACCCCCACCCCCCGCCACCAGGGGCACCCTACACCAGGCCCCCACTCATGTCCCCTATCACCCCCACCCCCCCGCCACCAGGGGCACCCTCCACCAGGCCCCCATCCATGTCTCCCACCACCCCACCCCCCCGCCACCAGGGGCACCCTCCACCAGGCCCCCACTCATGTCTCCCACCACCCCCACCCCCCCAGTCACCAGGGGCACCCTCCACCAGGCCCCCATCCATGTCTCCCACCACCCCCACCCCCCAGCAGTGCAGGGGCACCCTCCACCAGGCCCCCACCCATGTCCCCTATCACCCCCACCCCCCAGCAGTGCAGGGGCAGCCTCCACCAGGCCCCCACTCATGTCTCCCACCACCCCCACCCCCCCAGTCACCAGGGGCAGCCTCCACCAGGCCCCCACTCATGTCCCCTATCACCCCCACCCCCCGCCACCAGGGGCACCCTCCACCAGGCCCCCATCCATGTCTCCCACCACCCCCACCCCCAGCAGTGCAGGGGCACCCTCCACCAGGCCCCCATCCATGTCTCCCACCACCCCCACCCCCCACCATCCAGGGGCACCCTCCACCAGGCCCCCACCCATGTCCCCTATCACCCCCACCCCCCAGCAGTGCAGGGGCACCCTCCACCAGGCCCCCACTCATGTCCCCTATCACCCCCACCCCCCCGCCACCAGGGGCACCCTCCACCAGGTCCCCATCCATGTCTCCCACCACCCCCACCCCCCTGCCACCAGGGGCACCCTCCACCAGGCCCCCACTCATGTCTCCCACCACCCCCACCCCCCCAGTCACCAGGGGCACCCGCCACCAGGCCCCCATCCATGTCTCCCACCACCCCCACCCCCCAGCAGTGCAGGGGCACCCTCCACCAGGCCCCCACCCATGTCTCCCACCACCCCCAGCCCCCAGCAGTGCAGGGGCACCCTCCACCAGGCCCCCATCCATGTCTCCCACCACCCCCACCCCCCACCATCCAGGGGCACCCTCCACCAGGCCCCCACTCATGTCCCCCATCACCCCCACCCCCCCGCCACCAGGGGCACCCTCCACCAGGACACCAACTTCCCTGGCACTGAAGCTGGTGCCCCTCTGCCTCCTTGGCTGGGGGTTGCCACTGGTGCCAGATGTGGTAGTGCCCGACATGGCAACCCCAGAGGCAGGAGTGGGTGGGCAACTGGGTCCTGGGGCTGGGCTGTGGGGCGACGGAAAAGCAGTCGGGAGCCTTTGGTTCCAGCAGGGGTGGTCACAGCAACAGCACCCCTGGCTGATGTGCAGGCAGCAAATGGCAGGGCACGTGGGCAGCAGGCAGTCAGGCAGCAGCAGATGGCAGGTGGGAGCGTGCTCAGGGCTCTGGGGGGGCAGTAATTTGGCCTCCTGGGCAGGAGCGTGGTCTTTCGTGTGTGAACGCCTGGACAGCTTGATACGTAGCGAGTGATTTTGCACGTGAAAATCCCACACGTCTGCGTGTAAATCGATGAAAGGCCCTTAGCGCGTAAACGCGTATGCGCGTCTATGAAGTCACGTGCACGCGTAGGAAAAAGTTGCGTGACACGTCCGAGTGTCAAAGCGTGTTATTGGTGGAAATAGCCCTACACGCAGAAGTGTCAAAGCGTGTAATTGGTGCAAATGGACCTACACGCAGAAGTGACAAAGCGTGTAATTGGTGCAAATGGACCTACACGCAGAAGTGACAAAGCGTGTAATTGGTGGGAATGGGCCTAGCACGTACACGCCGCGTAAGTGACGCTGTACGTGTGGGCCTGCATATAAGGTACGTGTAGAACACCAATTCCTTGTACTGCTTTTCGTGGAGAGCGAGTGGGTGAATTCTGTACTTCTTGTCGTTTCACACGCGATTTACTTCACGGCGTTTCAAGTTCGTACTCCCTGTTACCTCCGACAGCTTTTTCTATTTTTTCTCTTGTACTGGTTTACCTGGGCCTGTTCCCTCAAACAGTGTTCCCTTCTACTGTTGTCCCGTCTCCTCAGACAGCGTACATATCTTCTTTTGGCGGGGGTGTTGCCAACCAAACGCGCTCATTTTTCACGCTCTTTTACCTGGCAGACGGTGAGTCACGCACATATCTAACATCTGTGCTTGCCCCGTGTGTAGCCTACCCCTTCAGAGGTCAGTCTAGGCTGCGTGTGACACGCATACGTTCATTCTTGTGTTACTGGGTGCCACAGCGTAGTGCAGGTTTTTCTTTCTGCACACGTGGTCTAGGAGGGGTTGCGTGCACGTCATCTCCCTTTTTTGGGCCTCCTGTGCGTTGCGTGACCCGTCATCTTTCCCCAGGGGTTACATTCAGCCTTGCTAGAGCACTAGGGTACAATTACCATCTGGTACCCAACCCCTTTGACCCCCAATTGCCCAGGACAATAGTCTACATCCACTCCCATACGCACATTAACATCAGTGCCATGGCTGGGAGGCGAGGATTCCGTAAGGGTGGCAAAGGTGGAAGAGCCACAAGTGGTGGCCGTGGTGGATCCGGTAGGGGACGTGGTCGTAACTTGCAGGGTGAGCCTGTCCCCCCATGTGTGGAGGACCAGTCACGGGCACCCATAATCCTGTCCCCTCCCGTTGAGGCTGATGTGGCTGACACCATCCATGCTCAGCACTTGTTGGACCAGCCCATTGTGGCACCAGACCTGGCTGACTCCATGGCTGACTTCCAGGTCAGCAGGGCTACGACACGTGCGCTGGTGCACGTTGATGCCATCATGCCACGTGGATCTGGGGCAGCAAGGTCATCTGCTGCACCAAGGAGGCAGGGCGGAGAGGCTGCAGGGGCAGCCATCATGCCACGTGGATCTGGGGCAGCAAGGTCATCTGCTGCACCAAGGAGGCAGGGCGGAGAGGCTGCAGGGGCAGCTGCGGCTCCATCCACCCCAGCCCTCACACACCCAGCCAGGACAGTGTCGGTCCTAGTCCATGCTGCTGACATTCCCCCTGACACCATCACACTAGAGCCAATGCCTGCACCAACTCCCATGCTGAGTGTGCAATCCCACACTCCTGATACAGAGTCCACCAGGGCTCCTGCCCCTAGTGTCCAGAGCGGCGCAGGACACTCAGGATCACCACCACCTTCCAAGCGAAAGAGGAAGAGTGCTCGTCCGGCACAGGATGATGCCCCAGACACGGCTACACAGTCCGGCCCGTCCAGGAAGCCCAGCTTCACGGATGACGAACTGAATGCACTTGTCGAGTATGTGTCCGGACATGACAACGAGATGGTCATTGTTGCAGGATCCAAGACCACACTTGCACAACGCCAGGCACACTGGCAGACCGTTGCGGACATCGTAAGTGCCCTTGGAATCGTGAGGCGCACAGCCAATGATTGCTATAAGCGCTGGAATGACCTAAAGCGCAGGGCAAAGAGTAAGCTGGCCTCAAGTCATGCCGCAACTCTAGTGACTGGAGGTGGGTCTCCAGTAGTAGACATGGAACTCACTCCACATGAGTCAGTCGCTGGGACCTACGTCACGGAGGAACAGATCCAAGGCGTGGGAGATCTGGCTGATTACGAGGCATTGTCCGGTGAGTGCACATGCATGTGTGTGTCATCCATGTGCATGGTGTGTGTGTGAGGGCTTCTGTTTGTGTGCCAGGTGAGAGTGTGTGCGCCTGAGTCGTATGGGTCAGCCATGTGCTTCATGCAAAACTTCCTGCGCAGCTGCATTTGGCCATAGCAGTATCCCTTCTGCCAACAGTAGACATCTAGCCCAACTGCACGCCAGTTGCCCTTGAAGTGTCACCTTGCCACAACATTGTTGCTTATTTTTCACTGTTCATTCAGTCAGATTGTTTGCATTCCCCCACTTTTACTAGCCATGCCGCTGTCCACTAGTCACATGTCTGACATGGCTATGGTAAAGTGGAGTGACTTTGTTACCTGGATATCATTTGTACACACATATCCCTGTGCAATTGGACCATTTCAGACTGGCAGCTCCAGGTGAAAAATCTGACCTGTTAGAATTAGAAAAGCAATTACATGTGGGAACTGGACTGAATGAATAGGTGCTGCTCTCCTCTCCATCTTCACTCAATAGCAATGGTACATGCCATCTGTGTGATGGCATGTGTGTTTCACCTGGCAATCACAGGCCAATGTGTGATGCCACTGCCAGGCAGCATGCAGAAAATGTGTTCATCTTCCATCTTGGTGTCATCAGTGTGTGCCATTTGCCTGCACTTCATACGCAGTGAGGGTGCATGCATGGGAGGGTTTTAGTCATGTGGGACATGTGTCAATCAAGTACTGGTTCTCTTGCTTCTCAGCCCTCATTGTGTGCCATGGTGCTAATGCCCGTTTCCATTTCTTTGTTTTCATGTCTTTGCAGGGGAAGACGTACCTGATACTGCTGGGGTTGTGGAGATGGTGCAGACCCAGGAGGGGTCCGAGGGCCGACCAACCACCAGTGAGGGACGTGGTGTGGTGGTGGGGGAGAACCCACAAGTGCTGCAGGTCGTGCTCTCAAGGGGTGTCTCTGGCTGCACCTCCCCCGAGCTGTACTCAGGTGTTGATTCGGATGAGACCTACGTGCCGTCGCAGGTGAGTGTTCCAGGGAGGGATTCTGTTCTGTCTCACCCACCTGCACCAGGGTCAGAACCCTCCATGGGGATGTCAGTGTTGGCAGCTACGCCTTTGGTGGTTACGGATGCAGGGTCACACTCCGCGACATCTGATCCTGTTCCTGGGCCAGCAGATCAGAGGGGGAATGCAGTCCTGCAGCCTCAGGCAGTGCCGGCACAGCAAGGCGCAGTTCGCCTTGCCCCAGACAGGTGTGGTGCCCGCCGACGTGGTGGCCGTACGCCACCTGGCAATACCGCATGGGAGCAATCCATTTACGGTATGGCAACCCAACAGGCTGCCTCATCCGAGATGATGGCTCAGGCCATGGATAGGGTGGCCACTTCCATTGTCCCCCCAGAAAGGCTGATGGAGCGACTAGAGCAGGCAACCGACTCCATCTGCCAGTCACACAGGGAGGACATGTTGGGGTCCAACAGGGACAGGCGGGCGGCACTGGCGACTCTGCAGGAGGCCATCTCCATTGAGTCCCAGGGCCACAGGGAAGCCCTGAGGCAGGAGCTCCTTCACCTCAGGACGACTCTTGTTGAGCTTGAGGCTTCAACACACCAAAGGACAGAACAGCAGCTGGAGCGTCTCACCCGTACGCTCTCAGCTGAGATGCAGGCAACGAGGGCGGAGGTCCGGGCATCCCGTGAGTTGTTGCATGGGGACCTCCGCACACTCATCCTCCAGAACCAGACCTACCACACCCGCATGCTTGCAGCCATGGAGGAGCAGACTAGGCCCTTGGGTGGGCTGCCTCCCATAGTGCAACCACCTCCGGATGCAGCTGCACAGGGTGATAATAGCGACAGCAGTGATACTCCCACAATAGGGTAGCCGTGTGGGCCATGAGCCCATGGATGTGTTTTATTTTCCCAGGATCCACGCAGGTGGGTTCTGGTGTGCATCCTGTCCTCGGACCTCCTGGGTGGCCTCCCCAACCCCCCCCGGGCCCATCAATGGCCATTTTTGATTTATTTTATTCCCTATTTTTTTGGGACGATTTGTTGGCTTCCGTGGTTCCTGTGGGCATACGCTGCATTGTGGCTGGGCACATGCAGACTTGTAATGTATTTGGTTCAGATGCTTGGGTTTGAGTCACACACACCCCTCCTGCTTCCCGTTTCCATGGGCTTGCAAAGGGTGTGCCCAAGTGACAGTGAATTACACAGGGACGTTGGACTCCCATGAGCTGTGTGGGCAGTCTGTAGTCAATACTGTGTATACATTCCTAGTGCATATTGCTGTTGTGTTGTACACTGCATGTTGCATTGATGTGTAACTCATCTTCTGTGTCTACCTCCCAATTTGCAGGTCCCTTCCTCATGTCTACACAAGGACCTCTAGTCTGGAGATGGGGTCCATGTTGGCAGCAGTGCACCTACAACTCTACATGGCGCCAACACTGCACAGTTGGTAGTGGTGGGAGTGCAGGCATTTCCAGGTGGTGAGACTACTAATATGTAACATTTGTGATGTCATGTTAATGGTAGTACGTGCTCAAGTATGTTGTTGGTCCGGCATTGCTGTGAGCATTTCAGGTGTTGCAGGTTTCTAATAGGGACACTGTACATAGTGACACTAGTGTCATGTTGTGGGGATTACTTTGTTTACCTGCAAATAGCATGACATGGCACGGTGTGTCGTGTGGCGGTGCTGGGGTTGGGGTTGGGTTGGCTGACATGGCACTGTCCTCTTGTTGCATTTTGCAAGTGGGTATTCTTTTTAGCTGCTTGAATGTGTAACTCCACAAAACTGCATTGGTGGTTTCTGTGTGGGTAGGGATGCACACATTGTGACACTTCCAGGTGAACAATCTCAGGCTGATATGGTATTCACGGTTCATTCTCCAGACATTCAGGATCAGTGTCAGGTTGAGTCATCATTGATTGTCAGATGGAATGTGCCAGGGCAGTGTGCACTCCACAGGGGTGTGATTTCTATGTGAAGTAATTAGCCACTAGCTGTGTACGGGCTGCCTCCCCCCGTGCCCTTTCCCCTCCCATGCGCAGCGGCTGTGCATGTGGTTGGGGATGTGGGGCCACCAACATGTCCACGGCCAGGCCCCGGCGTGTTGCAACGTTGTGCAGGACACATGCTGCCACTATGATCCTGCACACTACTGGGGGAGCGTATAACAGCTGGCCGCCAGAACGGTCAAGGGAGCGAAAGCGTGACTTTAGCACTCCGAATGTGCGCTCCACTATGCCCCGGGTCGTAATGTGGGCTGTGTTATATCTTACCTCGGGTGGCGTGGTGGGGTTCCGAATTGGCGTCATCATGTGGGGGCTGAGAGGGTAGGCACTGTCCCCTGTGGAGGTGGTGATTGGTATCATTGGTGGGGTTGTGACCTTGCTCAGTATCCAACATGCATGCATGTGCAGTGGCATACATACTCACCAAGCAGCCATGTATCGCCATGCCGCCCAGCTTCTAGGTCCCGGCTTAGGGTGGACATTCGGTAGATGAAACCGTCGTGGGTGGACCCGGGATAGTTGGCATATACTGAGGTGATGATTCCCTTGGCATTACATGCTACCTGCACGTTGATGGAATGCCAGTGCTTGCGGTTCCTATAGATGTGCTCAGATGCCCTGGGGGGACGTAGAGCCACATGGGTGCAGTCGATGGCACCTAGCACTTTGGGGAATCGTGCCACACCGTAAAAATCCAGGGCGGCAGCATGCCTTTCTGCAGGTGTTCTGGGCAGGTATATGTGCCTGCGGACTGATGGGCGTGCAGTGATGATGTTCAAGACCTGGTGTAGGCAGCGTGACTGGGTGGCCTGTGACACCCCACCCACTATGGCACTTGTCCGCTGAAATGATCCAGTGGCTAAGAAGTGCAGTACATTGAGGACCTTCTCCAGGGGGCTGAGTGCTTGGGAGCACAGGGTGGGTGATGTGAGGTCATCCTCCCACTCACTCACCAGGTCCAGTATTGTGTGGTGGAAACCTGTACCTCCCATACACCTGGTCATCAGGCATCCCGAAAAGGCTGGTTCTGGGTGTGAATATTCTGGCCCTGACTATCCTCCTCCTCCTTTGGTAGCCCACTGCCACTGCTGCTAGGAACGGTATGTTCATCCTGGCGTCTGAGCTTGTTATTGTTAAAGTGCGCAAATTTTTGCTTTGCGCGTGTTCTAGGCGAGCGTGTGACCCGTGCACCCCTGGAATCCAGTTCCCAGTCCAATAGCGTGTGGAAATTCCCACGCACCACGGGATACAGGTGCGCTGACGTACTTGCGTGTGTAAGTGCCCGCGCACCCATGAAATACACGTACATAGGCCAATCGCGTGTACGCGCACTTTTGTCCAATTACACGCTGACGTGCAGTATTTCCACGTGTGCTCCGTCATCACGTGCTGAGTGGGGAACACCCGTGCGGGTCACGTCACAGACGCGCTTACGCGCTGAGGGACTCTGGTCCAATAGAATCGCGTATGCGTGCTGACGCGCTTACGCGCTAAGGGCCTTTCCTCGGATTTCACGCTGACGTGCAGGATTTTCACGTGCCAAATCACTCCGTATCAAGCTGGCCACGCGAAAACACACGGAAGACCACGCTCCTGCCCAGAAGGCCGAGTTACTGCCCCCCAGTGCCCCGAGCAGCCTCCCACGTGCCATCTGCTGCTGCCTGCTGCCACCGTGCCCTGCCATTTGGTGCCTGCACATCAGCCATCTGCAGGGGTCCAGTTGCTGTGTCCACCCCTGCTGGAACTGAAGACTCCCGACTGGGATTACATCGCTCCACAGCCCAGCCCCAGGACCCAGTTGCCCACCCACACCTGCCTCTGGGGTTGCCATGTCGGGCACTTCCACATCTGGCACCAGTGGCAACCCCAGGCCAGAGGGGCAGAGGGGCACCAGCTTCACTGCCACCGAAGTTGGTGTCCTGGTGGAGCATGTCCTGGGGCAGTATGATGCCCTCTTTGGATTGTCCTGCGCCAGCAAGGAAGGACGGGAGAGGATCTGGGCCGACTGTGTGGTTGCCATCAACGCGGAGGGGGTGGCAACCCGCAACGTCCAGAAGATCAAGAAGCGCTGGGAGGACTTGAGGTCCAGGACCCTTGTGAAGGCCCGGCGCCTCGTGGAGGGGGGCCGGGGCCGCATGAGTTCCATCCAGTTGAGGGTCCTGGAACGCGTACGCCCAGCGCTCCACGCCCAGGTCCTTGAGAGGGAGACCCGTCTGGAGTTGAGCGGTAAGTGTCCGAGCATTACTGTGTGAGACAGGGCATGTTACGGTGTGCTGGTTCTATGATACTTGCCTGTATGTGTGCCATAGGCCATGTATGCATGTATGTGTGCAGGGACATCATGGTAATGCATGTGCGACCAGTGATGTGTGAGCCACATGGTTGTAGCATGTGTTTAAATGCCACATGGGGAGCCCTATGCAGATTATGACCATGAGAGCATGCCAGTCTCTGTACCTGGACATGGGTGGGGGTGAGGGATGGGTGCTGATGCCAGGTACATATATGTTAGCCATGTCTGTGTGCCTGACCTGCGTGTCTGTGACTTGTGCATGCCATGGATGCACGACACATGTGTGTGACAATGCACAGATTCACTGAAGCAGCCAAATTACCCTTGTATCCGCTGTGTTTGGGGTGTATGGGGCCAGATGGATGTGACTGAGGTGAAGTGTGTGCATGTGATAGGCATGACCCATGATGCATGTGAGTACATATCATTGTATGTTTCAAGAGTCCATTGGACATGCATGGAAATGTCCATGGCATGCACCATGCCTGTGACTGTGTGTGTTTTGCCTGGACTGACCCATGTGTTGTGGAGGGACATGATGGAAGTGTACTTTGACAGTGGTGCTCATCTGCTATTGCTTCCTGTCTAGGGGACCAATGTACAGTACCCTGATGCTTGTGTTCTTTGTCTCCCTCTACGCAGCGGCTAGTGAAGAAGAGGGCGGAGACGGCGCTGTGGAGCAAGGCGGCGGGGATGCCCCCACAGCTGCAGCGGAAGGGGTGGGTGAGCCCCCACAGGGGCCTGCTACGGTGGGAGACGGTGAGGAGCCATCCAGGTTGGTGGTTTGCACAGAGGAGGAGGAGGCCGCCACTGGGGCGCACATGGGGCCTGGTGGGGGCATCCCTGCTGGTGCAAGTGGTGCAGTCCAGGGCCAGGGGCAGGAGGCAGCACAGGTCACCGTGGAGGGGCCTGTGCATGTCGCTGTCCCTGACCCTGTGAGTGCACCACCATGCACCAGCAGGGATGCCCCGTCCCAGGCCCGTCCGCAGGTAGAGGGGATGTCCATGTCACCCGACTCCCCTCCACCTGCGGACGAGGGGACCCCTGGCCGTGTGGAGAAGGTCGATTGGGGTCGCGATGCGCACGGCTGTGATTCGTGATGCCGTGCGTGCTTCCCGGGAGGAGCACGCACGTCATCACGAAGTGCACCGTGCCGACGTGGCCCAATTGGGATCGGCCATGTTCGGGGGTTTCCTGCATGTGTTGGCCAATCTGGCGGCCCTCTCCTCCTCTGTGCAGGCTATTCATCAGTCGTTCTCCTTGCCGTCTTCCAGCCCAGATGCCACCAGGGCCCCCTGTGGACCTACCCTGACCAATGCAGCCAGCTCGGTGGGGATCCCATCCCTGCCACAGTCGGGAGTCGGAGGTCCAGCAGGGGTGGACAACACAGCAACTGGACCCCAGCAGATGGAAGATGTGACAGCATCATCGGGCAGGGCACGTGCACGACGGCGTCGGTGGTTTCCATCAGCCTGGATGCCGTCGTGCTGGCAGAGGCAGTGGCGTCGGAGGCAGCAGCGGGCTCGACGTGGGAGGCATCATGGCTCGGGGCCATCAAGATCAGAGGGGCAGGCATCGGCCGGAGGGCAGGGCAACCCTGGGATGGTGGTGTCTTCCGTGTGGGAGCAGTTGGTCCAGCGGATAGGTGCGGAGCGGCAGCGGGCGGAAGAGGAGCGGCTCACCATGGTCAGGGCGGAGTTCTCCATGCGTCGGGCGTTGAGGCGGGCTGAGTGCCTCGAGGAAGCTCGCAGGGAGTTTGAGATGGACATGGGGTTATCCCTGCGAGACCTCGGGGCCAGGACAGAGTCCCGCCTCCAGGACATCGACATGGAGTTCGATGATGCCCTGGCCAGCAACATCACCGAGTGAGCCGCAGGACTTGCCCGCTGCCTTTGTATATAGTTATTTAGTTAGTGTTAGGTTTCCTTTATTAATTTTTATTTTTTTGGACCGCTCGGACAATGGCCACTTTTTTGTATATATTTTTTTCATTAGGTAGTAGTAGGTTTCATTTATGGTGTTGGGCTCATGGACCCTGGAATTTTCGTGTATATAGTTTGCTTTTTGAATGAACATTTCTTTTATTAATTATTGTGTTCACCATGAGGAAATGGTTTTTCATTATTTTCCTTCCACATGATATTGCTTTGGACTACATTTGTTTTTGGATTCCTATTTTTTATATTTTTTTACATTTGTTCTCGGACATGGACCTTTTATTTTGTTATCCCCATTGTTGTGTGTTTGATTTGTTTACTTATTTTTCATCTTTAATACATGTTTGTTTTTACTTTCACTTGTGGTATTTTCTCATTGGTTTCATACATGTCATGATATGGGTTTTGACGTTCACTTGCACCCATTGTGTATGTGTGTGTGACGGACATGTGTTCATTTACATACTTGCCATTGGGGTTGTATCATGTAATTGCATTCACTATGTGGGTGGATGCAATCCTTGCCTGGGTGTTTGTGCTGGGTATGCTGCCCATTACTGCCATGATTGAGTATCGTCAGGACCTGGGGGCAGGGGGACATGTGTGGGTGCCTGGTGGAGGGTGCCCCTGCACTGCTGGGGGGTGGGGGTTGTGGGTGACATGGGTGGGGGCCTGGTGGAGGGTGCCCCTGCACTGCTGGGGGGGTGGGGGTGGTGGGTGACATGGGTGGGGGCCTGTTGGAGGCTGCCCCTGGATGGTGGGGGGTGGGGGTGGTGGGAGACATGAGTGGGGGCCTGGTGGAGGGTGCCCCTGGTGGCGGGGGGGTGGGGGTGATAGGGGACATGAGTGGGGGCCTGGTGGAGGCTGCCCCTGGTGACTGGGGGGGTGGGGGTGATAGGGGACATGAGTGGGGGCCTGGTGGAGGCTGCACCTGCACTGCTGGGGGGTGGGGGTGGTGGGAGACATGAGTGGGGGCCTGGTGGAGGGTGCCCCTGGTGGCGGGGGGGTGGGGGTGATAGGGGACATGAGTGGGGGCCTGGTGGAGGGTGCCCCTGCACTGCTGGGGGGTGGGGGTGATAGGGGACATGAGTGGGGGCCTGGTGGAGGGTGCCCCTGGTGGCGGGGGAGGGGTGGGGGTGATAGGGGACATGAGTGGGGGCCTGGTGGAGGCTGCCCCTGGATGGTGGGGGATGGGGGTGGTGGGAGACATGAGTGGGGGCCTGGTGGAGGGTGCCCCTGGATGGTGGGGGGTGGGGGTGGTGGGAGAAATGAGTGGGGGCCTGGTGGAGGGTGCCCCTGGTGGCGGGGGGGTGGGGGTGATAGGGGACATGAGTGGGGGCCTGGTGGAGGCTGCCCCTGGTGGCGGGGGTGGTGGGAGACATGAGTGGGGGCCTGGTGGAGGCTGCCCCTGGATGGTGGGGGGTGGGAGTGGTGGGAGACATGAGTGG
Source organism: Ambystoma mexicanum (assembly GCF_040938575.1). Classification (NCBI taxonomy): domain Eukaryota; kingdom Metazoa; phylum Chordata; class Amphibia; order Caudata; family Ambystomatidae; genus Ambystoma; species Ambystoma mexicanum. The sequence continues at coordinate 256,770,227 of NC_090934.1, read as the reverse complement.
GGGCCTGGTGGAGGGTGCCCCTGGATGGTGGGGGGTGGGGGTGGTGGGAGACATGAGTGGGGGCCTGGTGGAGGGTGCCCCTAGATGGTGGGGGGTGGGGGTGGTGGGAGACATGAGTGGGGGTCTGGTGGAGGGTGCCCCTAGATGGTGGGGGGTGGGGGTGGTGGGAGACATGAGTGGGGGCCTGGTGGAGGGTGCCCCTAGATGGTGGGGGGTGGGAGACATGAGTGGGGGCCTGGTGGAGGGTGCCCCTGGATGGTGGGGGTGGTGGGAGACATGAGTGGGGGCCTGGTGGAGGGTGCCCCTGGATGGTGGGGGGTGGGGGTGGTGGGAGACATGAGTGTGGGCCTGGTGGAGGGTGCCCCTGGTGGCGGAGGGGTGGGGGTGATAGCGGACATGAGTGGGGGCCTGGTGGAGGCTGCCCCTGGTGACTGGGGGGTGGGGGTGGTGGGAGACATGAGTGGAGGCCTGGTGGAGGCTGCCCCTGGATGGTGGATGGTGGGGGTGATAGGGGACATGAGTGGGGGCCTGGTGGAGGCTGCCCCTGCACTGCTGGGGGGTGGGGGTGATAGGAGACATGAGTGGGGGCCTGGTGGAGGGTGCCCCTGGATGGTGGGGGGTGGGGGTGCTGGGAGACATGAGTGGGGGCCTGGTGGAGGGTGCCCCTGGTGGCGGGGGGTGGGGGTGATAGGGGACATGAGTGGGGGCCTGGTGGAGGGTGCCCCTGGTGGCGGGGGGGTGGGGGTGATAGGGGACATGAGTGGGGGCCTGGTGGAGGCTGCCCCTGGTGGCGGGGGGGTGGGGGTGGTGGGAGACTTGAGTGGGGGCCTGGTGGAGGCTGCCCCTGGATGGTGGGGGGTGGGGGTGGTGGGAGACATGAGTGGGGGCCTGGTGGAGGGTGCCCCTGGATGGTGGGGGGTGGGGGTGGTGGGAGACATGAGTGGGGGCCTGGTGGAGGGTGCCCCTAGATGGTGGGGGGTGGGGGTGGTGGGAGACATGAGTGGGGGCCTGGTGGAGGGTGCCCCTAGATGGTGGGGGTGGTGGGAGACATGAGTGGGGGCCTGGTGGAGGGTGCCCCTGGTGGCGGGGGGTGGGGGTGATAGGGGACATGAGTGGGGGCCTGGTGGAGGCTGCCCCTGCACTGCTGGGGGGTGGGGGTGGTGGGAGACATGAGTGGGGGCCTGGTGGAGGGTGCCCCTGCACTGCTGGGGGGTGGGGGTGGTGGGAGACATGAGCAGGTGTGCAGGGTAGTCCCCTGTTTTGTGGGCTGCCTGCAGGGGCTGTGGAGGGTGTACAGGGAACACCTGTGAGGACCCAACCAGCCTAATCGCGTGTGTTACTTCCCACGCACCCCTGTAATACACGTACCAAGCCAAATCGCGTGTGATAATTCCCGCGCACCCCTGAAATACACGCGCCCAGGCTATTTGCGTGTGGAAATTCCCGCGCCCCCATGAAATACACGTACCCTGCTGTAATCGCGTGTGGGACTTCCCGCGCACCCCTGAAATACACGCGCCCAGGCTATTCGCGTGTGGAAATTCCCGCGCACCCCTGAAATACACGTACCCTGCTGTAATCGCGTGTGGAACTTCCCGCGCACCCCTGAAATACACGCGCCCAGGCTATTCGCGTGTGGAACTTCCCGCGCACCCCTGAAATACACGTACCCTGCTGTAATCGCGTGTGGGACTTCCCGCGCACCCCTGAAATACACGCGCCCAGGCTATTCGCGTGTGGAACTTCCCGCGCACCCCTGAAATGGAATCGCGTGTGGACCTTCCCGCGCACCCCTGAAATCCACGTACCCGGCCAAATCGCGTGTAAGACTTCCCGCGCACCCCGGTATACACGCACACATTTTTTGTCAGCGTGTCCGTGTTTGTGGGTACCCCTTTGCACGTCATTTGTCCTGGAGGGCCACAGTATAGGACATTCATCATGGCAGTATATGGGTGCTATTTGTTGGCGCACCTTTTGGCGCACATTTCTTACAGTCGCAGAGACGCTACCGCCTGCTTTCTTGTGGCGGTCGTGTTTGTGCCTGTGCGCTGGTTTGAGCGTGCGCTTTTTTGCCATATTCTATTCCATGAATACGTGTTGTAGGCGAGCGTGTGGGCGTTCCGCGCACTTGTGCCCTGTACTTCCCCCGTGACGCCCACGTTTTTGCAAGTTGTTCCCCATTCCGAGTGTTACGCCCGTGTTCCGCCTACTTTTGTTGGGTGCGCCGCGCTATGTGCGAATTTCGCTGTGGCCTGTGCGATTTTCGCTGTGACCTGGCGCACGCTGTTAGATGGCCTGTGCGCCAACATGCGCGGCGCACTTTTTATCGCACATCCGCTGGTTTTCTCGCGCACGGACTTCCATGAATCGACGTGCACTGGTTTTCCTGCGATTTTCGCACTTGCACTGCGATTTTCGCTATTCCACTGCGATTCGCACGTTTTTGCCCACTTGCGCCGCGCTAATTATTCCATGAATCGGCCTGTAAGTGTATTTGTGAAGTATATTTGTGTGGTGTTTTATATTGCTCCCTGCTGAAGAAGGCTTACTATAACTGACTGGTAAATAAATTAATAATTGTTTACTCAAGAAACCTTGTGTGTAAGAGTTTATTTGAATACTTGTCACTGAATCTCTGTGCAACTCCCCTACAGCTCACATTGAACATTGACCCCTCTTGAGATAATCCGTAAACCACTGCCACCAGCCATTTAAAGTGGTAAGGGTAACAAAGAAAAGTTACATGAGAAAGTAGGATAAGGGCCTACTAGGTAACCCCCCACCCCCCGCCAGCATGCCACATAAAATGGTGTGTGCTGGACCTACAAAGTAAAAATTTCACCTTACTATTCTTGGGAACAGTAGTTTACCCAAGAAAAGGTATTTAAACCTTAAGAGAAATCCAAGAGACTTCTCAGTGACACTGCACTGAGCGCGCTGTGTGTCACTATACAAAAAAGAAGATGCCTATGGAGTTTGTCAGACTCCAAAAACAGTGACAACATAAAATCCTAGACAGGGAAAAAACACAGCGAGTGAGAAAAAAGGTCCCACTCACTCAGGAGTTCAAATTAAAAATTCCCAAGTCCAGCAAAAGAGTTGTCTATAAGGTGGGAGGAAATTAGCACAGACATGAAAATTCTCCCGAACATCCAGAAGGTCCGGGTACCACGTCCTCATGGTGGAATCCGGAGCAATTAGGATCATGGATCCAACTAATTCAACCTCCCAATTACCAGATGAATGACAGGGACTGGAGGAAACACGTACAGGAGTGGAAACTCCCAGTCCACTACAAACACGTCCCCTAGAAGTCTTCTTGGGGGAAATTCCCTGGAGCAGAACAGTACGCACCTCCAGTTGACACTGGTCATGAACAGGTCTACCTGAGGGGTTGCCCAAAAGGTGAAGTACTTACTGAGCTAGTTCCCACTCGTGTGAGACTGCTCTGCCTGCTCAGAGCGTCCGTCGCTGTGTTCTGCTCTCCGGCTAGGTGAACTTCCGATAGGGAGATTCCATCTTGAATTGCCCAGAACCAGAACTGCATTGCCTCTCTGCACAGTGGTAGTGACCCTACACCTCTTGTTGAGGTAGTACATGGCCACAGTGTTGTCAGTCATTACCAGGACAATCTTTCCCTGTACAGAGGGCAGAAAAGCCTTCAGCACTAGTCTTATTGCTCAGCTCCAAAAGGTTGATGTGTAGTTTGGACTCCGATGGAGGCCAACGACTGCCGACTGTCAGATCGTTGGCGTGGGCTCCCCACCACGTGAGCGAGGCATCCAAAACTACTGTCATCTCCGGCCATGGTTTTCAAAAAGGTTCTCCATTCAGAATGTCCTTGCAGGCTCACCACAGGAGCTCATGTGCTATGAACCTGAAGCAGATCCGACATCTTACCAGAGAACTGAGACCACTGGGATCTTAGGGCCCATTAGGAGGGATCTCATTCTCAGGCGAGGCTCTAGCATCAGAAAATGTACGATGCCATGAGGCTGAGGAACCTCAGAAAGTCGAAGGCAGGAAGACGCTGGGAACTCTGGAATTTGGTGACCATCTGCAGAATGTGTTGCACCCGCATCGCAAGTAATGCCTCGCCATTCTTGTAGATGCTGAGTGAGTCTGCCTCCAACTGGGGTTTTGTGGATTAAGGCCTCAGAGAGGTTTTGAGGCGGCTGAAGAAACGGATTAGGGTAAAGTAGTCGTTGCTTGGGCAGACTTGGCACCCCTTCCCCATCCACCACAAGGGAATTTTCTTTGGCCCCTTAGACCGGCCAGTCCTCTAGCTCTACCAAAAGAGGAGTAGTAAAGGAGTAGTAACGAAAGGACCTACCCCTCCAAGCTGGTCCACTGGGGTGTGACTATTGTGGCTGTCTGATGGTGGCACCAAGTGATTTGGCTGCCGCCTTCGAGGTCTGCAGCATCTCCGGGCTCTTATCAGCCTTGCTGCCAAACAGCTGAGTGCTGTCAAAGGGCAGTCTGGACTGCATGTCCGGTGCAAATCTGGACCTCAACCACGCAAACCTGCATATCACTGTGCTCGCCACCATGGCTCTACTGATGCCGTCTGCAGAGTCCAAACCTGACTGGAGAGACTCGCACATCGGTTCCTTTCAGTCTCTCACAATGTTCAGAAAGCCGTCTCTCTTTCCCCTTCAGAATGTGTTCAGCCGCCATGTAGATACAGTCCTACAAGGTGAACGAGAACTTTGGAACACTGCAAGTGGCACTGGCCGATTTCAGCGCCATACTCCCGGCTGAGAACGCCTTTTTCGCCATTACGTCGAAACGCTTATAGTATCTATCTGGCGGTATAGTGGGGTATGCCGCTTGCTTAGACATGGAAGTCGCCACTTGAACCACCAAGCTTTCCGGTGTTGCATGTCTGGAAAAGTACTCCGGATCACTACTTGAAGGTCAGTATTGTTTGGTGAGATTTTTGTTGACAGCCGGACTTTTATTCAGTGCCTCCCAATTTGCCTGAACCCTCTTTTGCAGGGCAATGTGCAAAGGCAATACAGGGTCCTTTTCTGGCCCCTTATCTAGAATATCAGTTAGACAGTCCTGTTCAAATGGAGGAGCTGGACTACCCTATCCCAAGCATTCAATTACCCTAGACATTAACTGTCTATAGGAAGCATCTGTGTGTTCTGCTGGATCTGGCTTGCCAAATTCCAGCTCTGGTGAAGTATCAATGCCACTTGCAGATTGCAAATTTTCATATAGGTCCTTTATTCTGGATTCCTCCGAAATGAAGGCCTCAGGAACATTAGGTGTTCCAAACTAGAGTCCGAAGGGCTGTGTATCCTGGTCATGGCCCATGTTCCTCATATATGGAAGACAAGTACTTAAAGAAATCCTTTCTAGGGAACGGTTTTAATGTTTTTCCATTTCCTTCGATGGAATAAAAGGATTCAAAGCTGATGGCGTCGATTACTTCAATGCTTTTGGTGTCACAGGCTTCGACCTCCCAGGAGCCTTCGACGGATGAGGACTGGTCCAGACGTCGAGTTGAGACCTCGACGGTTCTCGAGGGATCAATGTCTTGTCTCCTGCGTGCGAGGGGGCGCTGGTTTTGGCCTTGGACTTCTTGTCAGCTTTTGACAGCTTGACAGGGACAGGACTGTTTTCTCCATAGAGTGGGGCAGGCCGCCATCTTGAATATTTCAAGCATCTTCTGGCCGAATACCTCCCATTCGGCTGGAGTCGCCGACTTACTTGGGCAGGCTATTTTTCGTTCCGGCGAGGAATCAGAGGATGAGGAAGGGGATCGCCAGCGCTTCGGGAGCGAGAACGTTTTAGACCTCTTCCTCCGTGGCGTCGCCTTTCTACTTATCCAACAAGTGCCTTTGACAGTGTTGAAGGGGATTTCGAAGTGGCGCTACCCGCTGCTAACTTCCACTTACACTCCTTCAACGCCTTACCTGTCCCTTGCGCTCCTTCAACGCCTTGCCTGTCATGGCCCACAGTCCGCTCTCCTATGCTCGTCACCAAGACACCACAGACAGACCGAATGGTGTCACAGTCATGACACTTCTTAAACCCGGTCTTCGGGGTCGATCAAGCCGATTAAGAGGCCATTTCCTTGAATGTCACGTGAGGAAACTGAAAGCGTGCCATAATCTTAGACGTAACGGGCCCTGTGTGTATGTATATATATGGGATACATTACTCACCGTAATCGTATCTGCTTAGATTCACATGCTGTGCATAGGCCGACATTTAGTGGAAGCTGCAGGGTATTAGTTTTTCGAAATTCGAAAAGGGGCGTCGAACCAGGGCATGCCAGTAATACTATCCCTAGTGTGACGTCCCCTGTACCCATGACCCCTCACGCGTGTAGGACCCTCAGATTGTATTTTTTCTGACATGAGGTAGCATGAGGAGTAGCGTGAGTATAGAGTATCCAAGCAGATAAGACTACAAGCATCCATGCACCTTCTCTCACAGGGGAGGAAGGGCGGGCGCATGTGAAACTAAGCAGATACAAGCATAAGAAATACGATTACGGTGAGTAACGTATCCCTTCTGAGGCTTGTGAAATCTGCTTAGATCACATGCTGGGCATAGATTAGCGAGCAGTGTTAGAAGAAGGAGGAGGAGGAGGAGGTGGGATGTGAGAAGGGTCATGAGCGAACAAATGTCTTAGAACCGCTTGTCCCACTTGAGTATCTGTCTTGGAATGAGTGTCAATGCAGTAGTGCTGAGTAAAGGTGTGAATAGAGCTCCATGTAGCTGCTATGCAAATGCGGTCAAGGGGTACATTTGCAATGAAAGCTAGAGTAGCTCCAGTACCTCTGTAAAGTGTGGTCCTTGGCGTAAAAGGCAGTGTTTTAACTGAAAGGGAATAGCACAGTTGGATATATCTGACTATCCACCTAGAGATGGCATTTTTAGAGATGCGATCTCCTTCTCTGCCTGGGGCTATGGAGACGAACAGCTGATCTGTCTTTCTTAGCGGTCTGGTCTTGTCTACATAGTAGAGGACCGTTCTCCTCACATCTAGTATGTGGAGTTTCACCTCAGCAGAGCTCTTGGGTTCTTGGAAGAAGGACGGTAGCTCAATAGACTGGTTAACAAGGAATTTGGAAATGAACTTCGGTGAGAACCTAGGGTGAGTGCATAAAACAAGTTTGTCCTTATGAATAGTAAAGAAAGAATCCTGCACTGACAGAGCTTGAATTTCACTGACCCTTCTTATGGAGGTGATGGCTACTAAGAAGGCAATTGAAGGCGGAGTGAAGTGGGACAAAGTGGTCTGTTGTGTCCACTACTCAAGTCTTTTTGCTGTTTCCATTACAAGGAGGAGCTGCAGCAACAGACTCTACAAAATAGCATTCGCCGCGCGGAGTGAAGTGGGATGAAGTGGTCTGTCGTGGTCCGGCAGGAGCCGGGGACCGTGGAGAACAACTTTTTAAAAGACACACGCGGTAAGCAAACACGCTAAACAAAGTACATTGTCATTTAGCAGTTGAGCAGAACGTCTCACGCCGCATCACGTCTCCCTCATATGGAGGAAGATATGCGCCTACGATGTTCGAAACAAGGGGATGGCAGCGCATATAATGAGGATGCGAGGCCCGCCACAAAGCGTGCCCCACGCCCCCGCATTCTACCCACGCCTAGACCACAGGCGCAGAAAGCGGTGGAAGGTGCCCCCCCCCTCGCAGAAAATTGCAATTCGGCTTCCCTCCCTAACACCTCAACGAACCTACCGGCAGCAGAGGCAGCGAACACAGGGGAGGTGGGGCAGCTGTTTCCAGGGAACTTACCGAACATAGCGCTCACAGTAGCGAGGCACGGCGCAGCTGTATTAGCTAAGCCGCGGTCCCCCGTATGGGAGACAGGACAAAGCAATAGCTGCGACCTTGAGCCTGCTAGGGTGCAAGACGCTCACGAACATGCCGCAGGCATTAACGTAGCTCCATGTGCGAACAATGATACTCCCCTGCAGTTGGACAGGCTAAAAGCCCACATGCGGCAGGTGACGGCTCAAGTTCAGATTCATGAATCCGGCCGAACGACCGTACAACAGACTTTGATGTCCAGTGCTGAGCTCATGGAGGACAAATGTAATGATGAAATAAGACCTGCCTCCTCACCAACACAAGGAACGACGGTGCAAGTTCATGCTTCCAGTGAAGCAGATAAACCCCAAGACATGGCAGAGCGGTCCTCGCGACTGCCAGAACAGCAAACAGGCATTTGTCCAGATGGTACCCTAACAACTACTCAAAACTGTAAGAAGAAAGTAAGAGACAAATGCACAAAAACCAGCAAAAATGATTTATCACAAGCCAAAAAGCAACAAATCAGGAACCAAACTGAACAGACAACAAACAAAGCAAACAGATACAAAAAAAAGACAACTATTTACGAGTGGCAACTCGACCAAAAACCTAAACTATACAAAGCTACGGAAAAACTACACACTGCGAATGCTGACTTTTTCGAAATTCAGCCGCAAACAAAATCTAACCTTTTCATTGAAATCTCCGATGCAGAAATGCTTGCCGCATAGACGGAGCAGATGCCTCCAGCAAAGCAAAGAAAACTCGACCGTATAAAGAAAATCGAGTCAGAAATGGCAGATGAATTCGACTCTGTCTGTAGAAGTCCCTAAACAACCAACTCCAACTAAATCAGATGCATCAAAAGATAAGGCTGAATCATGCAACCCTCAATCTCAATCGCAACTCCTGGGTATAGACCAGGAACAGCCTAACACCGGAGAACATAAAGCTGAGAACCAGATGGCAAAGAGGCTGGAACTGTGCGAAAACCCTATATCGCGAACTACTGAAACACAAACAAGGGTTAGCCCAAAATAAATTCCTCTGATAAGGGAACAAAGCTTAACCAACCAACAGTCAGCTCAAAGCGAAGAAACCAAACACATCTCATCACCCAGTTGACGCCAATATCGAAGAACCCAATGATGAACTTAATGTAGATCTACAACGTCCTGTAACCTCTATTATTAACACTGAGGCATCGATTCACACCGAGAAACAAAATGAGCAAAACGGTGCACACTTGAAGGAGCATGAGGAAGTAGCTGTTGAACTTCCATCTCAAATTGAACACCAGCTCCCAGAGGCACCAACGCTAGATGCTTTCACAGGACAGGATCTGCGCATTTCAAGCCTTGCGTAACAAAAACTACAACGCATAACGATAGTTTGATAACGGCAGCAAAGGCAACATGCACATCGATTATCGGCAAGACATACCATGTCGCCTCGGCAAACAGGAAGAGCGACACATCTGACACAAACACTGATTAAAAGGCACTCTGCCTCTGGACACATGCACAATGAAAATATGGCCCATCAATCACCAACTGTAACACAAGACTCGGCGTCAAAGAAAACAGATTTGCAAGGCATGTCAGTTATAACCATCGCCCTGAACCCTTTTTACAAACTGTACAAAACGATGACCGAGTCTGTCAAAGATCAACAGGTCGTCTTAGCCATGATCTTGACACAGGTCTTGTACCTGGAGGGCTACATAAAAGCAAAAGAAAATGCTGCAAGCATTAAAGATAGGATGAATCAGCAAGTCAGAAACATAACAAATAAAGTGATATCCTCTCATGATGAAGTACCAACGCCAAAAGCCAAAGAGCACACTGCAAATGATGTTGGAACACAAACTAACATAGTTATTGACCTCACAGCAGAAAAGAGTGCAACTGGCACCACGACAGCTCTGACAAAAGCTCAAGAACAAACAGACAAATGTAACCACAAGGTGAGGTCACCTTTGAAGCCAAAAAAATCAGGCAGCCAAAGTGCTGCTAGTTCTAAACAAAGCACCCTTAAACACCGGCATGGAGGAAGATATAAGTGAACCAACATACGCAATCTTTGAACCCACCAACTGCCAAGACAAATTGGGTGCGAGATCTGCCTTAGCAACTTCAAACAACAACTCCACCTCTCAAAAAAACAATAATCCATTCCAAAAAAGTAACTTTAACAGCGATACCTCATGTAGAGGGCAAACAATGAGAAGAACATCTTCGCAAGTAGAAAAAAGCCAAATGGCTCTTATTGGCAATGCAGCGTGTTCAAGAGTGAACGAGGCAAATGAAAGACACAATGTTAGATGGAATTTCGCGGCAAGAAACCTTTCAGAAGGTTCAGACACAGTAGAAGCACTACTGAATCTTAGCGTCTACCCCGACGATGATCCAAACTCAATTGTCACACCAGAACGAATCAGCAAATCCAAGGAAAGTGGACATCACATGAATCAAGAAGTAACCACACATATGGGAGGAAATAATAAAGATCAAAAAGAACGCGATTTTGAAACCCTGGAAGAAAAACGTAACCGCTTGGAATATCATTTCAAAACCACTGAGGAAGACAAACGCCATAGAAAAGCGAATAACACGACGAAGATGCCTGACAAAGAAACCAACCATAAGAAACCAAAGAATAATAATACCACAATTAACTCGGATAGGAAATCCAGGAGGGAGAGAGATGCGTCTGACTGGCAACCAAGCGATAACCCTGCAGAACAAAAGAAATCACAAACATTACGTCAAGACTCGCGTCTCACCATTCATGGTGACCAAAATGAGAAACATGATAGAAAAACAACGAAAAATCATCATGACAGAGATGAATATACACGAACAGATGATAAAGCAATAAACAGATCAAGCCGGAGAAATTACGAGGACCACAGGATCAGAGGTTTAACAACAAAAGACCCGCACCATAAACAGAATAGACAAACGAGCCACAGGTGGCTCATACGAATGACACAAAGAAGGTGTAACACTGACGACGCCATCCTAAACAGGAGATCTGTCATGGCTACTTTCAGCTTAATCGAGACACTGCGAGATATACATTCGGCAGATATAAAAATTGTGGAGCCATGGCATAATCGATCTGGTGCAGCTACTCTACTTCATCCGAATTCCCACACGGTGTATACAAAAATACTTAAGCACAAACATGATATCCATAGTCATGGATTTCACATTGAAGATCAATCGGCCCACCAGGTTCACGAAAGTGCGGACGCCTCAAGACGTAGACAGCAAAGAGATTCCAGAGTCAGACATGATAAATCACTTCTGCCTTTTTGTACAGGGGGACCCTGTATGTAGAGTTATCAGAAAAACTCCAAATAAGTGGCCGATTCAGACGCACAATACCACAAGGCCCATTATGACACATAAGAGAGCAGCAAATACCTGCACACAAACAAATATCTTCCAAACCAAGGGAGAGAAGCCGAGATACAAAAGAGCAAAGATCAGATAACAGTCGAAGGCCACACAAAAAAACGAATTTACAAACAGATGAACTTAAGAGCGCACAAAATAAGAAAGATACATCTTCAAGTAACAAAACAGGGCTCTGAGCTTGGCTGCCAAAGGTACTTACCACACATTGTACGAAATAGCCATCCCTGAAGGGTGGCCCTGCGACAAGCGATACATCCAAAGAAAGGCCAACCAAACTCACCCTTTGCTCATGGAATACCCGCGGCCACTCATCTGACGAAGCCAGGTGGGCCCAACCTAGGGGAATTCGACATATGTCTCCAGGAAACCTGCCTCCAACAAACGCCTACGATGGAAGGATATCAGACCATACTAGCACCAGCTGCCAGAGGAAGCAAAGGGCGTCCAACTTCAGGCTTACCGACAGCCTGCCGTAATGGATCCGGAGTTCAAGTAGAGAGAACGCTTATGGCAAATCAATCGCTGTTAGCAGTACTAGTCTCTTTGCAAGACACGTCTAACTCAAATCCAGGACCAAGACATGTCATCATAGTCAATCTATACCGGAACCCAGCAATAATCACCACAAAAAGATTCATCGATCTGTGTGAAAATTTGCTCGTTACAGTCACGACCGAACATCCAGCCACCGCCGTCCTAATGTGTGGAGACCTAAATGCCATCTGCAAACAGTCAAAGAAAGTAACGGCAGCCTATCAGGCATCTGCACGAGGCAAAGTATGGCTAAAGTTCAGTAAATCGCAAGGGCTCCATAACCTAGATGACGCATTTCCAGCATTGGACACAATACCGACGTGGGAGCGTCCACCTGCAGCCACAACCATTGATTACATCTTCGTTTCACAGCCACTACTCCTTATCACCAAATCTTTCACGGTGCGTCGAACACCAACAAGCGATCACAATCTGCTTGAAACTGCTTGGCATTTAAAAAGCAATAAGAATCCGGAATTTACCACCCAAATTGTGCCCAATGTGCAAGTTACAAGGCTGAGAATAAACGCTGCAGATATTACCAAAGTGACAAGCAAGTACAATGAAAACAGATATTCAGCAGGCACTGATGGCATCGACTATCAACCATTATTGATACCGTACATCCGCCAAAAAAGGGGAAATGGGTTTGTATCTAATCAAAGCACTAAACACGTCTATAACAAAGAACTTGTCAAGACAAGGCGCAAGTACAGAAGAGCGCTAAGAGCAGCTCGTAAGCTCGCTAGCACAGACGTGCCAAATGATATAAAAGAACTAAAGAAAAGGTATAAAGACTGGGTAAGATCTCAAAGGCACAAATTACACCAGGCAGACGCCGAGCACATAACCAAAGCCCTCGTCACCAACAGCAGAGATTTCTGGACACTAATACGTGACGTAGATAAAACGCTAGACAACCATATTCTAAATAACTTAAGTCAAGCAACTTGTGAAAAGCACTTTACCAAAGTATTTCGATCTCCTGTAAGTCCTCCATCGCAAGAGCAATAAGAAAATGGTGTAACGTGGATCAATCTAGAAAAAGAAGAAGATATTCTCGACACCATTAAAAAGCTAAAAAACTCCAGAGCCCCAGGCCGGACGGCATCTCAAATGCAGAACTAAAAAGCCATGCTAAAGAATGGGCAAGCTTAATGAGCGCTATCTTCCGTCGGTGTACTGAAACACAATCTATTCCTCAATCATGGACCAAAGCCATAATCATTCCGATCTACAAAAAAGGAAATCTAACAAATCCTGAGAACTTTCGACCGATCGCCTTACTTGATGTAATGGGCAAGGTATACACTTCATTACTCATGACTAAATTTCAAAAATGGACAACCGGAGCCAAATGCAATGATCCCTTTCAGGCCGGGTTCAAGAAAAATGCAGGCACGACCAGCAACATCTTAGCATGCAGTACGCTAAAAGCTAAGACTCTACAAAACAAACGTCATCTGTTTGTTGTATATATTGATTTTACCCAAGCCTTTGATCGGGTGGAGAGACAGGTATTATGGGACAAACTAAAAGCCTGGCAGTGTCCCAAAGACATACTCGCCCCTATTCAAGCATTACACAACCACTCCGCACTGAGAGTACGTCTGAATCGTGAAGGCGTGCTATCAGATGAAATTTACAGTGAACGAGGTGTGAAACAAGGGTGCCCGCTGGCATCAGCACTTTTTCTCACATATATCGGCGACATCAACTGTATAGAAGACTATCAGGGCCTTTCCACCGAAATTGGGCCCACGGCCGATCGGTAATCTCCTGTATGCAGATGCCCTGACTGTTTTTGATCAGACAGAAATAGGGCTCCAGCGGAAACTCAGTTCTCTTCAAGCGTATGCCATAAAAAATCACCTTGAAATCAATACGAGCAAAACGAAAGTTATGATTCTCCAAAATTGTGAGAAAAAACAAAAAAACAACTTTAAATGGCACCTGGGAGAAACCAGCATTGGGACCGTTGCCCAATTGAAATATCTAGGAGTGATTATGGACAGCTCAGGAAAAGAAACCGCCATGCAGGCAGAACTTTACTCAAAGATCAGAAAACTAGCCGCCCAAGCCAAAGTCATCGACGGCAAATTCGGAAAATTTTCCTTGGTTCCAACGATCAATTTCTATAAAATGAAGGTGGTGCCATCAGTCACATATGGCATAGAAGCAATGCCCACGATACCAACACAACTATGGCCCAAGTTAGAGGCACTGTTTTGGCGCACAGTGCTGCAACTACCAAACTCAACACCTGGGCCAGCCATCAGACGAGAACTAAGTCTGTCATCACTAGAATGCACAGTGCTCTGCAATTCTATTATGTTGTACAGAAAATGTCGAATGGCCCACTGCAACGAGGTGTTCAAGTTGATAAAATGCGAAATGGATAGCAGAAACTGTAACATGCTAAATGCCTGGCAAGACCAGAATCAAGTGATTCTAAACAACATTGCGTCAAATGAGGAAGAACTCATAATTAACCCAGGCAAAATTTTAAGGAAAATAAAAGACAATGATTGGGCTTCCACGATGGACACTGCCGCAAAACTAAAACTGACTCAACATCTACCTAGCAACACATTAAAAAGAAATGAGTTGCAAGCCTATGTAAATCAATGTCCAAGAAGACAGGCAAGAAACCTAATTTTACGAGCAAGGCTGAATTTATTTAAAAGAAATGAGATCCTACACATTCGAGGACAGACTCCAACCAATGGCTGCCGCTTTTGTAAACAGGACCCTTATCCATCAAAAGAAACTTTAAGGCACCTGATCATGACTTGTCCAGCCACAGCTACCATTAGGCAACATTATCTACCACGAATCGTAGGCTTTGACACCTTGGCCGAAGAAGACACATGGTGGTGTCGATTGATAGGAGGAGAGCAAACTACATGGCAAATTGCATTGGCCAAAATGATCGAACACATTGAGACTAATCTATTACATGACAAAGACGGCCATCAAGCAGATAAATAAGCTCTAACCCAATGCATTCAGATGAACTGAAATACAACATTGAAGCCTGTTACGGCCTCAACAAAGCTGTGCAAAAGCATCAAAGTCCTGTGCTGCGATGATTGACGAAACACTGAAAGAAAATGTATTGTAAAATCTTATTTTGATTAAACAATAAAAAAAAAAGAAAAAAAAAAAAAAGAAAGAAGGCAATTTTATAAGTAAGGTGTTTGAGACTAGATTTGTGCATGGGCTCAAAGGGAGGTCCCATGAGCTTAGCAAGTACCACATTAAGGTCCCAACCTGGTGGTGGGTTAGAAAGTTAGAAATTGGAGGGTGGAGTCTTTATACCCCTTCCATAAATGCTTTGACAACTGGCACCTTCCACCATGACACCTTGTTATGGGAAGTGGTGTAGGCTGATAAAGCTGCCAGGTGCACTTTAAGTGAGTTAAACACTAACCCTGCATCCAGTAGGTGGAGCATATAGGTGACCACACTAGAAGGAGTACAATCAACAGGGTTGATTTGCTTATTCTGGCACCAAATTACGAATAGTTTCCATTTATCATAGTAACAGTGCCTCGAGTTTGTTTTTCTTGATTCCTTCAAGATATCCATACATCTTTGAGGTAAATTGAGATGTCCGAACTCTATGGCTTCAGGAGCCATGCTGCCAAGTTCGAGTTGGGCTGAGGATGCACTGTTAGACCCTCGTGCTGGGAGAGTAGGTTGTACCGGCACAGGAGTTTGATGGGGTCGCACACCGCGAGCTTGCATAGGTGTGGATACCATGGTTGTCTCGCCCACATGGGAGCAACCAGGATGAGCGTCATCGGTTCCCTGTGAATCTTGTTCACCACCTTCCTCATCAGAGGGGTTGGTGGAAAAACATAGGCAAATATCCCTGACCAATTCATTCATAGGGCGTTCCCCTTGGAGCCTGGCTGGGGGAATCTGGATGCGAAGTCTGGGCATTGCCCGTTTTCGCTTGTGGCGAATAGGTCTATAGTGGAGAAACCCCACTGAGATAAGAGGTCTCTTACGACCTCTTTGTGTAGTCGTGTTCCTCTCGGAGGGAATCTCTGCTCAGAGCATCTGCTAGCGAGTTGAGTTCCCCTGGAACATGTTGGGATGACAGATAAATCTTCCGTTTGAGTGCCCATTTCCAAATTTTCTGGGTAAGCTTGGACAGATGGGAGAACGAGTGCCCCCTTGTTTGTGTAAGTAAAATATTGCAGTCGTGCTGTCTGTTAGGATCTGCACTGACTGGTTAGAAAGGAGGGGTTTGAATGCCCGAAGCGCTCTGAAGACTGCCAGAAGTTCTAGCAGATTGATGTGGTTCTGAGCCAGTGTGTGAGACCAGAGACCCTGAGCTGTGTGGTGAAGGTGGTGAGCTCCCCACCCTGCCCGGAAAGGGAGGCGTCTGTTGTGACGACGGCCTGTACCTCTGGATCGTAGAAGGGTTTCCCCTTCGTCAGATTTTCTCTTGTCCACCAGTGAAGACTCTGTACTAGTGTTGGCGAAACGACCACTAGATCGTCAGACTGACCACTTGCTTGAGACCACTGTTTCGCCAACGATTCCTGCATGGGTCGCATGTGCAGGCGCGTGTGGGGAACCAGGTAAATGCAAGATGCCATCATGTCTAGCAAACGCATATCTTTGCGCACCCTTATTTGGCGACTGGCCTGATATTGAAGAATTGAGGAATTTGCAGCAACAAATTTCGAATTCTCTCCTCTGACGGCAAGGCCAGCCCCTCTTTGGTATTTAAGACAGCTCCTAAGAACTGTTTTGAGGTGTTTGGCACCAGGCTTGATTTTTTCTCGTTGATTGAGAAGCCCAATTGGAAGAGGAGGTTGATTGTTCTTTGGATGTTTAGCCTGCAAATTAGGGGGGACTCCCCTGTAATGAGCCAGTCGTCCAGATAAGGGTACACTGGGATTGCCTCCCTGCGTAAGTGCGCCGCCGCTACCGCCAGTACCTTGGTGAATACCCTTGGAGCCGAGGCTATTCCGAAGGGCAGCACCTTGAATTGGTAGTGCTGGTTGTCCATCTTGAAACGCAAGAATCTTCTGTGCGCTGGGAACAATGAGATATGAAAATGGGCATCTTTCATATCAAATGTTGCTATGTAATCCCCCTTTTTTAGTAGAGGGATTACTTCTTGTAGAGTAGTCATGCAGAATTTTTCTGGCTTGACATACTTGTTTGCAGGTCGCAAATCTAATACTGGGCGCATTGTCAGATGTTTTTTTGGCACAAGGAAGTAGGTTGAATAAATACCACTGTTTACCTGGTTGATTGCGATGACTTCTATGGCGTCCTTTGCTAGCAAAACGGCGATCTCCTCGAGGAGGATCTTCTGATGTTCCAGCAAGTGTATCTTCTGTCATGGAGGATGGTCATGGGGGCGCCCTAGCAACTCTATGCAGTATCCTCCGGACACTGGACAGCACCTATCTGTCCGAAGTGATCCCCTCCCATGCGTGGGTGAAGGTGGAAATGCACCCCCCTACTGGGGATGCATGGGAGGGGACCTGAAGCGGAACGTCACTGCTTGTTGGGTGGCGTACAACCTCTGGTGGGGCTGCCTCTACCCCTAGTGCGTCCCCTGCGCTGCCCTCTGGGGAAGCCTTGTGAGGATTGGGATTGATTGTTACCCCATGAGGTTCCCTGATTCTGGTGATAGTTTGAACCCCTTTGGGAACCCTGGCCCCGAAAGCGGCGAAAATTGTTGTTACCCCTCTCTGTCCAGAGGGTTTATTGGTGAGTTGGCCAAGAGATTTTAGGGTCTCATACTCATCCTTAGCCGTCTTTAAAGTTTCCTCCACTGCCTTGCCGTATAGTACTTTCGGCTCCACAGGCATATCTATAAGGGTAGCTTGGGTAATCACAGTGCCTTCAGTGATTAACCTTCCAGCATTATCTGCTGCATCAAAGTTCGTTTTTAGCATGCAGCCCGATACAGATCTTCCATCTGCTGCCAGTTGAGCCAACTGCCTCTTTAAGGGTTCGGGTACGGAGGATACCAAAGCGGATACGTCTTCCCACTGATGGCAATTGTAGCTTGCCAAAAGGGTGGCACTGTTGGCAATCCGTGCTTGATAGGCAGACGTGGAGGCAACCTTTCTACCCAGAGCGTACAGTCTTTTACTCTCTTTATCAGGTGGTGATTCTTTAGAAGCAAGCGGTGTACCCTGCCTTCTTTCTGGTGGTTGTAACTACCAGGGAATACGGTTTTAATTGGCCCCTAATGTACAGGGGATCTGAGGGTGCGGGCCGGAACAATTTCTCGACTCGCGGGTTAACCGCTCGAGTGAGATTAGTGGTTACCAGCGAGGGATCAATCCTACGCTGAATGGATTTTAACAGAGGGATAGCCTGAGTAATGGCTCTCGTGTCTCCTAGGATTTCTTCAGAGAAATGCCTGTCTTCTTGGACACCTTATGTGTCGATATGAAAATGGGCAGCTGCCTTTGCCAGTACCTCATTGAGGAGAGGTTGATTATCAACAGGTGAGTCATGTACCGGGGGGGTCCTCAGGAATCGGGGAGTCAAGATTGTAGGCTTCAGCCTCATCCTCCCCCTCCTCCTGGTCCTCGTCATCCCCATAATAAGAGACCCCTGTCTGGTCATCCACCAATTGTGGTTCCGTTTCATCACAATATGAATCAGGTTGGTAAGGTTCAACCCTAAAGGAGTCTGTGACCAAGACCTGAGTCGGGGCATCAGAGCGAAGTTTCTTAGCAGGGGGTTGAGAGGAACTAGGTATTGCCTTAGACCCCTAAGGGGCAGAGGTAGCAGGGGTGTTGGAGTAACTATGAAAATAATTACGGTCCTTTTCATAGAAGTCTGCCACGAATGACATCCTTCTCATTACCCTATCAATGTCAGCTGAGTTCCATTCTTTAGAGCTAGGAATCACAACAACATGTTCTGGTTCCTCATCAGTGCCCATATCGTGAGCAGTGGGAGGAATGAGTTTAACCTTAGTGGTAGGATCTGATACCTTGGACTTCCCTACTGATTTAGGGTCTTTCTGCTTCTCCTTATGAACATGGTGTTCTGAAGATGATTTTTTATGTTGTTTATCACCCTTCCCATGACTAGAGGAGTGTTTTCCAGTTTTTTGAGGGGCCTCTGAGGGATTTGACGCCTCGTGTCGAGATTCGGGGGTGGTAGTCGAGGAAGAACGTCAAATCTCGGGTGTAGACAATACGTGTCTTGGCTGTGTAGGATAGAGGGCAGAATTGTCAGACGATCGGGCCTCGGGGACTATTGATAGTGCGACACCTTTGTCAACCGAAGACGGTTGGCCTTTGTCATGAGGCGAACGGGAACGCCCAGGGGACACAGATTCGTTGGACCGCTCTCTTGGTGTCTTCCGTTGCCGATCGCTCGACACGCGTGTCGAGTCACAGCCGGGGCTAATGTGCTTAGTGGAGGTAGTATGTGTAGCGCTTTTGCCGCCGGGTGTTGTCCCCACAACTTGGCCGCCGGCCAGTCCTTCGGGGTCAGGGGCCTGCACGTGGGTGTCCGAAGTCTCCCCTCTACCCTCGCCGTCCGATTCAGCGGTGTTGCTGCCATCGCTGAATGTCCCCTCCACTTCCATGGCCGTAGCTGCCTGGCGTAGTGGGCCCAGCGTTTAGTTGAGCGGTCTATAAGGGTTTTCGGCTTGAAGAGCTTGCACGCTCGACAGGTAGCCTCGGGATGGTCTTGTGGGAGACACAGATTACACGTATTGTGCTCGTCTACCCAGGGAAACTTCCCGTTACACTTTGGGCAGAATTTGAATGGAGTACTCTCCATATGTTACAGAACTGCAGCCGTCGGGTATATGTAGGAAAAAGGTGGGAAGAAGCCAGTATGACCACCCCCCACTCTCCCTACTGTACAGGGCCGAGGCCTTCCAAGGCCCAAAGTCCGTCGTGGTCGTCCTCGATGGCTGTCTTCCTCGATCTTTGGCGTACGGTGTGAAGTGAAAGGGGAAGTATTTAACGGTAATTGTAACTATAAACGGCTAAGAGCCAAGGGAACTCCGCAACATGGGTCCGACTAGTATCGGTGAAAAAAACAATCTGAGGGTCCTACACGCGTGAGGATTCATGGGTACAGGGGACGTCATACTAGGGATAGTATTACTGGCACGCCCTGTTCGACGCCCCTTTTCGAGTTTCAAAATCAAACTAATACTCTGCAGCTTCCAATAGATGTCGGCCTATGCACAGCATGTGAATGCCTAAAAGGACAGAGTCAACCGCATCGACGCACAGCAACTTCTGCCGAAAAAAGTTCAGAAGGAGACGACACTGTAAGAGAACATATCTAAAGATGAGTAATACGTGGGAGGAAACTATACATTTGAATAGGGGTACAGTACAGATCTCTGCAGTGCCCACTTCCCACACACAAGTAAGAGATACAGCAGAGGCAGCTCACTGAAAGTTTCTTGATGCAGGACTACTTGATGAAAAGATTTCCCCAGACCACATGGTCTACGTAAGATAGTGCTTTATGCAAACTTAGCATGAAAATACTAAATTGTAACTCACAGCGAGTCCACTGTCATTTTTGCTTCCCTCAACACTGTTAGGCAAGATTGTATGCAGTACCCTTTGGGTGCACTATAACAACCCTGCCCTCCTGGCAATAGGAACCCAACTTTGGATTAAGTCTGTACTACACAGGTTAGTAGCATGCTAAGCAGCCACACTTATCTCAAGAGGGGTCAATGTGAGCTGTAGGGGAGTTACAGAGATTCACAATGACTAGTATTCAAATAAACACACACAAGGTGTCTTGATTAAACAATTATTAATTTAACAGTCAGTTAGACTAAGCCTTCTTCAGAAGAGGGAAATATAAAGCAACACACAAATATACTTCAAAATACACACCCTAAAGTTTTCTAAAATCAGCAAATACGGGGGGGCGTGGACTGGAGCGCCAGTGATGCGGTCGCTCCCTTAATGGCCTCCGTTCGGGACCTGCAGCAATCGACTGCAAGCTAACCATTTTGCGGGCATCTGGTGATAATTCCTGCATTTATGGCATCTTTGAAGGCTTATCTCCCCCTCGCCCGACTCCAGCGGGACGGTGAGGCACTCTGATCTGCACGACCCAGGGTGCGGCCAAGGGGGGAGGTGAGACTCCGGAGCCCGGGGTGACGGCGCGCTCAAAGGAGGATCCGCGCGACGCCTGGAGCAGAGGTCGTGTGCTGCCCCTGGGTTCTGGCGAGAGTGGATGGAGCTGCACTGAGCCCGCGTCTGCAGCAGAACTACATACGAGTTGAGAGCCCCTGGGTCCATGGCACGCTGGATCCCCTGGAAGAGGCATAGTGTCCAACAGTAGTTCGCCTCTGGTGGGGCCCTGAACTTCCCATCTTACACTGATAACAGCTGCCTGGACCACCCCTCTCGGTGAGATCCCAATGGAGGAAGGTGACCTGTACAACCCGTCATCCATCATGAAGGGCGCTGGGGGTGTTCCAGCCCCCTAATCTCCCGAACTCGTTATTTGGTTCTCGGACCAAGCCCAACAACTTCCTGGGGCGCCCCGGCCCACTCTTCTCCCCTCCAGGCTGCCTGCGCACAGAAGCTTAACCTCACCTATAAGCTCTTGGCTTTCCTTTCCCGCTGAGGTCAGACAAACATCACAGAGGATTCCGCCCGGAGAGACACCTGCTGATTGACGCTGAGGCGCTTCTCACTACTAGTCACCAGACCCATAGCTGGTGGGGAGCTCACAGATTGCCCTGTGGAAGGCCCCCCTTCCTGACGCCCAATATAAAGCTTCGAGGTAGCCACACGATGTCGAAGGCTGTCAAAGGAACCAAGCACTCTGATATCTCCACTATGCTGTTGGCGGCAGACAAATCTAAGAAACCGGACCTTCCGACACTCACCCCACAGAAGTCCCCAGAGGAGCAAGGAAGGTTGGCAACGAAGGAGGATATAAGGGCCTTTATGCTAGATATCAAAAGAAGAATTTAGATCCTGCATGGCCGAGTTCACCGCGAAACTCCAGATATACCAGGACCTCTCCCTGACGACTCTACAAAAGAGAAGAGCCCTCAAGCCCCTGGCTCTATTCCTGCAGAACCAGAAGATCCGGTACTGGTGGCTTTTCCCTACTGCGCTCCAATTCACCTATCAAGGTACTCAGCGCTCAATAAGTCACCTGGAAGACGCTCAAACTATTCTCCGCCCAGCCTCTCCGATGACTTCGCCCGCTTGCAGCCCAGCCTCCATGCCTGATGACCCAAAACAGCCTCCCCGGAAGCAGGCTCAACCGGCCTGGTCAAAGGCGCAGAGACGGCGAAAATGAGAAAGATGCAGGAGGACTTTATCTTAAAGATCACCCACCCGCTGAATGAAGAAAGTTGATAACATTGCTGCGGGACCCGAGCGGTCCATACCCCCGCTCCGAGGTGTATGCCACCAATCTACCCTTGGAGACGGACTCAGTTAAGTTTGATAGTCCCAGCCCGGTTGGCTGAGAGGACGAAGATGGCCGGGTTGGCCATGGGAACCGCCGCGAAAGAAAAGTCGGCCTCCCTCGAAAGGATAAGTTCACCCTCCCGTTGGAGGGCGCATAAAATTCGACCACTGGAGAACGGCACATGCCTGATACCTGCTGCCTCCCCCTCCTCAGACGTCGCCCCAGGAGCTGATGGAAGATCGTGAGACCTCACAACAGTACCAAAAAGTAAGGTTCCTGACGATCAACGTCAGAGGCTTAAGAGGAAATCCATGCTGCGACGTTTGCAGAACGAAGAGACCTCGGTAATATTCCTTCGGGAGACCCACCTGATCTCAGCAGATTTTACTAGGCTCCGTGACAGGCAATTCCCGTTACAGTTTCTGGCATCGAATGGCACCAAGAAAGGTGGGGCGGCGATACTCTTCGCCAAGGACCTTAGGCCACAAATCCTAGACAATAATGGGAGGAGACTTTAATGGGGTACCGGACCCAGTCAAAGATAAATCTCACCCCCCGACTCGCAAAGACTATGGCATTGCTCTGGCCCTACTCAAATTATTCCGATCCTTGGACGTGGTGGACACTTGGAGTCCTACACCGGAGGTCCGGGACTACTCATTCTAATCCTACGTACACAGAACCTACTCCCGCATCGATCTTCTGTTAGCTACCCCCCCAAGCTTTGGCCTACACTGATGATGTAACCAATGGCCCTCGAAACCTATCGGATCACGCCCGATCATCCCAACGCTGAGAGCTCACGATCCTGACCCGCTTCCAAAGCGCAAATGGTCGCTGTACGACCCGATTTTGGGAGACATGTCGCTGAGAGACGTGGTAGCGAAAGCCATCAAAGATTTCTTTAAGGAATATAAAAATGAAGACACCTCTCCGGCGACCACATGGGACGCAATGAAGGCGGTCGTGACAGGGGTCTTAATCTCGCAAGGGGCAGCTTATCACAAGAGGAAATGGCAAGTCCGCCAGGTCCTACAAGATGAAGTGGAGAAAGCGGAAGCAATATGTAAGGCAAAGAACTGGTCGCCTAGAACCCACCGGACCCCGCAGGTAGCCCGTAAGAAACTAGAAGCACACTATGCAGAAGACACGGGCCAGATCTTAGTCAGGACTAAACAAAGCTATTATGCTAAGGGAAATAAGGCTAACAAATTCCTGGTAGAAAAGCTAGCGAAGGTCAGGAAGAGGAATGCCATCCTGGACCTCCAGGATCCTCAAGGTAGAGTCCAATTTGCGGAAAAAGACAAGCTGGATATTGCAGTAGCCCATCTGATGGACACAATGACAGCGTCCCCGAGATCCCAGGAAGACCAACAGTTCTACCGTCGGGCTGCGGCCCTCCCCCAGGTCCTCCCCCCGTGACCAGCAGCGAACTAGAGACCCCGATTACAAGCAAGGAGGTCAACAACGTCATAAAGAGGCTGAAGCCGAGGGCCCCGGGTCCGGACGGGTTCTCGACCCGCTTTTACAAAATGTTCCGCCCCCAGCTGGTAGCCCCTCTAACAACGCTTTTCAACTCCTTCGCTGTCTCTGGGACGGTTACTCCATCCATGCAAGAGTCAATTACTGTCCTCGCTCTGAAACCAGGGAAAGACCCAAGGGATGTCACAGCGTATAGACCGATCTCCCTATTAAACCTTGATGCTAACATATATTCAAAAGTCCTGGCTAACCGATTAGCAAAGGTGCTCCCAGATATCATCGACCCAGACCAGACGGGATTTATAATGAACAGATCAGCAGTAGATAATATATGCAGGGTCCTGAATCTGATTGAAATCACACAGCGAGACTCACGAAAGTTGGCAGTCCTGGCTCTGGACGCGGCCAAGGCTTTCGATTAAGTGGATTGGTCGTTCCTCCGGCTCACCCTGGAGTCCTTCAATTTTGGACCCACATTCCAGAAATACGTCCTAGCGAACTATCAAGCCCCGAAAACCTTGCTGCGAGTCAACAGGCTCCTATCTAACACAATTCCCCTATCATGCAGAACAAGGCAGGGATGTCCCCTATCCCCCCTACTCTTCGCCCTTGTCATGGAACCCCTGGCTCAACGAATCCGACTTAACCCCAGAATCAAAGGCCCTCATGTAGGCCCTTCACAACATAAAATAGCGTTATACGCGGATGATGTGATGCTAACCATAACGGATACTGCCCAATCATTGAGGCCTTCCCTGGCAGAAATTCATGCCTTTGGTAGGGTATCGGGATTTGCTTTAAACTTCACGAAATCATCAGCCCTAGGGGTGAGACTGGCCCCGCAAGATAAAATGTCCTTCAGAACCCTCTGCTCGATCCAGCTAACAGAAAAGGCGATACCCTACCTAGGAGTCCTTATTACAACCCGTCCGGAGGATTCCTATCGGACGAACTTCCAGCCGTTGCTCAAGACCCTGGAGGAGGATCTAGATCGCTGGCTGCCACAAGAAATCTCGCTGTTGGGCCGTATAGCGGCGTGTAAGATGAACCTCCTCCCACGGCTCCTTTATGCTTGCTCAGCCCTTCCGATTATGATCCCTCGGCCCCGCTTCAGCGTCTCCAGAGGAAGATATTGCGCTTTATCTGGAAGGGGAAAAAACCAAGGATCCCACTAAGCACGATGTTGAGCAGTCCAAACCTAGGAGGCCCCTAAGGGTCCCGGATCTCCAGAAATATCAGTTAGCGGCACAACTAGCCCGAACTCAAGCCTGGACTATTAGCTCGAACCGACCACGATGGGCAGAGATTGAGCAATCCCGCTCGCCCCTCCCTATCCGTTTCCTTCTGCATCTTCCCCCCGCCTCACGGAGAACGTGGCCAGCCATTCTATCCTCCACCAAACATACCCTGAAAGCATGGGAATGGACACGTAAGCACAAAGGTATCCCGAGAGACCCAAGTCCATCAGCCCCAGTATTCCTTAACCCAGCGTTTTCACCAGGAACCCACCCGCGAACTTTAAAAACTGGATCGCTGGGGGACTAAGCACCACTCAGAGGGATCGACCACTCACCTTCGAACAATGCAAGAGCACCTTTAGCTTAAAGGAAATGGATCGATTCTCTTATGCACAGTTACGTCATTGGTGCTCCCATCTATCCACCCGCTCTGCAGCAACACGAGATTTGGACCCCACAGAGCTGACAATTGCTGCTCCCCCCCGCTCCCCCACACCAAGGTCGAATCTCAACCTTCTACAAGCCGTTACAGACAAACGCTCTTGCCGCCAGAGAAACCTACATGACCCAATGGGAGGCGGACCTAGGACACGCAATAGAAAATCAGATGTGGATAGATATTTGGTCTGGCACTCGATCCTCCTCCTACTGCATCACTAATCGAGAGTGTGCTCATAAATTACTCTTAAGATGGTACTACTCGCCGCTCCGACTACACTGCATCAATCAACCCTTAGACCCCCGATGTTGGCGCCAATGTGACCTTCCGGGGTCATTCCTACATATGTGGTGGTCATGCCCAGTGGTCGCAAAATTCTGGTCCCAATGTATCCTGGCCATAGCGGACATAATGAAGATAACATTACCCCTGGAACCAGAATCAATACTATTGGGAGCTCCGATCCCGGGCATATACCCAAGAGCAGGCAGAGCGGCCGCCCTCCTAACTCATTTACTTTTAGCCGCAAAAATCACGGTGGCTCGAACTTGGAAATCTCCGGAAGGCCCCCTAATGATCCTGTGGTGGTTGAAAATATGGGACATCTTCACAGCGGAGAAAATTACAGCGGCAAGCAGGGGCCTCCTTCACCGCTTCATAAACATTTGGTCGCCGCTGATAGACTACGACCAGAGTTATCCGGCGCTGACATATAAGCCACGCTTGGTGGCAAACGCCCTGGTGGCCGAAAGCACAGACATGACGCAGCGAGCAGACGAGCGAGAACTGGAGGAGGACTGAGGGCTGGGGGTAAGGTGGGGGCTAGCTTTAAGAAAGGGGACTAGTGGGCTAGATAAATTGCAAAAAGTCAATATGCTGTAATGTATGTTACTCTGGTGTGTCGACCAAATAAATAAACACGTTTAAAAAAAAATCAGCAAATACCCTTTTGGGATGGCCCACAGACACTACCTACACCCTCAGGTGACTTCAATAGTTAGGGTGCTGGGGACATTAATAGATCACTGTTGCATTTAGAATATTATTCAGAGGAGTGTCAAAAGAAGAGAGGTTTCAGAATAAGACCAGTATTCACACAATTATTCTTAAGCAGGTAAGGACTTTCAAAATAACCCCCAATGCAAAGTTAGTTAACCCCTTCCTGGAAGGAAGGCAATACCTCAGCAGAGGAGAGAAGAGTCATTCAGGGAGCCAGGTCAGCCAATGTTAAATTAGCAAAAGTCAAGGTGAACTAAAGCACTTCTTGCAGGTAAGTAAAAGTCTTGCACAATGTTTTAGAAGTCTTTGTAGAATAAGAAGAAATCAAAGTAGGGCCACAAGCCGATTAGGCTTGCGAGGTAAAGAAGCTGTTAGCAACTTTACAGATGCAACCAAGACAAGTCTCCAACGAAGACAAGTGCAGTTACACGACAAGAGGTAAGTTCTCTTAGACTGTACAGTACCTTTAGGTTGAAGAAAAGTGCAGCAGATGGCTTCTGTTCCTGTGCAGCTCTGCAGATCCTGGTGTTCCTGGGCCTCAGTCGTGGGGACAAGAGCGAGTACTTCTGGGGAATACTGCACTGCAATGGGACGGTCACCGACCACAACCGGCAATCTTCGGAGTTTCAGCTCCTCGCGTCTACCGCAAATAGCAACACTGCGGTTCCTGGCTGTCAAGATGGGCTTTGCTTGCATCTGGGGTCCAGCACTCTGTTGAGGTGGCTCCGGCTCGATTAGTCCTGCTTCCTGGAAGTCTGGAGGATCTTCCTGGAGCTCTTGGCCAACTTAAAAGCAACGCACACAATCTGGTGTTCCTCTCCCTGGCTATTCGGTTCCAGCAGCAACTGCAGTGGAATTTCAACCAGCTCCGAGAGGATGTCCAGGTGGCTTACTTTGGAGTTGATTGGTCCCGCCAGCTCAAGGGGAGAAGTCGTCCTTGCAGGGCTTCTCTTGTCCAAACGAAATTGGAGTTTCAGCACAGCAGCAGGGCTTCACCGGGCAAACCAACGGTCCAGGAGTTGCAGCAGGCATCCTCTTCAAGTTCTTCTTCGGATTCCTTCGTCCGGTGGTCAACTCTGCCTTCCAAGCAAAAAAGCCTTACCTTTTATGCAGGTTTCTCCCATTCATTCCAGCTTAGCTGTCAATCACCCAGCAGGGTGGCTGTCCTTGCCGGACAGCCAGCCGGCCAATCACCTAAGAGTGCATTCCTGTTTCCTAGGAGACTACTGTAAGGGAGCGAGAGGCCTTCAGCCCCCTCGCATCTTTACTTCCGAGTACAAACTTGGACCAAGTGCCTCCAGTAGTGGGTACGCCCCTCGCCCTTACGCGATACCACCCTTGGATGGTATTCACGTAGATGGGACCACTGAGCAGGACACAGGGCATCCATCTTTGTGCCCCCTTTCCGACTCCATCTTGGTAACCAGGCCTCACTGCGATAGTACAACATGCGTTTCTCCCTTGCTGCTCATCGCTGTGTGCAGGCCCAGAGCACACACTCGCACTCATGACCCCCACCCTTGTTCCCACCGTGACTCGCAGTTCCATTCTCACGCTGAAGCCGGAGATACTTGCAACAACTAATAAATGTATCACATCACTTTTTCTCCGAGATCATTGTCCTGCATGTGAAACAACATAAAACTAAACTTGTAACTCATCCATCTCCGCAAAGCACAGCTTGGGCCCCACACCCTTGCCAGTGGAAACTTACTGCCCTTGCGACCCCATGCCCCTGTAAGATATTCCTTTCATGTACCACATCGCTGACCATGCCCAGATGACCACCCTGCAGACCCCTGACTAACACCAGAACCTTGCTGCAATATATCGTGTTCAATACTAACAAATGCCACATACCTAAGAGTTCTGTAAACACGCACCTAAGACCAGAGTAGTAGATATATATAGTGGTCAAGACCCCAAGCCTATAACTTTTCAGTAAGCCCATAACTTGTTTTTATTATATATCTTAGACCTTAGATAACATAGAAGAATAGATGATTTGTGTAATGATGTATTGAGTGCTCGAACAGAGTCCTTATTGATCTACAAAGAATGAAGTAAATCTATGTGTGAATAATGAATTGTCTTAGCGTAGATAGGGATCATCATGCATCATCGCGCTATGACCTTCCCCCGGCCAAGGACACAGATAGATGACGTTCATCCTCCCGCCAACCAACAAGCCAACCAGGAGTAAGGGATGTTGTCCACGCCAACAGCACCACCTCAAGTGACCAATTTGGTCCAACGTAGTATCATATGTTAAACATTCCAAACTGTATATAAGATGTTTGTATTCTGTAATTGGCAGAGCGCTCTCACAATCTATGATCACGAGTCATACGATTAAACCTTTTATTTTTTGGACACTTGCAGCCGGCTCTGTGCCTCCTTCCCTGCCTCGGGAGTCTCAGAATTTTATTTCTTTTTGCACGTCTGTATTGCGGGGAGGGCACAAACATTTGATGACCCCCTGCAACGTGATATTGAGAGGTGCCTTGAGGCTGCGCTGCACGGCGAGATCTGGAACGCGCCCCAGCAAAACCATCGCCCCCCACGGCAGACCAGTTGTGCGCACCACGAGAGAAGGGTCCAGGGTTCCCGGTTGACGAATACCCGATCAGAAGAACTGCTCGCCAAGGCGGGCCACGGCTTGGTTGGGGTGCGAACCTGACTGGGGTCAGACCGTGAAGAGTGACCCTCGGAGCACCTGTCCGAACACATGAGTGCCGGTTGCGAAGGTCCCTGAAAAGGAAAGGTAAGGGGAAAAGGGGACCTGAAACTGGTGGGAGGAAGATAAAAGGGGAGAATAGAGTCTGTATGACATTATTTGAGAGATTGTAGAATGCACCCTTCAGGGTATTTCCAAGGACAACCGCCTATAGATAATGGACAAGGATGGGGATGTCCCCACACAGGCAGTCCTTATGGGCTGCCGATGGGGAATGGAGGGCAACAAGACCAATGCTATAGCGAACCTCAGATACAGCAAAGACAGCAGCCGCTGCCACCACAGACTACAGCAAGGCAAAATACAGTAGGGAATGCGGCCAATAATTGTTTCTCACACAATGCCAATGGTGCGCCTGCACTATACCGCGGTGTGACCTTGGTTGGTGACAACGTCTTTTCGGTGCCAGGGCCGGAGAGACACACAGAATAGGACAGCCCACAGAGCGCTTGCGTGTCCAGTCCTATCCACCACCCTATGTGCATATGATGAACCACTAGTAGGGGCAGAGATAGGAAATAAGCAGTTTATCTTCATGGTAGACTCAGGGGCAGCAAAATCATGCCTTACCGAAGGGCGGTTTCCGCTCTCGGGTAGGAGTTTAGAGACACAGGGGTTTCTCTGGGGCTATTTTAAAAGTTCCTTACACAAAAGATCTTGACATAACAAATAGGGGGGAAGACAGTGCGCGCACCCTTATTGTACCATGAAGACGCGCCAATCAATTTGCTGGGTCGAGACCTAATGAACAAGTTAAATATGTCCATCTCCTTTACAGAAAGAGGGATAGTGTGTTCAACCCCAGGAGTGTGCCCAGTGCGAGCAATGCTAATGGTCAACACAGTCATCAATGACAGCGTGGTGCGAGGGGTGCCCATTGACATAGACATGTTCATTTACGGCATAAAGGTATTGGCCAGAGCAGTACCCGAGATTGCAAGAAAAGAGTGGAGAACGCCATCAGATTTCTTGTTCCGCCCCATAACAAGTGTGGATGTTGTGCCATGCACGATAATGTCTATAGACATCGAGGGAGTGCAAGGGTCTAGCAAGCGCATTGTGGTCATAGGAATGGACACGCAAAGATGCGAGTGGAGAACTGTCTTGTGCATAGACCCAATGATAATGATGAGAGAAATAACTGATGAAGAATTGTTCACTGATAACGAGGGGGATGGGGAAATAATAATAGAAATAGGTGTACCATGTGACATCATGATTCAGTACAGAGAGGTACATAACCCCCTCATGGCAAGCGTTAACCCACCCCCAACCATTTTTCATGAAGACATGACAAAGGTAGCGCCAGAAATATGGACAACTGGTCCCCATTATGTAGGATTATTACACAAGGTTACACCCATCAAGATTAAATTGAAACCAGGAGCCCTCCCACCAAGAGTCAAGCAGTACCCAATCTCCCGAGAGGCAGAAGAGGGAATAAAAGAGACCATAAATGAATTACTGAAACAAGGAATAATTGTACCATCGACATCCCCGTGTAACACAGCCATCTTCCCGATCAAGAAAGCTAAGGGAGGGTCATGGAGGATGATCCAAGATCTCCACCCACTAAATGACGTAGTACAGAAGGAGTTCCCTTTAGTCCCGAACCCAGCAGCCATATTGTGTAGTATTCCAAAAGAATCCACATGTTTTACCGTAATAGACTTGAAAAATGCCTTCTTCTCAATCCCGCTTGACCCAGAGTGCCAAAACCTCACTGCATTCACACTAGGGAACAACAGATACGAACACTGCCGACTGCCACAGGGTTACTGCGAAAGCCCAAGCATATTTAACAGAGTGCTACGTGAAGACATTGGAAACATAAATGTGGAAAGTACAGTTATACAATATGTAGACGACTTACTCGTCTGCAGTGAAACAGAAGACAAATGCAGACAAGACTCCATAACACTCCTGAACGTGCTAGCAGCGAAAGGGTACAAAGTGGACAAAGCGAAGCTGCAATATTGCTTGACGGAGGTATTGTACCTCGGTCAACTAATATCAAAAGATGGAAAAAGAGTCCTCCTGGACAGAGCAGAGGCTATACGCCATATGGTTATACCCAAGACAGTGAAGGACATGCAAAAGTTCCTCGGCATATGTAACTACTGTTGAGCATGGGTATTAGACTATGCCGCGTACACAAGACCCCTATTGCAGGCATTAAAAGACGCCCAGAAAAACAGAGCCCCCATAAAATGGACACATGAGATGATATCACAATTTTTCAAACTACAAGACCTAATTGCAGATGCACCAGTTCTTGCGAACCCAGATTACGAACGAGAATTTTTCCTGTTTTCACATTGTAATGGAACGCTAATGACAGCAGTGCTAACACAGAAAACATCATTAGGCCATAAACCCCTGGCCTACTACAGTGGGACCCTAGATGCAGTGATGCAGGGGCATTTCGCGTGCGAACAAGCTCTCGCCGCCGCCGCAATTGAAAAAAGCGCCACTATTGTAATGGGGTGCTCAGTGACGCTCTATGCAGAGCACTCCTTGTTTGCCATCCTCGAGCGAACAAAATCAACATTGACCACACAGAGAGCAACTGCATACAAAATAATAATCTCAAGCCCAACGTGCATGTAGTACGATGTACAACAGTGAACCCTGCAACATTCATCACAGAACCATGCACAACAGAAGATATACAGGAACATGATTGTGCCACCTATGAGGGAGAGCAGGATGACATACCAAAAGCAAGTGAAAACGCCCTAAAAGAGGGAGAGATATATTTCATAGATGGGTCAGCATCAATAGATCCAGAGACTGGGGAAAAACATGTAGGGATTGCTGTAGTGCGCATGGAAGAAGACAGTTATGAAACATTTGTTAAGAAACGTCTCCCATCCCATTCTGCACAGGCTGCAGAATTAACAGCATTGATCGAAGCATTATACACAGCCAAAGGGTGTACAGTAACCATTTACTCTGATTCAGCATATGCAACTACAGTGCACTCAGGGTTGTCCAGATGGTGCAGAAGGGGGTTCAGAAGAGCAGATGGGTCCCCAGTACAACACGCAAAACTGTTAAATGAATTGATAGATGCATTAGCACTACCCTCAGTAGTAGCCGTGGTTAAATGCCAAGCCCATACCAATAATACAGATGCAATCTCATTGGGGAACGCGGCAGCAGAAGCGAAGGAGGCCTCGTATCTCAATATGACTCCAACACCAGAATACGTAGTAAAACTAACACCACCAGAACCCTCAGAAGAAGCATACAACAATACACCAATAGCTCAGATAATTGAACTACAGCGGAAAGCACCGCTGGAGGAACAAGAAC
Source organism: Ambystoma mexicanum (assembly GCF_040938575.1). NCBI lineage: Eukaryota > Metazoa > Chordata > Amphibia > Caudata > Ambystomatidae > Ambystoma > Ambystoma mexicanum. Next base: position 256,737,846 of record NC_090934.1, on the reverse strand, counting down.
TGTGGAGCAAACGAGGGTGTAAGCAATCAGCTACTGATCTCATTTGGAGACTACAGGAAAAGTGGTAATGCCCGTAACACTACTCGAGATAGCGTTTCAACAATTACACTTCCCGAGTCACGTGTCAAAACAACACATTGCAGCAGACATTCAGGAACATTGGTTCGTTCCCAATCTACAAGAACAGTTGTCTAAATTTGTTATCGAATGCACAACATGTCAAACATACAATTCAGGCATGACTTTGAGAACACTGCGCGGCACATTGCCAAGACCAACTGGGCCATTTAGAGAACTGCATATTGATTATGCAGACATGGGAGAAAGGTGCAACGGAGCTCGATACCTCATTGTGGTAGTATGTCCCTTTTCACGGTGGGTAGAAGCAGGCCCGTGTCCCCACCCAGATGCAAAATGTGCAGCGAAATTCCTAGTGAGTGAAGTGTTCTCACGATGGGGAATATGTGATGTCATCAGATCAGATAACGGCACCCATTTTGTAAATTACCTTTTCAAAGAAGTAACTGCACTCTTGGGGGTAAAACATAAACTGTGTTCGATTTATCATCCGATGGCCAATGGAGTGGTAAAAAGGATCAACGGCCTACTCAAAAGTAAATTATCCAAGTTGTGCAACACCCTTAAGAAGAATTGGGTGTACTGTCTGCACCTGGCACTGTTCCAGGTCAGAACGCAGCCTTGCAAGGATCATCACTTAAGCCCCCATGAAATTGTAACTGGGAGGCGAATACACACACCCGTATCTCTGATAAGGAGAGCATCGGTATTAGGGGAAGAGTTCCGAGAGTATCTAACCCAACTAACGTGCGCAGTTCGCAGTATAGCTCGACAGCTAGCACCCCCATTCACAGAAAACACTGCCACTGATACAAATATGCCTGCAGCAGACAGTCCAAATGGCCCATTAATGCCTGGCGCACATGTATATGTACGGAGTTTTGTGAGACGATGGAACTCACCGAGATTCCAAGGACCTTATGAGGTTGTGTTTAGCACACCCACCGCAGTAAAAGTTAAAGGATTGAAATATTGGGTGCACCTCTCTGACGTGAGAAGGGCACGCGATAGTGCAATCCTTCAAAGCGAACAAGAAATTGCCACCAATACCGCAGCGTAACTAGCAAACAAACAACAAGCGAAGTGAAGCATTTCGAGAAAGTACATGTGATAATTGTCTGATTTTGCTGAAGATAACACACTCTCTATGACTTTCCTATTTTTCCGGTTTACCACTATCTTTCTCCTTTTCCATGTTCTATTTTCTCTCTAGTTAGGTCTTTCTTGATGATCTTTTATGGTTGGTTATATAAAGTGAAAATGAAATATATGACAAAGAATAAAAAAGAAATATATATATATATATATATATATATATATATATATATATATATATATATATATTTTGTTGCAATAAAAAGAAAAGCTTGTTGAAGTGCCAAGTGGAAAATGAAAATCAAATGTACATAATAGAATGACTTAACAATTCTTATATCGCCCACTTAGGTGAACATGACGGACACGCCAACAATCGTCGAAAATAAAGCATTGTTAGATAGAAATAGGAATGCCAGTAGGGCCGATAGGTTTAGCAATGAGTGCGTTTTAAAATGCGCTGCAGTAATGTCAGTAATGCTACTATTTGCCATCTGGTACTACACCATTGTATCTCTCGTAAATTACATGTATAAAGGGGGGAGCGGGGCCAACATGATACGAGAAGGGTCTCATTTGATATGGACCGGAATGAAAACTATATGGTCCACCGAACATTATAAGGACTTTAATGTACCAACAATTTGCATATACCAGAAGATGATAAATTAAATACCACAATTGCCTCGATCTTGCACCCTGATGTAAACATGAGTACTTACCCTAAATGGAACAAATATGATGACTATTACTGGCCAGTTATTGGAGCTAGCGCTAGTATGTATGCACAGACAACCATAGACCCTACCTCATATTATGCTGCTAATGAATACAAACATGCCATGACTAACACCAATACGACTTGGCCTGGAATGTTTCCCATACGCTATGAGGAGGTAAACAGTACAAACGGGAAAGGGAGGAGAAGAAAAAGGGGGGCGAGGGGAAAAAGGTATGACATTTATCATAGCTTAGGGCTTGATGAGATAGAAGATCCCCGCCACCCTGATCAATCTAACAAATGGTACTCTGATATGAGCGCCACGGCAAAACAAGCAACTAACGAAAGTTGCTATGTATGCTCACTCATCCCACACGCATCAGGCACACCTAAAATGCTAGTACCACAGGAAGTACCCTTGACGGAGGCCCAATGTTTGATTCATCTGGTTCTATGCAGAATAAGGAACACCTTCCAGGCACACACCGTGTCATTAGAAAAACTGGCAACCGAGAAAACGTGCACGAGTCAACAACAAGGAGTAGTATGCCTCCAAGAGCCCTTCCTAGTGATCAGAGGAAGGAGGTATGCGGAAAACGAATGGCACGATGAAACAATCCAATGCAAAGCAGAGGCACTTCGAGGAGTGCCTGAGGACTCTCTTCAATGGATAAAGAACACATGGCCCCCATGTGGTCGCAACACGTCACAAAGCTGACATGGATAGCAGCCTTGGAAAAACCAATAAAAGTGCAAAAAGAAATTCCACATGAACTTTGTTTCCAAGGAGATGGGAAGGTGATGTTGGGGGAAGTAAAGAAATGCAACCGGACAATAATAATACCTGACATGAAAAAAGGTACTGCAGCACTTATGGACACTTATTGGCTTTGCGGTAAACAAGCTTACCTACACCTTCCCCCATTATGGAGAGGAACATGCGCTCTAGTGACTCTCCATACAGCATTAATGGTGATACCAGAAAGCCACATCCAAGGGGTAGGAGGAAAATCGGCTGGCATATCGGCAGCAGGGCAATCGGCTGGACCATCGACAGCGCCCAATCCAATGACCACAGAAGCCCCAGCATATGAACTGATGTCCGAGAGTGAGCTACAACAAAAACTGTCTCGAAATAAAAGAACTTCCAATTATATTTCCTCTGAATCATCAAAACTCCTTGAAGAGATTCCACAACAATATAAGCTCTCATCTGCAGAGACTTTTTTCGCATCACTGCTGGCTCCAGGACTTCAGGCCCGAGCAAACACCAAATGGTTACAAATAGTGCGCTGGGAGCTCATCCAACTGGCCAACGAAACTGACGAGGGGTTCAACGTCATAAAAATAGAGCTCTGCGCACTACGCCTAATGACAATGCAAAACAGATATGTTCTAGACCTCCTCACAGCAATGGACGGTGGTGTTTGCCGAAAAATAGGAGGATCCTGCTGTACGTTCATACCAACTGAAGATGCAGATAATGGAATACTCTCACATGTCATAACAGCAGTGCACAACTTGGGGGAAAGAATGAAAACAGAAGCAGGCATAAAGGAGAACACCTGGTTCGATGAAATGTTCAGCTGGATATCATCCTGGATGAGTATAGCCATGAAAGTACTCATCCCCATCATTGTCTTCATGCTATTATTCTTGTGTGTGTGCCAACTTGGACTTTGATGCTGTGAAAAAAGTATTCCTACCTCTACCATGATGATGGTAACAATGGGCCGACCGGCAACGGTAACAGCAATGATAGATGCACAAATCCAAACGGGAATACAACCCACCTAAATATAGGTTAACCGCCCTATACAGACAGTATGGGACCGGGTGGATAACTTATATCACACTACTATTAAAGAGCCGACAGAACTACAGTGGTACAAAGAAGTGTGGGTAGATTTAGATGGTCATGGAGGAATATACATGACATGCACCCCAGATGAATACGCAAGGAGAGGAATGAGAAGTGTATGTAGGGCATGGATGCCAATAAAAGGAACTCCAGCGTGGGAAGAGGCAGTTCAGGAAGCTGAGTACTACCGAAGGGAGAATGAAAAGAACACAAAGTGTTCGTTACTTTAGATGTAACGAAAGGGGGGAATGTAAGTGAGCGAGGGGCCTTCAGCCCCGTCGCATCTTTACTTCTGAGTACAAACTTGGACCAAGTGCCTCCAGTAGTGGGTACGCCCCTCGCCCTTATGCGATACCAACCTTGGATGGTATTCGCGTAGATGGGACCACTGAGCAGGACACAGGGCATCCATCTTTGTGCCCCCTTTCCGACTCCATCTTGGGAACCAGGCCTCTCTGCGATAGTACAACATGCGTTTCTCCCTTGCTGCTCATCGCTGTGTGCAGGCCCAGAGCACACACTCGCACTCATGACCCCCACCCTTGTTCCCACCGTGACTCGCAGTTCCATTCTCACGCTGAAGCCGGAGATACTTGCAACAACTAATAAATGCATCACATCACTTTTTCTCTGAGATCATTGTCCTGCATGTGAACCGACATAAAACTAAACTTGTAACTCATCCATCTCCGCAAAGCACAGCTTGGGCCCCACACCCTTGCCAGTGGAAACTTACTGCCCTTGCGACCCCATGCCCCTGTAAGATATTCCTTTCATGTACCAGATCGCTGACCATGCCCAGATGACCACCCTGCAGACCCCCGACTAACACCAGACCCTTGCTGCAATATATCGTGTTCAATACTAACAAATGCCACATACCTAAGAGTTCTGTAAACACGCACCTAAGACCAGAGTAGTAGATATATACAGTGGTCAAGACCCCAAGCCCATAACTTTTCAGTAAGCCCATAACTTGTTTTTATTATATATCTTAGACCTTAGATAACATAGAAGAATAGACCATTTGTGTAATGATGTATTGAGTGCTCGAACAGAGTCCTTATTGATCTACAAAGAATGAAGTAAATCTATGTGTGAATAATGAATTGTTTTAGCGTAGATAGGGATCATCATGTATCATCGTGCTATGACCTTCACCCGGCCAAAGACACAGATAGATGACGTTCATCCTCCCGCCAACCAACAATCCAACCAGGAGTAAGGGATGATGTCCACGCCAACAGCACCACCTCAAGTGACCAATCCTGGTCCAACGTAGTATCATATGTTAAACATTCCAAACTGTATATAAGATGTTTGTATTCTGTAATTGGCAGAGCGCTCTCACAATCTATGATCACGAGTCATACGATTAAACCATTTATTTTTTGGATACTTGCAGCCGGCTCTCTGTGCCTCCTTCCCCGCCTGGGGAGTCTCTGAATTTTATTTCTTTTTGCACGTCTGTATTGCGGGGAGGGCACAAAAACTACGCACAGGGAGTTTCGGGCACCTCCCTTGCTTCCTGCCCCCGCCAGACACCCTGGAGCCAGAGGCGGCCTTCACTCGCCAGATTTGAGCCCTTTTTTCATTTGGTCTTTGGCAGGCTTCAGTACTGAAACCCACTTCTGGCTCCAGTGTGCCTGGAAGGGCAGGAATGCACCCAGTCCTGATTTGCTGGCTGCTGTTTTGAGTGACAGCTAGGTTGTGCATGAATGGGAGAAACCTGCTTAAAAGGTGAGAGTTTTGGGACTGAAGACAGAGTCGACCACTGGGCAGAACAACCGGTCGAAGAAACCGTGAACAAAGCTTGCTGCATCCTCCTGGACCTTTGAATTGCCCGGTGAAGCCCTGCTGCTGTGCTGAAACTCCTTTCTCTAAATCGAAAAGAGAAGCTCCAGAAGCAACGACTTCTTCCCTTGGGTTAGTGGGACCAACTAACCCAGAGACGAACTCCACTGGACCATTCTCCCCGACTGGCTGTACTTCTTTACTGCTGCAGGAACAGAGTGCCAGGGGTCCAGAAATCTGTAATCGAGTGCAACATCTGTGATCCGGCCAAAAGCTCCAGGAGTCTCCCAAGGACCCTCCAGAAGCAGGGCGACAAGATCTCGAGTCCCCTCACCAGAGTGCAGGAGTGAAGGAAGCCCAACCGGTATCCAAGATGGTACTGTTTACCGAGCGCTGAAACCACAAAGTGCTGCTGATCCGAAAAGAGCCCGTAGCTGCTGCCGACCTCTGAATTGCTGCCGCAGGAGTCATCCAGATGTCCTCCCTCGTGTCGCCACAACTGAGGCCCAGGAAGCCAAGGTCTGCATCACTGCAACCAGACAGAAGCCAGCTGGACCACTCTCCTTCTAACCAAAGGAACTGTTCTGACTTGGGGTACTTAGCCAAGTGTCTTTAGCTGTGCTCTTCTCAGTTGGGACTTGCAGTAGCTACTTTTCTAGAGTGGATTTCAGCTCTACCCTCCACAAGTGTAACAGCTGTTGACCCTACAGTGATTGCTCTTCAACAAATTCTAACTTTGTGCAAGACTTTGCTATCTAATTATTGCCTCAGCTCCATAGATTATGTTCCAATTGACTTTGTCCTGGCTCCCTGCAGACTCTTCTAGTCCATTTGACTTTGATACTTATAGTCCATCATAGGTTATAACTTGGTTTTTAACTATTATTGCTGGGAAAGTTTTTTATCTAGACTTCATTGGTAGATTTAAGTGCTCACATACTTCGAGAAACCATTTAACCAGTTTCCTTCCCTTAACCTTTCCTTTCTACAAACCTCAGAATCTACAAAGTGTACTAGTGATATATAAATGCCACTACTGTCCTAGTTAGTGAAGTCACCTCAGGGTGTAGGAAGTGTATAAGAAGCATCTCTAAAGAGTATCTACTAACTTTGCATGGATTCTGGAAAAGTACATTGAATTGTTACACGTATTGCCCTGTTAGGGAGAATTCTCAGAAATGTGCTAATTCCCTTCTACCTTAGAGACCCTCAGCTCTTTGGCTGAACTTAAGGACTTTAACCTTCTAACCTGGAGAGAGTGAGACCTTTTTTCGCACTCATGCATTTTTCTGTGATTTGGACTCCGTTTCTTTTGACTTTGGAGTTTGCCAAACTCCATAGGCATCATCCTTACATTGTGACACACAGCACGTTCAGTGTAGTAGCACAGGGAAGTCCCTTAGATTTCCCAAACGTTTAAATACCTTCTCTTGGTGAAACTACTGTTTCCAAGAGAGTGAAATTGACTTTACTTACATTTTGTAACTTTCTAGACCCAGCACACACAATCTTACCATAGGGAGCAGGAGGGGTTACTTAGTATCCCTTTGTCTAGTTTTCTCATTTAACATTTTTAGGTTACCCTTTGTACAATGAATGGCTGGTGGCAGTGGTTAACTTTTTACTACCATTGTGTGTTTTTACCGCGTGCTGCGTTCGCAGCTGCAGTAAGGCTCCCATGGGTGCCCATTTTGTCAAAATGGCCCTGGTCTTGTTTTGTCGCAATTTCTTGCTGGAAAGGTCCTTCTTGAGATTTACTCTGCGCGCCAAACCAGATTTGGTCCCTTCGTTCATTTGGTCTTTGGCGGGATTCACAAGTGAAGCCTGCCTCTGGCTCCAGTATGTCTGGAAGGGGCAGGAAGTGAGGGAGGTGCCCGAAACTCCCTGTGCTTAATCCCCTTGGTTACAGGAATGCACCCAAAAGGTGATTGGCCGGCTGGCTGTCCTGCAAGGACAGCCACCCTGTTGTGCGATTGACAGCTAGGCTGTAATGAATGGGAGAAACCTGCATAAAAGGCAAGACTTTTTGGCTTGGAAGGCAGAGTCGACCATTGGAGGAAGGAATCCGAAGAACTTGGAAGAGACGCCTGCTCCAACTCCTGGGCCGTTGGTTTGCCCGGTGAAACCCTGCTGCTGGGCTGAAGCTCCAAATTCGCCTCGACTAGAGAAGCCTTGCAAGGACGACTTCTCCCCTTGGGTTGGTGGGAGCAATCAACCCCAAAGTGAACTCGTCTGGACATCCTCGAGAAGCAGGCTGTACTTCCTCTGCTGCTGCTGCTGGAACCGAAGTGCCAGGGGGAGGAACACCAGATAGAGTGCATTGCTTTTAAGTTGGACCCAAGCGCCAGGAAGATCCTCCGGACTTCCCTGAAGCAGGACTGACCAAGCCTGAGCCACCTCAGAGTGCTGGACCCCAGATGTGAGGAAAGTCTGAAGTGGTATCCGAGAACCGCGATGTTGCTATTTGCTATAGACGTGAAGAGCTGAAACTGCGAAGTGCCGCTGAATTGAAGTTTGACCTTTGCTGCCGCTGAGCTTCCCATTGTGTTACAGGAGTCCCCAGAAGTCCTCTCTCTTGTCCCCACGACTGAGGCACAGGAACAGCAGGATCTGCAGAGCCACACAGGAACAGAAGCCAGCTGGAACTATTTCTTCTAACCAAAAGGTACTGTAAACCTACCTCTTGTGTAGCCTTGCTTGTTCTCAGTTGAGGCTTGTCTTGGTTGCCAGTGCAGAGTTGCTTGCAGCTTTGCCCCTCACAAGCCTCCCAGCTTGTGGCCCTTCAAGTGAATCTTATTTAAACAAAGTTTCCAAAAACATTGTGCAATACTTTTACTTACCTGCAAAGAAGATCTTCAGCTCCCCTAGACTTTGTTCAACTAACATTGACTGCCCTGGCTCCCCGAGAGACTCTTCTTACCTCTGACTTTGTGCTTTTGCCTTTCCTCCAGGAAAGGGTGAATTTACTTTGCATTGGAGGGTTTAAAAAAGTATTTACCAGTTTATGAATTATATCTTAACCTTTGCTTTATTTATCTAATCTTTTGCACCACAAACTCAGTATTGCTCTAAATGTACCAGTGATAAATCAATGTTCACAGTGTCCTAGTAATTTAAGTCACCTGAGGGTGTAGGGAGTGTGTGTACCATCCCCAATGGGTATCATCTGATTTAGAGAAACAGAGTGGGTTTTGAAGTGTATTATAATTTTTACATGTTTTTCTCCCTTCTGAAGGCGGCGTATAGAAATGTTAAATAAATTAATAATTGTTTAATCACGAAATCTTGAATATAAGTGTTTATTTGAATAACTGTCTCTCTGAAACTCTGTTACAACCCTACTACCTCACATTGACCCCTCTTCTGGCTGCTCAGCCACACTACCAACCTGTGTAGTACAAACCTATACCATAGGTTGGGTTCCTCTTGCCAGGAGGTCAAGGTTGCTGCAGTCTTCCAAAGGCTTCCGCACACAATCTTGCCAAACATGCCCTTTTTAAAGAATGCTTAAAGACTACTGTTAAATATGCAAAACAAAAACCTTGAGTATAAGCATTAGTTGGCTACTTGTATTGGTGGATTTCATTGCTACAGCTCACATTTACCCCTCTTCAGATAAGCCTGGATGCTCAGTCACACTACCAACGTGTGTAGTACAGGCCTATACCAAAAGGTGGGTTAGCTAATACCAAGAGGAAAAGTGTTGTGTCGTCTCCCACAGGGTTACTACATCAATTCTTGCCTAACACTGCTGGCAGGATAGACGTAGAGTGGTTACATTGATTATTTGCTGTACTTGTGCCCAACTAAACCAGCCACAAGGCTACGCCCCATCAAAAAGTGAAGCAATTGTAACATGCCAAATATGGATAACTTTAATGAGGCAGCCCTGATTGTCCCGGCAGTAGATCAACTGAAAAACATTTGTAAAACCAGGGGTCGGACTCTGAAAGGAAATTAATGTGAATTGATTACAAGGTTGTTGAATCACCAGTTTGGGTAGTAGGCCTGTAACACCTACTCACCCAAGTAACGTGGAAGATAATGAGGAGGAAGAGTTTCAGGAAGAGACCCTCTCTGCCACAGTCTGCCCTTATGCCTCAGCCATTTTCCATTGGGACCCAAGAAAGTCCACTTTCAAGCACAGAATGTTTCTCTTGAAAGACTAAGATTAGAGTTGGAGTTCAAGAAACTAAACGCCTAACCTGAAGCCAAACATCAAGAGGTGAAACGAAGAGAAGGAGATGCAACATGAAATGGATATGAGAAGGATGTCCCTTGATTCTGCTTCCGTTTCAGGGTCCTCTAGGTCTGCTAGTCCCAAGAGGCCTCAACTGCCCAAAGAAGCAGTGATTATGTATGAACCTAAACTTGATGTGTTGGATTGGCTGGGTACGTCTGAATACACATATGCTCTTCAAGGAATCAGTGGGAATGATTTCATTCCATGGCTCATGTCTAAGCTCCCCCTGAATGGCTGTGATGCTGTAATTGAGCTTGGTGCCATTGAGAGAAGGGATTATGAATCAGTAAAACTGGCATTAATAGCCAGACTTGGGAAAACTCCTTCCCAGTACCTTAAGAGGTTTAGGACCCTCAAAAAGACTGATGGTAACCCTTGGGCTACCTGGGTATATGGATGTTTGAAGAACTTAGATGGTTGGGTTAAGGGGTACAGAGTAAACTCCTTTGAAGGAATGAAAAATCTTTTTTTGTTCGGATCCATTTTTGATGCCTGCTCTCCTGAGCAGAGACAGCACTTGGCTGACTCAAAAGAGATTGATCCCAAAAAGCTAGCACAGGCTTCTGACTTGTGGGTAGCCAACAGGGCCACTCACAAGGACCATGGGGCAACTCACAAGAAGGAAGAAGGGAAGCAGCACAAGAGAATTTAATTCCAACCATCCAAAAGAGGGCTCCAAACATAGCAAGGGTAAATTCCATGGGAAACCTGGTAGGTCTAGTGAAACCTCTGGTGGCAAATGAGAGGGAGGTCAGCAGAAACCCCCATTCCAGAGAACATTTGGGAAATGTTTTCTATGTGGGTGTGTAGAGCATGTGAAAGGGGATCCCAGATGCAAGTGTAAACCTTCACAGGTCCACGCTGCCTCCTTAGCCTTCATCCCTGAGGGAGAAGCTCAAATAGCAAGTGCATACTTTCAGTAACTGGCTGAAGACCCCATTGGATTTCAAGCCAATGTTTCTTTAGTGTCCCTGGGTCTGTGGGGACAACAGAATGTGGATGTGTACAACTCCATACCAGATAACACAAAAGAATATTGTAAGGACAGTGTTCTTGTAAATGGTCATGAAACCCCTGCCATCAGAGACCCCGGGGCAAGCATTACAGTGGTAGATGAATGTTTTTTCAAACCTTAGGATGTGGCTAAGGCACCCAAACGGTCCCACTAAACGTCCAGGTGGCCCTATCCATATGGATCCTATTCTGCCAGCTCTCATCCAGTGCAATAATATGACAGTTAGAATGCCTGTTAGTCTACAGAATGAAGTGCCGCGGAGAACCATGTTGGGAAATGATTTGAAAACTCTTGAGTTAACTAGTACCCCCAGGACTCCCAGCAAAAAGAAGCAGGGGTAAACAAGATTGGCCAGAGGCAACCTTGAGAGATTCTCAGTTTGAGGTTGAGGAGATTTCCAATACCTCCAATCCACAGGAAGGCCACCCTTTTATTTTCAAGAAGAAAGAAAGACAAAAGGAGAAATCCAAGGTCTCTGGGAGAAAGAAAGGTCTCAAACCTAAACCTGTTCACAGGACAAGGACATCCCCAAGAGGACTGTCCAAAGTCACCCCAGTGACCCCTTCTCCAGCTGAGGCTAAATGGGAAGACCAACCAAACTCTACAGAGACAGCTACTGGTGACACAGGGCTGGAAGAAAACCTTCCCTGCGTTGGAGATCTGCGCCCTAGAGACCATCCTGAGCTGCAGACTTACTTGCAGAAGGTGGACCCTCTAGGGCAGACTTCTGCAGAGGACAAAGAGTGTCCCTCTCAAGAAAGTCTGCGCCAACCGATGGCTTCCCAGCTGGAAGGGCAAGAGCCATGGTAGTATAGGCTTTACTGGGAGGATGGACTCCTCTACAGTGAACCAAATGAGTCTACCCCAGGGCACTACAGGAGACTGGTAGGGCCCCAGGAGGTGAGAGAAGTTACTACAGTTGGCACAAGAGATTCCTTTGGCTGGCCAAAGAGGTCATCTATGTACTTCTACTGGCCCTAGATGGGGGCTAATGTAGAGAAATTCTGTAAGAGCTGCCACACTTGTCAGACCTCTGGCAAGAGTGGGTCCAGGAAGGTGGCACCTTTAGTGGCACTCCTAGTGTTGGGAGTAACTTTTGAGGGTGGGGATTGACATTGTTGGTCCCTTAGACCCTCCAACTTCTTCAGGGAACCAATTTATATTGGTTATGGTAGACCATGCTACCAGGGATCCTGAAGCTATACCTATGAGAATTGTTACTGCTCAGGCAGTGGCTAAGGCCCTCCTTGGTATCTTTACCAGGGTAGGTTTTCCTAAGGAAGTCATCTCTGGCAGCGGATCAAAGTTTATGCCCCACTACATGCAAGACATGTGGAAAAACTGTGGAGTGACCTACAAATTCTCAATAGCCTACCATCCCCAAACCAATGGGATGGTGGAGAGGTTTAACAGAACTATGAAGAGTATGATAGGCGCTTTAGAGGAAACCCTTAGAAGAATGTGGGACTTTCTACTGCCATGCCTTCTCTTTGCTTATAGAGAAGTCCCTCATGCAGGGGTTGGGTTCAGCCGCTTTGAACTTCTCTATGGTCATAAAGTCAGAGGGGCCCTTTGGCCCTGATCAAGGAAAGGTTGGAGAGCGCTCCTGTGCTAGGTCTCAGGAAGAGAATGGCACTCATGATGACAGAAGCTTCAGATAACCGGAAAGCAGGTCAGGCTCTGGTCAAACATTGGCATGACCAGAAGGCCGACATGGTGGAGTTTATTCCAAACCAGCCTGTTTTGGTTATGGTATCTACAAGACAGAGGGCCTTACAGGAAAATGGATTGGACCCCTTAGGATTGTGGGTAAACCTGGAGGTCAATTGTTTAGTGAACTTGGGGTAATCCCAAGGAGGCCCCTAGGGTCAATCACACTAACCATCTGAAGGCTTACGATTCCAGACCAGAACTAGGAGCTTTGCTCCTAGCCTCTGATCAAGAAGAGGAGAGTAAGCCTCTCCCTGATCTCCTCAGGGGAGAACCCTCAGATGAGACAATTGAAGGAATAAAACTTTCCACCTGGGTTGGCCCAAGGCTGACTGACTACACTTTTCTGAAGCTGAACCGATTCCTTTTTGAACTCTCTGCAAGACTTTACAAGCCTGTCTTTAAACTGTGTGAACTTGGACTAGTGGTATTCCACTCTCTCTAAGAGGGAGCTGGGCCCCTGAACTTTCTGCTCACAAGTAGACTTTGACTTTCCTGCCTTGCTAAGTGCTCCTAAAGTATTTGTGTTGTGTGCTTTCCTAAATTCCGCCTTTTCCCTCCCTTTTTCATTAACTTATTATAGAGCCATCTATAGTTAAGCGCTCACCTCTGTCTGGAAATAAGTGGTGTTAACTAAACCTGACTGATAAGGAATAAGGGATGTATATATATTAATAGTAACTGTGTTTTGAGTGAATTACAATAATAGTGCTGGAGTGTTTCAATCAGTGTGTTTTTAAATAAATAATGATATACCTTGATACCAAACCTCTGGTCAGTGTTTACTTGTGCTATTGTGTATACTTTATATACTGCCTAAATCTTCTTGAGGGAAGTCTGACTGCTCAGCCACAGCTACCAGGTAAATCTGGGTGGTACAGACTGCTACCAAGTGGGTTTACTGCCAACACCTGTAGTCCTAAGCCTTTTGCAGTGGTCCCCAAGGGAACTGCACAGGTTTCTGCCTAACACAACCAAACCTTCATTGCACAAACAGATACTTCTAACACAGGGATAAGTGCAGTTTTGAGTCAACTGGATGAGAAAGGCAGGGAACGCTCCATCTGCTTCATCAGTAGGAAACTGAAGGACCGTGAGATAAGGTGGGCAAATATTGAATGTGAATGTTTTGCCATTGTGTGGTCTCTGAAAAAGTTTAGGCCATACTTGTATGGTTCTACTTTCATTATTCAGACAGTCAACCAACCCTGGAGATGGTTAATGCAGATGACGGCGGGAACATCAAAAATTGTTGAGGCGGTCAAACAGTCACCAAGTGTTTGATTCCACCATACAACACAGGTCAGGGTGTAATCACCAAAATGCTGATGGTCTCTCCAGAAAGTATGACCGACTGGATTAGGTGATTCATCCAGGAGTGGATTAAATCCTCCTGTCCCTTAGTCTGGGTGGGATGAGTGTTGGGGAGAAATCTCATTTCTGTGCTAATTCCCTTCAACCTTAGAGACCCCCAGCTCTTATGTTGGACTTGAGAACTTTTTTTAAATTTAAGTCTGGAGTGAGTGAACCCTTTTTCTCACTCTCTCGTGTGTTGTAACCTGATTTGTATTATGTGTTTCCTTTGTTTTTGGAGTCTGACAAACTCCATAGGCATCTACTTTTTGTATGACACACAGCACCTTCAGTGCAGTGTCACAGAGAAATCCTTTAGATGTCTCATAAGGCTTAAATTCCTTTTCTTTGGTGAACTACAGTTCCCAAGAATAGTAAAGTGAAATTGACTTTACTTACTTTTTCTCTTTGTAGGTCCTTTGTCAAAATGCCCCCAGACTTCACCATTTTCTGTTTGTGAGGTCTTTCTTCGGTTTTACTCTGCACGCCAAACCACGTTTAAGCCCTTTGCTCGTTTTACCTTTGGCTCGCTTCAGTACTGAAACCCGCCTCTGGCTCCAGCGTGTCTGGCAGGGCAGGAAGTGAGGGAGGTGCCCGAAACTCGCTGTCCTTAGTCTTCTTGGTCACCTGAATGCACAGAGTCCCGATTGGCTGGCTGGGTGTCCTTGCAGGACAGCCACCCTGCTGTGTGATTGACGGCTAGGCTGTGCATGAATGGGAGAAACCTGCATAAAAGGCGAGACAACTTGGACTGAAGACAGAGTCAACCACTGGACGAAACATCCGACGAAGGAATCGTGAAGAGAAGCTTGCTGCATCCTCCTGGACCGTTGAACTGCTTGGTGAAGCCCTGCTACTGTGCTAAAAATCTTTTTCCGAATCTACAAGAGAAGCTCTGGAAAGGACAACTTCTTCCCTTAGGTTAGTGGGACCAACTATCCCAGAGACGAACTTTGCTGGAAGACTTTCCCCATCTGGATGTACTTCTTTGCTGCTGCTGGAACCAAGTGCCAGGGGTCGAGAAATCCATAACCGAGTGCAACGTCTGTAAGCTGAACAAAAGCTCCAGGGGTCTCCCGAGGACCCTCCCAAAGCAGGACAACCCAAGCTTGAGTCACCTCACCAGAGTGCTGGACTCAAGGAGTGAAGGAAGCCCAATCAGTGTCCAAGATCCATGGTGGTGCCGTTTACAGCGCGCTGAAACCACTTAGTGCCACTGAATTGAAAAGAGCCCGTAGCTATCGCTGACCTCCGAACTGCTGTGAAAGAGTCCTCCAGACGTCCTTCCTCTTGTCCCCAAGACTGAGGCCCAGGAACATAGGATCTGCAACACTGCAACCAAGACAGAAGCCAGCTGGATCCTCTGCTTCTAACTTAAGGTACTGTGCTGACTAAGGGGTACTCTGTAGCTTGCTTTTCTCAATTGAGATTGCAATAGCTGCTTTTCTAGAGTTGATTTCAGCTCTAACTTTCACAAGTGTAACAGCCTGTGGCCCAACAGTGATTTTCTACAACAAACTAACTTTGTGCAAGTGCTTTTGCTATCTAAGAAGTGCCTCAGCTCCATAGACTTTGCTCCAATTGACTTTGGCTGTCCTGGCTCCCTGCAGACTCTTCTAGTCCATTGACTTTGATTGTAACTTTCCCTCATGAGTGATACATTGATTTTTAACTAATATTGCTGGGAAAGGTTTTACCTACACTTCATTGGGCGATTTAAAAGTGCTCACATGCTCTGAGAACCTTTTAATCGTTCTCCTTCCCTTAACTTTTCCTTTTTACCAACCTCAGAATTTGACCAAGTGCACAGGTGATATATAAATGCCATTACTGTCCTAGTTAGTGAAGTCACCTCAGGGTGTAGGAAGTGTGTACGAAGCATCTCTAAAGAGTATCTAATTGCTTGACTTTGATTCTGAGAAAGTATCTGAAGTGTATTTTTATTGTTGCATATTGCCCTTTTTAAAGAATGCTTATTTAAAACTGACCGTTGAATAGATAATTATTTTACTAGAAAACCTTGATTGGAAGTGTTATTTGGATACTTGTATTTGTGGATTTCGATGCGACAGCTCTACAGCTCACATTTACCCCTCTTGAGATAAGTCTGGCTGCTCAGTCACACTACCAACCTGTGTAGGACAGACGTGTGTAGGACAGACCTATACCAAACGGTGGGTTACCCAATACCAAGAGGACCAGGGTGGTGTACTACTACAATTCTTCCCTACATTCGGTTACTTCAGCTTCCAGTGGTCGACTTGCTTTTCACTCCAGAAGCCTCATCTTGTATACAATTCCACCACACACTCCTCTGCAATCTCGCTCAGCATTTTACAGAAAGGGGCGATTGGCTGTACAATCACCCCAGCTGGTCCTATTCAGGCACTCTGGCAGACAAAGGACGGGGGGGGGGGGTGGCAGACACCGCCCCACCCCCCCATTTCCTGCCTGCCCAGACACTCGGGAGAATAGTCTGGGATACCCAAGGGTTCCCACCAAAGGCAAAACACAACAACCTCCTGCTCCCAGAATGGTAGAAGAAGGGCTAACAAAGGACAACCACGCTAGTAATGGCAAAAAAAGAAGGGAGGCCACAAGTTGCTACTTGGGTGCCCCTTTTGTGCACTACCGAGACTATGGACATAGCCTGCGCTATAAAAATGACACAATAGTTGGTAGAAGACGTCCACTGCCAGCAGCCATAACTAGGAGATTGTCCATGTGACTAAAAAGTATCCCTTTGGCACTCCACTGAAGGTAGTGTGTGCCAATCTCCCAGACTACAGAGTTTTGAGAGAGATTCCAAGTATCTATCTATCCTTAAGAACTGTATTTCTATCCTTAAGACCCTAAAGGTCCCCAGCATCACAGTCCATAAGGAGCTGTGTGCTGCAGTGGCAAGAACACAGATGCCGTTAAGAGCTATGGAGATAGAATCCAAAGTACAGGTAGAATACAAAGAATAGAGTTCCAAATGACAGAGCCCACAAGAATGAATGAGTGGAAAAAGGCTCCATTCATTCAGGATTGAAAGAAAAAGGTCCAGAAGTCCAGCAAAGCGTGCAGGGGATCTCACTAGTAGAGGGGATGAAGCATAATCATGATAACATCGCCCAAACAAAGGATCCGAATGGCTAAGGTTGAGGTGTTTCTTGGAGAATAAACTCAGATTGGAAATGTCAGCCTTGGAAGAGAAGGTGCAACAGGAAGGCCAAGGGATGAGGGAATTGATAGGTGTTAGGACAGATTTTCGGAGGTTCAACTAAGGGCTTAGTAAAACCATTCAACTGAGGCAGTACAAGACTCCACTCTTAGTATAAGGCTGTACCACCGTAGTTCATGGTAGCGTAGACAGAGCAGCCAGGCCTATCTCAAGAGGGGTAAATGCGAGCTGAAGAGCTGTACAATTGAAATTCGTAAATACAAGTAGCCAACTAACACTCAAGGTTTCAGTTAAAGGAAATTTGTTGTAGAAATTCCAATACACTTTAGAATTACTTTTCAGAGTCAAATAAAGTCAGTGGATAATCTTTGGATATGCTTCATACACTTCTCCTACACCCTGAGGTGACTTCAAATCACAAGAATAGTATTTGCATTTATATATAAACACAAATATACTTTTGTGGACTCGGAGTTGCAGAAAGGAAAGGGTTATGGAAGTAAAAAGGTTAGAACAATTTCTCAGCAATAGTGAGGACAGCTGAATCCTCCAATGTAGTCTAGAGACGCCTTTCCCAGCAGTACCGGATCTACGTGATACGACCGCGGCTGATTTGCCCACGGCCGGAAAGATCGCATGAGAAAGATGCGAACCACCAAATGTTTGCACCTTTCTCATGCGAACACACGTACATACCCACATCCCCACCCACACCACACCCATGATACACCCCCCACCCACATCCCCCACCCTCAACACCCCTCCCAACATAAACAAACCCCACTTAACTTTTTCTTCACGCCGAGTCCCTGCGGCGGCAGTTCCCTTTCACTTCCGTGATCGGGAACCGGCGCCGCCTTTTTTTTCTTCTTTTTTTTCCAGGGGCTGCAGGGGTATCCCCCACAAGCCCTGCTCACTATACTCTGAAGTATAGTGAGCGGGGTGTTGCGGGGGACACCCCCGCAGTCTTTTATTTTACTTACCTGCAATGCTACCACCAAAGGTTCGAACTTTTGGTGTACGAACCTTTGGTGGTAGCATTTTTGGACCTTTTTGTACGTGCGACCGTTCAGATGCAGTCGAAACGTACAATACCGCAGTACCAGTATAAAACAAGCTACCACCTATGAGGGACAAAAAGTAACAAAGTCAATGGATTTAGAAGAGTGCCTTTAGGGAGCCAGGACAGGCAAAGTCATTTGGACACAGTCTATGGATCTGATGGACTTCTTGGTTAAAAGTCTTACACACAGAGTTCAGAAGAAAATCACTTGTAGGGTCACAAGCTGTTAAACTTGTGAGACGGGAGTTGAAATCAACTCGAAAAAGGTAAGCCAATGCAATTCCCAGTGAGAAAAGCACGGCAAAAGTCAATAAGGCACGTACCGCACGCCTAAACAGTGCCTCTGGTTAGAAGAAGAGTGGTCGAGCTGGATTCAGTCTTGCTACAGCAGTGCAGGCCCTGGTTCCTGAGCCTCAGTCATGGGGACAAGAAGGAGGACGTCTGGAGGGCTACTGCAGCAGTACTCGGGAGGTCATCGCCAGCTCCAGGCTCTTTTTGGGTAAGCGGCACTTCGCGGTTTCATTGCTTAGCAAACAGCACTGATGCAGATCTCAGACACCAGTTGCACTTCCAGAGTGCAGGACAGGGGGCGTGAAGGATCTGGAGGTCCGGCTTCTGGAGGGTTCTTAGGAGCTTCAAGCTGGATTTGTTCTGCAACAGACGATACACTCTATTACGGACACTCGACCCCTGGCATTGGGCTCTCGCAGCAATGGATAAGTACAGCAAGTCGGGGATGGTGGTCAAGTGGAGTTCGTCTCGGGTTTGTTGGTTCCACTAACAAAAGGGGAGACGTTGGTCTGTCCGGAGCTCATCTGTCAAGGTGAAAAAGGAGGTCAGCACAGCAGATGGGCTTCACCGGGCAATTCAAAGGTCCAGGAGCAAAGCTTTGTTCATGGTTTCTTCATCGGTTGTTTCTCCCAGTGGTCGACTCTAGCTTTAGTCCCAAAACCATTGCCTTTTAAGCAGGTTTCTCCCATTCATGCACAGCCTAGGCTGTCAATCACACAGCAGGGTGGCTGTCCTCAAAGGACAGCCAACCAGCCAATCAGGACTAGTTGCATTCAGGCATTCATAGAGACAAAGAACAAGGGATTTTCGGGATCCTCCCTCACATCCTGTCCTTCCAGACAAACTGGGGCGCCAGGGGCAGGCTTCAGGGGTTAAGCCTGCCAAAGACAAGACAAACAAAGGGATCAAACCTGTTTCAGCGCACAGAGTAAAACCCAAGAAGGACCTCACAAACAGAAAATGGCAAAAAAAGAAGACGGGCCATTTTGACAAAATAGTCACCCATGGGTGCTGTACTGCAGCTAAGGCCTCAGCCTGCGGTAGAAAAGCACAACGGTAGGAAAAAAGTAAACCACTGCCACCCGCCATTTAAAGTAGCGAGGGTAACATGAAAAAAATGTTACATGAGAATGGAGGATACAGGGCTACCAAGTAGCCCCTGTTAGTTAGGATTTACATAGTAATGTTAAATCTTCCTGACCCATGTCAACCCCAGAGCTTTTTGCTTTACTGGTAGATTATTTTTCCTCCTACCTCTGAGTGGAAACCTTTTTCCAAACTCACAGAATCTCTTACTCTTTATGGGTGTCATTTTTTAGACTCTCCATAGTGTCTTTTAAAAGTTATCCTCTGACAACCTTTTGGCAATAAGTGCCTGTTGTTGCTGGATTGCCCTACAGGATCCCCTTTTAACTTTCTCTGGCTAACCTTGAGAGAACTACAGTTCCCAAGGGTAGAAAGGATCTTCGGACCAATTTTACATTTTATTTGGTGAAGCCAGCACACCCCACCTTATGTGGAGTGCTGGGGAGATACAATGTATCCCCTTTCACACTAAAACTAACAATTCTGTTACAGGGAAAAATTTATCTTTAATGGGTGGTGGCAGTGATACCTTTTACTAATTGGGTGCACCTTTACCACGGGCTGTACACACCTGCAGTAAAGGCACCCAAGAGTGCTCATTTTACCAAAAGGGTCCCAGTATTGTTTTTTCACCAGTTTAGTGTTACTTGTACTTCCTTCATCCTCCCCCCCCTCCCCAACACCTCCCTCCCGTCATCCAGGGTGGGAAATCCCTTTGTGTGATTTTTATCTTCGGCTGGAGTCCCCTGGACTCCCCGCCCAGGCTCCAGTATGTCTCTGAAGGCAGGAAGCAAGGGAGGTGTCCACAACTCCACAGCCCTGTCTTCCTCCTTGCCTGAATGGGGACAAACCCAGTGGGGGGCTGGCTGTCCTGATTGGACGACCAGGCCGCCCCCTGTTGTAAAATGCAGGGAGAGAATGCATAAGTTGTGCTGTAATTCCTATTAAATACTCCGAATCTGGAAGCTGAAGACAAGTCGACCACTGGAATCAAAACCAAAGAGGATGATGAAGGAAAAGCGGCTGAGACTATTTCCAGCAACTGGCGAGCCTGCTTTGTAACCCGAGTATGCTGTAGCCCTCGCTTCCAATCGACCTGGGGACCACCAGCAACGATGACCCAGAGCCTGGTGAAACGCAAAAGACTCAAGAAGACCTGTATTTTGAGCCATCCCACGCTGTGCTGCGACCTTGCGGGCTGCAATACCCCAATACTTTGGGACCTCAGGCCATTGTGCGATGCACGGTCTTCCGGATTCTAGATCTCGCTGAAACTTTGTGGGCATCCTGCTGGATCTCCAAAGGAACGATTCCTGCCCGAAAAGTCCCCTCACCAGAGTGCTGGACCTTTGTAACGAGAATCCGACCAGCGATATTCCGTCTTCTTCTGTGCTCCTGAAAAAGGCGCCAAATCCAAAGAGCTGCACCCAGCCGCGAGGAAAACCTTGCTTAGAGCTTTCCCTGCTGATCCCTGCTGCAAAGTCCCTTCCAAGGTCCTGTTTTCAGTCACCACGACAAGGAATCCACCGACTGGGTTTTTGGCTGCAGATTCTGAAGTCCTCCTGCTGCAAAATCGTCTGTGCTGAGGTACTGTGCTGGCTTGGGTCTTTAAGTCTCTTGTGATTCCTGTGTAGTTTTGGGGTGTTTTCTGTGATTGGGAGGCCTCTCGTCCAGTTTACCCAGGCTCACTGCTGGAATCCTCCTAGGGTGTCTTCTGTGAAGCCCCTGGACCCTCAACTAACTCTAAAGTAAAAAACTCACCTGTTTGAACAGTCTTCCCTAGGAACTCTTGTTAGGGAGAATTCTCATTTATGTGCTAATTCCCATTCAACCTTAGAGACACCCCAGCTCTTTTGCTGGACTTTTAATTTCTACCCTGGAGTGAGACCTTTTTCTCACTCTCTCACATGTATTTTTGATCTGATGTGGACTCTGTTTCTTTGTTTTTGGAGTCTGACAAACTCCATAGGCATCTACCATTTGTATTGTGGCACACAGCACCGTCAGAGCAGTTTTAAAGAGAAGTCCTTTGGATTTCTCACAAGGTTTAAATACCTTCTCTTGGGTGAACTACTGTTCCCAAGAGTAGTAAAGTGAAACCGACGTTACTTACCTTTTTTCTATGTAGGTCCAGCACACCCCATCCTATCTGGAGTGCTGGGGGGTTACTTAGCCCCTTTTCCTACTTACTCATGTAACATTTGTTATGTTACACTCACTACTTGTAATGCCTGGCGGCAGTGGTTTAATTTTCCTATCATGTTTTTCTACCGCAGGCTGAATCCTCAGCTGCAGTATGGCATCCATGGGTGACCATTGTGTCAAAATGGTCCCGGTCTTCTTTTTTCGCCATTTCTTGCTAGTGAGGTCTTTCTTGGGATTTACTCCACACGCCAAACCAGGTTTAACCCTTCTGTTCATTTTGCCTTTGGAGGGCTTCTTGAATAAACAATTATTAATGTATCAGTCAGTTAGAACAAGCCTTCTTCAGAAGGGAGCAATACAACAGTAACACTCAAATACACTTCATGAAATACACACTCTTAATATCTCTAAATCAGTAGATACCCTTCTGGGATGGCCCACAGACCCTACCTACACCCTCAGGTGACTTCGATTGCTAGGGTGCTGGGGACATTAATATATCAGTGTTGCATTTAGGATCATATAGTAATAAGTCAAAGGAAAAGATTATTTAAAACACACAAGAGACCACAACTACTCTTAAACAGACAAATACCTTCAGATCCCCCAATAAGAGTAATTCAGTGGAAGAGGATAAGCCAAAGTCAATAGGCAAAAGTCTATGTAAACTGAATCACTTTGTAGTTTAAGTAAAAGTCTTTGCACAATGTTTTAGAAAGAAGTCTTTGAAGAAAAGAAGAATCAAATGTAGGGCCACCAGCTGATTAGACTTGTGAGTAGTAGAAGAGGCAAGCAACTCTACAGTAAGAGGTAAGTTCTCTCAGACATTGTACAGTACCTGTTCCTGTGCAGCTCTGCAGATCTCACCGTTCCTGGGCCTCAGTCGTGGGGACAAGAGGGAGGACGTCGGGGGGACACCTGCACTGTGACCATCAAAAATCACAACCAGCAAACTTCACTTTCCGTGGCTGTTCAGTTTTTCAGCTCCTCGCATCTACCACAAATAGGAACACTGCGGTTCCTGGCTGGCGAGATGGACTTTCCTTGCTTCTGGGGTACCGCACTCTGTTGAGGGGGCTCAGGCTCGGTCAGTCCTGCTTCCTGGGAGTACGGAGGATATTTATGGAGCTCTTGGCCAGCTTGAAAGCAAAGCACACAATCTGGTTCCTCTTCCTGGCTATACGGTTTCGAGCAGCAACTCTGTGGAAATTCAACCAGCTCTGAGATGATGTCCAGGCGGCTTACTTTGGAGTTGGTTGGTCCCACCAACTCAAGGCGAGAAATCGTCCTTCCAGGGGCTTCTCTGTCGATGCGAACTTGGCGTTTCGGCACTGCAGATTGGCTTTACCGGGCAAATCAACGGTCCAGGAGTTGCGGCAGGCGTCCTCAAGTTCTTCTCGCCTTCTTCGGCTCCTTCGTCCAGTGGTCTACTCCGCCTTCCAAACCAAAAGACTTGACTTTTATTCAGTTCTCTCCCATTTATTCCAGCCTAGCTGTCAATCACCCAGCAGAGTGGCTGTCCTTGCCGGACAGTCAGCCGGCCAATCATCAGAGTGCATTTGGGTCTCCTAGGAGACTAAGCACAGGGAGTTTCGGGCACCTCCCTCACTTCCTGCCTACCCCAGACACCCTGGAGCCAGAGGCGGGCTTCACTCGTGAATCCCGCCAAAGGCAAAACGAACAATGGGATCAAACCTGGTTTGGCGTGCAGAGTAAATTTCAATAAGGACCTTTCCACAAAGAAATGGCGAAAAAAGTAGATCAGGGCCATTTTGACAAAAATGGCACCCTTGGGTGCTTTACTGCAGCTGCAAACGCAGCCCGCGGTAAATGCACACCATGGTAGTTAAAACAAAACCACTGCCACCAGCCATTCAGTGAGGAAAGGGTAACATAAAAATGTTACATGAGAAGCGAGACAAAGGGGATACTAGGTAACCCCTCCAGCACCCTATTGTAAGATGGTGGGTGCTGGGTCTAGAAAGTTACAAATTTAAGTAAAGTCAATTTCACTTTACTGCTCTGGGAAACAGTAGTTTATCCCAGAGAAGGTAGTTAAACCTTTGGGAAATCTGAAAGACTTCCCTGGGCCACTGCACTGAAGGTGCTGTGTGACACAATGTAAAAGATGATGCCTATGGAGTTTGTCAGAAACAGTGTTCAAAATCACATTAAAATACGAGAGTGGGAAAAAGGGTCTCTCACTCTCCAGTTTAAAAAAAATCAAGTCCACAAAATCCAGCAAAGTTGCTGGGGGTCTCTAAGGTGGAGGGAATTAGCATATTTCTGAGAATCCTCCCAACATCAGGAAGCAAGGGAGGTGCCCGAAACTCCCTGTCGTTGGTCTTCTTGGTTACCTGAATGCACCCAGTGCTGACTGGCTGGTTGGCTGTCCCTGCAGGACAGCCACCCTGCTGTGTGAGTGAGCCAGGCTGTGCATGAATGGGAGAAACCTGCATCAAAAACGAGGCTTCTTGAACTGAAGGCAGAGTCGACCACTGGACGAAACATCAGACGAAGGAATCTTGGAGAAGCTTGCTGCTTCCTCCTGGACCGTTGAACTGCACAGTGAAGCCCTGCTGCTGTGCTGAAGCTGCAATTCCGAATCGACTAGAGAAGCCCGGAACGGACTACTTCTTCCCTTGGGTCAGTGGGACCAAGTAACCCCAAGACAACTTTGCTGTAGGACCTTCCCCAACTGGCTGTATTTCTTGGATGCTGCTGGAACCTCGTGCCAGGGGGGGGGTCGAGAAATCTGTGGTCGAGTGCATCATCTTTAAACCGGACTGAAGCCCCAGGAAGATCCTGAGAACCCTCCCGAAGCAGGAAAACCCAAGCTAGAATCACCTCACTTTAGCACTGGACTCAAGAAGTGAAGGAAGCCCTTCAATTGACCAAGAGCTGCGGTGGTGCTATTTGCTGGTAGCTGAAACTGCAAAGTGCTGGTGCTCTGAAAAGAGCCTGTAGCCGCCGACGACCTTGTCCACATGACTGAGACCCAGGAACCCAGGATCTGCAACACTGCAGCCAGAACAGAAGCCTGCTGGATCCTCTTCTTCTAACCTAAGGTACTGTGCTGACTAAGGGGTACTTACCTCTTGTCTATAGCTTGGATTATCTCACTTGAGACATGCAGAAGCTACTTTTTGCAGAGCTGGCATCAGCTCTACCCCCTCACAAGCCTATCAGCTTGTGGCCCAACAGTGATTTTCTACAAACTAACTTTGTGCAAGACTTTGTGCTATGTAAGAAGTGCCTCAGCTCCATAGACATTGTTCAAATTAACTTTGGCTGTCCTGGCTCCCTGCAGACTCTTCTGACCACTGACTGATTCTAACTGTCCCTCATAGATGGTACATTGGGAAGGTTTTTAACTAGACTTCATTGGGAGATTGAAAAGTGCTCACATGCTCCGAGAACCTGTTAACCTTTTTCCTTCCCTAACCTTTTCCACAACCTCAGAATTTTACCAAGTGCAAAAGTGATATATAATGCCAATACTGTCCTAGTAATTGAATTCACCTCAGGGTGTAGGAAGTGTGTATGAACCATCTCTGTATGAACCATCTCTAAGGAGTATCTATTTTCTTATCTTGATTCTGAGAAAGTGTTATGAAGTGCATTTTTATTTTTGCAAATTGCCCTTTTTAAAGAAGGCCGATTTAAAACTTAATGTTAAATAAATAATTATTGTACTAGAAAACCTTGAGTGTACGTGTTATTTGGATACTTGTATTTGTGGATTGCGATGCTACAGTTCACATTTACCCCTCTTGAGGCAAGTCTGGCTGCTCAGTCATTCTACCAACTTGTGTAGTACAGACCTATACCAATATGTGTGTTACTGAATACCAAGAGGACAAGACTGCTGTAGTCTCCCACAGGGTTACTGCATACCATCTTGCCTAACAACTCTGACTTTTGCTACTTAACCTACCCTGACACTGCCAGTTGCCCACTAAACCCTAGTGAACATCCCCTTCTGCGACTGAGAACACTCATGCACCAAGAATAAGGGAAAGACTTAAAGGATTGGGCCTTTTGCCTAGAAAAGAGAATACGTGTTTAAAAGTTACTTATAAAAGAGTTAGTTGGTAACTCCAACTCTGAGAGAACAGTTACAAATGTTCTTGCTTACCTTGAATGGGTGTTGCACTATTCTGAAAAGTATATGTAACATCTTTCTTTCCTTAGAAACTGTTTCGCCATTCTAACAGAAAGTAGATGCAAGGGTATACAACTCACCTGTGATTTGGTTGTGTCTCTTCCCAAAAGTAACGCTGTTGTTTCAAGGTATTATTCCTGTTAGGATAATTGTATGAGTGTTCCCCAACTGGGTCTGGATTCCCCTGACTTGCTGTTATAGTCTGTTCAGAATAAGTCTGCTTTAGGTTTTACCTACCTAGAATAACTGAGTCATTCATACAGACACAAAAAGAGTCTTAGGTTTACACCTGCCTTTAAGTTGCTTGTACCTCCTGTTAAAATTTTCTTTTAAAAAAAAGTGTAGGTATTACTTACCTTTAGTAGAACTGTATTATCCTAAAATAAGTTTGAGTTCTTGCTTTGCTTAGTCTGTGAACTGAAAAGCAACTGCAATTGAATATTACACCCCAAGGTCCAACTACCCTCTAATAACTTATCCTGAATCAGAGTTATAGGTTTATACTGTTCCTAGTATCTGTGTTTCACTAGATCAGAAAAAGATATTGTCCAGTTGATATGACTAGGTGATTTGTTGCTGAGCGTCACATGAATATAAAGACTGGAGGGTTTTTTTCTGTACTCCTGTCCTCTATATGGCAGAGTAGAAGCACAGAGCACCCCAGCCAAGATTCATTATTTGGTAGCTATGGACGAGCAATCAAGGCTTAAGCTCTCAGGAGGTGATGCGGGCTGGTTCTTAAGTACAGTATAGTCCCCAAACGCGCACAAAGGAATGTCCACAGACTATGTTAGTGATAAAACAGTTCTTTATATAAATAAGGTTCAAGTTATACACAATAACACACTTTGTGCTCAGGCAATAATAAAATGATAAATTTATACAGTCTCTATGTGGTACCACAATTACTCTTGATTCCATTAAAATGCACCAACTGCTGACAGTTTCAAATGGCATACAAATCAATAGCAAAAAGGTATCAACAATAGACTAGGGAGGAAAACAAGTTGGTTAACCAATCGGCAGAATACTGGTCCCCTACCCCTAGGCACAGTTCGGTGCGAGGATCCCCCCCTGCCTGGGCAACCTGTAAATAAGGTAGATTGACATGCCCAGTTAGGGAGAATTCTCAGAAATGTGTTAATTCCCTTCTACCTTAGAGACCCCCAGCAATTTTGCTGGACTTCAGGACTTTTAATTTCTAACCTGGAGAGAGTGTGTGGGAGGACAGGTCTAAACGACCCCCCTCCCCTGCAGTCCCCTCCTTGTGACGTCCATGGCTCATCAGGGGCCCCTCTCGCCGTCTGTGCCCGGATGGCTGGTGGGCTCCTGGCAGACACATTGACCACACATACTGTATTTTGTGAAGGCCTAAAAGAACCATTTTGAAAAGACAGAACTCCATCTTGGAACACACACCCCAGTACACTGAAGCATGGCCCCCACCCGCGGAGAAGCTCGCGCTTGCTCTCGCTACCGTTGCTGCCTGGCAGATCCGTTGAAAGCCTGTTCCCACGAGCAGTAGAACATGAGCTAATGCTGTGAGGCAAACACTATCATTCACCTTCCGCTGCACACCACTATTCCTTGTGTGAATCAGAGTGCAGAGCCAGCTTGGAAAATAACTGAAAATGATCTCCAGCAATATTATGTTTTAAACATATGTCAAGAGTTTAGCAGGATTAATTACATTGCGCGAATGTCCATTGTGCACGACCCTGCATCAAGAACTCACAAACACTGTTAAAACGTGACGAATGTATCTTACATGCATCTATGCACAGAATGGTCAAAAGCGTGTAAGCACCGTGTGAATGTATTATGTAAATGGCCTTTTGTATAGAATATTTCTCTATGTGCTTTATCAAGTATGGCGCAAGCAAACCAATACTAAGTCCTCACAGAATGACTAGACTAATGCTGCTAGAGTATAACGAAATGCAACGATGATGGTATCATAAGCATATGTAAATTGCTCAGGAGAGACACATAGAAAGATAGGAGTTGTATGTGTGTGCAATACAATATGTAATGAGTTTCCAAACCACATTGGCCTGCTGTTTCTGCATGCTCGATCAAACGTAACGCTACCTCAACTGTTGCTTTAATCAGTGAAAAGCAAAACTGCTCGTTTACAAGTATGCACTTTTGTGCGAGAATGAGACGAAAACATTGGTAGACCTGCATAGCACAAATGTGCTGGGATATAGACAATATAAGTATGTAACCTTTTAGATAACTGACAAGTATTATATATTTTTACTGTATTCCTCTTTGTTATTATAAAAATACTGTGTATGAAAAGAATTTAACGGTAGACATGCTCAAGGCCATTTCTCCTCCCTTCCCAGTGAAGCCCGCCAAGAAAGGCGAAGGCCTGAACTATACCACTTCACCTCCCCCAATTTGGCCGGAGCCATCTCGAGGCATCCCTGTTCCCCCGCAGCTCATGGAGCACCCCCACGGGTTCCATAGCCCACCAGATAACCTTGAAAGTAATGGCCCGAGTGAAGCGGACACTCGATATTCTACAGATACCCTGTCAATCTATATTTCACTACTTCTAACAAGACCTGAGAATTGGTCAATCCACCCAATGCCCTCGAGACCCGACCCTGTGATTCACGATACCGAGTCAACAGAGCACAAGTAACCATGCCCTGATATATGGACCACATGTCTCTCAAATAGCGTGCACTCCTTCAGACCGGGTGGCACCATGCAGATGAGCCCAGCTGACCTCCCCACCCCACGTTGGCACCGTCGAGGCATCCACCAACCACGGAACAACACGTCACAGCTGCACATATAGCTAGTCGACGCCACCCAATCCCTACGAATGGGTGCCCCCTATAGTGTGTAGGTTCTCGTGACGATTTTTTTAAATATAAACGCCTGTCTTTGCTATTGTCAGACAGAGCGCTCTCGGAGTTTGCAGAGTTCTTTGCATGCCCTATTTTAGATAAAACTCCGGTTTATGCTCACCCGCACTTGGTCATAGTCTTCTTCCCCTTGTGGGAGAGTCCGTTATTGTCTCCTATTGCGGGGAGGGTCGTGCTATTTGGGGACGCTCGCCTTCAAGAGTGAGCCCTTTTTCTCACCCTCTCATGTATTTTTATTCTGATTTCGACTATGTGTTTCTTTTAACTTTGGAGTCTGACAAACTACATAGGCATCATCTTTATATTGTGACACACGGTATCCAGTTATAATGTCGAAAAAAAGAATGTCGAAAAACAAATTAGAATGTGTTTTTTTTTTATTTGTATTTATTTTTGGTTTAGCTAGTAAAAATAAACGGGGGGGGGTTGGGGAGGAACCCCCCCATTAAAAAACAAAAAAAAAAACCACATTCGAAATGTCTTTTTCTGCATTATTTTTTTCGACATTTTTGCATTCGACATTTAAATACCTTCTCTTGGTGAAACTACTGTTTCCAAGAGCAGTAAAGTGAAATTGACTTTACTTACATTTTGTAACTTTCTAGACCCAGCACGCACTATCTTACAATAGGGTGCTGGAGGGGTTACTTAGTATCCCCTTCGTCCAGTTTCTCATGTAACATTTTTGTTACCCTTTCTACAATTAAATGGCTGGTGGCAGTTGTTTACTTTTTACTACCATTGTGTGTTTTTACCGCGGGCTGCGTTCTCAGCTGCAGTAAAGCACCCATGGGTGCCCATTTTGTCAAAATGGCCCGGTCTTTTTTCGCCATTTCTTGTTGGAAAGGTCCTTCTTGAGATTTACTCTGTGAGCCAAACCAGGTTTGGTCCCTTTGTTCGTTTTGTCTTTGGCGGGATTCACAAGTGAAGCCCGCCTCTGGCTCTAGTATGTCTGGCAGGGGCAGGAAGTGAGGGAGGTGCCCGAAACTCCCTGTGCTTAACACCCTTGGTTGCAGGAATGCACCCAAAAGGTGATTGGCTGGCTGGCTGTCCGCCAAGGACAGCCACCCTGCTGTGTGATTGACAGAGCTAGCTGGAATGAAGGGAGAAACCTGCATGAAAGGTGAGGCTTTTTGTCTTAGGAGGCAGAGTCGACCACTGGACGAAGGAATAAAAAAAAAAAAAGAACTTGGAAGTGACGCCTGCTGCAACTCCTGGACCGTTGGTTTGCCCGGTGAAGCCCCGCTGCTGTGATGAAGCTCCGAATTCACCTCGACTAGAGAAGCCCTGCAAGGACGACTTCTCCATTCGAGTTGGTGGGACCAATCAACTCCAAAGTAAGCACGGCTGGACATCCTCTTGGAGCTGGCTGCATTTCCATTGCTGCTGGAACCGAAGTGCCAGGGAGAGGAACACCAGATTGTGTGTGTTGCTTTTAAGTCGGATCCGAGCGCTAGGAAGATCCACCGGACTTCCCTGATGCAGGACTGATCAAGCCTGAGCCACCTCAACAGAGTGCTGGACCCCAGAAGCAAGTAAAGTCTGAAGTAGTATCCGAGAACTGAAGTGTTGCCATTTGCTGTCAGAGACGAGAAGCCGAAACACTGAAGGACCGCTGAATTGAAGTTTGCCCATTGCTGCCACTGACCTTCCCATTGCAGAGCAGGAGTCCCCAGATGTCCTCCCTCTTGTCCCCACAACTGAGGCTCAGGAACAACAGGATCTGCAGAGCTGTACAGGAAAAGAAGCCAGATGGAACCATTTCTTCTAACCAGAGGTACTATAAAGTCTAAGAGAACTTACCTCTTGTTGTGTAGCCTTGCTTGCTCTCAGTTGAGACATTGGCTGTCCTGGCTCCCTGAGTGACTCTTCTTACCTCTGACTCTGCTTTATCTTTTCCCCAGGAAAGGGTTAATTTACTGAACATTGGAAGGTTTCAAAAGTACTTACTTGTTTATGAATTATTTGTTAATCTTTTGTTTTATTCCCCTATCTAACCTTTGCACCAAACTCCGTATTGCTCTAAATGTACACAGTGTCCCAGCTATTTAAGTCACCTGATTTAGAGACACTAAGTGTGTTCTGAGGTGATTTTAATTGTTACATAGTTTTGCTTCCTACTGAAGGCCTGTACAACTGGCTGTGAAATAAATTAATAATTGTTTTATCAGGAAACCTTGAGTATACATGTTTATTTGAATAACTGCTACTGTGAAACTCTGTCACAACATTACTGCTCACATTGACCACTCTTGAGATAAGCCTTGCTGCTCAGCCACACTACCAACCCGTGTAGTTCAGACTTATATCAAAGGTTGGGGCCCTATTGCCAGGGGGTCAAGGTTATTGTAGGGCACACAAAGGGTATTGCACACAATCTTGCCCAACACCAGTCCATATATTGTTTAGCAGAGTCTTATTTCCTTCTACAAAT
Organism: Ambystoma mexicanum; assembly: GCF_040938575.1. Taxonomy (NCBI): domain Eukaryota; kingdom Metazoa; phylum Chordata; class Amphibia; order Caudata; family Ambystomatidae; genus Ambystoma; species Ambystoma mexicanum. Next base: position 256,706,744 of record NC_090934.1, on the reverse strand, counting down.
GTTCTACTACCCCCAATGTACCTGGTTTAGCAGAGTTCAACGGCGGGTTGTCGACTGATCTTTTAGTGAACTCCCTTTAAGGCAGGAGCCACGGATCGTCGCGATTCCTCGAAGAAAAGGTGAACAATGTTGTCGAGACGGCAACTTCGGCCTTTGCGGTGCACGTCTGCGATCGATCGTGGACGCCCTGCGAAGATGAGGCGTGCGGTACACCTCAAAAACGATTGTTTGCTGCCGCAAAGAGTCAAATGAAGAACGTAGGCCCAGCAAGGGCGTTTGGTTGTCTGCGTCGGACGATCAGGACTCGACCACAGCTGGCTTTCGGATCTTCGTCTGCGTCTTTGAGGACTTTGGGTGTCAGGAAACCCACCGGCGGATTCTCCTCGGTTCGGCGTCAACCTCGACTTTGCCAGGCGGGACAAAGCGGTCGACGGGGATGAGCAAGGGAGTCCTTGATTCAAATGTCTTAGGCGATGGAGTGTTGCCGCTCCGGTCGACGGTTATGGTCGGCGACGGCGATGCACTTCAATGTCTGGGTGCTTTGCTTCAGATTCCTCGGCGGTCCCAGTCTCCGCTTGGCAGCCTTTCGAGGACGGACTTCCAGGGAGCCTTGGTGAAGGTTAGCTGGTGCACGATGTCCCCTCGTAGCTCGGGAAGCGGTCTCCTAGCCAGGTCCTCTCTTGGATCAGTTCTCGACGACATGACAGCTTTCAGATTGCGTTGAAGGAAAGCAGCAGCAATTCTTCTTCCGGCTCGGCTTCGAGAGTAAGCATCACGTTTCGACTTCAGCTTCTGAACAACTCCAGTAAGTGAGAGGTCCCCAGATCTACTGTTCTGTCTCTCATTCACACTGCTTGGACTAAGCTCAGCAGCCAATCATTCAGAAGGGCATTCATGCAGGCAATCAGGCTCACAGTGCATTCAGGCCATTCTTCTCCATCCAGACACACACAAGGAATGTGGATTGGGACAAGTACCCAGCCATTCAGCACTCCAAACTGCATTCATACCAGTTTCAGGCAGGGCTGTCTCAGTCACTGTGTCATACACCAGAAACCAGACACCCGACACCCATAACATGGATTCGTAGTGGTCACGCACTCCATTCACCCAGGTCCCACCCCAAAGGTATACCCACAACATACAGTCATTGGGAAGGCTACAGCCAGTCTGGCCTGGACTTCCCCTACAATACCATATATGGAACTTCCACCCAACAGCCAGTCAGGGGAAGGGACAGAGTCAGGGCTTCCCAGGACTTTGGGAAAACAAGTTAACAGGCAATAGAAAGCAAGCGGCCACAGGGGCCATCTTGTCTCATATCAGGAATCAACTGATTCCAATGGCAGGGCTTGGGTATCCCAAAATGGAGGATACTCGGAGCACATGTCCAATTCAGCATGGAGCTGCAACAAGCCCATACCCTGCTCTATGGGCCACACACAGGTGCCCAAATACATACACTAGGGGTGTATGTTTGTATCCCCACCCGTGGGTGCCATAAGGGTATCCCAAGGGTCTGTTCACCACAACCAAAAAGAGGGAGACCTGCACTGCCAGGAGTCCCACATGGCCTCCTGTGCAGAAAATAACAGAACACACATGATAAAAGGAGTACAGGACAAGGAGAAGGAGGCCCTGTCCCTCCAATTCATTTCCAGCATCACTCTTGTAAAAAAAGTGTGTAGGTTTTACTTACCTTGAGTAGAACGGTGTTATCCTAAAATAAGTTAGAGTTATTGCTTCCCTTAGTCTGAACAGAAAAGCTACTGTAACTGAATATTACACCCTAAGGTCCAACAACCCTAGAATAACTGTTATCCTGAATCAGAGGTATAAGTTTATACTGTTCCTAGTATCTGTTTCACTAGATCAGAAATAGACTGTCCAGTTGATATGACTAGGTGATTTGTTGCTGAGCGTCAACGTACAACTGGTAGGGTCTACTACCCTTGAATTACTGAATGTAATCTGAAAGTAATCAATGGTTTTTACTCCAAGAATAGCTGCAACCTATACTGAATGTGTATGAAAAGGATTGACTGCCTTAGAACTACTGTTCTGTGTTCCAAATAAGGTTATATGCTTTGGTCTGGTCTGTGTACCTTCAAGCATAGTGTTGTGTTTTTATAATTGTGGTTTTAGATAATGTGATAGTACTTATTTCCCCCAAGATTTATCTGGGCCTACTTGTATTTAAATAAACCATTTATCTGAACAATACATAGTTTTTGTATTTCTTTGGACCATTTGTATTACAATTTCATTTGTACTGATTCTACAGCCCTCTCGCTCCCAAGCCTGGCTGCTCTGCCTATGCTACCCTGAACTCAGGTGTTACATCCTTATACCCAGAGTGGAGTCTTGTACTGCCTCAGTTGAATGGTTTTACTAAGCCCTTAGATGGACTTCAGAAAAACTGTCCTAACAACCCCACAGCACTCCACATAAGATGGTGTGTGCTGGACCTATAAAGAGAAAAGGTAAGTAAAGTACTATTGTACTATTCTTGGGAACTGTAGTTCACCCAAGAAAAAAGGTATTTAAACCTTAAGATAAATCTACAGGATTTCTCAGTGACACTGCACTGAAGGTGCTGTGTGCCACCATACAAAAAGCAGATGCCTATGGAGTTTGTCAGACTCCAAAAACAGTAAAAATAAAATCCAAATCAGGTAAAAACACATGAGAGAGTGAGAAGAATTAAAAAGTATTAAGTCCAGCAAAAGAGCTGGGCGTCTCTAAGATTGGAGGATTTTTGCACAGAAATGAAAATTCTCTTTAACAGTTCGTCATCTGCACTGCAAGACTGATCTTTGAACAGCATGCATATCAGGAAGAAGACAGTTTACAAATAACTGTGACACAAGCCTTAAAATGTTACAAAGCGCTTCAAAAGAGCAAACAATTGGTCAAGAAGTCACAACTATTACAGAGGACTTTTCTCCTGTGTATGTAAATCTGAATTGCACCCCCGCCCCCTACTTGGCTGTATTCCTACTCCCTTTCATTAGCAGTTACTACTTACTTCCTCCACATCCTCATCCAGCTGTTCATTTGGATCCACCTCTCGCACAAGATCCTGTAGCTTCTTTTTCGTTAGAACCTAATGTTAAGAAATAATAGGCAGCAGTGTTTTCATATCTGCTTATACTCTAGCAATACAGAAACATGTTGTCAAGTGCAAGTAATGAGAGAAAGCATTTTTTGGAAAAACACAAACATCCATATTTACTTTAAAGCCCTGCTAAAATGGATTTCTAAAATCAGCCCTGGTGGGAGGGAGGAGATTTTAGGAGGGCGTCCTAGTTATGGTGAACAGGCAGTCTAAGAGTTTAGCCAAAATCCATTCAATGTATCGTGGATGAGCAGTCAAGGCTTGATCTTAGGAGTGAGTGGTTTAGGGCGCCAACGAGTTCGCACAGAATAACACAATAATTCAGCTTAGACAGTATGTATACAAATAGTCATTAGGCCTTTTCAGAACACACTAAGAAGGCCAGTTGAAAAAACACCTATTTTTAGTAACGTGTTTTTATTGGTTAAAATTAAACCTATAACACAAAAAAACAATATAATTACATAACATCCATCAGTTCAGTTAATCATGGCATTAAAACAATACATACTTTCATAAAAAAAAATAATTTAAAAATAAATGTAGACCTTTTAGGCCAATTTCTTTAAAATCTCCTGCCATATGTTAAACACAGTATAATTCAGAACTAGATTTTCAGCAGAATATATTAAAGACCAAAATTGATCCGAGGTGTATGATGCAAATCATATCCTAACTTTGTGTAGGCTTTTTTTTTTTTTAATAACGCCTAATAAGTAGAGTTCAGTCTGTTAATAAGTGGTGAGACGTCTCTAGCTTAATTTTGCACATTCTGCCTAGTCGTAGTTGTCCTAATCTCCTACACATAATAATTGAGTTTCGTCGTATGTTTTTATATAAGTACAGGGCATGTCAAAAGCAAATGGTTCTAAGACATAACTATAGAGTAAGAAGATTTTTCGGCAAGTTTGTCGCTTCTAAAGTTAAGACCCCAAACAAGTGCCTTTTCTTTAATCTTTTTACATTTTACTGCACAATTTTCTTCCACGCAAGGGACATTGCCAATTTCATCTAAAAAAAAAAAAATCATATCTCCTCAACCCATGTTTCAATAACTCCTCAACCCATGTTTCAATGCTAAGCAGGGAGATTTCAGATCAATCAGGCCTTGGTAATATGAATAGATAGTATTGTCATTAAAACAGTCTTCTTGCATTTTGAAATATAATACACAAGTAAAAATCTTTTTCTGCGTACTCAAGCTAATAATACCAAGCTCGTTGCAAATTGCTTCTACCAGGACCGAATTTAATAATCCTAAAGCTCTCCTCCACAGCTTTCTTTTGAGTACTCTAAGCCACGTTACTTCCTTAGAGGTAAAAGCCTCAAGGCCATATAAAATGCTAAGACCTATACATGATTTATACAATAGCAACAAACATTCAATAGATTGGCTTGAATCCTTTTGAATAAATGCCTGAATGGCAATAAATCTTGCCTGGGGCTTGTTTATTATGGAGTTTGAGTGTATCTCATCTCCTGTTTTGTTAGTCATTGGGATACCCAAATACATATAGGCTTCCACTTCTTTTAGGCGATCATTACTGATTGTCCAATTGTACCTTTCATTGCACCTGTGTTTCTTAAAAATCATAACTTTGGTTTTATCCAAATTAATTAAGAGCCATGGCAGGTAGCAAAAGGGTCTAGTGATCTAAAATTAAATGTCATCCGCATCTGATAACCAAGAAACTGGGTGCGGGACAATCCTTGGCGTGTGCCACATTTCACAAACACTTTTTCCAAATCAGAAATATATATGTTAAACAAAGCAGGCGCAAGGGAGCATCCTTGTTTTAGGCTGCGGTTGGTCAGCATTTCTTCACTTAAAGAGCCTTCTTGGTTAATTCCAACTTGGGATCTGGCGTCGGTGTATAGGGCCTTTACAAAGTAGAGTATTTGTATATGGAGCCCTTTTTCCTCCATTTTTTGCCAGAGCAGATTACTATTGACAGTATCGAAAGCTTTTGAGAAATCAATAAAACAAGCATACAAAGTTCTCAAATTAGAAGACTTAATGTCTAATAAAATATCTTAATGTCCAGAGGTTTGACAGGTTACTGAAGCCTTTCCTAAAGCTCGATTGTTGCGATTTAGAATATTTTCTTTATATAACCAGGCGTTTATAAAGCCTAAGAGCAGTTGTGCAAATATTTTGGAGCTAGAGTCCTTCATAGCCAATAGGCAATAGTTTGTTGGTAGATCACGTAAGCCTTTTTTGTAGATGGGTATAAGAGGTTCATATTTCCAGCTAGATGGAATTTGGCTGGTAGCAACAATCTCCTGGAAAATGGTGAAAAGAATTTGAGACCACATTTTAGGATTCTTTTTGAAGATGTTAGATAGACCATCGGGGACTGGTGCCCTTAACTACTTTAGCCTAATAATAGCTTCGATATCATATTCTGTGAAAGTGAAAAATCTCTTTTTTAACACCTCCTGATATTTGAGTTCGATAACAGATACATTCTCTTTATAATACATACCGAGGATATATGCTTTCCATTTATTATTTGTGATGGGATTTAATTCATGTTTAGCCAAATTAACCTAATTATGTTTATTGTAAATGTGCCAGAATCTATGCATATCATTGCCTCTCAATTTGTTTCTCATGATTTGCCAGTGGACTGATGCAACCAATCCTTTATGTAATTTGGTCCAGTTTTTAAAATCGCATGGTCTGTTTAGAGCTCTAGCTTGGGATTATCAGTGTTTGCCTTCTTTATGAGCTTAATTGATGTACATAGTTTCTTTTCAGCGATGATATAATCGAAATCGCTGTTCTTTTCTTTAATTTTCAGAAAAAAATGTCTTTTGTGATTTGCCAAATTGTTCATTACTTGGTAAAAATACTAAACATTTAAATTCAACCGTTTATCGTCTCCTCCAAGTGATTTACTCCTCAATTCACTAAAACCCAACACATTTCTTTCAGACCATTTTATTCTATTACCTGCATTATTGAGGTAAATTCGAACACTACATGATCACTAAGGTCATTTAGAATAAAACAGTAATTGTTTAACATTTCATAGCCTCTTTCATTTGTAAGGACGAAGTCAATCCAGGAACAACTCGTCCGATTAGAGCAGGTGTAAAATGGGCTGTCTTTACTTACCTCTATTAGCTGAATGAGTTGTGTCAGGCAAATGAACGTAGACCAGTTATTTGTTCCGATTTCTGTCTCTTCAGCCTCAAAATCAATAGCTTGGAAAACCATTAACATTGGTCCTGACGGACCCTTCATATATTCTACAACCTTCTCTCTCCAGTGAATAGCGGGCGCTGCTAATCATTTCGATCCCCTACTATACAATATAATGCTCCCGCGTGCTCTATTAACCATTTCTCAACTAGTAACTCCACATGTGTAATAATCATTGCAGTGCTTACATTACCCGGAGGATTATATACGTTGATGAATAGAACATTATTCTCATAGCCCCCAAATGGGAAGTTAACCATGGTTGCCTGCACATTGTCTTCTTTTATATTACTACCAAATTCAGGAGGCATTCAAGTGTGCTGTAACACCAGTAATCAGTCCACCATACACTTCCCTTCACATTTCGTTGAGCTAATGTTTGTGCGATATAGAACCTGTCTAAATAAAACTTTCATGAGCCACGTTTCTTGGAGCAAAAATATATTAGCGCTCACAAAATAATGTAGGCCCTCAGAGTGGAGACTGTTAGGCAGAATCCTCTGCAGTTCCCTTGGGGACCACTGCAAAAAGATTAAGACTACAGGAGTAAGCAGTAAACCCAATTGGTAGCAGCCTGCACCACCCAGATTTACCTGGTAGCTGTGGCTGAGCAGTCAGACCTCTCTCAAGATGAGTAGGGCAGTATGTAGAGTATACACAATAGGGTCAAAAACACAGTGGAGCAAACAAACACTGACCAGAGCTTTGTATCAAAAGTATATAATTATTTATTTAAAAACACACTTTATGAAAACACTAGCACTCTAAATCAAAAGCAAGTTAAAACACAGTCAGGTAAAGTATACACACCTCCCTTAATAATTATTTGACAAGTCTAGGTTAACACACCACTTTTGGTCACAACCGCGGTGAGCGCTTAACATAGATGGCACTCCAATAATTCGTTAAAAGGGAGAGAAAAAGGCAGGGCATAAAATTAAAACAGTTCCCAATGCTTTTCTAAGAACACAGCAAGTGAAAAAAGGCAGAATATACTGTAGAGCCAAAGTTCTTAGGCCAGGGCCACTATAATGGAGCAAGGCGGAATGTGCCCAAGATCAGACAGTTTAAATGCACTAAAAGTTTTTGCAGAATTGTTCAAAAAGAGATTGGTTTTACACGAAAGATAAAGTTAGAAGGTCTGGGGGCCAACCCAGTTGGAAAGCCAAGGATTTAAGGGTCACTTTTAGCGATCCGAAGAAAGGGAGGCCAGGCGGAACAGAGTACCTTAAAGAGTGAGGAAGCTCCAGCGGTGGCGGTTGTTCCTGGCAGCGGGTGCAGTTCGTGGATTCGACCAGGGAAAGAGATGATCTCATCGAGGAAGAAAACGTGGAGTCGTTGCACTGCCCAGGGATGAAACCAGCCGCGGAGTTCGTCGGTTAAAAGGTGCGTTCCTTTTATTCGCGGTCAAAGTGGTGAAGCTTGACTATCTGGCCGCCGGGATGCTTGTCATGGGCGATTCGACCAAGAGATGTCCTTGAAGGCGAAAAGAGTCGAACTGGTTGATCCCACCAGCTCAGAGGAAGAAGACTCGTCCAGCAGAAGATCTTCTCTTGTCGTTGGGAAAGTGGCGAGTTTGTTGCAGCAGTGCTCCACCGGTGGTGTCGTTGTTGCAGATGGCTCCGCTTCTTCCCTCTTCGGATTCTTAGGTCCCGTGGCGACATCTGAAGTTCCAGTCCCAAAAGCCCCGCTTTTATGCAGAAAACCCCCCATTCAAACAGCCTAGCTGTCACTCATACATGCAAAGTGGTGAGCCGTGCGACTCACCACTGGGCCAATCAGAACAGAGTGCGACTTGGGTTGCCAAGGCAACGCAGTTCAAGGTGCCAAAACCCCCACCCACACATCCTGTGGAACCCAGACAGAGTGGCACCATTTGGAGGGCTTCTGTGGAGAAGCCTGCCAAAAAGTGGAACAAAGGGCCCGACCTTGGTTAGAGTTAGAGACGAACGCCATTTTAGAATTGAGTTCTGGCGAAAAGACCCAACCGGATATTTTATATTAATTTAATAGCCCGGCGGTATCTTAACATTGCACCAAAAAGTGGTGCGTTTAAAACCAATGGGAAAATCCCGTAGGAAATATTCCGGTGGGAATATTTTGCGTGGTAACCACTGCCACCGGCCAGAAACTCGACAAGGGGGGACTGGACAGTGCCCCCTTGGAAACAAACCCAGGGGAAATCGAATTAACCCCTTCCAGTACTTCCACAATATGATAGTTTGTACTGGTTCTGTTCACAATTTTGGACTAGTAAAGCCAATGGTGACTTTACATGCCCTGGGAGACAGTCAGTCCCAGGGTATGGAGTCTATGTTTGGGGGGTCACTATGACACCCCTGTGTTACTGCACTGAGGGTGCTGTGTAACATGTACCAAATCAGATGATACCCTATGGAGAAAAATACCCCATAAGCACACAAAAAGTCAAAGACATACCTCAAATCATGCCCACGAGTGGGAGGAAAAGAGTCTCACTCTTAGAAGGAGAAAAAACAAACCCCAAAAATCCAGCAAAGCTGCTGGGGGACTCACTAGATTTGGGAAATTAGCCATATAAGAGAATTCTCCCTAACAGAGACAAAGGACCTAAAACCTCCAGTATTCCATGATTTAATATTCAGATCTTTGTAGGAGCTGTTATTTGGTCACGCTACATCTTCCATCTCAGATTGTTCCAGCACTGCTTTTTGAGTATTTGTTCTAGTGCCATTTTTAGCATATAGAGATTTGCATATCTTGGCAACAATAGCTTTCATGGATTCTTTTGTCATCATATCTAGACTTTTTCCCTAACTTGTTTCCAATGTATTAATTTTCTTTTCCAGTTCCACCAGCTTCTCAAACCTGTATCCTATATTCAGGAATTGAGGATTGTGACATAATCACCTCCGTTACAAAAGGGGAGACCAGATGGAGCACTGACCAATTTTCTTCCCAAGAGACGTGTGAAATTTCACCCAAAGAAAGGTCTTGTGAAGAAATGACAATTTCTGCACTTGATGCATCAGCACCAATACATTGGATCCATTTAAGAATAGACTTGCATTTGTGGCATATAGATCCACAATCTTTATCTTTTTAGAGGATTTATTGTTGGGTTTAGAGAATATGGTTTCTAAATCATTCAATGGGTCATAAATGGTAGGCGCCTGTGTAGCACTTATTGTCCCTCAAAGCGTTTACCGTGCTTGAGGGAGAAAGTTCTGCAATTTCTACTACATTCTCCACCTGATGATCAGGACTTTCAAAGCCAGATAGCTCATAATTATTAGGTTCTAGCAACATTTCTTTGCTCTTATTTTTGTTTTTTCATCGATCTGCATTAATGTTAACAATTTCAAATCCTGTTTTTGTTTCAACACCTCTGGTGAGAAAGATATTTCTAGTGATAGAGACTCCACAGAGGCCTGACCGTTTAGCTTTTTTGTCAGCGCCCCTTTTTTATTTACCAAATGTTTTCTTTTTTGGGTCATTTTCTTATGTGGGGGAGTTTTCCTATTATTTATACCCGATGTGCTTGCTCGACTAGAATTTATGACCAGTTCTACATTGGTCAATCTAGTATTACTACTTGTTATCAGGTTAGCAACAAAGGGTATTTCAAGTTCCTTACAACCCTGAGGTAAAGCATCCCTCTCTTCATTCCTGCCCGCCTAAATATCCCATTTTCTTTCAATTGAGTCATAGCTATGTTTTTCAACAACCAAGAAGTCATGAGAGGAAAGCACCACATCAAGTAAATTGGTAATGCCCTGCTTAATGATTTGTTGGCCTTCATGTATACAGTTAAAGTGAATAAGGCATTCAGAATTATTAATGATTCAGGTTCTCTACAAAGCTCTAAATCAATGTAATCAATGTCAGTATAGCTTTTGTGGCGAGTAGGTGATGAGGAATACGCTTTAGCTGCAATTTGTGTTAAATTCTGAGATTTAGATACATTTGTTGAAGAAATTGAATTTCTCTCCCTAATTGAGATAGGATTGGATAATGGTAATGCCGATATGGTAATTCCATTTCTGTTGGTTTCTGCTTGTAGACTCAAAACCATATTTAGTAAAGAGTTAATGTCAATAGGATTTGCAAGCGACAGATAGAGAGCAGGATGGTCTCCATTCTGAATTGTGTTGAGGTGGTTAGGAATCAAATTTATTTCACAAGCTGCACATCTCATTTGCTTAGTTTCTTTTGGTTTTAAAAAGGCAGTAATTTTACTTCTATCCCCAAGTTTGTCGCATTGCAGATGGTCTCAATAATAACCCCTACAGCTGACTTTGCGGGGTTGGTGCTTTTCTTTAGTTTTTTCCTTTTAAGATCTCTGGTGGCTTATAGTGCACGTTCACAAACCAGGCACTCTTTACTGCGTAATTGAGAACTACATTTCACAGCAGGCATAGTGATGTAGTAGGAGACCGCAGAGCATTTATATATTTTCCAAAAAGGAGAGCAGGCATAGTTCATACGTCTCTGTTGTAAGCTCACCAATATCAGTCTCAGGTGAACCTCAGAGACGAGTGGATGTAGATGTAAATGTGGGTTTAAGCGGCTTGACAGAGAATACAAGCTGATAGTCACAGCAAGGAAGCGGAGTACTAACACCTTACCATGCTCGCCCCGGTCACCTGATCCACAGGTAACCACTCGACTCACCACTCGGTGCATATTCAGTAGTTTTATGCTTCCAAGCGTTTGTTTCCAGCAACAAAAATGGAAGGGTAGGCCGACTCCCACAGGTAACCACTCGGCTCACCACTCCCAAACAAACAGTTTAGGCTTGCATGGCCAGCAGCCAGCCTGTGTGAGAGCTTTTGGAAGGCATGAAAGGCTACACACTCCTACTAGGCCACAAAGTTCATAAGCCCCAGGGGGGTAACAGAGCAATTTGTGACCAATGCCTTGCAGACTAAGTTATTGGGATGTTAATGAAACAATCATTTGGAAAGGGGGGGGGGCAGTTGGCCCCACCAAGTAGGTTATACGTGATCTTCTGAATGCCAATTGGTCAGATCTTTCATGCATACAGGAACTAAGGAAGTGAGTTCTGAGAGGGTTGGTTGGATGCAAGAAATGTGTAGGTTTTAGCATATAATTGGTAAATGCAAAGGACTTTCTATACTCTGACTCTATAACAGTACTGTTAGGACAGTTTTTGTGCAACCCCTTATTAAGGACTGTACAACCAGCCACGCATGGAGAATGGGAAAATGCACCCAGCCAAAAACAAAGCCAAACCTCTTTAAAAGGTAGGTGGGATAGCAGTGGCAATCAAGCTGAACTCTTAGGAAGGGGTAGCATGCTGCTCTGCTTCCTTCCCGCTCGCAGGCTGGATTTCGAACCTAGCTCTGGAACTCTTCCGTCGCCCTGCACCTGTGGGGGTAGAACAGCTACTTACCTGCCCTTTCCTCCCAATAACCTATGTACCTTGTCCATTCATTTCTAATAGAGGAACTTTGTTCCAATTTCTGAACTCCAAATGTGAGAATGCCCTCATGTAACCTCCCCATAGCAGGACTTGCGTCGTGCCTATCGGGGGCGGGGACGGAGGTCTTGGAGCGAGTCTGCTCCGTTGTAAGGTCAATGGCGTCCATGTCGGAGCCATGGTCGTTGCTATGTGCCTCATCACTTTCAGTAGGCTGTGGCGGCGGAGGAGCTACCTCGGCCTATGACATCGCGTAGGCCGCCCTCCGTTTTACACAACGCTATTTTATGGTCTTAGGTCACAGGAGCTTACAGTGCCAACAGGACGCCTCAGCGTGATTGAGGGGGAGACACATATTGCACCGAGGGGGCTTGTCTTTCCAGGGAAATGTTACAGGAAGGGAACAATTTAAAGGGAGTCCTGTCCATAGCGCATGTAAACAAAAGCAACGACAAGGGGCAAAGAGAGGGGAGAAGGAAAGCCATTCTTAAAAGAAAGAAAACCCCCAGACTCCATTCTCCCTCCTGTGTAGGCCGGCCAGAAGGCCGGCCACGCGGTCGACAGCGGAGACCGGAACGCCAGCCTTCGAAGTCTGCTGTTCTGTCTTCGGCGGCGGTTCAGTAATCGTCAAAGAGGGGACGAATGTGGTTATAAATGATGAAAGGTTGTGATTTTAACAAATTTGACATTTTAGGTAGAGCTCTGCATAAGGCGACCAGCTAGCTGGGTGGAAAAAAACTATCTGAGGGACCTCGACGCTTGAGGATTTCTGGGTACACTACACGTCATGTTAGGGATAGTGTTACAGACACGCCTATGCCGAAGTCCCCTTTTGATCCTCGAAGGACAAGATGCAATACTCTGCGGTTACCACTAGATGTCAGATTATATGCACAGCATGTGATTCTAAGCAGATTAACAAGCATCAGAAATACAATTAGTGTATTTTGTGAGTGCACAGTATTACCAATAGTACTGTCAAACTCCTGTAACAATTGAATGCTTTCAGCAACTATCAACGTACAGCCCCCGTCAGCTACTGCCATCGAGATCTGGAGGCCCCAGCCCGCTGTAAGCATTTCCCCACTCCCTAGCTACCCACACTAGGCAGACCAACACCCTTAGTCCTGTAGCAATACCCTTGCCCAACAAACCCCACCACATACTGACGTCACCAATAGGACACACACAGTCCAATTTTTGAGACTCTTGTTCCGCCCTACTGGTACACAGCTCCCAAAACCTCTGAACCTTGACACATGACCTACCTAAACCTAAGACTTTCCTGCATCCTCTTGTGAACATCCCTCAGCCTCACTAGCAGGCCCGACAGATCACAGTACTCAAGACCACCCACATCTCTGCCCCCCTTCATCAGGATGAAGGGCTCATCACTCGTGTGTGAAACCGGACCAGACCTCTGTCAGTTTTGCAGGCATAGAACCCTCTTCCCTCCATCGTATTTCAGCCATCCCCCAATCCACCATGAATATAAATACCCGCTTAGGTGATCGCATAGTCAGCACACAGCTCAACATCTAAACAATCAGCCTTCCCCCAACCCACTACGAACAGAAACACCCGTCCTAAGGGACTGCATGGTCACTACTCCTAGCAAAGGATCTAAATAATCTGTTCTGCCAAGTCCAAAACCACCCCACCAGACCTTTGAACCCTAAGGACGATGCAAATATCCTACTAGAGTAAATGCTTTTACAAGCCATCTTCGTGGGACCTGTTGGGGAGAATTCTCAGAAATTTGTTAATTCCCTTCTACCTCATTTGCTGGACTTTAGGACACATTTTTATCCTGGAGAGAGAGACCCTTTTGCCACTTTCTCATGTATTTTTTATTGATTTGAACACACTTTCTTTTGACTTTGGAGTCTGCCAAACTCCATAGGCATCTTATTATATTGCGTCACACAGCACCTTCAGTGCAGTGACACTGGGAAGTCTTCCAGATTTCCCAAAAGTTTAACTACCTTCTCTTGGTTAAAACTACTGTTTCCACGAGCAGTGAAGTGAAATTGACTTTACTTACATTTTGTAACTTTCTAAACCCAGCACACACTATCTTACAATATGGTGCTGGAGGGGTTAATTAGTATCCCCTTTGTCTAGTTTCTCATGTAACATTTTTATCTTACCCTTTCTACAATTAATGCCTCCCAGCTTGTGGCCCTACAGTGATACTATTTTTCTACAAAGGCTTGTAAAACATTGTGCAATACTTTTACTTACCTGCAAGAAGTGCTTCAGCTCACCTAGACTTTTGCTCAATTAGCATTGGCTGGCCTGGCTCCCTGAAAGACTCTTCTTGCCTCCAACTTTGTGATTTTCCTTTCCACTAGCAAAGGGTTAAGTTACTTTGTATAGGGGGTGTGGGGGTTAAAAAGTACTTAACTGCTTCAGAATATTGGTTTAACCTCTGTCTCATTTCCAAACCCTTTTCTTTGACACCAAACTCAGTATTGCTCCAAACGTACCAGTGACATATTAATGTCCACAGTGTCCTAGTTATTTAAGTCACCTCAGGGTGTAGGAACCATCTGTGTGCCATCTCAAATGGGTACTTGCTGCTTTAGAGAAACTGTGTATTTCGAAGAATCTTTTTGTGTTACTTACATATGGCTACCTTTGAAGGCCTAGTCAACTGACTTAAATTAATAATTAAGAAACCTTGAGTGTAAGAGTGTATTTAAATACTTGTCACTATGAATCTGTGTAAAAACCCAACTGCTCACATTGGTCCCTCTTGAGATAAGCCTGGCTGCTCAGCCACACTACCAACCTGTGTAGTACAGACTTCTACCAAAGGTTGGCTTCCTATTGCCAGGAGGTCAAGGTTGCTGTAGTCTCCCAAAGAGTACTGCACACAATCTTGCCCAACAACACCTACGAGGGACAAATATCCAAGTCAATGGGCTAGAAGAGTCTGCAGGGAGCCAGGACAGCCAACGTCAATTTGAAACAGTCTATAGAGCCGAGGCACTTCTTAGATAAATGTATTCCACAAAGTTAGAGAGTTTGTAGAAAAAATACTTGTAGGGTCACAAGCTGTTAAGCCTGTAGAAGGGGAGTTGAAATCAACTCTAAAAATTAATGCAATTCCCAACCGAGAAGAGCACAGAAAAAAAAGACAATGAGATAAGTACCCCAGTCTAAACAGTACCTCTTGTTTGAAGAAGAGTGGTCCAGCTGGATTCTGTCCTGTTACTGCGGTGCAGACCCCACGTTCCTGAGCCTCAGTCGTGGGGACAGGAGGGAGGACGTCTGGAGGGCTGCTGCGGCGGTAGATTGGAGGTAGTCGGCAGCTACGGGCTCTTCTCGGTTCAGCAGCACTTTGCTGTTTCAGCGCTTAGTAAACCGCACCGTCGTGGATCTCTGATACCGGTCGGGCTTCCTTCACTCCTTGGGTCCTGCACACTGGTGAGAGGACTCATGACCCTGCTTCTGGAAGGGTCTTTAAGAGACTCTTGGAGCTTCTGGCCGGATTTCAGACGTTGCACTGGACTACGGATTTCTCAACCCCTGGCACTCGGTTCTTGCAGCAGCAAAGAAGTACAGCCAATCAGGGAAGATGGTCCAGTGGATTTAGTCTTGGGGTTAGTTGGTCCCACTAACCCAAGGGAAGAAGTAGTCCCTTTCCAGAGCTTCTGTGTCGAATTGAAAAAAGGAGTTTCAGTGCAGCAGCAGGGCTTCACCAGGCACTTCAAAGGTCCAGGAGGATATAGTAAGCTTTGTTCAGTTTCTTCGTCGGGTGTTTCTCCCAGTGGTCGTCTCTGCCTCTAGTCCCAAAACCCTCGCCTTTTAAGCAGTTTCTCCCATTCATGCATAGCCTAGGCTGTCAATCGCACAGCAGGGTGGCGGTCCTGAAAGGACAGTTAGCAGAGAGTCAAAGGACAGTGGGGTTTCGTGAACATCCCTCACATACTGCCTTTGCAGACATAGTGGAGCCAGAGGCAGGCAATAGGGCTGAAGCCCGCCAAAGGCAAAACAAACAAAGGTCTGAAACCTGGCTCAACGCACAGAGTAAAACCCAAGACCGACCTCACAAACAGAAAATGGCGAAAAAAGAAGACCGGGCCATTTTGACGAAATGGTCACGCATGGGGGCTGTACTGCAGCTGAGGATTTCACCTGCGGTAGAAAAGCACAATGGTAGGAAAATTAAACCACTGCCACCAGCCATTTAAAGTATTTAAAGTAGTGACTAACATAAAAAATGTTACATGAGAATGTAGGTTAAGGGGCTACCAGGTAACCCCCTCAGAACTCCACATAAAATGGTGTGTGCTGGACCTACAAAGAGAAAAGGTAGTCAATTTCCCTTTACTATTCTTGGGAACTGTAGTTTACACAAGAAAAGGTAGTTAAACCTTATGAGAAATCTAAAGGATTTCCCTGTGACACTGCACTGAAGGTGCTGTGTGTTACTATACAAAATGTAGACGCCTATAGAGTTTGTCAGACTCCAAAAACAGTGAAAACACAATACAAATCAGGTCAAACCACATGAGTGAGAAAGGTCTCACTCACTCCAGGGTAAAAATGAAAAAGTCCTAACGTCCAGCAAAAGAGCTGGGGGTCTCCAAGGTTGAAGGGAATTGGCACAGAAATTAGAATTCTCTCTAACACACACTATCAGGGTCCAATACCATTACCCTTCACACTATCTCCCGCCGCCCAGGTCCAGCACCTTCTTTTGAAAAGGACATGTTACATACATTGGGCGCCAACATCAAATCTACCTCGAAAATGATTCTCATGGGAGACCTTAACCTACAATTCAATAACCCCGCAGATTTAGTCTGCCTCACTCGCCAACTCTCTGAATGCATTAGGCTTCCAACAAACTTCTGCAGCTCTGGTGAGGCATAGCAAGTGGGGGGTTGCGCCAAATGGAAGCTTGTCTTGAGGCTAGTTGGTCCCACCAGCTCAAGGGGGGGAAGTCGTCCTGTACATGTCTTCTCAGGCGATATGAAAACTGGGTCAGCACAGCGGCATGGCTTCACCAGGCACTTCGTGGCCCAGGAGGCTGCTGCTGGCATCTTGGGAGGTCTCCTTTGGATGTTCCTCTCCAGTGATCGACTGCATGAAGTCCCAAAAACCTAGCTTTTTATGCGATTTTCCATTCATTCACAGCCTATGCTGTTAATCACACAGCAGGGTGGCTGTCCTTTCAGGCCAATCAGTTAACCTGCACAATATAGTGCACATACGTATAAGTTAATAGAGGTTAGTATAATGTGCTTTGGCACAGATTCATTCTAAGATTATCATTAAAGAGTATTCATGATAACATAAATTCAATTAGGAATACCAGACCCCAAATCGGCATCACTTGAAATATTCACATACTGGTCAGTTTCATATCCTGCAACACATAATTAACAATACGTACAACATAGGATGCATGTGTACGTTCTGATACTCTATTTTGTATTTATATATGCATCAGGCATGATGCCAAGACAGTCACTTATCACGTGATTGGGCCACAATCACATGATTCATTTGATAGCACATTATCACAAGAGGCTCTGTGGTCATGAATTCAGAGTTCATAAAAATGTTGACAAAATATAATAAATGAGTTGCATACCAGCTGATAACAGGAAAGGATGTGACAGAGCACCTTTCTCGTATGTGCAAGCCATTCAACACTGACTCCTTTGAATACTGCAACAAACTATTATAAAATATGTATCACGTATGATGTAGTATTGAATTTTATTATACATTAAGCAAAGCGCGCAACATAGGTTTGTATTTTGAAACTGTAGCCATAACCACTGCAAATCAAACATCAGGTACGTCACCATGGCACGCCTCCTATCATGTGATCGGGCCGTAATCACCCGATTGTTTGGCAGCACATATTTAAATGGTTATTAGGGAACGCGAGCTTAGCTCGCCAGAATACTATACGGATGTGGAGGGACGCCTACATGGGGAACACCTAAGGAAACAAGGTAATTTCACAAAACGGCATGTCAAACAGACGTGTACTCGGAATTATAGTATGATGAAAATCGAGTCTAAATGAAGCACCTAATGCGCGCCTTTGCCAATACCGGTTGCATGATATTCAGGAAGCATCCATATGGAATTGTATTTTTGATGGGCCAGACGGAGGCCGGGACAAATAATTAGCAGCTATAAACGACCGTAAGGTAACTGACACAAGGCATGACTGTCATATTTTTGTTTAAGATAGAGTCAGAATGAAGCACTTAATACGTGCTATTGCTAACACTATCAAGTACGTTGAGACATCCATATGGAATTGCATCTTTGATGGGCCAGACGAAAGCTGGGACACATGATTAGCAGTTTCAACTCATTGCAAGGTAACTAACACGAGGCACTACTTTGTCATATTTGTGTAATACAGCATCTAGTTCATGAACATTCACGAGACATTCAGTAAATATTGCCTCGAAGCATTGTAATTTCAGACAATGCGCTGGTCTAATTTACCTCACCCCGTTCATTTGGGTCCTCTCCAGATGTTTCTATTGTAAATTCATACAGGCTATGTACTGATAACATGGCACAATCATGCCCCTACAGTGCTACAATGATTCATATGGAATAATTACTGATACGATATGAGTGGCAATGTGGATTCATATGCTGAAGACGACTAATCTTACTATCAGAATGTCATCATCACCCTTCTGTGCATGTGGTGGTTGTCATCATATTAGCCGCAACACTGATACTTTTAGATGTGGAGGAACACAAATCTGAATACTGCTACAATGGTAGATTGATGCAATTCATTTTATTCCATTTTGTGATGTAATCATTTTCTTGTCCCCTCTTCTCTTTTTTGTTTCTTTTTATACATTATTTCTTTTATATATCCCGTTTACATTTGTTTATTTCTTATTCCTTACTCCTTATGGTGAATTAACATCATTGGACGATTTATCCATGGCATGGTATGATCCGTTGTATTGATCTTGGCATTGTTAATGGCCAAACGATATTGTCTTTACCTTAATAACGACACGAATGAATGTCAATATGGTTTTTTACTCATTGCGTAACACATATGTGATACTATGCCTTGAGAAGTGTTGGCTACTACAGAATAAAATATGAACGTTTTGATTGGACTAGACTCAGTATAATATTTATATGATAGCGCGCGTTTATGGAACACTATTGACTTTGTGTATAATCATAGGTAGGGGTTACCTATAGTTAGATACTAACTGCAGCAGTAATAATATAATCCTTTGTGAATATAACCTCTAAAGCTACAGGGCACCTCACCCTGGTTACCCCTTTTCACTTCTATTTTATATACAAACTGGACACGAACATGTGAAAGATGTACATTTCGTAAATGTACACTAATATATACGTAAATCCTCCCATCAAAGTAAGGACAGACTTGGAAGCCACTTATCTAGAAATGTAAATTGTGCACACGTTCAAACTGTACAACACTTCTACGCCTTCTATACATATTAAAAGTTATACCCGATTTCAATGGAAGATTCCATAAGTATATTAGGTGTGTAGGGCATGTACATTTCACAACTTTGTATCAACACTCCTACGCTCATATGTATTATGGACACACACTCTTACGACACATACTTTTTATATGCATATGAAGCATACTGGGATGTAAATTGTGTACATGTGCAAACTTTAAAACTTGTATAAACCTGACACGCACCTAGGACACAAATACCTATGCCATCCAGTAGCGTTTGTGTAGAAGGGATAGAAGAAATGTGCTAAATTAATAGACCTGTTCTACAGGAACTCGTGTATATGTATGAAATGTGCATTACATGCAAGTACATTACTATACAAATAAGAACTGATAAGAGCCAGATCTGATGTTCATTGTCACATATATGGAACATGTATACAAGATGTAAATTACATAATGTGTGAAATTTCAACTGTATAACATACACCAAATGCTCACACTCTGGTACACTCATACGGCATACACTTATGCAACATACTATATATAGTACTGCATTGTTCCCTGTCCTCTAGAATTGTATCTGTTGGCGAGCTTTAAGGCATGAGGCGTGGAGCTTTTTGAGTGCAATCCCCAGTTGCTTTTTTTCAATGTGACATGCATTACTCACCATAATAGCATTTCTGAAGATTGTATCTGCTTAGATTCAGATGCTGTGCATATAGTCTGACATCTAGTGGTAATCGCAGAGTATTGCATCTTCCTTTTGAAGATCGAAAGGTGACGTCGACATGGGCGCGACTGTAACACTATCCCTAACGTGACGTGTAGTGTACCCAAAAATCCCTCACTCGTCGATGTCCCTCTAGTTGTGTTTTTTTCTGCCGTGAGGGAGCCTTATAGTGAGCGTGAGCGAGTATATAATAGAGAAGGTGTAAGAGGTTCCTTCTACTCCACGAGGGGAGGAAGGGTGGGCACATGTGAATCTAAGCAGATACAATCATCAGAAATGCTATTACGGTGAGTAATGCATGTCTTCTGATGCTTGTAAATCTGCTTAGAATCACATGCTGTGCATTGACTAGCGAGCAGTACCCAGAGATGGTGGTGGGATGTGTGAAGGAACAGTAGCAAAGAGATGTCTTAGCAACGCTTGTCCCACCTGAGAATCAGACCTAGAGTGTGTATCTAGGCAGTAGTGTTGTTTAAAGGTGTGTAGAGAACTCCAGAGGCAGTAGTGTTGTGTAGAGAACTCCAGGTTGCTGCTTTGCAAATGCAATCAAAAGGAACATTTGCAATAAATACTATGGTAGCCCCTGTGCCCCGAGTAGTGTGCTCTAGGTGTGAAGGGTAGGTCCCTCTTGGCAAGAGTGTGATGCAGTTAACCATCCACTTAGAAATAGCAGATTTAGAGACAGGGTCCCCTTCTCTACCAGCTGCCACTGAGATGAAGAACTGGTTTGTTTTTCTTAGTGACTGTCTTTTCCAGATAGTAAATAACCGCCCTCCTTACAACCAGTGCGTGCGGGCTTCTTTCCGCCACGTAAGTGGGGTTCTGGAAAAGGGTGAGTAGTTCTATGGACTGGTTTACATGGAAATTCGAGATGAATTTGGGCGCAAAGCGAGGGTGTGTGCGCAAAACCACCTCATCTTTTTGAATCTTGACTAATAGGTCCTGAACTGAAGGTTTCCGTGCTTCTCCGAGTACGTCCATGCATCTTTGAGGGAGCTGGAGGTGCCCGAACTCTATGACCTCAGGAGTCAGGCTGCTAAGTTAAGAGTTTGCGGGCAAGGATGAAGTGTTTCCCCCCCTGTCTTGTGACAGCATGTTGGACAGGCACGGCAGCTTCCTGGGAGGGGAGACGGACATTGCCATGAGATGGGAGAACCAAGGCTGGCGGGCCCAAATAGGGGCCAACCGAATCATCCTGACTGGATCTTGGTTGAGCAAGGGAATCGGGAGTGGGGGGGGGGGGGGGGGGCGTAGACACATTTCCCGGACCATGTTATCAAAAGACAGTTCCCCTTGGAGCGGTTCTGAGGGTACCTGGAGGCGTAATCTGGGCATTCTCCAGAGTGGCAAATAAGTATCTCTGGGAAGCCCCATTCTGCAAAGACGTTGAGTACAATGTCCTCCTGTAGCCGCCACTCGTGCTCTACGGGCAGCGGAAAGTCTCTGCCGAGTAAGTCCGCCAGAAGATTGAGCTTCCCTGGAACATGTGAAAGGAGGAACAGGTCGTGTTTGAGAGCCCACTTCCATATGTTCTGGGACAGTTTAGACAGCCCTAGAGAGCGAGTGCCCTCTTGTCTGTTTAGGTAATACATGGTCGTAGTACTGTCTGTGCGGACTAGTACTGTCTTCCCCCGGAGGTGTCTGGAAGGCCAACAGGGGCTTATACACGGCTAACAATTGAAACAGGTTGATGTGATCGGATGCTACCGCTGGGGACCACACGCAGTGCGCAGCCTGTTGAATGACTTGAGCTCCCCACCCCGGCAGAAGTGGGTCTGTGGTGAGAGTGGCTTCGACTGCGGGGGTGGTGAAGGTTTTCCCCCGCAGAAGGCTTTCCCCTTGACCACCACTGCAGGGACTGAATGAGGGCTGCAGAGACCACCACTAGATCATCCCACTGGCCAGACACCACTGGTTCGAGATCCACTCTTACGCGGCGCGCAGACGAGCATGAGGTACTAGGTAGACGCAGGAAGCCATCATCCCCAGCAGTCGCATGGCTTTGCGTACTGTCACCTGGTGACTGGCTACATAGTGAGGGATCTGTAACAGCATGTTTTGAACACTCTTGCTGGAGGGAAAGAGGAGGCCGTCTTTGGTCTGATTAGAGCTCCCAGAAACTGACCTGTTTGGGGTTTAGACAATTTTTTCTCGTTGATAGAGAAACCTAGGTTGAAGAGGAGATCTACCGTATTCTGGGTATTTGTTTGGCATGTTCTGTACGAATCCTGTTATGAGCCAGTCGTCTAGGTAAGGATAGTAAGGATAGAGTGGGATGGACTGCCTGCACAGGTGAGCAGCTACTACCGCCAGTACCTTCGTGAAAACCCGTGGTGCTGAAGCAATGCCAAAGAGGAGAACCTTGAACAGATAGTGGGTGTCCATCATGAGCCTGAGGTACTTTCTGTGCGCTGGCAACATTGAAATATGAAAGTATGCATCTTTCATGTCCAATGTGGCCATGTAATTCCCCCCCCCCATGCTGCAGCAGTGGGATTACCGCCTGCAGTGTTGTCACCCTGACTTTGAGGTTTGACATACTTGTTCGCCGGGCGCAAAGTCTAAAAAAAAGGCGCATGGTGAGATCCTTTTTGGGTACAAGGAAGTACACTGAATAAATACCCTTGTTTACCTGGAGAACGGGCACTACTTCTATGGTGTCCTTTTCCAGCAGGACCTGAACCTCTTCCAGCAGGATGCGCAGGTGTTCTGGCAACAGGCATCGGCTTCTCGGTGGGTGGTATCGAGGTGGCTGGAGAAACTATGCAGAAGCCTTGGGCAACGGTCTTTAGCACCCACTGGTCTAATGTGATCCCCTCCCAAGCGTGAATGAATGACAAGCGATCCCCCCGACCAGGGAAGCTTATGAGGGGACCCGAACCGGCGAGTCACTTTGCGGTGGAGGCCAGGGAGCCTCTAGGAGTAGAGTTCCTACCTCTACCCTTGCCTCTACCTCTTTGTTGGTATTGGTGGCTAGCAGATGAGCCTTGGCCAGAGGATCGGGGAGTATTCCCTGAGCCGTATTGTCCTTGGGGAGCGCAGGAAAAAGATTGGCCACGAAAGGACTGGCGTGAGTTAGAGCCTCCACGTTGGTGGAAGGGTTTAGCCGTGATCTGGCTAAGCGACATTAGTGTTTCGTGTTCTTTCTTAGCCGTCTCCAGGGTATCACCAATAGCCTTCCCAAAAAGGTTGGAGTCATCCACTGGCTTGTTGATCAGAGAGGCCCGGGTTTCGGGTTTAAAGCCGGAGTTCTTTAACCAGGTGTGTCGTTTAAGTAAGGCCCACTGGGCTACGGTGCATCCAGCGGTCCCAGCAGAGTCCAGGGTGTTCTTCAATATGTTATGGGTGACTTGTCTGCCTTTAGCCACGACCGCCAGCAGGCGTGATCGGATGGGCTCTGGAAGACCATCCTGAATTATGCCCCATTGTACATCACTAACTCGCCAGGAGAGTGGTATTATTTGCGATCCTTGTGGAGTAGGCTGCAGAGGTGGTGACCCATTTGCCCAAGGCATAACGCTTTACAGTCTTTGTCCGGAGGGGCTTCTGCAGATGACAGTGGCACTCCTGCCCTCTTCCGAGTGGAAGTGACCACCAAGGAATCTGGTGTAGCATGACCCCTTATGTAGAGTGGGTCGGAAGGTGATGGGCGGAATAATTCTTGACCCAGGGGTTGACCGCCCATGTGAGAGATGGGGGTACAGCAAGGAAGGAGCCAGGCGCCTCTTTGTAGAGTTCAGTAGGGGGATGGCTTGACTAGTTGGAGCCTTCCCTTTGAGGATATCTCTGCGCAGTCTGAGTCTGGAGCTGCCTAGTTTGTTGCAATTTGGAAATGAGTGGCTGCTCTTTTTAGAATAGCATTAAACATCTGGTCGTCAACAGGTGACGAATCCCTCTGTGCAGAAGAAAGGGGATCTAGGCAGATGACGTCCGGGTCTGGGGTATGCGTTGGTGATAGCCAAGGGACCTGATCCTCCGCCTGATCCTGATCCCAGCCTGGGTCTTGATCAGTCGTGTCTTATGCAAAAGTATTCATGTCTTCATAAGTATCCTCCTGCGTTGGGTCCTCCGGGACATCCAGGATATCTTCCTGGTGTCCCTGTGCAGCAATAGGTCATTTCTGCAGTTTGTAAGGAATGGGGCAGGAGTCCTGTTAGGCAACATTGTATGCAGTACCCTTTGGGTGCACTACAACAACCCTGACCTCCTGGCAACAGGAACCAAACCTTTGGTGTAAGTCTGTACTAAACAGACTGGTAGCGTGTGGAGCAGCCTGGCTCATCTTAAGAAGGGTCAATGTTAGCTGTAGGGGAGTTACAGAGATTCACAGTGACAAGTATTCAAATAAACTCTTACACACAAGGTTTCTTGATTAAACAATGATTAATGTATCAGTCAGTTAGAAGAAGCATTCTTCAGAAGGGGCAATATAACAGTAACACTCAAACTTCAAAAATACACACTCTTAAGGTTTCTAAATCAGCAAGAACCCATTTGGAATGGCCCACAGACACTACCTACACCCTCAGGTGACTTCAATAGTTAGGGTGCTGGGGACATTAATATATCACTGTTGCATTTAGAATCAGATTTAGGAATACGTCAAAGGAAAAAGGTTATTAGAACAAAACAAGAGATCACACAAATATTCTGAAGCAGGTAAGTACATTTGCTAACACCCAATGCAAAGTTAATTAACCCCTCCCTGGAAGGAAGGCAACACCTAAGCAGAGGAGAGAAGAGTCATTCAGGGAGCCAGGATAGCCAATGTTAAGTTAGCAAACGTCAAGGTGAACTGAAGCACTTCTTGAAGGCAAGTAAAAGTCTTGCACAATGTTTTAGCAGTCTTTGTAGAATAAGAAGAAATTCAAAGTAGGGCCACAAGCTGATTAGGCTTGTGAGGTAAAGAAGCTGTTAGCAATTCTACAGAGGCAACCGAGACAAGTCTCCAACGAGGACAAGCAAGGTGGCACAGCGTACCTTTAGGTTGAAGAAAATTGCAGCAGACGACTTCTGTTCCTGTGCAGATCCTGGTCTTCCTGGGCCTCAGTCGTGGGGACAAGAGGGAGGACTTCTGGGGACACCTGCACTGCATTGGGCCGGTCACCGCTCGAAACCAGCAATCTCCAAACAAGTGGCACTTCAGTGTTTCAGCTCCTTGTGTCTACCGCAAATCGCAACACTGCGGTTCCTGGCTGTCGAGATGTGCTCTCCTTGCATCTGGGTTCCCCCCCACTCTGTTGAGGGGGCTCAGTCAGTCCTGCTTCCTGGGAGTCCGGAGGATCTTCCTGGAGCTCTTGGCCAACTTAAAAGCAACGCACACAATCTGGTGTTCCTCTCCCTTGCTATTCGGTTCCAGCAGCAACTTCAGTGGAATTTCAACCAGCTCCGAGAGGATGTCCAGGTCGCTTAATTTGGAGTTGATGGGAGAGGTCGTCCTTGCAGGAGCCTCTGTCGATACGAATTTGGAGTTTCAGCACAGCAGCAGGGCTTCACCAGGCAAAACAACGGGCCAGGAGTTGCAGCAGGCATCCTCTTCAAGTTCTTCTTCGGATTCCTTTGTCCAGTGGTCGACACTGCCTTCCAAGCCAAAAAGCCACGCCTTTTTATGCAGGTTTCTCCCATTCATTCCAGCCTAGCTGTCAGTCGCCCAGCAGGGTGGCTGTCCATGCCTAACAGCCAGCCGGCCAATCACCTAAGAGTGCATTCCTGTCGCCTAGGAGACTAAGCACAGTGAGTTTGGGGCACCTCCCTGGCTTCCTGCCCCCAGACACCCTGGAGCCAGAGGCGGGCTTCACTTGTGAATCCCGCCAAAGGCTAAATGTACAAAGGAACCAAACCTGGTTTGGCCTGCAGAGTAAATCTCAAGAAGGACCTTTCCACAAAGAAATGGCAACAAAAGAAGACCGGGCCATTTTGACAAAAATGGCAGCCTTGGGTGCTTTACTGCAGCTGCAAATGCAGCCCGCGGTAAATGCACACCACGGTAGATACAAGTAAACCACTGCCACCAGCCCTCGAGGAAAGGGTAACATAAAATTGTTACCCGAGAGGCTAGACAAAGGGGATACTAAGTAACCCCTCCAGCACCCTATTGTAAGATAGTGTGTGCTGGGTCTAGAAATTTACAAAGGTCAATTTCACTTTACTGCTCTTGGAAACAGTAGTTTTAGCCAAGAGAAGGTATTTAACCCTTTGGGAAATTGACGTGCCTGTGACACTGCACTGAAGGTGTTGTGTGACACAATGTAAAAGAAGATGCCTATGGAGTTTGTCAGGCTACACAACCAAAAGAAACAGAGTTCAAAATCACATTAAAATACATGAGAGAGTGGAAAAAAGGGCCTCACTCTCTCCAGGTTAAAAACTCAAGTCCTCGAAATCCAGCAAAGTTGCTGGGGGTCTCTAAGAGAGAGAGGAATTCACATATTTCTGAGAATTCTCCCTAACAAGTCCTCTTCCCTGGGTCCCTGGTTCTTTTTGGTGTAATGTACCTGTCCGAAAAGTCAATAAACTGGGCTATATTGTCCATTTATTGCTCAAACCTCTCCCTAGTCCATAGAGAAGAGGCAGAGGCATCTGG
Source organism: Ambystoma mexicanum (assembly GCF_040938575.1). Taxonomy (NCBI): domain Eukaryota; kingdom Metazoa; phylum Chordata; class Amphibia; order Caudata; family Ambystomatidae; genus Ambystoma; species Ambystoma mexicanum. The sequence goes on along the minus strand of NC_090934.1, from coordinate 256,680,221 downwards.
AGCTGGAAAAGGTTGCCCAGGAGGGGGAGATGTTCCCAATAAAGCATTGGAGAGAGGGTCAGGGGCTTCAGAATATTCCTCTCGACGACAGAGGGTGATCTTGTGCTCAGTGGCCAGCGAAATAATAGCTGCAAGGCTTTCGCAAATTTTCAGCGGTTGTATCAAAGGTTTCGATGCGCCCGACGGCACAGTTGGTAACTCCACCGAGGCCTTGGGTGTCTGTGCACCCCTAGACGATGTGTCGACTATGTTTTTAGGGTGGAGGTCCATTCCAGAGGGAATCCCAGTCGCATTGCGCGAAAGTGGTTGCGTGGAGGGCACCAAACCGCAAGGTTCAGAATGTGCGTCAACATTTTCTGCGGCCTTGTTGGCGTTCCATGCTTCTTCGATGATTCCGCCGAAGAGGCCTTAGGGGTTGTGTGTTTTTGTATCCGTGGTGTGTGGGTGCCCTTGTCGCCGGGGTGTGATCTCCCCATAATGTCGGGGCCGGGGACGGGCATTTGGGAGCCTGCCGGCTCCGCCGAAAGTTCGATGACTTCCAATTCTGAGACATGGCTGCCGACAGGTTCCCCGTCCGAAGCGACGGCACCAACGTGGGAAAGGCTTTCTACCTGCATAGCGTAGGCCGCCCACTGTTTAGTGCGCCTGTCTTTCAATGTTTTCAGTCGAAAGAGCTTAGAGGCCTTGCATGAGTGCTCATCGTGGTCTCAAGGAAGACACTGATTGCATCGGCAATAGGTGTCCTTCCAAGGAAAAGTGCCGTTACACGATGGGCAAAATTTAAAGGGTGTCCTCTCTATAGCAGTAGCGGCAGCGAGACCAAGAAGAGAAAGAGGGGTAAAGGAAATACATTCTTAGAGATTAATAAACCCAGGGCCCCACTCTCCCTATTGCAAGGGCCTGGCCGGAGGGCTGAGGCAACGCGGTTGACTGTCGCAGAGCAGTTGTCGTCGGTGGCAGGAACCCACTAGGCAGTCGAGAAGATTAGTCAGGAGACTAGACGACCGTAAAACGTGGGGACAACGTTAGCAATATAAAACTCTTGCGAGCTCTGCATAGGAAACAAACTAGGTTGGCGTAAAAAAGAATCTGAGGGACCTCGACGCGCGAGGGATTTTGGGTACACTACACATCATATTAGGGATATTGTTTGTCACGCCCATGTCAACGTCCCCTTTCGATCTTCGAAAGATAGATGCAATACTCTGTGATTACCACTGGATGTCGGAAAATATATATATATATATATATATATATATATATATATATATATATATATATATATATATATATATATATATATATATATATATATATATATATATATATATATATATATATATGGAAAAGTCTGCAACGGAAATGTTCGCATGACAAATGTACGCAGAACAAAAGCTTTGTACATTTCCCATGTGAACAAACATTGCAAACCCCTACATACCTACACCCCCACCCACGACCAACCCCCACCCTCAACGCACCCCCAACATACCCACACCCTACTTACCTTTGAAGACGCGCTGTGTCCCTGCAGCGTCAGTACCCTTTCACTTCCGTGATCGGGAACAGCGCCGCAGGGCCCTTTTTTTGGCCAGTTACAGGGGTTTCTCCTGCAACCCCCTCTCACTGTATTGTAAAGTATAGTGAGCGGGGGACACCCCCCAAAGCCCCCGTTTTTTTGTTTTGTTTTTTCTTCAGGTGTGTTCCCCACTCACTATACTACACAGTATAGTAAGGAACAAGTTACTTACCTGTAACTGTTGTTCTCCAGCATGGGTCTGGCATGGATTCACATGCTCGTGAATATTCCCTGTCGTCAGGCTGGGAATCCTCGGTAAAGAAAAAAATCAGTTTCAGTTTCGTTTCTGAACTGGCTTTCTACTAATAACCAATCACTGGTCTCTGGGTCATACTGCCCCCAGCCAATGACTGCCCTCTACCTAAGCCCCTCCGCTAGCAGCCATCTTCAGATTTGGTAGCACGTAAAGTGGCAGTAGGACCAAAAGAAGATCCACAGAGGGGTTGGAGGGAGGGTTCGCATGTGAATTCATGCCAGAGCCATGCTGGAGAACAACAGTTAAGGTAAATAACGTGTTCCTTTTCCAGCATGGGGTCTGGCATGGTATCACATGCTCATGAATACAAGAATACATAGCAGTACACACATGCACAACCACGAGAGGTGGCAAGGCTCAACATTAAGCATTACAACAACTCAACATTAAGCATCTCTTACCTCCTCAACAGGCTCACCTTCAAGCTGACAGGTTGCGCAGCACTGCTTGGCCGACTCTGGACTCAGTAGAATTTCGTGAAGGTGAAAGTCGACCTCCACGTAGCCGCCCTGCAGATGTCCAGCAGGGGTACACCAGACAGGAACGCCATAGTAGCAGTGATCGCTCTGGACGAATGGGCTCTCGGATGTCCGGGCAATGGTCGTTTGCCAACCGGTGACAGTGCCTGATGCAGCCGGAGAGCCACCTGGAAATGGAAGCCTTGGAGAGGGCCTTCCCTTGATTCACAGCGCCAAAGTTCACGAATAGCTGTGATGTCTTCCGAAAACTCTTTGTGCGTTCCACGGAGAACTTCAGCGCTATAGCCACAGCGACTGCAAAGTCCTCTCAGCCGGCGAGGAAGGAGATTGGAAGAAAACAGATGACACCAAGGGCTCGTTGAGATGGAAGTTCAACGGCACCTTGGGCATGAAGGAGGGGTGCGTCCTCAGCACTACCCTCGTCTCGTGGAATGTCAGATACAGAGGCTTACAGGAGAGGGCCTGGATCTCTCCCACTCGTCGTGCGGAGGTGATGGCCACAAGAAACACCGTCTTCCACGATAGGAATTTCAGAGGCGCTGAATGCAAAGGCTCGAATGGCGGCCCCTTGTGCCTGGTCAGCACCACATTGAGCTCCCATGCCGGGGCCTTCACCGGCGGGAACAAGCGGAACAGTCCTTTCATGAATTCCTTCACCAGGCGGTGCGACCACAGCGACGACCGCCCCGGAGTTCTGGTGTAGCGGGAGAGAGCCGCCAGATGGATTTTGATTGAGGCATGCGCCAGCCCCGCCTTGACTAGCGACAGCAAGTACGGCAGCACTTGAGGGGCCGTAATCCATAGAGGGTTGATCTTCTGTGTGCGGCATCAGACAGAGAACCTCTTCCATTTATGTCCATAGCACTTCAAGAGTCGAGAAAGCCCTGGACTTGGCAAACAACTCCTTGCAGTCTGCTCGGGCATCGTAGCCTCCGAACTCTAGTGCTGCAGGAGCCAGGCCTGTAGGTTCAGCGATCCTGGGTCATGATGCAGGATCGTGCCTCCTTCCCTGGCGAGAAGATCTGCGTCCGTCAGCAGTCTGACTGGAGGGGACGCCGACATGTCCAGAAGGTCCGGGAACCAAATCTGCCTCGGCCACGCCGGTGCGACGAGGATCATCCTGCACCAGGACCGTCTGAGTTGACTGAGTCGCAGAAGCAACAGCAACAGCGGGAACGCATAGAGGAACAGCCCATCCCAGGGGAAGGAGAATGCATCCACCAAGCTCCCTGGCTGGGGAAACCTGTTGGCGAACCTCCGGCACTTGGTGTTCGTCGCCGTCACAAACATATCGATCTGGGGACTGCCCCATCGTCAGAAGAGAAGATCCACTTGATCCTGCCGAAGCTCCCACTTGTGGCAAGAGCGCAGCTCCCTGCTGAGTGAGTCGGCAACGGTGTTCTTCACACCTGCCAGGTGGAAAACATTCCCCGAGCGCGGCCCAGTGCCACAGATCTTGCGATTCCTTGGAGAGAGCTGGGGATGTGGTTCCCCCCTGCTTCACGATGTAGAACATCGTGGTGGTGTTCTCGGTGAAGACCCGTGCCACTTTGCCCTTGAGGGAAGGGAGGAAGACCCGAGGGCCCAGAACACAGCCCGGAGCTCCAGGACGTTTATGTGCAGACCTCTCCTCCGGGAGCCAGAGGCCTCTTGTGGGGAGATCTCTGGTGTGCGCACCTCACCCCTCCAGGGATGCGTCCGTCGTCACCGTTTCCTGATGTGTTGGGTTCTGGAAGTCCATGCCCGCCACGAGGTGCGCGTGGGTGCCTCACCAACGGATCGCTTGTCGGAAAACCTCGTTGAGGGGGATCTCGTCTTCGAAGCTTCCCGCCACTTGTATCCACGGTGCATCGAGGAACTCCTGCAGTGGCCGCATCCGCAACCTGCACAGACGCACAAGGTAGATTTAGGACGACATCATGCCGAGCAGGGACTTGATGGATCTCGCCCTGGCAACTTCCATGGTCAACAGCCATTGTACCTTGCCCAGGATGGCTTTTATCCTCTCTTCCGACAGTGAAGCCAACTGCACCACTGTGTTGAGCCTGGCTCCCAGGAACAGGGAGTCCTGCGATGGCACCAAGCAGGACTTTGCATAGTTTATCGAGAACCCCAGTTCCATGAGCAGGATGGTGCTCACTGTGTGGTAGACGGCAAGTTCTCTTGATTTCGCTCGGATGAGCCAATCATCCAGGTAGGGGTAGACTTTTATCCGCTGGAGGCGCAGCCGCGCCGCCACCGGTGCCAGGCCCTTGGTGAAGACCCTGTGTCGACTTCAACCCGAAGGGCATCGCCTTGAATGGATAGTGCCGTCCCTGGACCACGAAGAGCAGAAACATTGGATGCCCTTTGTGTATGGGGATGTGGAAGTACGCATCCTCCAGGTCCAGCGACGACAGGAAGTCCCCTTCTTCTAGTTGTCCCAGCACGTGCTGAAGGGTGACCATCCAGAATTTTTGAGATTTGATGTATTTGTTGAGGCAGCGGAGGTCTAAGATGGGTCGCCAGCCACCCGTCTTCTTTCGGACGGGGAAGTACCCAGAGTATACTCCGGAGCCCCGGAGTCTCTTCGGGACAAGCTCTATCGTGCCCTTTTTCAGCATCGCTCGTACCTCCAGAAGTAGCTGTGGAATGTGGTTTTCTTTCCTGGCCACCGGTGGAAAGTGTGGGCACCTCCTTTAGAACTCTGTGCCCGTGGGCCAGGGCATCCAGCACTCAATGGTCGGTGGATATTGATTTCCACACGCTGACAAAGTTCGCCAGCCGGCCTCCCACCGAGGTGCTCGCCCGGTTCAATCATGCTTCGCCGAGGCCTTGTCACCTTGGGCCCCTTGGCGACGACTGTCCACCGGCCTTGCTGCGGCCTCTGTAGGCTTCCTGCGACGAAGAGCAGGCCGCTTGACGGTAATGAGGAGCTGCCGCCGAATCCTTTTGAGGCACCTTAAAACTTGCCTCCGGAGGTCCGAAAGGATGGCCGTCACTGATGAAGCGTGCCCAAGTCACAGGCCGTCTCGGTGTCTGCCTTGATAGCGTGCAGTGACTTGTCCACTGCCTTACCGAACAGGTTGTTCCCGTCAAAGGGCATGTCCAGTACTTTGGTCTGTACGTCCTGACTGAAGCCGGTGGCCCTGAGCCAACCGCGCCGGCGAAGGCAAACGTTGTTGCCAATCTGGCAAAACCCGGTGTCGGCAATGTCCGTGGCTACCGTGATGGCGAAGTCCAGGAGGGGGGCGATTTTAAACCACAGCTCCCTATCGTAGCGGGCCACGATGGCGAGATCGTTGGCCGCCTTGAGGGTAGTCACCGTAGACGGGATGACCAGACGTCCCAAAGCGTCTAGCTTCTTCCCCTCGCCGTCCGGCGGGGCGGTGGAAGTCTATGCTATCGCCCCTGCAGATTTCTTCGTAGCCGCCGCGGAGACCACCGAATCCGGGGACGGTTGCGCCCTGAGGCACATAGGAGCGGTGTCTGGGACCCGGTACTACTTCTCGTAACAGTCTCTCTTTGCAGGGGCCGTAGATGGGTTCTTCAGCAGGGCCAGTCCTTCGTCCCATAGGTCGCCCAACAGCGGGACAGAGTACGGTCTTCCTCTTAGCCTCTCGTTGATAGAGGAATCCCTCCTTCTGCTCTTCGAGGTATAGCTGGAAAAGCTCCGAGGCCCGGGCGATCATGGCGTGAAACGAGCCAATTTGTGGGGAGGGGGCGATGGGAGATCAATTCCATCGTCTCCGCCGTCATCCGTCACTCATCTCAGTTTCCGTCTCATCCCTCGGTGGAGGGGATGGAGGTCCAGGATGGAAGGGTGGGGGTCGGGTGTAATCACATCCGCTTGGGTGGTGGACTCCCCAACGGTCCAGGCGTCGCTTGATCGTCCGCAGGAGGTAAGGGTAATCTTGTCCTGATCTCTGTGCACAGGGTGTGCAGAGCCAGCAAGATATCATCCGATCTGTCCGACGGTGGTGGCATCGGTTGCGATGGGAGCATCGGCCGAGGCTCCTCCGGATCCTCGTCAACCTGCCGTTCATCAGCTCCACCCTCGCTCTCCACGTCCGCCTCGTCGGGATCCTTCCCATAGGTCCTGACCTCATCAAACCTCTTGTCCAGGACAGACTTGATGACAGAAAGCTTGTCCTCGGTGGAGGTATCCGAGTCCGCTAGAACTACCGCGCCCCCCCTCCTTCCCGGCCTGGGGCTTCACGGGGGTCTTTTCGATCGGTTGGAAAGACGATTCCCTCCGGGATGGCAGGGAAACTCTAGGCCTGGAGGCCGTCTCCACTGGGGTCGCCTCTGCGGGCTTCGCCAGGGATGCCACGATTCACTCAATCAAGGCCTTAGTCGGGTGAATCTAGGCCTTCACGACCTCGAAACACTTGTGTATAGGCGCGTTATAAATGCCATATATCAACGTGGACTGAGGGTCACCGCCTCGCTCCCCCTTGGCTTTCTCTGTCGGGATCGACCGGGGCTTCTCCCGAAGCTTAGCCGGGTTCTCCGACTTCCTTTTCACCGAGCGGGAGCGTTGGCTCGTGGTTGACAGCGTCGGTGACGTTGCGCCCGGTCTGGCAGCCGAGGAGCCAGAACCAACGGCGCTCCCAGTGCCCACGGACTCGCAGTGCTTTGCCTTCTGTTGGGCCCCCATCGCTGAAGCGCCCTCAAAGGCCTTAGAAGACCGCTCAGATTTCTTCTTCTCACCTGCTGCCGGGCTCTTCGCCTCTAGCCAGTCAGCGAGTCGTTTATGACGGTCCTTCATGGTCCGGACGGACATGTTCTTGCAGAACGCACAATCTTCCTCCTCGTGCGACTTGTCGGAGTGCAGGCAGTAGAGGCAACGGGAGTGCTCATCCTCCTTGAAGTTGTATTGTAGTCCACATCCTGGGGAGATCCTAAACAGCTTGGATCCAACAGGCGTCGAGTCTCCTTTGTCTTGAGCCATGTCCACGCGAGGTAGGCCTCAAAGATCTTCCGGAATCCTCCAAGAAGTGAAATTCGATGAGAAAAAATGCCGTTGGGGGCGTAGAAATTGCCGAAACGGGTCCCTGTTAATCGGAAGATGAATCGGAGCGGGAGGCTCGATTTGACTGAAAAAATATGAGTAAACTCTTTGAAAAAACGCAACACGTAGTAAAAGCTCAAGAGCTAAGCACAAGGACTCACAACACTTGAACGTGCAGTAAAAATCTGAAGTTGGCTGCCAGAGAAGGGGCTTAGGTAGAGGGCAGTCATTGGCTGGGGGCAGTATGACCCAGAGACCAGTGATTGGTTATTAGTAGAAAGACAGTTCAGAAACGAAACTGAAATGGATTTTTTCTTTACCGAGGATTCCCAGCCTGACGACGGGGAATATTCATGAGCATGTGAATCCCTGCCAGACCCCATGCTGAAGAAGCGGGGTGTTGCGGGGGGACAACCTTGCAGCCTTTTTTTTACTTTTGGTGTTCGCATTTTTTGGTGGAATGCATTTTTCACACTTTTTGTAAAGTCTGACCTTTTTTTCGGTCATTTCATACAGTTCCATATATATGACATGCATTACTCACCGTAATAGCATTTCTGATTCTATCTGCTTAGATTCACATGCTGTGCATATAGTCCGACATCTAGTGGTATCGCAGAGTATTCCATCTTGTCTTTCGATGATTGAAAGGGGACAGCGATATGGGCGTGCCTGTAACACTGTCCCTAACGTGACGTGTAGTGTACCCAAAATCCCTCACGCGTCGACATCCCTCCGATTGTATTTTTTCTGCAATGAGGGAGCCTTATGACCATCGTGAGTGAGTACAGAAAGAGAAAAGCAGTAGTAAGATGTCTATGTTCCTTCCATCCGAGCGGGAGGTAGGGTGGGCGCATGTGAATCTAAGCAGATACAATCATCAGAAATGCTATTACGGTGAGTAATGCATATCTTCTGAAGCTTGTGAATTTGCTTAGAATCACATGCTGTGCATAGACTAGTGAGCAGTACCCAGAGTTGGAGGCGAGAGATGAGAAGGCACAGTAATGAAGAAATGTCTTAATACCGCTTGTCCCACCTGAGAATCAGACCTAGAGTGAGCATCTAGGCAGTAGTATTTTGTAAAGGTGTGTACAGAACTCCAGGTTGCGCCTTGCAAATGGACTCGAGAGGGACATTTGCAATAAATAATGCCATGGAAGCCCCAGTGCCCCGAGTAGTGTGCTCTAGGCTTAAAGAGCAAATCTCTCTTGGTAAGGGTGTAAAGAGTGTGATGCAATTGACAAGCCACTTCGAGATGGCCAATTTAGAGACAGTGTCCCTGACTCTACCAGCCGCCTCTGAAACAAAAAACTGTTTGGTCTTTCTTAGTGGTCTAGTCTTTTCCAGATAATATGACTGCCCTGCGCACATCTAGTGCTTGTAGGCTTCTTTCTGCCACGTTAATGGGGTTCTGGAAAAAAGTGGGTAGTTCTATTGATTGGTTCACATGGAACTTTGAAATGAATTTGGGCGCAAACCGTGGGTGAGTGCGCAGAACCACCTTGTCTTTCTGGATAGTGACAAATGTGTCTAGAACTGAAAGGGCCTGTAGATCACCAACTCTCCTAATAGAAGTGACTGCCACCAGGAAGGCGGTCTTGTAAGTGAGTGCCTTAAGGCTAGCCTTATGCATTGGTTCAAAGGGAGATCCAATAAGTCTGGTTAGTACCAACTTTAGGTCCCATCCGAGAGCTGGGTTTGAAATGGCAGGGATGAAGTCTCTTAACCCCTTCCATGAAAGCTTTGATTACTGGGATCTTCCACCGCGACTCCTTCTGCTGGGACGTGGTATAGGCTGAGAGTTCAGCTAAGTGGCCCTTCAGAGAACTAAAAACCAGACCAGAGTCAAGAAGGTAAATCAGGTATAGTACAATATTAGTAGGAGAGCAATCTATGGGATTGATGCTCTTGGAATTGCACTAGATGACGAAGCGTTTCCACTTATTGGAGTAGCAATGTCTGGTGTTAGGCTTTCTTGCTTCTTTAAGTATATCCATGCATCTCTGCGGAAGGTGGAGGTGCCCCAACTCTTTGATCTCAAGAGCCAGGCCGCTAAGTTGAGAGTTTGCGGGCATGGATGAAGTGTTTCCCCCTTGTCCTACGATAACATGTTGTATGGGCAAGGTAGTTTCATCGGAGGGGAGATCGACATCTCCATCAGATGAGAACCAGGGTTGACGGCCCCACATCGGGGCCACCAATATCATGGTAACTGGTTCCTGGTGCATCTTGTGCACCATCTTGTTGAGAAGGGGAGTGAGCGTAAAGAAATATCCCAAACCATGTTATCCAGAGACCGTTCCCCCTTGGAGCGGTTCTGAGGGTACATGGAGGCGTAATCTGGGCATTGTGAGTTCTCCAGAGTTGCGAACAAGTCTATCTCTGGGAAGCCCCATTCTGTGAAAACGGAGACTATGTCTTCGTGAGTCGCCATTCGTACTCTGTGGGTAGAGGGAAGTTTCTGCTGAGCACGTCGGCCAGAAGATTGAGTTCCCCTGGAATGTGTTGAGACAGGATAAACATCCTGTGTTTGAGAGCCCACTTCCAAATGTTCTGGGACAGTTTGGATAGCCCTGGTGAGTGTGTGCCCCCTTGTTTTTTCAGGTAATGCATGGCTGTGGTGCTGTCCATGAGGAACAGTACTGTCTACCCTGCAACTGTGTGTGAAAAGCCTTTATAGCCTTGAACACTGCTAACCGCTCCAACAGGTTTATGTGGTTGGATGCTCCTACTGGGATCCAAACGCTGTGCGCCGTCTGCTGAAGGAGATGAACCCCCTCATCGAGGTAAGGATAAACTGGGATGGATAACTTGGGCAGATGAGCTGCCGCTACTGCCAGCACCTTTGTAAATACCCTTGGGGCTGAGGCAATGCCGAAGGGAAGGACCTTGAACTGATAGCGTTTGTTTTTTATCATTAACCTTAGGTATTTTTCGATGTGCCAGCAACTTTGAAATATGAAAGTATGCATCTTTCATGTCCAATGTTGCCATGTAATTCCCCTCGAATTAGTAGAGGGATTACCTCTTGAAGCGTTATCATTCAAAACTTTTGTGGTTTAACAAATTGGTTCGCTGGGCGCAAGTCTAGCAAAGGGTGCATTGTGAGATCCTTTTTGGGTACAAGGAAGTACACTGAATAAATACCCTCGTTTTCCTGTAGAACAATTTCGATTGCACCCTTTTCCTGCATGATCTCGACCTGTTGCAGTAGGATCTTGGAGGTGTTCCGGGGTGTCAGACACCTGGACTTTGGTGGTCTGAATCGAGGTGGCCGGCTGAACACGATGCAAAAACCGTGGGCAACGGTCTTGAGCACCCACTGGTCTGTGGTAATCCCCTCCCATGCATGAAAGAATGTTATCCGCATGGTAGGGGACTCAGATCTTTGAGTCATTTCTGGAGGCTGGGGAGCCTCTAAGGGTGGCACTGCGACCTCTTCCTTTGCTACGGCGCTGTCCTCTAGGTGGATACTGGTTAGAGGCAGCTGAACCCTGTCCTGATGACCATGTACCCGTCCCATATTGGTTATGTGGGGCAAGTGGGTAGGATTGTCTGCGAAAGGAGAGGCGAGAACTCCCACCTCGCTGCTGAAAGGACCTTGGAGTTATTTGGTTTAAAGATTTCAAAGTCTTATGTTCTCTTTTCGCAGTTTCTAGCTCCTCATCTACAGCTTTACCAACAGGTTAGCTTCTTCCACCGGTTGGTTGGTGAGAGACGCTTGCGTTTCTTGCTTGAACCCCGAGTTCTTTAACCATGCATGCCTCTTTAAAAGGGTACCTTGGGCCAGAGTCCTCCGCAGCATCTAGGGTGTTCTTAAGTATATTATGATTTACCTGCCTCCCCTCTGACACAACCACGAGCAAACCAGAGCTTTGACACACTCCTACCTGACGGTTACAAGATCCTCTCCGTGCCCAGGCCCAACCGTGCAGGGGGGGGTGTTGCCCTTATCTTCCCTGAGTGGATTCCTGCCACTGTCACTCCTACGCAGACCTACTCCTCTTTTGAATGTCTTGTCTGCCGACTCTCTATCTCTCCTAGCCATTCCCTTACCGTGGCTACTATCTATCGGCCACCTGGTCAAATTTCCTCCTTCCTCTGAGTGGGCTGACCTCTCCTCCTCACTCCTGTCCTCAACCACTCAACTCCTCTTTCTTGGTGACTTCAACATCCACCTTGATGCCTCCTGTCCCCCCCCACTGGACTCTTTCGTGACCTCTGCGACTCTCTCTCACTCTCTATTCTCCCATCTGGGCCTACTCATTCTGCAGGGCACACTCTTGATGCTCTTATCTCTTCTGACCTACCCCTCTCCGTCCCTCTCCCCACTCCTCTCTCCTGGAGTGATCACTTTCTCCTAACCTCCCACCTCACCCTCCCTACCCCTCAGGCAAAGCCACCCTCATCATTGCCACCCACCTTCTCGGTCAACCGATCCATGAAGCGCGTGTCAGTTGAGGCTTTCGCTGCCACCTTCTCGCCCCCCCCCCCCTTCGGCTGACTCCCACCCTGACACAGCCCTCTCCATGCTCCACTCTGCTATATCTGATACTCTTGATATCCTTGCCCCTGTCATGAGCATCCGCCTGAAGCCCAAAGCCAAATGTAACGCCTGGTATGACTCGGATCTCGTCACCCTAAAACGCAAGTGCAGGGTGGCAGAGAGGAAATGGCGTGCTTCATGTTCATCCTCTGATAAACTGGCCTGCCGCCTGCTCCAAAGGCAATACCGTCTCTCCGTTCTCACCAAAAAGAGAGCCCTTATCCAAGCCCGCATCTCTGCGGCATCTAACAACTCGGCCGAACTCTTTAAAATCTGCAAGGAGCTTGCCAACCCTGCTGCAGTCTCTACCTCTCCTGTCCCCTCCCAGGCCCTCTGCACTGCACTGGCCTCTCACTTCATCTCTAAAACTCAGGACATCCTGTCCTCACTCTCCTCCTATCACCTCCCTCCCCCTCTTCCCGGCTCTTCCTCTGGCCCTTCTGCAGCCACCCCTCCTCCCTCCTTCTCTGCCTTTCCCCTTTTTTCTGCTGACGAGGTTTCCAGACAAGTCCGATCTATGAAAGTCTCGTCTAAACAGGTTCATCCCTGTTCCTCCAAAACTATCAAGGACCACATCGACTCCCTGGCTCCTGCCTGGCTGACTTTTGCAACCACTCCTTCGCCTCTGGAGTCTTCCCATCCCCCCCTCAAGCACTCCCTTGTGCACCCTCTTCTTAAGAAACCCTCTTCCGACCCCTCCTGCCCGGCTAACTATCGCCCAATCTCCATCACTCCCTTCCTGGGCAAGCTCCTGGAGAAACTGGCCATCTCCCAACTTAACCTCCATGCTGGAACTGTTGGTAGTCTTCATGACCATCAACCTGGCTTCAGAGCGGCCAGAAGCATGGAAACTGCTCTCCTGAACATCTGTTAGGACCTGCTCTTGAACCTCGACTCCAACACTCCGTGTGTTCTCATTCTGCTCGATCTCTCTTCTGCCTTTGATACCGTCAACCATACCATCCTGCTCAACCGTCTCCGTGATAACCTGGGTATCACTGGTCAGGCTCTGGCGTGGCTGACCTCTTTCCTTTCCAATCGACCCTCCCAGGTCCAACTTGGGTCCTTCCTCTCCGACATCTTTTTCTCCACCTGTGGTGTTCCCCAGGGATCTAATCTCTCTCCCTGGCTGTTCAACCAGTATCTGGCACTCCTTGCCCACCGCATCGCCGCTCTCTGCCCCAACTTTCAGTGCTATGCGTACGATACCCAGCTCATTTTCAGGCTACCCTCGGCCTCCTCCTCTCCTTCCCTCATCTCTGACTGTCTGTCTGCTATCCAGGAATGGTGTGCCGCCAATGACCTCTGCCTTAATGGCAGTAAGACTGAGATTCTACTCATCGGCACACCCACTCCCTCCTTCCCTGCAGCTCTCTGGCCTGCCTCGCTTGGCCCTCTTCCTGCTCCTACCTGCAAGGCAAAAAACCTCGGGGTCATCTTCGACTCCACACTCCTTCTCTCCTCATATATCTGACGTCTCTAAGAAGTCACACTACCAGCCGCACCTCCTCAGAGATATTCTTCCCTTCCTCTCCTTCCCCCAGAAGCTCACTGTCTCCCGAGCCCTGGTTCTCCCGAAGCTGGACTACTGCAACAGCCTCTATCTTAATCTGCCTGCCTCCACTCTCCGCAACTCATCCAGAACAGAACTGCGAGATTTGTCCTTGGCCTCAAGCCCAGGGACCGTATCTCTCCAGGACTGAAATCTCTACACTGGCTCCCAGTGGCTGCGAGGATTAAGTTCAAAACCCTCTGCATTGTCCACAAGGCCTTCTGGGGCCTGGGGCCCAAATACCTTCAACTCTCTCTTCCTAAATATCTTCCTTCCCGAGCCCTTCGCTCATCCATCTCCAACTCCCTCAGGGTCAGCCGCTTCTCGAAGCAACGAGCTGGGGGTAGATCTCTCTCCGCGGCAGGGGCCTCCATCTGGAACAGCCTTCCTGCCTCATCTCCGATTCCGGAAGCACCTCAAAACCTTCCTCTTTGCTTCTGCTTTCTCTCTCCCTCTCCCCTGCTAAATTCTCGACTGAAACTGCACCAAATCTGCAACTGGGCCACTCTCACCGACCTCGGTCCTGGGCCCAGCCACTCTCCTCTTCCACTGCCTCCCTAGCAACCCCTGCACTGAGGGACTGTGTTTCCCTACAGCACCCCCTTTCCCAGCACTTGTCTGCACTTACCTTGCACTTGCCACCATCTAGCCCTATTTATTTATTTTTATTCTACTTACTTTGTAATGCACTCCCCCCCCTCCCCTTCCCCTTCCCCTTGCACTTGCTCCCTTCCCCCTACCCCTGCACTTGCGCGGTCTGAATGACACCTGGCCTAGTAGGATCGTTGTCTGTCTTCCCCTTGTGCCCCCTCCCTGCCTCGTCGCGCCTTGAAACACTTGTGTATAGGCGCGTTACAAATGCCATATCATATCAAACGTGAATGTACTGGTTCGGGGACCTCCTGCAGGCCCTCCTGGAGCAGGTTCCACTGAACATCGCAATAGCTGGCCAACAGTGTGGTATTGATGGCAATTCTGGTGGAATAGGCTGCCGCAGTAGTGACACGCTTTCCCAGGGCATACAGTTTTTTTGCAGTCCTTGTCCGGCGGTACCTCACCCGTGGACAAAGGTATCCCTGATCTTTTTCTAGTTGTAGCGACGTGGGAATCTGGGGTGGCATGTCCCTGAATGTAGAGAGGGTCTGTAGGGGAGGGGCGAAAAAGTTTCTCCACCCATGAGTTTACAGCCCTGGTTTGCGATGGTGTCAGTAAAGGGGCGATATGCCTTTTAATGAAGTTCAGTAAAGGTATAGCCTGACTGGTAGGTGGCTACCCCTTTAGAATATCCTCCACAAAGTCTTACACTGCTTCTTGCGTGGTAATTTGGAAATGTTCGGCTGCTTTTTGCAGAATGGCATTACATGGCATTAAATGTCATCTATGAGATGCCTGTCTAAGAGGTGGAGATGTGGGAGGATCCATACATATCGTGTCTGGGGTATTGGTAGGTGACATCCAAGGTGGGTTATCCACTGATGACTCATCCCCCCAATCTGGGGCCTGGTCAGTGGGGTCCTCAAAGGGATCATTCTCCTGTAAAACTGGTCCTGAGGAACCTCTTCCTGATCTGTCAAATCAAACACCTCCTCATGAAGAGGACAGGAAGTCCTCTGAAATTTTGACACAGTGGGCTAAAGGTCCTCCTCACTAGGCCTCTTAGGCATGGTAAACCTTTCTGTAAAGTCCACGGATTTTGCAAGCCTATGTTCATACACCCCTCAAACATTCTCTGGTCCATACGGAGGGGTCTAGAAGGGGAAAAGGGTTCTTCCTGGGGATCTACCCAAGACCGTCAAGATTTATCTGAGAGGGTCTTAGCTAGTGGCTGGGAGCTTTCAGAATAGTCTTCCTACCTTTCTCAGCGTGTGGACGTGTTCGTTGACCTGTCTTTGGGCTTATTGGCCGCTGAAACAATCTTTGCGAGACTCTCACGGATGTTCAGAGTCTCTGGTAGGGGTTTCGGCTGTTCTACTGGCTTTGCCGTAGTTTGATGTTGCTGGAACTTTTTGCGTCGGCGGGCTCTTGAGAGGCATCTCAACGGCCCTATGGATTTTGGTGCTGATGCACTTGTGGAATGCCCAGACACATGCCGCTTACGCAGTTGCGGGAAGGGCTACCGACCCCATTGATCGGCGGGTTCCGTCGAAGAAATCTGCGTACTCGCTGGCATCTTGGACCATCCCGACAAATCCGTCGAGGCAGTTAAGGAGAATTCTCTGTAAAGGCTAA